>NC_056004.1:50154522-51459522 GCF_018446385.1 Zingiber officinale
AAAAAAAACAGAAAGAACTAGAACTTCAGACAGATCTAGTAGCAGATACCACAGCAGCTATACAGCAGATCCGCCAGAGGATAGAGACAGCTCAGAGCCGCCAGAAAAGCTATGCTGATACACGGCGCAGACCCTTAGAGTTTTCAGTCGGGGATACAGTGTTCCTCAGAGTAGCTCCCATGAAGGGAGTGATGCGTTTTGGGAAGAAGGGCAAGCTTAGTCCCAGATATGTGGGACCATACCTTATCAGCAGAAGAGTGGGCAAGGTAGCATATGAGCTAGAGCTACCCCAGGAAATGTCAGCTGTCCACAACGTATTTCATGTCTCTATGCTGAAGAAGCATACCCCAGATGCCACCCAGGTGATTGAGCCCCAGTCGGTACAGATCCGCGAAGACCTCAGCTATGATAGTCGGCCTATTCAGATAATAGACCGAGCAGTTAAGAAATTACGGAACAAGTACCATTAGTCAAAGTCATTTGGCACAGTCACACAGCAGAAGAGGCAACTTGGGAGACAGAAGCCAGCATGAGACAGAAGTACCCAGAATTATTCTAAGTTCGAGGACGAACTTTTTATAAGGTATGGGGGATTGTAACGCCCGAAAATTCTCAAGACTATTTTAGGAATATTCTATGATTTTTCTGGAATTATTAGATATTTTTCCGGAATTTTTCGAGTAGCGGAAGTAGCAAAAAATTATTAGAAAAGTAAAATGGCTTAAGCGGGAATCGAACCCGGGACCTCTCGGGTCCGCTAAACCTTTAGTTAGCCTTAGTAACCGGTGAACCCAGCAGGGCCGTGCTGAAAGGAAAGGGAATCAATTATATTTATAATTGGTTTGGCCGAATTAATTAGTTAGTATAAATAGGAAATTTAAGTTGGGGTTTGGTTTATTTTTAGAACTTGGTTCGGCAACTCCTCTCCAAAACCCTCACGCCGACGCCAACCCTCTCCCCTCTCCTTCTCTCGGCGCCACAACAAGGGAAGAACTAGGGTTCCATCCCTAGGGTCCCAAGGTCACTTTCCGGCGACGATTTCAGCACAAGGACGTTCCCCTCCGCGAGTAGAGCACGTGGACGCGAGCGAATCGTCGAGAAGTCGTCTCCACCGGAATTTTTAGCGATTAGATTTGTAAGAAATCTAGCACACAAGGTAAGAAACCCCTCACCTGCAGTATAAGTAGCTCTCGCGTGTTTTCTTTTATGCATTAGATTAGTTTTATTGAATTTTGTCAGCATATAGTGTGTATTTTAACTCTTCTCACAGATTTAGGGATTAGTGAGCATCTCTAGATGGGCCGAGCACGTGTATCCTCTGTAGATAGGGGTTTAGACGCTGCTGGGTGCCTAGAGGTGGTCTCCCTGATCGAGAGGAGAGTTAGAGAGCGCCAAATGCTCGACAAAATGCCTAGCACAGCCTTATGATACAGTGGGCATGTAGTTAAATGCCATAGAACATGTTAATTAGCATGATCAGTTTTTATTTCAGCTTTTATGAGACTAGATGTCCAAATGGGTGGGCTCCCACAGTCGCCTCTAGGTTCAGACAACCTAGTTCTAGGTTCAGATAACCTAGATTCAGCAAAATAGTATTAGCTATTTCAGTATTTTACTTTTCAGTGGCACTGTACTGGATTAGATATCCATTGGGTTGGGCTCCCATAGTCGTCCCTAGGTTTAGCTAACCTAGTAAACCCTACTAGATTCGGAACTTGCAATCCCGGGTCTAGTTAGGGATGCGCGCACAGCAAGTACAGTTGCCAGGGCCCATCAGCAGCATGTTTAGTATTTTCACTTACTATATGTATATGGTTTTCAACCTTTCACAAATTAGTTCGTGAATTCAGTACAGTCCTAGCAGTAGCTCAGTATTAGCTTAGCTCAGTTCTTAGTATCAGCTTAGTTCTTCATTGATATCATGTTCAGCTTTAGATATGTCATGATTGTATGCCTATATGTCATGCCATGTTTAGTTTATTCAGTATACTTAGCATATCCTTTCAAACAGCATGATTTAAAATCATATTTGCATCGTATGCATGTTTTAGTGAGGTAGATGGTTTCTTACTAAGCTTTTTAGCTTATAGATACTATTTTCCTTATACTGCAGATACAGGTAAAAGGAAAACGGACTAGCAGTGGAGGCTGGAGGTCAATGCAGATCAAGATGTGTGTGGAAGGAACTGGAATAAAGATCCTAGGGATCTAGTTTTATTTTATTATGCATTAGAACGTGTTCAGTATGCATTAGTACTTATAGCAAGCGTTATCTTATGTTTCTGTTAGTTAGCAAGAGAACAGTTTAAACCTTGTTAGTTTTGGTTTCCATATGTTTACATGCCATGAATTAGTATTCTATGCCTTAATCATGTTTAGTATGTTAGTCATTACCTAGTAGAATGTTTCTCTTAGCTTTTATAGTGTTGTGTAATGACTTTGGCACGCATCAGTGCTGATATCAGGGGCCTGACACGAAATCAGAAACCCCTGATCGGTCAGCAGACCGATCAGGGAGTCTATGATCGGTCGGTAGACCAATCAGGGACCTGGTTTCTGCGAACAGAAGCTTTCTGTTCGTTCCCTGATCGATCCGTGGATCGATCAGGAGCTGGGTCGCGAAAAAAAAAATGGCTCACTGATCGGTCTCATTGACCGATCAGGGACCAGCTGGATCGGTCGGCAGACCGATCCAGCAGCGTACAGGATTGCAGCGTAGTTTATGGATCGATCGGTTGAACGATCCGGAGTTTCCTACCGTGCCAGTATCAGTAGATCGGTCTGTGGATCGATCCGAAGTTTATTATCAGTTGTAAACACCTCCCCTAGCATGTGTACAACTCCTAGGTACACCTAGAACACTAAGTTAAATTTTACAGCATTTAGTTCAGTAAAATTTTAATAAATCCAATTTTCATTCCGCATTAATAGTCCAGCACAGCATAATGTAGCGATCGGCTTCGCAGCCTAGCTAGTAGGAGGCTGGTCGTTACAGAACCTGACACCAGACGAAAATCCAACTAAGTCTGTTGGACCTGATAGTTGGTGGGAAGTCTAGATAGGTCAAGGAGTGACTTGATATCTGACAGAAAGTTTGGTTGGGTATGTGGAACCTGACAGCTGATCAAAGTCCAATTAGATCTACGGACCTAATAACTGGCAGGAAGACTTGGTGGGTCAAATAAGAGTCAAGTGATTCTACATGGTAAGTAAAGTAAGTTACCGAGGAGAATAATCCGGTGAGGTCGAGCCCCAATTAGGGACTTTAGGCGCTGGTCCAGTTTAGGCCCATTTTGGAAGCCTAAATTGAAACCATGACTAGGTCCTGGTCTAAAGAATAAGATCTAATTAATAATGCTTATAAATTGTGTTAACTCTATTTTACAGGGTCTATTATTTTTCTATTCACTAACATGTCTTTACAGGAGTTAGAACAAAAGAAGTCTCGGATACTGTTCACTCGAGGTGCCTCGAATTGCTTTAGAGGCACCTCGGAGCAGCTAGCTGAAGTCTCTGTGCTACAGGCACGGAGACGCCTCAGTAGTAAGGAGGTGCCTTAGTACAGGGTGCGGAGGTGCCTCAGGAGCAAGAAGGCGCCTCCCCACGCGGATAAGGACTACGACCACGAAGGATAGAACCTCGGCGCCTCTAATGGGAAGGAGGTGCCTCCGCGTAGATAAGAATCGTTGTCTTTGGTGAAGATCAAATCAACCGGAGGCGTCTCTAAGGGAAGGAGGTGCCTCAGATCATCAATAAAAGAAGCAGCCAAATAGCCATCATGAGATAACTCTTCTACCAGTTTCAACGGCACTTCTGTTCCTTCGACTACGATCTATTGTTGCACTACTGCTCTGAGAAATCCGACCGCTGCCAGCAGACCTACACCGATACACAAGCCCGATCAAACTCTACAACTTTAAGTGTTGGTAACGATTGAGTATTGTTATACTTCTTTCATACTTGCACAAGGAAAGTGTAGGTTGTTGCACTTTCCTAACTTTCGTACTTGCATTCGATTTCCTCTTCCGGTGATTCCAGAATAGGTTTATAGTGGATTACTCATCGATACGGTCCGAGAGATCATGGATCTTGGAGTAGGAGTCGACGAAGGCTCCAAACCAAATAACTCCTTGTGTTTAGATTTTCTTTTGTTCGTTCGTACTTTTAATTCTATAGTGCACTCACCTTTTTCCTTGTTTCGAAAAAGATAAACATTTTTAAAAATACACGTGAATCACCCCTCCTCTCACCTTCATTGATCCTATAAGTGGTATTAGAGTCATGTTCGCTCTGAATTAGTACAACTACCAATTGAGCAGGGGTGTATTTCTTCTGCTTTCTTCCGTTTTAGTTTTAAGTTTTTTCGAATCCATCTGAATTGGTACAATTACCACTCCAGATAATTTTTGTTTTTTGTGTGATTTTTTTGACTACTCAAGGCTAGTGCAACATCATTCGAGCCTTAATTTTATTTATCTCCCACACTACTCATCCAAGAGCTAGTCTTGGGATTCTTCTTGTTATTTTTGTTTGTGAACAAGATTTTTTTTCTAATAGCTCAAACCGAAGGATACAATAATGATACAGCTCACCCCTCACTCTTCAATGGGGATGACTTTTTGTATTAGAAGAAATAGATGGAGATGTACCTCAAGACTAACATTGACAGTGGTTCTCCATCCGACGAGGATACGCAGCTCCAATCAACAAAGCGACAAAAGTCCCGCTTGACCTAGAAAATTGGAATACAGACCAGAAGAAAAAAGCCTAAGTTGACTCATAAAGAAAGAATTAAACTGCATCGGCCTGCACGGGAATGCAAAAGAACTATGAGACAAACTCATCGAACTACACAAAGGAATAAATGGCGTAAAGGTAATGAAATGTGATCTCCTTTCACTACAATAAAACAGAGCTTTAGAGATGAAAAATTCTGTCTCTGAAAGTCATTTTTCTATCTCTGAAGAATGTTTGAGATGAAATATTCCGTCTCAAAAATCCGTTAGTGAAAGCCCCGTAACTAATTTTGAGACGGAAATATTCCGTCTCTAATTTCAAAAACGGATTGTAAAACTGTTTATAAATCTATTTGTATTTGCTCAAATGAAAATAATTTCAAATACAAATTCCATTTCTAATTTTGTTTTGAATCCGTCATTAGTGTTTCTCAAATTACATATCAAATATAATTTTAATCTGTCTATAAATTCATTTATAATTCTATTTATAAATTCGTATATAAATTCTGTCTTAAATTTTATTTTAAATTCATCATTAATCTATCTCAAATAACATATTAAATATAATTTTAATTTGTTTATAAATTCATTTATAATTTTATTTATAAATCCATATATAATTTTATTTTTTAACTAATCACTAAATTTATAATATATTATATTTTTATATTTCTCATCCACATAATACTTTAAACAATCATACATTTCAAATAAATTAAAAATATTTAAAACAATTAATTTCTAACACAAAAGTACCATACAATTAATATTAAAATAATTAAATATCCACATCATTTAAATACACTTAACTATTAACCAAAGATAAAGTAATTTAATCTTTATTTCCCCTATCACAATGTCCACAGGACCAGATCCTCTTAGATATAAATAATTTGTATATCTCGCCTCTTGAAGTCATTTTCCGAACCATCTCTTGTAGATTTCTTTCTTCTCTTTGCCTACCTTCCTCGATAAGTCGTTCTTCTCTCTGTCTATTTTCTTTGATAACGAGCTCTCATTTATTTTTTCTTTCAATAATTTCTTCCTTCATCCTCTTGCTAGTAGAACCCATTTCTTCAATTTCTTGAGATAATTCTCTATTTTTCTCATTAGAACACATTTCATTAGAACTTCCATTATATGATCTTTTAAAGTATTGATTTCGTTCAAATATGTACACCCTCCTCTTACATGGGTCGCCTACTACATCACACCATAATTTGAGATTGGATGAAGGCTGAGAAGATTGATCATCAATATTGTCTCTTTTTATATTATTTCTGTTCATATTACAATAACTTATATTAGTTTAACAAATATAAAAACAAACAAGTAAGAATTAATACAAGAAAATAAAAAATTAATGAATAATTAATTATGTTGACTTATACTGACTCAAGCTGATTTGTTATCCACAAACTTATCAGTACCTTCCTTCTTTTATGCATTCGTTCAAAAACCTCAAATTCATCCGCTTCTCATCCTAAATTTTTTTTCTACAATCACACATAATTTATGTCAATATAAAATAGAACAAATGAAATACATTGAATTTATATCTAAATGTAAAAAAAATAATAAATTTATGAGATATGTAAATTATTAGAATAAACATGATATAAGTTTACCATTCTCTCAAGGTGCGCTCCAAAAGAAATTGAACCCCCACTATGTTTGGTAGTAGACTCGTCCTTCACTATTATTTTATTCTTACGTGCAATTTCACATTTGATCATGTGATCTTCTTTAGTCCAATGAATTTTAACCATGTCATTCCATATATTAGCTTCTAGTCAAGTTCTCTACCTATCATATCTAATATGTCTAGTTCCCTTCCTAAATCTTGTTGTGCAAATGATAATGCTGCTTTCTTAGCAAAATGAATGGGTGTCCTATATCTCACACTTGAATTTTCATTCCATACCTTTTCCATTTCTGTGTCTATAAAATTATCCCAATTATATCTCAACTAGATCAAATCCAATAAGTAATCAATGACTATAAATGTCACGCCCCGGGGGAGTCCCTATCCGAAGAAATTTCGACAACATTTCCCCTGTACAGGTGACAATCTGAAACTTTTCTACATCCATAGTCATACACGGCTCATACGGTCGGAACATATGTATATAACAACAAATAAATAAGCAAACAATCACACCATCCATGCAGTTAAATAGTGAACTAAAACTAATGATAAGTAAACATCTCAAATCATCCTACTCAACTACACTCATAAAGCACAAAACCGATATCCTATTCAACTACACTCATAAAGCACAAAAACTCAACGACGCAAATAAAGTAAACTTACCTCTTCTGCCGTCCAGGCAAGCATGTAGAAGATCATATCGAATAAAAATCCATCGACAAGTAAAAATCCATACAAGATCCAAAGTATCAAAACAGAACAAGTCTAAACATAGTCTATAAAGAAAAACCAAAAGACCAACAAACATCCTTGTGGACTGCAGGGGACTAGCGACTGGAATTCTCCGGACAACATCAACCTGAAAATAGCAACGGAGGAGGGTGTGAGTCCAACACTCAGCGGGTAACAACTGATATGCATAATAAAGAAAATAACAACCAGCACTAATCATGCGTACAGTCTCTTGATACAAGAAGGATAAATGCAACTGAAACAAGCAGGAGAAAACTATACTAACCAGGACCAAGGTATAAATATAACAGGGTCGTCATACCGAGAGGTATCAAAATCCTGTATGCATGTCAAACATATGCATCCATCCAAATGCAACATATAAGTGCAGCAACACAATCAGAAAATGCATAACTACATATGATGCCAATGACATGGTCACCCCTGACGCCAGTCAGCCATCTCACACACAATGGTGAGACCGAGTGGGTAAGGCTGTGACAACCGTGTACTCTGCCATCACTGCTCCTAATGAGTGACCGAGTGGACGGGATGCTGTCGGAGTACACCTATCCTTCTAACCCAAATGATAAATGGGGGAGCTCAATGCTCTCATCTCCCGGTACACAATGACGGGGAGGAATCTCTACCGGCTACCACGCTGCGTCGCACTACCCATGAGCGGACCAATGGAGCCTAACAATGTAACACCCCACCCTCCTTACTACTAGACTGTGAGGGTGGAGCGCTACTGGACTACTAACTTTACTTAACTAACATTGCACACATGTTGATAGTAATTCCTAAAACTCTCGGAGAACTCAAAACATACAATTAACTAGCAGCGGAAGACTAAATGACTCATCTAATACATTCTACTCAACTCTTTGTTAATAAATTCTTATGCTAAATCCCAAGGCTTCTATAGTCCAGACATCACACATCCACCCGCACCTCCTTGTCGCCTTCCTTTGCTATAACTTTTCCTTTCCTTTATCTGCAGTAAGAGGAAAATGCATCTATAAGCAAAATTGCTTACACTACTAGAAAACTAGGTTTTTGAGACAAAAAGTTTAAGACAGTGACAAAATTTGTCTCAAATACTAAGTAATTAAGACAGTAATAATAGATGTCTCAAAATTTTATATTGAGACATTAAATTTAAGACAGTATTTAAGATTTGTCTCAAATTCAATTAATGAGACACCTAATAAAGACGGTTAAAAATATAATTATATAAGACATTCAAATAAGACGGTAAAAAATATTTGTCTCAATTTATCTTGAATATGATTCATTGGAATGGTTGCGATAACCGCCACAGACTCTGCTTTTCTAATTTCATATCATTTCATAGAACGATCACGATGTGGATGTACACACAAAATAATAACATTAGAAAAAAACATTTACAAATTTAACTTAATTAAAAATTTTAATTATAATTTGTGATTAAACATTGATAATTTAAGAATTATGAAAATAAATTATATTAAATATTTAATGACATACCAACCTTTTATGGATATGTCTAAAATGTTGGATCGTGAAACGTCGATAGAGGGGGGTGAATATCGGTTCGAAAAACAACGAGTATAAAAGAGTTAAGCGCAGCGGAAATAAGACAGCTTAGACAGATGAACACGATGTTTTTTACTTCGTTCGGAGCTTGTGACGACTCCTACTCGAAGGCCCGTACTCCTTGAGTACTTTCATTCGGCAATCACTAGCAGTTCGAATATTATTACAATTTAAAGTACAGAAATGCTAATGAAAATAAAACAAATACCGACAAGAATTAAAGACGAGGAAAAGAGCGTATTGTCGGATCTTCGTTAGCGTCGCAGGAGCGCAGAGTAGTAGAGCAAGCAGTCTAAGAGTTCTGAGTTGATCCTGATCTCTGCCTCCGCCCCATCTTTTATATGAAGCTCGGGGCGCCCTGGATCCCTTCCAGGCGCCCTGGTGAGACGTGGCAAGTCCAACCAGCGAGCTCCAAGTGGCGACGCGCAAGTTTGGATAAAACTTACCTCCGGGCGCCCGGATCCCTTTCGGGCGCCTGGACCTCCGGGCGCCTGGATCCCTTCCGGGCGCCCGGACCTCCTATTTCCAGGAACTCCTTCTCCTGCAAAATAGAGTTAGTCCGAGGCAAATATATATCCTGTAAAACAGATTGTTAGCACAGTTAAAGTTCAACAAAGTAATAGAAAAGAGTATGACTTAGATTCCGTCTTTCCGAGACCGGAATCTAGTCACGATCTCGACTTAGATATCCGAAATGGATCTAAGTCGGATCGACGCCTAATGTTCCCTTCTCGGGAACGCGTCCTCGCAGTCACTCCCCTCCAGTGACTTACCTTACTTACCTGCCAGACGTCCGGTCAGCCAGTCGACCCGTCTGGACTTCATGCCAGCTATCCGGTCAGCCCGTCGACCTAGATGGACTTCGTGCCTAAGCGTCCGGTCAGCCCGTCGACCCACTTGGACTTCGTGCCAGCTATCCGGTCAGCCCGTCGACCTAGCTGGGCTTCGTGCCAGACATCCGGTCAGCCCGTCGACCTGTCTGGACTTCTCCTGCACACTCGATCAAAGTGTCAGACAACAACAAGCTAACTTAACCTGATTTATCATTCATCAAAACCTGGGTTAAATCGTTAGTGCTAACCGCACCAACAATCTCCCCCTTTTTGATGGAATGACAACCTGGTTAAGTTAGTGAAAACATATGCAAGAAACAACATGCATTTATGTGGTTTTAAAGTTAGTTTGTATTTTCAAATTGGTTTAGCTAACTTAACCGCCTAACCCTCCCCCTTTGGCATTCATCAAAAGTAAGCATGGATAAAGTAAACATAGATACAGACCTTAGACAAAGTAAGAAATAATGTCAAGTTAATCTGGGGGAGTTTAGAACATAGATTATTTAGCTTTTATTTCTTAAAAAAAACTAAATCTTGAAAGATAGTTGATTTTTCAAGTATAGTTTATAAGGTCAAAGTTTAAAAGTTCAAGGTTTCAAACATAAGTTTTCAAAAAATTCCAAAATTAAGTTTGAAAAATCTATTTTTCAAAACTGATTGAAATTTATTTTTCAACACTAAGTTTGTAAAAGATTCAATTTTCAAAATTAAGGAAAATGATTTTGAGAAGCTTAGTTTGTAAACTTAAGTTTTGAAAAATCTAATTTCCACAATCTTCAATAACAAAGCAATTTTTAAAACTAATTTTTGTAAAAGTTAACTTTCAAATCAAATTGTCAAAATTAAGTAAAATCAAATTTTAAGAACTAGATTTTTAAATTCATTTTTCAAAACTAAGTTAAATCTAATTTTCAAAATCAATTTTCAATAAAAAGTAAAGCCCAATTCTTAAAAACAACTTAGTTTTATAAGAGTTAGTTTTCAAAAATAGGTTTAAGAAATTTTTAAGAAAACATTTTTCAAACACAAATTTTAAAATATTTTAAATAAAGGGAAAATTTTAATTAATTCCTCCCCCTGAACCTAACATAAAATTTTGAAAATATTTGCTAAAAATATTCAAAGTAATTTTTTTTTAAATGAGGTAGAATTTTCTAGAGAGATTTTAAAGAGAAGATTAAAAAATAACGCTTAAGGAGATAATTAAAAAATAAACCTCCCCCTGAATTTGATATTCCTTTAATTTATTAATCCTCCTTATTTATTAATTTTTCAAGGGGATTTAAAAAAAAATTGAACCTCCCCTGAATTGGTTACTCCCCTTAATTTAATATCTCCCCTTTAAGTTAATACTAAGGTTTGATTGTGTTAAATTTCAAAGCCCTAACACATTTGTCTAATTTAGTAATACATATATTATTATCTCTGTATCCTTGGTATAACTGTTTATTTGAATTTGATTAATCAATTATTAATTAATTTTAGATTCAGGTGATTAACTTTAGTTTAAGGTTAAATAAGATAAGATTTTATTAATTCAATAACAGTTAAGCATTATCAATAATTTATTGTTTAGTTTTTACTTGATTTAATAATTTAATACTTAGTGAAATAATTTAAATTTCATATTACTTGATTGAGTTGGTCAATGAACGTGTTAGTTATAATTATTATTATTTTATTTATTTAATTTTTTTAAAGGGATTTCTAAAACAGCATTTAAAAGGAATTTAAAATGATTTTTATAATATGTTTTATGTCAATTAACAGACGTTTGATTCAGTTTTGATTTTAGATTTAAATTAATATTAGTTGTTAATTTAAGTTTAAGTTTAATTTTAAGTTTAAGTTAAAATTTTTAATTTTAATTGTAATTTCAATATTAAGTTTTAATTTAAGATTTAATTTTCAGTTAAGTTAAATTAAAAAATAATTTTAAAGTTAAAATGATGTTTAAGATTAAAAATGAGTTCAAAGTCAAAATAATAATTTTTAAAGTAAAAATAATCTATAGAAATAATTTATTATTACTATTTTTAAGTTAACAGAATTTCATTATAGTGAAAAAATAAGAAGAATTTTTCAAAATGATACATAATTTTTAAAATAGTTTTTAAACGATTTTTAAAATGGTTTTTTTTTAAGAATTTTTAAAATAGTTTTTAAAGAATTTTTAAAATAGTTTTTAAAGAATTTTTATAATAGTTTTTTAAAGAATTTTTAAAATAGTTTTTTAAAGAATTTTTAAAATAATTTTTAAAGTTAATTTTAAAATAATTTTTAAAGAATTTTTTTTTAAATAGTTTTTAAAGAATTTTTAAAATAGTTTTTAAAGAATTTTTAAAATAGTTTTTTTTAAAGAATTTTTAAAATAGTTTTGAAAGAATTTTTAAAATAGTTTTTAAAGAATTTTTAAAATAGTTTTTTTTTAAAGAATTTTTAAATAGTTTTTAAAGAATTTTTAAAATAGTTTTTAAAGAATTTTTTAAAATAGTTTTTAAAGAATTTTTAAAATAGTTTATAAAGGATTTTTAAATAGATTTTAAAGAATTTTTAAAATAGTTTTTAAAGAATCTTTAAAATAGTTTTTAAGGTTAATTTGGTTTTAAAATTAAAAATAAATTAATCGTAATTCATTTTAGTTATTTAATTCGAAATTTGATTAGTTCAAAATTTAACTTAACTAATTCAGTTCGAAATTTAATTTAATTAATTTAATTTGAATTTTAATTTAATTAATTTAACTCGAAATTTAATTTAAATTTGAAATTCGAATTTTAATTTTAATTTATTTTGAAATTCAAAATTTAATTTTAATTTAATTTGAAATTCGAAATTTAATTTTGATCCTTAGTCATCTCACCCGATTTAAGTTTTCAATCAGGGAATCCTATAATTTTGTGAGATGGGTTGGATTATGGAGTTTGGTTTAACTTGGGTTAGATTCAGATTTAGTTTTGGTCTCTACAAATAGGCATTCTTCGGATAAACTTCTAAGCTTGGTGAGTCACATGGACGTCATTAGAAGTAACCAACCTTTCGAGGTTTTCCGAATAGTCCTATCCATGGAGCTTAGTACTAAATCTTGGTCTAACTAGTTAGGATCCATTTAAGGGTAGCTTCGGTCAGTTCCACTTGGCCAAATGCACCAGATCGAAACCATATCTTTCTAGACATGCGATGCCCAAGCTTTCCTAACGTACTATCATCCAAAAATTTCACCAGTACCATGATTCAAGTTAAACTTGATCTCTTTTTAACTAATCCTAATTACCCTGCCGGGTTAGTTTGTTTAGGTTACCCTGTCCGGTAAGTTAGTTTTGGAGGTGCCAGTTATTCTGGAGCCTCCCCCTGAATTATTGGCCTTTAATTTAAATTTTCGTTTTAGGTTTGTGTCGATTCCTTTTATAGTTATAATTAACTTGGTGATAATTTATATTTTGTCGAGTTTTAATATTTTTAAATTTTGATTTCTTTGATTTGTGTTTTGGTTTTTGATTTAGTTTATTCGAGTTTATATAATGTATTTTTTCTTTAGGTATGTAATATTGATTAATTCCTATTTGCGTGGTCAAACACGCTTTCGGAACCCAAGCTTGATTGGTTGATTTGTATTGGGTTATTAATGATTTAAAGGTTTTATTTGAGTTCGACTTGTATCCAACTCCGGTTTTATTATAACATGTTTTTTGATTGTTCAGGATTAAGTCTAGATTTTTTGATCTTGTAGTGAATTTTTCTAGTATTTCTTTTAAGTTATTAATTTCTGATTTTAGTGATGAATTCTCTTCAAGTATTAGATCTTGAGTTGGATTTAAATTTTTATTTGTTCCTTGAGGTCTTGATTTTCCTAAAGGAGTGATTTGTTTTCATTTTCTATTTTAATTAACTTACTATTTAAGCAGGAAAAAATTTTAAAAAACTTTTTGTTTAAATTAAAATGTACCTCATCCGGGCCTTCGGAAACGAGTACGGACTCGTGGCTTGATTCGGGTTCAGACCCGTCTTCATCTTCTGACTCGTCTTCCGTTTCAGCTTCGCGGGCCATCAGCGCGAGGTGGCTCTGGTGTTTCTGCTCTTCTGCCTCCGATTCGTCCGAGGAGTCGTCCCACGTTGCTTTGAGGGTCTTCTTTTTGGTTGACTTCGGTTTGTCGAATTTCAGTCTTGGGCATTCGTTCTTGTAGTGCCCCTTTTTGTTGCATCCGAAGCACGTCACGTTCTTTTATTCTGAGGGAGAACTGATCTTTTGAAGGTCCTTCTTGCTAAAACTTCTCTTTCTCCTGGTGAACATTTTTCTTACCAGGTGCTCTTCGTCTTCGGAATCTTGATCAGAATCTTCTTCAGATTCAGGCTTGCTCTTCTTTTCTTTGGATGAGCCTGCAAATAAAGCATTACCTTTCTCGGCTCCAGCATTAGTTTGTTCATGTAATTCTAACTCACAGAAAAACTCGTCTAATTTTAACTTAGATAGATTTTTCGAAATTTTGTAGGCATCTACGATTGATGCCCACAAGCTATTACGAGGAAAGGCATTTAATGCGTACCTTATTAAATCTCTGTTTTCCATCTGGTGGCCTATCGCGTGGAGTCCGTTGAGGACGTCCTTGATTCTTACATGCAGTTGACTTGCCGTCTCCCCTTCCTGCATTTTTATATTAAATATTTTATTTAAAAGTAGGTCTCTTTTTGTTACCTTCGCGTCGCTCGTTCCTTCGTTCAACTCGATCAGTTGTCCCACAATTCTTTGGCATTCTGATGCGGTCCGACGCGATTCAGCTCTTCTCGTGTTAGGTCGCAGTGTAGCGTGTTGATTGCCTTGTTTTCTGTTGATGCCTTTTTCCTCATGTCCTGTAACGACCCAACTCCTGGGTACTAATCTGTGAGCCGGATCGCTACATTAACTACTGAAGCTACTGTGCGGAAAACTGGGTAAAATAAAATTTCACTAACTGACTCAGTTAATCTGACAACTGATACACCCATGCTGTTATAAGGAAGGATTCAAGCTCCATTCCGGTTGGTGTACATGTGCTAAGGAGGATACTTGACCTCCCATCTGAGCTAGGAACTCAGAACTAACTTCCCAGCTAGCTGCTGATCGATCCACGGATCGATCAAACTTGTCGCGATTCTGTACCCTGCTGGATCGGTCTGCGGACCGATCCAGGTGTGTCTGGATCGGTCTGCAGACCGATCCAGGCACCTGGAAACGCTGGATGCTCTCTGTTCGGTGCTGGATCGGTCGGACGACCGATCAGATAGCATACAGTAGCATACTGTATGCCTCTGGATCGGTCGGCTGACCGATCCAGGATCCTGATACTGCAACGGATCGGTCGGCAGACCGATCCAACTCTGATACGAAATCAGAGTTTCTGATTTCAGAACTTTCAGGCACTGGAACGTACCACAACTCACAGACATAGGTTCTAGATACATGAAAACACTCTAGCACGTAAATAATAACATTCTAAACATGATAATCTAAACAAAACATAGTTCACTAAGCTATAACACCTAGCAACAAGGCTAAGTCATAAAACTAGTCATGTTAAGTATCAAAACTGAAATGGAAGCGTATAGATCCCCAAGGATCTTTATTCCAAACCCCTTGCACACACACATCATCGTAGCATCGCCCTCCAGCCTCCGCTAGTCCACTTTTCTTTTACCGGTATCTGCAGTATAAGAAAAGTAGCATCTGTAAGCTTAAAGCTTAGTAAGAAACCATCTACCTCACTAAAACAAGCAACGATGCGATTATGTTTTTAAATCATGCTGTTTGAAACATACTGAATATGCAAGCATGGCATGGTATCATACAAAGCATAAACTAGAACTGAAACATGGCATAGCATATAAACTGAACATGAAACTGAACTAGTCATACATATATCTAAATCTGTACATAAACTCAAATCATGTAAACTGAACCTGAACTGAACTGAAAGCTAAATTAGTGTTCTCATCACTGGTTTCAAATTTGAAAACTATACATATAACAGATGAAAATACTAAACATGTTGTTTGGGCCCGGCAACTGTACTTGCTGTGCGCGCATCCCTAACTAGACCCGGGTTTGCAAGTCCCGAATTTAGTAGGGTCTACTAGGTTATCTAAACCTAGCGACTGACTGGGTTATCTGAACCTTACTAGGTTATCTGAACCTAGGGACGACTGTGGGAGTCCAACCCAATGGATATCTGATCCAGTACAGTGCCAACTGAATAAAAGTAAAATACTGAATACTGTTTTATTTTACTTTGTTGTTCTAGGTTATCTGAACCTAGAGCTAGGTTATCTGAACCTAGAGGCTACTGTGGGAGCCTACCCAATGGATATCTGATCCATATAGCTATAATAACTGATAAATAACTGAATAAAATGTTTCTAATATATTTTTCATGCTGTTAGGACGCCTATTGGTGCATCCTTCTGAACTGGGCATTCTATCGAATGGTTGGTGTGCACTAAAAGCACACCCTAAAACTGAAAACTGTAAAATTACTGAACTAATGCCAAAACTAACAAGCGAGAGCAATTATACTGCAGGTGAGGGGTTTCTTACCTCAATCGCAAGATTTCTTACGATTCTATTCGCTAGGTTTTCCGGAAAACTACTCCGTTCGACGAACTGCTTACGTCCTCGCGTTCCTCTCGCGGAGAAGAACCGACTTCGTGTTGGTGTTGTCGCCGGAAAGTGAACACACGATCCTAGGGAAGGAACCCTAGGTCTCCTTTGCTTTGTTTGCTGCGCCGAGAGAAAGAAACGGGAGAGGGAGAGGAGGCTTCAATGAGGAGAGAAGATGTCGAACCCAAAATAAAATAACCCAACCCCAACTTAAGTTTATATTTATATTAAATGGGTATCTAGGCCCAACTCAAATATAAATATAAATGTTTCCCTTCTCTTTCAGCACGGCCCTGCTGGGTTCACTGGTTACTACCATTATTCCTTACACCATAGGTCTCGGGTTCGATTCCCGCCTAAGCTATTTGCGGTTCTAATTATTTTTGCTACTTCCGCTACTCGGAAAATTTCGGAAAAATATCTAAAAATTCCAGAAAAATCATGGAATAATTTTAAAATAAATTCGGGAATTTTTCGGGCTTTACAATCCCCCATACCTTATAAAAAGTTCGTCCCCGAACTTAAAACAATTCTGGGTACTTCTGTCTCATGCTGGCCTCTGTCTCCCAAGTCGCCTCTGCTGCTGTGTGATTTTGCCAGCTGACTTTGACTAATGGTACTTCCTTGTTCCGCAATTTCTTTACTGCTCGGTCTATTATCTGAATAGGCCGACTGTCATAGCTGAGATCATCACGGACCTGTACCAACTGGGGCTCAATCACCTGGTTGGCGTCTGGAATATGCTTCTTCAGCATGGAGACATGAAATACGTTGTGGACAGCTGACATCTCCTGAGGTAGATCTAGCTCATATGCTACCTTGCCCACTCTCTTCGTGATAAGGTATGGTCCCACATATCTGGGAGCTAGCTTGCCCTTCTTCCCAAAACGCATGACTCCCTTCATGGGAGCTACTCTGAGGAAAACTGTATCCCCAACTGAAAACTCTAGGGGTCTGCGTCGTGTTCGGCATAGCTCTTCTGACGGCTCTGTGCTGTCTCTATCCTCTGGCGAATCTGCTATATGGCTGCTGTGGTATCTGCTACTAGATCTGTCTGAAGCTCTAGTTCCTTCTGTTCACCACTCTCATACCAACAGATTGGTGATCTGCACCTTCGCCCATAGAATGCCTCATAAGGTGTCATGCCGATAGTGGTCTGATAACTGTTGTTGTATGCAAATTCTGCTAGACTCAGATATTTGCACCAACTTCCCTTGAAATCTAGGGCACAAGCTCGGAGCATATCTTCGAGTACCTGATTTACTCGCTCCGTCTGACCATCTGTCTGAGGATGGAAAGCTGTGCTAAATTTTAACTGGGTGCCCATAGCTGACTGCACACACTTCCAGAAGTGTGATGTAAATCTGCTGTCTCTGTCTGATATAATGGTTCGTGGGACTCCATGCAGCCTGACAATCTCCTTGAGATACAACTGAGCTAGCTGTTCCATGGAATAGGATATTCTGATAGCTAAGAAGTGGGTTGATTTAGTCAACCTGTCGACTATTACCCAGATGGCATCAAAACCATTCGTGGTTCTGGGTAATCCCACTATGAAGTCCATAGAGATATCCTCCCACTCCATTCGAACTGGATCTACCGCAACTCCTCCTGTCGCCGATGTTCGCCTTAACCCTCCGATGTTAGACAGATGTCGACGATTCTGGCGATATCTCGCTCATCCTGTGCCACCAAAATCGTTTCTTTAGATCCTGATACATTTGGTGGAACCAGATGCATCGTATAGGGAGTCTGTGAGCCTCGCCTAGAATTGCTGTAGTTCCTCCCGATCGAACACAAAGTCTCGCCACCACAAGACACTACCCCAGTGACACTCAACTCTCCATTTTCGATTCGCTAACCTTGCTTGATTTTTCTGATTTCGTGATCCCGCTCCCGAGCCGTCTGGATATCATCAAGCAAGGTAGATACTAAGGACATAGTGGAAAGCTGCCCACCATAAGCTCGAGACTAAAATCTGTAATCTCCTTCCTTAGGGGTGGTGACATAGCTGCCGAAGATAATAAGGTAGCACTGGACTTCGTGCGTCTGCTACCTTATTAGCTTTCCCTGGATGGTAGAGGATATCTATGTCATAATCCTTGACCAGCTCTAACCATCTGCGCTGTCGCATATTCAGATCCTTCTGAGTAAAGAAATACTTCAGACTTTGATGATCTGTATACACTCTGCACTGAGCTCCGTACAAATAATGTCTCCAAATCTTGAGAGCGAACACCACTGCTGCAAGCTCAAGGTCGTGAGTAGGATAGTTCCTCTCATAATCCTTGAGTTGTCTGGAGGCATAAGCGATCACCTTGCCCTGCTGCATCAGTACTGCTCCTAATCCCAATTTAGAGGCGTCACTGTAGATGTCGAAGCTGTCTGTGTTTTCTGGTATAGTTAAAATAGGAGCACTGGTCAATCTCCGTTTTAGTTCGCTGAAGCTGTTCTCGCAGTCCTCTGTCCACTGAAATTTCTTGTTCTTCCTGGTGAGAGCTGTCAGTGGGGAGGCTATCCTGGAGAAGTCCTCTACGAATTTCCTGTAGTAGCATGCTAATCCCAGAAAGCTTCTGATTTCACTGGCGTTCCTGGGTCTCTTCCAGTTACTTACTGCTTCTATCTTACTGGGATCTACCATAACACCATCCTTGGAGATGATGTGACCTAGGAAGGCTACCTGGTCCAGCCAAAATTCACATTTCGTGAATTTGGCGTACAGCTGGTTCTGCTGAAGGATCTGCAAAACTGTCTTCAGATGCTCTGCATGGTCCTCCTGAGTGCCTGAATAGATAAGAATGCCATCGATGAACACGATGACAAACTTGTCTAAGTATTCTCTGAATACTCTGTTCATGAGGTCCATGAAAGTAGCTGGAGCATTTGTCACGCCGAAAGGCATGACTACGAACTCATAATGTCCGTATCTGGTCCTGAAAGCTGTTTTAGGTATATCACCTTTCTTGACTCTAACCTGGTGATATCCTGATCTGAGGTCAATTTTAGAGAACACTGTGGCTCCTTTAGCTGGTCAAACAGTCATCTATTCCGGGAGAGAGTACTGCTTAATTGTGACCGTTCAAGGCACGGTAGTCTATGCATAGGCGCATGCTTCCATCCTTCTTCTTCACGAACAGCACAGGTGCTCCCCTGAGTGACTAGGCGTATGAAACCCTTGTCAAGAAGCTCTGTAATTGCTCCTGAAGTTCCTTCATTCTGCTGGAGCCATGCGATCGGTGCCTTGGAAATTGGATTTGTGCCGGAATGAGCTCTATCTCAAATTCAATCTCCTTGTCTAGTGCTAGCTCTTCAGGGAAGACTGCTGGTAGTCACAAACGACTCGAACCTCCGAAAGTTGGTTCTTGTCCCGGCCGGTGTTGACTACATTTGCTAAAAATCCCATGCATCCCGAATCCATTAATTGCTGTGCTTTCAGTGCTGAGAGAAACTTCCGGCTTTTCTCTTTGGTACTCAAACTGTACTCCTGCTTCAGGTTGGAATATGACCTTCTGTTTACGACACTCTATAGAAGCGTCGTATCTGATCAGAAAATCCATTCCAAAGATGACATCGTAGTCCGTCATTTCTAGCACTATCAGATCACCAAAAATTTCTCTGTCTGCTATAATGACTGGCACTGCTCTGAGCCAGTGTGTAGATGTCATAATGTCTCCTGAGGGTAGTGTTGTCAGAAACTGACTATTGAGTACCTCTGGAGGTGTTGCTAATTTCTCGGCAAATGCCCTAGATACATAAGAGTGGGTTGCCCCAGTATCGAATAAGACAGTTGCATTATGCTGTAAAATACTGATCTGACCTGTGACAACTGTCGAGGTATTTGCTACGTCCTCTCTGGTCAGTGAGAAAATCCTGGCATTTGTGGTAGCTGTGGGGGCTTCTAATCTGCCCTGACTGATCTGTGGACCATCTAAGGCAGTATACATCTGGTGTAGCTGCGCTGGCTGAGCTCCATACTGTATCGGCTGAGGCTGAGGAAGACTGTTCTTGTTCGGGCACTGCTTAGCCATGTGTCCTTCCTGTCCACATTCAAAACAACCTCGTGTACCCTTGCGGCAAACTCCTGGATGATGTTTCCCACAAGTAGCACACTTGGGATGTCTGGAATGTTTCCCAGCTGGTCCTCCTTTTGGGTCACTGCTTGCCTTGCGTTTCCCCTTCCAGTTGGAGCTATGTCCCAGATGTTTCTGTTGAGTACCTGAGCCAGCTTGTCCCTTGGGCTCTATGGAAGCCTGTTTCTGCTGGGTGATGCTGTGCTGATAGTCCTCAGTGATCAGAGCACTACTCACTAGCTCCTCTGTGGTTTGTGGCCTATGAACGCCACCAGCCACATTCATCGCGATCTCTGGTCTGAGCATCTTAAGCATCAACCGTACTCGTTCCTTCTCTCAGGCCGACTAGTGCCGGACATGACCAACCTGAATTTCTTCACGGCTAAGGCGATAGGTTGCCCGACGAAATTCAGAACTCGTCATAGTGTCGGTTCGTGACTTGCATGTGAAAGAATTCCTCGAAGAATTCTTTCTCAAGTTGGCCCATGTCATCTGGTTTACTGTCCACTTCGATTTAATCCGCTCCCACCACATGCGTGCGTCCTGTTAAGCTGAAGGAGGCACACTTCACCTTTTCGTGCTCTGGCCAGTCTAGAAGCTCCATCGTGCTTTCCAGTGTTTTAAACCATGCCTGAGCATCCCATGGTTCGCTGGTGCCTGAGAAGTTCTCGGGCTTAATTCTCTGCCACTGGATAAGGTAAGCTTCTCTCTTAGCCCCTGCTACTGGGGCGACTGGGACTGGTACTGCAGGCTGAGCTGGTACTACCTCTGTGATTACTGGAGTCGTGAGGTTCGGTACTGGAGTGACTGGGGGAGTTGTAAGGACCCACGAGCGAAATTAAAGAATTTATTTAAGGTCTGGGGGAGGCACTGAAGTGTCTGCCTCATGCTGGGGCTCAGCCGCTGATGCTTTCTTAGCTGGACGTCCTCGTACCATTTTCTAATTAGCAGAGAACACATATTTGTAATTAGGCTATCATGTTATAGTTAACTACTAGTAACATGTTAAATACTATCACTGTAAACATGAATTAATTAACTACCAAAATAAGAGCAAATATGAAAGCACATATAACTGATATGAAAGCTGAAAACAAAACTGAGTGAGAGATGTTCTTACTTGGAAGCTGTAGGCACAATGCTGATGTGTGTGTAGGAAGTATGGAACACTGCTCTGATACCACTCTGTAACGACCCAACTCCTGGGTACTAATCTGTGAGCCGGATCGCTACATTAACTACTGAAGCTACTGTGCGGAAAACTGGGTAAAATAAAATTTCACTAACTGACTCAGTTAATCTGACAACTGATACACCCATGCTGTTATAAGGAAGGATTTAAGCCCCATTCCGGTTGGTGTACATGTGCTAAGGAGGATACTTGACCTCTCATCTGAGCTAAGAACTCAGAACTAACTTCCCAGCTAGCTGCTGATCGATCCACGGATCGATCAAACTTGTCGCGATCCAGCAAAGGCTGGATCGGTCGGCAGACCGATCCAGGTGTGTCTGGATCGGTCTGCAGACCGATCCAGGCACCTGGAAACGCTGGATGCTCTCTGTTCGGTGCTGGATCAGTCGGACGACCGATCAGATAGCATACAGTAGCATACTGTATGCCTCTGGATCGGTCGGCTGACCGATCCAGGATCCTGATACTGCAACGGATCGGTCGGCAAACCGATCCAACTCTGATACGAAATCAGAGTTTCTGATTTCAGAACTTTCAGGCACTGGAACGTACGACAACTCACAGACATAGGTTCTAGATACATGAAAACACTCTAGCACGTAAATAATAACATTCTAAACATGATAATCTAAACAAAACATAGTTCACTAAGCTATAACACCTAGCAACGAGGCTAAGTCATAAAACTAGTCATGTTAAGTATCAAAACTGAAATGGAAGCGTATAGATCCCCAAGGATCTTTATTCCAAACCCCTTGCACACACACATCATCGTAGCATCGCCCTCCAGCCTCCGCTAGTCCACTTTTCTTTTACCGGTATCTGCAGTATAAGAAAAGTAGCATCTGTAAGCTTAAAGCTTAGTAAGAAACCATCTACCTCACTAAAACAAGCAACGATGCGATTATGTTTTTAAATCATGCTGTTTGAAACATACTGAATATGCAAGCATGGCATGGTATCATACAAAGCATAAACTAGAACTGAAACATGGCATAGCATATAAACTGAACATGAAACTGAACTAGTCATACATATATCTAAATCTGTACATAAACTCAAATCATGTAAACTGAACCTGAACTGAACTGAAAGCTAAATTAGTGTTCTCATCACTGGTTTCAAATTTGAAAACTATACATATAACAGATGAAAATACTAAACATGTTGTTTGGGCCCGGCAACTGTACTTGTTGTGCGCGCATCCCTAACTAGACCCGGGTTTGCAAGTCCCGAATTTAGTAGGGTCTACTAGGTTATCTAAACCTAGCGAATGACTGGGTTATCTGAACCTTACTAGGTTATCTGAACCTAGGGACGACTGTGGGAGTCCAACCCAATGGATATCTGATCCAGTACAGTGCCAACTGAATAAAAGTAAAATACTGAATACTGTTTTATTTTACTTTGCTGTTTTAGGTTATCTGAACCTAGAGCTAGGTTATCTGAACCTAGAGGCTACTGTGGGAGCCTACCCAATGAATATCTGATCCATATAGCTGTAATAACTGATAAATAACTGAATAAAATGTTTCTAATATATTTTTCATGCTGTTAGGACGCCTATTGGTGCATCCTTCTGAACTGGGCATTCTACCGAATGGTTGGTGTGCACTAAAAGCACACCCTAAAACTGAAAACTGTAAAATTACTGAACTAATGCCAAAACTAACAAGCGAGAGCAATTATACTGCAGGTGAGGGGTTTCTTACCTCAATCGCAAGATTTCTTACGATTCTATTCGCTAGGTTTTCCGGAAAACTACTCCGTTCGACGAACTGCTTACGTCCTCGCGTTCCTCTCGCGGAGAAGAACCGACTTCGTGTTGGTGTTGTCGCCGGAAAGTGAACACACGATCCTAGGGAAGGAACCCTAGGTCTCCTTTGCTTTGTTTGCTGCGCCGAGAGAAAGAAACGGGAGAGGGAGAGGAGGCTTCAATGAGGAGAGAAGATGTCGAATCCAAAATAAAATAACCCAACCCCAACTTAAGTTTATATTTATATTAAATGGGTATCTATGCCCAACTCAAATATAAATATAAATGTTTCCCTTCTCTTTCAGCACGGCCCTGCTGGGTTCACTGGTTACTACCATTATTCCTTACACCATAGGTCTCGGGTTCGATTCCCGCCTAAGCTATTTGCGGTTCTAATTATTTTTGCTACTTCCGCTACTCGAAAAATTCCGGAAAAATATCTAAAATTTCCAGAAAAATCATGGAATAATTCTAAAATAAATTCGGGAATTTTTCGGGCTTTACATGTCCGGAGTCCACTGTTCCGGGTCTAGTGGATTTCCGAAGTTGTCGACTGGAGTTCGGTATGCCTTTACAACGCTGAACCATTGATCGTAGTCTGTCTTTAGGTACACCTCCATTCTTTTCTTCCAGTACGAGAAGTCATCCCCGTTGAATAGGGGAGGACGTACTGTGCTAAAGCCTTCTAGTTGAGACATCCTGCACACAAGTAAACAACAAAAAAATATTCCAAGACTTGGTCTTGGATTAGCAGTGCGGAAAAAGATTATAGCAGTATCTAAATTAGTGTTGCACTAATATAGATTTAATTGCGACGACAAAAATTTCCAAATTAACAATAATATCAACTTAGAATTAAGCGCAAAGCTAAAAGAGAAAAAAAATATTTTCACCCCCAGTCTGATTGGTGGTTGCACCAAATCAGAGCGGTACCTGCTCTGATACCACTTGTTGGATCGTGAAACGTCGATAAAGGAGGGGGTGAATATCGGTTCGAAAAGCAACGAGTATAAAAGAGTTAAGCGCAGCGGAAATAAAACAGCTTAGACAGATGAACACGATGTTTTTTACTTCGTTCGGAGCCTGTGACGACTCCTACTCGAAGGCCCGTACTCCTTGAGTACTTTCGTTCGGCAATCACTAGCAGTTCGAATATTATTACAATTTAAAGTACAGAAATGCTAATGAAAATAAAACAAATACCGACAAGAATTAAAGACGAGGAAAAGAGCGTATTGTCGGATCTTCGTT
This sequence comes from Zingiber officinale, assembly GCF_018446385.1. NCBI lineage: Eukaryota > Viridiplantae > Streptophyta > Magnoliopsida > Zingiberales > Zingiberaceae > Zingiber > Zingiber officinale. Next base: position 50,178,962 of record NC_056004.1, read on the forward strand.
AGCGTCGCAGGAGCGCAGAGCAGTAGAGCAAGCAGTCTAAGAGTTCTGAGTTGATCCTGATCTCTGCCTCCGCCCCATCTTTTATATGAAGCTCGGGGTGCCCTGGATCCCTTCCAGGCGCCCTGGTGAGACGTGGCAAGTCCAACCAGCGAGCTCCAAGTGGCGACGCGCAAGTTTGGATAAAACTTACCTCCAGGCGCCCGGATCCCTTCCGGGCGCCTGGACCTCCGGGCGCCCGGACCTCCTATTTCCAGGAACTCCTTTTCCTGCAAAATAGAGTTAGTCCGAGGCAAATATATATCCTGTAAAACAGATTGTTAGCACAGTTAAAGTTCAACAAAGTAATAGAAAAGAGTATGACTTAGATTCCGTCTTTTCGAGATCGGAATCTAGTCACGATCTCGACTTAGATATCCGAAATGGATCTAAGTCGGATCGACGCCTAATGTTCCCTTCCCGGGAAGGCGTCCTCGCAGTCACTTACCTTACTTACCTGCCAGACGTCCGGTCAGCCCGTCGACCTGTCTGGACTTCGTGCTAGCTATCCGGTCAGCCCGTCGACCTAGCTGGACTTCGTGCCTAAGCATCCGGTCAGCTCGTCGACCCGCTTGGACTTCGTGCCAACTATCCGGTCAGCCCGTCGACCTAGCTGGGCATCGTGCCAGACATCCGGTCAGCCCGTCGACCTGTCTGGACTTCTCCTGCACACTCGATCAAAGTGTCAGACAACAACAAACTAACTTAACCTGATTTGTCATTCATCAAAACCTGGGTTAAATCGTTAGTGCTAACCGCACCAACATAAAACACTACCATAATAATAAGAATAAATAATAAATTTATTATATATAGAGAGAGAGGATGATGATATTAATTAAAATTAATTAAAATTTAATCTAATTAAATTTATTTAGGAAAATAAAAATAATATAATTAATAGTTAATATGAAAATAAATTTATATGATTATATAGAATTTTTTTTTAGATTTTTTTAAAATTTAAAATGGATTTATATTATATTATATTATATTTTTTAGTAATTATATTTTAGAAAATAAATTATTTTATCAAAACTAAAACTAAGTCCTAAATTTCTATGAACATGTCTCGTCTTCTCATCTTCTCACGCGTCGAAACCTAAAAGCCATCGTCGTTGTCGTAGTTTCTACCGCCGTTGCTGCCACCGCCTTCGTCTTCTTCTTCTTCTTCTCACCTTGTCGTGCCCGCCCGCCGCTATCACCGCTACCACCGCTACTGCCGCTACTTCCACCGCAGTTTCCTCCGCCGCCGTTGTTGCCTTCTCTTCTTCTTCTTCTCGCCCTGTTGTGCCTGCCCGCCGCTACCACCGCTTCCACTGCCTTCTTCTTCTTCTTCTTCTTCTTCTTCTTCTCGTCTTGTCATGCCCACCCCGTGAGTTGCCCGATCAGGCTACGCCGGAGCGCCGATTCATCCAGAGGTAATCATGGCTCTATGTTTATATAGGATATATGCCTCTAACCTCAAATTATGCCTCCGAAAGTTTTTTTTCTGGATTTTGATATAGGATATTGGACTTGGAACAATGTTTAGAGATGAAACAATAAATCAATTTACATGGTATTTTAATGTCCAAAAATGATGCATTTTTGGAACCTCTAACATAGTTTTGGAAATTTTAATTTTTGGAGTTTCTTTATCTAGTTATGAAAGACCAAACTACATAAAAATTTGTTTTGATTTTTGTCTCTGGCACTGCAGCTAGTTGGTAAAGATGCATTTGCAGAAACAGATAAGATTACCTTGGAGACTTCTAATCTTCTATGTGAAGATTATCTTGCCCAGAATGCATTTACTCCATAAGTTGTATTTGACACAATCAGTCATTGGCATAACTTTACCATAATTGTTTTTGTCTCGTCAAGTACCAATCAACAACTTCTGCAATAGATATGACAAGTTCTGCCCATTCTACAAATTAGTTTGGATGATGCGTAACATTATTCACTTCAACACTTTGGCGAATCAGGTACTCATCTGCTCTATTCTACTAATTTGTAGTAATTTATGATCTATTGTTTTGATTATTAGCTTATCCTTGTTCCTCTGATTTGATGCTCAATTGTGACCCCAACATTAGTCAGTTAACCTCCGAGTATAATAGTGTGCCCTTTCATTATCAGACTGACATGTAACTTCATGTGCTAACAACATTGAAGTATTGTCATGTTTAATCAGCATTTTATTACATCATTAACAATTTTATCCTGTGATGGAATATGGCATATAGGTTAGAAGCCTCCTAAGAGATCACTCATCCTAAAATTGCACCACATGAAATGTGACTCCAAGTTGATGAGCTTCCTATGAGATCACCCATTCTGAAATTGTACCATCCCAAGCACACTTATAACTAGAAAGTTCTTATATAGAAATGAACCAATTCCACCAAAATACGTGTCATTTTAGAGAATACATACATACATAATCCATTTAACTCAAGTCACACCAATGGACCAGTCCCACCTTTCTAGTTTTTGTGTGTTCTAGGTTCTAGGTTTTGTTCCTACCAGAAATATGTTAGAAGCCACCTTGCCCAAGCTCTTTGTTTTGACTATCACTTCTCACCCTCCTCTGACCGTATCATTAATAGGCTCACATGCATTTGTGGGATAGTTAATTCAGCTTATGATATCTTTTACCATTTACATGAAAGAACTGACCAGCTATCATATCTAACTACTAGTCCAAAATACTTGAGCTAAGCTAAAATTAATAGTAGCTCGCTCATCTAAATTTATGAGCTTTTTTTTATCAAACCACAACTCACAAGATAATTTGAATTGTCGCAAGATTTTCTATTACAATCATATATTGGTCTCTTGTTTCACTTTTCAACTAGTAGTCCAAGACTTCCAGACTACTTCCTGTTTTAAATCTCGTGGATCAAGATTTACAGTTGTTGTATATTTTGTTATTTTTTTACTTGGTCATCGAGAGAGGAGCAGGTTCTGGTGGTCAAAATATCACTTATAGCATCAACAAGCATTGATTAGGTGACCTCTTCTATCAATTAGTGTAAGTAGTAGACCTTTAAGACCCTATTTGTGCAAGTTGGTCATAAAGTGGCTACTAATTGAAGGCTCGATTATGTTGTTTGCCTTCGTCAGGTCCCAAAAGTTTGAAGACCTTGCCGAAGGTGAGGAAGCTCTTGATATACGTACACTATTTTTTTTTTTTAGATTGTAGATAATACTATTTTACATATATAAAGATTGGGTAACCAACAGGTACATTAGTAGTTGTTTTCACAAGGTTTTTTTGGTTTTATTAACAATTTTGGCTATATAGTGTACATATTTTTATGTTGTAAATAAATCTATTTTACAGGTGCAACAACTTGAAAGACACAAAGATATTGATAAACACATGAACCATCATTTCTTATTACGAGATGAAGAGGTTTGTTTAACTTGGGGCTATTTGTGTTGTGTGTATATATATATAGTTGCAAGAAAGAGGATTATGTGTTAGATGATGAGATTTCTTATTGAACAATTTTGTTTATTTATTTTTCTGAACAATATATATTCTAAATCATCTTTATCTCTAATAAGAGTTTTTTTAGTGTTCAGGATTATGATGAAGAAGGATTATAGAAGTTATCTCCAGATGACGATGAGTTGTTCTTTATGTTTTTTCTTCTGTAACTTTTATGAGAATAGTAGTTTTTTTCTTATCAAATTAATGATGGATATGTAGATATTTTTATTATTGGATGAATGTTGACATGAAACCTATGTATTAACTTGTAAGTTAAAAAATATTAGAATTTTGTTGATGTATATCACTTTTAATTTATGAAGAGAGAGTTTTTCCTTTTGTTTTGAAATGATAATTCAATAAATTGGATCGGATCTAGATTAATTTGTATAGTAAATGCTCTTTTAAGATTATTAATTTTTGTTATAAATGATGCATTTAACAAATTAAAATATTAGAGACAACAATTTACTGTCTTCACTTCTTTTTGAGACGGCACATTATCGTCTTAATTTAGTGTCTTTAGTTATTTTTCACAAGATAAGACATAACATTTGAGACAAAAATAACTGTTTTAAATATTTTTGAGACAATTGAACAACCGTCTCATCACCGTCTTAAATAACATTTGAGACGGTACAACTATCTCAATATTTTTTTGAGACGCTTGTATTGGAGACGGCTACATTACTGTCTCATAGCCATCTCAAAAACATTTTGAGACATCAAATTTATAATTTAAGACATATTTTGTTGTGTCTCAAAAAGTGTTTTTTCTAGTAGTGTTAGTAAGCGCTATCTAACTCACAAAACTCGAATATGCATGTGAATATACTGAAATCTAAAAGCTGAATGCTTAAAAGAAAAACTACTCATGCTCATCTACAAGCAAAAGAAACATACTGAAATGCTAAACGTGTAAAACAAATCTATACAATCATGCTAGCATAATCTTGCTGAATTTTAAACACCTTCTGAATCTTATTTCACTTGTTTAAAACTTATCCATTAATACTTTTACACTTATGTGAAACTTATTTTACTTGTTCAAAACTTATATTTATAATACTTCAAAATAATAATCAACTTTCTTCTTGGGCCCGACAACTGTACTTGCTATGCGCGCATCTCTAACTAGACCCGAGATAGCTGGTCCCGAATCTAGTAGGGTTTACTATTGTAACAACCCGACCCATTTGGCGGCCCATTTGGCGACCCTCGGGTCGTCGACCGTCGACCGTCGGCCATGCCGCTACTACTAGGTTATCTAAACCTAGGGACGATTATGGGAGCCCAACCCAAGGACAACTGAGAGTCCAGTACAGTGTCATTGATAAAACTAAATTACTTGTTATCTTTTAATACTTCTAATATATAATGTCTCGGCATTTTCTTTAGCACCTTGTGTGCCAAAATCCTTAAAGTCTTGACTTTAGGATCTACTTAAGGCCTTGGCCTTTTCTTTCTTTTCTTTATCTTTCTTATACTTGTTAATACTTCTAATAAAAGAATGCTTCTTTAAAAACTGAAATGTTTAAACAAAAATCTGCATATAAGCTTAATCAAAATCTGCATTCAAGCTTATTAAAAATATGCATTATAATCTTAATAAAATCTGCACTTGTAAGCTTAATAAAATTCTGCACACTAATGCTTAACAAAAATCTGCACTATAAGCTTAAATAAAAATCTGCACTATAAGCTTAATTAAAAATCTGCACTATAAGCTTAATTAAAATCTGTACTATATGCTTAATTAAAATCTGCACTATAAGCTTAATTAAAATCTGCACTATAAGCTTTCATAAAAATCTGCATTATAAGCTTAATTAAAATCTGCACTATAAGCCTACATAAAAATATGCACTATAAGCTTAATTAAAATCTGCACTATAGGATTAATTAAAAATCTGCACTACAAACTTAATTAAAATCTGCACTATAAGCCTACATAAAAATCTACACTATAAGCTTAATTAAAATCTGCACTATAGGCTTAATTAAAAATCTACACTATAAGCTTAATTAAAATCTGCACTATAGGCTTAATTAAAAATCTGCACTATAAACTCTTCTCATGCTTCGAATTCAAGAAGAACAAAGGTTCGAAACTACTCCTACTGCAGGTGAGAAGCACTTACCTTGATTCTTGGACTCACAACCGAACAAAAAGGGCTTCTAGGACCTTGGCCGACCACCGGAGATGATGCCCTAACTCCCTTTCGTTTTCTGCCCGAGCTCCGCCATCGTATGCAGAAGAGAAGGAGAGAATGATTTAAGTCACGGGAAAACAGAGTATCAACTTATCCCTTTTTATAACTTAATATTTCTGTTAACTCCTTAAATAAATTCGCTACCTTTTCTAAACAGACAAATCCAACATCAACTTATCCCTTTTATAATATTCTGTTAACTATCTTAAATAAATTCGCTACCTTTTCTAAACAGACAAATCCAAGATCAACTTATCCCTTTTATAATCCAATATTCTGTTAACTATCTTAAATAAATTCGCTACCTTTTCTAAACAGAAAAATCTGTTTGCCCACCTAGTCAGCCGGGTTTTGATCAAGACAAAGGTCATGGGTTCAATTCTCGGCTTGGACATTTTTTTGTCGAAACTTCCTTCGTTTAGTAAAAATACTAAACGACCTCCAAAAATTACATAAAAATATTCTAAAAATTTCTAAAAATCTCTACAATATTTCTAAAATATTTTTAAGAACTTTTAGAACTCCTAATGAGGAAAATTGGGTCATTACAAATAAAGTCCAACTGTCTGCCGGCTACCACGCTGCTACACTAAACCAGCGGAGCCTAACAGAGCAGAACTATCTGTCGGCTACCACGCTGAGTCACCGGACCAGCGGAGCCAAACAGCAGAACTGCCACACACCCTGCCTGATAAAAACCACTAACCCATGAGTGGTGGTGTGTGCATATCTATGTAACTGGCGATGTGCTCAACAATAATGGAGTCGACTATCGCACAGCATGCAATCATGCAAGATAGTGTATGACACTAAGCATGGAAATATCCTGAACCTATCTATAGATATAAAATGTTTACCCTAGCATCAATGGATCAATCTGAAGATCTAAGATACATAGGTCAGATAAGGTATCAAAAACCCTAGGCCCTGAACATAATAAATAACATGGTTGTATCACTACCCCTATAAGCATGTATAATCAGGTAGGTACTAACATGAAGTGCATAACAAGTAAACAAACAAGTATGTAATAGATCAGGTAGTGACCAACCGAAGCAGATAAGAAACACAATCATTGCTATTTGTTAAAAATATTACTATGCATATCAAATGACATAAAGTCAAGTACCCGCCTCCAATAAAGGGATTATATCCGGTCCAAATCCGACGTCGAGATGCTCGTCTCGCGTCAAAGTCCTATGTCACCTATATATATCTTTTTATTTATCTAAAATTCTTATAAATAGCTAAATAAAAATCTCTATGACTAATTTAGGGTAAAACCTTAATCACAACACCATCATCCTACCTAAACAAAATTTACGATCAATTAGGGTTAAGTCTTACCTCAAATTTGGCAGCTAAGTAGGTCTTTCCCTCGCTGCCCAAACAACGATCCGATGGTTGGGAACAATGACCAGAACCGCTAGAGCCCTAACCTCCAACACATTTTCCCTAAATCAACATCCAATTAGATCCAAAACTCAAATCCTCTACTAAGGTTAACTCATTACCTCTATGGTGGCAGTAGAGCTCGGTGTGTATGAGTAGAGGATACTGGTGGCCACTGGAAATGGCGGTCACTCCTGTGATCCAACGATGTCAGCCACAAACTATCAGCAGTGGGATAGCTGGAACCGAAAGCAAACCTCTACCTTTCAAAATAAATCTCACGTCAACACCACACAAAGGCTTAATACCCAATTCAAAAATCTAGGGCAGACACCCACTTACCAGTTCGCGTCAGAGCAACCGAATACCCCCGGCGATCACTGCTAGGGCAGAGAGACAGCGGCGCTGAGGCGTGAGACCGGCGAAGGAGTCAGAAATTAGGGCACGGTTCCTAATTAGAAGATGGGGTGATCTGCCGGGGTGCTCTACCGTGCGTAGGAGGCCGAAGAAGAAAGGGAATCGCGGGTCAACATTGGTCCGTTCGACGGTGGCAGACTTCGTCTAGGGCAGGGGAGGGAAATCGGCAGAGGGCGGCTCGGCTGGCGGTGGCTCGCGAGATTGCTCCGCGAGGGGTGATTTTCGGCAAAGGAGAGTGGAACAGAATCGGGTGGAGAAGATGAAGAGGAAAAAGGAGAAGAAACCGTCGCGGCGGTTAGGGCAAGGGATCGGCGTCGCGAGGGCTCAGGAGGAAGCCACGCAGGTGAGGGAAAACGAAGGAAAAAGAAGAAAAAATAAAAGAAAAGGAAATAAATCTTTTCTTCATTAAAACGGGGTAGCCTAAACAGACTTTCCTGGGCCCAGTTTTTATCCCCGTAAACTCGTCTATACGAGCTCCGAAAAATTCTCGAAAAACTTTTAAAAATCCCAGAAAAATTCTCTTATTATTTTTCGCCCTTTTCTGGTATTTTACATTCTCCCCCACTAATAAAAATTTGGTCCCCAAATTTCGTTATCTACCATCGGCAAATACTAACAATAGGTAAAGAGTATAAATGTTTAACGGTAAATTAAATCACATACCTCAAGTGAAAAGATGGAGTTATCGAGCTCAGATCGTATCCTCGAGCTCCCAAGTAGCCTGCTCGTCTGAATGATGCTGCCATCCGACTTTAACCAGTCGGATAGTCTTGTTCCGCAACTGACGCTCCTTCCGGTCGAGAATCCTTACCGGAACCTCCTCATAAGTGACGTCAGGCTGAACGGGAACTGAAATATATGTCAACACACGTGTCGGGTCGGGAATGTATCTCCTCAACATGGATACGTGGAATACATCATGGACGCCTGCCAGGGACGGTGGTAGTGCCAGCCGATAAGCTACTGCTCCAATCCTCTCCAAGATCTGGAAAGGGCAAATGTATCGTGGAGCTAGCTTACCTCTGAGGCCAAATCTCTTCACCCCTTTCGTGGTGGATACTCACAGAAAAACATGGTTGCCTATAGAAAAACTCCAAGGGTCTACGTCTCCGGTCAGCATAACTCTTCTGGTAGTCCTGCGCCTCTGACATCCTCCGTCTGATAGTACGGACCAACTCTGCCTCATGCTGTGCTCTATGAGGTCCCAACAGCTGGGCCTCCCCAACCTCATCCCAGAGGGTGGGTGTCCGACAAGGCCTACCATACAACGCTTCAAACGGTGTCATCTGGATAGCCGAATGAAAGCTGTTGTTGTAGGCGAACTCTACCAATGGCAAATGGTCCTCCCAACTGCCTCCAAAATCCAGTACACAAGATCTCAACAAGTCCTCTAGAGTCTAAATAGTCCGCTCTGACTGTCCATCTGTCTGCGGATGGAAAGCTGTACTGAAACGGAGCTGAGTGCCTAAGGCCTGCTGCAGACTCTGCCAGAATCGAGACGTGAACCGGGGGTCTCTGTCCGAAATAATACTCAAAGGGACACCATGCAATCTGATAATCTCCAGGCAATACAGATCTGCAAATCGATCCAGGGAATCTATCCTCCATATCGCTAAGAAGTGCGCAGATTTGGTTAATCGATCTACGATTACCCAAATCATGTCATGGCCTCGTCGTGTCGTCGGCAAACCCACCACAAAGTCCATAGTAATGTGTTCTCATTTCCACTCAGGAATAGGAATCCGCTGAAGTAAATCGGCAGGTCTCTAGTGCTCAGCCTTCACCTGCTGACAGACAAGACATCTAGCTACGAATTCTGCGATGTCTTTCTTCATACCATTCCACCAGTAGGAACGCCTCAAATCTCGATACATGCGGGTCCCACCTGGATGGATCGCAAATCGAGAGCGATGAGCCTCTTGAAATAGCTCCTGTAAGACCGGGTGAGACTGAGGTACGCATAATCTGCCTCGGAAGTATATAATACCCTCCTCCTCTCGTGTGAACTCGGTCTGCTGCCCGGAAGCTACCTGGCTGCCAATAAACTGCAAATGCTGATCACTGGCCTAGGCCTCTCAGATCCTCGTCCTGATCGACGACTGAGCAACCATGGTAACCAGAATACCCTTCTCTGTCTGTCCCTGCTTCTGAAGACCCAACTCGGAAAAACCCTGAACCAAGTCTGTGACTAAAACTCGGTGGCAAGCCAAAGTCCCTCTGGACTTCCTGCTGAGTGCATCGGCAACCACATTAGCTTTCCCCGGGTGATAGCTAATGGTACAATCGTAATCCTTCAGGAACTCCATCCATCTCCTCTGTCGGAGATTAAGCTCCTTCTGAGTAAAAATATATTTGAGACTCTTATGATCAGTGAGAATCTCAAATGTAATGTCGTATAAATGATGTCGCCAGATCTTCAGAGCAAAGATGATGGCAGCTAGCTCCAAATCATGTACTGGGTAGTTCTTCTCATGCTCCTTCAACTGTCGAGAAGCATAGGAGACTACCCTGTCGTGCTGCATCAGAACAGTGCCCAAACCCTGAAGAGACGCGTCAGTGTAGAGTACAAATCCACCCTCTCCAGAAGGTAAAACCAAAACTGGAGCCGACATTAATCTCCGCTTCAGCTCCTGAAAACTGGTCTCGCAATCCTCGGACCACGTAAACTTCACGCCTTTCCTGGTAAGGTGTGTCAGCGACATAGAAATACGCGAGAACCCCTCGACGAACCGTCTGTAATATCCTGCTAGTCCCAGAAAACTACGGATCTCTTGCACGGACTTCGGCTGCTCCCAGCTGGTGACAACCTCGATCTTCTGAAGGACTACTAAAATACCTCTGTTAGAGACCACGTGTCCCAGAAAACCGACTGAAGGTGGCCAGAAGGTACACTTGCTGAACTTCGCATATAGCTGATGTCATCGAAGAGTCTCCAAGACTATGCGAAGATGTTGTGCATGTTCCTCCTCGGAACGCGAGTAGATCAATATGTCATTGATGAAAACGACAACGAACTGATCTAGATACTCCAGAAAGATGCGGTTCATCAAGTCCATAAACACCGCTAGTGCATTGGTAAGCCCAAATGACATTACCAAAAACTCATAATGTCCGTATCTGGTGCGAAATGTTGTCTTCTGGATATCAGAATCTCGTACTCTCAGCTGATGATATCCGGACCGCAAATCAATCTTAGAATACACTGATGTACCTCTGAGATGATCAAATAAATCTTTGATCCGGGGTAAAGGATACTTATTTCGGACAGTCGCTGCATTCAACTGTCTGTAGTCAATGCACAACCTCAGTGTACCATCCTTCTTCTTGACAAATAACACCGGAGAACCCCATGGTGAAGCACTAGGGTGTATAAATCCCCTGTCTAAAAGCTCCTGGAGTTGAACCTTCAGTTCGTTCAACTCTTTTGGTGTCATACGGTAAGGAGCTTTCGATGACGGCGCGGTCCCCGGAATCAACTCAATAGCAAACTCGACTTGCCTTTTGGGAGGCAAACCTGGTAGCTCCTCTAGGAATACATCCGGATACTCTTGGACTACTGGAACATCAGAGAGTTGAGAACTACTGTCACCTTTTGTATGAATCAAAGATAATAGAAAACCCTGGCAACCATGTGACAGTAGCTTCTGAGCCTGAATCGCTGAAATGATCGATATGTCGTCATCTCTGATGCCAGTGAAATCCCACGATGATTGGTTCGGAGGCCGAAATGTGACCACCCTCGTCTGGCAATCAACAGTGACATGATATGCTGACAAACAGTCCATGCCAAGAATAATATCAAAATCGACTATTTTCAATACTAAAAGATCTACCGTAAGTATCATGTTGCCAAAATCTAACGGGCAACCTCTGACCTCCTGAGTGACGTCCAAGGTATCACCGGACGGTAGAGAGACGGTCAGTCGTTGCGGTCTGAAAGTGGATAATCTACCAATCTCCCGCATAAAAGTACAGGAGAAAAATGAATGCGAGCTACTAGTATCTATCAGTATATCAGCAGATAATGCATAAATAGAAATCATACCACGGAAAACAGATCCGTCGGCTCACTGCGCATCCTCTCTGGTGACCGCATGAATACGCCCAGTCTCTGGAGGAGGAAGAGGTGGTAATGATGCCTGCGACTGCTGCGTCTGGGCAGGAGCCTGCCATTGAGGCGGTGCTGGATACTGTGCCAGAGAAGTCTGAGAGGGCGGCGACTGATACTGTACCGATGGCTGGGACTACGTCTGATACTGAGCCTGTGGTTGGGGCTGCGACGGGTACTGGAATAGGGGCTGAGGCTGCAGCTGATACTGCCCCTGAGTCAGATAATGAGGTCCCGGAACGGAACTCTGGGGTATTATGGGAGTACTGGGGTACTCCTGTCCGAGCATGCCAAATGCAGCTGCTGCAGGGGGGTAGGACATCTGCTGACTCTGCGAAGATTTGGCTCTCCGCCCTCCTCGATAAGTTCCAGACTGACTGAGCTGTCCTCCATGACCAGACCCTCCGGAAGCCATATGCTGAGTCTTCAGCGGACAATCTCGGCTCTGGTGCCCAGGCAATTTGCAATAATGGCAAACTGACTATCCCAGAGAGCAGGCTGGGGTGATGTGATCTCTGGACCCACATCTGAAACAGGGAATGTCACTGGCGGGTTGTTTCCTGTTCGGCTGAGGAGACCGGAAACGTCCTGAGGAAGACTGCCCTGACTTCTGAGGCCTACGAAATACCCCAGACGTACCCTGACCAGGCCGACTGCGACCACTCTGCTGTTGTCCGGTCGTCTATGCCTGCTGGGTCTGTCCTGATGTATGACCCGTCTGCTTCCTTTTTCTATCCGGAAACGCTCTCTGCTGAGCTGACTCAATCATGAGGGTTCTGTCCAACGTCTCCAAATAAGATACGCTACCAAGACCGGCAAACCTTACTTGCAACTGTCCATCCAGCCACTGAATGAACTGCTGCATACGTGAACTGCCCTCAGCAACTAGTTCTGGACAAAATCTGGCCAATCTGTTAAACTCTGCATTATACTCTATCACCGACCGGTTGTTCTGTCGCAGACTCAGGAAATCTTGTCGGCGGGTCATCTGATATGCTCGTGGGAAGAAGCAACTCTCAAAAGCCTCTCTGAACCTGACCCATGTAATGTTCTGCTCGCCGATGATGGAACGCTGAGTAACCCACCAGGTGTCGGCCTCGTCCCGTAAGTGAAAAGCAGATAGCTCCGCTTTCTCCCACTCGGAGCAAGCTATGTAGAGGAATGTCCGCTCCATGGTCTCTAACCAGGATTGGCTATATTCAGATCAGTCTCTCCTCGGAAGAGTGTGAATCGACTCTTCATCGATTCTGTCAATGCTAGAATCCGAGCTCGTGCCGCGATAATGTCAGTGAGGTGGGTAGGGACGGCTACAGGAGCTAGCGGAAATACTGGAGCTGGTGCTACAGGTGGTACCGCTGAATAGACCGGGGGAGGTACTCCCGATGCTGCTGCATAAACTGGGGCATATGCCACTGGTGGCACTGCAGGGTCAGCATAGGTGGCCGTGGTTGGATATACGGTAGGTAGTGGTACCGGATATGGTGCAACCGGTACCGCTGGTACAGGTGCAGCTGGGTACACTATAGGTATTGGGGGCACAGGTGCCGCTAGTGTTGGGTACACGATAGGTCCAGGTGGTGGTGGTGTCGAGTATGTCGTAGGCTCGGCCGGAGCAGGTGCGGGGTATGCCAGTGGTACCCCTGGTGGTACCGTAAATACAATAGGGGTGGATACAGCCGGTGTAGCCGAGGTAGGTACCTCTAAAGGAGCCATCGGGGTCTAAGAGCCCGATGCGCCCGCAGTATCCTGAGTCTGTCCCTGTCTGACATGCTCAACCCCAGTAGGAATCTCTGGCAAGTCCAGAGATCCCACGGTCTTCGTACGTGGCCGTCCAGCACCACGTCTCGCAGTAATACGTGTAAATCTCCTCATATCTGTTAAGTTATAAACAAATATCACTACAAATATAAAAATTATAAAATAACCTTTATACCTATTTGTCGTCTGGAGATGTTCCGTCGTTGTCCAGTCCCCCTTTAACTTTGAAATTCCATACAAGAAAACCAACGAAAATCCATACAAATCCGAAAAATAAGTACCCAAGTTTACTCGCAAACTTGGGCTAACCCAAAAATCCAGAACACTAAAAGCAGGTATTCGTAACCCGCTCTGATACCAATAAATTGGTATCAGATAAATCTCGAAATCCATAACACGATATACAAACAAGTATCGCCAACCTGGCTCTGATACCAAATAAATTGTCACACCCTAGGGGAGTCCCTGTCCGAAGAAATTTCGGCAGCATCTCCCCTGTACAGGTGACAATCTGAAACTTTTCTACATCCATAGTCATACACGGCCCACACGGCCGGAACATATGTATATAACAACAAATAAATAAGCAAACAATCACACCATCCACGCAGTTAAATAGTGAACTAAAACAAATGATAAGTAAACATCTCAAATCATCCTACTCAACTACAATCATAAAGCACAAATTCGATATCCTATTCAACTACACTCATAAAGCACAAAAACTCAACGACGCAAATAAAGTAAACTTACCTCTTCTACCGTCCAGGCAGGCATGTAGAAGATCATATCGAATAAAAATCCATCGACAAGTAAAAATCCATACAAGATCTAAAGTATCAAAACAAAACAAGTCTAAACATAGTCTATAAAGAAAAACCAAAAGACCAACAAACGTCCTCGTGGACTGCAGGGGACTAGCGACTGGAACTCTCTGGACAGCATCAACCTGAAAATAGCAACAGAGGAGGGTGTGAGTCCAACACTCAGCGGGTAACAACTAATATGCATAATAAAGAAAATAACAACCAGCACTAATCATGCGTACAGTCTCCTGATACAAGAAGTATAAATGCAACTGAAACAAGCAGGAGAAGACTGTACTAACCAGGACCAAGGTATAAATATAACAAGGTCGTCATACCGAGAGGTATCAAAATCCTATATGCATGTCAAACATATGCATCCATCCAAGTGCAACATATAAGTGCAGCAAACACAATCAGAAAATGCATAAATGCATATGATGTCAATGACATGGTCACCCCTGACGCCAATCAGTCATCTCACACACAATGGTGAGATCGAGTGGGTAGAGCTGTGACAACCGTGTACTCTGCCATCACTGCTCCCGATGAGTGACCGAGTGGACGGGATGCTGTTGGAGTACACCTATACTCCTACCCCAAATCATAAATGGGGGAGCTCAATGCTCTCATCTCCCGGTACACAATGACGGGGAGGAATCTCTGTCGGCTACCACGCTGCGTCGCACTACCCATGAGCGGACCAACGGAGCTTAACAAAGTCCAAACGTCTGTCGGCTACCACGCTGCTACACTAAACCAACGGAGCCTAACAGAGCAGAACTATCTGTCGGCTACCACGCTGAGTCACCGGACCAGCGGAGCCAAACAGCAGAACTGCCACACACCCTGCCTGATAAAAACCACTAACCCATGAGTGGTGGTGTGTGCATATCTATGTAACTGGCGATGTGCTCAACAATAATGGAGTCGACTATCGCACAGCATGCAATCATGCAAGATAGTGTATGACACTAAGCATGGAAATATCCTGAACCTATCTATAGATATAAAATGTTTACCCTAGCATCAATGGATCAATCTGAAGATCTAAGATACATAGGTCAGATAAGGTATCAAAAACTCTAGGTCCTGAACATAATAAATAACATGGTTGTATCACTACCCCTATAAGCATGTATAATCAGGTAGGTACTAACATGAAGTGCATAACAAGTAAACAAACAAGCATGTAACAGATCAGGAAGTGACTAACCGAAGCAGATAAGAAACACAATCATTGCTATTTGTTAAAAACATTAGTATGCATTTCAAATGACATAAAGTCAAGTACTCGCCTCCAATAAAGAGATCATATCCGATCCAAATCCGACGTCGAGATGCTCGTCTCGCGTCAAAGTCCTATGTCACCTATATATATCTTTTTATTTAGCTAAAATTCTTATAAATAGCTAAATAAAAATCTCTATGACTAATTTAGGGTAAAACCTTAATCACAACACCATCATCCTAACTAAACAAAATTTACGATCAATTAGGGTTAAGTCTTACCTCAAATTTGGCAGCTAAGAAGGTATTTCCCCCGCTGCCCAAACAACGATCCGATGGTTGGGAACAATGACCAGAACCGCTAGAGCCCTAACCTCCATCACATTTTCCCTAAATCAACATCCAATTAGATCCAAAACTCAAATCCTCTACTAAGGTTAACTCATTACCTCTATGGTGGCAGTAGAGCTCGGTGTGTATGAGTAGAGGATACTGGTGGCCACTGATAACCATGATTTTACTGCATTATTTTGATTCATATATGCATGGTTTGATGTTGATTTCATAGTTTAAATCATGGTTACATCATATTTTGTGCATTGTGTGTATTTTTGGACTTAATTGCAAATTATATTATTTTTGGTACTATTTGATGCTAATATTTGATTTTTATTTTGTAGGCATCAAAGGATCTTGGATTTGGATTTATTTGGACCAAAATTGGGCTCGAATCGGAGTTTAAACGACAAGATCAAGCTTTGGGTCGATTTGGGTCATTCATCAAGAATAGGAGAGATCTGGACCATCCGTTGATGATCTGGCCGATCCCACCTAATGGGGAGCAGATATGAGCCATTGATGAAGATCCAGAAGTTTTGATCCAGATCTGAGTTCATCTAGCCATTGATCCAGGCCGAAATAATCTGGGCCGTTCATTGAAGACTGGGCAGATCTGGGCCATCCAGTGATGATCTGATCGATCCGACCTACGGGAGGGTAGATCCAGGCCCTATATCAACATCAGTACCTTCAGATCGGATTTTGGGCAAACTTTTACCGTTGATTTAGCTCCAAATTGATCCCAGCCGTCGGTTCAGATCTGGGACAGATTCAAAACACAGAAGCTACAGTGTTTTCCAGTGTCGATCTCCTCACGCAGCTGTGCGTCCCGCGGCGAGCTTTTGCCGGGATTTCGATCCCTTTCTCTTCTCCAATCGATCTCTCAAGCTTCAATCTCGGTGGTAAGCTTCTCGGCGGTGTCATCCCGATCTTCTGGAGTCATCGGAGGGTGTTCTCTCCGGTGGAATTTGGCTCGCGGCATCTCCCTGTTTCACCTCAGATTTGGCGGTGGTCCTCCAAATCTGAGCTCCGATTCCCATCAGCAACATTTGGAGGTGGTCTTCCGGTGTTCCTGAGCTTCACTCGACGTTCATCCGTGTTCCACAGCCTACCATCAGATCCAGAGGCAGATTTCCAGATTTTCGGCATTTTCTTGGGTTTAGGGTTGTTTTAGCTCGTTGGGGGTGGTCCGTCGGCGTTGTTGAACCTTCCTTGAGCTGATACGCAGCTGAGACGATCCATTGAGGTCCAAAGTTGGGTGGTCTCGACTTTGGCACTCTTGTGTGACGGCAAGAGTGTGAAGTTTGGTGAGATTAGTTGTGAGTTGGATTGGTTAGGGTTAATTTCATTTTATTCCTGTTTTGTAGCTTGATACAGATTTATTTTTATGTTCGTTATATTTTTATGCAAGTAGTTAGCATTTCTTTCCTTGTTGAAGCTTAGTTTAAGCTTTATTTGTGCTTGGTTAATTATTTAGTGTTTAAGGGCTAAATTAGGTTTACATCTTGCTTTAGATCAGATTTATTTGAGTCTCGTAATTTCATCCTTAGTTTGATGTGTGTTGATGGATTTATCACAACGTAGTGTGACAATGCGTAATGATTTGTTCATTGGCACATAGTTATGTTTCACTCTTGCTTTAGATTAATTTCTTAATTGCTGTGTTTTTCCTCTGTTAGATTTAGATTTAAAGCTTAAACCCCCAACTCCATTTTTATATCGAAAACCCCAAAAATAGGAATAAAAGGCAATCCTAAATTACATCATACTGTTGATTCCTCGGATCGATCCTGGGCTCGTTACTACGACATTATTGTTTAATTAAGGGGTTCAGTGAATATATTACATTGTTAATTTGATAAGCCTATTTGTGACATTTAATATAGATTTTGTGGCTTATCAAATTTTGGCGCCGTTGCCGGGGACTTTATAAGCATTGTAGTAATTTTAGGATTGTTTTGATTGATTTCATGTTTATATATCCATGTGTTGATTTTATTTGTTCCTGAGTCTTCTGATTTTATTTTCTAGTGTTTCAGTGTAAGAACAGGACATTTATGTGACCATGGATCCATATCAGTATTTTGGAGATTGGAGGGAAAGTTATCAGCCTCAGACTCAGTTCTATCAGTCCTACCTACCTATGGAGCAACGGGATAGGTATGAGGATGCACAAGAACAAATTGAAGAATCAATGTGGAAATGTAATGAAGTTATGCAACAAATGTTAGAGCATCAAGAGCAGCAATTTGCAAGGATACAGAATATACATAGTCAGTTAGATCAGATTACATCATCTATTAATCAGTTACAAGCACAAAGAGCCAGTGAAGAGGTGGATTGTGGAGATCTTGTCAGGTCTGACACTGCATCTACTTCTTCACTAGAATTCTCTAGTATTAATTGTGATGATGATGTAGTTGTTAAAACTTCTGATTCTACTAATGTTGTTGCTTTAGATGTTGGAATTGATGCAGGTTTTGATGTAGAAGATGATTTAAGTGTAGGGGAATGCTTACTGGAAGCATTACCTCAAGAATCACCAAGAATTGAAGATGTAAGTGTAGGGACTTGTGCTATGGAGCCAAGCACCCAAGAATCACTACATGAAGTTGAACATTCGCTAGAACTAGAGTCTGAGTATTTATTTGAGGAGAAAGAGGTAACAAACACCACTCCAGATACCTCTCAAGATGACAAGGTGAGTATTTTGTGTAATTTTTCAGAAAATTTAATAGAGGTACCATTTGTTGATTTTATTAGTTGTGATTCATTTCTTGAAATATCTTTAAACCACATTAATATTCTCCTATTTTCTTTTTATCCCACATGCATGTGGGAGGTGTTTTCTTTTATTGATTGTGTAGGAGAACATAAGCTTCCGGAGTGGGTACTTAATCTGAACCGCCTTAGACCTTCAGAAAAAACTTTGAAGGGAAAAATGATGAATAAGAAGAATTTAAGTGGAACCATGATTACTCCACTTCCAGAGTGGCTACTACTTCTAAACCTTTCTTCAACCACCGGGAATGAAAGGGGAGTTGGTTCCAATTTTATTTTCTTTTGCATTTTAATTCATGCTTGTTAATAAATTCGTTATACGTTTCTTTGGTTTCATACTTTATATTTGCACTTTGTTTTTACATTTTGCATTTTATTTCCACATTTGCTTCCATACTTTACATTTTGTTAGTATACATAGCATTTCATGTGAATAAAATTCTCCATGAATTTTTCTAGTGATATTTTTAAGATGGTAAAAGTTTCTTTAATTTGATCATCAATTTTAGGTCATATGACATGATTGAATGCTCTACTCACATGACATTGGTTAAAATGGTGGTGGATTCCAATTTGATCAATTGGGCTTGATTGCATATAAAAATTACCTAGAGAGGACCACCCTAAGCCTATACGTTATTTTATTGTTGTGTGGCATGCACTTACAATAAATGAAACTCTAGAACTTGCTTAGTTTCTTTTCAAAGTCACAATAGCATTTGTGTGCATGGAAATTGAGGATTTTGTCAATTTTGTTCCCCTTCATACTTTCTAATTTCTTTCCTCATGTTTATACATTCTCATCTAGCATTTTAATTCTTGATAATCTTTGCTTGTCATTCTTTTATTGAGTGTTTTGGTTGAATACTTGATGAGTTAGATTTTGCAAGATGACAAAGGATTAAGTGTGGGGGAGGATTGGTATACATTTGAAGATGTTGAATGTCTTAGATGGCTTCATGAGAATTGACCTTTGATTTTCGAGCATGAAATGGAAGTGACAAGAGTTCTTCATTTGTATGATTTACTGAAACTGCTGGACAATTATCAGAAGCTTAAATTGCTGAGTTAAAAAGTTCAGATTTCGAATGGAGTTTGTTCTTGCAAAAATTGAAGCAATGTAAATTCATTATGGAAGTTTTGAATTTCTAGCAGTGGAAGAAACAAGTGGATTGCTACAAATTCTAATTGCTGAAGCTGAAAACTGGAGAACCAGAATTCAGCATATTGAAATGTCAATTAGAAAGTTGTGTGTGCTAACAAAGATGCTGCAGAATTTGAAGTTGTGTGCGCCAAGATTTCTTTTAATAAGTAACAGAGCAGAATTAATTTGAATTGCTGGGAGGTGGAGTTGGAATAAGGGATTCATGTAATCTGAATTGTAAATGCTAGCAGTGCAGTGCCATTTGAATTTCTGTTATAAGTTGAATTCTGAATGTGCTGTTACAGGATTCTGGATTGCAGGGTTTCAGAGGTGGTATTTCAACTCTCAACAATTCAATTCATACCTTTTTCAATCTGGATTTTACAGAATCTTGAAGATTTAGGTTGCTTAAAACGGTGAAGTGAGAAACTGAAAATCAGAATTCAGTTTGAGATTGTTATCAGAAACTAGAAGAATCAAGTTCTGGAAATAGAAGATTTGGAAATGCAGAAACAATGAACTCTTGTAGCCACTGGAATCTAACATTGGGAATAAGAATTCGAAATTAAATTGATTCGGATTTTCAAGACTATAAAATTGTGAACTTTGAAACAAAAGTTGTGAATTGGTGGAAGCTGCTGTTTGGAGGTCATACTTGTTTGATTTCTGAATCAACTAGATATGAAATCAGAAACAAAGTTCAGAATCCTAGAATGAGTTTTTGAAATGATTGGCACAAAGCAACAACGAAAGAATTTGGCTCTGAAGTTATTCTTTTGGGTCTTTTGAGAGGTAACTGAGGCATTAAAATTCTGGACAGTAATTAAGACTTGAATCTGCAGAGCTTGAAAGTGCAGAAACAAGGAAGCTGGAAATTATTTTGTATCAAATGGAGTATCAAAATTTAGGAACAGCCTTAAAACCAATGTGAAACTCAAGTTAAGTTCAGTATGGTGCTGAAACAAATGTATTCTTGCTTCCATGGCATCTGCAAAATAAGAAAGGATGAGATTCAGTAGAGAATCTGGACACAGAAAGGCAGAAACAGGGAGTTTTTGTAGCTACTAAAATTTGATTTAAATGGACTAGAATTCGGAATTTAATTGGTAGGTGTAATTCTACTAATGAAGCACTTGAGTATAGCGTCAATTATTCTGAAAAGTTGAAGGAAAGGGCAGCAATTGGAACTTAAGACAGTGAGACAAGGAAGCTGGAAACAGATTCAGTATCACATGTGGTATTAAGTGTGTGCAAATTCTTCATCACTAGCTCTTAAAGTCCTTGGCAATTAATTGCAACTCTTGTATTTCCAGAAGCAATTGTTGTTGTTGTTTATTTCTTTTCTATTTGTTCACAAACTTGCTGGACAGATTTTGATAGTATCAAGTTGCTAGAATTCTGAAATTGCAGTAAGTTTTCTAATTGATATTATGAAGCTGAAACAAGATGAAATTGTTAAAATTCAGCAAAAAGGTACTGAGATAGAGTTTATATTTGATGCATAGTGAAGTCATATGGCGTGCTAAACAAAGGGAATGTTGAAAGAAACTGCAGACTTAATTCTGTGAACTTGGCAGAATTACTTCTGTAAACTTGGCAGAAATCTGAAACCCTGGAATTTTGGAAAATGCTGAAAAGGAAAACTGTGAGCTGCTGAAATGTAGTTGCTGAAATTGTTTGGGGTAACTACACTGACATCAGAAGTTATCTTAGAGTTGAATTGGAACAGTTTCAGAAGTATAGAGATGACATGCAGAATATCAGAATTGAACCTAGTTTGTCTAGTTACTGAATTTACAGCAAGTGGAAGTTCAAATTCGAGTTAAATTCTTTGTTCAATCATTCAGATTTGAAGAGTATTTGAGTGGTATCAATCATGAGCAAAGGTTTTTAAGAATAGATACAAAAAAAAAAAATCTGAAGAGACCTTCACTGATCAATAGCTTGATACATGCACTCAGCATTCAGTTTTTGCAGCAACAGAAATTTCAGAAACCAGGGCTATCTATGCTGTTGTCACTGCCCTAGAATTCAGAAGTTAGCCAACCTTTCAACCATTTGCTGGTCAGGAGTAAGTCTTTTGTGTGTAAAACTTTGAGGCTACAAGAAATGAAAGTGCTGAAAGTGAATTACTGAAGCTAGAAATTGAGTCTACAGTTTCTGAATTTTTCAGAAACTGGACATCAATTTTGTACCAAACTCTTTGAAGTAGCTCTCAAATCATTGAGAAACTCGAGGCTGCTAAACTTGGAAACATTAGAGAATAAAAAATTTACAGCCTTGGAGTCAAATTTCTGAGATCTATCTAGAAAATTTAAATCTGTTACTAACAGAATAGCAGAACAGCAAGTTTTACTTTGCTGTTACTAGTGCTGTTAGAGCTGGAATTTTGCAGAGATGCAGGAATTCAGAGTGGAAGTTTAGTATTTGTGAAGCTCTATTAGTATTTGGAGGTTGAAATCATAAATGTAGTAAACAGAAGCCAGCCAAGGAATTAGATGTGAACTGCAGTATCTGTTACATAGCTGAAGTATTCTGCAGTAATGAGATTATTTATTGGGATTAGATGTTAGAGCTTGATCAGTGAAGATTTTGAGAGATTGATAATTACTGCTATCTTAATCTGAATTTGTTGAAGTTCCTGGTTAAATGCCGCTGATCACTCTAACTGTTGAGAGTTCATAATATCCATCTTCAAATCTGGTTTATGAAAGTTCAAAGAATGAAACAAGGAATTCAAATAGTTTTTAACCAAGCATATTAAGTTCTTTGCAACTTTTTAATTTGTGTGTGCTAGTTTTGTATCAATTTCCATTGGGTTGCTATAATCATTGAATTTCAAATTTGGATTGCTGATTGTTCACCTTCCGAGTTCAGAATTTAATTTGCTAATTCTGAAATTGTGTTGCTGAGATATAATGTTATGGGCCAGGGAATGCTTCAATTTCAATGCTCTGTTAGTGCAGAAACTGTGCAATTCTGTAACAAATGAGAGCTGGCCAGTTAACTTGAAATGTATTCCTTTTTACATGAAGATCAAGTGTTAAGTATATGGAATGGGATTAGTGAAATCAAATTGGAGAGGAAATGTTTTGAATTTCGAATTAGAAGCAAATGCAGTAATGCAGAAATGGAGTTTGCTGCTGTACATATGTAATCTATCAAGCTGCTGGGATACAGAGTTGTATCTGCTGAAGCTGTTTTCTGATTATTGAAAATGCAGTACAGAATTCAAGAAGTTGGCATGAGTTTCAAGAGATTATTCTGGAATTTTGTTGCTGTCCATTTACTCGGTTGGAAATTTTCTTGAACATGCAGAATTGAAATCACTTCCAACATTATCTTACAGGATTGCTGAAGCCAACCTGAGCAGGGATTGATGTAGAAATAAATTGTTGAATTGCTGGCATTATGTACCCTTTGCATATTCGAAAATCTAGAACCAAGTGTCAAACTTGTTCATTTCTGCAAATTTGTTGTCAAGGATGAAGGAAGACAATGGAAGTAATCTTGTGCCTAGTCTAGGTGCTGCTCTTTACCAGAAAAACCACAGAAAAATAGAGAGAAGGAAATCTGCAGCAGAAAAGAAAAGATAACAGTGGCTTTAAAAGTGTTAAGACATTGGATTCATGTGGTGTTCTATTGCCCGAGACGGCCAATGTTTTAAGTGTGGGGGAGGGATTCCTTATTCATTAAGTGATTTGAGATTGTTTTAGCCTCCATATGCTAGAATGGAAGTGGAAAAACAGAAAATTGTGAAGAACAGAAAAAAAAAAAACAGTGTCAAGAAAAGAGTATCAAGAATTGTGAAGATAGAGTATCAAGATTCTAGGTTTTCCATCAAATTGAAGGGGGGGTTAGCTTGATATGTTGAATTGTTAAAAACAAATGGTATTCATCTCTTTTCACATCAAATGGTCAACTCATCAAGTATATTCTTCCATACTCTCATTCTCTTCATTGATGCCTTTTCTTTTGTCCATTTCATTCACTTTCATTGCTCTTTTTGCTTCCATTTCAATTCTTGATGATAAATTCCTTTTGATTCATGTATGCTATGTTTATAGTGGTGGAGAATTAGAAAATAAGCAAGCTTATGGTAGTGAAATGTTGTGAGTTGCATTGAGTGAGCTCCACTTATACACATGTGTTGAGTGTGAGAGCTAGAATAGGTAAATTCCTTGTGAGATGCAACTTGCTTAATTTTTCAATTGGATTGAAACTTCCATACCTACTGATTATTGTTTGGATTGTATTCATGATTGTTTGTGATCTTTAGATGATCTTAGTTAAATTCTTTTTACTATCTTTTAGATATTGCTAGAGAATTTTCTATGGATATGATTTTTAGTTTTCTTTACTTTCACGGGACCTTCAAGACTAAGTGTGGGGGATTTGATAACCATGATTTTACTGCATTATTTTGATTCATATATGCATGGTTTGATGTTGATTTCATAGTTTAAATCATGGTTACATCATATTTTGTGCATTGTGTGTATTTTTGGACTTAATTGCAAATTATATTATTTTTGGTACTATTTGATGCTAATATTTGATTTTTATTTTGTAGGCATCAAAGGATCTTGGATTTGGATTTATTTGGACCAAAATTGGGCTCGAATCGGAGTTTAAACGACCAGATCAAGCTTTGGGTCGATTTGGGCCATTCATCAAGAATAGGAGAGATCTGGACCATCCGTTGAAGATCTGGCCGATCCAACCTAATGGGGAGCAGATATGAGCCATTGATGAAGATCCAGAAGTTTTGATCCAGATCTGAGTTCATCTAGCCATTGATCCAGGCCGAAACAATCTGGGCCGTTCATTGAAGACTGGGCAGATCTGGGTCATCCAGTGATGATCTGATCGATCCGACCTACGGGAGGGTAGATCCAGGCCCTAGATCAACATCAGTACCTTCAGATCGGAGTTTGGGCAAACTTTTACCGTTGATTTAGCTCCAAATTGATCCCAGCCGTCGGTTCAGATCTGGGACAGATTCAAAACACAGAAGCTACAGTGTTTTCCAGTGTCGATCTCCTCACGCAGCTGTGCGTCCCGCGGCGAGCTTTTGCCGGGATTTCGATCCCTTTCTCTTCTCCAATCGATCTCTCAAGCTTCAATCTCGGTGGTAAGCTTCTCGGCGGTGTCATCCCGATCTTCTGGAGTCATCGGAGGGTGTTCTCTCCGGTGGAATTTGGCTCGCGGCATCTCCCTGTTTCACCTCAGATTTGGCGGTGGTCCTCCAAATCTGAGCTCCGATTTCCGTCAGCAACATTTGGAGGTGGTTTTCTGGTGTTCCTGAGCTTCACTCGACGTTCATCCGCGTTCCACAGCCTACCATCAGATCCAGAGGCAGATTTCCAGATTTTCGGCATTTTCTTGGGTTTAGGGTTGTTTTAGCTTGTTGGGGGTGATCCGTCGGCGTTGTTGAACCTTCCTTGAGCTGATACGCAGCTGAGACGATCCATTGAGGTCCAAAGTTGGGTGGTCTCGACTTTGGCACTCTTGTGTGACGGCAAGAGTGTGAAGTTTGGTGAGATTGGTTGTGAGTTGGATTGGTTAGGGTTAATTTCATTTTATTCCTGTTTTGTAGCTTGATACAGATTTATTTTTATTTTCGTTATATTTTTATGCAAGTAGTTAGCATTTCTTTCCTTGTTGAAGCTTAGTTTAAGTTTTATTTGTGCTTGGTTAATTATTTAGTGTTTAAGGGCTAAATTAGGTTTACATCTTGCTTTAGATCAGATTTATTTGAGTCTCGTAATTTCATCCTTAGTTTGATGTGTGTTGATGGATTTATCACAACGTAGTGTGACAATGCGTAATGATTTGTTCATTGGCACATAGTTATGTTTCACTCTTGCTTTAGATTAATTTCTTAATTGCTGTGTTTTTCCTCTGTTAGATTTAGATTTAAAGCTTAAACCCCCAACTCCATTTTTATATCGAAAACCCCAAAAATAGGAATAAAAGGCAATCCTAAATTACATCATACTGTTGATTCCTCGGATCGATCCTGGGCTCGTTACTACGACATTATTGTTTAATTAAGGGGTTCAGTGAATATATTACATTGTTAATTTGATAAGCCTATTTGTGACATTTAATATAGATTTTGTGGCTTATCAGCCATTGGAAATGGCGGTTACTCCTGTGATCCAACGATGTCAGCCACAAACTATCAGCAGTGGGATAGCCGGAACCGAAAGCAAACCTCTACCTTTCAAAATAAATCTCACGTCAACACCACATAAAGGCTTAATACCCAATTCAAAAATCTAGGGCAGACACCCACTTACCAGTTCGCGTCGGAGCAACCGAATACCCCCGGCAATCACTGCTAGGGCAGAGAGACAGCAGCGCTGAGATGTGAGACCGGCAAGGAGTCGAAAATTAGGGCACGATTCCTAATTAGAAGAGGGGGTGTTCTGCCGGGGTGCTCTACCGTGCGGAGGAGGCTGAAGAAGAAAGGGAATCGCGGGTCGGCGTTGCTCGGTTCGACGGCGGCAGACTGCGTCTAGGGCAGAGGAGGGAAATCGGCAGAGGGCGACTCGGCTGGCAGTGGCTAGCGAGATTGCTCCGCGAGGGGTGACTTTCGGCAGAGGAGAGTGGAACGGAATCGGGCGGAGAAGATGAAGAGGAAAATTAGAAGAGGTGCGACGCGATCGAGAAGAAAATAAAGGAGGGGAGGAGAAGAAACCGCCGCGGTAGTTAGGGCAAGGGATCGGCGTCACGAGGGCTCGGGAGGAAGCCACGCGGGTGAGGGGAAAACGATGGAAAAAGAAGAAAAAAAATAAAAGAAAAGGAAATAAATCTTTTCCTCGTTAAAATGGGGTAGTCTAAACAGACTTTCCCGGGCCCAATTTTTATTCCCGTAAACTCGTCCATACGAGCTCCGAAAAATTCCCGAGAAACTTCTAAAAATTCCAGAAAAATTCTCTTATTATTTTTCGCCTTTTTTTTGGTATTTTACAATAAATAATATCATAGGTGAATAAATAATCAATTGTTGCTCTAACGGTCGAGTCGAGATATAGAATGCTATAATAAGAAGCAATGCTTCTATATGATGCATGACATTTATTTTTTATTACTGTAGTATGAAGCTCAATAAATGGAGATAAGCAAGTTAAACGGAAGACATAATAATAATAAAACTAGCTTAGCACGCTTTAAAGCGTGCCTTTTGTTGACTGTTGGCTGAAGAATATGAAGCACAGTTATCAGAACCACATGACTATTGAGGAGCAAATTGGTAATCAAGTATCTCCCAAGAGCCGCACTTTCCCATCTCCACTGAAACTTTAAACTATCAGCAATAGTAGTCCCAGATTGTTTATAATTAATTTTCAAGTAATTAATTAAGTATCAACCTCATCTATGTGGGAATTGATAGAGCACATGATAGAGACAAGATCAGTGTTTGTGGTGAAATGTTTCAATCCCAGCATCCCTTTGAATTGTTGCATGGTGACGATAACCGCTATGCCTCCCATGAAACCAGTGATGAATGTGAGAAGAACACCACCAGTCAGCCTACATATTCACGTATTCATCCATCTATACAGCTTAAGATATATATATATATATATAGCAACAGTATGTTGCGGTGTTGTTTGTGCGGTTCTGTGCGGCACAACTAATTCGCTGCATGTATACAAATTCTGTATATTTATTTATTTATTTATTTATTTATCGACTCTTTTTTTTGTAGCTTACGTACACTAGAAATTAACAATTAACGAAAGATGTCAAGCGCCGCTTGAAAGAGCCCTGTGAAGAAGGCGGTGAAGAGCAAATGCGTGTACAACTCCAGGTGGTCAACCGGCGATACTTTTGCTCCGATGGCTGAAACAAGAAACAGCGAGACGGCGGCGATGTCCCCGCTGACCACGTTTGTGGAGCTACCAAATATCGCATAGATTAACGATGGGATGAAACTCGAATCTGAAACAGGGACAAATAGTGATTAATTACTTAATTAATTAATCATGCATGTAATCGATTCCAAATTAATTAAGCAGATCATAGATACAGAGGCTGATGACGAGATGAAGGTAGGCGAGGCGGGCATAGCTGATGCCTTGCGGAACAGCGAGGATGGCGACGGTGAAGCCGGCGAGAAGATCTCACTGACACATCCACGCAGTTTATATAAATTTCAGCCTCTGGCTGACACAACCACGCAGTTTAATAATAAGTAAACAAAACAATAATACCATGACTCGAAAACAACCCTACTCTACTACACCCATAAAACACAAATCCGACAAACTCACCTCTTCTGCCGTCCAGGTAGGCATGTAGTAGAACAAATCCAAACCATACGAAAATTCATCAATCATAAGAATCCATACTATATCCAAGTATCAAACAAACCAAGTCTACACATAGTCAAATAAGAAGAAAAACTAAAAACAAAAAGTCAACAAGTCCTCGTGGTCTGCAAGGGACCAGTAACTGGAACTCTCTTCTGACAGCATCAACCTGAAAAAAAATAACAACAATGGAGGCGGGGTGAGTCCAACACTCAGCATGTACAACTGATATACAAAGTAGGGAAATAACACCTAGCACTAATCATGCGTACAGTCTCCTGATATAAGAAAGATAAAAAAATGCAACTGAAGTAAACAGGAGAGAAACTGTACTAACAAGGACCTGGGTATAAGGACAAACAGTCCGAGTGGTATAGAAATCCTTTATGCATGTCAAACATAGGTATCCAAACAATATGCAGCATATAAATGCAGCAAACACAAACACAAGCAATAAATGCATCATGCATATGATGCTAATGATGCGTCCTGGTCACCCCTGACACCAGTCAACTATCTCACACACAATAGTGAGGTCGAGTGGGTAGGGCTGTGACAACCGTGCACTCTGTCGTCACTGCTCCAGATGTGTGACCGAGTGGACGGGATGCTGTCGGAATACATCTATCCTCCTACCGCAAATCATAAATGGGGGAGCGCAATGCTCTCAACTCCCGATAAACGATGACGGGGAGGAATCCCTGCCGGCTACCACGTTGTGTCACACTACCCATGAGCGGACCAACGAAGCAAAACAAAGTCCCTGCTGCAACACACTCTGCCTGAATCGACCACTAACCCATGAGTGGTGGTGTGTGCAGATCCATGTAACTGGCTATGTGCTCAACAATAATAGAGCAGATTATCGCACAGCATGCAATCATGCAAATGGTGCATGCCAACAACCACAAAATATACTGAACTAATCCATATACATACATAAGGTGCACCATAAGTCAATGAATCAAACAACGGTACACAGATCAGATAAGGTATACAACCTAGGTCCTGAACATGATGAAGCATGGTATGTCACTACCCCCTATAAGCATGTATAAGCAGGTAAGGAACACATGAGATGCAAAACAAGCAATCAACCAAGCATGTAATAAGTATTGGGTAGTGACTAACCGAAACAAATGAGAAACATAATTATTGCAATTTGTTAAAATCACTACTATGTATATCAAACGACATAAAGTCAGAAGTACCCGCCTCCAATAAGAAAGGTCCAATCAGTCCAAATCCGGACGTCGAGAAACTCGTCTCGCGTCAAGGTCCTGTGATAAATCCTACAATTTAGCTAAGTATAAACAAATAGTTAAATAAATTCCTAATCCATCGACCATCTAGGGTTAGTTTCATTAACCCTAATTACACCATCAATCAAAATCAACCAACATATTTGATTGTATTCATTAAGCCTTACCTCTGGATCAAACAAAAGAAAGATCACAACGGTTAGCTCTCTCTCCAACAATGTCTGCAAAGGAAGTCACCATATAAGGTCTATACAGGATTTAATATAATTAACCCTATGCTTACATAACAAAAGTAATACCAATAGCTCAAACCATCGAAATCATCAAATTCATCTTCCCAAACTCACCTCAACAGATTCCTAATTCTTCAGCCGAGACCTCCAAGCCATAGACTCAAATCAAATCTTACCCAAAGATGAAGTGGTTGATGGTGGCTACAATGGGTAGAGCTAGGCACAACCCGGGAAGTCTTCGGCAGATCTAGGGCAGATCCGGTGAAGACTCGGCTGTACCAGGAGATGTCGGACGGCTAGGGCACAGGGCTAAGGTAGAAGAAAGGGACCTGCTCTGCTCGGTGATCGGAGATAGGGCTCGCGGTGGCCGGCTGTCGGCGCCTGAAACCAAAGAGACAGAGAAGCCTCACGCCGCCGACGGCAGAGGGAAAAAGGAACTCTGCGGGTGCGATCAGCGCTAGGGCTCGGCACAGAGGAGGCGACCGTCGGCACTTCTCCGGGCGGCGTCGGCTGTGATCGGACGCGAGGGGGGAGAAAAGAAGAAGAGAAGAGGGGAGAAGAAAATCGCTGCAGCGGTTAGGGCAAGGAAAGAGGAGGCGCGCGGGGATAAGAGAAGGAACGGCGAAGGAAAAATAAGAAAAGAAATAAAAGAAAAAGGAAGAAAAATCAAACATTTCCTCCTTAATATCGGGGTAGCCAAAATAGGCTTTCTCGGGACCCTATTTTTTTTTTTTATATATCCCCGTAAACTCGTCCATACGAGCTCCGAAAAATTCCTGAAAAATTTCCTAAAATTCCAGAAAATGCCCTTATTATTATTCGCCTATTTTCGACATTTTATAGTTATATTTTGGCCCCCACTCCAGAATGGTTACCAAGTACTTGAGCATTAGCGTTGATCTCGAGGACTGGTGCCACTCTACCTCATCCGGACGCCGTCGAAATGGGTCCTCCGGCAAGAACGACTCCCTCAGATCCTCTCTCAAAGACGTGAAGAAGGACCCTTTCCTTCTTAGGTTCGCCTCCATGCGATCAAGCTCATATCTACCTGCAACTAACGTTGGCATTGAAATAGATCGTGTTCGGTGGATCGTGGAAAGAACGTTGGAGAAGAAGATCACATTCGCCTTAAGCAGGAGCCTTGCGTACCTTGGAGTCGTGCGTGATTTGGGACCAGGGAGGAAGATCGCGTGCGCCTTAAGTTGAGTCGCGCCTGCCTTTGAGTCGTGCGCGATTTGGGACTGGAGAAGAAGATCGCGTGCGCCTAAAGTTGGAGTCGCGCCTACCTTGGAGTCCTGCGCGATTTGGGGCCGGAGAAGAATATCGCGCGCACGATTTGGGACCGGAGAAGAAAATCGCATCGCGTGCGCGATTTGGAAACAGAGATGCGTCTCGTGGAATTTGGGAGAAATCGCAAAGGTTTAGGGTTTTTAATGAATTAAACTAAAGTATTTTTCTAATTACTTAATATTTTTTCAAATTATAAATAATTTTTTCCTATTTAAAATATTTTTTCAATAGATTTAGAAACAAATAAAATTTTATATGTTGTTATTCCATATTTATTTTTTTTATAAAAACTTATTTCTAAATTCGGTTTCTAATTTATTTTAAATTATGTTTGTTTCTATATTATTTTTTATTAAAATGAAATGGATTAATAATTCCGTAACAAAATCATTTATAATTTACTAAAATTTAAAATAAATTTTATTTCTGTTTTAAAAATCTATTTCTAAAATATTGTTTTCTCGTAGTGTTTTAAATAATTACAAGATGGAGAGATGATAAACTAGCTACACGCGAGGATCAAGGATATCCTCAACGTGTTTCGCCTAATCAACCATCAAATAGAGAATAGAGATATTATAAGGTACATCATTAACTCGTTTCCTCAAAATGCATTATAGGTATTTATTATGAATGCCTATAAAATTTCTAGGAATCTTTCAAAATTAAAACTATATGAGTTATTTTCTAAACTTGAACTCCACAAATAGCAGGTCGAGAAAGATACAACTTTTCTTATAGGTTCTTCAAAGGAGGGAAAGACCAAGTCCAAACATGAGCCTGAATATGAGTTTAACCTTGACTCAAATAAAGAGGAGCAGCTTTTGAACATGGCGAGGAAAATATTCATCAAATAGAAGAAGGACTTCAGCAAGAAAGACCTTCAAAAGATTATCAAGCTGAACTCTAAGTCAAGTATCACTTGCTACGGATGCAACAGAAAAGGACACTACAAGAACGAGTGTCTAAATCTCAAAGAAGATAAAACAAAGAAATTCAAGAAAAAGAAGACCCTCAAAGAGACATGGGATGAGTCATCCTTAGAAGGATCAGGCAATGACGAGCCAAAGTCTCACACTAATGGCATCCAGACAAGAATTTGAAAGTGAATCGGATCAAGACAATGAGTCCGAATACGAGTAAGTCACAAGATCATACTCATTTCCGAAGGTTCCAATAAAGTATACCCAACTCTATCTTCTAAGTTTTTCAAAACCATTACATGTATGAATAGGAAACTATTTAGATATTAAAAACAAAAAAAAACACTCCTTAAGAAAAATCAAACCATAAAAGAACAAATCAAATCAAACTCAACAACTGAACCTACTTAATCTGAAAATCCAACTCAAGTTGAAAAATTTGAGGAGGAGAATTCTAGTTTGAAGGGTGAAGTTGATAAATTAAGAGAATTATTAGAAAAAATCATAACTAGATCCAAGTACCTAGATATGATACTTGGATTCCAATGAGTTATGTACAATAAATCTAGACTTGGATACAAGTCCAACTCAACAAATAAAACTTTTATTTTACTAATAAGCCAAAATAAAAATCAAATCAAAGCTTGGGTTTCAAAAGCTTCTCTAACCAAGACCAGTAAGACCAAACCAATATTATATACCCAAAAATGAAATTCACTACCTAAAAACAAAACGAGATAAAATCAATAACTCAAATCCAAAAATAAACTACAAATCTAATCTGAACTTAAACTACAAATTCAACAAATCAAATCCAAATTCAAGGTATAATCAAGTCTACTATAACTACAAAATAAATCGACATGAACCTAAACTTAAAACAAAACCCTAGTTTAATAATTCAAGGGAAGACACCAAATTAATTAGCACCTCCAAAACAACAGTCTACCCGATTGATAATTAGGATTAGATTAAAAAGATATTTTGACTTTTATTCAACTTGTACCAAGGTGGGCGAGATGATAGTACGTTAAAGAAACTTAGTCTATGGAGTCAAGTGGGATAAGGTGTACCTTTCTTGGTCTACTTAGCTAAGTAGAACTAACCAAAGCTACCTCGTCACATCCTAAACTAGTTAGACTAAGGTTTATTAATAGATAAATTAAATGTTTAATTTCTTTAAAAGGATTTGTTTAGAAGTGGTCGTTGCTTTGATAACCAAAAAGACCCATGTGCCTCACCATATATTGGAAGTCAATTTTTGAAATGTGCATTTAATTAACTGATGGATAAATTTGAATTTAATGTAAAATCAAATTATCTTTTAAAATCAAAACATAAATTACCTAACATAATTATAGGATACTCTTGATTGAAAATATAGATTGAGTGAGATGAATAAGGATATAATCAAATCTTCAAATTAAATTAACTTAATTTTCAAATTAAATTAATTAAACATTGATATTGAATTAAACATTAATTTAACAAACTTTAAATACTAATTAATTAAACTGTTTTAAAATTTATTAAACCTTTATTAATTAAAACCATTTAAAATGAATTAAACTTTAAAATTAATTAATTAACTTTTTAAATCGTTTAAAATTAAAAAAAAAACAAACTAAACATTATTAAAAATTTTAAATCTTTAAAATTGATTAAAGCCTTTTAAGTAAGGCATTTGATTTAACTTTTAAAACTAATAAAAAAATTAAATTAATACGTAATTAAAACCAATCAAAAACTCACTTGAAAAATTAAACTTAATTAAAACTAATTAAAATCTCAAACTTAAATTAAAAAGCTAAATTAATCAAAATTAAAACTTTAATTGAACTAAACTTAATTAAAATTGAACTCAATTAAACTTTAACTTGTTTAAACTTTAACTTAATTAAAATTAAATTTTTAAAAAATTAATTTAAGAACCCTTTAAAGAATTATTTTAAATCATTTTAATCAACTTGAAAATTTTTATAAACTCTATAAAACACAAAAAAAAAATATATGATCAGATCAGTAAAACTATGTGAAATAAATCTATCAAAGGCGCCTCAAGTTAATCGACGCATCTCTCCGCTATGGCGATAACTTTCCCACTCAAAGCCAATTGACACGCCTCAGACCAATAGAGGCTCCTCTGTTCAAGCCAACTTAGGTGCCTTCCTTCAACAAAGGCGCCTCCAATTCTAAAATTTAACTTCACAAAAGTAAGCCGTCGCCTCTGCTCACGCCAACAACAACAACAAATAGAGGTGCCTCCCCACCTATTTCTCCTCCTTTTTCCTTGTTTTTATCCGGATTTCACATGTTTTTCTCCGGATTTCACAAGATTCACACACCATGCTTAGTAGGTATAACTTTTAACCCAATCTGTCCTTTAAATAAAGTAGTTTTTGGATTCTTATGTAGTATATATGTTTAGAAAAAAGTGGATTCTCAATCCACCTTCTCCTGCTGAGGATGATAAGTGATAACCCCTCTGAGGATAATAGTTTCCCCATTGAAACATTAAGGCTTAGGTTTTTAATGTATATATATACATATATATACCTTTTAAAATTTGATATCTATCTAGGTCATATTTTACTAGGTACACATGGGCATTATAGAAATCATCAATGATTATCAGCTTGACAAATTAATTTAATGTAGTCCGTCAATTAACCTACCTCTCTGTGCTCAATATTATAATAATTTGGTTAAGATTGATGATTTAACGAATTCCACCAAAGTGGCAGGGAATGACTTTAGATTTTCACTTATAATTCTCAGGGATAATTTAGGACTTAGACCATCCAACTATCCCTTTCTTTGCTACCCTAGTAGAGATTTGTCCTTTGGTGAGTCATACTCTCACATTACCTTAGATGCTATCCATCTATATTTTTGGGAGAAGAAAGGGTTTCCACTGTCATTGACTTCATACCACTATCTCTGAGAGTACAAGACTCTGTACTTTACATAGTTCTTACCACATGCTAGACCATCACATTCATTCTTTTTATATGCTTTGCGCAAGAGATTAGTTATAGACATCTCCCTGCACATGTTTCATAACATTCTGCATGCATCCAGCATCATCACTAAGGGTAGGATCCATACGTCCTACTATCATGTATTGACTTTTCTATTTTCAATTATAGGCCTAGACATTACTCGAGGCACACTCACTCCACTGAGTGAGTATGACATTATAGGTCAGAGGCAGTTTGGGCTAGTTTATATAGATGTAGATGATCAAGGGGTCTATGTAAGTACCCGTGGTAGTTTTGATGTGATCAACCAAATCAAAGTTAGGTCATGTTGTCTTTTAATGTCTTGTGTTTAAATATGCAGAACTGTTAGGATGTATACTAAAAGCCTAGTTTTTTGTATGAACATTTATTTTGAAATGAGAATCACATTGGTCAAATGTCTGCATTTAGTTAAATGCAGTTGTCCATTTAATTTATATTGTAAATAACATGGTGTGTGGTGTCACACAGAAGATAATGTTATCAGTTCCTTATAAATTATAAATAGTAGCTCACAACCAAGATGGATTAGGACAAACCATTGGAATGGTTGTAGTGTGATTTGGTATTAGTTTATCTTGATTATAAAATTATACTAGTACACTATGTGTGCATTTAGTAAGACCATTTGAGGTTGTTTCTTTTTATACTGACTGCATAAAAGAACAAAACCTCTGTTATTATAGATGTGCATACTCTTAATCCCGATATAATAACAAACATATATACTTAGTATTTATTTCTTTAATTTATCAAAGGGTGAGATTTATTCAGTTAAATCAATTGGCCCGATAAGTTGGAAAATAATATTATTTATATGGTGTATAAAAGGAAACTGTATTCTAGTAATCTAGGTTGATGATGTCTCCTTGAGGAGCTCATGAGGATTATCATGTAAACCCTGCAGGTGGACTTAGTCCGACATGATAAAAGACGGTTAAAAATATAACTATATAAGACATTCAAATAAGACGGTAAAAAAAATATTTGTCTCAAATTATCTTGAATATGGTTCGTTAGAACGGTCATGGTAATCATCACAGACTCTACTCTTCCAGTTCTAATATCATTTCACGGAATGGTAATGACACTATATATATATATATATATATATATATATATTTGATATGCTAAGTGAAGCTTTGTGCGCGATCGTGAGCAAAATCTGACATGGGTTATCTGACACGACCAAAACCTATTTTTCTTAATCTCTCTCTCATTTACATGCAACAACTATAAAATTCTCATTTCTCTCTCATCTGATTACATGTAACAATCATTGTGCTGCTAATTTTTAAAGGTGATGTAGCTACTACAACGTTGTAGCAGCTACTACACAATAGCTACTACACGTTGTAGCAGCTTCTGTATAGTAGCTGTTATAATATGTAACAATGTTATTATGTAGCTACTATGTTGTCGTAGCTACTGCACCATTGTAGTAGCTACTACACCATTATAGCAGCTACTGCACCATTGTAGCAGCTACTGCACCGTTGTAGAAACTTCTATACCATTGTAGCACCTTCTACACTGTTATAGCAACTTCTGCACAGTTTTATCAGCTACAGCACCGTTATAACGGCTTCTGCACCATTGTAGCAGCTGCTGCACCGTTGTAGCAGCTTCTGCACCGTTGTAATAACTACTACACCGTTATAGTAGATACTGCATGGTTGCAGCAGTTAGTAGCTACTACATAGTAGCTGGTACAAGTTGTAGCAGCTTCTGCATAGTAGCTGCTACAAGTTGTAGCAGTTTTTACATAGTAGCTGCTATAACGTTGTATCATCACTGCCACAATATTTTTTTACATGTAATAATAAGGAGAGAGAAGATAAAATTTCATTATAATTTAAAAAGAAGAAAGAAAAGTTGTTGCATGCAGATGAGAGAGAGATTAAAAAAATAGATTTTGGTCATGTCAAATAGCCCACGTCGGATTTCACTCACAGTAACGCACAAAACGTCGCTTAGCATATCATATATATATATATATATATATATATATATATATATATATATATATATATATATATATATATATATATATATATATATATATATATATACACACACACTAATACATAATACATTTATAATTTATAATTAAATTAAATTTTTAATTTGTGTTTAGATTATTGATAATTTAAAAATTATGAAAAACAAACATATTAAATATTTGATGATGTACTAATCTTTTGATAGGTCTAAAACACTAAAATAACATAATAATAAGAATAAATAATACATTTATTATATATCTACATAGGATCGATGATATTAATTAAAGGTTTTAGGTTTTTTATTTTAATATTAAATTATTTACATTTGTTATTATATTTTAAAGGGGTTAGGTTTATTTCTTTCGTGCGACAAGGAGAGAACATGGTGAGAGGGCAACGAGTCGATTGAGACAACGATGATCTCCACGGCGAATCTCAAGTACTTCTTCAGTTCTTCTCTTCTCTCCGTCCAACTTATTGAGATTGCCTCTCTTGCCACATCCGCTGGTGTCGCTCAGTCGCTGCCGCTCGCGCGACCAACCCGATTGCACCCTGCTCTTGCGACCCGCTCCTACCATGTTGCGCGATGCTTTGGCCGCGTCTCCTGCTGCACGCATGGCCACGGGAGACTCCTGCTTTTCCACGATTACAGCTAGCCACTGCCCTGTTAGAATGTATACTAAAAGTCTAGCTTTTTGTATAAATATTTATTTTGAAATAAGAATCACGTTGGTCAAATATCTTCATTTATGTTAAATATAGTTGTTCATTTAATTTATATTATAAACAACATGGTGTGTGGTGTCACACAGAAGATCATATTATCAGTTCCTTATAAATTATAAATAGTATCTCGCAACCAAAATGGATAGAGACAAACCATTGGAACGGTCGTAGTGTGATTTAGTATTAGTTTATCTTGACTATAAAATTACACTAGTACACTCTGAGTGTATTGAGCAGGATTATTTAAGGTTGTTCTTTTATACTGATTGCATGAAAGAACAAGATCTCTATTATTATAGAAATGCGTACTCTTAATCTCGATATAATGACAAATACATATATTTAATATTTATTTCTTTAATTTATCAAAGGGTGAGATTTAGTTCATTAAATCAATAGGCCCAATAAGTTAGGAAATAATATTATTT
Source organism: Zingiber officinale (assembly GCF_018446385.1). NCBI lineage: Eukaryota > Viridiplantae > Streptophyta > Magnoliopsida > Zingiberales > Zingiberaceae > Zingiber > Zingiber officinale. The sequence goes on from NC_056004.1 coordinate 50,216,882, forward strand.
ATATGGTGTGTTATTGATTATAAAAGAAAACTGTGTCCTAGTTATCTAGGTTGATGATGTTCCCTTGAGGAACTCATAAGGGTTGTCATGTAAACCATGCAGGTGGACTTAGTCCGGCATGACAATAAAGTTGAGTGGTACTACTCTTGGAGCTAGATATTAATTAAGTGAGTGTCAGTAACTCATTTAATTAATGGACATTAGATATCTTAAATATATGGAGTTTAAAGCATTCATGATAAGAATGAGCCCATAATATAATTTGGGAATGGTGCGGTAGTTCAATAATAACTATTTAGTGGTATGAGTTATTATTGATGAATTTGAGTTGGGTGTTCGGGGTGAATACGGGAAGCTCAAGCTCATCGGGAGACCAAAGTCAATTCCTCCTCTAGGTCCCTATTGTAGCCTCTTATATAAAGTCTTATATCCACCCAAAGCCTAGCTTATTAAGCCTAAGCTAGGATCGGCCAAAGCCTTGCTTGGTGTCCAAGCAAGGGGCTGGCCAAGACAAGCTTGGAGCCCAAGCTAGGGTCGGCCAAGCCTTGCTTGGTGCCCAAGTAAGGGGCCGGACACACATAGAAAAGGAAGTTTTATTTTTTGTAAAATCTTTCCTTTTATAGAGATCCATAAAAAGGATTTAAAAGGATGATTTTAATTATAAAACTTTCCTTTTTTAGATTGGTCACAAAAGGAAATAAAATAAGTTTTTATCTTGTTAAATCTTTCCTTTTATAGAGATCCATAAAAGAGATTTAAAAGAGAGATTTTAATTATTGAAATCTTTTCTTTTATAGACATCCACAAAAGGATTTAAAAGAGAGATTTTAATTTTATAAAACATTCCTTTTATAGCTATTCACAAAAGGGATTTTAAAAGAGAGATTTTAATTTTTGTTTAAAATCTTTCCTTGTTTGATGAAGAGGGTTTTGGCCGGCCATGATAAAGGAATTAAAGGAAGTTTTAATTTTATTTTAAAACTTTCCTTTTTACATTCACCAAGGATTATAAAAGAAGAGGAGGTGGTGCCTTATGGTTTAACACATCTTCTATTCCTCTTCCCTTCCTTGGTGACCGACCCCTTCATCATCTCCTTCTCTTCTTCATCCTTGTGGTCGGCGGCATCAAGCTTGGAGCTCTTTTAGTGGTCGGATACTTGGAGGTGAAGAAGAAGAGAAAGGAAGCTCTCTAGTTGTGACATCCCTTGGTGGCCGAAAGCTTGGAAGGAAGAAGAAGGTTTGGGTGGATTTCATCTTGGTAGATCGCCGCCCACACGACGTCCAAGAGGAGGAGAGGAATATAATAGAAGATCGAGAGGTTATTAAATTTTCAAAGAAAGGTATAACTAATTATAAGTTTCTGCATCATAATTAGTTGATATTCTTTGATTGGATCATGAAATACCAACACAAGAGGCTATCGATTTTAGGCTATCGGTTTTATGTTATCGATTTTGTGTTTCGATTTCATGTTTCGATCTTATGCTTCTATTGAGGTCTCTTTAGTTAAACCGAAGGTTACTGTAAGAAGTTTAAACATCGAATTTCTTTGAAAGACTTTGTCTAGGAAGTAGTGGATGATCCTATACCCAAGAAGGCCTAGTGTCTCGCCATGTTTAACCTGGAAGCCGACTTTTGAAATAAATGTTTAATCATCTTCTGTAATATGGTTTAACTTAGGTAGATTACTGTGAGATCTCGGAAAATTTAAATAATAGGGTTATTTGAGAAATAGCCATATAGAATTTTTTTAGGAATTTTTAGAAATTTTCTGAGAATTTTTCGGAGCTCGTAAGACGGGTTTTGAGGGGATTAATTACAGGTACGGATAAAGCCTGTTTGGGATACCCGTTTAAGTGAGGAATTGTTTATATTATAAATTCCATTTCGTTTTCTTTTTATTTCCCAAACGCCCGAACCCGAGCCTTCCTCCTCTCTTCCCCGATCTCCCCTCTCTGCCTTCTCTCTCTCTCGCGGACGAATCGGAGGCGACGGGAGCAGAGCTTCTCCTTTGGCGATCATCCTCGTTCGCCGGAGCTTGCTGGAGCACGGCGGAGCCTAGATCTTCTTCGGCCGAGGGGTTCTGTCCGGTGAGTTATGCGGCCGAGTGTCGACAGCGAGGCGGCTAGGGCACGACAGGTGCTCGATCCGTGTCATCTCTAGCCTATCGACCCTTCGTTCTTCCTCCACGAGTTGTTCACAGAGCGGTCTGCGTCTCCCTTCTCGTCGGATTTGGATCGAGCGACGCCACCGAGGAGTGATCTTAGAGGTAAGGCATCGTCGGATCTTTGGTGGATTCAAGGTTTAGCTAGGATAGGTTTCTTCTCTGTATTGACCCTTTCTTTTTCGGACCTGTGCCCTAGGTTTCAACCTTCGACTCCGATCAATTGGGGTTGCACGGAGCTGTGTCTGGTGTTGTGCTTTGGTCCAGCGACTCATCTGGTTGCTAGTGGAAATGATCTTGGCAAAGGATCAACAGAAGGGGGGCTGTGAGGAAGAGGTAAGATTAGGGTGTTGTGATCTTTGATTTCTATTGTTTGATCTCTTCACTTGATCCGATCCAATGAGATGAGGTGGAGTGTTCATTGTGGATTAGGAGGTTGGATTGAAGGGGGCAGCATGTTTACTAGGGTTTCGGTCAGGAGTTTCCAGTAGCCTACAGTTCCAGCTCTTCAACTGTGGGTCAACAAAAATTCATCCGGTTTTAGGTGAGTTTTTGAAGATTTATTACATGTCTATGTTTGAGATGATTAGGGTAATGTAGGTTGAGTTGATTATGGATGTGATAAGTTGGTTTGGACGAATTATTGTGGATTAAGGATTAAGGTTTTACTTCTAGAGGTGATTTCATTTCTACATTGGTTTGGATTAGTAGAGATGGGTTGTAGAAATTTAAATTCAAGTTGTATTGGATTTGGATCATTAGGTAGAGTTAAATATGATTGTTATTGGTATGTGTTGGATTAAATGATGGATTATGTAGGGTGGATGAATATCATGATTTCATGTTTGTCATTGGGATCATTAGATTGATTATTAGGTGTGGGATGTTTAGTTTATGATTGGAAGGATTTATGATGAGTTGGATTAGTGTTTGATTGATGATGAATTATGTGAGTTGGATTTAAGATGTGTTGATTAATGAGTTTTTGAATTGATTAATAGATTATGGATTGTGGTGGGATCTGAAGGAGTGTGATCAAGGGTTATTTGGAGGATTAATCAGAGATCAGATTTGAGTGGAGTTATCCTGATTGGGTAGGGATTTTATTTAGCTATTTAAATTCATATGAATTTAGCTAAATAAAATATATATATTGATTGATGCAGGACTTGGATTCGGGACGAGCGTCTCGACGTGAGATTTATTTTGGACACGATCTACAGATAAAGGCGGGTATTTCTTCCTTGGCCTCTATGTAGATTTTCTTGTACTTAGTGCATGGTTATTATTGGATGAATTAGGTTGCTTTATCTTATATCATGATCGGTTGTTGTTTTTCCTGCATGATACTTATGCTTGACCCTTGTGATGATCTATTTAATTCATATACAGTCTCCACTCTTGATATCTACTCTGTTGTGATTACACGTGTAGAGTATGGCTTGTAGGGATTGTCGGGTTGTTGGTATTCCCATGCTGATTGGGTATATGATGTGGACTGTACATAGATGGGTATGTGTTATAGGAGTCATCTAGTTGATCGTGCATTTACATGTGGTGTGTACCTACGTATTTGTCATGTACTTTTGGAGGAGTTGTGTTGATTGTACGTTTAGAGTATATACACATGTCTGTTGTATTGTTATTGGAAGATACATGTTGATTGTACTTATCTTTTGTGTACATGTGTCTGGTGGGATTATTGGAGATTTTTGGTTGATTATACATGTATAGTGTGTACATATGTTTGGTGGGATACGTGGAGGTATCATGACGATTATACTCATGTTGGAGGTATTTATGAGGTTTGGAGTTATTGCATGGATGATGATTTTATATATATATATCATGTTCATCATTCATTGCATCTGATGACCATTGTCTCCCTTGTGGTGAGAGAGTCGTCAGTGGGTTTGGTTTAGCGTAGCACACTCGGCCACTCATGGGTAGTGGTAGCTAGAGCAGTTGCGCTCGTCCTGTCGTGCCACCCGGTCACGAGGTTTAGTGAGATCCGGCGTTGTGAGCAGTCAGGGACCCTGATGCTATTTAGCTAGATAGCTATTAGCGGACTGTCCGCCTCGACCACTATATAGTGGGTTGGAGGGTAGTACAGTCGTCACAGACCCAAGCCTCTCGGCCATACAGGGGTCGTGGTGTCTGGAGAGGTGGCGGGGGTGACCATGGAGCATGCATACGCAGTTATTATTCTTGCATTTGATGCGCGGTACATCTGCATTTGCATACATGCCTAGTAGATACTAGTTGCATGTGATTGTCGTTGTTGCATTTGATTGAGATATGATTGTTGCATTTGGTTGCCATGCTGCATACATGTCATTTATTTTACATGTATATGCAGTCGTATATATATTGCACAGGTGTCACGGGTATATCTGTTGCAGATCCGGTGAGTTTACTGATCATTGTACCATGTGTCGATTCCAGATTGGGTATGTATCTGTCATTATGTTAGTTGTGGTTTGTACAGTTTATGTCAGGTATGTTCAGATGCATTGATTATGATAGTATGATCATGTTCTTATTCCCTACTGAGACTGTATACTTGTGATCTCCATGTTTGTTTATGGACCATGCACTATCTTGTCTATTACCCGCTGAGTTCCCTATACTCACCACCGCATGTATACATTTATGATTTCAGGTAGCCTGTAGATGGTTGGTGTCGCTCGGAGTATCCTGTCTGCCGGGTCCTACGTCACATCCGACGATCGTTTCGGGTTTTGGTATATCTTTATTTGTATTCGATATGTGTTGTATTTGGTGTGTTGTTGTATTTGTTGTTGCGGTTGTTGTATAAAGCCTAGCCGGCTAGCAGTGTGTTGATTGTGTTGTATTGGGCTTTCCGTTTTCGTTTTTCCGCTGTGTTGGTTTTTAGTACAGCCATGTGGGCTGTTTTATATATAACTGCGTGGTTGTGATTGTTTCATTCCAGCCGTGTGGGCTGTTATTATAACTGCGTGGTTGTGTATATAAATATTCCAGCCGCATGTGGCTGATGTATATTTTGTTTGTAGTGATGCTTCATATTGTCACCGGTACAGGGGAGATGTTGTCGGATTTTTGTCTGACAGGGACTCCTTTGGGAGCGTGACAATTACATCGGTTAAACTTGGAGTAAAAATGTTAAGTATCGTTTCCAATCCAAGTTTAACTTCTGAAGAGCAACTTGGGTTAATAATGTTAAGCATCGTTTGCGATCCAAGTTTAACTTAAGTAGAGCACATGGGTAGCTAGGTTAAGTTCTGTGCATATACAAATTTTTGTACAGGGGAACAGAACGGAATCTAGGTGTAGCAACCAACATGCCCTGGCCAAAGAATTGCACGACAGGAGTTGTTGTTGTGCGCGTAACTAAAACATGGCATAACGTTGGCAGTAGTGACTCATATTCGGCTTCCTACTTCTAATAGCTTGAATTATTTCCTTATGTTTGATTTTTAAAACACATTGATGTCATTTCTATCAATTTCTTTTAATTTTTCTATTCTCAAAATCTACATTTTCATTTCCTTTATATTTTGTTCTCAAATTAGATTTCATTAATCCTTTTTATTTAATTTTGGTAGCCATAGAAAAAAAATACCCTAAATCTAATTTAACCTGGGAATATAAAGATAAGGCTCCAATTGAATGGACTAGGAATATCAAGATATAAATTCAATTGGATGTGCATTTCATCTTACTAGAGTGGTAGAACTACCACAGTCAGATCTTAGAGTCTGTGTGCATAATTTATAACTATCTTAAAAGTATTTCTTTATTTTTTTCACTTTTATCAATATGTGAAACAGAGTAGTTTGTTTGATAATCTATTAAATAAATAGCCTGCACTATCAATTTTTTTATTGTACTTAGTGTGCAATGGACATGCTACCGAAAGAAAAAAAAAACTAAATTGAAATTATTATTGTCACACCCCAGGTAGTCCCTGCCAGAAGAAATTTCGGCAACATCTCCCCTGTACAGGTGACAATATGAATCTCAGAATAAATATATCACTCCTCGACCCACACGGACGAAACAATACAATACAAATAACCAACAATTCACACAACTATATAGACATTCCACACAGTTCAATATAATCAATTCACGCAGTTTAATATGCAGCCTCCGGCTGACAACAAAATGTATAAAAAGGAAAGACGATCTAGAAACCATTATAGATATATGTAAACTCCTACTCCACTACAACGAAGAAAACACAATCAACGAAATAATGGAAATACCACAGCGGAAAACATAAGAAGCAACCCCAAAGAGTCCAACATAAGGTCCTCAATACAAGAACCCACATCACCGGTATATAACGACATAGAACGAATACAAAACATCTACAACCGAAAATCGTCGCAACAATGGGGGGATAGCGACTGGAATCTCCGGACAGCCTCAACCTGAAAAGTAGTAATATAACGATGTGAGTCCAAGAATTCAGCAGGTAACCAATAAATATATACAGCAAAATATAACCACCAGCAATAACCTATGGTACAGTCTCCTAAACCATAGAACCTATAGTACAGTCAGTCTCCTAACAGTATAACAGGTATGCAAAGCTGAATAAACTGTAGTAACTAACAGTAAGCATGTAATACAGTCTACAACAAGAAGAATAAGAAATGCATAACTGAAATAAACTGTACTCACCTGCGAGACTTGAGCATATGACTGTGAACATACACAGGTAAAAATAGTCAGAACAAATAAGCATGTATCCTGTATGCATGTCAATCATATGCAACCACCAAAATGCATCATCCAATATGCAACAATCACAATAGATGCAATCTATGCATATGATGCAATATGACATGGTCACCCCTGACGCCAGTCAGCCATCTCACACACGATGGTAAGATCGAGTGGGTAGGGTTGTGACACCGGGCACTCTGCCATCACTACCCCTGAAGAGTGACTGAATGGACGGAATGCTATCGGAGTACACCTATCCTCCTACTTCAAACATAGTGAGGGAGCGCAATGCTCTCATCTCCCGGTACGCGATGACGAGGAATCCCTGCCTGCTACCACGCTGCAGTCACACTACCTATGAGCGGACCAGCGGAGCACTACAGAGCAACTGCCATACACACCCTGGGTGTTGTGCCACTACCCATGCAGTGGTCACGTTGTGTGCAAGCCCATGTAGCCGGCCGACGAGCTCAACAATAATGGAGTCGTCAATCGCCTAGAATGCAATCATGCGATATGGTGCATGCGGCTATAGTATGTCATACCAGAACATATCCTCCTCCATATATGTAAGTGCCAAAAAGATAAACGCGTATATAACAAGGATAATAAACCACATGAATCCAACATCACATATCCAATATATCTATCTACTAATCCAGTATAGAGAGAAGCACAATAAATGCTTTTATCTCTATGAGCACAGATAAGCATAGCAAGAAAGAAAAGCATTCTAGACTAAGGTATAACAGCTATCAGTAGAAGCATATACCAGGTATCAACTAAACTAAACCATGGGATTACTAACTACCAACACTAGTAACTATATATAAACTGCACATATCATAAGACACTATCAAGAGATAAGTCAAAGGGTACCCGCCTCAAATATAGGGTCGTATCAATCCAAATCCGAAGTCGAGATGCCCTTCTCGAATCAGAGTCCTGCGTCAACATATATATTTTATTTAGCTAAAACCAAATGAATAGCTAAATAAAATCCCTAAAATTAAATTAGGGCAAAACCCTAATCACACAATCACAACCTACCTAATTAAATCTAACGGTCAATTAGGGTTAGTTACCTAATCCCTAATCACCAATTAGATTAGTAATCTATACTTAAATTAAATCCAATAGTTGACTAGGATTAATTATCTTAACCCTAATCATTCCATTAACTTAATTTAAGCAATTAAATCTAATCACACTAATCATGTATCAACTAGTGATATACTAACCATCTAGTAATCAAATCATACCCAAATCTACACGTAAACCTAATTCGTATCATTAAAACAAAGTAATAATTGACCTCCAAAAACTTACCCAAATCCAAGGTGATCGCCAGTAGATCACAACAAAAGATGTTGCTGCCAGTAAGGGAAGGCTGCTGGATACCACCTCAATGATCACAATTCCATCATCACAGCAACATAACCTTATTGCTAAAATCCTTCCCACTGATCGGATGAAGATAACATCTCAGGCGATCAATAAATCAACACCACAGAATAGAACAGAACCTCACCTCACTGGATCGGATCAAGAGAGAGATCAGGTATTCGGCTTCGCTCCCAGTGAACACTTGGTGATCACGGCCAAAAATCGGTAGCCAACGGCCAAGATTCCTCTCCGATGATGTCTCTAAGGCATAGATCAAAGAGAGCGAGGATAAATGTAGAGAAGAGCCCTAATCTAGCCAATACACAGATCCAGCGACACCTTACCTCCAAGATCGCTCCTCGGTGGCGTCGCTCGATCCAAATCCGGCTGTGAAGAGGTGGATCGCACTATAAGCAGCATGTGGACAGGAAAAAGAGAGGTCTACCGGTTGGAGATGATGCGAGATCTGGTCCCTCACCGTGCCCTAGCCACAACGCCTTCGACGATCAACCACAAAAATCCGCCGGAGCAAAGACTCCTCGGCCGAAGATGACCTCGAGCCCGCTGGTTTCCGTCGAGCTCCGGTGGTGTGCCCCTTCGGCCTCGACGTCGAGTCGTCTGTGAGAGAGAACAGTGAGATCAAGAGGGAGAGGGAAGGAGATTTCGGATGAGGAGAGGATCGGGATCGGCGATGGTTGGGGGAAGAAAAAGGGAAAAAAGGAATTTATAATTAAAAATATTTCCTCACTTAAACGGGTATCCCAAACAGGCTTTATCCGTACCCGTAATTGATCCTCTCAAAACCCGTCGTATGAGCTCAGAAAATTTCTAAAAATTTCGAAAAAAATTTATAAGGCTATTTCTCAAATAACTCTATTATTTAAATTTTCTGATATATCACATTCTCCCCTACTAATAACAAATTTGGTCCCAAAATTTCGCTATAACCAACAGCAAACACTAAAATATAACCAAACAGTATAAATGCTGAAAGGAACTCTAACCCACATACCTCAAGTAAAAAGATGGGGGTATCGAGCTCGAATCGTATCCTCCATCTCCCAAGTAGCCTCCTCGTCAAAATGATACTGTCATCCGACTTTAACCAGCCGGACCGTCTTGTTCCACAGTTGACGCTCTCTGTGGGCCATAATCCGTACCGGAACCTCCTCGTAAGTAATATCAGGCTAAATAGGAACTGATATATCTGACAGAACATGTGTTGGGTCGGATACGTATCCCCTCAGCATAGATACATGGAATACATCGTGAATGCTAGCTAGAGATGATGGTAGTGTCAGACGGTAAGCTACTACTCCAATCCTCTCTAAGATCTGGAACGGCCCAATATATCGTGGAGCTAACTTACCTCGAAAACCAAATCTCTTCACCCCTTTTGTGGGTGAAACTCTCAGAAATACATGATCACCAATAGAGAACTCCAAGGGTCTCCGTCTCCGATCAGCATAACTCTTCTGACGGTCCAGAGCCTTTGATATCCTCCGTTTGATCGTACGAACCAACTCTGCCTCCTGTTGAGCTCTCTGAGGCCCTAGCAGCTGGGCCTCCCCAACCTCCTCCTAGAGGGTGGGTGTCCGACAAGGTCTACCATACAACGCCTTAAACGGTGCCATCTAAATAGCTGAATGATAGCTATTGTTGTAGGTGAACTCCACCAATGGCAGGTGGTCCTCCCAGCTGCCTCCGAAGTCCATAACACAAGACCTCAACAAGTCCTCCAAAGTATTAATGGTCCGCTTTGACTGTCCATCTATCTGCGGATGGAATGTCGTACTGAAACAGAGTTGCATGCCCAAGGCCTGCTGCAAACTCTACCAAAATCGGGACGTAAACTGTGAGTCTCTATCCGATATAATACTCAACGGAACACCATGCAATTTAATAATCTCTCGACAGTATAACTCTGCTAATCGATCCAAAGAATCAGTCTTCCATATCGCTAGAAAGTGTGTGGATTTGGTTAATCGGTCAACGATTACCCAAATCGCATTATGGCCTCGTTGAGCCCTAGGCAATCCTACCACAAAATCCATAGTAATGTGCTCCTATTTCCACTCTAGAATAGGGATCCTCTGAAGTAAACCAGTAGGTCTCTGGTGCTCAGCCTTCACCTTCTGACATACAAGACATCTAGCTACAAACTCTGCGATGTCTTTCTTCATACCGTTCCACCAATAGGAATGCCTCAAATTGCGATACATACGAGTTCCACCTGCATGGATAGCAAATCTAGAGCGATGAGCCTTTCGAAGTAACTCCTCCATGACCGGGTGAGACTGAGGCACACATAATCTACCTCGGAAGTAAACAATACCCTCGTCATCTCGTGTAAACTCGGTCTACTATCCGGAAGCTATCTGGCTGTCAATGAACTGTAAATGCTGATCTCCTGCCTGGGCCTCTCGAATCCTCATCCTGATCGACGACTGAGCAACCATAGTAACAAGAATACCCTGCTATGTCCGTCCCTGCTCCTCAAGGCCCAACTCGGAGAATCCCTGAATCATGTCCGTGACTAAAACTCGGTGACAAGCTAAAGTCCCTCTGGATTTCCTGCTAAGTATCAGCAACCACATTAGCTTTACCCGGATAGTAGCTAATAATACAATCATAATCCTTCAGGAACTCCATCCATCTCCTCGGTCAAAGATTGAGTTCCTTCTGTGTGAAAATATATTTGAGACTCTTATGATCAGTAAGAATCTCAAAAGCAATACCATAAAGATGATGTCACCAAATCTTCGAAGCAAAGATAATAGCGGCTAACTCTAAATCATGTACTAGGTAGTTCTTCTCATGCTCCTTCAACTAACGAGAATCATAGGAGACTACCCTGCCGTGCTGCATCAAAACAGCGCCCACGCCCTGTAGAGATGCGTCTGTGTAAAGTATGAATCTGTCCTCTCCGGAAGGTAAAACTAAAACTGGTGCTGATACTAATCTCTGTTTCAGCTCCTGAAAGCTGGTCTCACAGGCCTCTGACCAAGTGAACTTCACGCCTTTTCTGGTCAGACGTGTCAACGACATAGCAATACTGGAGAAACCCTCAATAAATCGCCTGTAATATCCAGCCAATCCCAAGAAACTACAGATCTCCTGGACCCACTTCGGCTGCTCCCAGCTAGTGACAGCCTCGATCTTATGAGGATCTACTGAAATACCTCGGCTTGACACCACGTGTTCCAGAAAACCAACTAAGGATAGCCAAAAAGCACACTTGCTGAACTTCACATACAGATGATGTCGTCGCAGAGCCTCCAAGACTATGCGAAGATGCTGCGCATGTTCCTCCTCGGAACGCGAATAAATCAATATGTCATCAATAAATACAATAACAAACTGATCTAGGTACTCCAGAAAAATATGGTTCATCAAATCCATAAATATTGCGGTAACATTGGTAAGCCCAAATGACATTACCAAAAACTCGTAATGCCCGTATCTAGTACAAAATGTTGTCTTCTGAATATCTGAATCTTTGACACTTAGCTGATGATATCCGGATTGCAGATCAATCTTAGAATACACTGATATATCTCTGAGCTGATCAAATAAATCCTCAATCCGTGGCAATGGGTACTTATTTCTGACAGTCACGGTATTCAGCTGCTTATAATCGATGCATAACCTCAGAGTACCATCCTTATTCTTGACGAATAATACCGAAGAACCCCATGGAGATACACTAGGACGAATAAATCCCCTATCTAATAACTCCAGGAGTTGAACATTTAGTTCGTCCAACTCTTTCAGTGCCATACGATAAGGATCTTAACTCGTCCAGTATCTGGTGAGGGTAGAGGTGGTAGCACCACCAAAGGCTACTGAATTTGAGCCTGAGCCTGCCACTGAGTCGGTACCGGATACTGAGCCAGAGATAGGCTGCAGTAAGTACTGAATCGGTGGCTGGGGTTGTAACTGATACTGTACCAATGGCTGAGGCTGCAATTGATACTGTACCAGTGGCTGAGACTGCAACTGATACTGCCCCTGTGTCAGATACTGATGTCCCGGAATAGAATTCTGGGACTCCATAAGGACACCAGAATACTCCTGACCATGCATGCCATATGTAGATGCTACAAGAGAAGCTGTCCTCTGCTGACGATGCGAAGATTGGATTTTCGGCCCCCCTCGCTGACTCCCTGACTGACCGAACTATACTCACGGAATAGAAATCCCGGAAGCTACATGCTGAGCCTTCAGTGAACAGTCTCAGCTCAAGTGCCTTGACAGTTTGCAATAATAGCAAACTGACTGTCCCAGGGTGTATGCAACAGTGATGTGATCTCGGGATTGACATCGGGTGTTGTAAGGGTCACCGGTGGACTGTTTCCGGTTCTGTTGAGAAGACCGGGAACATCCAGATGAAGATCGTCCTGACTTCTGGGGTCGTCCAGATGACCCAGAAGTACCCTGAATTGACTGAGTACGACTGCTCTGCTACTGTCCGGTAACCTGTGGTTGCTGGATCTGTCTGGAAGTCCGATCAATCTTCTTTCTCTTCTTGTCTACATTCACTCTCTGATGAGAAGACTCAATCATAAGAGCTCTATCCAGTGCCTCTGTGTATGATGAACTACCAAAATCGGCAATCTTCACCTGAAGATGCCCGTACAGTCCCTGGACAAACTGAAGCATACGAGATCTATCCTCGGCAACTAACTCAGGACAAAATCTGGTCAACCGATTAAATTCGGCATTATACTCCATCACTGAGCGGTTATTCTGCCGAAGACTCAGAAAATCCTACCGACGTGTCATCTGATACGCACGGGGAAAATATTGACTCTCAAATGCCTCCCTAAATCTCGTCCAGGTAATATACTGCTCACCAATAATCGATCGCTGAGTGTCCCACCAGATCTCTGCCTCGTCTCGTACCTCAAGTACGCAGTAGTAGGCATGACTGGAGGGGGTGTCGGGTATACTGAAGGTGATACCACTAGTGGTACAGTTGAAGTATGTACCTCTGAAGTCGGAACCGTCAGGGTCTTATAATCCGACCTGCCTATAATATCCTGACGAGTTTGTCCCTGATGGACAGGCTCAACCCTAGCAGATCTCTCTGGAAACTCTGTCTCCGGAGAATCTATCGCCCTCTTACGGGGGCGATCACATCTAGGTACCGGAATGCATGTATATGTCATATCTGTAAATAAAATGTTACTCAGATATCACTACAGGTATGAAAACTATAAAATTACCTAAATTTACCTGTTGTCATCTGAATATGTCATGTCGCTGCTTACTCCCCCAAATAAAACCTCGTCAAAATATACCTCGGAATTCTGAATCAAAAAAATCGATGAAAATCCGTAAAATCCGAAAATATCCAGATAAACTCGTAAAAACAAGTATCAGAAAACCGCTATGATACCAAAAATATTGGTATCAGATAAATCTTCAAAATTCAATATGAAAAGCAAGTATCGTAAACCTGCTCTGATACAAAAAATATTGTCACGCCCGAGGTAGTCCCTGCCAGAAGAAATTACGAAAAAAATTTATAAGGTTATTTCTCAAATAACCCTATTATTTAAATTTTCTGATATCTCACATTGTCTCACACGCGATGGTGAGACCGAGTGGGTAGGGCTGTGACACCGTGCACTCTGCCATCACTACCCTTGAAGAGTGACCGAGTGGACGGGATGCTATCGGAATACACCTATCCTCCTACTTCAAACATAGTGAGGGAGCGCAATGCTCTCATCTCCCGGTACGCGATAACGGGGAGGGACCCCTGCCTGCTACCACGCTGCAGTCACACTACCTATGAGCGGACCAGCGGAGCACTACAGAGCAACTGTCATACACACCCTGGGTGGTGTGCCATTACCCATGCAGTGGTCACGTTGTGTGCAAGCCCATGTAGCCGGCCGACGAGCTCAACAATAATGGAGTCATCAATCGCCCAGCATGCAATCATGCGATATGGTGCATGCGGCTACAGTATATCATACCTGAACATATCCTCTTTCATATATGTAAGTGCCAAAGTGATAAACACGTATATAACAAGGATAATAAACCACATGAATCCAACATCACATATCCAACATGTCCATCTACTAATCCAGTATAGAGAGAAGCACAATAAATAGTTCTATCTCTATGAGCACAGATAAGCATAGCAAGAAAGAAAAGCATTCTAGACTAAGGTATAGCAGCTATCAGTAGAAGCATATATCAGGTATCAACTAAACTAAACTAGGGGAGTACTAACTACCAATACTAGTAACTATATATAAACTGCACATATCATAAGACACTATCAAGAAATAAGTCAAAGGGTACCCGCCTCAAATATAGGGTCGTATCAATCCAAATCAAAAGTCGAGACGCCCGTCTCGAATCAGAGTCCTGCGTCAACATATATATTTTATTTAGTTAAAACCAAATGAATAGCAAAATAAAATTCCTAAAATTAAATTAGGGCCAAACCCTAATCACACAATCACAACATACCTAATTAAATCTAACGGTCAATTAGGGTTAGTTACCTAATCCCTAATCATCAATTAGATTAGTAATCTATACTTAAATTAAATCCAATAGTTGACTAGGATTAATTATCTTAACCCTAATCATTCCATTAACTTAATCTAAGCAATTAAATCTAATCACACTAATCATGTATCAACTAGTGATATATTAACCATCTGGTAATCAAATCATACCCAAATCTACACGTAAACCTAATTCGTATCATTAAAACAAAGTAATAATTGACCTTCGAAAACTTACCCAAATCCAAGGTGATCAGCAGTAGATCACAACAAAAGATGTTGCTGCCAGTAAGGGAAGGCTGCTGTATACCACCTCAATGATCACAATTCCATCATCACAGCAACAGAACCTTATTGCTAAAATCCTTCCCACTGATCGGATGAAGATAACATCTCAGGCGATCAAGAAATCAACACCATAGAATAGAACAGAACCTCACCTCACTGGATCGGATCAAGAGAAGAGATCAGGTATTCGGCTTCGCTCCCAGTGAACACTTGGTGATCACGGCCAAAAATCGGTAGTCGACGGCCAAGATTCCTCTCCAATGATGTCTCGAAGGCATAGATCAGAGAGAGCGAGGATAAATGTAGAGAAGAGCCCTAATCTAGCCAATACACAGATCCAGCGACACCTTACCTCCAAGATCGCTCCTCGGTGGCGTCGCTTGATCCAAATCCGGTTGTGAAGAGGTGGATCGCACTGTAAGCAGTGCGAGGAGAGGAAAAAGAGAGGTCTACCGATTGGAGACGATGCGAGATCTGGTCCCTCACCGTGCCCTAGCCACAGCGCCTTCGACGATCGACCGGAAAAATCCGCCAGAGCAAAGACTCCTCAGCTGAAGATGACCTGGAGCCCGCTGGTTTCCGTTGAGCTCCGGTGACGTTCCCCTCCGACCTCGGCATTGAGTCGTCTGTGAGAGAGAATAGAGAGATCGAGAGGGAGAGGGAAGGAGATTTCAGGTGAGGAGAGGATCGGGATCGGCGATGGTTGGGGGAAGAAAAGGGAAAAAAAAGGAATTTATAATTAAAAACATTTCCTCACTTAAACGGGTATCCCAAACAGGTTCTATCCGTACCCGTAATTGATCCCCTAAAACCCGTCGTACGAGAATCGAAAAATTCTCAGAAAATTTCTAAAAATTTCGGAAAAATTTTATAATGCTATTTCTCAAATAACCCTATTATTTAAATTTTTCGATATCTCACATTCTCCCCTACTAATAACAAATTTGGTCCCAAAATTTCGCTATAACCAACAGCAAACACTAAAATATAACCAAACAGTATAAATGCTGAAAGGAACTCTAACCCACATACCTCAAGTAAAAAGATGGGGGTATCGAGCTCGAATCGTATCCTCCAGCTCCCAAGTAGCCTCCTCGTCAAAATGATACTGCCATCTGACTTTAACCAGCCGGACCGTCTTGTTCCATAGCTGACGCTCTCTGTGGTCCAGAATCCGTACTGGAACCTCCTCGTAAGTAACATCAGGTTGAATAGGAACTGATATATCTGACAGAACATGTGCTGGGTCGGATACGTATCTCCTCAGCATAGATACATGGAATACATCGTGAATGCCAGCTAGAGATGTTGGTAGCGCCAGACGGTAAGCTACTGTTCCAATCCTCTCTAAGATCTGGAACGACCCAATATATCGTGGAGCTAACTTACCTCGAAGACCAAATCTCTTCACCCCTTTTGTGGGTGAAACTCTCAGAAATACATGATCACCAATAGAGAACTCCAGGGGTCGCCATCTCCGATCAGCATAACTCTTCTGACAGTCCTGAGCCTCTGACATCCTCCATTTGATCGCGCGAACCAACTCTGCCTCCTGCTGAGCTCTCTGAGGCCCTAGCAGCTGGGCGTCCCCAACCTTCTTCCAGAGGGTGGATGTCCGACAAGATCTACCATACAACGCCTCAAATGGTGCCATCTAAATAGCCAAATGATAGCTATTGTTGTAGGCGAACTCCACCAATGGCAGGTGGTCCTCCCAACTGCCTCCGAAGTCCATAACACAAGACCTCAGCAAGTCCTCCAAAGTCTGAATGGTCCGCTCTGGCTGCCCATCTTTCTGCGGATGGAATGTCGTACTGAAACGGAGCTGCGTGCCCAAGGTCTGCTGCAGACTCTACCAGAATTGGGACATAAACCGTGGGTCTCTATCCAATATAATGCTCAACGGAACACCATGCAATCTAATAATCTCTCGACAGTATAACTCTGCTAATCGATCCAGAGAATCAGTCTTCCGGATCGCTAGAAAGTGTGCAGATTTGGTTAATCGGTCAATGATTACCCAAATCGCATCATGGCCTCGTCGAGCCCTAGGCAATCCTACCAAAAAATTCATAGTAATGTGCTCCCATTTCCACTCTAGAATAGGGATCCTATGAAGTAAACCATCAGGTCTCTGGTGCTCAACCTTTACCTGCTGACATACAAGACATCTAGCTACAAACTCTGCGATGTCTTTCTACATACCGTTCCACCAATATGAACACCTCAAATCGCGATACATACGAGTTCCACCTGGATGGATAGAAAATCTAGAGCGATGAGCCTCCCGAAGTAACTCCTCCATGACCGGGTGAGACTGAGGCACAAATAATCTGCCTCAGAAGTAAACAATACCCTCGTCATTTCGTGTAAACTCGGTCTGCTATCAAGAAGTTATCTGGCTGTCAATGAACTGTAAATGCTAATCTCCGGCCTGGGCCTCTCGAATCCTCATCCTGATCGACGACTGAGCAACCATGGTAACAAGAATACCCTGCTCTGTCCATCCCTGCTCCTCAAGGCTCAAGTCTGAGAATTCCTTAATCAAGTTCGTGACTAAAACTCGGTGAGAAGCTAAAGTCCCTCTAGATTTCCTGCTAAGTGCATCAGCAACCACATTAGCTTTACCCGGATGGTAGCTAATAATACAATCATAATCCTTCAGGAACTCCATCCATCTCCTCTGTCAGAGATTGAGTTCCTTCTGTGTGAAAATATATTTGAGACTCTTATGATCAGTAAGAATCTCAAAAGCAATACCATAATGATGATGTCGCCAAATCTTCAAAGCAAAGATAATAGCGGCTAACTCTAAATCATGTACTGGGTAGTTCTTCTCATGCTCCTTCAACTGACGAGAAGCATAGGAGACTACTTTGCCGTGCTGCATCAAAACAGCGCCCAAGCCCTGTAGAGATGTGTCTATGTAAAGTACGAATCTGTCCTCTCCAGAAGGTAAAACTAAAACTGGTGTCGATACTAATCTCCGTTTCAGCTCCTGAAA
The DNA here is from genome assembly GCF_018446385.1 of Zingiber officinale. Lineage (NCBI taxonomy): Eukaryota > Viridiplantae > Streptophyta > Magnoliopsida > Zingiberales > Zingiberaceae > Zingiber > Zingiber officinale. The sequence goes on from NC_056004.1 coordinate 50,234,973, forward strand.
GCTGGTCTCACAGGCCTCTGACCAAGTGAACTTCACGCCTTTTCTGGTCAGACGTGTCAACGACATAGTAATACTGGAGAAACCCTCAACAAATCGTCTGTAATATCCAGCCAATCCCAAGAAACTACGGATCTCCTGGACCGACTTCAGCTGCTCCCAGCTAGTGATAGCCTCGATCTTATGAGGATCTACTGAAATACTTCGGCTTGACACCACGTGTCCCAGAAAGCCAACTAAGGATAGTCAAAAAGTACACTTGCTGAACTTCGCATACAGATGATGTCGTCGCAGAGCCTCCAAGACTATGCGAAGATGCCGCGCATGTTCCTCCTCGGAACGCGAATAGATCAATATGTCATCAATAAATACAATAACAAACTGATCTAGGTACTCCAGAAAAATACGGTTTATCAAATCCATAAATATTGCGGTAGCATTGGTAAGCCCAAATGGCATTACCAAAAACTTGTAATGCTCGTATCTAGTACAAAATGTTGTCTTCTGAATATCTGAATCTTTGACTCTCAGCTGATGATATCCGGACCGCAGATCAATCTTAGAATATACTGATGTATCTCAGAGCTGATCAAATAAATCCTCAATCTGTGGCAATGAGTACTTATTTCTGACAGTCACGGTATTCAGCTGCTTATAATCGATGCACAACCTCAGAGTACCATCCTTTTCTTGACAAATATTACCGTAGAACCCCATGGAGATACACTAGGGTGAATAAATCCCCTAGCTAATAACTCCTGGAGTTGAACCTTTAGTTCGTCCAACTCTTTCGGTGCCATACGATAAGGAGCTTAACTCGTCCAGTATCTGGCGAGGGTAGAGGTGGTAGCACCGCCAAAGGCTACTGAATTTGAGCCTGAGCCTGCCACTGAGCCGGTACCGGATACTGAGCCAGAGATAGGCTGCAGTAGGTACTGAATCAGTGGTTGGGGCTGTAACTGATACTGTACCAATGGCTGAGGCTGCAATTGATACTGTACCAGTGGCTGAGGCTGCAACTGATACTGCCCCTGTGTCAGATACTGAGGTCCTTGAATAGAATTCTGGGACTCTATAAGGACACCGGAATGCTCCTGACCGTGCATGCCATATGCAGTTGCTGCAGGGGGAGCTGTCCTTTGCTAACGATGCGAAGATTGAGCTTTCGACCCCCCTCGCTGAGTCCCTGACTGCCCGAACTGTACTCACGGAACAGAAATCCTGGAAGCTACATGCTGAGCCTTCAGCGAACAGTCTCGGCTCAAGTGCTTAGGCATTTTGTAATAATAGCAAACTAATTGTCCCAGGGTGCATGTAGAGGTGATGTGATCTCAGGATTCGCATCGGGTGCAGTAAGGTTCACCGGTGGACTGCTTCCGGTTCTGCTGAGAAGACCGGGAACATCCAGATGAAGATCATCCTGACTTCTGGGATTGTCCAGATGACCCAGAAGTATCCTGACCCGACTGAGTACGACTGCTCTACTGCTGTCCGATAACCTATGGCTGCTGGATCTGTCCGAAAGTTCGATTAGTCTGCTTTCTCTTCTTGTCTGCATTCACTCTCTGATGAGCAGACTCAATCATAAGAGCTCTATCCAGTACCTCTGTGTATGATGAACTACCAAAACCGACAATCTTCACCTGAAGATGCCCGTCCGGTCCCTGGACAAACTGAAGCATATGAGATCTATCCTCGGCAACTAACTTAGGACAAAATCTGGCCAACCGATTAAATTCGGCATTATACTCCATGACTGAGCGGTTATTCTGCCAAAGACTCAGAAAATCATGTCGACGTGTCATCTGATACGCACAGGGAAAATACTGACTCTCAAATGTCTCCCTAAATCTCGTCCAGGTAATATACTGCTCACCAATAATCGAGCGCTGAGTGTCCCACCAGATCTCTGCCTCACCTCGTACCTCAAGTATGCAGTAGTAGGCACGACTGGAGGGGGTGTCGAGTATACTGAAGGTGATACCACTAGTGGTACAGTCGAGGTATGTACCTCTGAAGTCGGAACCGTCGGGGTCTTATAATCCGACGTGCCTATAATATCCTGACGAGTTTGTCCCTGATGGACAGGCTCAACCCTAGCAGATCTCTCTGGAGACTCTGTCTCCGGAGAATCTATCACCCTCTTACGGGGGCGACCATGTCTCGGTACCGGAATACGTGTATATGTCATATTTGTAAACAAAATGTTACTCAGATATCACTACAGGTATGAGAACTATAAAATTACCTAAATTTATCTATTGTCGTCTGAAGATGTCCTATCGCTGCTTAGTCCCCCAAATAAAACCTCATCAAAATATACCTCAGAATTCTGAATCGAAAAAATCGACAGAAATCCGTAAAATCCGAAAATATCCAAATAAACTCGCAAAACTCGTAAAAACAAGTATCAGAAAACTGCTCTGATACCAAAAATATTGGTATCAGATAAATCTCAAAAATCCAATACGAAAAGCAAGTATCGTAAACTTGCTCTGATACCAAAAATATTATCACGCCCCAAGTAGTCCCTGCCAGAAGAAATTTCGGAAAAATTTTATAAGGCTATTTCTCAAATAACCCTATTATTTAAATTTTTTGATATCTCACATTGTCTCACATGCGAAGGTGAGACCGAGTGGGTAGGGCTGTGACACCGTGCACTCTGCCATCACTACCCTTGAAGAGTGACCGAGTGGACGGGATGCTGTCGGAGTACACCTATCCTCCTACCTCAAACATAGTGAGGGAGCGCAATGCTCTCATCTCCTGGTACGTGATGACGGGGAGGGATCTCTGCCTACTACCACGTTGCAGTCACACTACCTATGAGCGGACCAACGGAGCACTACAGAGCAACTGTCATACACATCCTCGGAGTTGTGCCACTATCCATGAAGTGGTCACGTTGTGTGCAGACCCATGTAGCCGGCCGACGAGCTCAACAATAATAGAGTCGTCAATCGCCCAGCATGCAATCATGCGATATGGTGCATGCGGCTACAGTATGTCATACCTGAACATATCCTCCTCCATATATGTAAATACCAAAGAGATAAACACATATATAACAAGGATAATAAACCACATGAATCCAACATCACATATCCAACATGTCCATCTACTAATCCAGTATAGAGAGAAGTACAATAAATAGTTCTATCTCTATGAGCATAGATAAAGTATAACAAGAAAGAAAAGCATCCAATAGTTACCTAATTAAATTAGGGCAAAACCCTAATCACACAATCACAACCTACCTAATTAAATCTAACGGTCAATTAAGATTAGTTACCTAATCCCTAATCACCAATTAGATTAGTAATCTATACTTAAATTAAATCCAATAGTTGACTAGGATTAATTATCTTAACCTTAATCATTCCATTAACTTAATCTAAGCAATTAAATCTAATCACACTAATCATGTATCAACTAATGATATACTAACCATCTAGTAATCAAATCATACCCAAATCTACACGTAAACCTAATTCGTATCATTAAAACAAAGTAATAATTGACCTCCAAAAACTTACCCAAATCCAAGGTGATCACCAGTAGATCACAACCAAAGATGTTGCTGCCGGTAAGGGAAGGCTGCTGGATACCACCTCAATTATCACAATTCCATCATCACAGCAACAGAACCTTACTGCTAAAATCCTTCCCACTGATCGGATGAAGATAACATCTCAGGCGATCAAGAAATCAACACTATAGAATAGAACAGAACCTCACCTCACTGGATCGGATCAAGAGAAGAGATCAGGTATTCGGCTTCGCTTCCAGAGAACACTTGGTGATAACGGCCAAAAATCGGTAGCCGGCAGCCAAGATTCCTCTCCGATGATGTTTCTAAGGCATAGATCAAAGAGAGTGGGGATAAATGTAGAGAAGAGCCCTAATCTAGCCAATACACAAATCCAGCGACACCTTACCTCCAAGATTGCTCCTCGGTGGCGTCGCTTGATCCAAATCCGGTTGTGAAGAGGTGGATCACACTGTAAGCAGTGCGAGGAGAGGAAAAAGAGAGGTCTACCGATTGGAGACGATGCGAGATCTGGTCCCTCACCGTGCCCTAGCCACAGCGCCTTCGACGATCGACCGCAAAAATCCGCCGGAGCAAAGACTCCTCAGCCGAAGACGACCTCGAGCCCGCTGGTTTCCGTCGAGCTCCGGTGACGTGCCCCTCCGGCCTCGGTGTCGAGTCATCCGTGAGAGAGAACAGAGAGATCGAGTGGGAGAGGGAAGGAGATTTCAGGTGAGGAGAGGATCGGGATCGGCGATGGTTAGGGGAAGAAAAAGGGGAAAAAAAGGAATTTATAATTAAAAACATTTCCTCACTTAAACAGGTATCCCAAACAGGTTTTATCCGTACCCATAATTGATCCCCTCAAAATCCGTCATACGAGATCTGAAAAATTCTCAGAAAATTTCTAAAAATTCCAGAAAAAATTTATAAGGCTATTTCTCAAATAACCCTATTATTTAAATTTTCCGATATCTCACATTTATTTTGTCTTATTATCCACTTGAATTTTTGTTTGTTGTACTCATTTTTGTCTCTTGCACTCTAGATTTAAAATTATGAACACGGGTCAAGCTTCTCCTAACTTTGATTCCTGGATCTGTCCCTGAGTAAATTTATTTTCATGGTATATCTCTTATTGCTTTTGATTTAATTTTAGTAGTTTAACTGGATGTGAGGGAGAAATAAGAAATTTAGTAGTTTGATTTGATGGAGCCATTGATCTTGGATAGGATGAAGAAGTTGCAGAGAATGATGAAACATATTAGGATTAATTTTTTGTATTGATATTCTTTAGTATACATTTTTATTTATTATTGAGTAGAGACTTGTTTTTTATATATATATTTCTATTTTATTTTTATTCTTCATTTATGCTTGATGTATAATCAATTTGAAGCTAGTAAAGAGACTTCAAGAAGAATCAAAATAATAAGAAATGAATCTAGAGAAGTACTGATGTTCTCACGTAATCAGGTTGGCATATGCTTTTTAAGCCTCATGTAAATGGGTTATACTTATATCTTTCACAATCTGATTGATTTGGCCAAGTTGCGGTCAAAGGCAATTTTGAGATCATGCGATAAGCATGGATGCCCTAAGCATGAGTTCTGGATAAATATGTGGATTAGTATTCCAATGGAATTTGAGATGGTATTAGCATGATGGAGTTTCTTATATAAAATGTTTGGCTTAAAATCTTACTGTTGGCCCTACTCTTAAGACAAAATTTAAAAATATATTATCCCATGGCAATGCATTCTTTCTGTATTTGTATTCTATAGTTGTCTTATTTATGTTTTAGATGGCAGAGTTATCTTTTAAGTAACACCATCAAGATATTAGAAAAAAAAATGATTTTTTAAAAATTATAATGCTGTTATTGTTGGTGATTTTTTGCTAATTTACATAATAGAAAACACATAAAGTTATTAATATGGAGAATTCATGGAGTCTTAACTTCTATGAAATTAGTTTCTACCAAAAATTCTTACATTAATATCTGGCCAAACTAAGCTGATATTTACTATACTAATATCATTTGTATCTTCTATTTATATCAGCTGGCAATGAGGATGTATGATGATTGACAAGTATATTGAAGCAATACTTTGGTCAAAAAATACCAATACCTTTAGACGAAGTTAGCTTTGATCATGAATCCCCATTGACTCATCTTTATATGGAATCCAGTGAATTTAGTAATCAAAAGATATCTTTACTTTATTTAAATAATTGATTTTTATAATGAATTTTGATAGTTTTGTGATACATACACTATTTTTTATTTAGGCGGCAGATAATATTATTTCACATGTACAAGGATTAGATAATCAACAGGTAATAGTTGTTTTCAGAAGAATGGTTTTTAGTTTTATTAATAATTTTGGTGATGTAGTAGTGTACATACTTTTAAGTTGTAGATAAATTTATTTTACGGGTGCAACAACTTGAAACGACAAAGTAAAAGTATCAAGACACTACGGTAAGATCGTAGTGACAAGTACCTCTTGGGAGAATTTAGGAGTCATTTATCAGAAGTAGGGATTCAATCCCAACTAACTGCACCTGGTACACCCCAACAGAATGGTGTAGAAAAAGGAAGGTATATGACTCTTATGGAAATAAGTAGATTGATGATGAGTGTAAGAATTTTTGGTTAGAGTGACTCTTAGTATACCAAAAGCTAGGCTTTTAGTAACACCTAAAGTTATTTTAGGAAATTAAATATTAACTTTCCATAAAAGGTTTTGTCTAGTCGGTGGTGGTTGCTCCCATATCCAAGAAGGCCATGTGCCTCGCCACGTCAGTACTGGGAACCAATTATGGAAATTAATATTTAATGGAATTAATAACTTAAGGTGATTTGGCTCGAACGTGTTAAGTTCCGCAGGAGACCCAAGTCAAAACCTAAAAGAACGAATAGATTAAGTTTTGGATCAAACGTGTTAAGTTCCGCAGGCGATCCAAAATTTAATTTAAAAGAACACATGGTAGCTAGGAAAAGGTTCAGACCTTTGTACAAAATTTTTGTACAGTGGAACATCTAGGTTTTCCGAGTAGCAACCAACAATTGGTATCAGAGCTAGGGTTTTGCCTCTATGTATTTGGTATTAGTTTAATTATGCACATGTCATACATAATTTAGGCAGGATAATAGTAGGATGTGCTAACTTTGTGGATGCAGGATCCAACTATTATGGCTTATAGTTATTATGTGTGTGATTGGACCCTTGGACATGTCAAGGGCATTTTATTGTGTGTGCATGATTGTATTATAAAATACAGCCTGTATTTAGTTTTATTAGGATTTTATTTTTGATCTAGTTACATGTACATTCCTTTTGTGGAATATAGGATCGATGGATGTAAATTTTATTTTATGTTCGATCTAGTTTACATGTACATTCCTTCGAGGAATATAGGATCAAAATGTAAAATTCTATTTATGTCGCGGATTGAATCTTGCAAAGCGTGGAACCTTCTAAGGACCAGAGGCGCAACGGAACTAGGAGCAAGATGGATGCGACAGCTAGACCCGGTGGCAGTGGCCAAATATGGCAGCAGCTTGGGATGACAACACACGGAGGACAATAAGAGATAAAAGCCATAATAGTTGAAAATTAGATTTTCTATTTATTGCTTTTATATTGTGCTGTGTGTGCATGTTAGTTTACATATTTAGTAGGCTAGCATAGTTAAAATTCCTCATTTATAAATAACTAAGTGGGAGAGAGATTTTTAAGTAAATCCCATGGTCTCCATTACTGGTTTGTAAGTGATGCAAACAAGCTTGCGCGTTGGCTCTGAGTGCCTTCCTCCATAACGGATGAGCTTGTTTGTGGATCACTAGAACAGACTTCCATTTTTGGATGACTATAGGAAGTTAATTAAGAGCGTGTGATCTTCCCCAACGGAAGGGGCATAATCTTATTAATGGACTTAGTGTCAAGTAATGATATACACTTAGATACATCTAATAGTATCCTCCCCATCGGAGTCACTGCTATTATTTGTGTGACCAAATGATACCAACTATTAATTTTATTTGTCAAAAAGTTAGGTTGACAAGATAATAAAATTAATGGGTTAAAACCCTCCGTTTACAAATGTTGAATTTGTATACGTCCACACTAACGTGGCATGCAAAATTCACGGTGTTTGAGGTGTTGGTGAATTTAAATAATATTGTTTGAGGAATCAATATTTTTTTTTTAAAATTCAAAAGTTTTTGACCAAATATTTGATCAAAGACAGATCAACTATTAATTTTATTCGTCATAAAGTAAAGTTGACGAGATAATAAAATTAATGAATAAAATCTCCTCTTCGATTTTGTATACGTCCACACTATCGTGGCATACAAAATTCATGGGGATTTTTAAGGAGTTGATCTTGACCAAGTATTTTTGTGATTCTTAGGATTTAAAATGTTTGTCAATCCCCTAATAGTCATACTATAAGAAAGACTTAGTAATCCCAATTGTAATGATTGGAAATAGGACTTAGACATTAAGGTAGACTGTCTTCTTAGAACTAAGAACAATATAGGTGTATTTAATTCATTAATTGAAACATGTTTAGTGGTGTTATCTACCAGAACCTGAAGTGTAGATACAGATGTCATTAATCATGTCCGCAATTCATTGCAGGGTTCCAGGAAACCCGGCAACTAAATGAAAATTAAAACACCGTCTACATGGGCACTACTGTAAAAATGGTAGCTGTTGCAGTGGGAGATGTTTATCTTTTGATAAGAATAAAACATGGATTTTTGAGTAATTGTCTTTACGCACCAAGTTTAGAAAGAACTAGTTTTCAGTTTCTAAACTATTCAAAGAACTTGATATTCTTCCTATTTTAATAACAAAGTTGTTATTAAGAAAAAGAGGGAAGTTATCTGTTCTGGTACGTTGGTTGGCAATTTATAAATCCAATAACTCTCACGATGCAACAAATGAAAATTAGTAACACATCTTCTAACTTTAAGAGAAAGTAACCTTTGAAAATGAACCAATTATATCTTTGGCTTCTAAGGCTAGGTTATATTAACTTGAGTAGGATTCATTGGTAGCTGATGAACTTTTGGGTTCATTAGTAGTGGAAATCTTTCCAACCTATGAGTCTTACTTAGAAGGAAAAATAACCAAGAAGTTTTTAAGTCTAAGGGGTATGGAGTCAAAGATATATTGGAATTGGTTCATTCTGATTTGTGTGATCCTATGAGCATCCAGGCAAGAGGTTGTTTCAAATATTTCATCTATTTTATAGACAACTATTTGAGATACGGATATATTTACTTGATGTGCCGCAAGTCTAAGTGCTTTGATTAGTTCAAAGAGTACGAGGCTGATGTGGAGAAACGACAAAGTAAAAGTATCAAGACACTACGGTAAGATCGTAGTGACAAGTACCTCTTGGGAGAATTTAGGAGTCATTTATCAGAAGTAGGGATTCAATCCCAACTAACTGCACCTGGTACACCCCAACAGAATGGTGTAGAAAAAGGAAGGTATATGACTCTTATGGAAATAAGTAGATTGATGAGTTATTAAGAATATTATCAAAATCATTTTAAGGATATACTCTGGAAACGGGAGTGAATATAGTACCTTCTAAAGTCAGAACTCTCTACTCATATAGAATTGCTGAATAGGCGTAAGCCTATTTCGAAGCATATTCGGATTCGGGTAGTCCAGCACATATGCAGAAGAGAGACAATGATGAGTTGGACAGGAATTCACTTGTTTGTGGGTTATCCTAGTGAAATGAAAGTAGGTTTATAGTCTTAAAAATCAGAAAGTCATTGTTAGCATCAATGACTGATTTTTAGAAAAGGACTATGTAATAAACCATGTGCCCATAAGAAAATTTGTTCTTAAGGAAATAATAAAAGGCATGTCTAATCTAGTACCAACTGTACAAGATGAGATACCACAAGGAAACTGCAACACGTATCACAAATGATACACAATTGCAGAAAGTGCCTTGTCGTAGTGGGAGGGTTGTTAGGCAACCTAAAAAGATTCATATTTTGGGAGAGTTTTTGGACTCGATCCCTGGAGGACATGAACCTGATCTCCGGACATATGACGAAACACTCCAAGATAAAGATGCAACATCTTGGCAAAGAGTAATGAATAACAGAATTAGAATATATGTATTCTAATAAAATCTGGAAGCTTGTAGAACCACCAAATAGTGTAAAAGCCTTTGGGTGTAAAAAGGTCTATAATAGGAAAAGAGGGATAGAAAGGAAGGTAGTAACTTTCAAAGCAAGGCTTGATGAAAAAGGAAACTTTTTCATTGGTAGCCATGCTTAAGTCTATCCGGATTCTTTTATCTATTTGGCAAGTGGATGTCAAGACAGCATTCCTTAATGGAAGTCTTGATGAAAGCATCCATATAAAGCAACCAGAAGGGTTCATTGCAAAGGGCTAAGAGCATCTTGTGTGCAAGCTCAATCAGTCTTTGGACTGAGGCAAAGCTTCAAGGTCTTGGAACATCCGGTTTATCAAAGTAATCCAGACCTATGGATTTATTGAGTAAACGGATAAGTCTTGTGTATACAAAAGGTGTGATGGAAACATGATGGTATTTCTTGTACTATACGTAGATAACATTTTTGGTAGTTGGAAATAATATCAAAATGTTGTCAGAAGTAAGGGTATGGTTGTCCAAATAATTCGATATAAAGGACTTGGGAGAATGTATATATTTTTTAGATCAAAATAATAAGGGATCGAAAGAAAAAATATATTTTACTTATCCCAAGCTTGATACATCGGAAAATCCTTGCTCGTTTTAAGCATGCAAAACTCCTCAAAAGGTTTCTTACCTTTTAAGCATGGAGTGTCTTTATCTAAAGAGATGTCTCCGATGACATCAAAGGAGATTGAGGACATGTAGGCAGTTCTTTATGCTTCGGCAGTTAGACAACCTAATGTATGCTATGCACGAGATCAGAAATCTGTTTTGCCAAGGGCATAGTTAGCAGATATCAAAGTAACCCTAGACAAGGACATTGGACTGCAGTAAAGCATATATTAAAGTACCTTAGAGGTGCTAGAGATTATATGCTAGCTTATAAAGCAGTTAATTTAGTCCCTGTGGGTTACACGGATTTTGACTTCCAATCGGATAGGGACAATAATAAGTCGACCTCGGGGTTTTGTGTTTACTTTAGGAGGAAAAGTCATAACTATGGAAGAGTGATAAGCATAGGTATTTTTCTGGACTCCACCATAGAAGCTGTGTATATGGCAAGCCTCTGAGGAAGCCATAAAAGCTGAATGACTTAATTACCTCAAGATAGACTTAGATATGATTTCTAGTTTGTTCAAAGATTATTACAAGTTATTGTAATAATAATGGTGCAGTAACAAACTCGAAGAAACCATGAGTCTATAAGGCAAGTAAACACAATAGAGCGCAAGTACTACCCAATACGAGAAATTGTATAACGAGGAGAAGTTGTTGCCGCCTAGATTGCATCAGATAATAACCTAAGGTCCTTAAGTCAAGAGCTTTTTGAAAGGCATGGGAATCAGATGTATGGCAGCAGATATGGCAGCTTAGTCTTTTAGTATAAGTGGGAGATTGTTAGAGTGTATACTAAAAGCCTAGCTTTTGGTATAAACATTTATCTAGAAATAAGAATTACATTGGTCAAATATCTACATTTGTGATAAATATAGTTGTTCAATTAATTTATATTGTAGATAACATGGTGTGTGGTGTCACACACAGAAAATCATGTTATCAGTACCTTATAAATTATAAACAGTAGCTCACGACCATGATGGAAAGGAACAAACCATTGGAAGGTCGTAGTGTAATTAGGTGTTAGTTTATCTTAACTATATAATTACACTAGTATACTAAGAGTGTATTGAGTAGGACCATTAGAGGTCGTTTCTTTTATACTGACTTTATAAAGGGACAAAGACCTCAGTTATTATGGAAGTGTGTGCTCTTAATCCTAATATAATAACAATCACATATATTTGATATTTATTTCTTTAATTTATCAATGGGTGAGATTTAGTTCGATGAATCAATAAGCCCGATAAGTTGGGAAATGATATCACTTATAGTGTGTGTTGTTGATTATAGAAGGAAACTGTGTCCTAGTAATCTAGGTTGAGAATGTCCCCAAGAGGAGCTCATAAGGATTGTCATGTTAAACCCTGCAGGTGGATTTAGTCCGACATGACGATGAAGTTGAGTGGTACTACTCTTGGAGCTAGATATTAATTAAGTGAGTTGTCAGTAACTTACTTAATTAATTGACATTTGTTATCTTAAACACAGGGAGACTAACACACTCATAATAAGAAGGAGCCCAAAATGTAATTTGAGATTGGTGCGGTAGTTCAATAATAGTTCTTTAGTGGAATGAATTATTATTGATGAAATTAAGTTGTGTGTTCGGGGCGAACACGGGATGCTTAATTTCATCGGGAGACCAAAACCAATTCCTCCTCTTGGTCCCTATCGTAGCCTCTAGTATATAGAGATTTATACCCACCGCATACCCACCTTCTTACCCATCCAATGGGGTCGGCCAAGCTAGCTTGGAACCCAAGCTAGGGCCGGCCAAGATCAAGTGGATGAGTCATGTAGGTGGCCGGCCACTAGAATATTAAAAAGGATTTTTATTAAAATTGTTTCTTATGTGGATATCATGATTTTAAAAGAGAGTTTAAAAATTAAAAATTTCCTTTTATAGCTTTCTACAAAAGATTAAGAGAAGAGATTAATCTCTTTCCTTATTTGTAGTTTAAAATGATGGTTTTAATTTTTGGTAAAAACTTTCCTTATTTGTAAATCATCTACATGTTTAAAAGAGAGTTTAAAATTTGAAATCTTTCCTTATTTGTTGATTAAAGGAGGATTTTAAATTTTAAGAAAACTTTCCTTTTTAACCATGTTCATGATTTAAAAGAGAGTTTAAAATTAAATATTCTCTTTTATAAGTTTCTACAAAAGATTAAGAAAAATTTGATATCTTTCCTTATTTGTAGATTAAAAGAGATTTTAATTTTTAGAGATAACTTTCTTTTTATCCACATGTTTAAAAGAAAGATTTTAATTTATTAAATTTCCTTTTTATAAACCAATCATAAAGGGATAAAAATTATTGGAGAAATTTTTTTAAAAATTTCTAGAGACAAATAAGGAAGTTTTAATTAATTAAAACTCTCCTTGTTTGTAGCTTTCATATGGCCGGCCAAATAAAATTGAGAAAAAATTTTATTTTTAATTAAATAAATTTTCCTTTTCAATGGCAAAAGAATTAAGGAAGTTATTATTAAAATTTCCTTATTTGCTAAGATCAAGGATTATAAAAGAGGGGGGTAGAGGAGGCTTCAAGGCTAACGACTCTATTCTATTTTTCTCCTTCTTTTCCTTGGTGGTGTGGCCGGCCCTTCCTTCTTCTCTTCTTCTTCTCTTTGTGGCCGAACCTCTTCATGCTTATGGAGTTTTAATTGGTGGCCGGATCTAGCTTGAGGAAGAAGGAGAGAAAGCTTATATCCCTTGGAGCTTGGTTGGTGGAAAAGATCTTCATCTTTTGGAAGCTTTGTGCTTGGCCGAAATTTGAAGAAAGGAGAAGGTGCTTTGGTGGTTTCTCATCTCGGAAGATCGTTGCCCACACAACGTCTGAGGTTAGAAGAGGAATACGGTAGAAGATCAAGAGGTTTTTCTAAAAGGTATAACTAGTATTTTTCCTTTCCGCATCATACTAGTTATTTTTGGAAATAATATCAAATACAAGAGGCATGCGATTCTAGTATTTCGAATATGTTTTTCGATGTTGTGTTCTTTTGTTTTTTTTTTCTTGTGATTTGATTGTTCTTTTCGGTTAACCTAAAGTTATTTTAGGAAATTAAATATTAGCTTTCCATAAAAGGTTTTGTCTAGTCGGTGGTGGTTGCTCCCATATCCAAGAAAGCCATGTGCCTCGCCACGTCAGTACTGGGAACCAATTATGGAAATTAATATTTAATGGAATTAATAACTTAAGGTGATTTGGCTCGAACGTGTTAAGTTCCGCAGGAGACCCAAGTCAAAACCTAAAAGAACGAATAGATTAAGTTTTAGATCAAACGTGTTAAGTTCCGCAGGCGATCCAAAATTTAATTTAAAAGAACACATGGTAGCTAGGAAAAGGTTCAGACCTTTGTACAAAATTTTTGTACAGTGGAACCTCTAGGTTTTCCGAGTAGCAACCAACAGTTTGTGTTGTATATATATAGTTGCAAGAAAGAGGATTATGTGTTAGATGATGAGATTTCTTATTGAAAAGTTTTATTTATTGATTTTTTTTTAAATAATATATATTATAAATAATCTTTATAAGAGTTTTTTTTAATGTTCAGGATTCTGATGAAAAAGGATTATAGAAGTTATCTCCAGATCATGAGGAGTTTTTCTTTAAGCTTTTTCTTGTGTAATTTCATGAGAATAGTAGTTTTTTAAATATCAAATTAATGATGGATATGTAGATATTTCTCTTATTGGAGGAATGTTGGATGCACTTTAATTAATGATTGTAGAATTTTATATTATATATATCATTTTTAATTTATAAAGAGAGAGTTTTCCTTTTGTTTCGAAATTACAATTCAATAAATCCAATCTAGATTAATTTGTATAGTAACTATTCTTTTAAAATTATTAATTTTCGCCATAAATGTTGTATCTAATAAGTTAAAATATTAGGGACATTAATTTACTGTCTTCACTCTATTTGAGACAACACATTATCATCTCAATTTAGTGTCTCTAGTTTTTTCCTAAGATAAGACGTAACATTTGAGACAAAACAATAACTGTCTTAAATATTTTTGAGACAATTGAACAACCGTCTCATCATCGTCTTAAATAGCATTTGAGACAGTACAACTATCTCAATATTTTCTTGAGACGCTTGTATTAGGGACGACTACATTACCATCTCATCATCGTCTCAAAACCATTATGAGATACTAAATTTATAATTTAAGACTATTTTATTGTGTCTCAAAAATCTAGTTTTCTAGTAGTGAGAGTTGATAATGATTCCCATTTATTAAATCTTTTTCTTTAGATTCTTGAGGTCTTATTCTCATTGAGATTTTATACCTTTGATAGTGACTACTTCACTTAGAATTTATTTCAAAGAGGGAGTTGATTTATGCTTTAATATGTTATTATTAAAATTTTATTTGAAAAATATATAAATTTAGATGAATAATTAATTTTGTATCTCATATGTTATCAACTCGATATAAGTGGGTTGAGATTAGTGATTCATTTTTTTAAAAAAATATTACACTCGAAATCTATAATTTTATTCTTAGATTATGAAATCCAATACTAAAATTGTGTGATGATGAATAATTTAATAATTTTGTTTTTAGTTGTCTCATTGGGTGTGATAAAATAGTTCGACATATGAAATTAAGGTCAACCATCTTATCATTTTCTATATTTTTTTTTTCTAATTTTACTTTCAACTTATTATCGTATACTCGTATGGTAAAAAGTGATGTATTCATCTCAAGTAATTTAGTATCATCGACCTCATGATAAAATATAAATAGATAAATTATGATAAATAGTAGCCTTATAGATGAGTTCCATATGGTCAGTCTCACGATAAGATACAACCGTGTAAATTAAAATATACAGTGACTTCTTAGGTGAGTAGAAATCACTCATCTTAATATGATAAATTAACACTAGAGTATCAACTGTGTAACGCACCTTGAGCTTTGGTTATGACGTTGTTATCCATTGACTGAGGTGTCAAGTTCGAGGCCCCTCCTGTGCATGCTCCTATCAATTTAAGTCCCTATTTTAGGCACTGAGGTGTCACGTTTGAGCCCTCTTATCAACTCTATATCCGTCGGAGCGAGCGTATTCACCTTTGTTATAATATACACTAAACATTTGTTAAATAACCATGGTGCTAATTTCAGCATAACTCTTAAAAAGTGTAGTCAAAATAATTTGATAATTGAAAATAATGTATTTTAATTTTAAAAAAATAAAACAGACAAATAGATATCTCTTATAAATGTAGAGATGCCTCCAGGTATGGTACAATGATAATGGTAAAAATATTCAATTATTTTTCAAGCATCTAACTACATTATATTTATAGAGATTTTTCTTCTAAATAAAACTTACAATTAAAAAATATTGAACTTCTATACTATCCATCATAAATACTTTCTAATTTATTTGATCGATAAATTTTTTTTATAGAATCTGATCAATTATCTTAGACTCTATGTTATCAGCCTAGCCTGGTTAATTAATTTATTTTTCTTATAAATGTAGAGATACTTTTATTGATAAAATTTCAATTCTAAAATATTAAAAAATATAAAACCTTATGAAACTAAAGATATTTTGAAAACGTAAAAAGAGAAGGTGGTTTAAGCTGTTAGAATTTGGGGCGTGCGGTTACGGAAAAATGGTAAGAATTCAGGGGCTGGTTTGAGAAATTTGCCATTTTTTTTAATGTTTATATGAAGCTAGGAATATTTTTCTCAGGGAGGGTGACGTAAGCGATCTCCCTGTTGCCGTTGTGTTGTGCAGCGGCAATGGACGTGGGTGGCGCAGTGGCGGCCGCCAAAGGGCCAGTGCCTTCGCCCGCGGTCGAAGCGGTTGCTCCGCCGCACGTCGAGAGGCTCAATCCAGTGGTCGAACAGCAACTGCACCTTGAGTCGGTGAAGATCCGCGCGCTTGCTCTCTACAAAGCTGTCTCTCACATTCTCGAGGATTTAGATGCTTTCGCCCGTTCCAATTCCACCATCAAATGGTAAGTTTTCTTTCCGTGATAGCCGACCTGCATTCTTTTCTTTATTGAAAATCTCTTCCTAGGGTTTCGCTTTTCCATGTTTTCATTCGTTGCTCGGTTACCGATGTTTTCCCAGAGGCACCGAATGTTTGATTCCTATTCGTAATCTCGTGATAACAAAACCATACATCCTTTCACGTCAATTCCATAATTCAGATGTATGAATGAGAACTCTAGTAATCAATTCTGATTTCCAATCTAAGTAAATGCCAAATATCACTTTTTTTCAGCGTTCATTCACATATCTTTTCTTACCAGGTTCCTTGTCTTTTGTTATTCGAGAACTTTGATATGCAGTGTACGCTATTTTGGAACAGATAAAGAGTATCCTCATGTGTACAACAGTGTTTCTGTTTATTCACTATAGGAGGTTCAAAAGCGGTTTTTACCTCGAAGAATGCTGGGTGTGCATAGATAAATATTGTCTGCTCTAGAAATTAATGTTGGAGCCAACTGTATTAACATCCCTTAGCTATATCTATTGGAGATATTCAGATATATGCATAATATTGCGGGCTGTTTGCTTGAGTCATGAAAAAACGAATCCTATAAATCTCCAATCTCGTAGTGATTTTTAAAGGATTGGTGATGTGATAAAGGGCCGTACACATTGCAGGCGAGATGCACTTGGACAATTCTCAATGGTGAGCATGCAACTCTTCAACATAGTGGAGGACATTAAGAATGTGTCTAAGGCATTCGTGATCTTCCCAAGAAATATAAATGCTGAAAATGCAACAGGTAAGATCAGATATACATCACCTTTTATGTTCTGTAAAATGAACTGAAGTTTTCAACCTAATTTGTGAAGGTTTTATTTTTTAATAAATGATTATTTCGTAAAGAAACTTATCTTGTTAATTACTTTTATGTTGTATAATGTCTATTACGTTGGTAACCCTACTTCTGGTTTTTTTTATTGCATGACAGGAAATTGTCATTATTGTAAATGAATCGATAATCTCACAGAGAGAAGTCAAATTGAAAATAATATTAATTTTAAGATGATTAAATTACAAGACTCTGGACTCCTTTTATAGACTCAACTTAACAATAAATATAGAAATAAATATTTTGAATAAAGAAAATAGGCTAATTTATCAGGGATTATAATTATTCCCTATTTATTACCAAAATATAAAATATTAATTACCAAATAATAAAAATCAATTTTGATTTATTACAGATGCATTAATTTTGAATATTTTTCATTTATTGCAGATGCACCAAACTTGAATATTTCCTATTTTTGAAGAATTTCTATTCTTTGCTTTTATTGTAGGTGTGCAAATCTTTAATACTTTCTAATTTTGAAGGCTTTCAATTTCTTTCTTTTTATTGCAGATGAACCAATTTGAAATTTATCTTCAATTTATTTTCTTCAAAATTATTTTCTTTGTTTCTTTGTTTGTATTATTCTTTTCCTTGTTTGCACTATTTTCTCCCATTGAGTAAAACTTGACTCTTGACGAGTTGTCGATTGCTCTTTTTAGATCTTCGTTTCCAAGTATGAGGAACAATTGTTTGAATAACTCTGTTAAGTAATGTCTTTTTATTATTTTTCTTCTTTGGACATCCTTTCTAATGAGAAAGAAATTGATGCACTTTGTTTATCTTTTTGCACTTTGACTTTGAAATATTCCTTTTGGTACTCCTTTCCAACGAGTAAGAAAAAAATTTGAGTTTGTTGTACGGTGAGAATAATATTTATGCCTTCATTAAAATGTGGCATGAAGGCATTAATGATGATGATGATTCCTCAAAATCTGTAACAAAATCAACATACGAAGATGAATGCTCGAACTTTTCCAAGAAAATTAACATATCCTCATATTTAAAAATTGAACTTGTGTTTAAATAGATTGCAAAGTTAAATGAACCAACATTGCAATCAATTTTTCTCACAGTGTGACCCAAATAAAGAAGATATGTATGGTATGAATACATCCAATGTAGATTTGATGGAGAAATTTGAACTAAAATGTAATATGAAAATTTACCGTATTATTAAATATTTTATACTAATCATTACTAAGTACAATTTCTATCATTGTATCAATAAATATATTTCTAATATTCAAAGTGGAGTTCTGGGTTTCGTAGATAGAAGAAAATAACACATTTAATTCAATTGGTGGACAAGCATCAAAGATAAAAGTAAATATGGAAGGGATCGTACTAAGTGATTTGTAATTTTTTAAACTGTCATCTTGCCTTACTAAATCATGATGCTTATTGTGTTTAGTTTCTTTTTGGCTTCTCCATATAACATGATTGCATTATATTATGTGACTTAAAAGTCATGGTGAGTATTTGGTCAATTGGACTCCAAAGAAGTCAAGTCAATAAGAGGTTCTTCTAATATCGCATCATTGAAGGGCCTGTTCAAAATATCATTGGAGGATTCTTCTAAAATGTTTTTAGAGGATTTCTCTAAGGTTAGGTTGTGAAGAGGTTTGTTTGAATACGCTTCTTTTATTTTAATGGCAAATTCATGGATTGTAAGAGAACTAAGGTCTTTGGGTGATATCTTCAAGTTCAATTCTCTTAAGGAAGGTTATTTTGTTTTTACATATTTGTTAGACAATCGTTTCTTGAAGTTTAGTGGGACATATCTTTTCATTAATTGTCTTTTCATTTTGTGCTAATATGTGATGGGTTTATGTCCGTCTTGTTCTCTAATGTTTTGGACACATCACAAATAAGTTTTGGCATGTCTAATGGGTGTCAATTTGGCAAATCATACACGTTCAGTGGAGGGAAAATTATGTTGGACAAAATAATTTTCAATGGTGTGTAACCAATCAAGAAATACATTGGAGTCCGTAGTCCCATCAAATGTAGGGGACATCTGTTCTAACACATAATTCACAAAAATACTGAGACTCTTTTTTAGACATAGGCGTCATTCCTAAATTGGGCAGTAGTGTCAGAAGAATAACCCTTATATTTATCAAGCTCATCATTCACATGAGTATAATTGGTTGATATCTCATGTTTCTAAGTTTAAATCTCGCATATATTGGTGGTAGGTATTATGTTTTCTCTCATCAAGTTAATTCAAATATTAACCCATAATGATGATAACATAATATGATGAATTAACTGAGATGTAGGAGAATATGACATGCTAACATGCAAGTAAAGTAACTAAATTGATCATGATATTGTTTTGATAAATGATGGCTAAACAAAATAGGAAGTATTTTATTTGATGGATGATGACCAAACAAAATAAGAAATATTTTATTTGATGTTGAAGTTGTTCGAGTTTTGATCTAGACCAATGAATGCAGTTACTCAATCTCTGCACTTTGTTGAATCTAAAAGAGACAACCATTTTCTTACAAACTAAAATGGGAGAACACAATTAATTCTTTTTAGAAATTCTGTCAGCTCTTGGTTTTGTCAGTGTGTTGTTTGCAAGCCGATGCACAATGGTCATTGCCATTGTGATGAGCTAGTGATGGTGATTGCCTTGGAGGGAGCATGTGACTGAAAATAACAAGATGAAGTCGACAAATCTTTATAGTGCTGCCATAAGTTCTCGTGCCAATGCAAGGGGAATAACACGAATTTACTATGCTATTTTTTTTTTTACAACAATCCTCCCCTTTCTCTCTCTTTTTTTTTCTCACTTTCTTTCTCTCTTCAATCTTCAATGGTGAAGCCAACGATGCACAATGATGAAAAAATGATGATGCACGAAGATGATGATAGGGCACAAGAACAGATGAAAATAAAGAAATAATGATGAAGGTGGAAAACTCTAAAAGGTAAATATGAAAGTAGATATGCAAGGATGAACAAATAAGGTCTCAAATTGTGAATAAGTCATGGATAAGGGTGAAGCTAAAGTTTGAGGATGATGGATAATGGAGATAACTAGTATTGAAACCAAACCACCGGGGTTCGGCTCTGATACCAATTGACATAACACCAAAATCGAACCGTCGAACCACCGAGGAACTAGGAACAAATGGATGAAGAGAAGAATGATTTATTACCAAAATAAAAAATATTAATTATCAAATCACAAAAATCAAATTCTTGATATATTACAAATGCACTAATCTTTAATATTTTCCAATTTATTTCTATTTGTTGCAGATGTGTCAATCTTGAATATTTCCTCTTGAAGATTTTCAATTTTGTTCTTTTATTGCAGATGTGCAAATCTTTAATACTTTCTAATCTTGAAGACTTTCAATTTCTTTCCTTTTTATTGCAGATGAACCAATCTGAAATTTATCTTCAATTTATTTTCTTCAAATTATTTTCTTTCATGCGATATTTGTTTTGTGATGGATATGTGAAACTATTTGAAAAGGTAAAATAAAAAATGTTATGTAGGAGAAATTAGATATTGCTCCAATAAATGTTAAAACATGAGAATAAATTACAATGATATGAATGTGTTTTGAAGATGACCAATCAATTCTATAGTTAGACAAGTTTAGTGGACTACAATTAAATGTGTGAGAGGTAGAGGGAAACCAAAGAGAAAGATATTGTTTATTTAAAGTTCAATGTAGGAATAGAATGCATTTAGCTGATCCAAAATTGGATATTAACATTGACAATTTTCACACACAGAACACCTTATATAAGTTAAATAACAATGCACATGGTGGTGGTGGTATGTGCAGGTATATATTTCTTCATGTAAAACAAACAGCAAAGCATATGATGGTTATGGTGGTACGAGCAGGTACAGGAAACTTCGTATATCATAAGAGGGAGAAATTGGTATATTCTGTTACATTTCAGCAGACTAGATAAGTTTCAAGGCACATAGTTCAGTATGGATATTGAATGCAATCAAGGAGGTTTTTTTTCTCTTTCTTTTTGGAAAGTAGGCACATAGTACATAGACACTTGTATTGGCTCCCCTTTCTGCAAAAAGTACTTGACAATTGGCGGTGACGATATGAGTGGTACAGGATACTCCATGTAAGATAAACAAATGATGGTAGTGATGGTATGAATAGGTATATGATGTTGCATATATCCAAAGAGGGAGGTCATGAGTTTATTGCTAAGGTGTATTTTGTTTCGTTTTGTTAGATGAAGTGGTCAAACCCAAAGATTAATACTGTTATGGAATGCAGTCATGGAGTCTCTCTAGTAAGATGGCCCATAAACATGGATTAGCTCCGTTTTCTACGAGACAAGCATAACATTGCCTCTTTGTTCAAATGCTTCTCCATGTTTCTTAGCCTTAGAATCTTCCTTATTTCTCTATCTTGCATCTTCTTTCAAAATTTTGGTACAGTATCTTTGAGTTGCTGTTGACATGTGACAAATCATCTCAGTGTTACCTGTAATGCTGTCATCAAAGTTGTTTCCAGAGATGGAAGCTGAGGATATTGCAAAAAGAGAGCAATTATTATATGGAATATCTGGTCACCCTGTACACATACAAATTGAGAAACTGAAGGTGATATAAAGGTTGAAAACAGAACAATTTTTGTTTTATTGATATCCCAATTATATGTCTGCATTGCTTTTGTACAAATATTCTGCTTGCATATAACAGGCTAGAATTGACATGATTGGAGCAGCTTGTGAAGCTGCAGAGACGGTTATATCTGATTGTCGTAAAACTTATGGATTGGGATCACATCCAGGATCAACACTTGTTCCAACTTTGGATAAGGTTCAAGCTGCAAAAATTCAGGAGCAAGAAAATTTACTAAGAGCAGCTGTGAATTTGGGTGAAGGTATTTAAATTTCATTTTTTTTTTACTAAGTAAGCTTCTAACTTAATGCAAAAGACCAAATCTACAATATATTATAACCATTTCATCATTCCTACTTTATATGCACCTTATTCAAAGAATCTATGTAGGGTTAAGAATTCCATTTGATCAGAGGCAACTCCCAACTTCTCTTCCTAGCCATTTGGCAGATGTGCTTTCATTTGGTGATGGTGCACAGAATTTGGCTGATAATTCTGGTATTTAACACTTATCAGTTGTTATTTGCAAGACTTTTTTGATTCTTGATCATGCATGTAAGATGAGAGTTTATTGCTGAGATTATGTTGAGGGATGGCTTTAAGCTTGTATTCTGTTTGTTGAGATTATGTTGTTTAAGCATACTATTTTACTGCTTCTATGCAGGTTCTTGTGAGAAAAATACTCCTGCATTTTCATCTACTCGAGAAGTACTGCAGGTCAATATTCTAATAGGTTTGGTAAATTTTAAGTTCCCAAATAGAGATATAACCCTTTTTTTTTTTTAATTTATTGATTAAAGGTATTTGGTATTCATAGGGCATGGTGTTGATATTTTTATTGTATTTGCTAAATGTATATAGTCAACCCCGTCTAGTGGGATTATGCTTGGTTGTTGTATTTGCTAAATGTGTGTGTGTGTAGAAAAGAGAGAGAGGGATTTATTTATAAGTTATATATCTTTATCAATGGATGGTTCTGCTTTTTCAAAATAGTGTCTTTGTCATATATTTCTGTATAGAAATATTTGGACTCCATAATTTTAACACTTATCTTGTTGCACATAAGGAGATTAACTAATTGTGAAATGAAGATGAACAGTAAAGAACTTCAAATTACAATGAATAAACAGCTAGAAGTGGTTCTATGACAAAATTTAGTTAAAAAGATCTTGCAGCTCTCTAATTTTAAACAAATCTGTGATCAATTTCTGGAGTTACTTGTAAGATTTGAAGATTCCTTTTTGTGCATTTATGCATTACTTAAATCTGTCTTTCTCATAATTTCTTTTGTTGTCTACAAGGCTCATGCCTTTCTCTCGTGTGATATGGATACTTATTTTAAATGTAGCATAGTTGTACTTAATAATTAGGAGGGGGATGGAGAATAGACAAACAATTAGAGGAAGTAGTATAACAAGTTCAACTTACTGTTTCTTAATTTATACTAAATTAAGTAATTGCCACAAGTTATAACCACCAAGTATACTCGGTGGTAATATCTTTGACATAGAAACAAACAAGATTTGTGGTTTTATGAGTTTCTCTTTTCCTTCCATAGTTTTGAGCTCAAATTAAAATCTAATGGTCTCAATAATTTCTTTCTTTATTTTAGTTACTCATCATATTAATATACAACCTATTGCTTGGAGAAGTTTACTATATGTTAGAATTTAGAAAGATAAAAGGACAACAAGTTTCTTTTTCAATATGAAAATTCCATAAATATCTAACAATTAGCCCTCCAGAACTGTTTATTTTACCTTAACTACTCCATTTTGAGATACATTAGTGTTCAAAAGTACTAATAAACCTTAAAATAGAACTTTGACATATTGGTAGAAATAACTTATGGATCAATGATGATTATGGACGTAGTTTAGAAAGCTAAACATTGGCACTAGTAATCAGTATGAAACTCGTTTAGCATAGATTGCTCATCTCTGTATTTGAATTTGATGTACTGATGAACCAAAGCAGGTCTTAGCCGCTATGTACATATATTCTAAAGAACTTATGTTGATCTCTTCATGGTGTTTTCTTTTAATCTCTTAATATGTTTCTGGATCTAGAATCATTTTCTAACAAATTCTTTCTTCTATGCCATTTCTGTTTTTAGATGCTACAGACACCTGGAGGACAGTTGATTGGAAGATCTGTTCCATCGCCATCCAATGCTACTGCTTTTGATAATCCATCAACACCTCCAATGGCATATGCTAATTCACCTAGATCTGATCCAAACATTATGAATACCCCGTCACCACAGCAACAGGCACAACGGCAACAGCAACAGAGACAAAAGATTATGCAATTAACACATCAACAACAGCTTCTGCTGCAACAGCAATTGCGGCAATCTTCTATTACAGGAGTTCTAGGCCAGGTAATTTAAAAGCTTTTGTTCTCTCCTTTTATATTTAACAATAGGGGGATCATTTCTGTGGTCAATACATATAATGGATGTCCATTTAGCTTTGGTCGATTTATGGTATTTGACATGGGTACGGAGGGGTACGAAGAGTCAAAGTAATAGAGGTCATTCAAAATCCCATTAATTCAATACCTGCTAATATGATCCAGTGAATATGTGATGTCACGAATCCTTATCCTATATCCTCTAGTGCATTCCTGTATTGATCTTATGGGCCTTGATTCTACCACTCTATAACTCATTAATTTGATCTCACCAATATGATCCAGTGAAAATGAGATATCACTAATCCTTATCCTATTACCTATAGCACATTTCTGTCTTGATCTTAGGGACTTTGATTGTACTGTTCTATAACTCTTTCCTCTTGGTTTTCCTTGTACTAGAAGTCTAGAACATCTCTTTCTAATGTTGATTGCCATTAGTTGGTTGAGTGGGTAACATATGATTGTTGCATAGTTAAACAACCAAAGCCTTCCAAAGATAACTTACACAATATTCAGAGTTTGATACACATGATATTTATGTATGGGTTTGTTAATGTGAGGTCAGTGCTAAAGAATTATAAAGCAAGTTTCTCACCTTAAACAAATAAAAAGAAAAACGACTCTACTGTGATAGATAAGTGCCAAAATATTATCACATCTCAACTGCATCATTGGCTGGCACTAAAATGTCTATAGAAATCTACTTTGGCAATTAGATCTTATGCTTTTGCTAGGCCTATTTTAAATTCCTAGATCTAATGTTGCATTCAAGAATATTCTCCATTAACTTGAAGCATCACTAGAACCAAATCACCATGATTGAATTGGTCTTATACATGGTTTGAAATCTCGTGTGGTAGCGAGCGAACTTGTCAAAAGATACTATTATGATAAATTACCGAAACTCGATGTTACTCAGCATCGAGACAATATCTCCTATGTTGTTGTGCCAATAATGTCAACGAGTATCATTTTATGTCAATAATGTAATACCCTTTGACATACTAAAATCAACATGATGTTATTTTTTTATACCTTGTTCTCATATACGATAATGATAAAATTGTTGCATTGTAGTTAAAAAGTGAACATTGAAATTGAAATTGGTTATATAGTTTATATATTTATTCTTCATTTCTTTCCTTCTTCTACCAACAATTCGCCATCGGCATTGTATGTCGGAACATCGGCACAACACCAAAACAATGTTGTTCTATCAAAGATCGAATCACTGCATGGCTCACGATTCGAGATTTCGAACCTTTATCTCATGACACTAGAAGAATATCGATCAAGAAAGTTTGCACTTGGTCATTACACTATTTTTACATGCTATGTTATTTGTGCACCATAAAAAATGCATGGGTAATTATAGCCAAAATTATGCCATGGAATTGGAAAACAAGGAATTTTTGAAAATCTTTTCCTTTTTTTTTAATATTCAAAATTTTGAGGCCAAACCAATTGAAATTTTATATTAGAAAAACATATCAGAATTTTTTTTATACTCATCAAAGCATGCAAAAACATGCACGCAAACCCATTTTATGCTTTTACAAAATTGTATCCAGGTTTTGTACTTTTAACAAGTCATATATGTTCACATGAATTCATTTCATCTCACCAGTTTCAAGTTTCACTTTGAGCTATTACACTTTTCTTTCTATCTTTTTACTTGGGTTGCTTGGTTGATATTCATTTTTCTTGAATTCTGCAATTTTGTTGGATATTGACTATAATACCTTTATTCAGCGCTCAATATCCCAGCTGCACGATATAACAGGCCAAACTCAGCAAAAGCTTCAACAGGTGCATCCCATAAAACTTGTTCTCTTGTAAATATTAATCTTGTTGATGCATATTAGAAGCCATCATAATGCAAAAGTGTTTCATCTGTAGATTGCTGGACAGCATCAGATGTCATATTCTCATCCTATGTTGCAGCAGCAATTTCAGAATGGACAATTGCAAACATCACACATGTCTTATAATATTTTACAAAATCAAATTAACCAAGGAGGTCAACATAGGAACAACATAAACCAGTTAGGATCTAGCAGCAATGCTTTGTTCAGTGCTGCTCAAGCTTCACCAAACTCTCAAATGGTGAATTATCTTAGCAAGCATATGCTGTATTTTTTATTCCTTTTATTTGGGTGGTTGATCTAAACACATAATTAATATAAAGATTTAATGCAAGAAAAAGTACATTTGTTAACATACTAATAGATACCAGAACAACAATACCACAAAATACTAAAGATAAAAAAGTGAAGCAATAGAATAAAACTTGAGAATTCAACTATAAAAGTTCAACCAAAGAAAGCTCCAAAATCCTAGCAACATTTACGTCTTAGAGCATCTAATAACTCATCCTAGCACTTGCTTGGGGATGATCTGGAGGCAAAAACAAATAAGGGTTCACTAGAAAAAGCTGGGTAGGAATGCGATAGTACGCAGCAAGAAGATAATTAATTTTATAATAGGATATCACAAATAACTCTATGCATGAAGTGTGTTAAGGCCACTTCTTCACATTTTATTATCTTAGATTATGTTACTTGTGAATGACACTATGTAGACTATTACACTGCTTACTCAAGCATGTGCATGATTGCCTCACTATTAGTTCGAAAATGCACACTCATCAGGACTAATTGAGTGTGCTTCTGGCATAATGCTCATATATCTGCCAACAAGCTAACACGAGGCCAATAGTAATCATTACAATATTATCGCATGGTCGTATATTATCTTCACATAATAGTAGCATAACTCTTGCGTCTCTACGAACCAGGTAACATAAGGTTCATAGAAATCATTACAATAAGTATCATGATTACATAATGCTGATATTTCTCCACACAGATTTATTATATTCATCTATAATTTAACTCCAATATCACTTATGGTAATATTTCTCATAGAGATTACCTAAGCTAGGTAAGCATGACATGTATAAATGGATCATCTAATAACTATCAAGAGCATAATTTAAGGTCTATGGAACGTTCATATAACCAAACATTATCACGCGCACACAATCTAACACAATGTGTATGCGCAAAGAATATTTTTAGAAGCAAACATATTTTGATTCAACACAAGCATTTATGATTTAAAAAGGTGAAATAGGGTTCCTCCTCATTGAGTAGGGTATTAATGGTGATTATTCTGGCCACACTCATGTTCATCCCTTAAACTCCTCTCTTGATGTGTCTTGTCTATAAAATGGTTGGGAACTCATTCTAAATTGGGTAGATTGGTTAAACTCTCATTCCTTAGGATAGGGATACACCATTAGGCATGTTTGAGATCATCACAACTGGGAAACACTCTTCAATAGCTTCTGTTCATAACCATACAGCTAATGTCTGGCTCAACAACACAAGAAAAAAGTTTCCCAAAATCCCACCAAAACTCCCAAACATCTTCTATATCCATTTTCCTTGCGTCCGTAGAGGATGTATCACTCATCTTGCCACCAAAACTTTCTCGAAGCACCCTTGGACTTTATAATTGAAAAGGGTTAACTCAACACAAACAAATGTTGCCATTGTTTGAGGGATAAGACTTTCAGTACACAGCCAAATTAGAAGTTTCATGAATGGATGGAAGGGAGTAAAGAAGAGAACAAGAAAATTCTCGCCCTTTTATTTTGTCATTCCCAATGCATATAAGGTTAAACTGGTCTTTTCAATTTGTATCTACTCTTTCTCCCCTCTTCCATCCACTTTTGGAAGGAACCAAAAGTGGGTAAAGAGAGCCAAACTAATTCTTTCTTTTTCCTCACTTTTTATATTACACCTAAGTAGACAAGGGAAATAATTGTTTTCCCTCTATTTGGGTTTCCTTCTCAAGTAGGCATAACATCAAGGATGCAAGTTTCTAATTGATAAGAATAAGATGATAACAATGAGAGTTGATCTGATTAATAGGAGATGAAAGAGGATCTTGAGATCCTATATCACTGCTTGCAAGTGTCACAGTAGTTCCAAAGCCCTATTTCTCATGCACAAAACTGTATCTTAAATTGGCACTGCTGTGGAAAAGCCCTCTTCCTTGTTGCTGTGGAAACCTTTGGGCACTGCTTCTGCATGGAGTTGAAACACAAGGATGAAGAGGGAGGTAGATTGGGGCGATTTGGGTTTTCACTGGGGATATGGGAGAACAAGTGTGGGAGTGGGTTTAGTTCCCACTTAATGGATATCTGGCCTACAGGTTTAATGAAACTATTGCATGATCTGAATGGCCAGGTTTAGGTCATAAATGTAGTCTTTCTGTGAAGGGTAGATTCTGTACATTAACTCTTTTTGAAACCCTCATCAGGGAGAAAAATTTTGTACAGGAATTGCCCAACCTTTAAAATGCCTCGATATTCCTGCCAACTTTTTGCTTTATTAGATGCTTGAATATAGGATGACTGCTAATACAAAATTTCAACAATTCTAAGCTATGTTACACGCAGTGAGCTATGTTTTTGGTGAAGGTTATCTTTTAATTTCAATTGAGCTCTTGCTGATGAGAATTCAACAATTGCTGGAGTAAGAATACAGGAGAAACACAAACATTGGGGTTCTGACATCAGATCCAATTGGTTCAAAAACCTCAGCCTGAAAATTTGGGATCTTCCAGGCTGGATCAGGTTCCATTTATATTTACATGCAAAAAATCTAATCAGGCCTTATACTTGCACCAACATGCCCCTTCACTTAGATATAAAGTTGAAATTCTTTTATTGTTGCAGGAGTTACTTGAAAGTTTTGAATAGAATAGATGCTCTGATATCAGTTCCTAAGATTTTGTCATCTTTATCTCAGATTTCAAGCATGTCAGCTTCGATGCAATCTCAATCACGTTTGCCACGGATGCAGGTATACACTGCATAGCTATCCTCAAAAAATTTCTTTAACATTTTGAATTTTTGCTATCTTTTTAAGTTATCTATATATTAGCGGTATTGATGATATATTATAACAATATGTTACAAAATGCTTTTTACAGGATTGAATGTGGTCAGCACATAAGACTAATTAGTTAAAATATGTATTCTATATGTGAAATTTGTCATGCTTGTGGTACTCGGTTGTAGGCCTGACTAATATGATTACATGTGGCATCTACCAAATTAAGGTGCTCGGCCTTTTTGCTATTTATTAACCTTCCTTCGTAGGCCTGACTAATATGATTACATGTGACATCTACCAAATTAAGGTGCTTAGCCTTTGCTATTTTCTGTCCTTAACTGGATTAGTATTGCCTAGCTTTGAGTCAATACTTGTTTCATTTGTATTTGGGTTGGCTCCAAAGAGTGATCTAGCTAGACAATTGTTTGAGTACAGCCAATAAGGTAGAGTAAGAAATAACTTCTGCAAATATAAAATAAATATTATATTAGCAGGAGACCCTGCTAATATAAAAGAGCATAATTGTTGGAGGAAAAGGAGAACAATTGAGGAGTCACTGTTGTTGCAACACATGACTAAGGGATTAAGGGATACAAAATAGGGTGATTGACAAAGTTCAGCTGATTGAGGTGATGTTGGTGACAATATGGGTAATAGAGGATGAAGGTTGGAAACAACAATCTAATAGGTATGCTGCTTACAATGGAAGGGCAACGATCGATGAAGCCATGCTATCATAGGGAGAAGCTACGTTGCAGATTCTGGCATAGGGTGTAGGACATTGGTAAGGCCATGGCGGGGATCCATGGTAAACATCCAGAGTTACATGTGACAATCCCAAGCAAGAGACGGATAAAACTTTAGCAAGAGGGATCAGAACTTAGCATAAGTTTCATATAATTTATTATGTAAAATAAATTATATATTAAAAATAATTATTAATGTATATAATAACTTTTTGTTTTGAGAAAAAAAATCCAGTGGTGTCAATTTCCCCCATTGGATTATCTAGACTCTTCAGTTTATCCCAGAATAATGAATATTCCACTAAAAAAACAATTTTAATAGTTTGAGTGTAACATGGATCAAATGTGATTTGACAAAAATATTGTAGGAAGATTTGATTTGATAATAGCTATAATTGATTATGACATATTATGTGATTTTAATTCCTTAAATAGGAGTATGTAATTTGTATATAAAAGGGGCAATATTATTGAAATAGAAAAGAGAAGATTTTCTGCAATACCACATGGTATCAAAGCTACCGTCCTTTTGCTACCTAGCTGCCTCTAGGGTTTCAATATTTATCAGCCATTGGGGATTCTAATCTTCGAGGTCAGCCCTAGTGTGAAGGCAAACTTGTCTCATTGCTCTAACTCCTACTAGTGAAAGGCTAGGATTATTGACGTTCACAAGCCCAATTCTGTCATACCATTCAGGGCGACAACTTTGGGCTAGAACGTCTCTTCAACCTCTGTTGATTTACAACAACCAATCTTGTTGGACTCTGATCAGATGCCGACAAACTCTTCCACTGTTAACTCTGCTCCAAATCACCCCATGATGCTGCACTTTCTAACTCTACCATAAACTATCTCTGGCTCAATTACCATTCACAAACTAAATGGCCATAATTATCTTCAGTGGTCACAATTCATTAGCGGACGAAGAAAAGATGATTATCTTTTGGGTATTCCAGAACCAGAAATAGGTAGTCCGAAGTATCAAGTCTGATGACCGAAAACAACCTTGTTATGTCATGACTAATCAACTCTATAAATGTAGAAATCGGTGAAAATTTTCTATTATTCACGACTGCCTAAGATATATGGGAGGCAGTTCATGATACTTTCTTCGGTCAAGAGAACATTGTTGAATTGTTTCATTTTGAAATCACTCTCCAAGACTTCAATCAAGGTAATCATTCAGTAACTACTTATTTCACAATTCTCACTTGCTATTGGCAATAGGCGGATCTCTTTGAAACCACCCTTAACTGTAAGTGTTATGAAGACTAAATGTATTTCAAGAGATTTGTGGAGATCAAGAGAGTGTTTAAGTTTATGATGGATTGATGCAGTAAGGGGCCGACACAAAACCATTGGCAAGTTTCTGGGAGGCGTTTCAGAAGTTCGAAGGGAAGAAAGCCGCATGCGGGTAATGTTGGGACAGCTAAACCCTAAAATTTAGCCTCTCAAAATAACTGAAGTCTCTAGCTGCCCGGAATCTACTCACAACACAAATGGCAATCGGCCGAAGAAGGGACGCCCATGGTGTGACTACTATCGAAAGCAAGGACACACTAGACACGTGTTGGAAGCTTCATGGGAAACCGACGGATTGGAAACCCTCCCGAGACCACGAAGCAAAAGGAAATGTTGTACTCACACCCACAACACAGTGTGTAGGGATGACAATGGGTCGCGTTTGGGTCGAATTCTATATCCTCCGTCCCCAAACCCATCGGGTATAAGATATCCGATGGATATACTCATACCCATTAAAGGATCGGATATCTTCTATAGTGTAATTTTTCTTCTTTTTATCCAACTATTATTATTCAATAAAAATATATTAAAATTGGCATCCTATTAAAAATATATATATATAATTAAAAAAATAGATTAAATATCTATATAGTCTTCTTCTAATATCAACAAAAATAGTAAGTTGATTTTTGGAAAAAGAAAATTTTCTTTAATATATGTATATATATTATTTAATCGGGTATTCGGGTCGGGTATCGGGTATTGATAGTTCCTCCATACCCTCTTTCATTCGGATCGGATATCGAATCCTGTATCGAGTTCGAATGAAATTGCTATCCCTAGCAGTGTGATAACTCGGTTCCTTTTTGAACAACTTGATATTTTCTAACAAGCTCAGAAGGGAAACATATTGCCTCCATCAGCAATGCACACATCTACCCACTTCTAGATTGTGGATTCTAGCGCTTCAGAGTGATAGATTACTTTTCTCTACTTTTTCAATATGTGACAAACCCTAATCAGCGCGTATAGCAAATGGGACATGTGCTAAAGTAGTTGGGACAAGAATCATTCATCTCTCAAGCACACTAATTCTACAGTCTATGCTATTTGTTCTTGACCTTGATTGTAATCTTGTGTATGTTAGTAGATTAAATAAAGATCTCGACCAAGGTTTAAAATCTTGACCCGTGCCGAGATTTCGATATCATATCGTGCCGTGCCGATATAGTTTCAATATTTTTTATTTATATACAGTAATTATTAGATAAATATATTTATTGTGTATAATTTAAAAATAAGTTATATATTGATTTTATATAAGTTCTCTATTATTAAACAACTTAATATTGTTAGAAAAAATAATTAAATATATTTTTTTTAAAAAATTGATCTATTAATAACTCAAATTAAAATTGATACACCATAATATTATAATATGTTACATTACTAATACTAAAAGGAGTGACGTGAATCAAATTGAAGGGTTCTTGTAATATTTTGCTTAGATAATCTTTATAGTTCTTCAATGTCCAGATTAAATAATTATAATTATATAATTAATATAAAATACTATTTTATATATAATAATCATAAAAATTAAATATTTATTTATTTAATTAATAATTTAAATAATATATATTTAAAATAGTAAAAAATATAAAATAATTAAAATATATAAGAATATAAATTTGATTTATTAGAATATTTATAAATTTTTAGATAAAATTTAAAACACAAAATAATTTCAGAATATTATTTAATAAAATTTATTAATTTTTTTAAAATTTTAAATATAGTTTTTATATTTTATTAGGATAATTTAATTAGGGTTTATGAAAGCCTCTTTAAAATATCACTATTAAGTGGGAATTGCTTGATTTAATTAGGGTTAATTTTGTACAGTAACCCCGGACATGTGCGCCCGTGACGCACCTGCGCCAGTGACCGTGACGCGCTCACAACCTGCGAATGCCTCCGACTGCGCCAGAGGCGTCCGGCGACACCTCCGTCGGCACCAGAGGTGTTCAGCGACGCTTCCGGCGCCGGGACACAGGTGCCCGCGACCGCGACCCCGCGAATGCCTTCGACTGTGCCGGAGGTGTCTGGCGGCACCTCCGGTGGCACCGGAGGCGTCCAGCGACGCTTCCGGCAACGTCGGAAGTGTCTCGCGACACTTTCAGTGCTGCCAGAAACGTCGCGACACTTCCGACGACGCTACCCATGTTATCTCGTGTGCGCGCGATTCTTCCTGGCGCACGTGATGACGCGACGAAACCTTCGCTGGCCTGGTGTCAGTTTCGGTGTGCGGGCGAAACGATAAGTTTCACCTGTTCCGCCCTGCATGGAACGAAATTTTGAACGCTGATCTCGACCATGGGACTAAATTCCTTTCTAACTCGTGTTTTGGGACGTGAGCACTAGAAAGATGTTGACAGTGTTGAGTTTCGTGAAGGCCTTTACTTCTTTAATGCCTATCTATCTTCAAGCTATTTAATTAGTCACAAATGTCGTGGCGATAGTAGTCAGTTCATTAAAGAAAGTGATTTTATGATATGACACATTCGACTTGGTCGCCCCAATTTTCATATTTAAGGTACGTGTTTCCCTCACTCTTTATTCATAAAAATCCGAGTTTGTTTTAGTGCGAAGTTTGTCAAATTGCAAAACATACTCGAAACACTTACTCTCGTAGACAATATAAGTCCACACATCTTTTTCTCTCATTCATGGTGACATCCAAGGACCATTTCGTACCTCGAGTCTCATAGGCTCAAGGTGGTTCCTAAAATTGGTTGATGATCACACTAGATTATGTTGGACATTCCTAATGAAAGAAAATCATAGGCCAAGCACATCTTCCAAAACTTCCATGTCATGATAAAAAACCAATTTAAAGGTGATATTCAAATTCTCAAAACTGATAAAGCCAACGATTTTTTTCAATTCTAATCTTGGCTCATATCTCAAATCTCATGGGATTGTCTAACAAAACTCCTGTGTTGACACATCGCAACAACATGGTGTGGCCGAATGGAAGAGTCACCACATTCTTGAGGTAGCCCGATCCCTACTGTTTTAAGCTAATACCCCAACCACATTTTGGGCAGAAAGCAATCCTCACTGCTACATATTTCATAAATCGCCTGCCCTCTCAAGTTCTCAGACACCGCATTCCAATGCAGACACTATACAAATTGTTTCCCCAGTCTCCCCTTATCTCTGACCTTCCTCTCAAACTCTTATTGCTTTTGTGCATATTCATTCTCAATACCAAGGCAAGTTTGATGCTTGGGCTCATAAATGTATCTTTCTGGGTTAGTTCTCTAACCAAAAGGGATACAAATGTTATTCACCGGTCACCAAAAAGTTCTACAACACTATGGATGTTAGATTCTTTGAGACTATCCCTTACTACTCTAATACTACAATTCAGAGGGAGAACAATTCCAGTTAATTGCATTATTAGGAGTGGACATCCCTTCTTGGGTCATCATCGTTTGAGTCTTACATTCAACCTTCCCCAAAATCTGGTGATCCACCATCTCCAAATCTTGATAGTTACCTTCCTTATCCTCCTACTCTACAGGTGTATGAAAGAATGAAACATCGAGTGTTGGTACTATCTTAGCATTGCCAAGAGAATTCCCTAAGCCAAGTTGAACCTGAATCACAACAAGAGACAACAGATTCTAGTTCACAGTTGGATTTTACATTAAATCTACCAATTGCACATAGGAAAGGTATAAGATTGTGCACTTAACACTCTCTTCTCAATTGCATCTCCTACGTGAAGTATCATTTCATGCATTTGTGACCTCTTTAGACATAATTAGTATTTCTAACTCTGCGGATGAAGCTATTAAAATTCCTAAATGGAAGGAGGTGACTCTCGAGGAATATAATGCACTAGAAAAGAATGGCACGTGGGTGATAACAAAGCTACAAAGAAAATTGAGGGATGTAGATGATTGTTCTCAGTTAAACAAAATGTAGATGGGAGTATAGATCGGTATAAAGCATGCCTAGTGGTGAAAGGATATACTCAATCATATGGAATTGATTATCAGCGCCAGCTTGATGTTAAAAATGTCTTTCTTAACGGAGACTTGATTGAAGAAGTATATATGGACATCCCAGCTTGAGACAAGCGATACATAAGGAAAAGCATGCAAACTGAAAAAGGCATTGTATGGGTTGAAACAGTCACCGAGAGCATGGTTTGACAGATTTCCAAAAGTTTTAAAGAATGATGGATTGACAGATTCCCAAAAGTTTTAAAGAATGATGGATACTCTCAGTCATAAGATGATCACACTTTGTTCACTAAGTACTTCCTAGATGGGAAAATCACAGTTTTGATTGTGTATGTTAATGACATTGCCCTTTCAAGAAATTATGGTGACAAAATTAGAAGACTCAAGTCTCTTATGTCCATAGAATTCGATATCAAAGACTTGGGCACTTAAAGTATTTCTTGGGAATAAAAGTGGCACGAAACAACAAGGGCATATCTGTTTCCCAACACAAATATATACTTGATCTGTTGCGTGAAATCGGAATGAATGGGTGCAAGCTGACTGAAACTCCCATGGATCTCAATACTAGGCGTATGCCTAGAATTGATGAATTAGTGGCTGACAAGGGACAATACTAACGGTTAGTGGGTAAGCTAATCTACCTAACTCATACACATTCGGACATAAGTTTCCAGTGTGTCGAGTGAGTCAATTTCTAAGTAATCCATTTATTGATCACATGGAGGCAGTGAATCGTATATTGAGATATTTGAAGCAAGATCCAGGGAAAAGTCTTATGTTTAAGAAATCAGGTAGCAGATCTATAGAAGTATATATTGATGTTGATTGAGTAGGGTCTCTAAATGATAGAAGGTCTACATCGGGATATTGCTTTTTTATATGGGAAACCTAGTAACATGGCGGAGTAAGAAGCAAACTGTGGTCACTAGCTAGTAGTGCAGAAACTGAGTTTAGAGCACTAGCCTCAGGTATTTGCGAGGGGGTATGGCTAAAGCGACTACTAAACGATTTCAACGTTGAAACATCAAGCCCTACTCAAATCTTATGCGAATTGCCAGGAATCCTGTCCGCCATGATCTTACCAAATATGTGGAAATTGATCGACATTTCATCAGCAAGAAAATTGAAGATAAGTCAATCACCCTCAACATTCTATCAAAGCATCAAGCAGACATCCTTACCAAAGCCTTGTTCAGACCTAATCTAAGTGAGATGAGCAGATCCTTGGGTTGGAAAGCGTCTACCGCCTAGATTAAGGAGGAGTGTGGAGAACTAATCTAGGCAGATTTATTCTAGATTTGAGTTAATATTATATAATTAGGAAGATTTGATTTGATAATAGATGAAATTGATTAGGAGATATTATGTGATTTTAATTTCCTAAATAGGAGTATGTAATTTGTATATAAAAGAGGCAAGTTTATTGAAATAGAAGAGAAGATTTTCTGCAAAACCACAAATATCAATACATTGCTGATGCATTGCTTTTATTGGTCCTATTTTTACATAGACAAACATGTAGCTTTGGTCAAACATTGGGCATATTCTACTTAGGTGCATAATTCATATTGATGATAATGCTTTTGTTGGTGGGATCATTTTTGTTGTTTATGTTATATCATTGTTCCACATTATCCTTGGTTATGCATTGCTAAATAAAAAGTTACAAATTATATCAATGCTATTATTGTGAATGGTGAAGTGTAGCCTCGGTTGAACATAGAAATGAAAAAATACGAAAGAGAGAAGATAGTAGACCTTCCATTAGACTCAACCATGGTTCAGAACCGATGGTTCGCAACAGCCGGCTCGACAGTTCCAGGAATGTGGACCCTTAACCTTAACCATCTTGCCTTAACCATCCAAGACGGTTATAGTTCTCACTTCTCAACATTGTTACCTTGGGAATTAACTAATCTCAACCATTTAAAATATAAAAAAATCTTTTGAACTGTCGAGACCGATGGTTCCAATGGTTGAAATAACCTTCAAATTTTTTTTTCTTTTCACGAGGCTCATCAATTAATTTTTTTCTTTTCACGAGGCTCATCAATTAATAGTATGCCTTTTTCTATCACCAATGTGATTAAGTCTGATCTATACATCAATTTTATGCTTACAATAGGTTTATTTAAGCTAGCATAGACATTGCTTCTGCTAGAATCCTTTCCGTGCTACGGTAATGGAAGATTCCTCGGACGGTGACTGTACATCTCCTTGGCTATACATCTTCCCTTACTCGACAACTTCCGACACCCAACATTCCCTGTCACCTCATGATTGTGGAGGTTATGAGAGGTGGTATATAAAAGGAGTTCTCTTTGTCGGTCAGGTACACGTTTACAGCCGTCTCACTTACGCGCACGCATCTACTGTGCATTTTCCACTTTCCGCTCGGCCACTATACTGACTTGAGGGTGGAGTGTCTACGCTAGGGACCTCTTCCCTAGTTCTCACCCTAATGTTTTGTTGGCCCTTTCGTGTGTGTGCGGAGGAGGGGGTACCGGGAGCCCTTTTTGCTCCAGCTCATAACCCTTTCTCCCGTTCAAATCTTCTCCTAGTCAACAGCAGCGACAACGGCCCAGCACGCCATCTCCGTAGCTTTCAGACAGGATCAATATGTTTCAACAATTTTGCCTGACATGGTACAAGATTTAAAATCCAACGTCTTCTTCCTATGCTTATTTCTTTGTTTCTTCAGTTCTAATCCATTAGTGACACCATGAATTGAAACATCGACTTGATATCAAAATAGTATCATTTCAATCAAAGACCGAAACTTCAGCACAATTCGAGATCTTGAACCTTGTTTGGTAGACCTTCTAAAGATAGTGGATTCCATGGTCACTATCCTTTTAGAAATTATTATAGTTTTCAATGTTTTTGTGCTAGTTCAGGCTTTGTAAGTAGTCTAACCATAAAACTATTTTGCATATGAGTAATGCCTTGTTTAAGTTACGTGGAATCTTCTCTTGTTTTCATTACTTTCTTTGTTGTCTTTGTAGTTTGGTCTAACTGGTGGGCACCTGCAAAGGAATCATCCATCCCAAGTGTTTAATGATCAGAGTAAGTTTTAGATGCTTTAATGAAAAATGTTATGCTCGTGGTGCCAAAATACTATTCTTATTCCTCCCTAAAGTGGATGAAGAATGTTAGCACATTATTCTATGATTGTTTTGCAATCTAACTGGGATCTACTAGGACTGATTTACTTTTTTCTTATTGAAAAATTGCACATCCAAGGTAATATCAAACTATCTATCATAGTATTGTTTGGAAATAATAGCTTGAACCAGCATAAAGTTTCTCCATTCTACTGTGTCATGGGAATCACATTATGTTTTCTGTGAGTTAGATAAGCTCATCACATTTTTGCTGCAAGTAATAGATTCAAGGATACTTGACATTTGTAATGTCAACTGTTTGAGTGAACTGGCTAATTATATTGAAGTGTTACTGATAAGTTCGGCTACAAATTGATATAAATAGGCTTGAAAAACTTTCTACTTTATTTGAGATTGTTTTTACATCCTAAAAGATGTAAAATGACATAATGTTGTATTTAATAAACATTATTATTAAGGAACAAATAGAGGTTGATTCATAATAGAAATACATAGTTTTATACATTGATGGGAATAACAATGAACAAACTATTATTTTATTCCATTTTGTTAACAATTAGAATGAAATGGAAATATGATATTTCACCTTCAAATGTATATAAACATAGGAAAATTATTGTTAACTCCACTTGCACGGTCGACTTTGGAGTTGCCATGGCATTAACATGGTGAAAATGAAGGAGAAAGGCGACAACCATGTAAAGAGAGGAAGATGCATTTGACATGACAAAACGATCATGCTTTATGAAGAGAGGAATGGATGATGGCTTTGGCATCTTAAGGCTTCTCATTCTCAATCAATTCTACCCTCATTATCATCTTCATGTCTCAATGCAACAAGATTTGTTCTTCTTGGTTACAATTAGGTGTCAACCTCATGTGGCAAGATTTATGTCATTGCTTACTCTAAAATTTCACTCTCTTTAATCTCTTTATATTTATTATATAATATAAAATTCATCCTTTCTTTCTTCAATAATGGCTATGTTTTAATTTTTGATCTATTGGATCTAATTTTAAGTCTGTAGGTTAGGTTTACTTTTAATTGGTGGAGATCAAATCTTTGCTTGGTTTTTCTTTCTTTTTTAAGAATTGTATGAACACCATTTGTATCAAATCATATTGAATTAAATTATAGTGATTCTTTTACATTTCATATGTATGACATATCATTTTAAATCTAAATTTAAAACAAATT
The DNA here is from genome assembly GCF_018446385.1 of Zingiber officinale. NCBI lineage: Eukaryota > Viridiplantae > Streptophyta > Magnoliopsida > Zingiberales > Zingiberaceae > Zingiber > Zingiber officinale. The sequence continues at coordinate 50,274,495 of NC_056004.1, forward strand.
TGAATTGTATGATTCTAATAACTATGAGTAAAACATACGAGATCTGAATAATTGAATGGTGCAATTCCAACTTTTCAATCAAATGAAACATTTTGATACAAGTGGAAGCTAAGAGTAAATACAATATCATACATGAAAAATACAGATCAAGAATGAGTTATCTGATGGATAATGATGGTAATAGATACAACAATGATAAGAGTAGTACATGAATCATGCATAATTGAACAAATAACCAAAGCAACTAATTAACTGGATATAGTTAGCAAGATCAAATTTACAGAGAATTAAGGTGTAAATTTAGTTTACCATATATCATGGGTAGTCAAAGTTTGAAAATATCAAGAAAGGGAATAATAGGTATGGAAGTGTCTTTTGGTGTCAGACATTCAGCTAATAGAATCCACCATGTTTAATATGGGAATTCACATTAATGGATCTATTTTTCGGTAGACTGAACTTTATGCTATAGTCCAAACCAAAATAGTTATTGGTTGCATTTATGTGTGGTACTAATATCTTTTGGTATCCTCGGACATTCAAATTGACAAAATCTATATAATATGGGAATTTGCATAAATAAGTCCATTTGTTGTAGACTCAACTTTATATTGGTGTCCACATCAAAATAGTATTTAGTTGTAATTATGTGTCATAGTACTAGTGTCTTTTGGTGCCCATAGACATTCAGCTGATAGAATCCACCATGTCTAATATGGAAATTCACATATTATGAATCCTCAACTTTATACTGATCCAAATCCAAATCAAAATAGTGCTTGGTTATAATTGTGTTGTACTGGTATCTTTTGGTATCCTTGGACATTCAGCTGGCAAAATCCACTATGCATAACATGGAAATCCACATTAATGGATCCATTTCCCGTAGGCTTAACTTTATACTAGTGTCCAAATCAAAATAGTGGTTGATTGTATTTGTGTTGTACTATATCTTATGGTGCTTTTAGACATTTGATTGATAGAATCCACTATGTCTAATATGGAAAGTCACATTAATGAATCTATTTCCAGTAGGCTCAACTTTATATTGTTGCCCCCCGGCTACGGTGCAGTGGCAACGATGTTCTAGCGATTCCCAAGTACCCACGGTTCGATTCCTAGCTATGACACACTACAAGAGTAGGATGATAAACCTAGGACGTTGGTTACTGGGCAATAAGACGCTTGCATTTCTAGATTTTACCTGATGGTTGGTAGGAAAGTTCTATAAGCCGAATCGGTCACCTCCAGGATTAGTTGGTTCGAAGAACTGGATACCTAGATTATCAAAAGAAAAATTTATATTGTTATCCAAATCAAAATAGTGTGTGATGTATTTATGTGTCATGCTAGTATCTTCTAGCATCTTTAGGCATTTAGCTAACACTATCCACCATGTCTAATATGGGAGTTCACATTAATGAATCTATTTCTTGTAGGCTCAAATTTATACTGATGTCTAAGTCAAAATAGTATTTGATTGTATTTACGTGTCGAACTAAAACTATGAATGACAATGGGAAAGTAACATACATAATAAAAGTTCTGTAACGAAATATTATTAGAAAAGACATTTAGTGGTTTAGAAATGTTTATAATGACATAAACAGATATTTCATGTGCAATCATGGAGAATAAAAACTATATCATGATTTAACAATTTTAACACAAAATGATAAAATCAATATCTTGGTATCATTTGCAATATAAGGTGAGAAATGATTATCTATACAATAACATTAAACTTCTTTTATTTAATCACTGTCAATTTAATTCTAGAAATACTTTTGTGTACAATTTTTGAATTGTGTGGGGGCGGGTCTGTTTTCACCTACTAAGCATGAACATGATGCCAATGGTAACAATGATGATGGGGTGGGTCTTGTTGTGGAGAGGGTGAGAATAATACTTGTGTCCACCAATGCAGATGAATTTTCTTAGGTTTCAAACTTTCACGGCCCTTTAATCTGGTCAGTATTGGTGAAATAACCTCCAGTGAGGCTATTGCATTGTGGAGCTGGTTTGGGATTGTCATCCTCAATTAATAGTTTAATTAATACATATAAATAGTCTATTTTCATTGCTAGTTAGGAAACATCTTTAAAATCCTTCAGGAAATAATTTGTAAAGACAAATCCTAAAGATGATTTACCTGTTTTCATTTAACAATGATACGTATTTATTATTTAAATGTCACAGTGCTAGTGTTGGCAATCGGTGCTTGAGGAAGTTGGATGAAAATCACTTACAAACATGAATGTATAGACAAATGCATGTTAGCAACACTTTGGGAAATTGGTAGGACTAAGATAGGAGATTAGTAATCTATTACTTATAAGAATTAACATACCTGCCGTATGTGGCTCTCATTATTTCATTTATCTAATTTATTTAGATGAACTTTATCATACCAACCATTTGTTTAATTTCTGTAGATAGTGTTTGTTTTATAATTGTATAGATAGTTGAGTTGATAAGCGGGAACATGGATGTATTTACTACCAAAGAGTTTAAATGCTCCTGATTAATTTCTTCTTACTAATATTTTCCAGTTTGAGTACAGAGTTTCATTTCTTGTTGCAGTGTTTGGGATGAGTCCTTCAAATCCTGTTAATATGTTGGCAATGCAACAACAGCAACAAGGTGGATTTCGAAACATGTCAACTAACGCCCATGACTTGCAGCCTGGGATGGTTAACCTTCCAAATACAATTCAGAATCCCAACTTTCCACAGCAGCAGCAAAATCAACAGTAGATGATGCATCAAATCAGGCTGAACATTGTTGTCTGCTAACAGTGTCCAATAATGTAGCCATTGCTATCTACCCAACGGATGCGACTAGCTATCACCAAGAAAGTCAGTTAACTAGGAGCAATTTTTCTTTTTTTTTTGTTCCATTTGTTCTTCACGATAATCATCAGCCATGCTACTTTTAATTGGTTGGAGGTTGTATTATCAATTCCTGTCTAACTGTGCACATTCTATCTGTAAGCCTGAGGCCTCATTGTTTTATTAAAGTTTTCGCACTACTAGAAAAAATGTTTGGTGCTATTTTACTGGATTGTATGAGGAAATAATCTATGCTGAAACTATATTTCCTTGTTTTTGATTATTTTATCTGAATTTGCTGATTACATTTCTTTCATTTATTTCACATACTTCAAGTTAACTCTTTTCGCCTCGATCAGTTCTTGCATAGGTTTGTCTATTGTCCTTTGGCATATGAATACTGTGCTCAATGTCATGGTAAAATGACTCTTTGTCATAGATCATTGTGATTAAAATGGCATTTGCACTCATAATTTTCTGGTTGAGAGTGGACAAGTAAAAATTTCCATTCAAATTAAGTTAGTTCGATATTCTACTTATCGGTTTTGTTGCAAAAAAGATGCCCTGCAAATTGTTGAAAATTCTCTAATTGTGTTGCAGGGTATATGAAATATTAGATTTTGTAAAATTTGTCTGTTTGTTTTGTTTTTAAAATAAATTTTGTCATTATTTCAAATTCTGCTCTGCTATTCTGCCTGTTGTATTATATTGAAAAAGAAATTCCATTGAGTTTTACATAGAATTAAGCACATATATTTTTCATATAAGTTTTAATGTTAGAATTGAAGGGCCTTAGCTTAAATAATTTTTATTTTTAAAATATGTTTCTGATAAATAATTGTTTATTTATTTTAGAAAATTCTACCAAACTAATTCACTGTACTATCAAGAAGACTATACTCGCATTACAATTCTTCAATGACATCCAACCACTAACCCTTGACTGAATTTTAAAATGCCATCAATCAAAAACTTGACAACTCATGGAAACTCACTCTCTCATAGCATCCACACCAGCTTTCCTATCCAAAAAGTATAATTTAAGGATAAAAAAATTACTTTATTAAATTTAGATATTCACTTTTCAATATTTCATATATCAACTTCCTTATTTCTTCTATCTCCTTTATAATATTTAGGAAATAATATTTATTTCTTAAATTTAGAGAAGTACTGTTCATAAATGCATAATTTAAGAAATTGATAGGGTCGTTAATGCAAAGATTTTTTAATTACCCTATCTAAAATATATGATAAAATATTTGAATAGGATATCTAATGTGGATGCTCTAACTATTTAGCCACCTAGAAACATACCACTGAATAATATACCTAATAGTTGATACTAACTTTAATTTTTAACTTAACAACTTCAAATCTTTGTGCCCTAGTATTTGTGTACCTTTCTAAATTCGACATTTTACTAAATCGCGTAAATAAGTTTCAATATTACTTAAATCACGTATCTAACTTTCATGATACCAAATCACATACTATATTTTTGAAATACTCTTTCTCTATAGGTCCATCAGTTAATTTCAGACAAAACTAACTAATAGATCTAAAAAACTTTAAATCACTTCAAATCAAAATCATTTCACTCTTGGAAACCTCTTTCAAGGTATTTATGCCCTTGGATCTAAATTTAATGGTATAAATTAAGAGCAGTGAATTAAATTGAGAGCATATCTCTAAATTTTTACTTTACCAATTCAAAAGTTCATTACTCTCAATTTACACTATCAAATTCAAATATAATGGCATAGATATATTAAAGAGATTTTCAAAAGTACATTGATTTTAGTTTAAAGTGATTCGAAGTTTCTTAAATTCATCAATTAGTTTTAGATGAAACTGAAAAATTTAAAAGTTTAATATTTTTCGAATAGGGGAGTCCTAAGAACCCATTAGTGATGTTGATTAGCGAGTATCATTATCCTAGACCTTATAATGAGCTTGTGATAAAATTTATCAAACCTTTATAAATATAAAAATTCACTACTCTCAATTTATACTATCGAATTTAGATCCAAGGACATGGATATATTAAGGAGGAATTCAGGAGTATATTAATTTTGGTTTGAAATGATTTGGAGTTTCTATATCCATCAGCCAATTTCGTACGAAACTGACTGATGGACCTATAACATTCGAAAATTTAAAAATTTGATATTTTTCAAATCAAGGGTGTGTTATTGGAACCTATTGGTGGTATTGGTTAGTGTGAATTATTATCCTAGGCCTTATAATGAGTTTATGATAAATTTTATCAAGCCATTGTAAGTTTAAAAATTCACTACTCTCAATTTACACTATCAAATTTAGATCCAAGAGCATAAATACATTAAGGATATTTTCAAAAGTATATTGATTTTGATTAGAAGTGATTCAGATTTCTCTACATTGGTTAATTAGTTTTGTCTGAACTGATGGCCTATAGAGAAAGAAGGAAGGGTATTATGATAGGTGATTTGGTAGTATGAAAATTAAGTATGTGATTAAGATAATATTGCAACTTGCTTAAAATGTCATTCTAAATTACAGCTCTTTAAATAAAATGTTCTTCACTAGATTTAGGAGAAAATGTGCCCATGCTTATCGACTTTGAGGAAATAGTTTTCTACCCATACTTCTCCCTGTGATGGTAGTAAATTAGAATTTCTATGAATAAGCTATAAGGAATTTATCCCCTATTTTATCATAAACACGAGTTTAGAGGGTCAAGCGATTTTTGGGGTGTATATGATTACTAAATGATAGATTGGCCCAAACAAAATAAATCACTAGATGATGTTTCAGCATTTGTAAAAACATAATATTGTGAAGAACAGAGCAGAAAAGTAGTAGCAGAATAGCTTTTCCTCTCAAAGAAATTTTAAGTCACTCACTTTGAAACAGATTACAAAGGGTTATAATGGTGTAAACTGAAAAGTTTTGTACAGAACTGTTGGTGTTGGTTCAAGGCTGATGACAATGGAGAATAAATGCTGATGATAATGGAGATTGAATACAGAAGATAATGGAGATTAAATGAGTTTTAATGGTCTAGAGTTAATGGTGTCCTTTCATTTGTCATGTTGTCTTTTCATTTCTTTTTGTTTTGACTATTTAAGGTTCGTGATGTAATGGTTTCTAAAACTCAATCTATCGAAAATCCATAAAAGAGCATTTGCTCAAAGATTGTTCGAGTGTTCTTAAGTTTTGGTTCGTTTCGTCCTATAGAAGGTTGCGCTACAGAAGGTTCTGTTGTTCTCTGTCTTGCTTCTATTGTAGTTTCTAATATTGATGCAGGTTTGTTTCCGCAACGTGAAAACCTACAAGTGGTATCAGAGCACTTAGTGATCTTTCGGGAGCTGTGGAAGTCTTGTGAAGTTTTTGGAAGGTTGTTTCTGTCCTATAGGAGATGGAAGCAAGCGGAAGCGATTTTTCTTCTATGACGCCTCCTGTGTTTGATGGGGAGAACTATCAAGCATGGGCGGTGAAGATGAGCGCTTTCATGGAGGGTAGTGACTTGTGGGAAGCAGTGAAGGATGATTATGAAGTGACCCCACTCCCCGACAATCCTACAATCAATTAAATACGGTTTCACAAGGAAAGTATCACAAGGAAGGCTAAGGCGAAGTCGTGCCTTTATGCTGCAGTGTCACCTTTTATATTCAACAGGATCATGAAGTTTCCAACCGCGAAGGATATTTGGAATTTTCTAAAGATTGAGTATGAAGGTGATGAGAAGATAAGAGGTATGAAGGCTTTGAATTTGATACGAGAGTTCGAGAGACAACAAATGAAGGAGAATGAGGCTGTGAAGGATTTTTCAGATAGATTGATCAATCTGGCTAACAGAATCAGAGTTCTGGACACAGATATGAAGGACAACCGGATCGTGCAAAAGATTTTAGTGTCATTGTCAGAAAGGTTTGAAGCTACGATTGCCTCTCTGGAGAACACCAAGGATCTGTCTGATATAAGGTTGGCGGAGTTGTTGAGTGCATTAGAAGCTCAAGAACAAAGAAGGTTGATGAGAAGGGAAGTTCCTGTAGAAGCCATGAAAGGAGCCTTATCAGCAAGGTCTTTGAGAGCTTCTGGAAGAGAAAAGAAGTCTTGGAACCAATAGAAAGGGAATGCAGAAGGTTCAAGCAGTAACAAAGGTCATGCTGAATAGAGGCATCCTTCTGAGAGTGGTTTTGCTTATTAGAGAGAAAGGTTTGATTCTTGCAAACATTGTGGAGGCACAAATCATCCACATTACAAGTGTTGGAGGAGGCCAGACGTGAAGTGCAATAATTGTCATAAGTTTGGGCATATTGCAAGGTTTTGTCAAGAGAAAGATTCTCGGCAAGATGCTACAGAAGGTGTTGCAAATAACGAGGTAGAGTTGATGTTTACAACATCTTGTTTTGCTACAGGTGTGACTCATAGAAGTTGGTTGGTGGATAGCGGATGTACCCACCACATGTCGTATGATGAGAAGTCATTTGCAAATTTAGATCGAAATTTCTGTGCTAAAGTGAAGATCGGAAATGGTGATTACATCGATGTTGAAGGAAGAGGAGATGTAGTCGTTGATGGTCTAAAAGGTAGAAAGTTGATAAGTGATGTATTGTATGTACCTAAGATTGATCAAAATCTTGTGAGTGTTGGTCAACTCATGCAGAAGGGGTACAAGGTGATGTTCGAAGAAGGATTCTGTTTGATAGCAGATTCTTTTGGGAAGAAGATACTCAAGATTCAGATGAAAAACAAGAGATTCTCCTTTGATCCCGTGTCATAGGGTCAACAAGCTATGGCGGCCCAAGATAACGAAGCAGAACTTTGGCATAGGAGGCTGGGGCATTTCCACAGCAAGGGCATAGAGTTTCTGCAGAAGAATGATATGGTAGTTGGATTTCCAATTCTACAGCAGAAGGATACATCTGACTATAGAACGTGTGTGCTTGGAAAGCAGACGAGGCTTCCTTTTGAGAGTTCGAGCTGGAGAGCCAGTGAAAAGCTACAACTTATTCACACAGATGTTTGTGGGCCTATGTCGGAGGTTTCATTAAATGGTTGTAAGTATTTTATCATTTTTATAGACGATTTCTCTAGGATGTGCTGGATTTACTTCTTGAAGGCTAAGTCTGAGGTTGCAGAGACATTTGAGAAGTTTAAGAGGCAAGTTGAAAATGAGTGTGGTAGATCCATACAGATTGTGAGATCTGACAATGGGACAGAGTATACTTCTGCTAGTTTCAGGTCCATTTGTGAAGAATCTAGAGTGCAGCATCAGTTTACTGTACCTTATTCCCCACAATAAAATGGTGTGAGTGAGAGAAAGAACAGAAGCATCATGGAGATGGCAAGATGCATGATGCAAGAGAAGGATATGCCAAAAAAGTTTTGGGCAGAAATTGTGAATACTATAGTGTTTCTGTAGAACAGACTTCCTACAAAGTCAGTAAGCATGAAGACACCTCATGAGGCTTGGTATGGGGTCAAACCGATCATGAAGAATCTAAAGGTGTTTAGATGTGTGTGTTATACACATATTCCTTCTGTGAGAAGAGATAAGTTGGACCAGAAGGCAGAAGTTGGGATCTTCATTGGTTATAGTATGCGATCAAAGGCTTATAGAATTTATCAGCCGTGGAATGAAAAGGTAATTATGAGCAGAGATGTTAAGTTCTTTGAAGAAGCAAAGTGGATCTGGTCGGGCAGAGAATCAGTCTCTGAGCATACGTCAGAGATGCCTGTTTTGGTGGAACGGAATTCTGAGGAGCAGAATGCTGAGGGACCAGAGATGCCTGTTTTGGTGGAACGGAATTCTAAGGAGCAGAATGCTGAGGGACGAGATCAAAATGTTGATGATACACCAATAAGAAGTACGAGATCATTAACTGATGTTTATGAAAGATGTAATGTTGCAGTAATGGAACCTGCTAGTTTTGAGGATGCAAAGGAAGACAGAAGGTGGCTAGCTGCAATGCAGGAGGAGCTAGCTATGTTTGAAAAGAATGAAACTTAGGAACTTGTGGATAGACCACATGACAGAAAGGTCATTGGAGTAAAATGGGTTTACAGAACGAAGCTAAACCTAGATGGTTCTGTGAACAAGCATAAAGCTAGGCTTGTTGTGAAGGGCTACTCTCAAGTTTGGGGAGTAGATTATTCAGAGACCTTTGCTCCTGTGGCGAGACTAGATACAATCAGGATGATACTAGCAATTGCAGCTGAAAAGGAATGGAAGGTATTCCAACTTGATGTAAAATCTGCATTTCTTAATGGTATTTTGCAGGAGGAGATTTATGTTGAGCAGCCAGAAGGGTTTTGTGTTGCAGAGCCTGAACAAAAGGTGTACAGGTTGAAGAAGGCTCTGTATGGCTTAAAGCAAGCTCCTAGGGCTTGGTATAGTAAGATTGATGATTATTTTACTGAGTTGGGGTTTGAAAGAAGTCGAAGTGAGCATACTCTGTATGTTAGGAAGGTTGATCTGAGTGTAATTATTATTTCCTTGTATGTAGATGATCTTTTGGTTACAGGAAATGATTAGAAGCTCATACAGAAGATGAAGCAGAGTCAAATGCAGATGTTTGAGATGACAGATTTGGGAGAGATGACATTTTTTCTTGGCATGGAGGTGAATCAAATTCCAGGAGAGATCTTTATTTGTCAGAAGAAGTATGTGAGAGAGATTCTAAAGAGATTCCGGATGGAGGAGTGCAAGAGTGTAGCAACTCCTATGGCACAGAAGGATAAACTGAGCAAAAGTGATGGTTCTGCACCTGCAGACAATGCATTCTACAGAAGTTTGGTCGGATGTCTGATGTACTTGACAGCAACTCGGCCGGATATCCTTTTTCCAATAAGTATACCTTCAAGATTTATGCATTGTGCTAGTGAAGCGCACATGATAGCAGCGAAGAGGGTACTTAGATATCTTAAGGGGACGAGTTCCTATGGAATGAGGTACAGAAGGTCCAACAAGTTTGAGCTCTATGGATTTTCTGATAGTGATTGGGCAGGTTCTGTAGATGATATGAAGAGTACTTCGGGGTATTGTTTTTCACTAGGATCAGCTTGTTTCTCATGGTGTTCGAAGAAACAAGAAATTGTAGCTCAATCGACTGCAGAAGCTGAGTTTGTTGCGGCAACAAGTGCTGTGAATCAAGCTATTTGGTTGAGGAAGCTTCTGAATGATATGAGTTACATAATGGAGAAGGAAACGAAAGTTTCTGTTGATAACCAAGCTACACTGGCGATCTCAAAGAATCCAATTTTTCATGGTAAAACAAAACACTTTAATGTGAAGTATTATTATCTTAGAGAAGTGCAGCAGATGGGAGAAGTAGAATTGATCTACTGTACTACAGAAGATCAGTTAGCCGATATCTTCACCAAGTCTTTTCACCAGAGTAGATTTGTGTGGCTTCGAGAGAAGATTGGAGTATCTATCAGCGCTTGATCCAAGGAGGAGTTTGTTGGTGTTGGTTTAAGATTGATGACAATAGAGAATAAATGCTGATGATAATGGAGATTGAATAAGATAATGGAGATTAAATGAGTTTTAATGGTCTAGAGTTAATTGTGTCCTTTCATTTGTCTTGTTGTCTTTTCATTTCTTTTTTGTTTTGTCTATTTAAGGTTCGTGATGTAATGGTTTCTAAAACTCAATCTATCGAAAATCCAGAAAAGAGCATTTGCTCAAAAATTGTTCGAGTGTTCTTAAGTTTTGGTTCGTTTCGTCCTGCAGAAAGTTGCGCTACAAAAGCTAGCGTCTGCAGAAGGTTCTGTTGTTCTCTGTCTTGCTTCTGTTATAGTTTCTGATATTGATGCAGGTTTGTTTCCGCAACGTGAAAACCTACAAGAACAGCTCATTTAGACAAGTAGAAGCTGTCAAACTTCCTTTGGATTTTAGATAAAAAGTTTCAAGGAAAAAAAATCTCAATCAACACACTTGGACATTAGAATTTTATGTACAAGTTGGACTTATCTACAAAATCTCACTTTCGTTGCCCCCAAATAGATTGAATAAGGAGACACCTACAAATGATGATATTTTGGATTATGTACTTAGAGAAAAAGAGGAAACAATCATATATAACGATCTATGTACATATTGCTATCGTGTTACATCTCAGATAACAAATTGCTAATCTTCTGAAGTTCATCGAGGGCTGCAAATGCTGCAATTTGCTGTTGTCCGAGATCATCTGCATTCGACCTGCTATTTCCAGAATTTTCGGGGATTTGATCTTTCTTTAAGGCCAACTCAATGATCTGCAGAATAGAAGGTTATAAACAGGTGTATACCATAAAGATGAGGTTTACAAAAACTAAGATAGCATAATTCAAAAAGCTCAGACTAGATGGTGGCTAATCAAACACTTAATTGACCTCACCATTTTTTGTTAGCAAGACAGGAATAATATACCTTTTGTCAAATCCTGTGAATGTTTTCATTGAAATTATGAAGGAAAAAAAAAGAGACTAGCATTGCAATGGGTTTATCATCCTTTGGTTGAAATGCCAAAGAAGTCCATAAATTCCAGTCATTAAGTGTTGCAGTTAATACCTATTAATGTATCGATTTATAAGTCAGACAGAATTAATGAGAAGGGCAGCTTGTTCAGAGCTACCGTCTTCCTTTTCACCCTTTAAAGCTTTAGATGGTGGGAAAGAAGTAGGAAATTTGACAAGGACAAGCATCTTTCATTAAACTCTTAAAAGCATTAGAAGATGGAAAAAAACTTCTCTGTCAAACAAATTTGCTATGCTCGAGTACCAGAACATTGTGATCACAAATTTTCTCCTTATTAATTTGATTGAGTAATGTTCAAGGTATTGTCTCTAAAAAAAACTAGTGTTCGATATATAGACCTCCAGGTAGGCTCAAGTTCTTTGAAATGTTTTAAACCTGACTATTTTGAAGCCTTATCATGGCCCATTTTCCCCAACATTGAAGTTTGCAACTATGGTTGATAGAGTATGCCTCATCCACAAAACCTCGAAACCCAGTCAATTATGTGCATGCTAGTATTTGCGGCATGGAAATTCTCTTGCATTTCAAAGGAAAAATTTAGGCAGAAGAGTCAAATCATAAGATTTTTTAATACACATCTCATAAATATATTTTGATCCACAAGCTGTAGCTATTCAACAGAAAGCTTGAATCCAACTACAGAGATTGTTTTATATATTATGGTTTATTTTTAAATGTTGGAGCATACAATATATTGTTTTATGGACAAGAGATGGCTTAACCAAAACAATGTGCCATAATTATTATGCTAGGCACACAATTCACTAATATAAAAACTAGTTGAGACTAATTATTCAAAGAGAAAGATCAATTAGTCATCATTATCACATCATCAAGTCTTGTTGGTCCCACTATTTGGGGCTGGGTACATGTAACTTACCCTACCATTGCATTCACTGCAAGGTGGTATATCACTTAGTAATATTCAATTATTCAGATAGCAATTTATCAGTAAATTATACAACAACAAGCAAAGATTATCCCACTAGGTGAGGTCGGCTATATGGATCCTTTTACGCCATTGAGCTATATCTTCAACTATATCATCTATATTTAAATAAAGTTTATCTTGTTTTATTGTTGCTAACCAAATCTTTTTTGGTCTTCCTCTTCCTCGTTTGATATGTGTGTTTGTCGTACTTTCACATCGCCTAACTAGAGCATTTATTGGTCGTCTAAGTACATGCTCATACCATCTTAAACGTGTCTCTCAGAGTTTTCCCTCAATAGATGTAACTCTGACTTTCTCTCTAATGCTCTCATTTCTTATTCTGTCCATTCTCGTATGTCCACACATCCACCTTAACATTCTCATCTCTGCAACTCTCATCTTCTGCTTATGTGCTCGAGTCATGACCCAACATTCAACTCTATATAACATAGCAGTCTAACTGTGATTTTGTAAAACTTTCCTTTAAGTTTTAGATGTACTTTACGGTCATTCAATCATCCTGCTTATATTCTGTATAAGACATATCTCTCAATCCCTCCATCATTTTGCAAAAATGATCCTAAATGTCTAAACCTCTCGGTTCCGAGCAACTCGTCGTCTCCTATCTTAACAATTGTCTCATTATGAAAATTATGAAAAATGAAAATGGTTTGAAAAGTCAAGCTAAACTGGCCTTGTCATTTTTTATTACAACCACGCTAGACAAATTTCATCCAGGCATAAAAAACTAACGGAGATGAAATGACAGCTAAAAAAATTAATTGTAACCTTTTCTGTTAAATGAACACTTTACCTGTATTTTATCAAACATGGACTTTCCGATAGTTCTTAAAGTCTCATTGATATCTTTGTCCTCATCTTTCATCCTTTCATGCACTGAAAAGGAATTACAGCGTGGATGATTAAATTTGTAGAACAGAAATAGTGCAACAATCTGCATCAACAAGAGATGTTTTAGATTCAGCTGTTCCATTTTCTAGGTTACCTTGACAACCGCCTCTATTAGATTTTTGAAACAACTGAAATCTACCAGCAAGTGGTTTCTGCTGCTTTAGAGGTGCTGCATCTGTTTCTTCTCTACCTGATCCATGTCCACTTTCGCTTATACACTTGGTGATACCTTCCTTATCAATAATGTAACTACATGGCTCTTCCACATGATTAATCTCATCATAAGAATCAACAACCAATGAACTTGATGTGACACTACTTTCATCTGAGTCATACTCATGGTCATTGACCATTCTAAGGGGACTGGTCATTGTTGACAAATTCTCAGCACTAAAACATGTTTCGCCAGCAATGTCTGATTGCTTTCTCTTGATATTTTGATCATCCTGTTCCCCATGAAAATATGATTCTGTTTCTACCTCTGAAGTACTGGGAATTCCACATCTATACTTACTTTGGTCATTTTCAGTATTACTGTCTACAATAGTTTTCTCATCAGAAGGTCCTCCATTTTTGTTTGGTATCTCCATTGGACAAGGAACAGATCCTGTCCTTGATAGACTGAGCTTTCTAGCTACTGCTTCCTTTTTCTTATCACTCGAAGTGGTAGTGGTGCTATTTCCCTTTTTAAGTTCTTCTGATGCATACATAGATCTCCACTTCTCTTCCCAGTAGCTGTCTGATAGTTGATTTGGAGTGATTGGGCTAGAACCATAGGAAAGGCTATGTCCTCTTCTACCTTCACGATTATATCTAGAGGTTCCTCCCTGAGAACAAGAGGAGAAAACCAAGTCCAGAGCAAGAGCTTGTAGTGACTTTGCTTTCTCGATCAACTTCTTGACATTTAAGTCTTCAGGAATATTTAATAACCTCTGGAGACAAGCTGTTGCAAAATCAGTGGCTAGAAGTGAAGATCTCAGGTGAAGTAGAACAGAAACAGCCATTGCTAGGATAAATGCTCCCCTAGGTGAGCACAATATCCTGCATCTAAATTCTACCTCATTTGCCTGATGTGGAAAATTTTTATTGTTAGGATAAGAGAATATTTTGTCCCACATTATCAAAAGATCCTCTAGTGGAAATTCTCGTCCAAATAAAACACGCAGCCATCTCATTGCAAAGTACTGAGGCTCTACACCAAGCTCAACCAGATGACTGTGAAGAGATGAATCAACGGTAGCAAGGAGTTGATAAATTGCTGAGGCAGCTTCAATTATGGGAGGCAATCCTGTACTGGACCCAATGGAGGGAGAAGGAGAGAAGAATTCTGCCATCGCAACCACACCATGGGCATCATTCATTAAAATATCAAACATGCAGTAGGCATCGTGCTCCATGAATTTTTCTGATAAGATGACACCCAACTCTCCTTCTGCTCCATAAGCATCGCTCATAAAAAAAATGTCCTTTGTTTCAGGATCTAGCTCATCAAGGCTTCTCACTTTGGCAGTTTTCCCTTGTGAACTATTATCTCCATCAGTTCCTATGTTCCGATTCATGATTTTCTCAAACCTATAGTTGGCACTCAAGTCAGTTTCAGGAAGAGATACCCCTTGAAATTCATCATTGAAGTGGTCTTCATATTGTCCACGTACATGTGAAAGGTACTGGAGATCAACATGAAGAACATACAAAAGTGGAGCTAGTTGTTCATGCATTCCTGTAGAAACATAACATATAGATAAAAAACAAATACAAAATACATGGTAATATCTGAAATCTATCCTGCCATTATTGATAAGGTGTTATGTATTAAATTTGGCTGCAGCAATTTGGAACTAGCAATTTCCAAAAACGGAAATAAATGCAACATAAAACTATGGAACATTCAGAACTATCGAGAGGAAAAACTTTACAATCAATAGCTAGACACAAAATAAGTTGTTCATTATACTATATACTAGGAAATGCAAGTGAGTACTAACAATATTCTGGTGTATTAAAAATATTTAAGACCTAGAGAACTGGTTCTACATAGAACAATCCAGATCAGCAAGGATTCTCGTCTCTTTCTATGGTAAGAGTTATGCTTGAATAAATCACTAGTTTAGTGGTTGAGACACCTTAATATAGGAAAAAAAATAAACTATGTGCAAACTTGCAGCTATTTGTTCAATTTTTGTATTTGCAAAGGAAAAAACTATTTCTGAAATTGAATAGCACAAACTTCTAGTAACAATCCTGGAGTGGCAAGTATGACAAATTTATTGGTAGCACGACTAAATAGAAAATTAGTAGTTTTGTTCAAAGTTTGATTTGCCTTGTTGGTTTCAAAATATCACATTATGAATCACAAAAATGCAACAAAATATGCTTTTATGATAATTGTTGTTTAAATAGCAAAAGCAAACACAGATCCAGCAATGTGAGGCAACCAGGATGAAAACAAAAAAACTGTATGCA
Organism: Zingiber officinale; assembly: GCF_018446385.1. Classification (NCBI taxonomy): domain Eukaryota; kingdom Viridiplantae; phylum Streptophyta; class Magnoliopsida; order Zingiberales; family Zingiberaceae; genus Zingiber; species Zingiber officinale. The sequence continues at coordinate 50,290,147 of NC_056004.1, forward strand.
CCTTGCCTATATCCGCATTCTGGATGAATAAGGCACCACAAAAGAAGTATTCGTCTCAACATAGTCTGGCATATGGTTGTCTGGAAATAACTTTCCTGATCAGGATACAACCGTGACAAATCCTGATCAAGCATCTTTTCCACTTCAGCATTCCTAAAATAGCGGCTCCAAATGCTATCTGTTGAGACAACGTGTGGATTAGTGTCAATGTAAACCATGTTATCCTATATTCCAGACAAAATTCATAAAACAAACAGATAAGATTGAGTTTGTGCTTTCAAAATTGAGGTCATCAAGTCATGTTATCAAAACAAACAAGAAACCATTTTCCCTTAGACTATGGGTGAGAAACCCAAGGGATTCCATCCCTTACTAGGCCCAAAGGCACTGTGTCAATGACATGGAACATCCATCCTTCAGGGACTTTGGATTTTTGCCTCCCCTTAAAGCAAAGTACTCTTTCAATTTCTTCCTTCCAAACTAGCTTCCCAGTCTTCTCAGTAGCCAAAGGAAAGAAAGTCAACCAAGATTTAGAAGTTTCAATCAGGCTATAGCTCAAGAAAACAAAGTTTCATGTGCTCGTTAAATCTGCAGTGCAAATACATAAAGAGACACAATCCACAAAAGCCTAACCCTCTAAAGAGGAATTCATCCATCTTGTTTCTCTCTAATGAGATTTGATTCTTCTCATAAAATCGTTCTATTAGACTTTTTGACAAAACTATTGCCTTCCAATTCAATGGGGCTAAATGTTGGAGTCAATTTCAATCCAAATTCTCCTCAAACCAGAGGTATGAGAAAGATACGAAATTCAGTGAAGGAGTTCAGATTTGGTCCACTAATCTTGGGAGGAGATCCATTCCTCCTTGGGGACAAAACACCCAAAATAACCATGAGTTGCTACGATATTAGTTGTCTGCCTGGAAAACAGATATTTCTCTAGTTATGTATGTCAAACACCTTCCTGCTCCAACTTGAAATATGGATTTTTCACATCAACATCATATATATGAACATATATACATCACAAATGATGCGGTGTGCAAAGAAAAGTGAATGTAAACTGATGAATTGCTCTTATTATACCATTTTTTGTATATAAAGGAAGTGTATTTGTTTGTAAGGAAGGACATTTCGTTCACATGCATGCTTGATACTAGAAATTAAAAAGGACAGCAAGTTTACCACTTACCTGGACTTTGTGATAATGGATTGTCCTTGACAAGATCAGAATTGATATCATCCTTTGAGAGATGAGGATCGACTATAAGCCTTCGTCTCAGATTGGCATATCTGGCAAGCAAAAAGGTATGTGAGTCGACGAAGAAATTCCAAAGAAAAAAAAAAAGACACATGATTTTTAAGGAAAAAAAGATGAATTTTCTTTTAATTATAGCAATTGATGTCGTCTTGAAGATGATGGTACATCCGGTAAGAGGATAAATAAATTTCTTAAAAAGAAAATATAGCATTAGCAGATAGCCGGTCGATGATCAACTGAACTATCCATCAGTAGAAGAACGAATATATTTCTCCCATTTTCGATAAATTGAGACGAAAAGGCATTCCTTGGACAATTCCGTCAAAAAAACACAAAATGTCGAGGAAAAGACAGTCCGACCTCCTCCTGGAATCTGCAGCGACACGCCGGAGATCAACGATGGAAGAAGAAGAACTCGGCAGGACGCCGAGATCGATGCGCCATCGTACTCCGCGAAGGCTTAAGAATCTGACCACGGTGCTCGATTCTTGCGCAGAAGACGACGGCGTTTGATCCAATGCGGAGACAGGCGGCATCGACCAATGGTTTTTAGATTGTTTGAAGATGAAATTGGGGAAAACGAAATCAAATGGCAAAGGGTGAATGGTAAAGGGGAGAAAAAGTTGCGATTTTGGATGGCGAAAACTTTGTCTGGCCAATGGGAAGATAAAAATTTGCGTAGAATATTGTGCGCGGTTTTCTTCTTCTTTCCTTTATTTTTTTTTTTTATGATCGATCGGTTGAAAAATACTTTGCGATTGTGTGTAAACTTCATTATAATATATTTTAATTTTGAATAAAATAAAACAATATGATTTCGTAAGGAAAGTGGCTCATCTGCTTTTTATTTTTATTTTTATTTTTTAATGACTTCTCTCACTTTTAAATAAATTAATTGGTCATCTCCTTCCTTATTTTAAAATAATTAAGGATATATAGTTTCTCTTCTAATAGGACGGTAAACCAGTCGAATTGAGTTAAGTTTTAAAGTATTTAAGCTTATTTAATGAGGTAATCAAGTCGAACCGAGCTTAAAATGAACGAAATTTTTGAAATGATTGTTCAAGTTTGGCCGATTTATTTTTTAATGAACTTGTTTAAAATCTGGTTTGAGCTTGGTTCGTTTAGATGTTATCGAACTCTCAATTCAAACTTAGCTTGAGTTTGATTCGAGCTTGACTTGAGCTTGGTTCGAGTTTGGTTCGTTTAGATGTTATCGAGCTTTTAATTAAAATTGTTTGATTGTTTAAAACTTTTAGTTGTTTGATTGGTTATTGAGTTTGATAAGTTAAATTTATTTATTTTATTTTATTTATTGTTTATGTAGCATATTAAAAAGAGTTTTATTAATGAATATACTTTGTGAACATTATTCAAGAGCGTTGTTCACGAACATTATTTACTAACGTTGTTTATGAACGTTAACGAGCTGAACACATATGTGTTCAAGCTTGTTTATTTAGCTTAACGAGTTGTTCAAGTTTGTTTGTTTAATTAATTTTGTGTATATTAAATGAATATAACAAACTCTTACTAAATCGAATACTAAAATTATTCATGAATACTTGATTCATTTAGAGCCCTATCTTCTAAAACATAATATCCGTAAATTATTAATTATTATACTCTCATTTGCCCGTCAAAAATTAAGCTGGTACACAGACCTCTACAAATTAGCTTAGTATTTTTTTTAAAAAAAAACAAAACTACCAAATAACACAAATAGGATTTTAATAACAAAGCAAATATTATCATAAAAGAATAGATTGAAATTTTAAGTTACTATTTTTTAAAGTTTAATATGGGTGGGTACCTATTGCAATCCTTACTTCTATCATACTACAATCTTATCTTGCTTTTTTAAGAGACTGTTTTCAAAATCCGAACTCGTGATCTTTTGATCACATGATAACAACTTCATCGTTGCACCAAGACTCCTCCTCATAAGACTATGATAGCATAACTCTGAGTAGGAAAATCCACAAGTATGTTATCTTACCACTGAGCATTAGTCATTGTGTGAGATTATGTCTTCACTAGTGACTCAATCTCCTATCGTAGAAAAAAATTAGAGTAGGGCCTGAAGTTAGATTCCTACCAGGACATAAGGATGAAGTTTGTTACAAGTATATCATTTGAATTTTGCAGTAGATGAATTGATCTTTTATGCTATTTACCTTTTTTATATTTATTGCTATTTACCATTTTATATCATATTATGATTATATTCATATGTTTCATGATGATAAAAGGTGAATACGCTCGTCCCAGCGCTCCCTCCAATAAAATATATTTAATGAATGATAACTTCAAAATTGAAAGGCATCCTTTTTCTGCTTTTCTTAATTTCACTTTAGGGATGAATTGAAAAAGATCATAAATAAACTGTCCCAGAATTACAAAAGAATTAAACATAATGTTTAATGTATTAACAAAATTTGCTGCTTAGTGATCGAATAAACAGGGGGGAACACACTAAAAGAGAAAAGATATCTAACTAAAAACTGGGTGCAGTGTATCATCAAATAGCCACCTCTTAACCCTAATCATAAACATACTTCCGGGTCATTCCAGTTGCTCCAACATTCATCTGGTTGCAAAATGTGAGTGGATTTCATGAAGGAATGATCCAACAACCTCATGTCAGGAGGCAGACACCACACCAAAGAATGACATCCAAGTTGATAAATCATATAGCAGTGTAATTGGAGAATAATTGAATCAGATTATCAAGAGTTTCGGGATAAAATTTCCTTGCAAACAAATAGCAAGGTCTCTTCATTCCGTTCCACATACAAGGTTTTAAAGTCGCCACTTTCTGCAAGAAAAGGGGATGACAAGTACCATTACTGAAGGCCGGTTAAACAGCAGAATTCACTTTATCATGTCATGTAGCATCAATCATCAGATTCCCTTGTAAATCTATAGCATATATGGTCGCTACATGAATTTTCTGAACATAAGCACATCAAATATGCAAGGAATTCAGTTCTTGTTGTGTTTATCTCATAGGTTTCTGTACTTGAAATATCAATATTGGTGAAAATATCAATATTGGCATGAAGTGTCTTAGTTCTACCACCAAAGATGTAAAAATATTTATCACATATTTATTGACCAAAGCAATCACACGAGAAAATATTTTGTGCCTGTGGTGTTGCTCACAGCTTTGTACAAACCTATGCAGAAAACTAACGGAACCAGAGGAAGGATCATTCTAAAAGAAATACAAGTGGATTACCTTCTCATCGCTGGTGACATGGAAACTCTCATCAATTGACTGTCAAGAACCATATCAACTAATGAGAACTAGAGGCCTTAGGACAGTTTGGATCACAATTTTTCAAGAAAAAATGCTTACTGTTATATTCTTCAGGCGTTCATAACTTACATCCTGAGCTCGGTATGCTTTTGGGTGCCACTTTCCTTCAGACCAATCAACATGTGTCACGGACCAATTGGCAATCCCAGTAGGATCTACCATCTGCAGGATGTATCCAATTGGTTAATGATGACCAAAATATCAAGTTAGCTGTTATCCAGGAAAAGTATGCCACAAGATGTTCTTATCTGCATACATTGAATAGAGTTGGCAGATAATGTTCATCGGCATAGCAGTTACGACCATCAAAACCTGGCTGAGAGGTAAAAAAATGAAAAAAAAAAATCAGTATATTTGAAGTGTTTGACCAATCTAGCCTAGCAGATACTCAATATCATGGCTCAGTCATTATTACATTCCCTTGATATTCCTATCATGTAAACTTAAAACAACTTTTGATTTTTCTTAAAATTAATCAGTGCAACAATACTAAATAGAGACATCAAGGAGGAGAAACTCTCAAATAACAGTAAAATTGAGATTTTTGTTCTGTAAAGTCATAAAAGTGAATCTAGCTATAATTTGTAAAGCTTTTTACATCTGACATATAGTAAATAAATCATTACTATTTAAAATAAATAAAAATAATATTAAAACATGTTAGACAAAGAAGTATATTTGATCTTACTCCGATTTCATTTTTACATCAGTTAACCTATTTTCAGCTATTCTCTGGTAGAAAATCACACTAAGAAGAACAACTATTTTATTACCTTGCAATAAAGCTTGAATTTTTTATAGTAGAGACTGTCTGCCAGTACTATTAAGGCATGTTGGCGCTTCATTGTGAACCACTGCATTGCAGAAAAGGATCAACTAGTGCTTTAGGAAATGATAAGCTTATGTTCAGTATAAGGGGAAAAAAGAAAGACCACAGATGTCATGTAAGACAAGGATTTTGCGTTCTTTTGCTGCAGCATCAGCATAAAAAAATTCTCCTGTAATTTTTAGGAAAACTGTACCTGAGAACCCTTTCTGAAGTCTCTCACTTCAATCTCAGGTAACATATGCTCAGTATACCTTGCATTTCCATGAGGCCCAGGATCCCAGAAACTAATAACAATCGGATGAAAGAGATAGCAACAAAATTGTTAATCAGCACATCAAGTCAATTTTTAAGAAACATATTATCAAAAAATATTCAGTAGAGTTGCCAGATTTGGTAAACATCTTCAGAATACAATAAACAAACTCATTGTTGAAGGAGAAACGGAATAACATGGTTGTACCTGTCGATGAAACTGACATTTGTTGCCATCAAATAGTTGTAGACATAGTCAAAGTTATGAAGAGGAACACAACTGTCATATAGGCAGCATGGTTGGTCATCATGTTGGTGCAATAAAGAGGCCAACTAATCTTTGACAAGCAGTAAATTAATACCTGTCAGAAAGCAACACAAAGTGTTGATTATCAGGGTCTTGGAGTGCATTTGTCAGAAGTCGTCTCTCCGCATCAACCATAGAAATCTTCCCCCAAACAACCTACATGCAGAAACATCTTGTTTGAGGAAAATTAGGAACATTCATGCATGTTTCCTTGAAGGGATGGAACATGTGAGAGAAAAGGAGAGATGGAGGAAAGAGATTGAAGAGAAAGAGAAAATGTGTTCTTCTACTTTGCATCAATGAAGTAAATGAATACGAATAAAACTAAAATTTCATACAATGCCCTTGTACAACCACACCTACAATGCTAGAGAACTTGATGATAACGTAGTTGCAAAACTATGAGGTTGCTCATTTCACCAGCCCCAATCCCTGCATGCCACCTTTTCACCTCTTCATGAAGGATTAGGTATAGCTTGTCGAAAGATTAGATTGGGCAAAAGCAAGTAAATCCTTAAATTGTGTCTCGTGGTGCAAGTCAACAAGGGTCAGCATCAAACTTAACTAAAGTGGAGCGAGAAGGGCAGACCAAACAAGAGGAAAGGAGGGAGAGATTGTGGAGAAAGGGGAGGAAGCTGTGGAGTGGCCAGAGAGGAAGATAGAAAGAAGGGATGAAGGAGAAACTATGGTGGGTGGATGGTACATGTGCTATCACTAGTTATCCTTAATGGCCCATCTACTAACGAAAGAGAGGGATAATTTTTGTAAGGCCAGATTACTATTTTATCTTTAAAAGTTATCAAAATTATCCAAGATATCATTTAATGTACCTGCAAGGTTACAAGAATTTTATTTTCTTTACTATACCATCTGAACCCAAAATTTTAAAAAGGAAATAAAAAATCTGAAACATTTTTTGCTAGCTGAATTTTGATTTTAAATCATTTAAATTTTCAATTTTTTAATTTTTTAATTAAAATTAAGTAAAGTATATAATACAAGTTGTAGTTATATGGATGGAGAAAGGCATCCCTATGTTTCTTGGGGCATTGTCTCATTTAACTGTGTTCTCTGAACCTGAAAATCAAAAATCAAAAATCAAAAATAAAAAATAATTAAAAAAAATCTGAAGCTTTTTTTACTAGCTCCCTTCAATCTTTAATCCTTTCAATCCTCAAACAATTTTATTTTTTTTTAAATGAAGTATAAAATTTTAAACTGTAAATATATGGATGGAGAAAATCATCCCTATTTCATGTGTTGTCAATTTTAAATGGCAATTTTCTAGTGTTATGTCATTTATACGACTAATTTATGTCCATCTGAGGGTGAGGTAAGATTACAAGAAAACCCGACCCAACTAGAGAGATTCAGATTATGAAAAAAAATGCATTGTATTATCTGAACCTAAAAATCAGGAAAAGAACAAAAAAATCTAAAACTTGTTTTTGTCAACTCAGTTCATATTTTTAATTCTTTCAAATTGCATATATTTTTTAATTCAAAGTTTGTGAAGTATATAATTGTAAGTTGTAAATACATGGATAAAAAAAACATCCCTACAATCAAACCTGGATAAAATAGACATTTTCAATTTCTTTTTTTCCTTTCTATTAAGGAAGACAAATGAAGTGGCCAGATAGTCTAATTTCTTTCTTTTGTATTCTTCTTTCTAAATAGACATATTTTAGTATCTTTTTTTCTCTCCCCTACCCTCCATTTTAACTCCTCTTTCCTTCCCCTTTCCTTCCATAAGTAGGTGGGATAGGCATCAAGTATGAGTGGGTATCATGTATCCAGAGTGTATGTGTTTGTTTCCCGTTGTTGAGATGAGTCAATGAAGTTGATGCAATATGTAAAACATTGTACATATATAACAATTGGAGAGAGACAAAGGTCTGAAAAAACAAGACTAAAGGTTGCATGTATACTAAGGAGAACAGGCTGAAAACATTTACTCAAGTGCTGACATGTAATTGCAAGATATTGCACATGAACCATAGATACAGCACGTAATTGGTTATTTAAGATCTTCACATACATTTCCACTGTTCTTCATAAAGGTTTGACCACGTTTACGCTTAACTAGTACCAAAAAACAGTTCGGTCATCACAAGGTAGTACCATACTGTGTGATGATATTGTACAGTACAAACATACATGGAATTAAAAAAACATCCTGTTCCATTGTATTTTGTTCAATACTTATTCCATTTCATCATGCAATTGTAGAACATTTGAAGCATGTATTAATCTGTAAGAAAACAGGTTCTCAAATTACCTTTTCACTTCGAATATCTCGTCCCACAAATATAGGACTCACATGGACTGGTTTTTCTCGTGATGCATGTACATAGATGGAGAATCTTCCCTTGTGACCCTGTAAATACAAATTTAGTTCCACTTCAAACTACAAGTTGAAAAGAAGTCTAGCCTTGCACAGCTTACATGAAAATGACTACCTAGCATCATTTCTAAATTAGTGTAACATAAAATCCATGGCCAACTTTTGTATTATTAAGATTGTTGGCACTTTCAATGTCAAGCATTGGTCAAGCAGTTGACCATGTACAAAGTGATTGGTATACCTTGATCATAAAGCTAGTAGCCAATCCAGATATCCTTGTAGTCCATAATTTTACATGACAATATTGCAGAGAAATGGAATATGTTGGGTACACACATTTTTATTAATTTCTGAATGAGGCTAAATTCTGTTCAAGTAAATGTAGACAGTGTTATGCACAGGGCTAAGTAATGTTACAAGATATTAAGATGATATTGTAGCATCAAGATGCTGGTATGCAAATATAAAGATGTAAATTTATGCAGTGAAATCATATTCTATTAAGTTTAACAATGAGTTAAGAGAAACCATGAATCTTTGTGTGTTCATTTCTTTTTTAGGTGAAGAATACTCCTAAAATCACAATGACACAAAGCAAGAGGGCAGTTACTAGAAAGCCTGAAAAAAAAATGGACATTGTCAAGTGATAACATGTAAAGATATCCAGTTTACATGAGCACTTAAACATATAATTTTACCATGTCATGCCCTTACATATTCTGATTCTAGACAAAATAAAGTACACAATTATTAATAATAGAGATAATTATAATTTGTTATAATACAATTAAGATTTTTAAATTTCCAATTATGCAAGTACTTTGAAAACTATAATGGTCTTGTGGCATCATTAAACAGATGCACTGACAGATGAATAAGCACTACATTCAATTCTGAAAGACAGAAACATGGTGAGCCATATCTCAAATATTTGAATAATCATATATCAAAGTCTACTGGAGCACCTGGAAAGTCCACCAAACTGTGCTACGTTTAACTAAAATTCATTCATCTCAAAGAATACTTAACAAGTCACAGTGACACAAAAACAATTGTCCCATTTACATGAGCACTTAAATATATAATTTTACTATAATAGGAACACACAAAGTAGATCGTTCAAGACAAGTTTACACAATTATTAACCATAAAGACAACAATAAAATTAATACAATTGAGAATTTAAATTTCAAAGTTTGAAAGTATTATTAGGGCTTGCAAATGGTCAGAGGCCTGGCACAATTTAGGCCAAGCTTGGCGTAAAGTCAGGCCAACCCTAGTTAGGTGGGATTAACAAGCCCACATGTCAGACTCAACACGACTTGTGCAGTAGCCAGGTCGCACACAACCCTAGTTAGCAAAACATGCATGCAAAGTCGAACATAGCCCAAGCACAGGCTTGATTAACTTTTCCCACAAGGAACCAATTCAAACCATTTCAAATGTATAAATTACAGCCATAAAAGAAAAAAATAAAATAAAATCATGGGGGGCATATTGGCCTTTTGTCTGTTAAAAACACCAAAATAGACTTAAAAATTCAATACAAATAATAAAAATTCTTAAAATTTATCCAGAAAATTTCTCCCACTCTAATTCTCATCTAACACTTTCTCGTACTCATCTCAAGTTATCAATTCTCAATTAGCATACCTACATTCTTATCCGCTGAAAGTCTCAGTTTTGTCTCAAGTTTTCTTACTGTCTTCTGAATTTTCAATTCTCTATATTTTAGAATATCACCACCTATATTTCATCCCAACTCTCATCAACATCATCCACTCTTCTGCAAGGAATAGATAATGACTTTGAATTTTACTTAATTTTAATTTAGAACTTAATTTCAGGTTAAAACTAATTTTATGTTTCATGTTTTTTAGAAAAACTGGTAGGAGTAGTACCTTCTAGAATTGGTTCATCATGGAACATTAATGATTGAACCTGGGAGGAAATAAATCAATTCTAATAAACAGCCGGTGCCCCTGCTATTCTGGGTCAGCAAATTGATCATATTGAACTACAATATGAACAACCAATTTTAGAGATCTCGACCAATTTTAAGATCAAGAAGAGAAGGCAATGACGAGATATTGATGACACTAGAGTATGTATAGATTACACACTTAAATAAACCATTTTTAGGAATTTTGGACATCATTATTCAAAATGGTGAAGAACGAGTCTATTGTAAAGTGAGAAAATGGTTAACGGCCACTTTCCTTGCTTATCAAACTCATGAAAATAGAAATGTCATTACCATTGTCTTTAATTCATAATAGCCTTATTACTTTTATTTTTTAAGAAGTGTTTAAAAAATTGGCTCACAAAATTAGGCATGGGAATTTATGTTAATTATGTCATAACCGGGTTGCACCATTCATGTTAATATAAAATTTATGCAAAATAAACTAAAATTTTGAGTTTTTAAAATTAATTTCATATGATCAAAAAGATTAATTGAACTTCTAAATAGTTTATTTAGGCAACATAAAAAGGTATTAAAATTAATTTAACTAGGCAAACAGTTACTCCATGTCACTCATTTACATATGTGGGTTGTGTCATGGCATTTCCAAAAAAATTTTCTCCTTGTTAATCATGTTACGGGTTGAGTGAGTCATCCAGGCATGTTGAACATTATCAACCCTAGCCCTATACAAAATATATAGTGAAGTTTGAATCACCATTTTAATGGTTGATCCCACATATTTAGAATATTTTGTTTGGGCACACTTACAACCTTTACACAAAAAGAACTAAAATCACAATGTGATCTGACACATTAAATTTTTTTAGAGAATTTAACAAATATCATACTTTTGAAATTTTAAATATATAATTGCATTAATTTTTTATGTTCGGACCAGCAGCCATAATTCTCTTCCATATATTTGAATATAATTCTCTTTCATATATTTGGATCAAGTCGATGAAGTCAAACCATCCCTGCACAACCCATTGACATGCTTGAATATTATGAAAACTGTACTGGTTCTGTGGAATCATTTAACATCTAGATAATTAATGAGTAGACAATATCATATTCAACTTAAAAGGGCTGAAACTTGGCATGTCATATCTTAAATGTTTAAATAGTCATATATCAGATGACCCCAAGACTAGAAGAGTATATGCACGCAATGAAAAAGATTACTGAAGGCACATCAGAAGAATGAAAAGTATTTCAATTAGCGAACAAGAGAATCACAACATAAAAGGTTAAAGATTTACCAGAAAAAACTTCTCCCAGAGTTTCTCAAAGGGCAGTGAACCAGGAGTCAAAAACATGAAGGCTATTTTCGAATTTTTAGGCTCAACAGTTGGCATAGAGAGAATTTCCTTGATCAAAACATGTGAAGCAACCTCTTCATCCGTAAGCACACGGGCTACAGGAGGTAACCAATCCTTAAAAGGACCACAAACACTTGAAGCAAAGAAGTAGCAAGCTGAATAGCGGCGAGGAGGATAGACATAAGCCCCAATCAAGGCAACACACACCATGCATACTAAGATGATGATCCAATGAGGTCTTCTTGAAGTTGGTCTGTGGCGTACCATTGGCATGGTTTGCACATTCCCATTGCCTAAGTGCCATGGATGAGATATTTTCATCTTGTTCTTCTCATAACAAGAGTTGTGTTGACTCTTCACGTGAACCACACTCACTTTACTGTATATCCAAAGACTGACCACAATCCAAAATAATAAAGGCTGCAAGTTCTATCAACCAATAGAGGATCCCACTGCACAAGAAGAACAAATACTTCAAAATCATTTCCACTGTGAAGGAAACATAAACTAGATTACCACTATATTATAGTAACTCTTACCAAAGGCAATGACAAATACTGTTTTCTTCTACATTTGAAAGAGTTTTGAGTTTTTTTTTAAATTAAAAATATTGTTTAATTACGAAAAAAGTTTTAGTATTTATGACACATAAGAATATTTCCCTTATTTGCTCTCAGGAAGAAAAAAACAAACACAGCAGATAGGTATATGGTTTAAATCCTCTCAAATTTCCTTTTACAAACAAGCTACTCTGGACTCTGGAGTAGTAGATAATAAACCTCGTTCTCTTTAGCTTGATGTGTAAAAGTGAAACAAAAAAGGCTGTACAAGAAGCATAGTTTCTCTAAATTCTCCCCAATGATAGTCTCAACATAGTCAAATGTCCGTTACTTTTGCAGTTGGCCCTCAATGCTTGAAAAAACGGTGACAAAGATGGTCAAATTCAAACAAAACAGAAGTCAAAAATAGGTAAATAAATTGAATTTTTCATCCAGTAATGACAATCTACAGGCGCAACTCCAGCTACCAAACACATTGAATCATTACCTTCGCGGAACTAACCAAATCTGACAAATCAATTAGTACCAAAAACAGATTCAACAACTATCAAAAGTCGTTGAACAGAAGAAGCTGACGACATGGACAAGCAAAAATAAAATAAAAAATAAAAATCAAGAAAGTCCAATACCCAACATTTTCCCCGATTGAACAAAAACAGAATGTACAGAAAAAAAAAAGAAGCTCAATCTGAATAAGAAGCAGTCAAACGAACCCAAGGATCGGGAGGTAAGGAATTACCTGAGAATCGAGGAGGTGAGGAATTACCTGAGAATCGAGGAGGTTGCCCCAGGAATCACAGATCCAGAAACAAAAGTGAAGAGGCAGCTGGGAGAGGAAAGAGATCTACAGGGAGAAGAAGGGGAGAATGGAGAATCAAATAATACGAGCAGGCGAGATTTAACTACTTGAAATCGGTCGCTTTCTTACTTCGAATCTCAACTGTCGGCTGAAAAACGCCTTCAAAAATGGCGACTCTTCTCCCTTCTCCACTTTCGATCCTCCGAACGGTCGCGTTGAAGGATGAGGGCGAGGATCGGGAGCAGTCGTAGCCGGCGTGCTCGCTAGCTCCCAACGAATTGGGTTATGTGGTTTGATTTGGTATTCTTTTTCCCGTGTTGAATCGGCGATCGAATGTTATCCCTTACGGCTCGGTATTTATATTACGGTAATCGTATTCGAGAAGTATGTATAACAATTAGTTTGACTGAGGCGGGTCAACCAAGTGGGCAATAGATGGGCCCAACCACGAAATGCAACCTTAGTTCGACGCCCATCAAAACTTACCTGGCTAGTGCCTAGTAGGCCCACTAGTGGGTTATTATTTATTTATTATTATTATTTTTATTTTTTTTTGAACTTTTTCCGGTTCCAACAAATTCTAGAAAGATAGTAATTAAGAATCAAAGTCGTCGTCTTCCAAGGCGGCGTCATGTTCCATTTTTAATTCATGTCTCCGTTTTCCCCTAAAATTTGGAATATCTAATTTGATTGTTATAATTTCACAATAAAAATCAATGTCATCCAAAGGTCAAATGTACGTTTGATACCTTAAAAATGATCATAACGCTTTTTATTAGAAGTGGAAACTAATTTGGAAAGTGAAATGCATATTAATATGAGCAACAGTTCGATGGCAAGTTGAATCATCCATAAAATAATTTAGTCGATCCGTGCAACACATAGATTAAACCAAATGCCCTAACTACGTGCTAAGAGCTCTTCAAGTTGACTTCCTAAAATATAGTCGCCGTTCCATTAAAAAAAATGGAATATCTGATCTAGTCAAAGGCTAGTTTACGGTTTTAATATCCATGGCCGGCTTCGACTCAATTTTTTTGGTTGCCTTTGTAATTTAATTAATTAGCATTTGATAGAGCTCACACGCTGCATTTAATTTACAGTTATAAATTTATATGGAATACATATTTCTATATCGACTATATTTTTTTTTTTAATGTTTTTGGGTTTAATGAAATCGATGGGCCACAGCGGTAAAGCTTAATAAATCAGTCAGCACAACAGTGTTAAACAAACTAGTAATCAGGGCAGACATGAAAAGAACGTCCATCATTTATAAGATTACCATGCGCCCATTTCCAATTAAAATCAAATAGACGCCCTTTTAACAAGATAAGTTCAAAATATCCTTATATCATCTGATCTATGTTGAAACTAACAATTAATTTCTATAACATATAGAGAAGTTAGCAACTAGTTTTTATCATAATGATTATATATTTTAATTTCACTGCTATGAGTGATAATCTAATTAAAATAATATTTCAAAGAACAAAATAAATGATGAAGACTTAATGATATTTACTATATTTCAAATGAACATTGATCAATCATGTAACTTCTATCATGTGTAAAAAATAATTGTTATTCTATAATGATAATTTTATATCATTTTAATTATATTTCGCTGAGTGATGACCTAATTAAAATAATATTTTAATGAATGATAACTTTTACATAGTTGTAAAAATTACTCAAGAGATTCTGCAACAAACATTAAATCTATTAATATTTTTAAGATAAAATAATAGGAGAGCCGTCCATCCATTTAACTTTTTTGAAAAAAAAAAACATAAAAGAACGTTAATGTGATGGTTCTCTTAATTTGGAACACCTTTTGATTTCTGCCAAACTTAAAGAGAAAAAAAACGACGAATAAACAGAGATGTCCACTCCAAATTCATTAAGCAAGATAAGACAAACTGGCTAACAGTGCAGAGTTTAGATGGCCATAGCTGTCAAGAAAAGGCTGAAGCTAAAATTACATTCAGCAGTTAGCTGTTTCTACTTGAATGGGACATTGCAGACTACGTGTAATTGAGTGGTTTTCCTGTGGTTTTAAATCCATTATATTTTTTGAGAACTTACAATGTTTACAGGTTTGGATAGGTAGTACCTAAAACCAATACAAAGCAGATTGTGGATGCTGATGCTCCTACAGTAGCTCAAGTTTGTCTACTCAGTACTGAGGGCTCAAGCATTAATAACACTTTTCGATATTTACTAAAATGATATATATTACACTAGATTTAGAATTCCAACTAAGTGAGATGATGAACCCACTTTTCCAGGACAGATGGAGAACCATACCAAGGTCTTAGTGTATCATCAGAACCAAATGGAGAGTGATAAACACCATCTAAGCTTATATTTAGTGCACCTTCAAGATGAGCAGACACTTCAGGAACCACACCATCTCCCCAAACTTCTGCTTTCCCACAAACCTGCAGATAGGGATGCAGTGATTTTGCTACATTTTAATCAAGAAAAGAGATACTCAAAGATTTTTCCAGAATCATACACTAATATTATGGCAGAAGATATCTTGCAGAATTTTGATCTCGATCTATATACACAAACAATCCAACCAGCAAAGTATTTAACAATCTGTTGATCTGTTCATAATTTCCAGAAAAGGTGGTCTAGTTGCTGATAGTGTTGGTGGATGTCTCCTTTTCTTTTCTTTTTTTCTTTTTCACTCACATGGGCGAGTGAGCATATATTGAATGAAACAGGGAAAAAGCATGTACATGCATATTCGAGCAAAACCCTCTTAGAAAGATTAGAATGGCTGCAAGGATGATGATGCACATGAATTGAGAAATAGGATAACTCCTTGCCAAATTCAGAAAAGAAAGTTGAAATTCCATAAAATCCATCTCAACATCATGATTTAAGTATGATTTGAAAGAAATTTTGGTGTGAGCATACCTGTTTATAGCCTTGGCCAATCAACCGAGCACGCAAACTAGGTGCTGCCGGCGGAAGCTTTCCATTGCCATTATCTGTAATTGACTCTGCCTTGCTATTATTTTCACCAGTAGAAATTGTATTATGAGAAGCACCATTAGATGTTCCAATCAAACGAGCACCTTCAATGTACCTGAGAAAAGTTTCTTATTAGAGGAAACACTTCATAGACTACTTATCAGTGCCATCTTCAGCCATTCAATAACCTTGTGACTTTCCAGCCAAACAAATCAAATAATTGTATATGATTGTACTACCATTTCTTCTTGATGTTAACGTGTTCATGCATGGAGTCTTTTCCATTATTTACCCATGTAAAAAAGTTAATAGCCCACATGATATGTGGACTTCTGTGCTGCTTCTCATTCATTGAGTGCTATGAGTTCTAAAAAATGAACATATCAACACATAGATTGTTATTACTACAAAAGCTGTATCCAAAGTTGAGCAATCAGACAAAAAAAATGGAAAAAAAAAAAACTTGCAAGATGATATAACTTTTCTATGGTGTTTAAATCACTCAAAATTTCATTTGCAAGAGCGTACCTTCCAGCAATACATATGTATTTAAGTTCGGGCGTATAAACAGCTGGTGCACAATTCTTGTTAACATAATCCAGCAGACCTCTAGTTTGATCGATGACACCTGGTAAACCTTTTGGTGGTGGCCTAAAGATATTGCATCATTAGTTGATCAAATTGCAAAGAACAGGAATGAAAAGGAGATAAACCACAAAAAACAAAGCCTTGGCTGATCATCAAGAAGTTGATCTACTTGGACTATGTGGATCCAAATTCCAAGTAAAATAGCATCAAAGTATAACCAATTCCAAGTAAAATAGTATCAAAGTATAACCATATAAATTACTAAATCCTTAATTTTATATTGCTTTCATCGAAACTGGTTTGCATAACTGTCAATACTGCCACTTGAGTGAACAACTGAGGGAAAAGATCCGTGCGAACAATATCTAATGGATTATGTGCTTAAATTTAGCCAGAAGATTTGCCCGACTTTATGAAAGTGTCAAGGCAAAAATAAAACATACAAGTGAGGCGTTCCAAGAGTTAGCAGCAGAGATATGTTAGACGCCCCAAATTCTTCGAAGTACAGACGGCCAAGCCATCCGCCTGCAGAATGCCCAATAAGTGAAATTTTCCCACCTGCATCAAGATAAATATCCAATCTTCACTTCTTATTGTTGAATAAATTATCAAGCAAAAGGTTCAGGAGAAATAGATCTACACAACTTTGAACTAGAGAGGTCTTCACACTGTGACACGAAATTTTTTAATGACTTGAAACTTTTGGAGTTCAGAAGCAGATTATGAGGAGAACGAAGTCCGAAAGATAAAAATTACCTAGGGTTCCTTTTGAGTTCTCAATTCACAAAATTCAACAATAGAAAATTATAAATAAAAGCATCTACTGAAGCATAACAAAATCTGTGAAGATGGATCATGCTTCACGCTTCACCGGATAGTAATTCCTTGTCAAAGTTGAAAGTTAAAAGAAAGTTGTGAACTTGTGAAGAAGATCAGGGCGGAGGGAGCTACAGAATGACACCAAATCCGTCAAACTTAAACTTAGACTCACCGTCTGCCAATAGCTCATTCGCCTCAGTGACGGCCTCGTCGACTCTTTCGAGGTACCTAGCCAAGACCAATGCTAATCTCTAGTGAAAAACACAGAAAGATGGACCTAAGCCAGAGTTGAGAATAGCGCAGAGAACGTACCAATCTAGGACGGGGCGAGGGCAGAGACTGCCCCTCCAGTAGTTAGGGCTGAGCAATCCGGCGGCATTGCGGAGCCAATCGACGCGAGATACCTTGGCGACCACGGAAGGGATGCCGTACGCCTCCCTCAGCACCAAGGTGAGGAATTTGTAGTCGGCGGTGTTGTTCCCGAGTCCCTGCATCCATGGAAGATCGGGTGAATGAGAATTACACAGAATGCCAGTAGACATGGAGAGAAAAAGGGAAGGGAAAGGAAGGGAAGGGGGAGGCAGACCGGAAGGATGACGACGGGGCGGGCGGCGGCGGGGGACGAGGCGTTGGTGGCGAGTGGGAGAGGGTGAGGCGTCGGCAGAGCAGACATGGGCGGAGCCCGGGCTTGTCGCCTTCCCCGTTCCTCTGTGTGTGGAATTGAGTGATTTAAGATGTCCACTGCAGAGCAGCTAATAAATTGGTTTAGTTGGCAAACTCCCTTTTTCTGAAAAAAAAAAAAATGTATGCCATGTTTATTTGGAAGAGTTAAAAAGTAAAATTAAGAAAAAATTTATGTAATAAAAAGTTTTTATTGTTTACTGAGGAAAGAGAAATATGATGAAGAAATATAATTCATCAAAAAAAATGATTTCTATTCTCTTACCATACTACTAAATTTATTTTATTCATCTTTAGTTTACTCATTCAAATAAACAGAATATTACTACTAAAGTAATTTGAAAATAGAACCCTTTGAAATTTTAATTAAAATTATAATATTTTAATTATAGTAAAAAAGATAAATTATGGGATTAATTTATATTGCAAAGCATAAAAGGGCTAAAAAAAAAAATAAAGCCCCAATATGACTATTTAATTGATGGCATTCTCGATTTAAATTATATAAAAAGACTTTACAGGTGGATATGAGCATGCAGCATGATTGAACTCAAAATATACACATAAATCCAAACTGAATTTGACCAGCCTCTGAGAAAGATGATTATTGATCAAATGTCGTACTTGTTAAACAGTTGGCTCCTGTTGCATGTAGGGGCGGATCCAGCGGGCGCCGAGGGGGGCATCGACGGTCCCCTCTTTATTGACAATGGAACTTTTAATATTATGAGGTTTCATCTTTGAAGATGAAGGATATCATCTTTTATTTATCATGATCATTTTTTCATATTTAAATTTCTATATTCGTCATTAGTTGCGTAAGCGCCACTGGTTGCATGCCTTGATCGGGAAACTAACGTGGCCTCCTTTTCTCCACCTGTATATTACCTGTAAAAAAAATATTTTAATAAGATTTAACATTTTAATCAGATTTAACATTTTAATAAGCTCTTAACCACCACCTGCCCTCCCTACTCTCCGTCTCTATCCACGTCGACGTTCACATTCACGTCTATAGTGTTAAATTAATTAGAAGATGATGAATTTATTATAAAGAAATAAAAATTAATATTCCACATATATATATTTTTAGAAAAAAAATTTTCTAACCTCTAACCCTCTGGATGTTTAACAGTCGACCTTAAATTTATAATTTATCTTATTTTATGTAATTTGAGGATGATGTGAAAAACACTTGAAGTATAATATTTTTTTACTATAATATTTATTTTTCTCACATTTAAAATATTGTTTTCGACGAGAAAGGAAGATTGAAAAATATGGTATTGGCAACAAAACGATAAGATCCCAGTGACAAATTATGGAACGTCTGTCGACTCATCTAGTGCTTACATTGGGCGCATGTCGTGTCATTTCGTAGCTCATTTAATTGTCATCCTAGCTTTGACTCGTGCCTACGTCAGTATAAAATTATTTTTAAAAAAAGACTAATTAAACATTAAAAAGAAGATAATCATAGTTGACGTCTACCTTTCGTTCATATATAGATAATCAATCCAGTCCTACAATTTTTTTTACGGTCATAGAATATCTAGAAAGTATAGATTGGCCTACAAGGAACAACTCAGTACCATGATTCAAACACCACAAATATTTATTTGTTATTTATGAAAATTAAATTCTCGTTACTATCATAGCACCATGAAAAAACATAGAGCATTATATATTCTTTATTAATGGGTAAAAGAGTAATTCGCCTCCTATCACTCCATTGTCACTTAATGGAGGCCACACTAACGAGCCGCTTAGATATTGCTCATTTGTCAATATAATTGAGATTAATTTTTAACAGCCGCATGTTTTCAAGGAAAAAAAATCCTTTCATCTTCTAACTATTTATTAGAAATAAATATATAATCATCTTAATTGACTTAAAGGTTTGCAATTGTTTAGTGTGCTCAACAAACTATTTTAATCTTTTATGAAGAATATTATGTGAACTTTTTTTAAGTTTTATATTATTTCCATATTTATTTTTGTTTTTATATGTTTATTTACTTTTCAACTTTGTGCTTTGTGAAGGGCCGGACCTAACACACAGATCAAGTTTTTATCGTGCAACTGGACTTGTTTTCCAAGTTGGATCCGACACAATATAACTTAATTTCTGATAATATGTCAAAGCTGAAGATTATGGATGACACAATCTGTTTGTCACTTCTACTATTGATATGAGAGTCAACACTCCTATTGAGGTGGTGGTAAAAATCAATAAAAAGTCATTCTCCACCTCCAGACTGCCCTCTATGTGGTCTCCAACTCCAAATTACCCCTCGAATCCAGCCAGCTCCTGACTCCTTGTGGTTTCCGATTCTAGTCCACCCCGAGTCCAAGTTTCCCTGATCCAGATTGGCATACTCGACTTTTGATAAATAGGGTGTTGAGATATTGCTCATGGAAGATGTTGGTAATATATTTAAAGTAATATAAACAACAGTATTATATTGACACAAAAATAGCATGCAATAGACAGATAAATAAAATAGTCGGGTTTAGAATATAGTTATCCGGTTGAAGCGTTGGCACGCCGACTGTCCTTAGAGAATTTATTGTCGTCTCACGGTGCAAAGACTCCCCGACAAAATTCCCCCAAGATTCGACAACCGCTCGTCTTGTCCGTAGGTGCACTCCAAAACTGACGCGACACTCGGACCCAACCTCAGATCGCCGAAAGACCAAGCCTCAGGACACAACAAAGGCGCAGAAAGACTCGAACTCGAAAAGAAAAACAGAGGAGGTGCTGTGCAAAATGTATCGCACAGAGAAGGGAGAAGAAGGAAGATTGAGTAAAGAATAGAGGCACTGCTTATCCCATTTTATTCACTCTGAGGAGGTACGAAGCACTGCTTCGCTAGCGAGGAAACGCGTCCGCGTCTCCTCACGTGCGGTGTCGCGTCCGCGTCTCCTTTCGCCCGGTGTTGCGTCCGTTCCTTACGCGGAACAAAAACCAAACACTAGTTTGGTTCGAACCAACCGAACCGGAAACCAAACTGGTTTGGTTCAGTCTGAACCAAACTAGCAAAAACAGACCGGGCCGCCCGTGAGCGCAAGGCCCACGGGTTGGGGATTTGCACCCCCCCTGCGCGCGTTAATCGCGTACGTGACGCCCGGTTTATGGATTTCCGGCTCGAACCCCCCAAATCCACTCGATTTGGGCTTGGCCCGCGCATGCGTGTAGGTCCCCTTATCATTGCTAAGCAAGCATAGAAGGGCTTCCTATATAAGTCCTTCCAAGCTTCTCCACTTAGCAATGTGGGACTAAAAACACTACCAAAAAATGATTTGAATTTAATTCAAAATTCAATAATCCCCCACAAATTCAAATCATTTCGGTTTAAAAGATAAAATATGTCCTGAGGCTAGGTTGCAATGAGCTTTTAGTGAAAATACCTTCCGGTTTGAATTTTCACCTGAGTACACCAATCTTATTCACATAGGTTTGAAGTGAACTAGGTCTTGAACTTAAACCTTTTTTTTTATATGTGAAGTCAATTGGTAACAACTCATCACGGGCGACGGTTGAATCCTTCTGGGTTGGTGCATTACGGCCATGCCACCGAATCTTGTTTCATAAGTGCTAAGGGGAGTTGCCTAGACCCCCCACACTGCGGCCACACAGTTACACTTACATAGGTGAGTTCTCCAAGGATGTACTGTAAGCATCCTGTCATTAAGACCTTGAACTCATTAAGAGCTCCTAAGCTCATCCTTACTAGCAGTCAAGCATCTATCCAGGGAAGAGACTATGAAATTACATCTCAATCAATTTGATGCTTACGTTTCACCCTTATAGCTTGTTTGTACCACATTGAACCTACTTTTTGGGATCTCCAATCAGATAGGTTGGGTTGCCGCTATAGATGAAACTAGGACAGGCCTCAGTCCCATTCCCTTACTGGATCTCTTGATTTTCTCAGAATCAAGTCCTTTAGTGAGTGGGTCAGCAATATTATCTTTTGAACTTACAAAGTCCAATGACACCACTCCAAGAGACACTAGCTCACGAATAGACTTTAATCTTATTCGTACATGTCTCTTCTGTTTCTGGTTATACTTGGAGCTTCTAATCTGAGCTATTGTTGTTTGATTATCACAGTGTACTGAAATAGAAGGTATTGGCTTCATCATCAAGGGAATTTCAGAAAGAAGACCCTTAAGCCAATCAACTTCAGTTACTGTGGTATCCAAAGCACACAATTCTGCCTCAAATGTAGACCGGGTTATAATCGTCTGTTTAACAGACCTCCAAGCAACTGCACCGCCTCCAAGTGTAAAGACATAACCAGTAACGCCTTTACACTCAGCAGTGTCAGCTATCCAACTAGCATCACTATATCCCTCCAGGACTGCAGGGAATCTCCCGTACCACAAGCCCAAGGATATAGTGCCTTTCAGATATCTGAGTACTCTGTCTAATGCATCCCAATGCGTTCTGTCCGGACAGCTGGTAAACCTGCTCAATTTCGATATAGCAAAAGAAATATCAGGTCTAGAACAATTTGCTAAATACATTAGACTACCTATTATTTGTGAGTATCTTAATTGAGACACTGCCACACCACTCTTATTCTTGTGAAGAGTTTTTGAAGGATCATAGGGTGTGACTACAGATTTAACTTGGCTATAGCCATATTTCTCTAATACTCTCTCAACATAGAGTGACTGAGAAATTGCTATTCCATCAGTTGATCGAGTCAACTTCAGCCCTAAAATCATATCAGCACAACTCATATCCTTCATATCAAACTTACCACTTAAGAGGGTCTTAGTCTCATTTATAATAGAAAGGTTAGTTCCAAACAGTAGAATATCATCTATATATAAACATAGGATAATATAATTATCACCTTTCATTTTAGCATATACACATTTATCAGAGTCATTCACTTCAAAGCCAAATGATAGCATAGCTCTATCAAATTTTTCGTGCCACTGCTTTGGGGCTTGCTTCAAACCATAAAGAGATTTGACTAACCTACAAACTTTGTTCTCATTTCCAGAAACTACATATCCCTCAGGTTGATCCATATATATCTCTTCTTCAAGATCTCCATTAAGGAATGTCGTTTTAACATCCATTTGATGGATCTCAAAATGATATATGGACGCCAATGCTATTAATACTCGGATTGTAGTAATTCTTGTAACAGGAGAATACGTGTCAAAATAGTCAATCCCTTCTTTCTGTTTGAATCCCTTAGCAACTAGGCGGGCTTTGAATTTATCTACTGACCCATCAGGTTTTAGTTTTCTTTTAAACACCCATTTACATCCTATAGTGTTACACCCAGGAGGTAAATCTACTAACTCCCAAGTAGCATTAGAGATAATAGAGTCCATTTCACTTTTAATGGCCTCTTTCCAGTACTTAGCTTCAGGAGAAGCCATAGCATCTCTATATGTCACAGGGTCACCTTCTATATTATAGGTGATAAAGTCCTGGCCTAAATCCGTAGACACACGTTGTCTCTTGCTCCTTCTCGGTTCTGTACACTCACTAGATTCATCTAGTCTAGAGTGACTTGAGGAAGGTATACCCACTACGGATAATGGGAGCTCTACAGAAGAAGGCTCTTTTCTAGTAGGAATACTAGATTGAGGTGTTCTCGTCTTCATAGGAAATATATCCTCAAAAAATATAGCATTGCGAAGTTCTACAATAGTATTTGCATCTATTCCAGGAATTTCTGATTTAATAATCAGGAACCTATATGCAATACTATTTTGAGCATAACCCAAGAAGATACCATCTACGGTCTTTGGACCAAGTTTTTTCCTTCTGTGTTCAGGTACTAGTACCTTTGCAAGGCACCCCCACACTTTAAGGTATTTCAAACTTGTCCTTCGGCCTTTCCAAAGCTCATATGGGGTTTTATCCCTTGACTTCATTAGGACTCTATTTAGCACATGACATGCAGTGTATAGAGCCTCCCCCCACATAAAGTTGGGTAACCCAGAACTGCCTAACATGGAATTAATCATATCTTCAAGGGTTCAATTTTTTCGTTCTGCTATACCGTTGGATTGAGGACTATATGGAGCAGTTACCTCATGGATTATACCTGTATCTTGACAAAATTTTTGAAATAGGTTCGAGGTAAATTCTTCACCCCTATCAGACCTTAACCTCTTAATAGTTTTATCGGTTTGATTCTCAGCTTTAGATTTAAAAATCATAAATTTATCTAAAGCTTCATCCTTGGTTTTTAGCAAATAAACATAATAATAACGAGAGTGATCATCAATGAAGGTAATGAAATACCTTTTATGGTCTCTCGTTATTACACCGTTAAACTCACAACAGTCAGTATGAATCAATTCTAAAATATCAGAATTTCTATCAACTGATTTGAAGGGTTTACGGGGTTGTTTATATTGCACACAAATTTCACATTTTTTCTTATCATTTATAGCATGCTTAGGGATCATGTCAAGATTCATCATCCTTTTTACGGTATTAAAATTGACATGTCCTAATCTGTCATGCCACAGATCATAAGACTCAATGTTATATAAACAACCAATATCAGAAGTTTTATTTAAAGTAGCATTTTCTACATTGAGTTTAAATAAACCTTCATTAAGGTAGCCTTTTCCAATAAAGGTTCCTAAATGTAATATTACAACTTTATTACATTTGAAGTTCAACTCATAACCAGCACGAACTAACTTTGATCCGCTAATCAAATTCCGACGGACCGCTGGAACATGATGCACCTCATGCAGTGACAGGACTTTTCCAGAGGTGAACCTCAGGTCAACTTGTCCTATCCCAAACACCCTGGCTGCAGAATGGTTCCCCATGGTCACGGAAGTGCCTTCAATTACCTGATAAGTAAGGAAGGCATATCGATCAGCACAACAGTGTACATTAGCACCTGTATCAACTAACCATTCCTTGGGTTGATAGATCAAGTTTAGTTCGGGTTTGAAGGTAACAAACCTATCGCTGGTGTCGTCACTAGCAGTCACGACATTTACTTGTGCCTTGGTGTTGGACGTATTGCTTTGGTTCTTGTCCTTTCGCTTAGGGCAGAATTTGACATAATGTCCAACCTGTCCACATGCCCAGCAAGGCTTAGGTTTAGTTTCAGTTTTCTTTTGAACCTTTGGTTTGGGTTTCATCTTGTTCTTCATTTTCTGATTTTTGAATTTCTTCTTGTCAGATGAGACTACTACATTTGCCTTTGGAATAAAATCCATAGGTATTCTTGTATCATCATTTTTATGTTGCTTCCGATGTTTTTCTTCGATATTTAAGGCAATCATCAAATCTTCTAGAGAGATTTTACCTCTCCGATGTTTAAGAGTCATGCCAAAATCTTCCCAACTCGGAGGTAATTTTTCGATGATAGACAAGACCTGAAATTTTTCAAGTAATGGCATATCTCCTTCAGCAAGACCATCAATTTGAACTTGGAATTCATGTGTCTGCTCAACCACAGATTTGCCTTCAACCATTTTGAAGTTCAGGAATTTTGCCACAGTGTACTTTTCTAAACCAGAATCTTCAGAGTTGTATTTTTTATCCAAAGATTTCCACAGCTCTTTAGCTGAAGCGGTTGAACAGTACACATCAAATAGTGCGTCTGAGAGGGCAGATAGGATTCTCCCATGGCAGAGATAATCCCTTTGCTTAAACCTCTCTAAGGCAGCACTACGGGCAGGTTCCTCTTCAGTAGGTGAAGAAGGGTCTGTTTCTATAACGGAGAATAGCCCTAGGGTAGTAAGCCAAAATTTCATCCGTTGTTGCCAACGTCTGAAGTTTTGCCCGTAAAATTTCTCGGGTCTAGCACTAGCCTCATCAGATCCTATTACCCTATCATTCATCATGTCTATTGATACAAGCAATAAATTCTCTAAGAATGTTGGTAATATATTTAAAGCAATATAAACAGTAGTATTATATTGACACAAAAATAGCATGCAATAGACAGATAAATAAAGTAGTCGGGTTTAGAATATAGTTATCCAGTTGAAGCGTCGGCACGCCAATTGTCCTTAGAGAATTTATTGCCGCCTCACGGTGCAAAGGCTCCTCGGCAAAATTCTCCCAAGATCCGACAACCGCTCGTCTTGTCCGTAGGTGCACTCCAAAACTGACGCGACACTCAAACCCAACCTCAGATCGCCGAAAGACCAAGCCTCAGGACACAACAAAGGCGCAGAAAGACTCGAACTCGAAAAGAAAAACAGAGGAGGTGCTGTGCAGAATGTATCGCACAGAGAAGGGAGAAGAAGGAAGATTGAGTGAAGAATAGAGGCACTGCTTGTCCCCTTTTATTCACTCTGAGGAGGTACGAAGCACTGCTTCGCTAGCGAGGAAACGCGTCTGCGTCTCCTCACGCGCGGTGTCGCGTCCACGTCTCCTCTCGCGCGGTGTTGCGTCCGTTCCTTACGCGGAACAAAAACCAAACACTAGTTTGGTTCGAACCAACCGAACCGGAAATCAAACTGGTTTGGTTCAGTCTGAACCAAACTAGCAAAAACAGACCGGGCCGCCCGTGAGCGCAAGGCCCACGGGCTGGGGATTTGCACCCCCCCTGCGCGCGTTAATCGCGTACGTGACGCCCGATTTATGGATTTCCGGCTCGAACCCCCCAAATCCACTCGATTTGGGCTTGGCCCGCGCATGCGTGTAGGTCCCCTTATCATTGCTAAGCAAGCATGGAAGGGCTTCCTATATAAGCCCTTCCAAGCTTCTCCACTTAGCAATGTGGGACTAAAAACACTACCAAAAAATGATTTGAATTTAATTCAAAATTCAACAGAAGATACAGATAACATAGCCGTTTTCCCCCGAAGAACATGGGAAACACAATCTTTTAGCTTGAAAGAGGTGGACAACATAGCCATTTATTTCAAATAGCGTGGGTAATGTAAGCATAGATCTCGGAACATGTGGAGGACATGGGAGCACAACCGCATGTAGTATTTGATAGCATGAAACAAACACAAAATAAAAACGGTAACAACTCACAATGATCTCTCGAGACGAACTTGGTCACTGGTC
This sequence comes from Zingiber officinale, assembly GCF_018446385.1. NCBI lineage: Eukaryota > Viridiplantae > Streptophyta > Magnoliopsida > Zingiberales > Zingiberaceae > Zingiber > Zingiber officinale. Next base: position 50,317,225 of record NC_056004.1, read on the forward strand.
ATCGCTTGCCGTCGAAAGAGCAATCACGAAACTAAATCGACGAAACTGAATTGAAAAGCTTTTCTCAAGGTTCACAAGCTAAAACCTCTGCTGCTCGAATATTCTTCTCTTTGCCCGCAGTCACCTCGATTGATCCCTCTTGAGATTCTTGGATGCCTATTTATAAGATGAAAGCATCGATACGTAACTGATGCTTTGATGGCTCTATTAATCACAATATACATTGAGGAAGATGAACCAATCATCTCCTCAACATAAACATTGCAAATCTTTTGCAATGTAGCGATCTCCAACATCTCCTACTTGTCTAAGTCAATCCATAAAGGTTATTTGGTCACATAGACCATGTCAGTCATATAAACTACGGGATGATCATGTCACAAAGACCAGAGTAAATCTTTTATTAATCACATATACCAAATTAGAACATTCAATCCATACTTTAGGGTAAATGGTTCGTGCGACAGCAAGCACACTAAGCAATAATTGCTAAGAAGATTGTTACACCTTACATAGTTACTCCATAGAACGAATTAGAGACATCATAACTTGCCTTTACCCCAGATTAAATTATTTACATCAATATGAACATCTCTAATCCCTCGTAATGACTATTATGTCAAGAGCATGTTCAACATCTCCAATCAAAACAATCATTCACAATTACATTTTATGTACTGAACTAAAAATGTAACTGGTACCAGTGAATAAATGTTACAAATGTAAATTAATCTTAATATTCCTTTTTAGCTAGAATCTATTCATTCTAATCAGTCGCTTTCCTAGTTATGTTTCATAGACCGAATCATCTATAGCCAATGGAAAACATGCTAAAGTAGCAGACACTGATCAGAACTTCAAGTAGACAGCTAAATAGTCACTTAGGGTAATATTGAGATTAACTTATAATCTCAAGGGTCTCACATAGTAGATAAGCAGAGATCTATTCTCTTACTACTCTTTTTATTGCCATAGAACATGTGGTATGAATCACATGTTACGATGTTATTCTCTTTACTAAAAAGTGTGTATGTTTTTCTCAAAATTTAACATCATACAGATTTCGATCTAGACATACCTAATGTCTAATTCTGAATTCAGCATATGAATTCCAATCTGGCCTTAAACAGATTTAGTAAATGATGGATGCATTTACTCCAATCATTACATAAATAATCTCATCTTGACATAATTACCAAGGTGACCTTAACTTATGGGTATGTCTCTATTCACAGCTACATAAGCCGTATCATAAGCAACGGTCTTACCTCTATTTGTACTTAACAAATAGAGATGATTGTCCATGTGAGTGGATCAATCTTAATATGCCAACATGTTTATCGAGACTTTTATTCGAATGTAACAAAGATATATACACTGAATAGATCATGACATTTTCATTTATCAAAATATTTTTATAATAGGTTACATTTTTCGAAGTCCCAAAGACTTCACATGTCCTTAAAATGACTCTTTAGTCAATGACTTAGTAAAATGATCGACAAACATATCACATGTAGGGATGTACTCAAGAATTATCTTTTTCTTGTCAGCAATATCCCTTACAAAATTATACTTAATTTTTATATGCTTGCCTTTGCTGTGATATTTGTGATCCTTAGAAAAAGCTATTACAGCTTGACTGTCACAGTACACTGTAACAAGACTCCCACTGTCCTCAGCAATCTTCAAATGCTTCAAAAACCTTCTTAGCCAGATAGCCTTTTGCACAGCCATTGCACAAGCTATATACTCAGCTTCCATTGTCGATAAGATTACATAAGTCTACTTCTTGTTGTTCCATGAGATGACGCCACCATTCAGTAAGAAGGTATAGCCATATATGGATTTTCTGTCATTAAGGTCCCCTGCCCAATCTGCATCTGTGTAGCCACTCAGGCTCATATCTGATCCTTGGAAACAGATGCAATAATATGATATTCCTTTGAGATATCTAAATATCCTCTTTATCACTTTCTAGTGTCTCGATTTAGGTTTGACTGGAAACGACTAACTAAGCCAACAATATAGCTTATATTAGGACGAGTATACAACATAATGTACATTAAACTACCAATAGCACTGGCATATAATTTTTTTCTTCATTTCGGTTATTTCCTCAAGAGTCTTGGGATACATATTTTTGTTCAAAATAGTACCTCTCGCTATAGGCGTTTGTTCAATGTTGCAATCTGACATATTGTAAGTGTTGTAGCATCTTAATGATATAAGCTTCTTGAGACAAACTCAAAGACATTTTTGATCCATCTCTAATGATCTTCACTCCTAAGATGTACTCTATTTCTCCAATATCTATTATGTCAAATTGTGATAAAAGTCAGGATTTGACTTCTATCACACACTTTATGTCATTTCCAGCTATTAGCATATCATCAACATATATAATGATAAAATGACAAACTTTCCTTTTTTCCTTTCTTAGGTAAACACAATGATCCTCATTGATCATTTTGAAATCATAAGATAAAATGACTTCATTAAATCTTATGTTCCATTGTCTTGACGCTTGCTTTAACCCATATATAGACTTCCCAAGTTTACATACTCTTTGCTCTTGGCCTTCAGCAACGTAACCTTCTGGTTGTACCATATAGATTTCTTCGTCAAGATTACCATTAAGAAAAATTGTTTTTACATCCATCTAATGTAATTACATGTTAAATTGTGCTACTATAGTTAGAATGACACGTATTGACACAAACTGCACAACTAGGGAGAATGTTTCTTCAAAATCAATACCCTCCATTTGGGTATATCCTTTTACAACTAATCGAGCTTTGTATCTATTAATCGATCCATCTTCTTTCCTCTTTACTTTGAGAATTCACTTATTCTCAATAGCCCTTCGGCCCGGAGGAAGATCGACTAAATCTCAAACTTTATTCTTTCTCAATGACTCCATCTCCTCATCCATTGTAATTTTCCATTTTCTCTTACTAAGCTTCTCAAAGCTACCTTAACTGTTCGAGGTTTCTCATCGTCAACTAGGAGAATCATCAATGTCTCATTCTCAATGTTAAACCTTCTTCGAGGAATAATCTGATGACTACTTCTTTGTAGGTTAGACTATTGAGAAACTGACTCATTCAATGACAAATTACTCCCACTAGGTTGACTAGATTCAAGCATCTCCTAATTTGTTGATAAAGGAATATTATTCTCCTCCTTTATCTCATATAGAGGAATTATCTTATCAACTTCATCTCGTGTTGGAAACTCAGTTTCTAGAAAAGTAGCATCTCTTGACTTTATTTCAGAGATGATTCCATCTTGTCGCTCACTAATGAATACATAACCCTTAGAAGTCTCAGAATATCTTATAAAGATACACTTCTTACCTCTGGGTCCTAATTTTCCATATTTGTAAGTCTTATTATGAGCGTAGGCAGCTGACCCTGACCCCCAAGGTCTCAGATTACTTAAATCCGACTTTTTGTCTATCCAATGTTCATGTGGGGTAGATGGAACTGACTTTGAATGCACTTTGTTAAGTATATAAGTCGCAACTAATAATGCATCTCCCCAATAGGAGATTAGTAAATTAACCTATGCCATCATAGACCTAACCATTTCAAGAAGAGTCATATTTCTTCTTTTAGTAACCCTATTTTACTGTGGAGTTTCAGGGATAGTTAGCTATCTAATAATCTCTTTCTCATTACACATTGTCTTGAACTGATCAGACAAATATTTACCTCTATGGTCAATGTGAAAGATTTTAACCTTACATTTCAATTGATTCTCAACTTCATTCAAGTAAAGAATGAAACAATCTAATGCTTCATATTTATGAGAAATCAAATACACATGACCAAACTGAGTGAAGTCATCAATAAATGTAATGAAATAAAAACTCTCATTTCTAGTCTTTAGATTCATTAGACCACAAATATCCGAATAAATCAATTGCAATGGTGATTTAGCCCTAATAGCCTTGCCAAATGGTTTTTCTAGTTGCCTTTCCAACAAGACAAAACTCACATATAGACAAGTTAATTTTAACATGAGTGCCTAAAAGGCCCTCCTTAGCTAATCTATTCATTCGTTCTTGTCCTATATGTCCTAGTCTAGCATATAAAATTTCATCATTAACATCAGCATTACTAGTAAGAGCAATATTTGAAAAACAATCATCATCATTATTTGGTTCTACATTAAGAACCATAAAACCATTTGTTACATAACCATGCCCAATTAACATAGAGTTAATTTGAAGTTCCACACAATGACTATAAAAATTTACACAATAACTTAAATCAAGAAGACAAGTGACAGAAACCAGATTCCGTCGAATCTTAGGAGTATACAGGACATCATGTAGAAACAATGTACACCCATCACGTAGGTTGAGCTTACAAGTGTCAATTCCTTTGACTTCAATTCTTGCATTGTTTCTCATATATATCTATTTGTTGTTAGCTGATACCCAACGGTACTCCACATATGTAGCTCGATCATGAGCTACATGGTTCGTTGCTCCTGAATCTATAATCCGCAAAGAATAAGAATCAGTTAACAACATTGTACTTGTAACATAATGTGTTGGATCGAGACGCGCTAGAGGGGGGGGTGAATAGCGCTCGCGGCTAATTCGTTTGATTATCGGAATCGTAAAAACTCATTCAGAAATAACGCAGCGAAAAAGAAAAGTAAACACAAAGACACAGTGGAATTTACTTCGTTCGGAGCCTTGAACGACTCCTACTCGAAGGCCCGCGATCCTTGATCGCTTTTCATGGGCAACAACTATAAGCACGATTATTACAAACTAAGTATTACAATAAGTGCAATAAATAAATCTATACCAACGACGGAGAATGAAATCTCAGAGCTCTGGGTCGTCGGGCACGAGTAACAGCACTTCGAAGCGTCTTTTGGAGTAGCACGTGAATGAGAGAAGACTTAGAATTGTTGAAGAGAGCTGCTGGTCGACACCCCTTATAAAGGGTGTTCAAGGCGCCTTCTACTGTTCACCAAGGCGCCTTGAATGAGACGAGTCAGCCGCGGAGATAAAGGCTGAACTGGTCGAACCTTATCAGGTTCAAGGCGCCTTCCACTGTTCACCAAGGCGCCTTCATCAAGCTGTCCAAGGCGCCTTCCACTGTTCACCAAGGCGCCTCCAAGCTTGCTTCGTAGCCAGCTCCAGCCTTGCACCCGAGGCGCCTCCAAGCTCCATGGAGGCGCCTCGGTACTGTTCATCTGAGGCCAATTATGCATTTTGGTCCCTGCAAGATATGTTAATCCCAAAAATACCCTGCAGCACAAAGTTAGCATAAAACAACAGTATAAATATGATAAAGACTATTATGACAGTCTCTGGACTGTCCGAGTCTGACTTCGGATTTTCAACCGAAAACCCTAGGTCGACCCGACGCCTACTGTTCCCTCTACGGGGAACGTGTCCTCACCTACTCCACTCAGGAGATTTACCTGTTGCCAGTACGATCCTCCAGATCGACTGGGCTTTTGCTCAGCACTCGACGCTTCCGGACTTTCTGCTGGACATCCGCTTCCCGGCTAGTCCAGTCTTTCACCTGGTTCGCGACACCAGGACTTTCCACCTAGGGTTACCACCCCCTAGGACTTTTGTCTGAAGCCATCTACCTGCCAAGACTTTTCGCATAGGGTTACCACCCCCTAGGGTTTTCCCTTTGCCTAACCGCAGCTAGGACTTTCCTGAAATACTCAAGCAGACATGTTAAATCATAACACACCTTAACTTTGAATCCTTTGCCATTATCAAAACACGAGTTCGATCGTTGGATGCTTCCCGCACCAACATAATGCTCATGGAAAGAAGTTAAAGATGGATCTACCTTTTGAGGCTCAGTATAATCCTGAGTAAAATGACCCTTCTTGCCACAGTTGAAGCAAGTTAGCTTACTTTTAGGTTTTTGTCCATATTTCTTTCCTTTCTTCTTGATTTGGTTTTTAGCAGCAACAACACTAGCCTCCTTTCCCTTTCCCTTTCCTTTCTTAAACCATCTTTTCTTATTCTTGGAACCAAAACCTTCAGCTACAAAAGCTTAACTAGAAATCCTTACAGATTCAATTCTCTCCACCTCAAGTTCTACATGATGAGAGACATTAGTGAAAGTCTTGATACTCTCACTATAGGTCAGATTCTATTTTATCATTTTCCAAGAATCAGGAAGGGAACGGATAACTACCTGAACCTACTATTCATCGGTCAACGCATGATTAGCAGTCTTAAGCTCTCGAATCATGTTACCATCTTCCTGAGATGTTGGGCTATGGTAACATTCGAGTATTTTTTACAGCTATCAAACTTAATTGTTAGCTGATGGAGCTTACTTAAACTTAATCCACTATACTTTTCTCTAAGAGCTGCCCAGACAACATGAGCCAATGGTAATGGTTCATACTCAAATACCAGGTCATTAACCATTGAACTAATCAATATTCCCTTAGCAATAGAGTCCTTCCTTTTTCATGTCTTATAGGTATCAAGGTCACGTCTGTGTTGTGCTGTAGAACCATCAGCCGGTTCATCCATAAATTGATGTACAACCTCTAGAACTTCTTGTTCCTAAAAAATGTATTGTATCTTAAGGTGCCATATTTTATAGTTATTATTGGAGCAATCTGGGCACCCTAAGTTTTGATGTTTGGGTAAAGGTTAAGTTAGGTTTGTTGTTGTATTTGATATGCATTGTGAGTGTGCAGGATACAGGTACAACAAGGAAAGTCCAAGGGTGATCTTGGCAAAGGAGGAAAGTCCAAGGGTGGGTCTTGACGGTGTAAGTCCAAGTATATAGTCTTGGCAATGTAAATCCAAGTGTGACTTGGCAAATGATGAAGTCTCGGAGCATGGATCTTGGTAGTGAAGACCCGACAATGATGATAAGGCTAATGGAAGCTCTAGAAGGCAGGGCTTGAAAGATGGGGAGGCATCCGAGGGACGCAAGGCTGATGGAGGAGGCTAGAAGGCTTGGTCTAGGTTGTGCGGGCAAGGATGAGTGCATGAGAGATTGTACCCAGGGTAAAATTTTATTGTGCACTGTAGCAGTACTGTAGCGTTACTATAGTAGTATTGTAGTATTACTACAACAGTACTGCAACGTTACTATGACAGTCGATTGATGTTTTCATTAGTCGACTGGTAGCCGACCGTTGGCTTGTAACAGTCAAATTTCACTTATGACCAGTCTACTGGTGGTTATACTAGTTGACTGGTGGCGGGAAACACAACTAGGTGTTTCCTCCCAAGCTCTATTTAATAGAGCTCGGGGTGCTTGGCCAAGGTTGACGAAAATAGAGGTGGTTAACCCCTATTAGAGTCTCTAAGGTCTTCTTGAGTGATCAAGAGTTTATGCGAGTTTGTGGCAAGATTTCTCCACCCACAAGGAGCTACTCAAGCTAGCCGGAGATTTTCCTGGGAGTCATCCACCGACGGATCGAGATCGTCCACCTTACAGGCAGTCATGGAGTAGGAGCTTCATCTCCAAACCACGTTAAATAACGTGTTAGGTTTGCCTTCTTTTGTTAGTATTTGTCTTGTATTTCTGCTGTGCACACTAACCATTGTAGGAAGCGAAGTTTTGAGTGAGAAACTATTCACCCCCCCTCTAGCGGGCGTCAAGGTTCCAACAATTGGTATTAGAGCGGGTCGCTCTTCTACGGACAAATTACCGAGGGAGCAAAGCGTTAGAGGAAGATGGAGTCCAAAGGCCCTCTAGGATGGGATATCCGAATCCCACCTCCATACGATCAAGATGATTTCGAGTATTGGAGGAAGCAGTTGGAGGCTTGGTTCCAAATGGATTGGAACCAATGGATTATGTTGGAGGAATCGTTTAAAGCTCCAACGGACAAGAAGGGAAAGCGCCTCCGACCTCGGTGTTGGATTGAGGAGCAAAGGGAGCAATCAGAGGCGGACAAGGAGGTAACTATAATTTTGATTAATTTATTACCTCTTAATTTGGTATTGAATGTAGGTGAATACAAGAATGCAAGCGACCTTTGGAAAAAGGTAATTGCGCTTTATGAGGATCCTACAAAACTTCAAGTAGTGGAGGAGCCCAAGGAGAATGCCTCATTGGTCCAAGAGGAGAAGGACCAATCGAATGTTGACACGTGTTCAACATCCCAGGAGGAGAAGGAAGATGAGGAGGTATCATCCACATCTTAAAGGGAGGAAGAAATGGAATCATCCACATCTTCAAGTGAAGAGGAAGAAGAGCAATCCAAGGAAGAGGAGATCTTGGAAGCTCAACCTTCCACCTCAACTACCAAGAAGAGCACAAAGAACCATATCAAATGCTTTGAGTGTGGTAAGAATGGCACTACAAGAGTAGGTGTCCTTTGCTCAAGAAGGTAAAGGAGGTAAACCCTAAACTCACTAAAGTTATTTAGAAACTAATGTGAGTTATAGGAAGAACAAGAAGGAGAAGAAACACATTAGGTGCTTTACATGTGGTGAGTATGGTCACTACCACACAAAGTGCCCAAGGATAGGAGAGCTCAAGAAATTGACGCACTTGAAAAAATGGGAAAAGAAGAGGAGCTCAAGTCAAGGAGGAACTTCAAAGGTAAAAGGGAAGGTAATCCCTATTTTAAAGTTTAATCCAAGCTCTAATTCTTATATGCTTGTTAGAAATAATGTAGATTATTTACCCAAGCATAATCATGGATTTAGGTACAATGATAGGAATATGGTTAATGTAAACGATAACTCTAGGAGACTCATTCATGCTAAATCTAGTAAGGGTAGACCTAATAAGAGCCAAACCACTTTGCTTAAGGGAAGGAAAGTGGGTGAAAACCTAAACATAAATCCTAAGAAGGGGAGACATATGCCTAGGAAGGTGGGTAGGTCTAGGGATGTCTAAGGTGGATTTGTTCATTCAATAGTTAGAACCCTAGAATTAGAAAATCAAGCCTTGAAGGTAAGGCTTAAAGAAATGGAGGAAGTCCTAGATAGGTTCATTATTGGATCTAGAGAACTTGACATGTGTTTGGGTGGTCAAAGATCCAAAAGTGTCAAATTGGGTCCCTTCCATGCCAAGTGGAGGTCAAGTGCTAGGGTGACACATGACATTGGTAAGGGAGGTGTGACAAAGGACAAGGGAGAGTCATCCAAGACCAATAAAAAGGAATATGCTAAGGTGGCATATAATTATGGCAAGGATGAGGTGTCAAAGGTGAAGGACAAGAAAAATTAACCAAAGACAAGGTGTCTAAGGTTAGAAAGTCAAGTTTGTAGGCCAAGTGTCACCTATAATACACCATGTGGGTGTAGCCATAGTGGATGAGTCACCAAAGAATGTGATTAAGGTTAAGGTTCCTAAGGTTAGGAAGAGCCTCTTGGACCCATGGTAGATGGGTTATCAAATGTGCAAAGTGGTTAGAAGACGGACCTAAGTCTCTAACCTAGTGGGTTAGCACAATTGGGATGTGTTTCATGCATTAAATGTGAATTGGGTTCATATTGTATGAAAATTAGTTTTTGATATATAGATTTCATATAAACTAATGCTAGGGATGCATTATGTTTTAGTATGGGCAGATACATAAAGAGAAAGCCAAAACTAGGACTTTAGGTCAAGGTTTAATTAAACCATTTAGCTAGTTTTAAATTTTATGTCAATCTTAGGATATGTGATAAATATATTTTTATATATATTTTTCTCAAATATACATGGATAAAATAGACCTATCCATAAAATTTGAGATTTTTTTGAGATCTATGAAATTTCTGATGTATTTCTTAAGTTAGGTCAAAAAGGTTAATTTTTACATAAATAGAATACCAGTCGACTAGTAACAGTAATTTTGAGCATAGGATGTCTCTGTAAGCTCATTTTGACGATGACAATCAACTGAGACTTATGACAGTCGACTGATATGGTCTGAAAATATTTTTCAGCATTAGAAAATGACAAAAAGAGTAGTGAACATGTATGTAATCTTATGGGAGATTAATACATGATGTTTATGGTCATTAGAGATCAAAGAGTTCAATAATTAGGATATTTTTGGAGCTCTTTTTAATGTATAACAAAGGGGGAGAAGTTTAGGTTTAAGTAGGAAACATACACACCTTTGCAAGAAATCCTAGCTCAAGGGTGAGCTTAGGTGAAGGGGGAGTGATTGCTCATTTATTAGCAAAGGGAGAGAAGTTTACCTTTGTAAAAAAAATCCTAGCTCAAGGGGGAGCTTAGGTAAAGGGGGAGCCTAGGGATTTAGGTTCCATTATTTATGCATGAGTTTATTTGCATATTTATTTACATATGTATTGATATATTGTTTCTCTAACTTAAACGGGTTGCCAAACATAAAAAATGGAGAGATTGTTGGAGCAATCTGGGTACCTTAGGTTTTGATGTTTGGATAAAGGTTTAAGTTAGGTTTGTTGTTGTATTTGATATGCATTGTGAGTGTGCAGGATACAGGTACAACAAGGAAAGTCCAAGGGTGATCTTGGCAAAGGAGGAAAGTCCAAGGGTGGGTCTTGACGGTGTAAGTCCAAGTATGTAGTCAAGTCCAAGTGTGACTTGGAAAAGGATGAAGTCTTGGAGCGTAGATCTTGGTAGTGAAGACCCAACAATGATGACAAGGCTAATAGAAGCTCCAGAAGACAAGGCATGAAGGATGGGGAGGCATCCGAGGGATGCAAGGCTGATGGAGGAGGCTAGAAGCTAAGTCTAGGTTGTGCGGGAAAGGACAAGTGCATGAGAGATTGTACCTAGGGTAAAATTTTATTGTGTACTGTAGCGTTACGCTAGCAGTACTGTAGTGTTACTGTAGCAGCACTGTAGCATTACTATAGCGTTACTGTAACAGTTGACTGGTGTTTTCATTAGTCGACTGGTAGTCAACCGTTGGCTTGTAACAGTCGAATTTCACTTATGACGAATCTATTGGTGGTTGTATCAGTCGACTGGTGGCGGGAAATATAGCTAGATGTTTCCTCCTGAGCTCTATTTAATAGAGCTCGGGGTGCTTGGACAAGGTTGACGAAAATAGAGGTGGTTAACCCCTATTAGAGTCTCCAAGGTCTTCTTGAGTGATCAAGAGCTTGTGCGAGTTTGTGGCGAGGTTTCTCTACCCACAAGGAGCTACTCGAGCTAGTCGAAGGTTTTTCGGGGAGTCATCCACCGACGGATCGGGATCGTCCACCTTACGGACAGTCATGGAGTAGGAGCTTCATCTCCGAACCACGTTAAACAACGTGTTAAGTTTGCCTTCTTTTGTTAGTATTTGTCTTGTATTTCCGTTGTGCACACTAACCATTGTAGGAAGCAACATTTTGGGTGAGACACTATTCACCCCCCCTCTAGCGGCCGTCAAGGTCCCAACAGTTATCCCCATATAATTTTTCTCTTTTATTGAGTTCATCTATAATATTTTTAGTTGTCATAATCTACATAAATAAACACATATTTATTATTTCAGTGTAATTCATATGCATGCAATTAATTATTGATTCACTGTAAATTAGAATTGGTTTACAAAATCAAGTGATAACTATATTTCCACTCATCATTTATATGTTCCAATCTAATCAACATTGATCAATTATATTACACACATCCCATCAAATAAACTAATCATTTTTCATATGAACTAATCATATGGATATATGAACTAATTATAATTAAACATGAACTAATCATTTTCAAGTCTGTTAACAGATAACATAACTTTTCATAACATAAGTCTGTTCGTACATAACGACAGAAATTATTACACGACTAAAAAACTAAATGAGTTAAAACTGTTCATACATAACGACAGTTAATAGAACCCTAGTAACATAGACAAGCTAGCACCACTCCTATTAGAATAAATACTAGTGCAATGGACAAATCTATCTCGTTCATCCTGAACTCGACGATGGGTGGATCAGCCTCAGATATATCCATCAGATCCATTTCTAGATCTTCTACACACTCTTCTGGTTCCTCCTCTGCTTCTTCGAGATCTATCTCTAGATCCTCCTCAAATTCTTCGAGGTCCATTTCCGGATCCTCTTCAAATTCTTCAAGGTCCATTTCTAGATCCTCTTCAAATTCTTCAAGGTCCATTTCTGAATCCTCTTCAAATTCTTTGAGGTCCATTTCTGGATCCTCTTCATATTTTGTGGGATTTGGATCCTCCTCAGATTCTGTAGGATCAATTTCTTCGAGATCTGGATCCTCTTGAGATTCTTCAGGATCCCATTCTAATTGAAGCAACTGCCTGCACATCTCTGAATATGAGATGTACCCTTCAGAATCATCCCAAAGTTGAAGTGTAATCTGCATAAGATTTTCCAACAGTGAATAAACCAAAACCCATCTTCTGTGCGTGTCTTGGATGGGAAACTTTTCTTGCTCGAGTCTCCAGAACAACCAATCGAGCCAACCAATAAGCCAACTGACTCTATGGTCTGGGTCATATTCTAGCTTCTTGATCTTCTCCCAAAGCCCATGTTGTCGTTCATATTGACCAGTCATCGTGTATATTGTTTGTGGTATCTGGAATTGAAAATAATGATGTCAGTACAAAACCGATAAACTAGTAACAAAACAGGTCTTATTCAATTCCCACATATACATAGAATAAATATATACAAGAATACATAAGCAAATAAGAAAAATAAATTTTCTTTATTTGGGGAGTCTCATGTGACTGACACATTTGATCTGATTATCAGCTCCTGTGTTTGGTTTATTTTCCAATTAGAACTAATCTAATTGGACAGGGATGTGTTATCTATATTTGGTTATTGTTTAATCCAATCCCATTTAAACCAATCTCAGACTTATTGATCAAACTCAGGTTCATTTGATTAATCCAATGTCCATTGGATTAGGTCTGACCCATTAGAATAAATCTAATCCTTTTTTTTTTTTTATCAAATCTGACCCAATAGAACTAGTCTGGTCATATTTGATCAACCCAACTTATGTAATCAAAATCACCCCAACTAATTCAATAATAAACTGATCTGGTTAAACCAACAAATGATTTTAACTAGATCTAGCTATTATTAAATCAAACTGGTCTGCTTAAATCAACTACTGATTTAAACCAAACTTGAGTTTGATTGGATAAGTTGATCTAGTTCAATTTTTAATTAATTGAACCATAATTTAATTAAATATATATTTATTAATTAATAATCCATTTCTATATGAATTTAATTAATTAATAAATATATTTAATTAAATTTTAAACATGAAAGGCAGTGTTCATGTTTTTTTTTTTACTTTTTGATTTATAAAAATCAAACAATTTCTTACACTCATTGTGCTTCGTCAAAAGAACTGTTCATCTCTTTTTCTTTTGAATCGATTGAGATTTTATTTAATCGATTCAATTAAATGAATTGATTGATTAATCGATTAAAACATAACAAAAAATTTTTTTTTTGACATATATTCAATCGATTGATGAATCGATTAAACACATGAATCACTGTGCCGTGAAATTAATCAATTTAAATTTTCTTTTCAATGAATTCAAATGAATGAATCGATTGAGTAATCAATTAAAATATGGAAAATTTTACTGTGCCATCAAAAAGTACTGTTCATCTTCCCCATTTTTCCTGTGCTCCTTTTCCTGTAACAAATACGGTGGCCAATCGATCGCCGACCTTTTAGATATAGTCATTTGCGTTCGTCGGCCATGGAAGCCAGTAGCTTGCCAACGTTAATCGCAGATCGTGATTTCGTTCAACAGCGACAGATTACGATTTTTTCAACAAAATCACGGGCAGAACAGAGAAATTCCAGGGATTTTTCATGCACTTGAACTAATGGCTCTGATATCATTGTAGTCATTCAAAGTTAGTCTTATTTTATGTTTGGTATTTTGTTGCTAGCTAACTTAAACCACCTAACCACCTAACCCTCCTCCTTTGGCATTCATAAAAAAAAATGCAAGCATAGACAACTTTCAGGTTGACAACAGAAAATAAGTTAACTTTGAAATAAAACTTAAAACTAGAGAATTATGATAATACAAAATGTCTAGGTTGACCTGGGGGAATTAACTTAGAAAAAAAATAAGTTAAAGGAAACTTTTGAAAAAATTGTTTAAGGCAAAAATGTAAACTTTAAACTTTTGATATCAGAAACAATCATTTGACATAATTTTGAACAAAATATTTTCTAAAATAATTTTACAAAATATTAAGGTAAAAATCGACTAACTTTGTAAGTTAAAATAAATTTGCAAAATTCAATTAATTTTCAAAGTAATTTTCAAAAACATGCTTGCAAAATTAATGCAATTTTCAAAAATAAGTTTGCAAAATTAAGGTATGATCCTGTCCGAATCGTCAAACCAAAGGACGCTGGGCACGTGGCGCTCTCCTAGTCGATGGCGCAGGCCTCCGAAGCTTCGGTGATCCTGCACAGAAGTCTGGTCGGGAAGGGGTTCCCGGCGGCGACCCTCCGACGCTCAAGTCAGGGAAAGCTCAATAGAGAGAAAGGGGCTCCAAAACTCGTAACCTGCGTACCTCCGGCGAAGTAAGAGGTTCTTTATATAGAGCGGTGAAAGAACTAATGCACGTCCATCGAGGTGCATACGTGTCTGCAGCCCATACCCTGGTATGCACCTGTTAGAGAGCTTACCTGACGCCATACTGCAACAGTCCCATTGCGCCTTCGATGGGACAACAGGACACCCCGTTGTCAGACTAGGAGTATGGCCTAGCCATATGACTTGACGGCTGTCAGAAGATGTTCCCCCTTCTTTACTGCTTATAATCCGGGGCATCCGACCGGCTGGACAGGGAGTCCATCCGGCCGACCCCTCCTCCTTTTACGCGCTGGCCGGACGGCACTCACCTCGCGTCCGGCCTGCTGTTGACATTGGTGTGCTGGGGAAATTTCCAGTAGGCGCTATGTAGAGACTGTTAGCAGTGTCATTTTCTCCTGGTTCTTCCGCTCGACTCTTAACTACTGTTTCGACAGAGCGTCGGAACCCCTACCCGGTCGGGGCGCCTTTTATTACCGAATGTCCCTTGGTCGGCCGATCGGTCTTATCCATTTCTTCCAAGTCCGGTCGGCTCACCCTTCTCCGGCGGGCTACTTGGCCATT
This sequence comes from Zingiber officinale, assembly GCF_018446385.1. Lineage (NCBI taxonomy): Eukaryota > Viridiplantae > Streptophyta > Magnoliopsida > Zingiberales > Zingiberaceae > Zingiber > Zingiber officinale. The sequence continues at coordinate 50,332,303 of NC_056004.1, forward strand.
TGACCTCCACGTGGCGTTGACCCCTCGTCAGGGGGTCCCGGGCTCTTACCACCGGATTTTTTAAAAATAATTTTCAAACATAAGTTTATAAAAGCTATTTTTCAAATATAAGTTTATGAAAGCCAATTTTCAAAAATAAGTTTGTGAAAGCCAAGTTTGTGAAAGCTAATTTTTAAAAATAAGTTTGTGAAAGCCAATTTTCAAAAATAATTTTACAAAATTAAAGCAAGTTTCAGAATAATTTTCAAAAATAATTTTACAAAATTAAAGTAATTTTAAAATAATTTTGCTAAAGTATTTTCAAGGAGATGAAAAACACTTTTCAAAAATAATTTTGTAAAATATTTTCAAAGAAGAGAAAATAATTTTGTTACAAATATTAATCCTCCCCCTGAATCTGACATTATTTTTTAAATAAGACTTTTAAAAATATTTGCCAAAAAAATTTAAAGTAAGATTTTCAAAGTATTATTTGTTGGATCGAGAAGCGCTAGAGGGGGGGGTGAATAGCGCTCGCGCTCGTGGCTTTCACGCGTATCGGATTTGTAAATCGACGAGAATAAAGCAGCGGAATAAGAAACAAACACACACAGAAGACCCAAGTGTTTTTACTTGGTTTGGAGCTTTGGGCGACTCCTACTCCAAGGCTCACGCTCATTGAGCGTTTACTTTAGTCAATCACTATAATATTGCAAACGAGTACAAGTGGAGATAATTACAACTGAAAATTAAACGATCCCGACAACAGAGTTAAGAAGTTGAAGCTCCAGGTCATCGGGGACTTGTAACAGCACTTCTGGGTTGTCTTTTTTAGCAGCAAACAAGAGAAGGAACACTTGAGAATTGATGATCTGAGCTGCTGGTCGAATACCCCATATAAAGGTTGTTAGAGGCGCCCAAAGCCCCTTGAGGGCACCTCCAACGAGACGAGTCAGCCGCACGGATTAGAACTGAAATGGTCGCAGCTTATCTGGTTGAAGGCGCCTCCATCACCCTTGAAGGTGCCTCTAAGCCTGGTCTGAGGAGCCTCCAGCTCCGTCCGAGGTGCCTCCCGCCCTGCTGCGTACGCTGCATCTGCCTTGCACCCGAGGCACCTCAAGCTCCATGAGGGTGCCTCGGGTAATGTTTATCCGAGGCTAATCTTGCTCCTTTGTCCCTGCAAAACATGTTAGTCCACAAACCAACCACATATCCTGCAAAACAAAGTTAGCACACACACTAAACATAATAATATAAAAGTTTGACAGTGATGGACTATCCGATTCTGACTTCGAATTTCTGACCGGAAATCCTAGGTCGAATCAACGCCTACTGTTCCCTCTTCCAGGGAACGCGTCCTCACCCACTCCTCTCAAGAGAAGTTACCTTTTGCCAGTTCAGTCCTCCAGACTGACTAGACTTTTGCTCAATGTCTGATGCTTCCAGTCTCATGCTGGACGTCCGGTCCACGACCCGTCCAGACTTCCACCTGATTCACGACACCAGGATTTCAACCTAGGGTTATCGTCCCCTAGGATTTTTGCCCGAAACCCCGACCCGCCAAGACTTTTCGCTTAGGGTTACCATCCCTTAGGACCTAGGGTTACTACTGTAGGTGGACCCGCCAAGACTTTTCGCCAATCCTGTAGGTGGGCTTAGTCCGACATGATAATGAAGTTGAGTGGTACTACTTTTGGATCTAGATATTAATTAAGTGAGTTGTTAGTAACTCATTTAATTAGTGGACATTCAATATCTTAAACACAGGGAGACTAACACACTCATGATAAGAAGGAGCCCACATAGTAATATGAGATTGTTGCGGTAGTGTAATAATAACTCTTTAGTGAAATGAGATATTATTGATGAACTTGAGTTGGGTGTTCGGGACGAATACGGGAAGCTCAAGCTCATCGGGAGACCAAAACCAATTCCTCCTCTCAGTTCCTGTCATAGTCTCTTATTTATAAAGTCTTATACTCACCTAAACCCACCTTCTTACCCATCCATAGGTGGTCGACCAAGCCAAGCTTGGAGCCTAAGCAAGGGCCGGCCAAGACAAACCTTGGATGGTTCAAGTAGGTGGTCGGCCCTAGCTTGGAGCCCAAGAAGGTGACCGACCACAATAAAATAAAAGGGATTTGAATTTTTAAAATCTTTCCTTATGTGGAAGCCATGATTTAAAAGAAAGTTTTAAAATTAAATTTTACCTTTAATAGTTTCTACAAAGGATTAAGAGAAAGGTTTGATATCTTTCCTTATTTGTAGATTGAAAAGAAGATTTTAATTTTAGAGAAAACTTTCCTTATTGTAATCATCTACATGTTTTAATAGAGAGATTTTAATTTATAAAAACTTCCTTTTATAACCAACCATGAAGGGAATTTTTAAAAGAGAAATTTTTATTTTAAAATTTCCGGAAACAAATTAGGAAGTTTTAATTTTGTGTTTAAAACTTTCCTTGTTTGGAGGACTTGTAGGGGCCGGCCACATTAAAGGTTTATGAGGAAATTTTAATTAAAATTTCCTTATTAGCTATTGGCAAGGAAAATAAAGAAATTTTAATTATGTTTAAAACTTTCCTTATTTGCCAAGACCAAGGAATATAAAAGAGAGGGTAGAGGTGACTCACCTCACAATAAGACATCTATTTCTCTTCTCTGTTCCTTGGTGGTGGTCGGCCCTCATCCTTCATCACCTCCTTTTCTTCTTCTTTGGTGGCCGACAGCATCAACCCTCAAGGAGATTGTTGGTGGTCGGATTTTGCTTGGAGAAGAAGTAGAGAAAGGAGGCTTGGTTTCTTAGCATCCCTTGGAGCTTGGTTGGTGGCCAAAGTTCTTCATCTCAAGAAGATTGTTGGTGGCCGAAACTTGCAAGGAGAAGAAGGAGGCTTGGGTGGATTCTCGTCTCGGTAGTGTTGGTTGCTACTCGGAAAACCTATAGGTTCCACTGTACAAAAATTTTGTACAAAGGTCTGAACCTTTTCCTAGCTACCATGTGTTCTTTTAAATTAAATTTTGGATCGCCTGCGGAACTTAACACGTTTGATCCAAAACTTAATCTATTTGTTCTTTTAGGTTTTGACTTGGATCTCCTGCGGAGCTTAACACGTTCGACCCAAGTCTCCTTAAGTTATTAATTCCATTAAATATTAATTTCCATAAAAGGTTCCCAGTACTGACGTGGCGAGGCACATGGCCTTCTTGGATATGGGAGCAACCACCACCGACTAGACAAAACCTTTAATAGAAAGCTAATATTTAATTTCCTAAAATAACTTTAGGTTAACCAAAGAGAACAATCAAATCACAAGGAAAAGAAAGAAACAAAAGAACACAACTTCGAAAAACATATTCGAAATTCTAGAACGTAAGCCTCTTGTATTTGGTATTATTTCCATAAATAACTAGCATGATGCGGAAAAGGAAAAACTACTAGTTATACCTTCTAGAAAGACCTCTTGATCTTCTACCGTATTCCTCTTCTAACCTCGGACGTTGTGTGGGCAACGATCTTCCAAGATGAGAAACCACCAACCACCTTCTTCTCCTCCAAGCAAGGTTCGGCCACAAAGGAAAAACTTCACCAAGGAGAAAAACCAAAATACTAACCAAGCTCCAAGAGATGCTAGCTTCCTCTCCTTCTTCTTCTTCTCCTAGTAGTATCCGCCACCACAAGAGCTCCAAGGGAAGGGAGAGGTTCGGCCACCACAAGAGGAAGAGAAGGAGATGATGGCCGGCCACACCAAGGAACAAAAGAGGGAGAGAAATAATAGATGTTGTGTCTCATGAAGGCACCCTCACCCCTTCTTTTATATTCCTTGGCCTAGGCAAATTAGGAAATTTAATTACAATAAAATTTCCTTAATTTTCCTTGACATGAATTAATTGAGAAAAATAAAATAAAATTTCCCAATCAACTTGTAATGGCCGGCCACAATCAAAAGGAGCAAATTAGGAGAGTTTCAATCAACAAATTAAAACTTCCTAATTTGTTTCCGGAAATTTTAAAAAATAAAATTTCTCTTTAAAATCTCTTCATGGTTAATAAAAGGAAATTTCTATAATTTTAATTTTATTAACATGTGAATAATTTTAAAGAGAAAATAAAACATCTCTCCAATCTACAAATAAGGAAAGAGATCTAATCTCTTTCTTTAATCTTTTGTAGATCTTTTACAAGAGATATTTTAATTTTAATTCTCTTTAAATTATATCTTCCACATAATAATAAAAATTAAAATTAAATTTCTTTTTTAATTTAATTTGGCCGACCCTACTAGCTTGGGTTCAAGCTAGGGCCGACCACCCAATTTTATACCTAGGCCGGCCCTAGCTTGTTCCCAAGCTAGCTTGGCCGGCCCCTATTGCGTGGGTATAGAAGGTGGGTATAGGTGGGTATAGAACTCTATAAATAAGAGGCTACGATAGGGACCGAGAGGAGGAATTGATTTTGGTCTCCCGATAAAATTAAGCATCCCGTGTTCGCCCCGAACACACAACTTAATTTTATCAATGATAATTCATTCCACTAGAGAACTATCATTGAACTACCGCACCAATCCCAAATTACATTTTTGGGCTCCTTCTTATTATGAGTGTGTTAGTCTCCTGTGTTTAAGATATCGAATGTCCACTAATTAAGTGAGTTACTGACAACTCATTTAATTAATATCTAAGTCCAAGAGTAGTACCACTCAACCTTATCGTCATGTCGGACTAAGTCCACCTGCAGGGTTTAACATGACAATCCTTATGAGCTCCTCTTGGGGACATTATCAACCTAGTATCTCTAGGACACAGTTTCCTTCTATAATCAACAACACACACTATAAGTGATACAATTTCCCAACTTATCGGGTTTATTGATTCATCGAACTAAATCTCACCCATTGATAAATTAAAGAAATAAATATCAAACATATGTGCTTGTTATTATATTAGGATTAAGAGCACACACTTCCATAATAACTGAGGTCTTTGTTCCTTTATAAAGTCAGTATAAAAGAAACGACCTCTAATGGTCCTACTCAATACACTCTGAGTGTACTAGTGTAATTATATAGTCAAGATAAACTAATACCTAATTACACTACGACCTTCTAATGGTTTGTTCCTTTCCATTTTAGTCGTGAGCTACTGTTTATAATTTATAAGGTACTGATAACATCATCTTCTGTATGTGACACCACATACTATGTTATCTACAATATAAATTAAATGAACAACTACAAACAAATGTAGACAATTTGACCAAATGTGATTCTTTATTCATAATGAATGTTTACAAAACTTAGGCTTTCAGTATACACTCCAACAGGTAGATCGTCACCCACACGATGTCCGAGATAAGGAGAGGAATACGATAGAAGATCGTGAGGTCTATAAGCTACAAAGAAAGGTATAACTAGTTGTCTTATTTCACATCATACTAGTTTTCTTTGTATGAATTTTGAAATACCAAACACAAGAGGCTAACGATTCTAGGTTTTGAATTTATGATTCAATTTTTTGTTTCTTTTGTTATTCGATCTTGTGATTCGATTGTTCTTAATGGTTAAACCTAGGGTTACTATAAGGAAATTAAATATTGAATTTCGTTGAAAGACTTTGTCTAGGAAGTGGTGGATGATCCCATACCCAAGAAGGCCAAGTGCCCTGCCATGTTTAACCTGGAAGCCGATCTTTGAAATAAATATTTAATCGAATTTGTAACATGGGTAGATTTGGATTAATAATGTTAAGCATCGTTTGCGATACAAGTCTAAATCTCTAAGAACAGATAAGTTAAATTTGGAATCAATAATGTTAAGTTCTGTTTGCGATTCCAAATTTAATTTTAAAGAACACAATAGGTTGTTAGGAATGGTTCGGGACTTGTACAAAAATTTTATACAGGGGAACCAGTACAATATTCCGAGTAGCAACCAACAAGGGTCTACACCAGTAACCACAGATTCCACTATGAATTCTTCTTCTTAGAACAACACCGAAGGTGGAGAAACCTTTTACAACAAGTTTTTAAAGCTCTCAAAAGAAAATAGAAACAAAGGAGAAGAAGAAAGGAAAGATTACAAGTTTTTGGCTTGGTTCTCCTTCTTTTGATTGCTTGAAGATTGAAGATGAGAGTTTGACACTAAGATTAGCAAAAGAATAGCAATAGAGCAGTATCTTAGCTTTGTGCCCAAATCTCCTTTTTAAACGCTTCATAATCGAGTCATTTCTTTGCTTTTTGGTCACCATAAATTGATTGGAGAATGCCTCAATCAATTACCAACTATTCGTTGAATGACAACTGACTCCAAATCGACGGCTGAGATGATTCCATTTTGAATTCTAATCAATTGGCATTAAGCACTAATCAATTAGCCACCTTAATCGTGTTGGTGCAACCTTAGGTCAAGGTTGACCTGGTTGACCTGACTCGAGTTGACCTGACTCGAGTTGTGTTTTGATGTTTGACGATGTTTGACGAGAAGAGAAGTTCTATTCTTGATGTTTGACAAGAATAGATGTTTGGGAGATTGTTGGTGCAACCGTAGGTCAAGGTTGACCTGGTTGACCTGATTCGGTGAAAAGTCCAAGTATGGAGACTTGGCACTGGAAAAGTCCAAGTATGGAGACTTGGCACGGGAAAAGTCCAAACGGGGAGTTTGGCGCAGGGAAAAGTCCTGGTGAGTGAAGCCAGGCAGTCGGGAAGTCCTGGTGAGTGAAGCCAGGCAGTCGAGAAATCCTGGTGAGTGAAGCCAGGTGAAAATCCTAGTGAGTGAAGCTAGGTGAAGGTGAAAGTCCTGGTGAGTGAAGCCAGGCATTCGGGAAAGTCCTGGTGAGTGAAGCCAGGCAAGGGAAAGTCCTGGTGAGTGAAGCCAGGCAGATTGGAAATCCTGGTGAGTGAAGCCAGGTGAAAACCCTAGTGAGTGAAGCTAGGTGAAAGTCCTGGTGAGTTAAGCCGGGCAAGGGAAAATCCAGATGGATCAAGGGTGATCGGACATCTGGTGTTGGGAAGTCCAAGTAGATCAAGGGAGTGATCGGATACTTGGCACGAAGAGGAAAGTCCAAGTGGGTCAAAGGGATTGACCGGACACTTGGTGGGGAGTCTTAGTAGGTCAAGGGAGTGACCGGATGCTAAGCATGATGTACCAATAGGTCAAGGTTGACCGGATATTGGTTTGGAAGGTTTGGGACTTGGTTTGGGCAAAAACCAAGCTCTGGATCGGTCACCAGACCGATCCAGTGATACGCTTGTGTATTTGATCGGTCTGCTGACCGATCAGATAACAAACAGAAGGCACGCATCGATTCTGTGAGCTTACTGATCGGTCTGGGGACCGATCAGCATGGAGCCTGATCGGTCTGCAAGACCGATCAGGCGATATCCTGATCGGTCTGCCGACCGATCAGGTGACGATCTTGAGGAGTGTGAGGAACCGCACTCAATAAGCCCTGATCGGTCAGCAGACCGATCAGGCCATACCCTGATCGGTCCCCACGACTGATCAGAGCACGATCAGTAGCTAGCGAAGTTCGGGAGAAAGCGCTGATCGATCTGTGGACCGATCAGGCACACTCCTGATCGGTCTGTGGACCGATCAGGGCACTAGCCGTTGCGACGCAACGGCTATATTCCTTCGTGTTTTTCTTCGCAGGTATAAAAGAAGCTACAGGGCTTCGTTGCTGCCATTGCTTCCTCCTTAGAACTTCTGTTCTTGTGCTCTAGAGCTTCTGCTCTTACCTGCTATCAGAGCTTTGCTGAGCTCCTCGCAGCTGAAGCTTCGCGTGAGCTTCTCGTCAGCTGCTGCTGGTGTGAAGCTGCTGCTTCATCACTCCAGTCAACAAGAAAGGCAAGCAAGTGTTTCATATTGTCTTTTGCTTTCTTGTATCTGTTGTACTCCTTCTTGTTGTTACAAGTATTGTGGCGAGGTTTCTCCACCCACAAGGAGCATTTATTAGCCGGTTCTCCGGGGACTCATCCACCGACGGATTGATATGGCTCGTCCACCTTACGGACACGCCGAGGAGTAGGAGTATCATCTCCGAACCTCGTTACATCAGTTTGTTTGAGGTTTGTCTTCTTTTCCTTCGTTTCTACGTGTTATTTTTCGCTGTGCTAACCTAGTTTGTAGAAACGCGATGATTTGGTGTCGGCTATTCACACCCCCCCCTCTCTAGCCTCCGTACGAAGGATCCTAACAAGTGGTATCAGAGCAAGGCGCGCTCTTCGTCGGATTAACACCCGTGGGAGCACAAGCTAGAGAATGGATCGACTCGGAGAAGACATCACGTTTCCACCCTTCTACGAGTGCTGCGACTTCGCGTATTGGAAGGTAAGAATGAGGTATTTTCTTATGACTAACCTTGAAAATTGGAGTTGTGTTCAATTAGGTTTCAAGCCTCCTATGGACAAGAAAGGAGAAACCCTAGAGAAGAAGGAGTGGACCAAGGAGCAAATCCACCAATCAACCATCAATGATGAGGTAACGAAAATCATTGAATTCTCTTTACCTAATGATGTTTTGTGTAGGATAGGTGGAAATAACGATGCCAAGGAGTTGTGGAATAACTTGGCAAAGTTCCATGAGGAGAACTCCACTCCAAGTCATGAAGAGGAGTCAAGTGAGCCAAGGAGTTCACATCATGGAGGAATGGATTTAGAAGTTGAGGGCCACTCAACATCTAAAGAAGAAGAGGAGAGTTCTTCTTCAAGGTTGGAGCAAGAAGAAGAAGCTTCTACCTCCGGAAGGGATGAAGGAGAGAGCGTTCATCCATCCTCAAACCTAGGTAACTCAAGCATTTTAATTTCTAGCAAATTACACATAATGTGCTTTGAGTGTAGGGAATTTGGGCACTACAAGAGTAAGTGTCCAAAGAGGGTTAGGAAGACTCCACCGGCGCCAAAGGTCAAGAAAGCCGGAGTCCCGATACGCAAAGGCAAAGAGCACGTGGTGTGCTTTCAATGCAAGCGAAGGGGACATTATCGGAGTCAATGTCCGAGGAGGAGGCAATCTCACAAGGACAAGAGACCGAACACGTCGATAGGGGGAGCTAAGGCAAACCCTAAGGTAACATTTAAGGCACATTCTTGCAATAATAATAAGACTCATGCTAGTAGTTTTATTGCAATTGTCAAGAATGATAAGCATGATAATCTTAGGAATCAATATATGTGCTTAGGAGCCAAACATGTAAGCCTAGATAAGGATAACACTAGGAAAGCCAACCCTAGAATTAACTCATCTAAGGCTAAGGAAAACCTAGGTAGGAATCCCAAATCAACTAGACATATGCCTAGGAATGCCTCAAAGAACAATGAAAAATTAAAACTTGAGGTATTAGCGAAGGAGAATCAAGTCTTGAGGTCAAGACTTGATACTTTGGAAAAGGCTCTTAAGAACTTGGAGAAGTCATCTCTAGGGTTTAAGGGTCAAAAACCAATGTCCAAGGACAAGAAAGGTTTGGGTCACAAACCTAAGTCCCAAGTGGTCAAGCCCACTTATCATAATGTTCCATTCGATTATGGAACAAAATCTAGGGCTAGGAAGACCATCACCAAGGTCACAAGGGGAGTCACCCCTAGAGTTGATCTTGATGAGTCCCAAATGACCAAAGCTTTAAAGCCTAAGAGGGTCATTAGGAGGGTTGCTAGGGAAGTTATCCCTAGTGAATATTTAGTGAACCCAATGAGCTCAAATAGGTATTGGATTCCTACGAGCATCTTCTCTACCCCATAGATGGGTTAGAGAGTGTCAACTCCGATTAGAAGGGTAGTTGACCCAACTTTGAGGAAATTGACGCTCAAGGAGCATTTTCAAGGTTTTTGGGAACCTTTGAAAATGAAATGGAATATTTACTCCTTGGAAGAGTAAAATGTGCCATCATGGAAAATGATGATGTTAATTTCAATTGGCACAATTTGGGAAAAATCTAGAGAACTCTTGAGGAAAAATGAAACATGCCAAGATTTGAGGATAAATTTGATCTTTAAGTGGCATGGATGAATCTAGAGTTCAAGAAGTGTCAAAATTAGGATTTTGGCATATTAGGGCAATCAAGGGTTAAAGCTTAAGTATTAGCTAAGGCTAAGGATACTTAGATAGGTAATCTAGGTATGTCTTATTCATGCTAAATCTTGCCATGATTATTTGCCCTCACATGTCATGACATCATGTTTAATTTTATCATTTGATATGTCATGATAAAGCTTAGGTTCTTTATATGTCATGCTTTAGTTAAGTTTCATACTTTATGCCATGACATCATGACATTGGCACATGTTTTCATTTATGATATTATTTCATGCCATGTCATCATCTCTTGCATTAATAATCAATGAAATTGATTTAAGGATAAAAGCACATTTTGATATTGAGATCAAATTGGTGTTTAGAAAATGCATGAGAACTTAGCCTAAGTTGACCTAAACTCATATCTCACATCAAAATTGACTTGAATGTGTTTGATACACCTTAGATGTGTGTGAGATATTAGGATGATGAGTTAGGATCAAGGTGCATAGTTCTTGTACCTAGATGAACCTAATTCAAAATTGGGGGATCATAGGGAAAGCTTATGTACAAGTCATGTACATTTAGCCCTAAGATTATGGTCCTAAATTAAAAGGTTTAAAATCATTTTGAAATTGATTTGAAAAACCTTGATGAAGCTTTTCTAGTGATAGTATTCATCATTGAACAAAGTGATACAAAGTTTTTGAAACTTTGAGCTATTTCAAAACTTTTCAAACTTTGTATCAAGATTTGAAAATGAAAGTTATTTTCATAGAAAACTATTTTTCCTTGATAGTATATGTTACGAGGAATATATCCTCAAAATTTTATAATTTTTGGAATTTTCTGGAATTTGTTGTGAGTTTCTGAATTTCGGGAGAAGGAAATCAGAACTCGAGTCTGTCCAAGGCTGGATCGGTCACTGGACCAATCCAGGGAAGGCTGGATCGGTCTGGGGACCGATCCAGAGGGGTCCTGATCGGTCCGGTGACCGATCAGGCGTGCTGAATTTGCTGAATTTCGACTGTGGTCTGAAATTTCAGCTGTGGGAATTGAGTTTCAGGTTTCTAAAGGTTTGAAACTCTCCAAGACATTGTTGGTGCAATGGTCAAGGGGGAGTTGACTTTTAGGGGGAGTTTTTTTTCTCCTTAAGACTTTTGAGGATTAGTGATATGGGATTGTCACTAAGTTGAGTGTTGAGTTTAGTATCAAGGGGGAAATTAAGGGTTTCAATGAAAGGTATGAGACTTTCATTAGGAAGAAACTCTTGACCTTGATTCCCTCTTTTTGATGTGTGTCAAAAAGGGGGGAGAGATGTCCCAAGGGGGAGAGTGTAGGTTTTGGAAGAATGTTCAAGGAAGAACATTGGAAAACCTAAGTTAGGTTATCGGGTTAACCTAACTTGATTTTGGATTTTGTCAAACATCAAAAAGGGGGAGATTGTTGGTGCAACCTTAGGTCAAGGTTGACCTGGTTGACCTGACTCGAGTTGACCTGACTCGAGTTGTGTTTTGATGTTTGACGATGTTTGACGAGAAGAGAAGTTCTATTCTTGATGTTTGACAAGAATAGATGTTTGGGAGATTGTTGGTGCAACCGTAGGTCAAGGTTGACCTGGTTGACCTGATTCGGTGAAAAGTCCAAGTATGGAGACTTGGCACTGGAAAAGTCCAAGTATGGAGACTTGGCACGGGAAAAGTCCAAACAGGGAGTTTGGCGCAGGGAAAAGTCCTGGTGAGTGAAGCCAGACAGTCGGGAAATCCTGGTGAGTGAAGCCAGGTGAAAATCCTAGTGAGTGAAGCTAGGTGAAGGTGAAAGTCCTGGTGAGTGAAGCCAGGCAAGGGAAAGTCCTGGTGAGTGAAGCCAGGCAGATTGGAAATCCTGGTGAGTGAAGCCAGGTGAAAACCCTAGTGAGTGAAGCTAGGTGAAAGTCCTGGTGAGTTAAGCCGGGCAAGGGAAAATCCAGATGGATTAAGGGTGATCGGACATCTGGTGTTGGGAAGTCCAAGTAGATCAAGGGAGTGATCGGATACTTGGCACGAAGAGGAAAGTCCAAGTGGGTCAAAGGGATTGACCGGACACTTGGTGGGGAGTCATAGTAGGTCAAGGGAATGACCGGATGCTAAGCATGATGTACCAATAGGTCAAGGTTGACCGGATATTGGTTTGGAAGGTTTGGGACTTGGTTTGGGCAAAAACCAAGCTCTGGATCGGTCACCAGACCGATCCAGTGATACGCTTGTGTATTTGATCGGTCTGCTGACCGATCAGATAACAAACAGAAGGCACGCATCGATTCTGTGAGCTTACTGATCGGTCTGGGGACCGATCAGCATGGAGCCTGATCGGTCTGCCGACCGATCAGGTGACGATCTTGAGGAGTGCGAGGAACCGCACTCAATAAGCCCTGATCGGTCAGCAGACCGATCAGGCCATACCCTGATCGGTCCCCACGACCGATCAGAGCACGATCAGTAGCTAGCGAAGTTCGGGAGAAAGCGCTGATCGATCTGTGGACCGATCAGGCACACTCCTGATCGGTCTGTGGACCGATCAGGGCACTAGCCGTTGCGACGCAACGGCTATATTCCTTCGTGTTTTTCTTCGCAGGTATAAAAGAAGCTACAGGGCTTCGTTGCTGCCATTGCTTCCTCCTTAGAACTTCTGTTCTTGTGCTCTAGATCTTCTGCTCTTACCTGCTATCAAAGCTTTGCTGAGCTCCTCGTAGCTGAAGCTTCGCGTGAGCTTCTCGACTGGATTCTCGTCAGCTGCTGCTGGTGTGAAGCTGCTGCTTCATCACTCCAGTCAACAAGAAAGGCAAGCAAGTGTTTCATATTGTCTTTTGCTTTCTTGTATCTGTTGTACTCCTTCTTGTTGTTACAAGTATTGTGGCGAGGTTTCTCCACCCACAAGGAGCATTTATTAGCCGGTTCTCCGGTGACTCATCCACCGACGGATTGATAGGGCTCGTCCACCTTACGGACACGCCGAGGAGTAGGAGTATCATCTCCGAACCTCGTTACATCAGTTTGTTTAAGGTTTGTCTTCTTTTCCTTCGTTTCTACGTGTTATTTTCCGCTGCGCTAACCTAGTTTGTAGAAACGCGACGATTTGGTGTCGGCTATTCACACCCCCCCCTCTCTAGCCTCCGTACGAAGGATCCTAACAAATCGATCATCCAATCGATTTGGGAGCCTTATGTTCTTGGGAAGAATACATCCCAATTGATTGGTAGTTTTCCAATCAATCAACTAATCTATTTGAAAACTTTCTGTTCTCATGAAAAAGCTTCTCAATCAATCAACTAATCGATTGATAGTTTCCCAATCGATCAGTTAATCGATCTAAGAACTTTCTATTCTTGCGAATAAAGCTTCTCAATCGATTAGCCAATCGATTGGTAGTTTCCCAATAGATCAACCAATCGATCATGGAGCTTTCTGTGTGCTTGAATTTGATTACCAGTCGATTGACAATTTATGCCAATCGATTGATACACTCTTTTGCTTCCAGGTTTTGGGTTTTATCTCACCAAGTGATTGGTGAACTTACCAATCAATTGGGGAACCCTAAAATAGGATTTTCACCCCTAAACCCTTAAGCATACACTCCTTTTTATATTCAATCGATTCTAAATACCTCATGCCAGATGAACCTCTTGTTCCTTAGACTTTGTGCCTGGAACTTCTTCATCTCCTAGTCTTCATGCTAAGAATTTGGCCCTTGACCATTCCCTATACTCTGTGCTTGGAGCTTCCTCATCTCTGAGTCTTCATGCCAAGAATTAGGTCCCCAACCTTTCCCTCACTATAATAAAATCCTCATTCAACAACACTCAAAAGATAATAGTTTTATGCCAAAACCGTTATTTTTTACCTTTTAACAACGGTTTTAACAAAAATTGTTGTCTTTTAGCAGTTTTTTTTTTTGCCTACGATAATAGTTTTTAAAAATCGTTGTCTATTTATGCTTTTTTGGGCTATGACAATGGTTTTTGAAGGCTACGGCAATAGTTTTTGAAAACTGTTGTCTATGTGCATTTTTTTTGGATTACGATAACGGTTTTTGAAAACCGTTTTCTATTAAGTGTTGTTGAATACTGTTATTTTTTTTTCCTTCACTGTTTCTTCTGTTGAAAACTGTCATCTTGCTCCAACTCGCTTTCTGGTTCCGGTTTCGTTGCCATGAGTGCGAGGTAGTTGTGATGCTTCTGATCTTCGACATCTGATTCTTCTGAAGATGATTCGCCCCATGTCACCTTGAGTTCCTTCTTCCTTCTGGTTGTTTTGGGTTTGTCATCTTTCATCTTTGGACACTTGTGATTGTAGTGTCCTTTCTTGTTACACCCGTAGCATGTGATTTTCGCCTTCATGTCATTTGACTTGATTACCTTTTGTAGGTCCTTCTTCGAGAAATTGTTCTAGCTTCTTATGAACATTTTTCTGACCATGTTCACGAGTTGTTCTTCTTCATCTTCTGAACCAGATTCATATTCGGGTTCTGGTTTGTTCTTATGTTTGGTCTCTTTTGAGGGACTTGCAAAGAGTGTGATACCTTTCTCGACCTGCTTTGAGTTAGTCTGTTCATGGAGTTTAAGTTCACAAAACAACTCATCTAGTTTTAATTTAGATAAATTCCTTGAAATTTTGTAGGTATCCATGATGGATGCCCACAGTGCATTTTGAGGAAAAGCGTTTAGAGCATACCTTATCAAATCTCGGTTCTCCATTTGATAGCCGATTGTATGGAGCCCGTTGAGGATGCCCTTTATCCTCGCGTGCAATTGACTGGCAAATTCTCCTTCTTGCATTTTTATATTAAATAATTTATTTAAAAATAAGTCCCTTTTTGTTACCTTTACATTGTTGGTTCCCTTGTGTAGTTCTATGAGTTTGTCCCATAGCTCCTTCGCATTTTTGTGCGAGCCGATGTGGTTCAGTTCTTCCTTCATTAGCCCGCACTGGATTGTATTGAGGGCCTTGAAGTCAATCTAGGTCTTTTTCTTCATCTCTGGATTCCAATTTTTTGGGTCCATTGGAATTATGGTGTTGTGGTCGACTGGAGCCTTGTATCCTTTGGTGACGCTGAACCATTGGTCGAAGTCAGTCTTCAGGTACACCTCCATCTATTTCTTCCAATATGGGAAATCATCACCGCTAAAGAGGGGAGGACGTACGGTACTGTATCCCTCGTTTTGGGCCGTAAATCTTGCACACAAAAGAGGAAAATGAAAAGAAGTCCCAAGACTAGGTCTTGGATTAGCAGTGTGGGAGAAAAATAAGGGTATTAAGGCTCGATTGGTGTTGCACCAAATCAGAGTAGTTTGCAACAAAAAATTTATCCAAAGAGGTAATCATACCAATTTGGATTTTATCGAGAAAGCTAAAAAACATCAAGAGACAAGTATTTGGCTAGGAGAACCCGACAACTAGGATGAGGCCGAAGGAAGCTCCTGAAGGCAAGGCGTGAAGAATGGGGAGATATCTGAGGGACGCAAGGCTGATGGAGGAGGCTAGAAGGCTAGTTCGAGGTTGGTCGGGTGTGGCCAAATGCTAGGCATGGAAACCCAACAGGTCACGGTTGACCGAGAGTTGGGTTGGAGACTTTGGATTTGAGATTAAGTCAAGTCCAGGATGGTCAATCGATTGGGAAATCAATTGAACCAGGGTCCAATCGATCAGCCGATCGATTGGAGTGTGCTGCGAAGGAAGAAATGGCCCAATCGATTGGTTGATCGATTGGGAGCATGAGTCGCAAGCACAGAGGCCTTCCCAATCGATTGAGAAATCGATTGGGAATCTCCAATTGATCGACCGATCGATTGGAGCTGGGAGTTCTTGCGCGATCGCGAGAATACAGAAAGCATCTGAATCGATCGGTGGATTGATTCAGACTGCCCCAATCGATTGGCCGATCGATTGGGAGTCGACCGTTGCGCAGGATGCAGGCGATGGATGGCTGCGATGGAGCGGGCTGACGTGGCAATCTATTGAGGTTGATTTCAATCGATTGGAGGCACTGTATAAAGCCTAGGCAGAGCGTTTTCTTCGCTAGATCTTTACGATTTCTTCCTGCGATTTTTCTGCAGTTTTTAGTGACAATATCCAGCATTCACTGCCAATTCTTGAAGGCTCTTGAGAGTGTTCTCTCAAGGTTCAAGAGGCAATAACAAACAACAAGTAAGTAAGAAGAGAGTGTTTTTACTTGTATTTGTATTTCTTCTTCATGTGTGAGTTGTTTATGTGTGTGAGAATTTGTACAAGGCTTCTCCGCCTTCGGCTGCGACCGAGAAGGAGGGTTTTCATAGTGGAGGAGCGTGTCATGTGTGGATCCTTGGATTAGTCACCTCTTCTTGAGGTGGATACTAAGTAAATCTATTTGTTAGCGTTGTGTAAGTCTTGTATTTTATTTCTGCTGCATATCATCATCAAGACGCAACCGACGAGCATGCGACGAGACGCTATTCACCCCCCTCTAGTGGGCACATCGGTCCCAACAAACAACACATTTAACTGTAACCTATTTGTCATACATCAAAATCAGATTATTAATTAGTGCAACCTGCACCAACACGCATAAGTAGGGATGGATGTTATGCGAGAGAATTGTTGCACAAGAGGCATAGATATCTCAACTGAAGCGTAGGAGAAATTAAGACACAAGAAATATTACAACCTAATGGATTACTCCAATAGTTAGAGCCGACTCCAACCCACGAAAGAGAAGATGGTCAAATGCTTTTTGATACCCTACTTAAATCTTTTATTATAGTACCCTTTTATTTGTTATTATGACATTTACTTTCGTTCGTAATTTTTTTATTATTTATTTTTCGTTAATGGATGAAGTTATAGGAGTAGTTAGAAAAGAGGATAGAATTATAGCTCTTAAGATAATAGTGGCGAAAGAAACTATGAACATAATTAACGCATATGCACCATAGGATTAGATGAAGCTACCAAATCAAGATTTTGGGACAACTTAGATGAAATATTACAAAACATTTCACCAAATGAAATGATTTTAATAGAAGGTGATCTAAATGGGTATGTCGGTGTGAAAAATGAGGAATATGAGAGAGTACATGGGGGTTATGGGTTTGGAACGAGAAATAAGGAAGAGAAAACTATATTAGATTTTGTAATAGCATATGACCTTATATTAACTAATACATTTTTCTTTAAAAAAAAGAACACTTAATCACGTTCAAAAGTGGGAATAATAAATCGCAAGTTGACTTTCTTATGGTTAGGAAGAAGGATAGAAAGATTTGTAAAGATTGCAAGGTCATCCCTAGAGAAAGTTTAACTACCCAACATAGGTTAGTAGTATTGGATATACGCCTCAAACATAGTATCAATAGAAAGAAAATATGTATGACTCCTATAATTAAGTGGTGGAAGTTAAAGGATGGGAAGCAAAATATATTTAAGGAGTACAAGCATTAGGTGAAATATACGATGATTATAATATGACATGAGATAAAATGGTATCAAAGTTGAAAATAGTAACTAAAAGTGTACTCGATGAGTCAAAGGGACATGCATTGCTAAGTAAGGAATCTTGGTTGTGGAATGAGAAAGTACAAGAGTGAAGGAAAACTGAATAGCTTACAAGGAATTATATATGTGCAAGAACGAGGAAAATTTTAAAAAATATACAATAGCCAAGAAAGAAGCTAAGAGAGTAGTGGATGAAGCAAAGAATGAAACTTTTGAATGATTATATCAAAAATTAGATATAAAAGAAGGGGAAAGAGACATTTATAGAATAGCTAAAATGAGAGAAAGGAAGACAAGTGATCTCCTAAAAAAATGTATTAAAGATGAATATAATAGGGTATTAGTAAACGATGGAGAAATAAAAGAGTAGCGGAAGAGATATTTTCATCAACTTTTTAATGAAGGTTTAGGTGACCAATTTAACTTAGGTAATTTAAGTAGGACAAATGAGCATAGCAATTTAAATTTTTATCATAGAATTCAAACTCCAGAAGTAGAATAAGCTTTAAATGAGATGTACAATAGAAAAATCATTGGGTCAGATGATATTCCGATAGAGGTATGGAAGTGCCTAGGGAAACAAGGTATTGAATGACTTACAAAATTATTTAACATGATATTGAAAACGGAAAAAAATATTTGATTAATGGAGGATAAGTACTTTAGTTCCCTTATATAAGAATAAGGGAGTCATACAAAATTGTGCAAACTATGGGGGTATTAAACTAATGAGTCATATCATAAAACTTTGTGAAAAAGTAATAGAAAAAAAATTAAGGAAGGAAACCACGGTGACCAAAAATTAATTTGGGTTCATGCCTAGAAAGTCGGAAATAAAAGCTATACATCTTCTTAGACAATTAATTGAAAAATATCAGGAGCAAAAGCAAGATTTACACATGATATTCATTGACTTAGAAAAAACTTATGATAGAGTTCTAAGAGAAATTATACGGAGAATCTTAGAAAAGAGAGGTGTTAGCATAACATATATTAAACTAATTAAGGATATGTATGAGGATGTAATGACCAGAATAAAGACTTTAGTCAGAGTAACTGAAGCATTTCCAAGAAAATAGGGTTACATCAAGGATCAGCTCTAAGTCTCTATCTTTTTACACTAATTATGGATGAACTCACTGCACACATTTAAGATATAGTACTGTGGTGCATGTTGTTTGTAGATGATATTATTTTGGTAGATGAAATACATGAAAGAGTAAATGCCAAACTAAAATCTTGTCGGGAAACACTATATGGGAAAGATTTTAGGCTTAGTAGAAAAAAGATAAAATATATAAAATTTAAGTTTAGTAATATTA
This sequence comes from Zingiber officinale, assembly GCF_018446385.1. Lineage (NCBI taxonomy): Eukaryota > Viridiplantae > Streptophyta > Magnoliopsida > Zingiberales > Zingiberaceae > Zingiber > Zingiber officinale. Next base: position 50,351,109 of record NC_056004.1, read on the forward strand.
AACATAATGAGATAATTGTTAAGATAAGAGATGACGAGTTGCCCAGAACCAAGAGCTTTAGATATTTAGGATCATTTTTACAAAATGATGGAGGGATTGAGAGAGATGTCTTATATAGAATACTAGCAGGATGGTTGAAATGGAGGAGAGCGTTGGATGTTTTATGTGACTGTAAAGTACCTCTAAAACTTTAAAAAAAAAATTACAAAACTACAATTAGACCTACTATGTTATATGAGGCTGAATGTTAGGCTATAACTCAAGCACATGAGAAAAAAATGAGAGTTGCAGAGATGAGGATATTAAGGTGAATGTGTGGACATACGAGAATGGACAAAATAAGAAATTAGAGCATTAGAGAGAAAGTTAAAGTTGCATCTATTGAGTGAAAACTCCGAGAGGCACGTTTAAGATGGTACGGACATGTACTTAGATGGCTAATAAATGTTTTAGTTAGGCGATGTGAGGTTATGACAAACACACATATCAAACAAGGAAGAGAAAGACCAAAAAAGACTTGATTAACAACAATAAAACAAGATAAAATTTATTTAAGTATAGATGATGATATAGTAGAAGGTAGAGCTCAATGACATAAAAAGATCCATATAACTGAACTCACCTAGTGGGATAAGCCTTGGTTGTTGTTGTTGTTGTTGTTGATCCGTTATTTAATAAGTTTTTTTGAATTGTATCAGTTATTATTATTTTTAGAAATGACTTATAAATTGAAAAAAATAATTCAATACTTTTTAAAAAATTAGCAGCAAAAATATCGATCAAATGTATATTCGTTAGAAATTTTCTAAATAAATTACTAGCCAAATATATATATTGGTTGGTAAATTTTTAAAAAAATTACCAACCAAATATATATTTGTCGATATTTTAAACAAATTACGGCCCATTTTACTTTAAAAATTACCGGACAAATATATATTTGGCAAATCATTTTAAGAAGGTTTATCGGTCAGGTACTATTATTCAAAAATATCAACCAATAAAATTGTCGGGAATAAAATTTACTGACCATGGATTACCTCAAGTCCCGGCGAAATTATTTTGGTTGGTAATCCATATTACCGGCCAAAAAAATGGAATTACTAGCCATTTTTGTTGGCTGATAATCCTATTTTTTTCCCGTAGTGATTCCTCCCCCGAGAAATAGAAAGGGTTGCCTCCTTCGGAGATAGGACTTGAGAGAAATTAAACTGAGCAAATCAACTTAGTGGAAATGAGAGGCGCCGCCAATAGTTACCATTACCTTGACCTTCCATCATCCTCCCGTGTGCCTGCTGCACATACCTTTCTTTGTGTGCCTCCTTCAAGGAAGAGGGCTTGAGAGGAAGGGCTAAAAGGGTGCCTTCTTTAGGAGAAGAACTTTAGCAAAAGGAAGAAGATGAACAGTCAATTGTGCTGACTTGGCATTACTCACAGCAAGTGACCATTCTTCTAGAGAAAGAGAGACAAACATCTAGAGAACTAGACCGCCAACTCGAGCCCCTTCTCCTACTCTCTCACGTGTAAAGCCTCTCCACACAAGCTACCATGTGTACTCATCAGATAGTCAAAGGTGTGGGGAATGTGAGGTTGTTGTTGTTCTTCTGGAGGTATGATCACCTGCCATCTTGTTAGAGATGAGATCTGCCCAGAAGATCTGCTGCTACCTGGGCAGGTTGACTACTCACCATCATGCATCATCACCTGTCTAGTCACCTAACACCAATCATCTCCCTGATAGCTCTCACCAAGTCCTCTTGTCAGACTCAGGATTAGGGAATCATTAGCATGAATGATTAATTTAAATAAGCGGAGGGATCCAAGTTCAGGGGAGATATTCCCTAACGAGGATGTTCTCACGGCCTGAACGGGATGCTGAGGACATTCTCGAGCGGGGATGGGAGAACTCCATGTCCCTCTCTATCCTTCTCACGTGATCAGCTACTATGTTCTCCTTTCTGCACCTATTGCATCTCTCTATGTCAAATTCTTGGAGCAAAAACATCATCTGATAAGTCGTGATTTTGCCTTTGTCTTCTTAGGAAGGTACTTTAGTGTTGCATGATCAGAAAAAACCACACATGTGAGAACAAAGCACATATGATCTAAATTTATCTAGTGCAAAAATAATTGCTAAAAGCTCCTTCTCTATGGTAGTATAGTTGGCTTGAGCGGCGTCCAATGGCCTGGAGGCATAATAAATGACGTGCGATGCCCCCTCCACTCTTTGCACCAAAACCGCTCCAACTGCAAAATCAAGGGATTAAATGATAGGAGTAGAGGTAAGGGCCTCCCTTAGTTTGTCGAAGAGAGGATGAAGCTTTACAACCCCACATACCCAACTTAAAGCTGAGTTTGTTCCTTGTTACTATCTTTTATGATGAATAAACTTGTTAGTTGTTAGTTTTGCATGGTTGTTGTTATTTTAGTTGGTTATTTTTAGCTTTCCTATTCGTGTGATCCCTTTTGCAATGTTTTGATGGTTGAAAAAAATAGTTAAATTTGACCATTGAATTTTTGGATATTTTTACATGAGTGAGTCTCTTACTTACATATTGGTCATGAGTGTGGTGATGGATTCTATCTTGATTGATTGAGTGTGATAGATAAAATCGCCTAATGAGAATCACCTTCAAGCCTATTATTAATCTTTTCTTTCTGTGATGGCACTCATGGAAAATGATATTCTAGAACTTGCTTTGCTTCTTTTTGAAACCATAGTAGCATATGCATGCATGAAAATGATGAAAGATATTTTTTATTCTTCTTTCCTCATAATTCCCATATTCTTTTTCCACAAAATATTTTCATTTAACATTTTAATCTTTGATCATCTTTGCTTGTTCTATTTCCTTGAGAGTTTGGTTTCTGATTTGATGAGTTATTTTGCACGAGACGGACAACAGTCCAAGTGTAGGGGTGGGGGATGATTATTCGACAGTCCATGGATCAACATCTGTAAGGAGTGTTTTGTAGATGCCTAAGGTAGTGGAATGTGTTCAGAATTTGAAAGGGTAACAGAATTGAAGCCGCAAACTGTACACTGGGATTTTGCATGCTGATTTGTGCTTATTAGTAGAGTAAGGAGGATGAAGTTTGTGAATTTCAGGAATGGGAATTCTGTTGCTTGTTGGATTGGATTTTTGGAAGTACAAGAGGATGAGTTAGAAAAAAACAGAAACCGAATAAAAATAAAATAAAATAAAATAAAAACAGAGAAAAGCTTAAAGGAAGGATTTTCTGGATTTCTGCAAGATTCAGTTTAATCGTTCATCTTTTCAATTCGTAGTGTAGTTCTTTGATCATTGAAGGATTAGAATAAACTCTTGAATAATTATGGTTCTTGGTGTCTTCCTTTTCCAAATCCCTTAATGGTTTGAAGCTAAGCAACACAGAAATGAAACTCATTTTGACCAGTGTGCTCAGAATTGTGGCTGGAAGTTACAGAATTTGAATGGGAAACAATTGGAGAATGGTGTAACTGGAAATTGGGAAATGAATTCTGAAATGCATCAACTTTTCAGCAGATCAGAATCTGATTCTTTGAATTCGGCAGCCTCATTCCTTGAGTTAGAGTCTGAATTTGATGTTGGAATGCGGATTGGAGCTGCTGTCCCTGGATTCAAATTTCAGAAATTGTTTCCCGGAAGCAACTTCCATCTAGACATGAGATTCTGGAATTGAAACAAATGTATGAGATATATTGATCAAAATGTTCAAGAGAAGAAAAGGAGCTGATTTCTGAAACTGAATACAACAGCCAATGAATTCAGCGAGCTGTTGTGTGCCAAATCTGATTCCTGTTCTTCTTAACCATCAAAAACCTCAATTGAGGTTCTTATTAATTCAGTGCTAAAAGAGAGTCTTAGTTAAGTTGAGCTCTTCATTACTTAAGCTGAAATCACCTTGAATTTCAATTGCTGAAACTGAAATCTGGAAAACCAGAATTCAGAAATCAGTTACATTTCTGAAATTTCCTTTTGGCATGATTTCTGAATCCGGTGTTGAATTCATGAAGTGAAGAAATTAATTGGATCTTAGAGAGCCTCCTAACTGATGAAAATACTGGAAGTGAATTTCTGAAGATAAAATTAAAAGACCTGGCAAAGAGAAAACTCAGGACACTAAATTTAATTCATGTGAATGATCCTGGTCAAGGGAGAAAAGTCCATATGATCCTGCTGAATTTCGAAAATTATAACTTTGTGCTTCCATTAATCAGTTTTGTCTCAACTTAGAATCTGAATGGCACTATTGAATCTGAATCTAAATCAGAAAAACAAGTTCAGAGTAGTACAATTGCTGCTATGGAACTGAACCTTGGGATTTCTGAACCTGTAAAATCAGAGAACTCTGATACAACTTCGAATCTGATTGTTTTGCTCAAGTTTCTGAAGTTTTGAAACCTGAGATGGCACAACTTAGTGAGTTTTTGTTGGATGTTGTTTTCTGACATCTGAATAATAAAGAATTCTGTCGCTATAAACTGAATTTGATTCTTTCAATCTACTCAAATCTGATTCAGATATAGCCTCTAATTCTGATCTACTTAAATCTGATTTTTGAAACTATAGCAGTGCAGAAATTGAAAAGCTCATCAAACACCTTGATGCAAGGATACTGCTTAATTGCTTGATGTTACCTATCTACTGCTGACAGCCAACCGTAAGCAGGGACTGAGGTAGGAGAAGCAGTAATATCCTGTAAGCTGATTGCTGAATTGGAAAAAAATCAGGAGAGTGAAACTAAATCCGGAATTGCAACTCAAATTTGCAGAAGATAGGGTTACAGAAAAAGAGTTGCAGAGTTGCTGAAATTGTGTGTGATTCCAGAGACTACTTCATTGATTTCCGAAACTGCAATTCTGAAATTCAGAAATTATCAAGTTAATAACCAAATACTATTCCAGTTAGGGCTTCCTGATAATTCAGTATTAAATGGTGTTACAACTTCTGTAAATTATTCATGATTCGGGTCTTAACTACTTAAGACTTTCAAATTCTGAAACTAACATCCAGAAAGCTGATTTCTAGAATTGAATTCAGGAAACTAAAACATGCTACAGCTGTGGAATTCTGAACTGGCAGTGCTTAATATTGGATAAAATTATCCTTATTTGGTGGGCTTATTTGTAAGTTGCACACGTGAATACGATCCGAACCCTTTAAAGTGATCTAACTTATGTCTAGTGGGTTTCGGGTAATTAGATATGGATCTCATATGTGTAGAATCTATAGTCCCGCATCTATTATCATCTATTTGCTGATAATAGATGTTTAGTATATATGGATTTATAGTCCCACATCTATTATCATCGATGGGCTGATAATAGATGTGCACTATATAATGGGTTTGTTCCCAGAGGATTAGGGTAATCTTGAGTAGACGTCTCTTCGTTCCCCATTGACAAAGAGAATCCGGCGCCGTCAACCCTAACTCTTTCGGAAGACCAACCTTCTTCTCCTCCTTCTTCTTCCGCAGGATTGTTGGATCGACGAGCTCTGCACGAAGAACCATGACAATTCCGTTGCATTCAGGTTCTTTGTAATTACAGTATTTATTTCCTTATGTCGTGTTCTCGATGAAATGAAGATCCATGCTCATATGTTCTTGTTTTTCCTATTCGAATTCTTACTTTGATTGTCTAGAATTCATGCGGCTTAGGTTTTACGAGACCCATCAATTGGTATCAGAACCAAGTTTTTGTTTCATCGTTTTCATTGATTATAAAGTTTGAATTTTTCGTCAATTTATTGTTTGTATGCTAGATTAAGTTTTCCTAGTATAATACAATTATTTGATCGTCGAAATCTTTTGTATAGAAAATCTAGGAAAAGACTTGATCTTCCATGTAGTAATGGTTTAATAGATTGGTTTGGTCGACCAATATATTACCAAGTCTAAAACATCAAACAGAATTGATAGAAATTGATTAAGAATTTTTTTTAAATGATTTCCCGTCTTAAACTCGTGACTATGTTAATTTTAATCGATTAAATTTGATTTTAATTGGTTGAGATTTTTTTTAAATTAATTAAGTTTTTTTAATTTCTGTTTCAATATGGAACACTGTTTCATTAATATATATATATATATATATATATATATATATTACTGTTTCAATTCGAAACAGTATCAAGGGAATATATATATATATTATTTTTGTTGTATGGTATTAAAAGTTTTTTTTATGTACTGTTAAAAAAACCAAAAAAATGAAAAAAAAAAAAACGAAAAAAAATACTATTTCGTTGAAACAGTAAAGAGAAAAAAATAATTATTTAATTATAGAAGTTAAATAATTAAGAAATTAAATAGTATTAATTAATACTATTTAATTACAGAACTTAAAGGAAATTTTAATTTCATAAGGGAAAATTCTATACATAGTCATATAGTCGCATATAGTAGGCTTTCGAATCGATTAGGATAATCGATTGGATCATACCAATCGATTACCATAAGATATCAATCGATTAATAAGTCTAATTTTATATTGTTAAGGCTGATTAAATAATTTTTGTTCGAATTAAGTTCCTAGTATTTTCTTGGGTCTATCTACACAACGTGCTACTAAGTTGAACTAATGTGTCGACCCAAAGGAAGACACCTTAGGTAGGTTTAGTGCATTCTGTGTAGGTAGACGTATATCTATGCTAAAAGTAATCGGCCCAAAGGAAGATTACTTTTATGCCAGATATATGCATAAGGTAACTTACAACTATAGAACAAAATATTATTTTGTTTAGATCATGCACACAATATGTCGACCCAAAGGAAGACATATTATGTGGCCAATTAAGGTTGTTGTAAGTTATGGACCAAAATATAACTCATATACAGTATCATATTATGCGCATAATGGGTCGGCCCAAAGGAAGGCACATTGTGTGGCCAATTAAAGTTTGAGTTATATTAGAGAGTATCGCTAACGAATAATGTGTCGGCCCAAAGGAAGACACATTATGTTGTACTTGGTATCTCATAAAGAGCCCATTTATATGCATTTAAAATTTTTATTTTATTTTCATAATGTTATATTACTTAATATGTTCTTGGCTTTAGTAAAATCGTGAGCTTAAATAAATTTCTCTCTTTAATTTCAGTGCAATCTGTAACTGCCAACATTAATAACATCTCAACACTAACTGGTTCGAATTTTGCTGAATGGAAAGAATACGTAACCGTAGTCTTAGACTGCATGGACTTAGACTATGCATTAAGGAATGATCGTCCCGCACCTCTGACCAATGCTAGCACTATAGAGCAGAGGCCTGAATTTCAGCTCTGGGAGAAATCAAATCGCATGTGTCTGAGTATCATGAAGCTTTCCATACCGGCACCAATAAAGGGCTCAATAACGGAGGGAGAAGATGCTAAGAGTTTCCTAGACCAATTAGTAGACCGATTCACCTCAAATGAAAAAGTTGAGACTACCACACTTCTTACGAAGTTAGTAACCATGTGGTATAATAGTAAAGGAAACATAAGGGAGTATATTATGGAGATGTCCAATATAGCGACAAGTCTGAAAGCACTAAAACTCGATATGTCCGAGGGTATTTTAGTGCATTTTGTCTTGATGTCTCTGCCTGCACGGTTCACTTCTTTTAAGATATTGTATAATACTCAAACACTACAAGAAAACAGGCCTTCAGAGACGAAAAATTCTGTCTTTGAAAGTCATTTTTCCGTCTCTAAAGGATATTTGAGACGGAATATTCCGTTTCAAATATCCGTTAGTGAAAGCCCCGTAGCTAAATTTGAGATGGAAATATTCTGTCTCTAATTTTAAAAACAGATTAAAAAACTGTTTATGAATATGTTTTATTTTGACCAAATGAAATTAATTAAAAATAAAAATTTCGTTTCTAATTTTACAAATATAATTTTAATCTGTTTATAAATTTATTTATAATTCTGTTTATAAATTCGTATATAAATTCTGTCTCAAATTTTGTTTTAAATCCGTAATTAATCTCCGTCTCAAATAACATATCAAATATAATTTTAATCTGTTTATAAATCTGTTTATAATTTTATTTATAAATTTGTATATAATCATTTTTAAATTTATTACTAAATTTATATTATATTATATTTTTATATTTCTCATCTACATAGTACTTTCAACAATCACACATTTCAAATAAATTAAAAATATTTAAAACAATTAATTTTAATGCAAAAGTATCGTACAATTAATATTGAAATAAATAAATATTCATATAATCTAAATACATTTAACCATTAATCAAAGATAAAGTAATTTAATCTTTATTTCACTTATCACAACACTCACGGGGACCAGATCCTCTTAGATATAAATGATTTGTATATCTCACCTCTTGAATCATTTTTCGAACCATCTCCTTTAGACTTTCTTCTCTTTGCCTACCTTCCTGGATAAGTTCTTCTTCCATCTATCTATTTTCTTTGATAACAAGTTCCAATTTATTTTTGCTTTTAGTAATTTCTTCCTCCATCCTCTTGCTAGTAACACGCACGTCTTCAATTTCTTGAAATAATTTCTTGTTCTTATCATGGGAGCACATTTCATTGGAACTTCCATTGTATGATCTTCTAAAGTGTTGATTGCATTCAAATCCGTACACCCTCCCCTTGCATAGGTCGTCCACTACATCACCATGACTTGAGATTGAATGAAGACTGAGTAGACTGATCATCAACATTTTGTCTCTCTTTATATTGTTCCTGTCCATATTACAATAGTTTATATTAATTTAACAAATAAAAAAATAAACAAGAATTAATATAAGATAATAAAAAATTAATGAATAATTAATTATGTTTACTTACACTAACTCGAGCCGATTTGTTATCCACAAACTCTCCAGTACCTTGCTTTCTTTTATGCATTCGTTCAAAAACTTCAAATTCATCCACATCTCATCCCAAATCTTTTTTTTCTATAATTATACATCATATATGTCAATATAAAATAGAACAAATAAGATACACTGAATTTATATCTAAATGTCAAATATTTAATAAATTTATCAGATGTTTAAATTATTGGAATAATGTGGTATCTGGTCTATTGTAAACTGGAGCTAGTCTTTAAAATATTAACATAAATCTAGGGTATATACCCATAGATCCAAGTAATGGAAACATGAGGATGAAACAATAGAAAGAAGTGCATTTAGGGAGGGCATCTTACCTCAAAAGGAACAACTTCTTCAGTGCTTCAAAGCCAGTAAATGCATAGCATTTCCCTACCTTGGATGTCACCATAGCTGCAACTTGATGAAGAAATTTTTTAGTTATTTTAGTACCAAAAGTACGTAAGGATAAAAAAAGCTTTAATGATTCGACTACTAAATGACAAAAATAGTGGATCAAACAATGTTGGAATCACCTACATTTTAACTTTTATAGCATTAATGGTTTTGTTTATGCATATAATACATTGTCCACTGCCTAAGTAGTTGAATTATGAAACAGCTAATGATGTCAATATGATAATCCTATGTTGTATAGAAAAAACTTACTTTGCAATTTTTTCTGGAGTGACATACTGCAATTTGTATTTGCAAACATCAGACATCACTTCCCGAAAAATATCCTGTTGTTCAGCCCATTCAATATTGGCACCAAGATAAGTAGCAGGAATGTTTGCCTGCTCAAAAAAAACATGTAAAACAGTTCAGTTTAGAGTATTTTACTTATGAATAGTGAAACTTCATTACACTGTCTATAGTACTTGTAATAAATGCATAATTTGATCTTGAATGAGTGAGACAAGAGGATAGACAACTAATGTTACTCCAGAGCTGATGAGAGCAGGAAGCTGCAACAAAACTTCTATATACAGAACCAGCCAAGAAAAGTATATTTGTGCTACATGAGTTCCAAAATAGCAGTTATGTAATGCTTCTCAAATAATATTACCTAGAATGGCAGAAATTGGTTTAACAATAAAAGTTTAAATATGAATCACAATCCCTAATGAGGATTAAGAAAAATGGGACTAAACTTTTGTACATATTAGACAGGAAAAATAGATTCAAAATTAAGTATATAGACTACAATGATATTATACTTGGTATGTCAACCTCTTTCCACCACCAGTTGGCATTAAAACAAAGACATCACAACCACTCATTGTAGCATTGATCACCTCTCTTTGATTGGGGTGAAATGAGTGATTACCGAACACTTTTCTGTTGTTAGCCTAGGAAGAAGGAAAACTCAATAGTACCAAACATAATAAAGATGAAAAGTCACAGAGAAATTAAAAGGGAATCACCTCAAGTTTCTTTGTCCATGGAAAGTCTAAACTTTTCCATTTTTTATCTCCAGATCCTTCAATGTAATTAATGTCAAGAAGCTTTGGAGTAAATACTTGTCTTTCTGCAGATGTAGTCCCAAACTGGTTTGCATAACAGGATGGAGTAGGTGAGCTCCAAGTCATAGTATCTCCTGGTTCATTTCTTATGTAAGCCTGGGAGTTAAAGTTGACAGGATCTGTCATACTTGAGGGCCTCTCAAGTTGAAAATTCCTTGAAGTAGTTGTTGATGCCGTGAAAGATGATCTCTGTCTTTCTTCATCTTGATTTGAAAGGGAAAGGTCTTTCTCAAGATGCTGAATCTTATTTTTGAGATGTAAACTGGCACGAATATTAGAGGCAACAAAAAATATTCATTAAGGAGAAAAGAGTTCTCATGTAACAAAGCATTCAAGTACATGTATACAAGGACAAACCGCTCCTTATTAAGATTTTTGCAGTGTTCAGGACTAAGCTCAGAAGCATTATCAAGAAGTTCAGTTGAGACAGTAATGAGTTTCAGTGGCAATGCGTCTTCACGAGGGCATCCTATGTAACTTCTAGAGACTGGAGTGAAAGGTGCCTATTTAGATACAGAACCTTCTGGTGTGCCAGTTACTTGATAGTGTTCCATAACTATTTGGTCTACATCAATACTCTGAAATTTATAATAACTATGATTTATATGAAGCCTCTAGTAGACAACCATATCTGAATTTTAGATTAGAACTCCCTAAACAAAGAAATTGATAAATCCTACCTGCAATAATTCATCATCATCAAGGGCATCTAAAATATGTCATTGGCAAGATTATCAACAGAATCACACACAGCTTCATTGGTATTAACAATCATACGAGAAGAAGTTTGTGGCATCACTGTTTCAGTGACAAATGGTTGTCTTGGTCCAAAAGATGCTTCATCATTTTTACTAAAATTTCCACAATTCAGTGTATCATCTCTAGGATGTGATCTGTAGTGTGAATCATAGATGACTTTGGAGCTCCGGTTTTCACGGCATGAATATTCAATCTTTTGTGAATTATTAACTTTTTTTAACCATGTGAGAGGGTGGCAGAGATTCATGAAATTTATTATGGTCCTGTACTGCAGAAACTTTTTTAACTCATCCTTTGATTTTGTAGACATATTTCCTTCATTTTAAAAAATATATATAAACATTTTTCATAAACAAAATAAGCTAGAGCTAATCGTTCTCTAAAAACACATATTACATTAAAAGACTAATTGGGTCGTAATTAAGCTAAATAGGAACCTAGACAATCAAGTTTTGTTATTGCTTCAATCAGACAACAACTTGTATGCACAACAAGAAAACAACAATAATAAAACATTACAATAATAATATCTGGTTGAAAAAACAATTTTATTAATAAAACAGTAAATAAAAAAAACAGTAGAGTTTAATCTTACATACGGGGCAAACAAAGCAGCATATGTAGAAAAAAATGTGCAGTGACAACGAGACCAAGGCTACGGCAGTGGAAAGGCAGCAGTCAAGATGACCAAGGCTACAACCAATGTGGTGGTTGCGGCAATGGCTAGGCGCAACCACCTCGCAATTAGGTCGTGCGAGCGATTGGCATCGCGTGCGACAACCACCACACGGTTAGGTCATGCGAATGACCTCGATCGCATGAGTAGGACACAACTAGTGCTGCAGTTCTAGGACAAAGAAGAAGGATGGAGAAGAAGATTAGGATTACCTAAACTTGATCTTGTTCGGTGGATCGTGGAAAGAACTCCGGAGAAGAAGATCGCGAGCCCCTTAAGCCGGAGCGTTGGGTGCCTTAGAGTCGTGCGTGATTTGGGACCAGAGAAGAAGATCGCTTGCCCCTCAGAGCCATTCCTGCCTTAGAGCTGTGCCTGATTTGGGACCGGAGAAGAAGATTGCGTGCAGCCGGTGCAGCCGGAGAAGAAAATAACGCTTGCAGCCGTGCGGGATTGCGGAGAAAAAACGCAAACTTTTATATTAGAATAGGGTTTGGGTTTTTGATTAATTAAAATAAAATATATTTATAATTACTTAATATATTTTTTTCTTAAATTATATAAATTATAAACTGATTTTTTTTTTTTAAATATTTTAAAACAGATTTATAAACCAATAGGATTTGGTATCTAATTTCGTTTTTAATCTGTATTTATTTTTATTTATAAAAAATAATTTATAAATTTTGTTTCTAATTTATTTTAAATTCCGTTTTAAAAATATTTTTCTATATTATTTTTTTAAAAGTGGAACGGATTAATAATTCCGTAGCTAATCCGTTTATAATTTATTAAAATTTAAAACAAATTTTATTTTCGTTTCAAAAATCAGTTTCTGAAGCCATATTTTCTTGTAGTGAAAAGGAAAAGTGGACATTGAATGAGCTTATTGCTCAATGCGTGCAAGAGGAGGGGAGACTAAAGATTGAGACATCTGAGAGTGCTCACTTAGCATCTGGTTCTCAAAGTACGAGCAAGAAACGAAAGAGGATCAACAACAAAAGAAAAGGAAAACAAACTACAAATTCTGGAGGCAATGACCATAAGGAGCACAAGAAGTAGAATAAAAAATCCACTTGTTTCTTTTGCAAGAAGAAAGGTCATATGAAGAAAGACTGCCTCAAGTACGCTAACTGACATGTAAAGAAAGGTAAACTTCTCAACTTTGTTAGCTTGGAAGTCAATCTAGCTATTGTACTTACTGACACTTGGTGGATAGATACCGGTGCTACTACTCACATAAGTGTCACTATGCATTGTCTCAGGAGCCGACTTCCGCTTGATGCTGAAAGATACATCTATACAGAAAATGGAAAGAAGGCTAAAGTCAAGTCGATTGGTGTTTTTAGACTTTGTTTAAGAACCAATGTCTTTCTGGATTTAGAAAATACATTTATTGTACCGTCTTTTCGACGGAATTTAATTTCAATTTTTTGTTTAGACAAATCAGGTTATTCTTGTTCATTTAGAAATGAAATTTTTAGTATTTTCTTTAATTCAGTGTTTGTTGGCAATGGTTCCTTGGTTGATAAGCTTTATAAATTGAACACCTTGACTCCTACAGTCGACAACATGATAATGCATAGTATAGGTAAGAAATGTAAATTGACTAATGAGAATTCTTCCATGTTGTGGCATAGGCGTTTAGGACATATATCCAAACAACGTCTAGAAAGATTAATGTCACATGGAATTCTCGATTCTCTTGATATGTCAGACTTTGATGTCTGCATAGAGTGTATCAAGGGGAAGACCACTAACAAAAAGAATAAGGGGGTTAACCGTTGTAATGATGTTTTGGAGCTAATACATACGAATATTTGTAGACCATTCCCTAAGACATCTTAGAATGGACACATATTTTATTAGCTTCATAGATGACTATTCCAGATTTGGCTATTTGTACCTTATTCATGAGAAATCGTAATATTTGGATATGTTCAAAATTTTCAAAGCCGAAGTTGAACATCAACTAGGTAAGAAAATTAAAGCTGTCTGATCCGACCGTGGAGGTGAATATTACGGTCGATATGATGGATCAGGTGAACAATGTCCAGGATCTTTTGCGAAATACCTTGCTGAGTGTGGAATTGTGCCTCAATATACCATTCCTGGTACACCCAGTCAGAAAGGTGTAGCTGAGTGTCGCAATCGAACCCTAAAAGACATGGTAAGAAGTATGATGGCTTTCACTTCTCTACCAGAGTCCTTGTGGGATGAAGCACTCAAGACTGTAGTTTACCTACTCAATAGAGTACCTAGTAAAGTAGTAACTAAAACCCCATTCGAGATGTGGACGGGTAAGAAGCCTAGCATTAGGCACTTACACGTCTGGGGGTGTCCAGCTGAAGCTAGGCCTTACAAGCCTAATGAAAGGAAACTGGACTCAAGAACGGTTAGCTGTAATTTTGTAGGATACTCTGAAAAGTCAAGAGGATATAAATTTTATGATCCTTCTAATAGATCCTTCTTCGAAACGGGAAATGTCAAGTTCATTGAGGACAGTGGGAGTGATAAAATCAGGGAAATATCTTTTGAGGAATGCGATGACAATCCTCCTGTGGTTACTACTAGTGCGATCAGTAGCGGTATGATTACCATATTGCACATTATGGGTATCACACATCCAGTAAGCGTAGTGAACCAAGATATTCCCATGACATCTCCAATACAATTGGAGGAACCTGCTACTGAAATTGAAGTATTGCCTCATATTGATGAGCAAGTACTTCAACCACTTCAAATACAAGTGCATTTAAGGCGATCTACAAGGGAACGGAGAAGCACGAATTCTCGTGATTATGTTTATCTCCAAGAGCATGACTTTGACATAGGGGTGGAAGGTGATCCTACATCTTTCCAAGAAGTCAAACAATGCTCTGATCCTGAAAGGTGGATTAACGCCATACAAGAAGAGTTGAAGTCAATGGCGGACAATGACGTTTGAGAACTTGTCGAATTGCCTAAAGGAAAGAAGCCCGTTGGTTGTCAATGGATATTTAAAACCAAGCGGGATTCACGGGGTAATGTCGAAAAGTATAAAGCTCGTCTTGTTGCCAAGGGATTCACTTAGAAAGAAGACATTGATTACAAGGAGACTTTCTCACCTGTGTCAACGAAAGACTCCCTTAGGGTAATCATGGCACTTGTAGCTCATTATGATTTGAAGCTACATCAAATGAATGTAAAGACTGTGGAGACATAGAGGAGTCTATATATATGGTGCAACTAGAGAACTTTGAGTCTAACGACTTAAAGCACCTAGTATGTAGATTAAAGAAATCCATTTATGGTTTAAAACAGGCATCCCGTCAGTGGTACTGGAAATTTGATCAAGTGGTTAGCTCATTTGGATTTAAAGAAAACCCTGTTGATCAGTGCATATATGTCAAGTTCAGTGGGAGCAAGTTTGTTATACTTGTTTTATATGTAGACGATATATTGCTTGCGAGTAATAATAAGGGTATGCTGCATCAAATCAAGTCATTTCTATCTGGTAATTTTGAAATGAAAGATCTTGGTGAAGCATCCTTTATTTTAGGCATACAGATATATCGTGATCGTTCAAGAGGTATTCTTGGACTTTCACAACATGCCTATATTGAAAAGGTGTTTATAAGGTATGGTATGCAGAACTATACACCCGGTGACACACTTGTGTCAAGAGGTGACAAGTTCAGCTTGCAGCAGTGTCCACGGCTTGAACTTGAAATAAAGGAGATGGAGCAATTCCCATATGCGTTAGCAGTGGGAAGTATCATGTATGCACAAGTTTGTACTCGACCAGATATAGCATTTATAGTGGGGATGCTAGACAGATTTGTTAGTAGCCCAGGATCGTCACACTGGAAAGCGGTAAAGAGAGTGATGCAGTATTTGCAAAGAACCAAAGGACATATGCTCACGTATCGGAGATCAGATTATCTGGAGGTGATTGGATATTTAGACTCCGATTTTACTAGATGCTTGGATAGCAGAAAATCTACTTCGGGCTATATCTTCATGCTTGTTGGAGGGGCTATATCTTGGAGGAGTGTCAAACAGACGTTAGTAGCCACTTCTACTATGGAGGCAGAGTTAGTAGCATGCTACGAAGCATCCAATCACGGGATTTGGCTACGGAACTTCATCACAACATTACAGATTGTTGATGGTATTGACAGGCCACTGAGGATCTACTGTGATAACAAGGCCGCAGAACTTTATGCCAAGAACAACCGCAGTTCATCGAAGTCTAAACATATCGACATTAAGTTTTTAGCGGTTAAAGAAAGAGTTCAAAGTTGTCAGATTATGGTAGAGTACATCAGCACAGATTCCATGTTGGCCGATCCACTTATCAAAGGCTTGGTGCCTAAGGTGTTTCATGCACATGTTGTGGATATGAGAGTCCTTCTTATGGAAGAAGAACTCATCTAGTGGGAGTCTGTATTTATCTTATTGCTCTATATTTGATAATAAAGACAAACATTTTGTTTTGATTATTGTACGTACTTAAAGTTCAAAACACTAATGGGAATTTATATGTTTGTTTGACACTCTAACTGTGATATCATCATTTACTACTGCTGTTTAATATTTGGTGTTTGTAAATATGATAAAGATTCCTTTTGGAATAATAAAGTTGATCATGATTTGCTATTGCAGCTTAGCATAAAGTATTTTGTAAATATGATCTGACCTCTTTTGAGGTCATCTTAAGACAAGTTAAAAATTGACATGTATTGATCACATTTCATGGAATTTCCACTCTACACATCCACATCTTGATCTATGTCATTAATGATATTGGTATTATGATTACTGTTGGGGCTTGTTACGATCATATACAGTAGCTATGACCTCTTTAGTCCTATACCAATAAAATTAATGGACCAGATTGTTTACAGGGGTATTTTATACCAATAAAGTTTGATATCAACTAAAGTTTTACTTGTATTTCACATACAACTCACATATAGCCCAAGTGAGAGATTGTTGGATAAAATTATCCCTATTTGGTGGACTTATTTGTAAGTTGCACACGTGAATACGATCTGAACCCTTTAAAGTGATCTAACTTATGTCTAGTGGGTTTCGGGTAATTGGATGTGGATCTCATATGTGTAGAACCTATAGTCCCGCATCTATTATCATCTATTTGCTGATAATAGATGTTTAGTATATATGGATTTATAGTCTCACATCTATTATCATCGATGGGTTGATAATAGATGTGCACTATATACTAGGTTGGTCCCCAGAGGATTAGGGTAATCTTGAGACGTCTCTTCGTTCCCCATTGACGAAGAGAATCCAACGCCGTCAACCCTAACTCCTTCGGAAGGCCAACCTTCTTCTCCTCCTTCTTCTTCCGCAAGATTGTTGGATCAACGAGTTCTGCACGAAAAACCATGACAATTCCGCTGCATTCAGATTCTTTGTAATTATAGTATTTATTTGCTTATGTCGTGTTCTCGATGAAACGAAGATCCATGCTCATATGTTCTTGTTTTTCCTATTCGAATTCTTACTTTGATTGTCTAGAATTCATGCGGCTTAGGTTTTATGAGAGCCATCACTTAATGACAACAACTTTTGAGCTGAATTACAGTGTATTTTACAGTATCATTCACAGCTCTCTGAAATCTCATGGAATATCAGAGTTTCAGCAAGCCTCTTAGGCTTTCTTATTGATGTTGGACCTGCAAGCTGCTCAGTCTGAGATCTTGGGATTGTGTACATTCCCTTGAACACAGTTTTGTGCCAATTTGTTCTTTGCTTCTACTTGATTGTAAGGATTGATTCCATATCAAGAACAGTCATCCAAAGAATGCAAACAAGTGAAGAGATGGTGTGCCAAGATTTTTGGATAGTTATCAATTTGAAGGAGTGTTGAGCTCAATGTTTTGGGTTGTCATTGTCAAATGGTGTTTTTCATTCCCCATGATAAATTCTTTGAAACATCTCAAATTGGATAACTCATCAGGTTTATTCTTCCAATACTCTCACTCTCTCATTGTTTTTTTTTCTCATACCCATTTTGTTGCTTCACTTAATTCCTTTTTTTTTCTATTCTTTTAATGCAGCATTCTATGTATTTACAATGGTAGAGAAGAGAAAATGAGCAAGCTTATTGTAGTGAAATATTGTGAGTAGCCTTTGAGTGGAACTCCATTCTTACATATATTTTTGAGAGCGGCAGTTGAGATGCTACCTTGTGATGCTCTTTTCATGCTTAGTCTACTCAAGTAGCTGATTTTACCATGCTTGTTGACTAGTCTAATGTTGGATTCATGAATGTTGTGATCCTTATAAATTTGATGGTCTTATTAGGTAATTACTTTTTGCTATCTTCAAGGTATTGCGAGTTGGGAATTGTTGGTCGTTCCTAGCTTTATTTGCTTGCTCGAAATGTGAAAGAATAAGTGTGAGCGGATTGATAATAATCACATTGATGTTTTGCTTTAGGCTTCAACTTGTTGATTTTTAATCCTCTTGTAGGACTATTTCATGGGTTATAACATGTTTAGCAAGTGAGACTCGATTTTTGGGTTAGAATTGAATTCTTTCCATATTTGTGGTTTTATACTTAATTTGTGCAAATTTTATTTTGTAGGGAATTAAGATGGAGCCACAAGTTGAACTCAAGTTGGGATAGGTTGGAGCCAAGCTAGGATGAAGGGAGTTTAAATTCTGGTGAAATCTGAGCCTTTGATCTTAATCAGGAGCATTCTAATCAAAGGAGTTAGATCTGTTAAGTTCTGGCTATTAAATTCAAAAGGGGCTTGATTTGGATGATGTGAACATTAAATTTAGATCGGGAATATTAGCCTTTGCTTCAGATCTAATCTAATATGGACCATTTATTCATATTTGATCCTAACCGTTCTCTCAGATCTAGAGAGATGACCACCGTTGGATGGAATCTGAGAAAGCTATATAAGAATTGACAAAGCACAGTACCGGGGGATTGCATGCAAAGGATTTCGTTCAGAGCAGAGGATTTCTCCCGCGATTCTCATCATCCACAGCTGAATTCGCCCAGGAAGGGAGATTGCCGGAGAGGTAAGGGTTAGTGTTTGAAGTGTCGAACCGTGCAGTCTAAAATTATAGGAATTTATCATTCTCGTGCAAAAGTGAAATCAACACTGCATGCAAATAATTTTGTGCGCGTCATCTATGCAAGATCGACGATCGCGGGGTGCCTCCGCGTTGTCGAAAGTGTCGTGGGACGCTTTTGGCGTCACGGGAGGTGTCGCTAGAAGCATCCCATGACGCTTCCGACGTCGCTAGAAGTGTCGCGGGACACCTCCCTCAGCGTCGGAAGTGTCACGAGATGTCAACACCAGAAGAGGATCTTGAGACGCCTTTATCGGAGCCAGAACCATCGCGCGACACCTCCAACAGTAGAATCATTGCCAGAAGCGTCGCACGATGCCTCCGCCAGGGCCAGAACCATCGCGTGACATCTCCGCCTCCGTCGGAAACATCGTAGATGCTTCTGGCGCCGCCTCGCACGATCGTCGCATGATGGTGCTACAATTAGGGGAAACAACATATTTAATTAATTTAAACAATTTCCAACTAGGTGTGATATTTCGAATAGATTTTCATAAAACCTAATTAAATTATCCCTATAAAATATATAAAAATTATATTTAAAATTTCAAAAAATATTAATTGATATTATAACCATTATTTTTTTACTATTTTAAATTTTATTTAAAAATTTTAAAGAAAATTTAAAAAATTCTAATAAATCATATTTATATTCTAATAATTTTTATTATTATTTTGTATTTTTTTAATGTTTAATTGATATTTTGATTTTTTTTGCTATTTTAAATATATATTATTTAAACTAATAAGTAATTAAATAAACAATTAATTTATATAATTATGATGTATCAATTTGAATTCGAGTTATTAATATATCTTAAAAGAAAATTATATTTAATTATTTTTTCTAACTATATTAAGTTGTTCAAATAAATTATATAACATCAATATACAATTTATTTTTAAATTATACACAATAAACATATCTATCTAATAATTATTATATAAATAAAAAATACCGAAATTATATCGACATGGCACGATACGATGCTGAAACCGTATCATTCCAGTCTAGAATCGAAACTTCGGCACAGGTCGAAATTTTAAACCTTGATAAGGGTAATCCTTCCTTTCTGGTTCCAAGATCTAGCCATTGTCATCCATCTCGACGTCACCATCGATTTTTGTCGAAGTTTCATTTCCACCGATTCTATGCCACTATCCCGATCTGCCACCATCTTGTAACTAGGAGAGATTGATGGAGTTCTTTGTCATCTCCTAGCTACAGATCAACCTATTCCGAGCACCAATCAACCATTTCATCTGCCATCGCCCAATTAGATTTTGTTTATCAGATTTGTCACGCCGGGAGGTATCTGAGTTGTTGAGTGAGCATTTCCTCCTCATTAACTTCATCCTGTGATGATCTTGTGGGTTGAATCTCTATGAATAATATGTTTGAACTAGGATCAGTTTCTCTGATGCAAACTATTGTGCGTGACAAAAGTTAGTATAGCTTGTGCCAAGTTTCATTGGATGCTATTAGGGTTTAGATACGTTGCTTGCAATTGTTCCTTTACATTGCAATTCACATTAGTTAAGTGTTCTTCACAGTGCTATTGATTTAGATGTCTTCTTAGCATAGAGTTTTAATCCTCATTTTTCCCATTTATTAGTGTTAGTTTCTGATTTAAAAAAAAAAACCCAAAACAATCTAATCTGATAATTAACAATACATCACATTGGTCCTAGGGAGACAACCCAAGTTATCATATACTTCATAAGTTTGGGGGTTCGGTTTTACTTTTCAATTGTCACTCATTTCACAACAAAATGAGTGTTGTCAATTTTAGCACTACCTCATAGTCAGTCAGTTATGAAAATAGGGAGTGTTTTTCCATGAAGGTACCCATGTGGAAAAATACCCGTGCAGGTCGACCAAGCTTCTTCACTAGTATGAGTGAATATCCAAGTGGATCAACCATAACTTTTTCACCTGAGCAAATTAATCACTATGTCTTTAGACCAGCACGGGTTGACCAACACTCTAATCCTACAAAAGGCATGTGCACCTGGTTGATAGTAGTGGGGGTCACCAAGGCTTGATCAAATAGAATATGTTATCCGATGGGGATGTTCCCAAGCCATCAACTTTCCAAACCGTGAGCTCACAAGCCATGAGATCTTTATGGGAATGTTCCAAAACCACAACACTTCCCGAGATGCGAACTTCTCTTGTTATTCTCCTACCTGCTTAGTCATGTCTTTGGTCGGCACTTGTAGACCCATTCGAGTATATATGTCAAGTCATCAATTTGCCCGCACCAACTCAGTGTCAAGGGAGAATAGGAATACCAAGCCATTGATCTATCCGTACTGACTCAGAGTTAGGGGAGAATAGGAATACCAAGCCATTGATATGCCCGCCTTGACTCGGATTTAGGGGAGAATATGAATACTAAGCCAGTGACCTACCCCACATCAACCCAAAGTTGGGATAGAATATGAATATCAAGCCACAGATCTTCCCATGGCGACCCAAAGTTAGGGAAGAATAGGAATACCGAACCACTGATCTACCTATGTTGACTCAGAGTCAAGGGAGAATATGAAGACCAAGTCACCGATTTGTCTGCGCGAACTCGGAGTTAGGGGAGAATATTAATACCAAAACTCCAACATTAATCCAGACCCGCCTGGGAAGAGGAGTTCGATCCGGGGATGATACACCCAAATGCCAATCTAGGTCCCGCATTAGCCGATAAGAGAAGCTTAACTCTCGGTCATGAGGATATACTCAAACTCCAATCTAGATCCCACATTGACCAACGAGAGAAGCTCTACCCTCGGTCTTAAGGACATACCTGAACTCGAACCTAGATCATGCATTAACCAGAGATAGAATGTTGACCATTGGTCGTGAGAACATACTCAAACTCCAATCTAGATCTCACATTGATCAAGGAGAGAAGCTCGACCCCCGATCGTAAGGGCATACTTGAACGCCAATCTCGACCTATCCGAGGAGAGGAGCTTGATCCCGTGGAGTTACAAAGATAATAGGAATACTGAAAAGCCAAAATAGGAATATCAAGATACCATTGTTAGTGTAAGCCTTAAAACCCAATCATGAGATGATTGAGACTTTTGTATCATATTTAATAATAAGAAATATTTTATATTTATTATATTACTTTATATTTGTGCAAATTTGAATAAATATAGCAATGTCATAGAATGGTAGCATCTGTTCTATAAGATATCAAATTTTGAATTGATTGTGAGAGACTAGATATATAAAATAATATTCTCAATTATTCCTAATCAAATATTAATATATAAAATAATATTAATGCATTGAGACTAGCATGTAAGTTAGCCGATGACTTGATCTTTGAGCTACTACTCGGTACTCGAGTTAGGATTGCCTCCTTTCCCAGGGATCCATGTTAGATTGAAACAGTGCGAAGGTGGAGCTTCATAGTCGCCGTTCGGCTCTGGCGTTTAACGTCGTCGCTCGACGGTCTTCAGACCGGGTGTTTATAGCCGTCGGTTCGGCTCTGGCGTTTAACGTCGCCGCTCGACGGTCTTCAAATCGGGTGTTTATAGCCGTCGGTTCGGCTCTGCCGTTTAACATCGCCGCTCGACGGTCTTCAGACCGGGTGTTTATAGCCGGCGGTTCGACTCTGGCGTTTAACGTCGCCGCTCGATGGTCTTCAGACCGGGTGTTTATAGCCGTCGGTTTGGCTCTGGTGTTTAATGTCGCCGCTCGATGGTCTTCAGACCGGGTGTTTATAGCCGCCGGTTCGGCGCTCGACGGTCTTCAGACCGGGTGTTTATAGCCGCCGGTTCGGCTCTGGCGTTTAACGTCGCCACTCGACGGTCTTCAGATCGGGTGTTTATAGCTGTCGGTTTGGCTCTGCCGTTTAACGTCGCCGCTCGACAGTCTTCAGATTAGGTGTTTATAGTCGTCGGTTCGGCTCTGGCGTTTAACGTCGCCGCTCGACGGTCTTCAGACCGGGTGTTTATAGCCGCCAGTTCGGCTCTGGCGTTTAACGTCGCCGCTCGACGATCTCCAAACCGGGTGTTTATAGCTGCCGGTTCCGCTCTGACGTTTAACGTCGCCGCTCGACAATCTTCAGATCGGGTGTTTATAGCCGCTGGTTCGGCTCTGAAATTTAACGTCTCCGCTCGACGGTCTTTAAACCGGGTGTTTATAGCTGCCGGTTCGGCTCTGGCGTTTAACGTCGCCGCTCGACGGTCTTCAGACCGGGTGTTTATAGTCGCTGGTTCGGCTCTAGTGTTTAACATCGGCGCTCGACAGTCTTCAAATCGGGTGTTTATAGCTGCCGGTTCGGCTCTGGCGTTTAACGTCGCCGCTCGACGGAAACTTTGCCATACTTTGTTTTTGATTTTACTCCTGCAATTGAAAACGCAGGAAAAACAGGCAACACACGGCACTGAATACATCAGCGTACCTTTCACCCAACTCGGTATGGTTGGAGATGATTCGCACTCCACGGACATTCCAGTCGCTATCCGTCTTCATCTTCTAAATAGTATGCTCCCGAGAGGAGTTTCTTTATGATCTTGAACGGTCCGGCCCACGGAGCCTCCAGTTTGCCGACGTCATCGACTGGTTTTACCTTTTTCCATACTAGGTCGCCGACCTGAAATGATCGAGAGATCACCCGCCGATTGTAGCCTTGCCTCATTCGTTGTCGATAGGCCGTCAGCTGAGCGACTGCCTTGGCGCGCGTCTCATCCACCAAATCAAACTCCAGTTGTCTCCGCTCGGCATTGTCCGCGTCGTACTACAACACCCGGTCAGATTCTATTCCGACTTCGACGGGAACGACTACCTCGCCCCCATACACCAAGTGGAAAGGCGTGACACCCATCCCCTCCTTTAGCATCGTTCGGATTGCCCATAATACGCCTGGAAGCGCGTCCACCCAACTACCCCCAACGTGGTCAAGTCGAACTCGGAGAATCCGCAGGATCTCCTGATTGGCTATTTCGGCTTGCCCATTGCTCTGGGGGTAAGCCACTGAGGTGAAGGCCTGCTAGATGTCGTACCCTTTGCACCACTCTCTGAGTTGTCGACCGACAAATTGTCTCCCGTTGTCTGAGATGAGCCGACGCGGGATGCCGAACCTACAAATAAGGCACTGCCAGATGAACTTCTTGACCATATGTTAAGTGATCTTGGCCAACGGCTCGGCCTCTACCCACTTGGAGAAGTAATCAACGGCGATGAGTAAAAACTTCCATTGACCAACGGCCTCTACCCACTATGTCCAGGCCCCACTGGTCGAACAGGCAAGATATCGCGGACGTCTTCATTTCTTCCGTCGGGCGGTGTTAGAGACTGTGGTACTTTTGGCAGGATAGGCAAGTGGATACGGTCCGAGCGGCGCCCCCTGCAGGGTCGGCCAAAATTATCCAGCCAGCAAAATCTTCCTTGCTAGCGAACGATCGCCCGGATGTCCTCTACAGGAGCCTTGGTGTACCTCCTGTAATATGTATTCGATATCTTCAGGCCTGACGCATTTGAGGAGCGGTCGGGAGAAATCTTTCTTGTACAGCTGGTCTCTGATTAATGTGAATCTGCCCGCTCGCCTTCTCAGCAGGTGCGCCTCTTCCTGATTAGAAGGCGTAGCTCCTGCTCGCAGAAACTCTATCAGCGTCGTTCTCCAATCGCTGAGAAAGGTGAGTCCCTCCATCCGGTCGATATGAGCCACGAGGGCCACTTGGTCAATCGGCTGTTGAATTATGATCGACAATATGAAGCTGGCTAGTTTCGCCAGTTCATCCGCCGCTTGATTCTCTGCTCGGGGAACCTTCTTTATAACCACCTCCTGGAAATTGGCTTTCAGCTTTTTGAAGGCCTCGGCGTAGAGCCTGAGCCGAGCGCTATTGATCTCGAACGTTCCGGAGAGCTGCTGAGCGGCTAGCTGCGAGTCTGAATGAATCAGAGCTCTGATGGCGCCCACGTGCCGAGCGACTTGCAGCCCGGCTATGAGAGCCTCGTACTCGGCCTTATTGTTGGTTGCTTGGTAGTCCAGCCGAACAGACAGCTGCATCCTCTCTTTTTTGGGGGAAATCAGTAGTATTCCCACCCCACTCCCTTGCCGGGTGGAAGATCCATCCACGTACACCTTCCAGGTGATTTCGGGCTCGGGGTCTTGCACCTCGGTGATGAAGTCCGCCAGAGATTGTGCCTTTATGGTTGTCCGGGGCTGATACTGAATATCAAACTCATTGAGCTCCGTGGTCCACTTGATCAGCCGCCCTGATGCTTCTGGGTTGAGAAGGATCCTGCTCAACGGGTTGTTGGTTATTACTATAATGGTATGCGCGAGAAAGTACGGACGGAGCCTCCGAGCGACGAGGACCAATGCAAAGGCGAGCTTCTTGAGACCGGTGTAGCGGGATTCAACGTCTTTTAATATATGCCTCAAGAAGTATATAGGTTGTTCTTCGCCGTCCGACCTTACAAGGGCCGAGCCGACCGCGTGATCAGTCAAGGATAGGTAAATCTTGAGGGGTTCACCAGCTATAGGCTTGGCTAGCACTTGTAGGGAGTTGAGATAGATTTTGAGCTCCTCGAACGCCCGATCGCACTCCTCGTCCCACTGGAACTTCGCGGCTCGGCGCAGAATCTTGAAAAATGGTAGGCTCCGGTCAGCAGACTTTGAAATGAACCTTGATAAAGCTGTTATCCGACCGGTAAGATGCTGCGCTTTCCTTAGGTTTCTTGGTGGTAGCATATTTTGTAGCGCTTTCACCTTGCTTGGATTAGCCTCAATGCCCCGCTCGATCACAATGTATCCCAAGAAATGCCCGCTTTTGGCGCCGAACAGACATTTCTGGGGGTTGAGCTTGATTCCATACGTCCGTAGTGTATGACAAGTCTCCTTTATATCTGCACAGAGATCGGCAGCTCGGAGTGATTTAATCAATATATCGTCTACATATACCTCCATATTGCGCCTGATCTGCCACCTGAATACTTTGTTCATAAGATGCTGGTAAGTGGTCCCAGCGTTTTTCAAGCCGAATGGCATCACGTTGTAGCAGTAAGTGTCGTCCGCCGTGATGAAGTTAACCTTCTCCTAGTCCTCACGGGCAAGCGGCACCTGGTGGTATCTCTGGTATGCATCCAACATGCATATTAGCTCGCACCTAGCGGTTGAATCTACCATCTGATCCATTCTGGGCAGAGGATAAAAGTCCTTCGGGCATGCTTTGTTCAGGTCCCGAAAATCGATGCAGACTCTCCATTTGTTGTTCGGCTTGGAAACGAGCACTACGTTCGCAAGCCAGCTCAGGAATTGCACCTCGCGTATGTGGCCGGCCTCCAGGAGCTTCTCAACTTCCGCTAAAATTATTTGATTTTATTCGGCACTGAAGTCTCTCTTCCGTTGCTTCACTGGCCGGGCGTCCGGTCGGACGTGGAGCTCGTGCTGAGCTACGCATGGGGGAAATGTCGGGCAGTTCGTGCGTTGACCATGCGAAGACATCATGGTTTTGTTGGAGGCATTTGATGAGCTCTTTCCTTTGTTCCCCCTCCAGGTCAGATGCTATGAAGGTGGTGACCTCTGGTCGGCGAGGATGAATATGCACTTCCTCCTTTTCCTCATAAACTAAAGTGGGAGGTTTCTCGGTTATAGCGTTTACCTCGATCCGGGGTGTCTTCCGTGCGGATCTGGCTTCAGAGCAGACCATTTCCACGTAGCAGCGCCGAGCTGCTAGCTGGTCTCCTCGGACCTCTCCTACTTGGTACTCAATGGGGAATTTTATTTTCTGACAAAAAGTAGAGACGATCGCCCGAAACTCGTTGAGAGCTGGGCAACCTAGGATCACATTGTAGGCGGAGGGGGCGTCTACCACGATAAAGTTAGTGGCCCGCATCCTTTGGAGTGACTCTTCTCCCAATGATATGGCTAGTCTGGTTTGTCCGACCGACTGAACCTTGTTTCCTGTGAACCCATACAGTGGGGTTGTCATGGGCAACAGCTCGACTTGGTCAATCTGGAATTAGTCGAATGCCTTTTGAAGATGATGTTGACTGAGCTGCCTGTGTCAATAAATATACGATGAATAGTGTAATTGACTATTACCGCTTAGATAATGAGAGCGTCGCCATGCGGTATTTCGACTCCCTCGGACCGAAGCTAATCTCAAGCCCGTTCACCTTTCGTCACTGCAGCCTACAGCGTGGATCCTTAGCTGCCGGGCGTGCGACTTCCGGGCCCGATTAGAATCTCCGTCGGTGGGCCCCCTGCTATGATATTGATCTCCCCACGAGCGGTGTTGCTTCTGTTTTCTTCCTCCCGTGCGGATGGTCTAGCTCGCTCGTGAGAGGTCCGGGGCTGATTACCGTGATGTGGCCGCTCGGATGATCGCCTAACTTCTCGTCGCCCGACGTCCTGGTGCCGATGCCGCTGGTTGGGCGAGGGCGATCGGGAGCGATAGTTTCTTGGCGTTAGCGAGATAACTGGGGTGAACCCTCGACAGTCGCGGGTGTTGTGACTAAACGATTTGTGTAGGGAACAAAACATGGGAGTCTCCCCTTGCCTTCGGGCGTTCGGATGCCACATGCTGAACGACGCGTGGTCTAGCTTCTTGATATGGCCTCATCCCCTCGGCTCGAGGCCCTATAGGTGGTTGACTGACCGGCTGCCTCCGCTCGGTTAACGCTGGTGGTTCAGTAGACATCTCCTTCCTTCTGGCCGCCTGGGCCTCGTCCACATTAATGTACTCGCTTGCCTTTATTAGCATATGGTCGTAATCGCGAGGCGGCTTTCGGATGAGCGAACGGAAGAAATCCCCATCAGTCAGTCCTTGGGTGAAGGCGTGCATTATGGTTTCGGATGAAACTATCGGGATATCCATGGCTGCCTGGTTGAATCGTTGAATGTAGACTCAGAGAGTTTCTCTGGGCCCCTGCTTCATGGAGAATAGGCTGACGCTCGTTTTCTGATAGCGCCTGCTACTGGCGAAGTGGTGGAAGAACGCTGTTCGAAAGTCCTTAAAACTCCGAATTGATTCGTCCGGCAACCTCCTGAACCATCGTTGCGCCGAGCCGGATAGGGTAGTGAGGAAGACTCGGCACTTAACTCCGTCAATGTATTGATGGAGAGTAGCATCGTTATCAAACTTACCGAGATAGTCGTCTGGGTCAGTCGCACCACTGTACTCTCCAATTGCCAGGGGGCATAGTGCCTCGGGAGCGGATCTTGCAGAATCGTCTCTGAGAACTGGCGATTGATCCGCTCGGGAGAAGCATTGGTCTGAGGCGCCTTGCCCTTCTTGACGTCCCGAGCGGGAGCCTCATCGGATGATCCTTGGTTAGCCTGGGCGAGCTCGGAGGGAGTTTGGAATAGAGCCCGATGGAATGGAATCGGAGCAGGCGGCGCTTTTCCTAGCGTGCCGATCTGCCCCTTATTCTACGCCCAGGTAGAAAATTGCTCCCGTCGATCCTCCAACGCCGCTCGGCCACCGGATGCTGAGGTGGCCTGTTGCGGTAGTCGGTCCGCTTGTGCCTTCTGCTGTTGCTCTACTAGTTTTGCCGCTCGCGCCTGGACGAGCGAGTCGAGTTCTTCTGGAGAGAGCCTCACGGTGTATGAGCGTCCAACTTCCTCCATCTTCTCGGCTCGGATTCAGGTGTGTTCCCACAGACGGCGCCAATTTGATCCTGTCCAAGTGCTGAGACGATGGTCGCTAGGGACGTGGCGCTCCCTGCTGGCTTTACGTAGGCTCCGGGATAGTGTAGACCTCTGTCGAGAACCTGCAAGCACAAAACCGAGCCGGGAAGGGGTTCCCGGCGACGGCCCTCCGACGCTCAAGTCAGTTCCCGGCGGCGAGAAATTGAAGTAGAGTAACGAATACTGTAGCTACAGTGGTGAATAGCGCATACCTCCGTTGAAGTTTGGGGGCCTTATATAGGGCTCCCTGAAGGTGCGTGCACACTTACCAAAATGCGCGTGCTTCTCAAAGTATACCTGTAATGAGTGTGTCAGAAAAGTGTGCCTGACGTCATACCTTAACAGACCGGGTATATCCCTGACGTGACAGTGGAGGCTTTCACCATACGATCCTCTGCTTGACCATGCCGCCAACTATGCCGTTTGTCGGTGACACCTGCCTCGAGGAAGACATCCCCTCCTGCTCATCTAGCTGTCTACAAGACTGAGCGGGAGGGGGGTCCGCTCGGCTGTGCCCCACACTGCTAAGGGAATGACCAAGCCGAGCGGGAGGCTTGCTCGTCCCCTAGTGCTTCATCCTGCTCTCGCCTCGCCACGCACAGTCAAGCCGTGTCCCCCGTCCGGCCGAGCGGGGGCTCCGCTCAACCCCTGAGCGTCGGAAACCCAACATTGAGCTAGGCTGTTGCATCGTCGCCCGGGCAGTTCACCGGCCGTTCGGCGGAGCCCAGGATGTTTACCGTGCTGACTCTGACCCTCACGCGTCATTGACTCCTCTGTAATCCGAGTCCCACTTTACCCTTGGATCAGTTTTAAAAGAGAGTTTTAAGTTTTAAAATCTTTTCTTTTTTGTTGCCATCTATATTGGTTTAAAAAGAGAGATTTTAATTTTGATAAAACTTTCCTTTTTTGTAACCATGATTTAGAAGAGAAGTTTAATTTTAAACTTTCCTTTTGTAGCCATCACAATAGGAAATTTAAAGGAGAGAGATTTTAATTATTATTAAAATTTCCTTTTTTGCCATGACCAAAGATTATAAAAGAGAGGTAGAGAGTGTCTTATGGGAAAAATGAATAACACATAACACATCTCCATATTTCTCTTGTTTCCTTAGGGCCGAAACCTAAGCTTTCTCTCTTCTCTTTTCCTTGGTGGTCAACTCTTCTCTCTTTCTCTTCTCCCTTTGTTTTCTTCTCTTAAGGCTAACGGCACATCAAGCTCCATCTTCTTGTGGCCGGTTTGCATGGAGGGGAAGAAGAAGAGAAGGAAGTTTCCTATTTTGACATTCCTTGGGTGGAAACTTGTAGGCAAAGAAGAAGGTTCGGGTGGATTTCATCTTGGTAGATCGTCGCCCACACGACGTCCAAGAGGAGGAGAGGAATACAATAGAAGATCAAAGAGGTCTTTAGCTGCAAAGAAAGGTATAACTAATTATTGTTTCCGCTGCATAATTAGTTTGTGTTCTTTGTATGGATCCTGAAATACCAACACAAGATGTTATCGATTTTGTGTTTCAATTTTGTGTTTCTATTGTGGTCTCTATAGTTAAACCTAAGGTTACTGTAAGAAATTTAAATATTCAATTTTCTTGAAAGGCTTTGTCTAGGAAGTGGTGGATGATCTCATACCCAAGAAAGTCGAGTGTCTCGCTATGTTTAACCTGGAAGTCAATCTTTGAAATAGATATTTAATCAACTTCTGTAATATGATTTAACTTTTGAAGAACACATGGGTTGAACTTGGAGCAAAAATGTTAAGTTTCGTTTCCAATCTAAGTTTAACTTCTGAAGAACAACTTGGATTAAAAATGTTAAGTTTCGTTTGCAATCCAAGTTTAACTTCTTTAGAGCACATGGACTGCTAGGAAAAATTTTGTTCTTGTACAAATTTTTGAATAAGGGAAACCGAACGGAATTCTAAGTAGCACCCAACAATAGATGATCTCAACACTATGGTGGTGTAAATGATCATTTGAACGTATGGATGTAGAGACCATTAGAACTAGCCAAAGCCTTTACTTTGAACCCCTCAATCTATGAATTCTTCAACACCTTTTGCTCACTTTCCCAAAGACGATGCCATTTTGATGCAGACGTAATCCTCCTCCTTACTCCTAGCTTGGTCTCACAACTTCCTTCGGGTTCGAATATGGTAGAGCTCCTGATCAACTCTAGCATTCTACTTTTAAACATGCATGCCAATAACTCTCATCCTTCTAAACCAAAGTGGGTTCTTCACCTGAGCTTATCTTTGCCCAATCTAGTTTTCACCCAAGATAGTATTTATCCGAGTTGATCGTTTCTCGAGCTAGTTTGATGTGGGTCACCATCGCTCTCCCTGATTGAGTCTGATGAAGCATCTGATCCCATTCACTCATGTTGGCCAACGACTCACACATGTCTGTGGTTGGTGTAGATCTGTGGCCTGCACGGGTTTGCCACCTTGGCCTTCGTCGATGTCCCGCTCCTAGCTCGATCGCGCCATCTCTCATGAGTTCATTTCCAATATAGTTTCTATCCTCCTGCACCTAAATGGATCTTTCACCTACACATTAACACCCATTATTGGGGGTTGGTGTAGCTGGAATGCCTCTTTGATGGTTAAATCAGCATAGAGATGAAAGAAAAAGTCAGTGAAGATCTAAAAGAAATGAAATGTAATGCCTTCTTCAAGAGAGAAGGGATTAAAGGGAAAAAGAGTTAAAACATATCAACTTAGTGGCAGAGTGTAACTTACAACTTGCTCCTTGTCACTTACCATTCCTTTCCAAGAAATAGAAAGGGTTGCCTCCTTCGGAGAGGAGGGCTTGAGAGAAGAGAAGCTAAGCGAATCAACTTAGTGGAAATGAGAGGAACCTCTAGAAGTTTCCATTCCCTTGACCTTCCATCATCCTCCTGTGTGCCTGCTACACATACCTTTCTTTATGTGCCTCCTTCATGGAAGAGGGCTTGAGAGAAAAAGGGATAAAAGGGTTCCTTCTTCGGAAGGACTTTAACAAAAGGAAGAAGATGAACAGTTGATCGGGTCAACTGTGTTGACTTGGCATTACTGACAGCGAGTAGCCATTCTTCTAGAGAGAGAGAGAGTGAGTGTGACAGTGTGAGAGAGAACTAGAGTGCCAGCCCAATCCCCCTCTTTTGCTACCCTCACTTTCCTTATATAGCTGAGACACAAACCTTCCCATCCTGCTACCACATGTAAACGCTCTCCACACAAGCTGTCATGTGTACTCATCAAATAATTAAAGGTGTGGGGGATGTGAGGATGCTACTGTCCTGGCAGAGGTATAATCACCTTCCCCCTTGTCAGAGATGGGATCTGTCTAGGAGATATGTTGCAACTTTACTGCGGTTGACTTTAAACCATCATATGCCATCATTTGTCTAGTCACCTGACACCAATCATCTCCTTGACAGCTCCTACCAAGTCTATGCTTAAGACACTAGCTCTTATCATAGTTAGGATCAGGAATCATTAGCAGGAATGATTAAGTCAAATAAGAGTTTAGAGAAGATATTCCCAAGAGGGGATATTCTCACGGCTTGGACAGTGCCAAGAACAATGTCAAATTGGGATGCTCTCTCATAGTCAGTTAGTTATGAAAAGAGAGGTAGCTTAGTAGATTTTTCCAATAAGGTACCCTCGGGGGAAAGTATCCGTGTGGGTCGACCAAGCTTCTTCACCAAGACGGATGAATACCTGAGTGAGTCAACTGTAACTTTTTCACCTAAGAAGATTAGCCGCTATGTCTTTGGATCCGCATGGGTGGACTAGCCCAAGTTGACCAATAATCCGATCCTATAGGAGGCATGTGCACCGGTCGATAATAGTGAGGGTCGCTAAGGCATGATCAGATAGAATATGTCATCTAATGGGGATGTTCCCAAGCCACGAACTTCCCAAATTATAAACTCCCAAGCTGTGTTATCTTTCGGGGATGTTCTCAAACCATAGTTCTTTTCAAACCACAACACTTCTCAAGTCGTGCACTTCTCTGGTTTATTTCTTGTCTATCTAGTCACGTCTTCTATTGACACTTGTAGACCCATCTTAATATATGTCTGGGCAAAAATTACGAGGCATGTTGATAGATATTTCTTATAGGTCAACTCACCCGAGTGAGATATGAATATCCTCGGCATATCAAATTTCATTAGTAAATTTACGTTCACTCATTAAAAACGAGC
Organism: Zingiber officinale; assembly: GCF_018446385.1. Taxonomy (NCBI): domain Eukaryota; kingdom Viridiplantae; phylum Streptophyta; class Magnoliopsida; order Zingiberales; family Zingiberaceae; genus Zingiber; species Zingiber officinale. The sequence goes on from NC_056004.1 coordinate 50,383,852, forward strand.
TTGTGGCACGTTCCTAAGTCACTTAGTCACTAGCTTGTGAGCGCATCGGCTGCATGGCCACGAGCCACAACCCATGAGTACACCGTTAACTATGTGCTTGCTAGCTGCCCTAAGCATGTAAATTCGTTTGATTTGCACATTTCTTTCTTTACATTATATCATAGTTAAACTAAGTTAATAGGTCTTATGGTGAATTCTCAATGAGGGCAAAATATCTATTGGGTGTTTGACCTTCCCCTGACAAAAGGCCGATGTGCTATAATAAAATATCTCCTATAATTTATCTATTTATATTTAGTTAGGGGTCGATGATACTAAACTACTTGAGCGTCATTATCTCTGCTCCAATACTTAAACTAAGTTAATTATTTTTTTTCTTTTATATTGTTTCTTTTGTATAATGAATGGAAGATATAATTTATTACATTGGTGATAGCCAACATGCATTAACCATCAGGTCCATATCACCTATTTATTGGAGTGCAGCTTGATGGGTATAATTGAGTTGGTATTTAAACTGGATTTATGATTATCAGTGAGGTATGATTTGTTTTAGACAAGTATAATTAGATCGTAAATCTATCTAATCAAAATCTGATTGATTAAAATTGAATTATAATGTATGTATATAATTAATCTATAGAGATGATATTATTAAAATATCTTTAATAATGCTAATTAAATTCTAAGTATTTAGTATTGTTCAATTAGATTATCTTATGTCGCGGCCGTTTCTCTTTTTTGGCAATCAGTAGGATAAATTATTATTTTTATTTGATTTCGTTACATGTACGGTGGTTTAAATTTTTTGGAATCAGAATTTAATCACCCCACGTAATTGACTTAACACAATTTTTAATTTTAGAAACTTTTTAGTTTTGATATGAAAGGGACAAGATTTAATTTGATGTGATTCAATTTTAATTATAATTTATTCACTTAATTGACTTTATCACATCATATTTTTGCATCCTCCAATTTTTTTTTTATTGAAACTGAACGCTGTAAAAATAAATTTAATGTGATTAAATTGAATCTTAACATTGTAATATCAATAGAATGTTCAACCTTTCTATTTTCAAATATAATTTTAAAAAATAGCTTATTGATCACAATTCCCTACATTGTAATTAGTTTTTACTAAAGTCAAAGCAATACAATTAAATTTGATGTGATTTAATTTATATCGAATTAGAATTTAATCATTTTAAGTAACTGACTTTTATATTTTAAGTATCACGCTAGTTTAAGTTTAGATTTTTTTTGGTTTTGGTCACAGTTTTCTATTTCGTAATTATTTCTCATTCAAAGTGAAAGAGATAAAATTAATTTTGTCTTTGAAGTAGTTTTTTTTAAAAAAAAATAATATTGTTTATTTTTTTTATTTTATTTACAAAATTAAATAAAAAATATTTAAATAATTATATATATATATATATATATATATATATTATGGATAATCTGTCAAAAATATTAAGAAATTAGTCAATTTTAAATATATTAAATTAAATTTATCTATCGAGATTATCTGAACAAATAATCTTAGACTACTAGCTGAGATTGATTTCTATCAAGTGCTAGCTATAAAGTGGTTGAGCAAGCAGAATAGTCTAATGGTCGGATGGGCAAAGCAGCAGAATGGCTGATCAGGCGGCCGAGTGACAATGTAGCCTAGTCAAGAGTTGGCAAGTTGGTCGAGTGGGCTTATCGTCCGAGTGGGAAAATCGTTCGAGCGGGTAGAGTGGCAGATCAAGCCGAGCGGGCAAGTACTCGATCAAGTAGAGTAGAGTAGCTACGAGCTAGTAATGCGGTCGAGCAACATATCAGTTTGAGTGAGCGATCAGGTAGAGTAACCGACTAGGTATACCAATTGAACGAGGAAAGGCAGGGCTACCTAAAGGTAGAGTAGCCCGAGCGACAAAGCAGCTGATCAAGACGAGCGACCGACCGGGTAGTGTGGTCGAGTAGTAGATCAACTGAGCGACATATCTGCCGAGTCGTAGAAGGGGCTGACCGGGCAGAGCAGCCTTATAGTAGAAGGCAGGGCAGCCCAAGTGACAGAGAGGCTCGAGTGAGTAGAGCAGCCTAGTGGGCGAAGCGACCGAGCGGGCGAGTGGACCGAGGCATGCGATGGTCGTAATTTCCTTGAAATAGATTCACCCCACCTTCGACTGTGTTTCGACGTTTTCTCGAGTCATCTATTTCCCAGGATACAATTTAACCATGATGTGCACCAAGTATTGGTGGTCACAACGAACTGAGGGGTATCCAACTATTATCACGGTTACTCCGCCGAGCAAGAGATGCATGATAGAGGAGGAGGGAGAACATATGTGGAGAGATTCAATTTTTTTATGTGTTATCTTTTGCTTAAGACCATCGTCTCCCTTTATATAGGAGCACTATCTCTCACCTGTGTTGAATGTCGAATAATGGTCATTCAATACCTAGGGATTAATGATAGCCGGCGACCATCAATGACCGACCATTACTATCCAGAAGGTTACGAAATCGCCATTAACCATGGTTAATGTTTTCGTTACCTTCTTGAGTAGCAAACGAAAAAGAATCCAGGTGGTAAAATATTAGTTGTTCCACTTGGACAAATTTTACCTAGATCGGTCCGACATTCAGCACACGATGCTCGCATATGAGTCAACATGGTTAAGTGCAATCCAGGCCATGGATTTGCACCCTGCCTCCTCCCCGTGCATCCACGCATGAGAGAGAGCCTCTCCCCATGCATTTGTTCACATTATCAATGCATGTGAATTAACATAAACCAACAAAAATGGTTTGAAACTCCTAATGTGGGTCTAAAGTCTTATTCACAATGGAACTTCTCCATTCACAATGAATATATGTGAATGGAGAGTGGTGGATGAGGAAAGAAGCTCATTGTGAATGAGACTTTATTTCCACAATAAGAGTTTCAAAGCATATTAATTGGTTTATATTAATTTACATGCATTGATGATGTAAACAAATACATGAAGAGATGCTCTCTCTCACGCGTGGATACGTAGGGGGTGTAAATTTAGGGCCAAGATTGTATTGAACCAAGTTGACTTATCTGCGAGCATGACCTGCGTGGTCCGAATGCCAAACTAGTTAGGACAAAATTTGTTCAAGTGGAACAACCAATATTTTGTCACATGAATCTTTTTGCTGCTTATTTAAGTGTATAACGAATGTTGAGGCAGGGTGCACCAGAATCAAACTTGAGTTTTGATATTGTTAAAAGTTCAAGTTAAGTCTTGTTGCGATCTAATAAGTTAACTAAGTGTGCAGGATGTTTACTCAATAAGGAAATTCTTAGCAGATCATGAAAGCCAGAGAGGAAGCCCAAGTGGGTTGAGAGGACCTGACACTTGGCAGTGAAGCTCGATAGGTCTGGAGGACCGAAGATCGAGAGGAAGTCCTGGTGAGTCTATCCGATGCTAAGCAACAAAGTCTAAACAGGTATGGAGAACCAATGTTTGGCAGGTAGGTTGAGGTAAGTAACTAAAGAGGAGTGACAGTGAGGTCATGTTCTGGAAAGGAACAAACTTTAGGCCGCTGATCCAACTGAAAAAATCAGAAAGGTTTCCAAGTTGAGATCAAGACAATTCTACTGTTATTTACTACTCATGCATCTTATATTACTGTCCTAACTTTGTTTTGCAAGAATATTTTGTTTAACACTATTTTGTAAGAACCGCCCTGATCGGTTGACCGAACGCATGTATCAGTTGATAGAACCAGGTTTACATAGAGCAGTTATCAAATCGAGCCAAAGTAAAAAATGGAAGCTAAGCTAATCGGTCGAACGGACCCAGGATCGGTCGACCGAACAATAAAAGCTTTAATGAAGAATTAATGGTGAATCTCGACGAACAGGGAAAGTACTATGTTCAGTTGACCGAACAAGGTGATTAGTCGATCGAACAATTAATGCACTTAATGCAATGAAGATCAGATCTCAACGAAGAAGGAAATCCAGGTGTTCAGTCGACCGATAGGGAGATCGGTCGACCGAAAGGATCAATCGACCAAACGACTTTTCGGTCAACCGAACGAGGCTTGTAAAAGACGAGCTCGAGATCCGAGCCAAGGCAACTTAGTAATTGAATTCTAATTCACTCTATGCAAAAGCTGTTGTTCGTGCTGCTCTATTAATCATCATCAAGAAAGCTACTGTTCCGACAAAGTGCCGACTATCTTCATCTTTATTCATTTTTAGTATACTTTAATTTAGCTTGCACTGTACTTAATTTCAAATAAAATAGTAGGTTGTTACTATCTTATATTTTGTATTTGTATGAATTACTTATTTCCGAAAGATTTCAAAAAGAAGAGTTATAGTAAATTACCCATGGTGCGATTAAGGATCGTGGGTCTTAGAGTAGGAATCGATATATGCTTCGAACCAAGTAACCACCTGAGTCTTCTTTTATTTTCCACTGCTTTACTTTGATATGTTTATTTTGATAAAATAAAAAGTTTTAAACAAGCAATATTCACCCCCTCTATCACTTTATTTCAATCCTTCAACGGATGCATTAAATTAAATATTAATGCAGAATGTAAACGACCGAGTGAAATGTTGGCGTTTCACGGCTTATCGAATAATTATCATTAATGTTGCCTATTGGTTTGAACTCCTATATAAGGAGACTACGATCACAGGAAAAAGACACACACAAAAGCTGAAGTTCTCCACCTATGTTCCCCCTCCTCTGTCGTGCATCTCTTGCTTGGCGGAGTGCCGGTGATAGAAGTTAGGTACCTCTCAATTCGTCATGACCACAAGTGCTGGGTGGGAATCACGGTTAACTATTGTATCCTTGGAAACAGACCACCTGAGAAAACCTTGAATTACAGTCGGAGGTGGGGAGAATCTGTTTCAAGGAAATTGCGACCATCGCAGGCCTCGGTCCACTCGCTCGCTCCACCGCTTCACTTGTCTGCCGCTTTGCTTGCTCGGTCGCTTCGCCTGCTCGACCGCTTTGCCCGCTCAGCTGCTTTGCTTGCTCGATCACTTCGCCTACTCGGCCGCTTTGCCCGCTCAGACTGCTCTATCACTTGAGCCGCCATGCCTTCTACTGTTAAGCCACTCTGCCTGGTCATCCATTCTATGACTCGGTCGATTTGTTGCTCAATCGATCTATCCGTTCGACTGCTCTATCCACTTGGCGACTCAACCACACTGCCCGCTCGGCCAATCTGCCGGGTCAGTCACTCAGTCTAATCTGTGACTCGGCCACCCTACTCACTCAACTACTTTACGCCACCCGGCATGATCAGCCACTCTGCTATACTGTCTGCTTAGAAGCTATACCCGGTTGGCGACTCTACTCCACTCGTCCACTAAGAATTGGTGTTTGGCGGTATCCACTATTCGAATAATTCTTATTAAAAAATAATTCTAATCAAGAATTAATTCCTTAATTAAATTATCTTTAACAATTTTAGAAATCTTTTAAAATTAGAATCTCCTAACACATTAGGAAATTTTATAAAATTTAAAATTTCCTAACAAATTATTTTTTAAAAAAAATTAGAATATCTCAATGATTTCATAAACCTTCTAAAATTAAAAATTTTCCCTAATAATTTATTAAACTCTTCAAAATTGGAATTTCCAATAAAATAGGAAATATTTCCAAAATTAATTAATGATGCCTATGACTCATAAAACTATTTTATGATCATGTTGAAACATGATCAGATTCTGATATCACTATTGGGTAGCCTGATAAAGTGCGTGCTAAAATACGTTTTGTAAACATGCACGACGGAAGATAAAAATATAATAATTCTAAATTATTATATCACACACATCATACGCATATGAGAATACATCTATGCAGACATGATCATAAAATAAAATTTTATGAAAATAAATTTAAATTAGTTATACCTAATAGATGATGTGGAGTGAAAAGGGCATTAACCACCCAACACTATTGAAGTCTTGCTTTTATTCGTGTCCATGCTAAGTAATCTCCGATACAACTTAGGAAGTCATGAGTTTTGTCTTCGTGAAAGGTACTAGCCTTGCGTGTAAAGATGAAGTTTAGTGCCCGACGGCGTATGCAACCAGTTGACACCAAATAAAGAGAGATCCACGAAAGAGATGCCATAGATGACAAATAGAACTGATAGCAACCTTTGTTGTCTGATCGGTGTGACTAACAGTGACCTCTTAGCCAGCAGCAAGCGAATGGGGCTAGAATAAGGAATGCTAACATAACCACAGCATGCAAACAGCAAGGGCAGTAACCCCTTGGGTGGCTGTGATGGCTTCTGTCACAACCTCGTTGAGTGGATGGTGGTGGCTAAGAGGCCCAACGATAAGGCTATTAGTGTCAAGACTGGGTGGCAGAGGTGAAATAAAGGGGATATCCCCTTTGTTTGGTCAGTGGCAAAGAGAGAAGAGGGAGAGGGAATAAAACCTAATGATTAGGTTTTAATCAAAAGAGAGTTAATTTTCTCTCCTATCTAATTTTACTTGTAAATCCCTTATCAAATTAGAGGAGCAAATTCAAAGCCCGCATCCATTAATCTGCAACCCATACTAATAGCATTAAGTTTGGTTCAAGACCAAACTAGGTTTGGTTCAAGACCAAACTAGGTTTGGTTCAAAACCAAAACCCTTGGTTCAATAATCAAACTCTCTTTTAATTAAAATCAAACTAATTTATTTTATAATTAAACCAAAGATAGTCCATCTAGTCTTCAAAAGGTGTGGCCCATTCGCTCTTTCATTATGTCAAGCCTTTCAAATTTACCCTTCATCTAGTCCAACCAAACTCAATCTCTCTTGATCTAAGAATCTAATTCTCAAACTCATTTTAAGTCTTCCAGATAAACTCGTAGTACGTGTGATCTAATAGGTTTTCAGTTATATTGGTCATTCATAATTAACCATTTAATTATGAATAGATCATGAGTGATACCTAGTAGTATATCATAATTCCTAATTGATCAGAAAATCAATGGTTGATTTTAGAACCACTTTTAAAACCTTTCAGTAGCTACAGTGAGTCATGTCTCATATCTTTCACTTATCTTATAGCTACTTGGTTCAGGACATGGTTTATGTGTCAACCCCCATTAGGCTGATTATATCACACCTAGCTCAAGTAATACTTTCTCGTCCTGTGGATTCAAATTATTGAGACATGTGTCCAAGAGTATCATGCTCTTAATATATGTTCTTTTGGTCAAAGACTTTGAGTAACAATCCTAACAAGTGATAATAGGGTATGCGTCTCCTCTCAAGGAGTGTTAAATTCTTTGTGGGCTATCCAAACACCTTTGATACTTTGACTTATACCTAATCATCAATCATCCTAGGTTTACACCTCCTAAGAGATATTTGTTTAAGATGTCAAAGTATAATTCTTCATGACCAAGATGACTTGAACACCTCAAGTTAAAGGAAATCTACACTCAAGCTATAGTAAGAGTTTATTGACATATCCATATATGTAGAGAACTATATGAAGTCTTACAGCATGCTACTCCAATAAACTAGTTACCATAATTAACATTCACATTTAACTCTTGGCATCCTAATATCTCCAGTCAGTGAGGAATAGCTGCTTGGTTAGACCAAGGAGTATAACTTATGCTAGTCTCATAAAATTGATGATGCCCAAACACATCAATTCATCGACTAGGGAAGATGTCAATACATTCATAATTACACATATAGAGATGCTCACTACTTATGATCAAATCACAAGTTCTCTCATGGTATGAATTATATTACAGATATTCAGTGAGTTTAAGATCCAATCATATACATAAAATATATACACTCAGATAATGAATCTTTATTTATCCAATAAATAGTATATACCATAAGTTGATTACTTTAGAACATCTCTCAGATATAACATTGAAGCTGTCTAAGAAAGAGAAGGATTGTGGCAATAATTCGCTAGGACTAGGCATTGGGAGGTGGTGAACCAAGTAAAATTGATTGTGTCTGCATCGTGCTACGAGTTTGCTTCAAGTTTTCTTGTGCAACCACATCGATGAGAGAAGAGCTATTCACCCCCCCCCCTCTAGCTCGCATCATTCCTAATAAGTGGTATCAGAGCAAGGTTGCTCTTCATTGGACTAACTTTAGAAAGAATCACAAAGCTAGACAAAGAAGAAGGAGCTACATTCTAGAGCCCTCTAACACCAATAAGTCATTAGATTGATCATCGAAGGAACTCGAGTTTGCAATGGATTTCTTGTTAGAGTGTATACTAAAAGCCTAGCTTTTTGTAAACATAAAGAATCACATTGGTCAAATGTCTATATTTATATGCTAAGTGTAGTTGTTCAATTAATTTATATTGTAGATAACATGGTGTGTGGTGTCACACACAGAAGATCATGTTATCAGTTTCTTATAAGTTATATATAGTAGCTCACGACTAAGATGGATAGGAACAAACCATTGAAATAGTCGTAGTGTAATTTGGTATTAGTTTATCTTGACTATAAAATTACATTAGTACACTCTGAGTGTATTGAGCAGGACCATTTCAGGTAATTTCTTTTTATACTGACTATATAAAAGAACAATACCTCTGTTATTATGGAAATGTGTACTCTTAATCATGATATAATAACAAGCATATATACTTAATACTTATTTCTTTAATTTATCAAAGGGTGTGATTTACCTTGTTAAATCAATAGGCTCGATAAGTTGGGAAATGATATTATTTATATGGTGTGTTATTGATTATAGAATGAAACTGTGTCCTAGTAGTCTAGGTTGATGATGTCCCCTTGAGGAGATCATAAGGATTGTCATGTAAACCCTACAGGTGGACTTAGTCCGACATGAAGATAAGGCTGAGTGGTACTACTCTTGGAGCTAGATATTAATTAAGTGAGTTGTCAGTAACTCATTTAATTAGTGGACATTCAATATCTTAAACACAGGGAGACTAACACATTCATGATAAGAAGGAACCCATATAGTAATATGGGATTGGTGCGGTGGTGCAATAATAACTCTTTAGTGGGATGAGATATTAATGATGAACTCAAGTTGGGTGTTCGGGGTGAACACGGGAAGCTCAAGTTCATCGGGAGACCAAAACCAATTCCCCTTCTTGGTCCCTGTCGTGGCCTCTTATTTATAAAGTCTTATATCCACCCAAACCCAACTTCTTACCCACCTTAAGGTGGCCGGCCAAGCCTAGCTTGGAGCCCAAGCTAGGGCCGACCAAACCAAGGTTAGATGGGATCAAGTGGTGGCCGGCCCTAGCTTGGAGCCCAAGTAGGTGGCCGACCACAATAAAAATAAAAGGGAGTTTATTTTAAAATCTTTCCTTATGTGGAAGTCATGATTTTAAAAGAGAGTTTTAAATTAAATCTTTCCTTTTATAGTTTCTACAAAGGATTAAGAGAAAAATTTAATATCTTTCCTTATTTGTAGTTAATAGGAATATTTTAATTTTGGAGAAAACTTTCTTTTTTTGTAATCATCCATATGTTTTAAAAGAGAGATTTTAATTTATAAAAGTTTCCTTTTATAACCAACCATGAAGGGAATTTTAAAAGAGAAATTTTTATTTTAAAAATTTCTGGAAATAAATTAGGAAGTTTTAATCTTGTGTTTAAAACTTTCCTTATTTGGAGGACTTGTAGGGGCCGGCCACAAGATGGGTTAAAAGGAAATTTTAATTAAATTTTCCTTATTAGCCATTGGCAAGGAAAATAAGAAAGTTTTAATTATGTTTAAAACTTTCCTTATTTTCCAAGACCAAGGAATATAAAAGAGATGGTAGAGGTGCCTCACCAAAACAACAACACATCTATTATTCCTCTCTTCTCTTCCTTGGTGGTGGCCGACCCTCATCCTTCCTCTTCTCCTTTTCTTCTTCTTTGGTGGCCAGTGGCATCAACTCTTGGGGAGATTTTGGTGGCCTGATTTAGCTTGGAGAAGAAGTAGAGAAAGGAGGCTTTTTTTCTTAGCATCCCTTGAAGGTTGGTTGGTGGTCGAAGTTCTTCATCTCTAGGAGATTGTTGGTGGCCGAAACTTAGAAGGAAGAAGAAGGCTTGGGTGGATTTTCATCTCGGTAGATCGTCACCCACACGACGCCCAAGATAAGAAGAGAAATACGATATAAGATCGTGAGGTCTATAAGCTACAAAAGGTATAATTAGTTATTAGTTTTCGCATCATAACTAGTTCATTCTTTTGTTTAGATCTTGAAATACCAAACACAAGAGGCTAACGTTTCTAGGCAATCGAATTTATGTTTCAATTTTGTGTTTCTTTTATTTTTCGATCTTGTGATTCGATTGTTCTTAGTGGTTAAATCTAGGGTTACTATAAGGAGATTAAATATTAAATTTCGTTGAAAGGCTTTGTCTAAGAAGTGGTGGATGATCTCATACCCAAGAAGGTCTAGTGCCTCGTCATGTTTAACCTGGAAGCCGATCTCTGAAATAAATATTTAATCAAATTTATAACATGGGTGGATTTGGATTAATAATGTTAAGCATCGTTTGCGATCCAAGTCTAAACCTCTAAGAACAGATAAATTGAATTTGGAATCAATAATGGTAAATTCTGTTTGCGATTTCAAATTTAATTTCTAAAGAGCACAATAGGTTGTTAGGAAAGGTTCAGGACTTGTACAAAATTTTTGTACAGGGGAACCAGTACGATATTCCGGGTAGCAACCAACATTTCTGAGATGGGTTTGGATATGATATCCAAGTATCTCTATCTTTTGGATTGGGAGGATTCTATCAATGGAAGAAAAGAATGAAATGTTCTTCCAAATGAACATAGAAGATTGGTTTGCTCTAATGGAGAGGTTTGAAGTTCTGAAAGATAAAATTAGAAGACCTCTCAACAAGGGTAAGTGGACAAAGAAGAAAATTATGAGGTGTAAGGCTCATGATAAGGTAATCAAAATCTGGATAAATTTGATTCCTAATGATATTTTGTATAAACTAGATAAATATAAGGATGCCAAGAATCTATAGAGTAATCTTGCCAAACTTCATGAAAGTTCATCCTTTACATAATATGATGTTGAGTCTTAGGAGGAAGACTCATTGGCTCAAGATATTAAGAATTTGTAGGTTGAGAGATGCTTAACATATGAGGATAAAATTGAAGAAGCATTCACTTCAAGAAATGAGCGGGAGAGGTTATTGGCATCTGGAGTCAATAAAGAGGAAGATTGTGCCATCTCTACAAGTCAAGAGAGTTATTCAAATATCTATTTAACATCTTCACTATGTATGCAAGATCCGAACACATACATACCTGAGCATACATAAAATTCCCTACTACTAATGCATAAGGGAATTGTTACATTTTCTTTATTTTAAGTTCAAGGTGTGGATATTATTGTAAGCTAAATCTATTACCCTTTGATAATTTTATATGTCATACTAAATGAGCACATTTTTAATATAGACTTTTTATGAAAGTCCAATGCCCCCCTTAAACAATCATGATAAATTTGTATGCATAAAATAAAGGATGTTTCATTAAAATCTTTCATTTCAAATTCACCTAATAGGATGACTTGGTTTACTACAGCAAGTCTTTATCAAAACAAGCACAACAAACTTTCTCACACTAAATTTGATATATAAATATTGATCAACAAGATTCTTATTAAAATCATATGAAGTAACCACTTGATTAAATTTCTAGTACCATTGATGAGATGTCTACTTTAGACTATAAATAGACTTAATCTACATACTAGATGCTTTGAATCTCCCAATTCAAAATTCTTTGACTGCATTATGTATATAGTTTTCTCAATGTTTCCATTGAGAAATATAGTCTTAACGCCTATTAGGTGTAGCTCTAGTTTATAATGAGCTACAAATGTCATGATTACCCTAAGGAAGCCCTTCATCAAAATTATCAAGAAGATCTTCTTATAATCAATATCCTCCTTTTGAGTGAATTTCTTGGGTAATAAGGAAAACCTTATACTTTTCGACATTGCTCTATGAATCCTGTTGGATTTCAACATATACTTTTTAAGAAATTTGATAAGTTTTGAAGTGTTGTTGTCTGCCATGGGCTACATTTCTTTCTTCATGATTTTGATCCATTTTTTCAGATTAGAGCAGTATTTGACCTCTTGAAAAAAATGTTGGATCATCTTTTAACCCTATGTTAAACTCATGCTCTTGGAGATATATATTGTAGATCTCCTTTCCCTAGAGAATCTCCTTAGTGGCATTTATACTTGAAATGGTTGGAAGCATGCTCAAATGTTGAAGAGATATCATACCTTAGAATTGCTATTTGTGCCTTACACATTAGAGATAAGAATATCTTCTGTCTACTACCCTTGTTGGTGTTGGATCCTTGGCGCCAGGCAAGAGGGGGGTAAATGACCCTACAAATAAAAATGAACATTCCTTGGACTTTACAGGGTAATTAAAACTAATAATTGCATAAATAAAAATAAGAGATTAAAAAAGAAGAGGCGCGAAGGCTTTACTTGGTTATAAACGGAGAGGTTGTCAATCCAAGGAAGATGAAAGCGCACTAAGATTTTCCTCTGGGCGGAGTAGCCTCTTACAATATTGAAGCAAACAATTACAAAGCTAAACAAAAAGGGAATTGATTACAAGTGTTCTGTTTTAGCTTCTGGGACTAGGGCTGTATTTATAGCCCTAGTCGAGGCACCTGGAAGAGTTCTAGGTGCCTAGGAGGGGATAAATTTTTATCCCTGTTGCACCGGAACATGCCACGCCACATTCCAGATAAAATCTTACTCCGGGCACCCGAACCTTCCGGGCGCCTAGACTCAGTCTGGGCGCTCGGATCCATGTTAACATCATGTTAACTATTTGGTACAGGTTCTTCTGCTCTGGCTCCACTTTCTTGGGTCTAGGTCTTCCTCTCCAGCTCTGACTCTGCTTGGGTGATCTCTGCCATCCGAAATAGGGCTCACCCGAACCCAACTTTTGACTTTCGAGCAAACTTCTGCTCCAGCTTCTCGTCTCTCGGAAATGTCGCGCGCCTCCTTTTAGTCCGCCCGCGTACTCTTCTGCAGTACCTCGTCAGATGCACCGAGACCGCCAGCTCTCGCCCGTACCATCCTTCTTGCTAGCTGCATCTTTCGCTCTACTTCATGTGCTTCTAAGTTCTTGCACACTTAGACATAGGAGTTAAATACCAATAGGACCTAACTTTACTTGGTTGATCACATCAAAACTACTACGACATACTTACAATCTCCCCCTTTTTGATGTAATCAAACCCCAAGTTAAGTTAGAGTAATCCATAAACAATAACAATTATAAAATAACAGTAATAAAAATTTTACAAGTACAAAAATTTAAAAATTAAGTACAAAAATTAAAAAAATTAAGTACAAAAATTAAAAAATTGTACTACCCCCCTAGACTTAATTTGCTCTACTTCCCCTTTTGATCACATTAAAAATGGGGTACTTAAAAAATACTACTTGGAAAGTCTAAAATAAAAGTCTAAGGGATAATTATTATCTAGAAAATATTTAAAAATTGCAACGGTAAAAAAAAAAATTGCATTTAGATAGATAAAAATGTTTCCAACATTAAAAAAAATAAAAAATTGATCGATAACATGATAAGAATTCATAGAAGAATAAGATTTGCAAAAAACAATTCACTGTAAGATATAATTTTCAAAAAACAAATGATTCAAAGATAAAAAAAAAATTCTAAATTTTTCTTACTAATAGGTGTTGAACTCATCTTTTTCATAAGAATTTGGATCGAATTAATTTCAAAAAATTGACAATTATTGTAAGCAAGAAAATTAAGTCAAGTAAAATATGCAAGAAGAATTTAATTTAAGCATGAATGATGATTTTTCAATTTAAAACTGACTTTGGACTACTAGATTAATCAAAAATTTATTAAGGATATATTTTCTATCAACTTTTGCAATCTAGCCCTTATGATATTTAAAATACCAGTTAAGTTTTCGATGATATTTGTAATTTCTTTCTAGAGCATGCGAAAAATTTGAACATGAATTTTTCTTTTCTAACATTTCTATTTTATCTTTTAATTTTACATTTTCATTTATTAATTTTTGAAATTCTTCTTTTAAGCATGCATATTCTTTTTTTATTTTTACATACTTTGTTCTCTTTTTATATAATGATTTACTTATCATTTGCACAATTTTAAATAATTGCTCTAGAGGAAGTTTGCTTACCTGACTTACCATATATTCGTCGGTAGACACTCTCCCTTCATTATTTCTTTCTTTTGTAGTATCTCCCCCTTCATCGATGCTCATTTCTGAGGTACTTTCTTTATCTTCTGGTAGATATTCGGCGATGAGTGCTATTTCAATAGATTCCTCAATCTTGGATTCTTCCGTCGACGACTCAGTGTCCATCGAGAAGTTGGAATCGACTTCTTTTGATTTTTCATAGAGCTCCAAGAACTTTTCCCAAAGTTCTTTTGTGTATTGGTAGTTGTCGATTTTGTCGAGTTCTTGAGCAGGAAGAACACTCAGTAGGTGGAACTTAGCCTTACCATTTGCTATGAATTTGTCCAAAGATGCTCCTCGAGTTTTTTTTTCCATCTTTTGTTTTAGGGACATCAAAACCAAATTTCATAGAATACTCTTCTCAATCGATCGACTGATCGATTGAGCCTGACCAATCGATCGCCCGATCGATTGGGTTTCTGAATTTTTTAAATTAAATTTCAGTCAAAATTCAAAAATATCCTAAAATTTTTATAAAATTCTAAAAATCATGAAAATTGTTGTAGACATTATTTAGGGTATATACTATCAAGAAAAAAAATAGTTTTCTAAGAAAATACTTCCTATTTTCAAAGATTTACACAAATTTAGAAACTTGTAAAAACATCAATGTTTCTTCCAAGTTTGTGTTTAACTCTTCAATAATGATTACTATCAAAAGATAGTCTTCACCAAGGTTTTCCAAAGTATATTTAAAATATTTTTCAAAACCAATTTCCAACCATGTTCTTTGGGCTCAATGCACATGACTTATACATTAGCTTTCCCAATGATTGGAGTACACATAAATAAGTGTTTTGATGAAGTCGAAACTCAACTAGATGCACTAAATCAACATCTTGATTCTTATTCAACATCCTAGCATCTCACTTGTATCTAATGTGTACTAAAACACATACAAGTCACCTTATAGTCTTTGTGAGATGTAGATTTTGATTTTTCCCTAAACTACGAATCATGCATATCTATCTAGGTATTTTAGAAATTTTGAGCATCCACCTAGGATGTCACTTGTTAGTAAATATCATTGTCCTTAATTACAAGGAAATTGAAATAATGCATGATGAGTTATGACATACATCAAAAAGGAATAATTTTTTTTAAAAAATATACTATTGCTATATGATGTATGTATGACATGACATGATATTTTTATTTGTTTTTCATAATAAACATGAATGTAAAATATGATGTCATGGCATATGATGGACAAACAATCATGACAATTAGCATAAATAAAATATATCTAGATATTCTATCTAAGTATCCTTAATCCTTGCTGAATTAAAGTATAATCCTAGATTGGCCATATTTTCACAAGACTGCCAAAACCCAATTTAGCATTTCTTATATTCTTGGTTAGTTGTGCCAATTTAAATTGAATCACATTCCTAAAATTTTGGCATCTTTTACTCTTCCAATGAGTAAACAATTAATTCTTTTCATTTTCAAAGGTTATCAAAAACCTTGAAAATACCTCTAAGTGTTAACTTTATCAAGGTTGGGTTAACCACCCTACCCATTTAGAGTTGACACTCTCTAACCCATCTAAGGGGTAGAGAATATGCTCCTCGGAACCCAAAATCTATTGGTGCTCCTTGGATGCTCTAGGTACTCACTAAGGATAATTTCCATAGATACCTTCCTAATGACCTTTCTAGGCTTCTTAGAAGCCTTGGTCACTTTCTCTAGGTCAATTCTAGAGATTGCTTCCCTTGTAACCTTCTTGGTGACTTGATTCCTAGACCTAGGATTGATTCCATAGGTATATGGAAGCCTATGATATGAAGCTACATCCTTCTTAGTCTTAGGTTTGTATCCTAAACCTCTATGGCTATTGGATGACCCTTGTTATCCTAAACCTAGGTTATGCTCTTTTTGCCCTTAAGGATACTTTTCATTCTTTTTAGGGTCTTTTCAATTTTGTCAAGCCTTGACTTCAAGACTTGATTTTCTTTCTATAAATCCCTAGATTTTGATTTATCATTAAATCCTTGAGCATTTCTATTTCTAGGGTTATAACTAAGGTCTTTGGTATTCTTGCCTAATTTGTCTACATTCCTAGCCTTAGGTGTGGTAGTCTTAGTATGATAGGCCACATGATTTTCCTTAATTCTATCATGCTTCCTATTTTCATGATAAATAGTATTAAAATGATATAAATTAGAACTAGCATGCTTTTTACCATGATTTAAAGGAATTGACTCAATAAATGATACCTTGGGTTTGCTTTTAAGAGCTCCCCCTTGATTTGAGCTTCCTCCCTTAGGCTTGACCGATTTCTTCCCCTTTGGATATTGGCTCCGATAATATCCTTTTTGATTGCAAGAAAAGCACACAACGTGCTCCTTGTTCTTCTTTATTGTGGGGCAGTCTCCTTGTCCTTTGGTGCCACTTGCCCTTCTTCTTGGCCAATTTAGGGCACTTACTCTTGTAGTGCCCATGTTCCCTACACTCAAAGCATATGATATGATTTTTATTTTTAATTAAACTAATTATACCTTCACGTGTAGGGATGACACTCGATCCTCCAATTTATTTCGCTTGACTTGTGGAGGTTGCCTCATCATCTTCTTCTTGACTTGATCCGGAAGTAAAAGCTTCTCCTTATTCTTGATCCGAAGTCACCAAATGTCGCTCCCACTCAATCCTAGAGGTGGAGACTTCTTCATCTTCATCTTGTACATGGAACAAAGAGTATGCTCACTCTTTTCCCTTTTCATTGCATTCTGTTGAGGATGAAGCTTCTTGTTCTTCTTCCGATATTGAGCATCTTTCAACTTCGGGCTCCTCTCCTTCTTGATCCATTAAGTTGCCCTCTTTGGATTTCTCTTAATTTGGTACAGTGGAGGGAATCTCATGGATTTTAGCCAATTTGCTCCATAGCTCCTTGGCGTCTTCGAATTCTTCAACTTGCTCCAAGATGTTAGCTGGAAATAGATTGACCAATAGCTTGGTCACTTTATCGTTAGCCTCACATCTTTGAACTTGCTCTTGGCTCCACTTGCTCTTCTTAAGAATTTTGCCTTTGTTATTTGTTGGAGCTTGGAATCATTCCATTAGCGCAAACCATTGCTCTATGTCCATCATAAGAAAATTTTCGATCCTTGATTTCCAAGAATCGAAGCTCATTGATATGAATGGTGGATGCACCCTTGTATCAAATCTGAGTCTATCTCAGAATTCCATCTTGAAGTTGAGCCTTTAGGAGTCTTTGACTTTGATGAATTTGCTTCAACTTCTTCTCCCTCTAGCTTGTTGCCCTTTCCGGTGATGATTCCGGTAAAGAACAACCTCGCTCTGATACCACTTGTTAGGGTTGATTTATAGCTAGAGGTGGGGGGTGAATAGCTCATCGCACTTTGTTAGCTTACTTTGTGATGATGATATGCAACGGAATGAAGAAACACTCTTACAACGCTAACATGAAGGATTTACTTGGTATCCACCTCAAGAAGAGGTGACTAATCCAAGGATCCACACATGACACACTCTCCACTATGAAAAATACTCCTTCTCGATAACTACCAGAGGTGGGGAAACCTCGTACAACACTCACACAACAAGATACAAAACACGCAAGAAGAAAAATACAAGAATACAAATAAGAACCTTTTTCTTGCTCATTTGCTGCTTGTTGATGCCTCTTGAACCTTGGAAGTGCACTTGAACTTGTCTCTAAGAGCTTCCAAGAACTAGCGATGAGTGTCAAGGAAGAACGTTTGTGAATCGGGATAAGAGCTGCGAAGACGAAGGCTCACTACAGCTTTATATCTTGCGCTTCCAGGGCTTCCAATCGATTGAGCTTACTCCCAATCGATTGCTACGTCAGATAAGTGCAATTCCAACCGTCCAAAACCTACATCCTACGCAACGGTCATATCTCAATCGATTGATCATTCAATTGGGAAGGCTTGAATCGATTGGCTGATTGATTCAGAGCGCCTCTATGCTCTGTTGGAGAAACCTGAATCGATCGACCAATCGATTCAAGCTTCCTTGCGATCGCACGAGAAAACTAGCTCCAATCGATTGGTTGATCGATTGGGTAGCTCTCTGTGCTCGCAACATTTGCTCCCAATCGATCGACCGATTGATTGGGCTGCTGCTTGTCGCAACCCTCTCCCAATCGATCGGCTGATCGATTGGGCTTAGGTCAACGATCAGCTAATCAATTGCTCCAACCTTGACTTGCCTAAACTCAAGTCCAAGGTTCCTAAACCCAACTGTTGGTTGGTCCTAGGAAGATCGTACCGATTCCACTGTAAAAAAATTTTGTACAAATGTCGAACCTTTCCTAAACAACATATTGTGTTCTTTAGAAGTTAAATTAGGAATCGCAAACAGAACTTAGCATTATTGATTCCAAATTTAACTTATTTGTTCTTAATGGTTTAGACTTGGATCGCAAGCGGAACTTAACACTATTGATCCAAATCAACCTATGTTATAAATTTAATTAAATATTAATTTCCAAAATTGGCTTCCAGGACTACATGGTGAGGCACATGGCCTTCTTGGGTATGGGAGCATCCACCACCGCCTAGACAAAGCCTTTTAAGGAAAGCTAATATTTAATTTCCTTATATAACTCTAGGTTTAACCAAAAAGAACAATCGAATCACAAATTCGAAAAATAAAACAAAAGAAACACAAATTTGAAACAAATCCGAAAACTCTAGAATCATATGCCTCTTGTGTTTGGTATTTCCAAAAATAACTATACAAAGAAAACTAGTATGATGCGGAAAATAATTACTAGTTATACCTTTCTTTGTAAGCAAATAACCTCTTGATCTTCTGCCGTATTCCTCTTCTTATCCCGGACGTTGTGTGGGCAACGATCTACCGAGATGAGAATCCACCTAAGCCACCTTCTTCTCCAAGCAAGATTCGGCCACCACAATTCTCCAAGAGAAGTAGAGGTCCGGCCACCACCACCAAGCTCCAAGGGATGCTAAAAATAAAGCCTCCTTTCTCTCCTTCTTCTCCTAGCTAGAACCGACCACCATGGACTTCTCTTGTGTTGATGCCGCCGACCACAAAGGAGGAAGAGAAGAGAAGGAGAAGAGACCCTAGGTCCGGCCACACCAAGGAGGAAAAGAGAGGAGGAAAATAGAATAGAGTCGTTAGCCATGAAGGCACCTCTACCCCCTCTTTTATAATCCTTGGTCTTGGCAAATAAGGAAATTTAAATAAAAACTTCCTTAATTTTTTTGCCATGAAAAAGAAAATTTAATTAATTAAAATTAAATTCCTTTTCTCACATATCATGGCCGACCACTATAAACTCCAAAACAAGGAGAGTTTTAATTAACACAAGAATTAAAACTTCCTAATTTGTTTCCGGAAATTTATAAAAAAATTCTCCAATAATTTTTCCCTTCATGGTGGTTTGTAAAAAGGAAATTTTATAAATTAAAATCTTTCTTTTAAACATGTGGATGGTTTTCAAAAAGGAAAGTTATCTCTAAAAATTAAAATCTCCTTTCAATCTACAAATAAGGAAAGATATCAAATCTTTTCTTAATCTTTTGTAGAAACTTATAAAAGGGAATATTTAATTTTTTAAACTCTCTTTTAAATCATGAACATGGTTAAAAAAGGAAAGTTTTCTTAAAATTAAAATCCACCTTTCAATCCACAAATAAGGAAAGATTTCAAATCTTTTCTTAATCTTTTGTAGAAAGCTATAAAAGGAAAGATTTAAATTTTAAACTCTCTTTTAAAACCATGATATCCACATAAGAAATAATTTTAATAAAAATCTATTTTTATTTTCAATGTGGCCGGCCACACCTAGCTTGGACTCCAAGCTAGGGCTGACCACTAATCTTGGCTCTATCCTTGGGTCTTGGTCGGCCCTAGCTTGGGTTCCAAGCTAGCTTGGCTGGACCCTTGGGTTGGGTAAGAAGTGGGTATAAATCTCTATATATAAGAGGCTACGATAGGGACCGAGAGGAGAAATTGGTTTTGGTCTCCCGATGAAATTAAGCTTCCCGTGCTCGCCCTGAACACACAACTTAATTTCATCAATAATAATTCATACCACTAAAGAATTATTATTGAACTACCGCACCAATCCCAAATTACATTTTGGGCTCCTTCTTATTATGAGTGTGTTAGTCTCCCTGTGTTTAAGATGTCGAATGTCCACTAATTAAATGAGTTATTAACAACTCACTTAATTAATATCTTAATCCAAGAGTAGTACCACTCAAACTCATCATCATGTCGGACTAAGTCCACCTGCAGGGTTTAACATGACAATCCTTATGAGCTCCTCTTGGGGTCATTCTCAACCTAGATTACTAGGACACAGTTTCCTTCTATAATCAACAACACACACTATAAGTAATATCATTTTCCAACTTATCAAGCTTATTGATTTATCGAGCTAAATCTCACCCATTGATAAGTCAAAGAAATAAATATTAAATATATGTGTTTGTTATTATATTAGGATTAAGAGCACACACTTCCATAATAACTAAGGTCTAGTTCTTTTATCAAGTTAGTATAAAAAGAACTTACCTAAAATGATCCTACTCAGTACACTTAGAGTGTACTAGTGTAATTTATTAGTCAAGATAAACTAATACCTAAGTACACTACGACTATTCCAATGGTTTGTTCCTTTCCATCTTAGTCGTGAGCAACTATTTATAATTTATAAAGAACTGATAACATAATCTTCTGTGTGTGACACGACACACCATGTTATCTATAATATAAATTAATTGAACAACTACACTTAACAAATAAATATAGGTATTTGACCATTGTGATTCTTTATTTCTAAATAAATGTTTATAAAAGCTAGGCTTTTAGTATACATTCCAACAATCTCCCATTTATACTAAAAGACTATGCTGCCATAAATACTGTCATACATCTGATTCCCAACCCTTCAACATGCCCATCAAAAGCTCTTGCCTTAAGGACCTTAGTGAAAGGATCTACAGGTCATCACCTGATGCAATCTAGGTGACAACAACTTCTCCTCGTTATACGATGTCTCGTATTGGGTAGTACTTGCGCTCTATTGTGTTTACTTGTCTTATGGACTTATGTTTTCTTCGAGTTTGCTACTGCACCACTATTATTACAATAAATTATAATAATTTTTGGACAAACCAGGAATAATATCTAAGTCCATCATGAAGTTTCTGAGCCATATAGCTTCTATGGTTGCCTTAGAGGCTGCCACATACTCAGCTTTCTATGGTGGAGACCGAAAAATATCTATGCTTAACACTCCTCCATTGTTATGGCTTTACCTCCTAAAGTAAACACAAAACCCTGAGGTCGACTTACTATTGTCCCTATCTAATTAGAAGTCAAAATCCGTGTAACCCACAGAGATCAAATTATCTGTCTAGCATATATTCTCTAGTATATGATTTACAGTAGTCTAGTGTCCTGGTCCTGGGTTACTTCGATATCTGTTAACTATGTCCTAGGCAAAACAGATATCCAGTCTCATTCATAGTATTACATACATTAGGCTTCCGATAGCCGAAGCATAAGGAACTGCCTTCATGTCCTTTATCTCCTTTGATGTCTTCGGAGACATTTCTTTAGATAAAGCTACTTCATGCCTAAAAGGTAGAAAAGCTTTCTTGGAGTCTTGCATACTAAAACGAGCAAGGATTGTTTCGATATATGAATCTTGGAATAAGCACAATATTCTTTTTCTTGTGATCCCTTTGATCCCGAGAATATGTGCACACTCTCCCAAGTTCTTTATATTGAATTGTTTGGACAACCATACTCTTACTTCCGACAACACTTTGATCTTGTTTCCAACTACCAAAAATGTCATCTACGTATAGTACAAGAAATACCACCACGCTTCCATCACACTACTTGTATACACAAGACTCATCTGGACACTGAATAAATCCACAGGTCTGGATTACTTCATTAAACCAGATGAACCAAGACCTTGAAGCTTTTCTTCAGTCCATAGACCGATTGAGCTTATATACTAGATGCTCTTTTCCCTTTGCAATGAACCTCTCTAGTTGCTTTATATGGATGCTTTCTTCAAGACTTCCATTAAGGAAAGTTGTCTTGACATTTGCTTGCCAAATCTCATAGTCCTTATAGATAAAAGAATCTGGATAGACTTAAGTATGGCTACCGGCGAAAAAGTTTCCTTTTTCAACAAGCCTTGCTTTGAAAGTTTTCACCTTCCTATCTATCCATATTTTTCTATTGTAGACCTATTTACACCCAATGACTTTTACACCATTTGGTGGTTCTACAAGCTCATAGATTTTATTAGAATACATATATTCTAATTCTGTATTCATTACTCTTTACAAAGATGCTGCATCTTTATCTTGGAGTGCTTTGTCATAGGTCCGGGAATTAGGTTCATGTTCAGCAGTGATCAAGTCCAAAAGTCTCCCAAAACATGAATATTTTATGTTGCCTAACAACCCTCCCACTACGACGAGACACTTTCTGCAATTGTGTATCATTTTGTGATACGTGTTGCAGTTTCTTGTGATATTTCATCTTATACAATTGGTACTAGATTAGACGTGTCCTTTATTATTTTCTTAAGAACAAATTTACTTATGGACTTATGGTTTATTATAGTCCTCTTCTAAAAATCATGCATTGGTGCTGACAATGACCTTCTGATTTTTAGAACTATAAATCTCCTTTTGTTTCTCTAGGATAACCTACAAACAAGTGAACTCCTGCCCAACTTATCAGCTTCTCTCATGTGCTAGACCACTTGAATATGCTTCAGACTAGGCTTACGCCCATTCTGTAATTCTATGGGAGTAGAGAGTTCTGACTTAGAAGGTACTATGTTCACTTCCATTTCCAGTGTATATCCTCAAAACAAATTTTGGTAATTCTGAATAACTCATCATTGATCTAACTATTTCCATAAGAGTCCTATACCTTCTTACTACACCATTCTGTTGGGGGGGGGGGGGGTACCAGGTGTAGTTAGTTTGGATTGAATCCCAACTTCTGATAAATGACTCCTAAACTCTACCAAGAGGTACTTGCCATTACGATCTCAGCATAGTGTCTTGATACTTTTACCTTGACGTTATTCCATATCAGCCTAATACTCTTTGAACTTATCAAAGCACTTAGACTTGTGGCGCATCAAGTAAATATACGCGTATTTTTAATAGTTGTCTATAAAATAGACGAAATATTCAAAACCATCTCTTTCCTGGATAGTCATAGATCCACACAAATCAGAATGAACCAATTCCAATATATCTTTGGCTCTATACCCCTTAGACTTAAAAGCTTCTTGGTTATTTTTCCTTCCAAGTAAGACTCGCAGGTTGGAAAGATTTCCACTACCAATGAACCCAAGAGTTCATTGGTTATTATCCTTTGAATCCTACTCAAGTTAATATAACCTAGCCTTATATGCCAAAAATATGATTGATTCATTTTTGAAGGTTGCTTTCTCTTATTAAAGTTAGAAGATGTGTTATTAATTTTCATTTATTGCATCGTGGGAGTTATTGGATTATAAATTGTCAACCAACATACCAGAACAGATAACTTCCCTATTTTTCTTGATAACAAGTTTGTTATCAAAATAGACAAAATATCTATTCTTTGATAGTTTAGAAACCGAAATCAAGTTCTTTCTAAACTTGGTATGTAAAGACAATTTTCAATCCACTTTTTATTCCTATCAGAGGATAAACATCTCCCACTGCAACAGCTGCTACTTTTGCAGTAGTGCCCATGTAGACGATGATTTCCCCTTCATATAGTTGCCGGGTTTCCTGGAACCCCGCAATGAATTGCAGACATGATCAGTGGCTCCCGTATCTACACACCAGGTACCGGTAGATAATACCACTAAACATGTATCAACTAATGAATAAAATACACCTATATTGTTCTTAGTTCTAAGAGGACAGTCTACCTTAATGTCCAAGTCCTATTTCCAATCATTATAATTAGGACTACTAAGTCTTTTCTATAGTATAACAACTAGGGGATTGACTGACATTTGAAAACCTAAGAATCACAAAAAAATTTAGTCAAGACCAACTCCTTAAAATCCCCATGAATTTTGTATGCCACGATAGTGTGGACGTATACAAAATCAAAGAGGAGATTTTATCCATTAATTTTATTATCTCGTCAACCTTACTTTATGACGAATAAAATTAATAGTTGGTCTGTCTTTGATCAAATATTTGTTCAAAATTTTGAATTTAAAATAATATTGATTCCTCAAACAATGTTATTTAAATTCACCAACACCTCAAACACCGGGAATTATGCATGTCACGTTAGTGTGGACGTATACAAATTCAACATTCGTAAGAGGAGGGTTTTACCCATTAATTATCTTATCAACCTTAAATTACCTCAAACATCATGAATTTTGTATGCCACGTTAGTGTGGACGTATACAAATTCAATTGTTTGTAAGAGGAGGTATTGCCCATTTTATATTGTCAACCTAACTTTATGACAAATAAAATTACCTCAAACACCGTGAATTTTGTATGCCACGTTAATTTAGACGTATACAAATTCAAACATTTGTAAGAGGGGGGGTTTTACCTAACTTTATGACAAATTAATAGTTGGTATTACTTTGGTCCCGCAAAACAATAGCAGTGACTCCGTTGGGGAGGTTACTATTGAATGAGTCTAAGTGTATACCATTACTTGATACTTAGTCCATTAAATAGGATTATGCCCCTTCAGTTGGAGAAGATCACATGCTCCTAAATAATTTCCTATAACCATCCATAAAGGAAGTTTGATCTAGTGATCCACAACAAACTCATCCGTTGTGGAGGGAGGCACTCAGAGCCATCACGCAAGCTTGTTGCATCACTTACAAACCAGTAATGGAGACCGTGGAATTTATTTAAAATCCCTCTCCCACTTAGTTATTTAAGGTGAGGAATTTTAACCTATGCTAACATATAACACATGCGCACACATACAGTAAATAAAAGCAATAAATTTAGAAATTAATTTTCCAACTATTATGGCATTTTCATCATTATCCTCCGTGTGCTCCAACCCTAGTTTCTGCCATCTTTAGCCACCACCATTAGGTCAAGTTGTCGCATCTATCTTGCTTCTTATTCCGTTGCGCCTCTGGTCCTCCAATAGCACCATGCCTCGCAAAGATATGATCCGCGACAAAAATAGAATTTTACATATATCGATCCTATATTCCATAAAGGAATGTACATGTATTTTAGATTGAACAAAAAAGTAAAATTCTAAAACTAATACAGCTCCTTCTGTATTTAATACATACAATCATGCACACACAAAATAATGCCCTTGACATGTCCAAGGGTCCAATCACACACAATATCTATATGCCATAATACTTGGAGCCTGCAATCACAAAATTAGCACATCCTACTATTATCCTGCTTAAATTATGTATGACATGTGTATAATCTATTTGAAAACCAAACATGCAGAGGCAAACCCTAGCTTTGATACCAATTGTTGGTTGGTACTAGGAAGATCGTACCGGTTCCACTGTACAAAAATTTTGTATAAGTGTCAAACTTTTCCTAAACAACCTATTGTGTTCTTTAGAAGTTAAATTAGGAATCGCAAACAGAACTTAACATTATTGATTCCAAATTTAACTTATCTGTTCTTAATGGTTTAGACTTGGATCGCAAGCGGAACTTAACACTATTGATCCAAATCAACCTATGTTATAAATTTAGTTAAATATTAATTTTCAAAAATGGCTTCCAAGACTGTATGACGAGGCACATGGCCTTCTTGGGTATGGGAGCATCCACCACCGCCTAGACAAAGCCTTTTAAGGAAAGCTAATATTTAATTTCCTTATATAACTCTAGGTTTAACCAAAAAGAACAATCGAATCACAAATTCGAAACAAATCCAAAAACTCTAGAATCATATGCCTCTTATGTTTGGTATTTCCAAAAATAACTATACAAAGAAAACTAGTATGATACGGAAAACAATTACTAGTTATACCTTTCTTTGTAAGCAAATAACCTCTTGATCTTCTACCGTATTCCTCTTCTTATCCTGGACGTTGTGTGGGCAACGATCTACCGAGATGAGAATCCACCTAAGCCACCTTCTTCTCCAAGCAAGATTCGGCCACCACAATTCTCCAAGAGAAGTAGAGGTTCGGCCACCACCACAAAGCTCCAAGGGATGCTAGAAATAAAGCCTCCTTTCTCTCCTTCTTCTCCTAGCTAGAACCGGCCACCATGGACTTCTCTTGTGTTGATGCCGCCAACCACAAAGGAGGAAGAGAAGAGAAGGAGAAGAGACCCTAGGGCCGGCCACACCAAGGAGGAAAAGAGAGGAGGAAAATAGAATAGAGTCGTTAGCCATGAAGGCACCTCTACCCTCTCTTTTATAATTCTTGGTCTTTGCAAATAAGGAAATTTAAATAAAAACTTCCTTAACTTTTTTGCTATGAAAAAGAAAATTTAATTAATTAAAATTAAATTCCTTTTCTCACATATCATGGCCAGCCATTATAAACTCCAAAACAAGGAGAGTTTTAATTAACACAAGAATTAAAACTTCCTAATTTGTTTCCGGAAATTTATAAAAAATTTCTCCAATAATTTTTTCCTTCATGGTGGTTTGTAAAAAGGAAATTTTATAAATTAAAATCTTTCTTTTAAACATGTGGATGGTTTTCAAAAAGGAAAGTTATCTCTAAAAATTAAAATCTCCTTTCAATCTACAAATAAGGAAAGATATCAAATCTTTTCTTAATCTTTTGTAAAAACTTATAAAAGGGAATATTTAATTTTTTAAACTCTCTTTTAAATCATGAACATGGTTAAAAAAGGAAAGTTTTCTTAAAATTAAAATCCACCTTTCAATCTACAAATAAGGAAAGATTTCAAATCTTTTCTTAATCTTTTGTAGAAAGCAATAAAAGGAAAGATTTAAATTTTAAACTCTCTTTTAAAACCATGATATCCACATAAGAAATAATTTTAATAAAAATCCCTTTTTATTTTCTATGTGGCCGGTCACACCTAGCTTGGACTCCAAGCTAGGGTCGGCCACTAATCTTGGCTCTATCCTTGGGTCTTGGCCAACCCTAGCTTGGGTTCCAAGCTAGCTTGGCCGGCCCCCTTGGGTTGGGTAAGAAGTGGGTATGTGGTGGGTATAAATCTCTATATACAAGAGGCTACGATAGGGACCGAAAGGAGAAATTGGTTTTGGTCTCCCGATGAAATTAAGCTTCCCGTGCTCGCCCCGAACACACAACTTAATTTCATCAATAATAATTCATACCACTAAAGAATTATTATTGAACTACCGTACCAATCCCAAATTACATTTTGGGCTCCTTCTTATTATGAGTGTGTTAGTCTCCCTGTGTTTAAGATGTCGTATATCCACTAATTAAATGAGTTACTGACAACTCACTTAATTAATATCTTAATCCAAGAGTAGTACCACTCAACCTCATCGTCATGTCGGACTAAGTCCACCTGCAGGGTTTAACATGACAATTCTTATTAGCTCCTCTTGGGGTCATTCTCAACCTAGATTACTAGGACATAGTTTCCTTCTATAATCAACAACACACACTATAAGTAATATCATTTCCCAACTTATCGAGCTTATTGATTTATCGAGCTAAATCTCACCCATTGATAAGTCAAAGAAATAAATATTAAATATATGTGTTTGTTATTATATTAGGATTAAGAGCACACACTTCCATAATAACTAAGGTCTAGTTCTTTTATCAAGTCAGTATAAAAAGAACTTACCTAAAATGATTCTACTCAATACACTTAGAGTGTACTAGTGTAATTTATTAGTCAAGATAAACTAATACCTAAGTACACTACGACTATTCCAATGGTTTGTTCCTTTCCATCTTAGTCGTGAGCAACTGTTTATAATTTATAAAGAACTGATAACATGATCTTCTGTGTGTGACACCACGCACCATGTTATCTATAATATAAATTAATTGAGCAACTACACTTAACAAATAAATGTAGGTATTTGACCATTGTGATTCTTTATTTCTAAATAAATGTTTATAAAAGCTAGGCTTTTAGGTCAACGATCAGCTAATCGATTGCCCCAACCTTGACTTGCCTAAACTCAAGTCCAAGGTTCCCAAACCCAACATCTGGTCAACTGTGACCTGTTTGGACTCCTTCTACCTAGCATCTGGTCAACCTTGACCTGCTGGGACTTCTTTACCAAGTGGTCAATCCTTTGACCCACTTGGACTTTTCCTTATATGCCAAGTGTCCG
This sequence comes from Zingiber officinale, assembly GCF_018446385.1. NCBI lineage: Eukaryota > Viridiplantae > Streptophyta > Magnoliopsida > Zingiberales > Zingiberaceae > Zingiber > Zingiber officinale. Next base: position 50,412,386 of record NC_056004.1, read on the forward strand.
GTCAACCTTGACCCACTTGGACTTACCATCTCGTGCCAAGTGTCTGGTCCTCCATGACCCACTTGGACTTCCACCAGATGTCCAGTCAATTTTGACCCATATAGATTTCCTTGTGCCAAGTATCCGGTCAATCCTTTACCTACATGGGCTTCCCAACACCAGGTGTCTAGTCAACCTTGATCCACCTGGATGTCCACGTGTCTGGCTTCACTCACCATGTCTTTCCATCTACCTAGCTTCACTCACCAGGACTTTCCATCTATCTGGCTTCACTCACCAGGACTTTCACCTAACTTCACTCATTAGGATTTTTCCACTGTCCAGCTTCACTCACCGGGACTTTCACCTACCTAGCTTCACTCACTAGGTCTTTCACATGGCTTCACTCACCAGGATTTTCCAATTGCCTAGCTTCACTCACTAGGTCTTTGACCTGGCTTCACTCACTAGTATTTTCACCTGCCTGACTTCACTCACCAAGAATTCCCCTTGCCTAACCTCCAGTTAGGACTTTCCCAGTCTAGTATTCGGTCAACCCTTTAACGTACTTGACTCTTCTTCACATCTAACTGGTCAATCCTTGACCAGAGGGGAATTGTATCAACAATCTCCCCAACCGAACGATTGCATCTGCAATCTCCATGTATTGTCAAACATCGAAATCTAAACATCAAGACTCAAGCTTGAGCCAACTCAAGCTTAGTCAACCAGGTCAACCTTGACCTAGGGATATTGCACCAACAACTTGAGTTAGCGATTGTTTTATATTTTGCTGTGTATTCTCGTGATTTCCAAAAAAGTGATGAATACTATTCACCCCCATCTTCTAGCATCTTTTCGATCTTGCACTAGACTCTCGAGCCATTCAGCCGAGTTATAAGTAAGATTACTATCATGACCAAGTCCTAGACTCTCGCACCGAAAGGCCGAGTTATAAGTGATCTTATTCTCATGATCAAGTTCTAAACTCTTGTGATGAGCTGCCGAATTATAAGTGAGCTTGCTCTCATGATCAAGTCTCAGACTCTCGCACCGTTCTACCAAGTTATATGTGAGCTTGCTCTCATGACTAAGTTTCAGACTTTTACGCCGATCGGTCAAGTTATAAGTGAGATTGCTCTCACAACTAAGTTCGAGACTCTCGCATCGTTTGACCAAGTTATAAGTGAGCACACTCTCACGACCAAGTCCCAAACTCTCGTGCTGAGCAGTAGAGTTATAAGTAAGCTTACTCTAACAACCAAGTCTCAGACTCTCGTGCTGAGTGGCTGAGTTATAAGTGAGCTTGCTCTCACGACCAAGTCCTAGACTCTTGTGTCGAGCCACCAAGTTATAAGTGAGCTTACTTTCACGACCAAGTCCCAAATTCTCGCGCCGAGCGGCCGAGTTATAAGTGAGATTACTCTCACGACCAAGTCCTGGACTCTCATACCGAGCGATCAAATTATATGTGAGCTTGTTCTCATGACTAAGTCTCAGATCCTCCAGCCAAGCGGCTAATGTACGAGTAATTTTACTTTCACAACCAAGTATCAAACTCTCACCGAATTTTGGGGAAATAAAGGCGATGAACATTCCTTGGGACATTGCTTGAATAAACTAAAAAAGCCCAGGCTAAGAGCAGTAAGGAATACAGTTAAATGTTTGAACACTCAAGAGTTTAAAGTTTAGAGACAATAAGGGATATACAAAGCAGGGAGCATTAAAAGTTGTTAAGTTTTTACAAACACCATTGAAGAACTTGAAGGAAACATTGCACAAAATCAACAAATGCATTGTCAAGGATAACATCCAGGATTTTCTGATGCTTGATAAAGGTCTTGGAAACCTCTGTAGATAGATAGTCATCCTCCTTTAATTGCTTGAGTGTCTCCTCGATACCATACCCGAATAGCTTATTAGTGTGATGGCTAGCATCTGGTTAAAATTTCTGGAGTGAAGATACTCAACCTTGAAAGCTTCTAGTTGACCAAACTAATCGACTTTATAGTTGTCCATCTCCGCTCCGGAAGCTTCAAGCTCTACTTTGAGCTTAGCCAGCTCGACATCCTTTGTATCTAAGGTCTTTTTGTGCTCTCCAAGCTGAAGCTCTTGTGTTGCTTATTCAGTCGTTTGATTAACCAACTCGGTAAGAAAGGCAACTTCTGTCTCATTGAGCTTCTTGGCTAGGGCTCGGGCCTCTTTATTTTTTATGTCCAAGTCTTCGATGGCTCTGAGTTTCCTATCGTTGGCCGAGTTGATGCACGATTCATAATTTTGGGTCTGCTTCATTAACTTTTTGAGTTAGATGACTTGGTTGTGACTTTTGTTCTTCTCCATAGTAATCGTCTGCTCAGACCCCAAAAGCTACTCAAACTAGTTCTCCAAGTCCTCCTTTAGCTAAGACACCTCAGTAGACAGTCATTCGACAGAAGCTCGGGAGGTACCCATTCCCCTAGCTAAATCTTGTGATTATTTGCGCTCGTGACTTAGCTCAGCAAGCCTTTGGCATATGCTTAAACTGTCCACCCAAAACTATTAAAATCAAATGGTGGTCAGGTGGAGCACACAAGGAAACATAAATATTTAAATACTAAGTAGGCTTACCCGAGTGGAATTTTGACTAAAGTGGTCGACCAGTTCCTTTGGTGAAAGCGTCATCGCTTGGCTCCGGCATCCGCCCAAGTTTGGTCCAAGGGACCTTGAATTCTAATTTTGTGCTTGGGGGAGCATGGTTAGTTAGGGTTTGGATGACGCCATTCGTCTATAGGCAGCCTGAGGACGACCGTGATTCACCTTAGGTGCCCAAGCCAATGGGCTTCGAGCTAGACTTGTTTTTTTGATTTAGATAGAGGGGTTGAATGTATTATGGAGAGAGGGGGCATTGGTTTGCCTGGTGGGGGAATCAGATAAGATATAGGTTGAGCGATGATAGTGACGGTCGACAACTCGGTCAAAGAAGGAGTTCGATCGGATGAAGTGGGAGTGGACCGACTGAGCGCTCTCTCGGGAACCGCTGAGGTAGAGCTTTCTTCCCGTTCCGTATGGTCAACATGACAACAAAAGTCATCGATTAGGGAGGAGTTGTCGGGCGGGGTCGTTTATGACGCTGGCATTGGATCAGTGATTCAACAGAAGTAGTAGACTCTGAAGGAACGACAATGGGCACCAGGGAAGGGCGCTCTGGGGGTAGCTCCTCCGTCTTAGCGGCGGTGTCACTCCCCGCTACTTGACTTGCTCCTTCTTCACCCGTCGACCCTTCAGAGGGTCCGATCAGTAGGAGCCAATGACTCTCCAGCTCAGCCACTCCATGACTCTCGAGTTCCTCATCGGTTAATTTGGTAGAGTCACTTAGCAAAGCCTTTCACATTACTTTAGCTGCAAAAAAGAAAAGGAAATCAGTTAGATCTAAAAACAACAGAGAGAAGAATTTCTCACCAAAAGAGTTGGGCAACCGAGCGCGAATGAGACTCAGTCCAAACATGTATAACATGCCCTTGAACAGCAACTTGTGGATATGATACTTTAAGTTGGTTAGTTGAGCAGCGACTCTAAGATAGATTGGCTCATATCTACATTTACATAGCTTGAAATGATTGGATAATTCCATTTGCCAACCGATCTGGGAGGTTGCCCTGTCGAGGAGTCAGAGGTAAAAATAATGGGACGCCCAACCTTATTGGACGAGGGCATTTTTGTCAAAATATACAGTGCCCACCAGGGCTTGGAAGAGAAAGATGTCTGGCTCAGATTATTTTGAGTAATAAAAATAATGAAAAACACTGGGATATAGTGGGATTCTACAACAAAAAAATAGTACTATGACTTCACACCGCAGTCTAAAAGAATTAGGTACTAGTTGTTGAAGGAGAATGTGAAAACATCTACAAACTTAAAAAAAAAATGAAGGTAGCAAAAAACGAAGGTTGACATAGATAGAGTTGGTCCTTGAAAAAAATGAAAAAGTATGTCGGAGGTGTATGAGGACGGGCATACACCAACTGAAAGATAATTTGTTGATCGGGAGAAATATTGTACGTAAGTTTCATTTATTCCTGATACGATGCATGTTCGTGGGGTCTGTAAGATGAGGTGGTCAGAAGTCAAACTTACGTGGAGGTCAGAAGTCAGGCTTACGTGGAGGTCAGAAGTCAAACATACATGGAGGTTAGAAGTCAAGCTTACGTGGAGGTCAGAAGTCAGGCTTACGTGGAGGTCAGAAGTCAAACTTACGTGGCCTGGGTCAAAGTCTCAGCTGACGGGGCGGTCAAAGGATAGGAGTATAAGTAGGACAAGGGCCCGCCCCTGATAGCGGTCAAAGACAGAGCCCACGGGCCAGGTACATGTGAGGATTAAACCCACGAGCCAAGGTAAAGGAAAGAAGGCCCTGGGCGTAGAATAAACAGACCTGGCACACAGGTCGGGACGTACGAGCCAGGGATAACGGTAAATAGAAGCAGGTCGGGAACAGACCTAGCGTACAGGTCGGGACGTACGAGCCAAGGATAACGGTAAACAGAAGCAGGTTGGGAACAGACCTAGCGCACAGGTCGAGACGTACGAGCCAAGGATAACGGTAAACAGAAGCAGGTCGGGAAATAGACCTGGCGCATAGGTCGGGACATACGAGCCAAGGATAACGGTAAACAGAATCATGTCAGGAAATAGACCTAGCGTACGGGTCGGGACGTACGAGCCAAGGATAACGGTAAACAGAAGCAGGACGGGAAATATACCTAGTGTACATGTCGGGACGTACGAGCCAAGGATAACGGTGAACAGAAGTAGGTCGGGAATCATACCTAACGTGCAGGTCGGGACATACGAGCCAAGGATAACAGTAAACAGAAGCAGGTCGGGAAATGGACCTGGCATATAGGTCGGGACGTACGAGCCAAGGATAACGGTGAACAGAAGCAGGTCGGGAAACAGACCTAACGTGCAGGTCGGGACGTACAAGCCAAGGATAATGGTAAATTGAAGTAGGTCGGGAAACAAACCTAACATTCAGTTCGGGACATACAAGCTAAGGATAGCGGTGGACAGAAGCAGGTAGGGAAACAGACCTAGCGTGCAGGTCGGGGCGTACAAGACAAGGATAACAGTAGACCAATGCAGGTCAGGAAATAGACCGATCGGGCAGGTCGGAACGTACAAGCCATGGATAGCAGTGGATTGAAGCAGGTCATGATGCAGACCTAGCGCTTAGGCACTACAGGACAAACAAGCCAAGGAATCATAACCGCTTGTTAGAAAATGTCAGAGAACAATCAATGTGTCAGGGAATATGCTAACAGTTGGGGTTCGCTATGCCTTTGGTTTTGCCGCCAGCCTATTAGGAAGAGTCACGTGTCAATCACCGCCAGACAAACCCTAAAAGTCGACATTCCCTGACACTCGCCAAGTCCCAGAGACATCCGTTGCAGTATAAAAAGGGATGCTTTGTCCCTTATGCAGGGACGCTCACTCGTCATTCCTCACTAGTCTTTACTTTTCGTCCTTTCTCTGTGATTTCTGGAGAAAAAGTACCTGACTTGAGCGTCGGAGGGCCTGACCCGAGGACTTTTTCCCTGGTTTCTAGTCTCTAATGACTCGTGGGCTCGTCTGAGTGTGCGCAGAGCGACAGCGTTATCGTCCTGGTCATCTTTCTTCGTCAGCCGCCAGTGCGAACCTTTCCAGGGGGTACCAGGTAGATCCAACGCTTCAGCGACTTTCCATCAACTTCCAGTCCATCAAGGCCCGCCTCCATCTGACTCAGCTTCCGGACGGGATCAAATTTGGCGCCATTTGTTGGAACACAGCAGCCTGTTCTGGAACATGAAGATGGAGGAGTCCGGCCGCATCAATGTCACTATGACCGCCGGAGAGTATGAACTTTTCAAGGAGGCCAAGAGGCGAGCAGCCTCCGAGAAGCAAGCGACCGTCTCTCGACCACGTCAAGCTCCTGCTGAAGCTTCTAAGGAGCCCCTCCCTGTTTCAGATCGGGGCTCTAAAAGAAAATAGCCTGAGATATTTCCGTAGGTTCCTTATCGTGAGCCTGGCGTGGGGTATTATCAACTAGAGCCCCAGGGCCACAACCTCAAGAAAGAGAAGCCATAAGCATCCATGGCTGAAAGTTCCTTGCCCAGAGACTCGAAGAAGGGGAAGGCTCTTATGATACCAGAAGTATTCCCGGAAGATCCGGACGAGAAAGTACCTTTCTCGACCAGGATTTTAAATGAAAGACTACCCAAGGGTTATAGGGCCCCATCGATCGGAGAATATGACGGGAGCAATGACCCGGAAAAGCATTTACGCAAATTTAAAAATGCAGTCCTGCTGCACCAATACAGTGATGTTGTCAAATGTAGAGTTTTCTTGAACACTCTAGATGGCTCGGCATTAAAATGGTTTGATGGGCTACCTCAAGGATCCATCACTTGTTTCTTGGACTTCAAGACGGCCTTCCTGCGTCGATTTGCTAGTAGTAAGAAACATCAGATGACAGATCATTATCTTTTCGCTCTGAAGCAAGGGCCGATCGAGACTTTAAAAGTTATATCAACCACTTTAATCAAGTGGCTCAAGATGTCCCCACTACCACTTCGGAGATTCTGATGAGTGCCTTCTCTCATGGATTAGGAGAAGGACAATTCTTCAGGGATCTCATCAAAAATCTGACTCAAAATTTTGATGAGATGGTGGAAAAAGCTGTCTGCTACATCAAAGTAGAAGAAGCACAAGCGGCTCGGAGGAAAGCCAAAAGACCACCTCCCTCTACCAACAAGCCAGAAAGAAGGGTGCCTCAACTACCTCCTCAACCTCTGCCTCGCACCCGGGAAGCCAGACATACTTTCCATCCCGAGCCAGAGATCAGACCTGCTCCCCGAGTTGCAGCTGTGCATGCTCCCCGACCAGGACCATGGAACAATCGGTATTGCACTTACCATCGTTCTCGAACTCATGATACTAATCATTGTTTCTAGTTTGCTCGGGACTCCAAGCGGGCTGTAGAGTTAGGCTTACCGCCGCCCGAGCTAGCCCCTCAAGTAATCAAGATGATGGAGGAGCAACAAGCCGCAGCTTGACAGATCGGGCAGTCTCGCCCTGACCTAGAAGGATCCAGTACCCATCAACCTGGTCGGGGAAAAGAACCCGAAGGATCGCGGGAAGCCGAAAACAGAGGCAATGCTGCCGTCAGGGAGATTGGCATGATCTTTGGTGGGCCAACTGATGGAGATTCAGGGAGAGCACACAAGTCACATGTGCATTGTTTGGAGGTGCATACTGTTGGATGCAGTCAAGAGCAGGCTGCTAGCCCTGTTATCAGCTTCGGGCCTGCAGACCTGGAAGGTCTGGAGCTACCTCATGATGATTCTCTTATCATCAAAGCCATCATTGCCAATAGTCGAGTGGCTCGGGTTTTTGTTGACACTGGGAGCTCGGTCAATATTCTATTCAGGACCGCATTCAAGGAGATACAGATTGATGCTACTAAACTCTAGCCGGTAGCCACATCTCTATATGGATTTACAGGCAATGAGGTGAAGCCAATGGGTCAGATTAAGTTGGCCATATCTTTGGACACCGAGCCATTGGTGCGCACAAGGAGGAGCACTTTTATAGTGGTAGACTCCCCTTCTTCTTATAATGTCATTTTGGGAAGGCCCGCCCTGTATGAATTTAGGGCTGCAGTCTCGACCTTCCACCAGAAAATCAAATTTCCCGTTGGCGAGCAGGTCGGCGAAGTTAAAGGAGAGCAAAGGGTCTCTCGCCGATGCTATATTGATATGGTCCGGGCGGAGGCTCGGAAAAATCAAAGGATGTAGGACGGGGTCGTCCATGCTGTTCAAGAAGAGTCTTTGCCTATGGCTGAAGAACTCATCCCTTGGGAGGCGGTGCAACTATACGCTGAGTGTCCTGAGAGTGTGACCCGCTTGGCAAGCGACATTCCTTCTCCCCTCAAGGAAGAGTTAGTTTAATGCTTGATACGTAACCGGGACGTCTTCGCCTGGTCTACAGAGGAGTTACCTGGGGTCAGGCTGGAAGTGGCCAAACATAAGTTACACTTACTACCCGACTCCCGACCTGTCAAGCAAAAGAAAAGAAACTTCTCAGCCGACCAGAACAAAATAATCAGAGCCAAGGTGGACCAGCTCAAGAAGGCAGGCCACGTTCGAGAAGTGCAGTTCCCATCCTGGCTCTCCAATGTTGTTTTAGTAAAAAAGTCCAACAATAAATGGAGGGTGTGTATAGACTTCCGAGACCTCAACCGAGCTAGTCCCAAGGACTGCTATCCTCTGCCCCGGATCGATCAGATGATAGATTTCACGGCCGGCTGCGAGAGGATCTGCATGCTGGATGCATACCAAGGGTATCATCAGATACCTTTAGCGGTGGAGGACCAAGAAAAGGTTAGCTTCATTACGGCTGACGGTACTTTCTGTTATACTGTCATGCCCTTTGGTCTCAGGAACGCCGGAGCCATATGCCAAAGAATGATGGACAAAATCTTCCGGGAGCAGATCGGGCGCAATGTAGAGGTTTATGTGGATGATATACTCATCAAGTCCCCGTTAGCCGTGAACCTGATCAAGGATGTAGAAGAAACATGCAAGACTCTCCGGCAATATGGGTTGAAGCTGAACCCCTTGAAGTGCCTGTTTGGGGCTAAAGGAGGAAAATTCTTGGGCTACTTGGTGACCGAGCGGAGAATAGAAGCTAATCCAGAAAAAGTTCGGGCATTACGGGATATGCAGCCTCCTCAAAATTTGAAGGAAACTCAGAAGCTGGTTGGCAGAATAACAGCACTGTCAAGATTCATTTCCAGGTCTACAGACCGGGCTGCTCCTTTCTTTAAAGTGCTCAGGAAGGCTTCCAAATTCCAGTGGGATGAAGAGTGTACCCGAGCTTTTGAGGAGTTGAAGAAGTACTTGGAGGCTTTGCCATCTTTATTTAAGCCAGTTGTTGGGGTACCCTTATGGGTCTACTTATCTGCCACCCCTGAGGCCGTAAGGGCTGTGCTTGTTAAGGAACATGACAATGTACAACGACCAGTGTATTTCTTCAGTCATCTATTGAAAGGAGCCGAGACTCGATACACGACCCTCGAGAAGTTGGTTTATGGATTGGTCCTTATGGCTCGGCAGTTAAGACCTTACTTCTTATCGTATCCTATCACGGTTTTGACCAATAGCACTATGGGGAGAGAACTCTAACTAATGTAGAAGTACCAGGGCGGCTTATCAAATGGGCGACTGAGCTGGGGGAATATGATATACAATATCAGCCGCGCACAACCATTAAGGCGCAGGCCTTAGCAGATTTCTTAACAGAAATTCATCAGACCAACTCTGAAGAAACCTGGAAGGTCTATGTGGACGGGTCGGCTAATCACCAAGGAAGCGGGGTCGGGATCTTATTAATATCTCCTCAAGGAGATATACTCCAATTGGCGGTTCGATTGAATTTTCGAGCCACCAACAATGAGGCAGAATACGAGGCTTTGTTGGCAGGACTGCAAGCAGCCCGGCACGTAGGGGCAACCCGGATAATCGTTTATTCAGATTCCCAGCTAGTAACTCAGCAAGTGACTGACAACTTTATGATAAATTGTGATAAACTACAAGTATATCGGGAAGCTTATGAGAAGATGAAAGGGGAATTTGCAGAGGTCACAGTAACCAAAATCCCCAGGTCGGAAAATGAGAAGGCAGATGAGCTAGCAAAGATGGTCAGTTCCTTAACCACTTGGGTGTTGGATCGGTCAACGACACAAACTTTCCTTATAGCTCAGATAGATCTGCAAAATAATAGAGAAGCAACTATTGATTGGCGAACGCCCATAATCAACTATCTTACGCAGGGTATCTTACCAACCGGCCCAGAAGAATCACAGCTGGTCAGGAAGCAAGCCTATGCTTATGTCATGATCGGGGATCAGCTCTACAAGAGGTCCTTCTCTAGACCCTTACTCAAATGCTTGGGCATGGAGGAAGCCGACCAGGCCTTGTGAGAAATACATCTGGGATGCTATGGCAATCACGTAGGCGGTCGGACATTATCTCGCAAGGTACTCCTGGCCGGGTATTTCTGGCCCACCTTACAAAGAGATGCTCACAAATTGGTAAATACCTACCTGTCCTGCTAGAAACATCAAAATTTAACACATCGACCTACGGCTCTGCTGAGAACGTCTATAGTCTCATGCCCTTTTGATCAATGGGGCATGGATATTGTGGGACCATTTCCAATGGCGCAATGTCAGAGACGTTTCTTACTGGTGGCGGTAGATTATTTCTCTAAGTGGGTGGAAGCAGAGGCCCTGACTAGAATCACAGAAGATGTCGTCATCCAATTCCTATGGAGGAACATTCTTTGCAGATTCGGTATTCCTCACAAACTGGTGTCAGACAATGGAAGGCAATTTCAAGGGAAAAAAATCCAGGCCTGGTGCAAAGGGTTTGGCATAACGCAGGCCTTCACTTCAGTAGCATATCCACAAAGCAATGGTCAGACTGAGGTGGTCAACAGAGAAATAGTACGAGGTCTGAAGGTTAAGCTGAATCATGTGGGAGACAACTAGGTGGAAGAGCTGTTAAGCATTCTATGGGCTTATCGTACGACACCTCGAGAAAGTACAGGTCTGACACCATTCCATCTGGTGTATGACAATGAAGCAGTCGTACCCATAGAAATCGGAGTGCCATCAGTCAGGAGGACATTATATGATGAAGGAAACACAGAGCGACAGTTGGCTAAGCTGGACCTCATTAGCGAAACCCGTGACAGGACGACGGCTCGGCTGGAGGCCTATCGACAAAGAATGAGACAAAATTATAACAGAAGAGTGTTTCCTCGATTCTTTGGGGAAGGAGATCTGGTCTGTAAGCAAATTAAGCCTGTGGGGGACGTGACCAAGCTAGCACCGCAGTGGGACGGGCCTTACAAAGTCATCAAGAAATTATTGTCCGGAGCTTATTACTTACAAGATGACCGAGGCAAGAAGCTAGACCGACCATGGAGTGCCAACTACTTGCGACCTTACAGAGTCTAAAGGAGCATATAAAGAAAAGTAAGCTGGGCTATAAGCCGAGCCGTCACCTAACCGACAGACCAGGGTAGTAGACCGGGGGAAAAGCAGATCGGAAAGAGCAGAGAGAGGATATGAAAGAGGAAATTGTATGTCCCAATACCTCTTTTGGCAGAACTAAGCAATTTTAGCAAAAGTAAACCTTAGAATGCAAGCAGAAAAATAGCAAAGTAATTTATAAGAAATTGTTAAGTCATTGTACACAAGTAGTCAAGGAGAATCATTTGAAAGGAGCAAAAATCTCATCCGGAATTTCCTTAAGGATCCGGTCATGATCTAAAAATTCAGGAGGAGGAGCTGATTTCAGATAGTCCTGCTTATAAAGTTGTCGCAGAGCCCCGGCCGCACCATAAATAATAGAGGTGGAGAAGCGCTACCCTACTTGGGTACAGAACTCTGGGGAACGCAGGTACAAAGCGCGGCTCTGTTGACAGCGGTCATTCTCTCCCTCTTTATAAATGGCCAGGGCTGTAGCTACTCCTTCAGCAGTAGCCCGGGCCTGAGCCAGTTCAGTTCGGGCGACCAAAAGTACTGCTTCTTGAGATGTTAATTGAGCCGCCTGTGATTTTAGTTTCTTGTCATGCTCCTGGGCTAAAGTTTCGGAAGCTCTCAGCTTCTGGGTTAATTGATCAATAGCTCGTTGATGCTCTAAAGTTTGTTGATCCGTGCGTTGCTGGTGCAGAGCATCGACCTAACTTTTTTCTTCCCTAAGGCCCATAAGCTCTCGGTTAGATATAGCCAAGGATACTTCTAGACTATTCTTCCTTTTGGTTAGATCTTTTACTTCAGCTCTCAGGGCATGACTAGCCTGCGCCGGGTTATTTAATTGTAGCTCCAGCTCGGCAACCTTGTCCCGTAGCATCTTGTTTTGATGATGAATAGCATGAAAGGATTGGTTTATTGTCAGGGACTCTACACAGGCCTGGGATATAAAAGAAACATCTGATAAGAATGGGGATGATAATAGCGGTAGTGATTGATCATAAAGACTTACCTTGATATACAGTTTTGAAAATCTTTCCATCTGGGCAAGGGGTGACAAGTGTTCCATCTGCTGCATACTCTCTTCCCACAAAGTGGCCAAACGACCTTTCATGGTGAAGGAGCTGGTGGGAACATCTCGTTGGGACCTTAACCCCGCTTCAGAGGGTGTAGTGGTGCAATAATGGTGATGAACAGGCGATGGCGGTTGGAAAGGCCCAGCAGCGGAGCTGGAAGGCCCAACAGCCGACCCAGGAGGAGCTGAGGGAGGCACAGGAGATGGCTCCGGCGGTGAGGTAACTGGGAAAGGGCGATGTGAGGGGCCGGCCTCAGTGATTTGATGTTGTGGCGAAGCAGAAGGTTGAGCTAGTAGAGGCTCGACCTGAGCGTCGGGCGGAGCGGGAGAAGCATCTGCTCAGTTCGGGGCAGGAGTCAAGATCGTGATAGGAGGCGAAGGAGGAGAGGTGGTTGCAATAGGGGGAGCCGGAGAAGGGATAGCGGAAGGGCCCGAACCTGGCACCGAAGGAGGGGCTCGGCGACGAAGTCTTTGAGCTAACGGTTGATCATCCGAGTCAGAATCTTCAGATGGTAGCCGAGCCTTACGCCGAGAAGAAGGGGCGTCATGACTCAAGCGGTCGTTTATAGAGCGTGCTTGACAAGCCGCCTGAGAAACCTCTCTAAAAGCAGGGCTGGCGTAGGGAACATTGCCTGATCTTCGACCGAGGCCCAGACCAGGGATATAAGTAGCTCGGGGAGGATTGACCGATTGAAGGGGCGTCGGGGTAAGGGGTCGGGCTGTGCGTGGGGCCCGGGGCGAATAGGGGTGGCCAGCCGGGGCGAGCATGCAGTCTGAGGACGAGTGGGATGAGCAAAGGTAGCAGGTCAGACAGTGGAAGAAGCTCGGTGAGGAGGTCGAGGTCGAGGAGTTGCTGGGGAAGCCCTACCGACTGAGGTCGAAGACGAATAGGGGAGGGATCTTCTTTACAAAATAACTCAACCACGCCTCATGATTTCCATGTCACTCAAAGGAAGAGGCTGAACCTCTGAGGCACGGGTTAAGACTTCAGCTGCACAGGATAAAGTAGGAGGTCAGTTACAATAGGAAAAATGAAATGCTTAGGAAGTGGTAACAGAACTGAAAGGGAAGCTTACCTAGGGAATGAGGCGTATCCGGAGTAAGATAGCTAAGGCGGAAGTAGGCAAGCAACTCCTCGGACAATAAGCGGGTTAGGTTTAATTGCCAACCCACTAAGCGAGAGGAAGCCTCTATATAGGAGGTATCGAGATGAAAATCCTCAGTGGCGGGCTCGGGGGAAGTGAAGATTGCCATCGCATGGGCCACTCGACCTCCTGGGGAAATCGGATGAAGAAGAATTTGTTCTTCCAGCTCGGTTCAGAAGGCGGTAAGGGCGAGAAAATAGCAGTCCGAAGGCGAGGCTGGAAGCGGAAGGTGCCTTCTTCCTGTTGCCGGAGGGTGAAAAAGCAATAGAACAAGTGGGCGGACCATGATAACTCGCAAACATCGCAAAGTACCACGAAGCTACAGAGGATCCTTATAGCATTCGGCGTCAGCTGTCCTAGAGGAATCTTGAAATGGCGACACACATCCGAAAAGAAGGGGTGCAGAGGAAGACGAAGGCCGGCTATAAATTGCTCTTTGAAGAAAGTGCAATATCCATTGGGAGGAGCAAAAAATTGGTGTATCCCGGTGGGGATGATCAAATGGGCATTATCCCTGACTCCGTAGGCGTAGCGCAGGTCATCCCGATCTAGTTCGTCGAAAGTGGATGAACCAGGATAGTACACCGCCGCCAAAGAAGGAAGAAAAGAGGGGGATGCCATGAGAAAAGAAACAGAAGGAGAAGAGATCGAGCGGGAAGCTATCAACGCAAAAGCAGAGATTCGGGAATGATACTTGATTCCAGCGAAAGGAAGAAGAAGACGTGCACAGTCTGGAGGCAAAGCTAGAGGAGATTATTTATAGCCGCTGGGCAGATGGGCAATTTTGTCGGCATCATCTACCGGTGCACAATAATTGGCGGGAACAAAGATAACCGACGGATCTTCTTCGAAAATAATGCCCAAGGGTATATTTGGAAAAGTACCAGCGCGAAGTACGATGAGATGGATCTCGGGAAAAGACACAATAGTTATGTCTTATGAAAAAGTACCCTCGTTTTCCCGGTCTGGGCTTAACCCTCAATTTCCCGGTCTGAAGTTAGCCTGACCTGGATTATGGGGAAAAGAACATACCAGGAGGAATGGCTGAGCTATGGCGGTCAGCAGAAAAAGGCAAGAACAAGCCAGGGGTACGGCTGAGCCATGGCGGTCAACAGAAAAAGGCAAACTAAGCAGGTCAGGATATCAACACAGACTAGGGCACTTTGTTAAGCTCAGTTGAACGGTCAGCAGAAAAAGGCAAGGAAGACAAGTCGGGGTAAAAAAGGGATTCTCGACCGAGGTCAAATAAGACTTAAACTAGAAGGCCAAATCACACATTCGCAGGGCCAAGGGTCGTATCAGTCGGTACATACACGAGGCAATTGATAAAAGGGTGAACATACTATAAGAAAGTTGATATACTATAAGAGAAAATCGAAAGCCAGTGGTCAGGTCATATCATAGGAAGATTAAACAGGCCAAAGTAAATTCAAGTTCGAAATTACAAGCAAAGCGAAAGTTTGACAGCTTCATGTTTACATTAAAGTGTAGTATATAATGCCACATCAAGGATCATTGTCAGTAGGAGGCTCAGGGGGGCAAGGCGCAGCGTCAGTAGGAGGCTCTGGGAGGAGGAATAGGTCATCATCATCTCTGAAGGAAGGAAGTGACCCGTCCGGGAGCTCGTTCATTAGGCGGGAAGTATCTAAGAAATCTTCTGAGGGAGCAGTGCGAAGCAGATCCTGCTCAAACATTTGTCGAGCTCCGCCAGCCGCACCACAGCATAGCATGAGATTCATTAGACCCCTGATTTTCTTCAAGAAGAAGGGGGAGGTGACATAAGCTCGCATGTATGCTCGTAGACGACTCACTTCTCCCGCCTGGTAATCTGTCAACTCTGCCCGGGCCTTCTCCGTATCAGCTCTGGCTTTCTCCGCATCAGCTCGGGCCAAAGTCAAATCTTGTTGACCCTGGGAAACATTCTCTTGAGCTTTCAAAAGGTCGGCCTGCATTGATTTAAGGGTCGCTTGGCTGGCCTCCCACTGACTGTGAAGGGCCTTCTCCCGGTCTGAATTGGAGGCCAGTTGACCCTGGACATCAATTAAAGTCTTCTGAAGAGCCTCCCGGGTTTCTTGCAGACTCGTCAACCGGGCGTCCTTTGCATCCAGCTCCACCACCAAAGAGCGACACCTCTCCGCCTCAGAAGCTAATTTGGACTCGCTTTTCTGCAGAGCTGCTTCGAAGGTCTTTATCTTGTCAAAAGCCGCATGGGAAATGTTACGGGCAGACTCTGCAGACTCCCCAATCAATCGAAGATAACTCGCTAAATCCCCAGGGGTCGGGTTGAGGGGATCGCAGGGAGTTAGCGACAACTCCAACTCCTCAAGATGAGCCTTTAACACTTCATTCTCCCTCTGTAAGAGGGAGGCGTACTGAATGCCACTGAGGTTGGCAGAACAGGCATGCGTTAGATATAGGAAGAAAAATTATAAGAGATTCCAGCAGAGGAGCCTTGATAAAAGAAAACTTATGGAAACTATCTGGCAGCTTGATCCAGCCCCTCCATCGGAGGATTTTTCCAAAACTTCCGATTGCCGGATCGCCAGGAGGTCGCTAAATCGCCCTGTAGTTCAACCAGGGCAATAGGGAGAGGAGCCTCTCCTGTAGTTTCTTCAGCGGCGCCGGACTCTATAGAAGAAGGCAGGCGCCAAGAGTCAGTAAAGGCATACTTCTTGTGAATTTTCTCCCGAGATCGAGAAGTAGAGGCCGGAGCGGCTAACAGAAGGGAGGCAGATAGGATTGCAGAACTCCCGGGATGGTTCGTTAAGGGAAGGGGTAGCTGCCCGGGAGAGGAGGCCTAAGCAGGAAAAGAGGCATGCTCGGGAGTTATAGCCCGACCGGGGGTTGGGGCTGATATTTGAGGCGACAGAATGGGAACCTCTAATCCCAAAGCCCCTTCCCAGTCGAGGGTAACGGTCTTGGCCTTCGAAGATCGAGAGGTGGTTGATGGGCGGCGGCCAGAAGGAAGCGGTGGAGGTGACACTTAAGTCGATGGAGTGACCCTCTTCCTCTTGCACTGGAGCCTTAGACGTTGGGCCGGCGGGGGAGATGCGGCTCGCTCTTCCTCGACCTGCTCCACAGTGGCTAGGTCTTCTACAGGAGCCACGTCCAGGGGAAGAACCGAGGAAGCTTCCTCCTGAGATGGGGCCGGTGGAGCAGGTTGTGAGGCGGACGGAACCGTCTGTGAGGTAGTAGGGGCAGACCAGGAAGAGACCGTTAAGCCCTGCTTAAGTTCCGCACTTAAAGCTTTCAAAACGGTGAAAGATTGGTGTTTCATATATGAGGAATACGCTCGGAGCATGGCAGCTTCTGCAAAGGGAAAGAAAAATACCTCAGTTAGCGAAAAATAGCAAAGAGGAAAACGGGGTCTTACATAACGGAGCCCCTATCTCCGCCTGAACTGGGCTGAGCCCGAACAAATACAAAAAGCCTTCCAGTGGTAGTATATGTAGGACCGTTAGATTCGATAGAGGGGGGGTGAATATCGATTCGAAAACTTAGAGTATAAACGCAGCGGAAAAGTAAAATAGACACAGATGTTTTTTACTTCGTTCGGAGCCTGTGACGACTCCTACTCGAAGGCTCGTGGTCCTTGACCACTTTCGTTGGGCAATCACTAGCAATTCGAAATGATAATTACAAAAGAACCGTACAGGGAATGCTAATGAAAACTGAAAACAAATACCGACAAAAAGGGAAAAGACCGGAGCGTAGTGTCGGAGCTTTGTCGTCGCCGATCGAACGCGAAAGAAGACCAGCAGAGAAGAGTTCTCGATTGATTGTTTGATTTGAAGCTCCCCTGGGCTTTTTTATATGCTTCGGCGCTGGATTCCTTCCGGCGCCGGAATGTGACGAATCTCAAACCGAGATGCTCCACGTGGCGACGACTGGCTGGATAGACTGCTCGGCGCCGGATCCTTCGGCGCCGACCACCTTATTTCAAAACTTTTCCCGCAAAACAAAGTTAGTCCGAGGTAAATATACATCCTGTAAAACATATTGTTAGCAGTTAAAGTTCAACAGTGGATAAAAGAGTATGACTTAGATTCCGTCTTTCCGAGACGGAATCTAGTCACGATCTCGACTTAGACATCCGAAATGGATCTAAGCCGGATCGACGCCTAATGCCCCTTCCCGAACGCCCCCTCACTCCCTCCGGTGACTTACCTCACTTACCGCCAGACGCCGGCCGTCAATTGCTTCGACTTCTTGCTGCGCGTCCGGCCGCCCTCGACCTCTTGGACTTCTCGCCAACTATCCGTCAGCCCGTCGACCTAGCGGACTTCTCGCCAAGCGTCCGGTCAGCCCGTCAACCCGCTTGACTTCGCCACTATCCAGCATCACGACCTAGCTGGACTTCGTGCCAGACATCCGGTCAGCCCGTCAACCTGTCTGGACTTCTCCTGCACACTCGATCAAAGTGTCAGACAACAACAAAACTAACTTAACCTATTTGTCATTCATCAAAACCTGGGTTAAATCGTTAGTGCTAACCGCACCAACAGTATAGACAAGCGAACGCTTACTCCTTGAAATTTTTTCGAAGCGACGTCGCAGGAAGGCTGATGGTGATGTACAGGAAGGTTGGAGGGAATATCAGAGCGCCAAGGGGTCGATTCGACCAAGGGTGAAGATGTAGGTAATCTAATAAAGAAGAAGCGTGACTTCCACCCCTTGTTGGAAGAGGGCATGTCAGAAAAGAACTTAAAACCAGGCCTAGCCTGTACCATAAAAACTCCCGGTTCCGAGCGTTTGAAAGAATAAAAATGATGGAAGAGCTGAGCGGACAGGGGAATCTGGTATATTCGACATAGGATGACAGTGTCGCATACAACCCTAAAAAAGTTGGGAGCAAATTGAGAGGTGGAGATACCAAAGTAGCGGCTCAATAAGGAGATGAATGGAGGTATAGGAAACCGAAGACCTCCTAAAATCTGGTCTCTAAAAACAGTTATGAAGCCTTCAGGAGGGTTCGCGGGGTGTTCATGGGGTGCAGGAACTCTAAGTTCATAAGCATTACTAAGTCGCAGGTCAGACCGAATCACAGATAGGTCATGATCATGTATGTTAGAAATGAAGCACGAATACCAAAGGGTGGTCTTACCGTCAGCCATTAGTAAGGTGGGGGAGGTTGGAGAAGAGGTCAGTTGAGAAGAAGAAGAGCACCAGGCGTGAAGAGTTTAAAAGGGGAAGGGTTGAGACACTAGAGACGGCAAAACAACAAGAAGACGAAGGCAGTCGAAGCGCTCAAGGCAACAACGGTGGGCTGCCTTTAGGGCTTATAAAGAGGGTTTTCCTAGGGAATATCGAAAAGATGTGTCGAGTATATTTTTGGGTAAAGCGCCAAAAACCTTCCGATCACAGAACGACATGCTCCTCTGGGAAGGCGTGTAGAGGGGAGTCGGCGACGTCATACGGCGTAAGCAATAAAGGCGTGGGACAGGTGTCGATCCCTTATGAAATGTATTAATGATGGATGTGATAAGGAAATCATGAGATAAAGCGGGTGTACGGAAATACTTACCACGCGATTTTATCGGGAAGCGGCGAAGAAAAGTGGCGGGAAGAAATTCGAATGTGGGGAGGCAGGGACTGAGTAAGATTTTAATATATTTTCCTCACAGTGCCTCTGATATGGTATATTTCTTGATTGCAGATGAAGTTGAAGCAAACTCCTCGAGTAAACCTGGTCGGGGATACACCCCCAGGTCGACAACATCAACCCTGGTCGGGAATACACCCCCAGGTAGGCAATATCTACCTTGGTCGGGAATGCCCCCCGGGTTGGCAATATATATCCAGGTCGGGTCCCAGACTCTCGCCCCAGCGCGAGTTATAAGTGAGCAAGGCTCTCACGCCCAATGACCTTCCAGGTCGGCTGTCCCAAACTCTCGCCCGAGTGCGAGTTATAAGTAAGCAAGGCTCTCACGCCCAACGACCTTCCAGGTCGATTGTCCCAGACTCTCGCCCCAGTGCGAGTTATAAGTGAGCAAGGCTCTCACGCCAACGACCTTCCAGGTCGATTGTCCTGCACTCCCCCCAGCGTTATAAGTGAGCAAGGCTCTCACGCCCAACGACCTTCCGTTGGTCGTCCCACTCTCGCCTCACGAGTTATAAGTGAGCAAGGCTCACGCCCAACCACCTTCCGTGTCGGTGTGCACTGTCCCACTCTCGCCCCAAGGCGAGTTATAGGTGAGCCTTCCTGCTCATGTCTGCACTCGCCCACGAGTTATAAGTGAGCAAGGCTCACGCCCAACGACCTCCAGTCGGTTGTTCCTGCACTCCTCAAAGGCGAGTTATAAGTGAGCAAGGCTCTCACGCCCAACGACCTTCCAGGTCGGTTGTTCCAGACTCTCGCCCCAGTGCGAGTTATAAGTGAGCAAGGCTCTCACGCCCAATGACCTTCCAGGTCGGTTGTCCCAGACTCTCGCCCCAGTGTGAGTTATAAGTGAGTAAGGGTCTCACGCCCAACGACCTTTCAGGTCGGTTGTCCCAGACTCTCGCCCCAGTGCGAGTTATAAGTGAGCATGCTCTCACGACCAACGACCTTCTCGGTCGGTGCAATGATTTTCTCGGTTAGTACTTATATTCGCCGACGCGGAATGCAGCAAGCCAAGTCATCGTGTCAGACTGGTCAGTAAGCCATATTTCAAGGGTTCTTGCTAAATATGAAATTTCGCAGGCGTATCATCAAGCGTCTCGTTCGCTTGGGCCAAGGGCTTATATGTTATGAGGTAAAAGGAAGATGGGGTAAGCAAGATATCTTTACTATTTTTGCTACCTAGAAATATTATAGAAATGCAGGTGTTCTATAAAAGCATGATGATACCCCGAGTAATAGAGTGTGGGGCTACACCAAGAGTGAAACGCAGAAAACAGGTTTTATTCCGTTAAATCAGAGGTACATTTTTCAAGGGTTTACATGGCTACCAGAGCCAGAGGCTTGATCCTTTCTAGTCAGATGAGCCCGAACTTTAGTCAAATCTTCCTTAATAAGATCGATGGCGCGTTTCAGTTGCCCGATGGTCTCGTCTTTGATTCGTCCTTCCTCTTTCAGGAGAGTTACCTCATCTTCATGCTTCATCTTCAAATAGATAATATAATGCACCTGGCTCTGGAAGTCCGATTGAGCTTTAAGCTTGAGGGTGATTTCGGCTCGGGTCCTGGATTTGGCGATCAGCCATAGGCTTTCCATTTCGTGTGTAAGGGACACTTGAAGATCTCTGCTCTCAGTCATCTCCAGCAGGATTTCTTCTTTTTGAGCCAGTAACTCCGTTAGAGCGGCAATTTGCCGAAGCGAGGCTTCCTCTTTCTGAGCCGATAACTCCAGTAAATGGGAAGTTTGCTGAAGTAAAGAAGCCAGTTCGCTAGGTTCTGTCGGAGGTTCCATGAAAGCAAGATACTGTGTTGGCAAGCGGTAGGAGAGGCTCGGACCTTTTATAAGGAAGGAGAAGGTGAAGGGATTTCCTTGGAATTTGGGTTGATGCTTGGAGAACCGTGTGACATTTATGAGGAAAGAGTACGCTCGGAAGTTGAGGAGTCATCACACGCTTAGAAGGAGCCCGTTTATCTCCCAGGATGGAGGGAAACTTTGTAGAATACGGAGGGAAGACAGGTCGGCGGAGGATGCGGGAGCCAGGTCAGGTAACTCAAGGACATGGGTCTAGTCAGTCGGACTAGATCCTCCTTCGACTAGACTTGAGGGGGAGGCTTGTGAAACGGTGCATGTTCGTGGGGTCTGTAAGATGAGGTGGTCAGAAGTCAAGTTTACGTGGAGGTCAGAAGTCAGGCTTACGTGGAGGTCAGAAGTCAAACTTACATGGAGGTCAGAAGTCAAGTTTACGTGAAGGTCAGAAGTCAGGCTTATGTGGGGGTCAGAAGTCAAACTTACGTGGCCTGGGTCAAAGTCTCAATTGACGGGGCGATCAAAGGATAGGAGTATAAGTAGGACAAGGGCCCGCCCTGATAGCGGTCAAAGACAGAGCCCATGGACCAGGTACAGGTGAGGATTGAACCCACGAGCCAAGGTAAAGGAAAGAAGGCCCTGGGTGTAGAATAAACAGACCTGACGCACAGGTCGGGACGTACGAGCCAAGGATAACGGTAAACAGAAGCAGGTCGGGAACAGACCTGGCGTATAGGTCAGGACGTACAAGCCAAGGATAACGGTAAACAGAAGCAGGTTGGGAACATACCTAGCGCACAGGTCGGGGCGTACGAGCCAAGGATAACGTTAACCAGAAGCAGGTCGAGAAATAGACCTGTCGCACAGGTCGGGACGTACGAGCCAAGGATAACAGTAAACAGAAGCAGGTCAGGAAATAGACCTAGCGTACGGGTCGGGATGTACGAGCCAAGGATAATGGTAAACAGAAGCAGGTCGGGAAATAGACCTAGCGTACAGGTCGGGACGTACGAGCCAAGGATAACGGTGAACAGAAGCAGGTCGGGAAGCAGATCTAACGTGTAGGTCGGGACGTACGAGCCAAGTATAACGGTAAACAGAAGCAGGTCGGGAAATAGACCTGGCGTGCAGGTCGGGACGTACAAGCCAATGATAATGGTAAATGAAAGCAGGTCGGGAAACATACCTGATGTTCAGGTCGGGACATACAAGCTAAGGATAGCGGTGGACATAAGCAGGTAGGGAAACAGACCTGGCGTGCAGGTCGGGACGTACAAGCCAAGGATAACAGTAGACCAATGCAGGTCAGGAAATAGACCGGTCGGGTAGGTCGAAACGTACAAGCCATGGATAGCAGTGGATCGAAGGAGGTCATGATGTAGACCTAGCGCTTAGGCACTACAGGACAAACAAGCCAAGGAATCGTAACCGTTTGTCAGAAAATGTCAGAGAACAATCAATGTTTCAGGGAATATGCTAACAGTTGGGACTCGCTACGCCTTTGGTTTTGCCGCCAGCCTATTAGGAAGAGCCACGTGTCAGTCACCGCCAGACAAAGCCTGACAGCCGACATTCCCTGACACTCGTCAGGTCCCAGAGACATCCGTTGCAGTATAAAAAGGGATGTTTTGTCCCTTATGCAGGGACGCTCACTCGTCATTTCTCACTAGTCTTTACTTTTCGTCATTTCTCAGTGATTTCTGGGGAAAAAGTACCTGACTTGAGCATTGGAGGGCCTGACCCGGGGACTTTTTCCTTGGTTTCTGGTCTCTAACGACTCGTGGGCTCGTCTGAGTGTGCGCAGAGCGACAGCGTCATCGTCCTGGTCATCTTTCTTCGTCAGCCGCCCGTGCGAACCTTTCCAGGGGGGTACCAGGTAGATCCAATGCTTCAGCGACTTTCCGTCAACTTCCCGTCCATCAAAATCCACCTTCATCCGACTCAACTTTCTGACGGAATTAAATCCACTCTATCTTCATTGAAGTAAGATGAAATTTAAGTGTACCATAAGTCAAGTACAGCGGGAGGAGAAGATGAAACAGGCAAGGGAGAATGGGTATCGAAAGTTGAGGAAGGAGGAGGAAACTTACTGCATGCTGCACATTGTCTCAAACAATTAATAAACCCATTCGTACGCGCCACGTCTTGGCCAATAATATATATTAACGAACCATTAATAAACCGTTCTAACACGGAGTTGTGTTTCGCATTATTTTTCTACTTCTATATATATTTAATTCAGCTTTGCCATGCAAACCTGAATTATATATATTTAGCAATCCTCGCTTGACGTACGCCCCTTCTCCGGCTCTCTCCATTTCGCACTAATGACCTCGTCGACCGAGATTATACAGTTGCCCAAGTCGCCGACGGAGCATGCCGGAATGCAACAACATCGCGGCGAAGTTGGCGACCGCGCGGCCAGCAGCGAACTTGACCTGGTCAAACTCCTGCGCACCTGGATGGATCATGATCACGACGGCGATGACGACGAGAGTAGGTTCCAGTGGATACGGTCGCAGATCATCGGCGGCGAGGCGGAGATCGACACTCCATTCGGTCGCCGCCGGATTACGTACTCGGATCACACGGCTTCCGGCAGATTCTTGGGATTCATCGAGGGATTCCTCCGCCTACATGTCCTTCCATTCTACGGTACGAGTTCTAATTGATATGATTTTGAAGAACTAAATCGTAATTTATAATCTCGTTCCGTGATCTCGGTCAATTACAAATTGTAACCTCGATCGGGAGAGTGTAGGCAATACTCACACGACCGACAGCTACGTGGGCCTGCACACTACCAAACACTTTCTCGAAGCTAAGCATTACATCAAACAGAGGCTAGGTGCCCTCGGCCCCCACGACGTCCTCCTCTTCTGCGGCACCGGTTCCACCGCCGCCATCAAGCGCCTTCAGGAGGTGATGGGCATCGCTATCCCCTCCCTGCTCCGCGCCTCAGTTCTCCTGCACCTGCCGCCCGTCGACCGCTGGCTAGTCTTTGTCGGCCCCCACGAACATCACTCCAACCTCCTCTCCTGGCGCGAGAGCCTCGCCGAAGTGGTCCACATCGGCCTCGACAACGCCGGCGCGGTAGATATGGCCGCCCTGGAGGCTTCTCTACTGTCTCCTGACTTCGTCGGACGCCCTAAGCTTGGCTCCTTCTCCGCCTGCAGCAATATCACCGGGATTTACTCTGACACGCGCGCCATCGCGCGCGTGCTCCACCGCCACGGCGCCTACGCCTGCTTCGACTTCGCTTGCAAGTAATTTTATACTCGATTCTCTCTTTAAATGGGTGGCGCACAATTGAATCTTGATGTCGATGTGCGTCAGCGGACCTTACGCGGAGATCGAGATGAGGACAGGGGAAGAGGACGGCTACGATGCGATATTTCTGAGCCCTCACAAGTTCATAGGCGGCCCAGGCAGTCCAGGCATTCTGGTGATGAACGACGCTCTCTACCGCATCAAAGGCGGGCCGCCATCCACCAGCGGCGGCGGCACCGTCCTCTACGTCAGCAACCACGACGAGGTGCTGATCCGAACGTCACCATGCTGATTTTCATTAATGTATGTCTTTCCATGCGACGCATGAGCTTTGCTCGCAGGAGACCGTGTACTGCGGCGAGGTGGAGGAGCGGGAGGATGCTGGGACGCCGGCAATCGTTCAGAAGATCCGGGCGGCGGCGGCTTTCCTGGTGAAAGAGTGGGCAGGGGGGCCTGCGATCCGGCGGGCGGAACTGCGGATGCTCCATCGGACGTCGGGGAGGATGGCGTCGAACCGGAGGGTGTGGGTACTGGGCTCCGACGTGGCGGCGACTGCGGTGACGCAGCAGCCCATCGTGTCGTTCCTGGTGTACCCGGAGGCTCGAGGAGAAGGAACGCGTGGCAGGCACCTGCACTGTCGGTTTACCACGCGGCTGCTCAACGACTTGTTCGGTATCCAGGGACGCGGCGGGTGCGCGTGTGCGGGGCCCTACGGCCAACGCCTGCTTGGCATCGACCGCCGCCGTTCCAAAGCCATCCAATCCGCCGTCGAAATGGTTAGAATTTAATGACGGGAAAAATTAGGAATACAGTTATCCATAGCAATTTATTTCAATTAATAAAAAAATTATTATATAAATACTATTTTTAAAAAATTACTATTACATACTATTTTTTTATTTTTTATTAAAAAATTTCTCTAGGGTTATGAAGGAATCAAACCCGGGTGGACTCGAGTGAGCTTTGTGTACTACACCTCATGGAAAGAAATGGAGTTTGTGCTTGATGCCATAGAGTTTGTGGCAGATCATGGTCGCAAATTTCTTCCACTTTATACTTTCGATTGGAAGACAGGGAATTGGGAATTCATGCACCATCGACATGTCCTTCTTCCCATGAAATCAAAGGATGAAGACGATAATGAAAGTTACTATGGCAAAACATATGAAGATCATCTCAATTTTGCCAACAATATTGTTGATTCCCTACCAAGTGCCGCGTTGGATAGAAGCATTCCGGAGGCCATTGATCCTGATTTGGTCGATTTCATGTTGTAATATTATACAAATATATTGAATATAATTATCCTTATTAGGTGTGCTTATTTGTAAATTACATATGTGAATACGTTCTGAATCTTTTAAAGTGATATAACTTAGGTTTATTGGATTCGGTTGTTGGATGTAGACCTTGTATGTGTAGAACCTTTAGTCTCACATCTATTATTATAGTCCTGCATTTATTATTATCTATGAGCTGATAATAGATGCCCACTATATTTAGGGTGCAATGTTGACATAGTTTTTTGTTTCCCATTGATAAAAAGTTTTATGACGCCATCATCCCTTAAGCCCCTTGGAAGATCGACCTTTCTTTCCGCTGCATCTTCTTTCACAGAAATCAAGCCGACGACGCTAAAGACAAGGATATGACTCTTCAATTAGGTTCCTTGTCTATTATGTTTAAGTATTTATTCTCTTATGTCATGTTTAATTGATGAAACGAAGATCCATGCTCATGTGTTCCTGTATTTCTTATATGTGAATTCTTATACGATTCTTAGAATCCATACGACTTAGATTTTACAAAAACTAACAATTGGTATTAGAGCCACGACTCTGCTTCATTATTTTCATGGTATTAAATGTTGAATTTTACATCGATCTTTATTTTTATATACTAGATCAAGGTTTCCTAGTATAACATAATTTTTGATCGTCGAAAATCATATAAGAGAAAACTAGGATAGACTTGTTTTATGAGTTTTTCATATTTCTATGAAGAATACAAAGAACGACGAAAATTGTCACCGTTTAACCTAATTTTAAATAAAATTGTGATGGTTCAATCAATTAACAATCTTAAACTTGCGACTAAATCAAATATCAATCTATTCAAATTGTTTTTGTCCGATTGAGATTGTTTTTTGTTTCGATTCAAATTGTTTTTGTCCGATTGAGATTGTTTTTTGTTTCGATTCAAATTGTTTTTGTCCGATTGAGATTGTTTTTTGTTTCGATTCAAATTGTTTTTGTCCGATTGAGATTGTTTTTTGTTTCGATTAATTTTTTAGATTCTTTTTCTTAATCGATTAAGTAAGCTTTTAATCGAAAATAATTTTTTTCCATAAACAGTAGTTTCATTAAAAAAAACTACGAAACACTAATTTCTATTTCAATGTGAGCAGTACAGAGAGATAAAAATTTCGACCACTGTTTCAACATTAACAGTAAATAATAATAATAATAATAATAATAATAATAATAATAATAATAAAATTAAATTCAATTAAATAAATTAAATAGTATTAAATAATACTATTTAAAAGTAAGCTTTTAATCGAAAATAATTTTTTTTTCCATAAACAGTACTGTTTCATTAAAAAAAAACTACGAAACAATAATTTCTGTTTCAATGTGAATAGTAGTGATAAAATTTCGATCAGTGTTTCAACATTAACAACAAATAATAATAATAATAATAATAAATAAAATAAAATAAATTAAATAGTATTACATAATACTATTTAATTATAGAACGTGAACCGTTAGCTTCTTAAGAAAGATTTCTATATTGGCTTTTGAATTGATTGAGATAATTAATTGGATCATACCAATCAATTATTATAAGGTATCAATCGATTAATAAGTCTAATTTTACATTGTTAAGACTGATTAAGTAATTTCTGTTCGAATAAAATACCTAGGGTTTTCTTGAGTCTATCTACACAATGTGTTACTAAGTTGAACTATTGTGTCGGTCCAAAAAAAGACACTCTAGGTAGGTTTAGTAAATTTTGTGTTGGTAAACGTATATCTATATCAAAAGTAATCGACCCAAAGGAAGGCTACTTTTATACCAGATATATGCCTAAGGTAACTTACAACTATGAAACAAAATATTATTTTGTTCAGATCATGCACAAAATATGTCGGTCCAAAGAAAGGTATATTATGTGGCCGATTAAGGTTGTTGTGACCTATGCACCAAAATATAACTCATATAAAATATCATATTATGCACACAATGGGTTGACCCAAAGGAAGACACATTGTGTGGTCAATTAAAGTTTGAGTTATATTAAAGAGTATCGCTAACAAATAATGTGTCGGCCCAAAGGAAGACACATTATGTTGTACTTGATATCTCATAAAGAGCTCATTTATATGCATTTAAAATTTTATTTTATTTGCATAATTTAATATTACTTATATGTTCTTGACTTTAGTTAAATCGTGAACTTAAATAAACTTCTCTCTTAAATTTCAGTGCAATCTGTAACTGCTAGCATTAAAAACATTCCAACACTAACTGGTTTGAATTTTACTGAATGAAAAGAATACGTGACCATAGTCTTAGACTGCATGGACTTAGATTATGAATTAAGGAATGATCATATTGTACCTCTGACCAGTGCTAGCACTATGGAGCAGAGGGCTGAATTTCAGCTGTAGGAGAAATCAAATTGCATATGTCTGAGTATCATGAAGCTTTCCATACCGACACTAATAAAGGGGTCAATAACAGAGAGAGGAGATGCTAGGAGTTTCCTGGATCAATTGGAAGACCGATTCACCTTAAATGAAAAGGTCGAGACTACCACAGTTCTTATGAAGTTGGTAATCATGTGGTACAATGGTAAAAGACACATAAGGGAGTACATTATGGAGATGTCCAATATAGCGACAAGTCTGAAAGCACTAAAAATTGATATGTCTGAGGGTATGCTAGTGCATTTCGTCTTGATGTCTCTGTCTGCACGGTTCACTTCTTTTAAGATATCGTATAATACTCAAAAGGAAAAGTGGGCATTGAATAAGCTCATTGCTCAATGCGTGCAAGAGGAAGAGAGACTAAAGATTGAGACATCTGAGAGTGCTCACTTAACATCTGATTCTCAAAGTGCGAGCAAGAAACGAAAGAGGATAAATAACAAAGGAAAAGGAAAATAAACTGCAGATTCTGGAGGCAATGGTCATAAGGAGCACAAGAAGCAGGATAAGGAATCTACTTGTTTCTTTTGCAAGAAGAAAGGTCGTATGAAGAAAGACTACCTCAAGTACGCCAACTGGCGTGTAAAGAAAGGTAAACTTCTCAATTTTGTTAGTTTGGAAGTCAATTTAGCTATTGTACCCACTGACACTTGGTGGATAGATACCGGTGCTATTACTCACATAAGTGTCACTATGCAGGGTTGTCTCAGGAGCTGACTTCTGCTTGATGGTGAAAGATATATCTATACAGGAAATGGAAAGAAGGCTAAAGTCGAGTCGATTAGTGTTTTTAGACTTTGTTTAGGAACCAATGTCTTTTTAGATTTAGAAAATACATTTATTGTACCGTCTTTTTGATGAAATTTAATTTTAATTTCTTATTTGGACAAATCAGGTTATTCTTGTTCATTTAGAAATAGAATTTTCAGTATTTTCTTTAATTCAGTGTTGGTTGGCAATGGTTCCTTAATTGATAAGCTTTATAAATTGAACACTTTTACTCCTATAGTTAATAACGTGATAATGCATAGTATAGGTACGAAACGTAAATTGACTAACGAGAATTCTTCCATGTGGTGACATAGGCGTTTAGGACATATATCCAAACAACGCCTAGAAAGGTTAATGTCACATGGAATTCTCGATTCCCTTGACATGTCAGACTTTGATGTCTGCATAGAGTGTATCAAGGGGAAGATCACTAACAAAAGAAAAAAGGGGACTAACTATTGTAGTGATGTTTTAAAACTAATACATATGAATATTTGTGGACCATTACCTAAGGCATCTTGGAATGGACACACATATTTTATTAGCTTCATAGACAACTATTCCAGATTTGGCTATCTGTACTTTATTTATGAGAAATCGTAATCTTTGGATATGCTCAAAATTTTCAAAGTCGAAGTTGAACTTCAACTAGGTAAGAAAATTAAAGTTGTCAAATCCGACTGTAAAGGTGAATATTACAGTCG
Organism: Zingiber officinale; assembly: GCF_018446385.1. Taxonomy (NCBI): domain Eukaryota; kingdom Viridiplantae; phylum Streptophyta; class Magnoliopsida; order Zingiberales; family Zingiberaceae; genus Zingiber; species Zingiber officinale. Next base: position 50,441,501 of record NC_056004.1, read on the forward strand.
ATATGATGGATCAAGTGAACAACATCTAGGACCTTTTGCGAATTACCTTGCTGAGTGTGGAATTGTACCTCAGTATACCATGCCTGGTACACTGAGTCAGAATGGTATAGCTGAGCATCGCAATCGAACCCTAAAAGACATGGTAAGAAGTATGATGACTTTCACTTCTCTACCAGAGTCCTTATGGGGTGAAACACTCAAGATTACAGTTTACCTACTCAATAGAGTACCTAGTAAGACAGTAACTAAAATCTCATTCGAGATGTGGACGGGTAAGAAGCCTAGCATTATGTACTAACAAGTTTGGGGTTGTCCAGCTGAAACTAGGCCTTACAAGCCTAATGAAAGGAAATTGGACTCAAGAACGGTTGGCTGTAATTTTGTAAGATACTCTGAGAGGTCAAGAGGATATAAATTTTATGATCCCTCTAATAGGTTCTTCTTCGAAACGAGAAATGACAAGTTCATTGAGGATAGTAGGAGTAATAAAATCAGAGAAGTATCTTTTGAGGAAAGCATTGGCGATCCTCCTGTGGTTACTACTAGTATGATCAGTAGTTGTATGGTTACCATACCGCACATTATGGGTATCACACATCTAGTGAGCGTAGTGAACTAAGATATTCTCATGACATCTCCAATGTAATTAGAGGAACCTACCACTGAAATTGAAGTATCACCTCATATTGATGAGTAAGTATCTCAAACACAAGTGCCTTTAAAGTGATCCACAAGAGAACAGAGAACCACGAATTCTCGTGATTATGTTTATCTCCAAGAGCATGATTTTGACATAGGGTTGGAGAGTGATCCTACATCTTTCCAAGAAGTCAAACAATGCTCTAACCTTGAAAGGTGGATTAACGTCATGCAAGATGAGTTGAAGTCTATGGCAGACAATGATGTTTGGAAACTTGTCAAATTGTATGAAGAAAAAAAGTCCATTGGCTGTAAATGGATATTTAAAACCAAGCGAGATTCAAGGGGCAATGTCGAAAAGTATAAGGCTTGTCTTGTTGCCAAGGGATTCACTCAGAAAGAAGACATTGATTACAAGGAGACTTTCTCACCTGTGTTGACGAAAGACTCCCTTAGGGTAATCATGACACTTGTAGCTCATTATGATTTGAAGCTACATCAAATAGACGTAAAGATTGCATTCCTCAATGGAGACATAGAGGAGTCTATATATATTGTGCAACTAGAGAATTTTGAGTTTAAAGAATCAAAGCACCTAGTATGCAGATTAAAGAAGTCCATTTATGGTTTAAAACAGGCATCTCGTCAGTGGTACCAGAAATTTTATCAAGTGGTTACCTCATTTGGATTTAAAGAGAACCTCGTTGATCAATGCATATGATCCGACGGTAAAAATCCGGAACCCCCTAAGGAGTCAACGCTGAGGGGAGGTCACAAGGTCCAATGGCTCGCCGGAAAAGGGCGAGCCGACCGGACTCAGAAGAAAGGAAAATCTGATAGTGAAAGGCACCCTGGTAGGGACCAGGGGTCCGACGCTCAAATAAAGCAGTGCGTAATGACCGAACGGAAGGAGATGCCGCCCGGACGGCGCAAAGAATCAAGCCCGCCCGGACGACGTTCATCGCCCGCTCGGTGGGCCGGGCACCCTAGTCAGACGGTGGGTAATAGACAGGGACATCTTCTGACAGCCGTCAAGTCGTATGGCTGTGCCATACTTCTAGTCTGACAACGGGTGGTCCTGCCGTCCCATCAAAGAACATGCTCGGACTGTGGCAGCATGGTGTCAGGTAAGCTCTCTGACAAGTGCACACCGTGGTATGGGTTGCTGACACGTATGCACCTCGGTGGGCGTGCATCGGTTCCTTCTCCGTCTTATATAAAGAGGCTATTACTTCGCCAAAGGTACGCAGAATACGAATTTGGCAGCCACTTTCTCCAACACTTACCTGACTTGAGCGTCGGAGGACCGTCGCCGGGACACCCTCCGGCTCGGTTTTGTTGCAGCGCCCGAGCACTCGAGGATCCAGCAGAGCGCCACGTGCAAAGATCCGCCGACTCTTGATTCGGACAGATCAAATTGGCGCCGTCTGTGGGAACGCTCCCGCATCCGATCGGAGACAATGGACGAGGCCGGACGACAACACACGGTGACGCTTTCAGCAGAAGAACTCGATGCTCTGGTCGAGATGAAGGCCGCCAAACTCATGGAGCAAAACAAAAGCATCCGCCGAAGGGCGGAGCAACAAGCAACATCTGCGTCGTGGCCGAGCCGGCACCTCCACCACCGCCGATTCCTCGGCCTTATTTCGCACTCAAGCCATACCACCAAGAGATAGAGGATCTTTCTCGGATGAAATGCCGAGACGGGATGACAGGAAGGGGAAAGCTCCCGAGCGGACTCCTCCCGAGCGGATCAATCGCCAATTTTCGGAGGCTATCCCACGAGACTCTGCCCAAGCACTACGTGCCTCCGACGATCGCACAACGAACAAAATAACGAAGACCCCGGTAAGTTCGACAATAGCCACGCCCATCAAGCACACGATGGAGTAAAGTGTAGAGTCTTCCTTACCACCCTCTCGGGATCGGCTCAACGGTGATTTCGGAGGTTGCCGGACGGATCCATCACGAGCTTCAAGGAATTCCGAACGGCCTTCCTCCACCACTTCGCTAGTAGTCGGCGTTATCAAAAGACAAGTGTCAGCTTATTCGCCATCAAGCAAGAGCCGAGAGAATCGCTTCGAGGCTATATTCAGCGATTCAACCAAGTGGCGATGGATATCCCCATGGCCACATCGGAGACGATGATGAATGCCTTCACGCAAGGCCTTGTGGATGGGGACTTCTTCCGGTCGCTCATCCGAAAGCCGCCCCGAGATTATGATCACATGTTACATCGGGCCAACGAATATATAAATGTGGAAGAAGCGCAAGCCGCTCGGAAAAAGGAAACTCCAGCCGAGCGCGCACCTGTTCATGCCGAGCGAAAACAACACACCGCTCAGCAGCCACCCAGAGGACCGAGGGCCGAAGCAATTCGATCCCCTCACGTCAGATCGCACGTACAAGAAGTGGCTGCCGCTCGGCCCAAGCCAAAGAAGAGGTGGACCCCCATGTTCTGCAAATTCCACCAGACGGATACGCATAACACGAGGGATTGCCGAAGCCTTCCCTTTGTGTCCAATCCTGTTCCCAGGAAAGCCGAACGACGGTCGCCTCCCATCGACAGGAGACGTAGGACTCATGAAGCTGACCGGACCCGCACCGAGGGGCGACATCAGCCGACACCCGATCGGCACCGATCCCCAAGGCAGGAGAATCACCGGGCGTCCAGAGAACGGTCACGACCGTCCGCTCGGGAGGAGGAAAATAGGAACAATACTTCCCGGGGCGAGATCAACGTTATTGCTGGTGGGCCGACCGGAGGAGATTCCAACCGAGCCAGAAAGGCGGGCGTCCGGCAGCTGCAGATCCACGCGGTCGGCTGCAGCCAAGAGCGGGCAAGTGGACCGGAAATCACTTTCGGACCCGGGGACTTAGAAGGAGTAGAAGTGCCCCACGACGACGCGCTGCTCATTAAAGCAGTAATAGCAAATTACACCATTCACCGCATATTTGTTGACACAGGGAGCTCTCAACATCATATTCAAGAAGGCGTTCGATCACTGCAAATTGATCGAGCCGAGCCGCCCATGACGACCTCGCCTCACGGGTTTACGGCAACGGTTCACCGGCCTGGACAACCGCTAGCCACCTCACCGGGAGAAGAGCCGCCAGAGGACAAGGACAATAAACTTTGTGGTGGTCGACTCTCCTCATCCTACAACGTCATTTTGGGACGACCGGCGCTCGGCGAATTCCGAGCGGTTGTCTCAACCTTCCACCAGAAGATAAAGTTCCCCGTGGAGGACAAAGTAGGAGAAGTGCGGGGAGATCAGCTAGCAGCTCGGCGGTGCTATATAGAGATGATCCGAGCAGAAGCTTGTTCCGCTCGGAAGGCGCCCCGAATTGAGGTACACGCCATAACCGAGAAACCTCCTGCTTTAATTTATGATGAAAAGGAGGAAGTCCAGATCCATCCGACCCGATCGGAGGCCACGACTTTTATCGCCTCTGATCTGGGGAAAGAACAGAAGGAGAAGCTGATTCAATGCCTCCAACGAAATCATGATGTCTTCGTCTGGTCGACACATGAATTACCTGGAATTTCCCCAAGCCTAGCGCAGCATGAATTGCATGTCCGACCGGACGCTCGGCCAGTGAAGCAGAGAAAAAGGGACTTCAGCGCCGAGCAGAATGCCATTATCCGGGCGGAGGTGGAAAAACTTCTGAAGGCCGGCCACATACGCGAGGTGCAGTTCCCGAGCTGGCTGGCCAACGTAGTCTTGGTCTCCAAGCCGGGCGGCAAGTGGAGGGTCTGCATCGACTTTCGAGATTTAAACAAGGCGTGCCCCAAGGATTTTTATCCTCTGCCCCGGATAGATCAGCTGGTGGACTCCACGGCTGGCTGCGAGCTAATTTGCATGCTTGACGCTTACCAAGGATATCATCAAGTGCCGCTCGCCCGGGAAGATCAAGAAAAAGTAAGCTTCGTAACGGCTGACGGCACATATTGCTACAATGTGATGCCGTTTGGATTGAAGAATGCCGGGGCCACCTATCAACGCTTGATGAACAAGGTGTTCAAGGAGCAGATCGGGCGGAATCTGGAAGTTTATGTGGACGACATTCTTATCAAATCCGTCCGAGCAGCCGATCTTTTCAAGGATATGGAAGAAACCTTCCGAACAGCAAATATGGAGTCAAACTAAATCCCCAAAAGTGCCTGTTCGGAGCCAAAGGACGTTTCTTGGGGTATATAGTGACCGAGCGGGAATTGAAGCAAACCCCAAGAAGATTAAAGCACCGCAAGACATGCCGCCCCAAGAAATACAAGAGAAGTGCAAAGGTTGACCGGTCGGATAATCGCTCTATCGAGATTCATCTCAGTCATCCGACCGGAGCTTGCCATTCTTCAAGATCCTGCGCAAGGCTACTAAATTCCAGTGGGATGAAGAATGTGATCGAGCATTTGAAGAGTTGAAGACATATCTTAATTCTCTACCAGTGTTAGCCAAGCCGGTCGGAGGTGAGTCACTTTATATGTATCTGTCGTCAACTGAGCATGCTGTAGGCTCAGCACTTGTGAGGGCGAACGGCGGAGAACAGCCGGTGTATTTTCTAAGCCACATTTTAAAAGATACTGAATCTCGTTACACTGGGCTTGAGAAGTTGGCCTTTGCTTTAGTTCTAGCCGCTCGGCGCCTGCGGCCGTATTTCTTGGCTCATACCATTATTGTCCGGACGAACAGCCCACTTGGGAGAGTGCTGTTGAATCCAGAAGCGTCCGGACGGCTTATCAAGTGGACGACAGAATTAAGTGAATTTGACATCCAATATCAGCCCCGCTCGGCGATTAAAGCCCAATCCTTGGCTGATTTTGTGACCGAAGTGCAAAGGCCAGAGCCGGAAGCTATGTGGAGAATATATGTGGATGGATCCTCCACTCGGCTTGGAAGTGGATCGGAATATTACTACTCTCACCTCAGGAAGAAAAAATGCACCTATCCGTCCGGCTAGATTACAAAGCTACTAACAATGAAGCAGAGTATGAGGCCCTCATAGCCGGATTGCAGGCAGCACGGCATGTGGGAGCAGGTCGCGGACTCACAGTTGGCCGCTCAGCAACTTTCCAGCACCTTTGAAATCAACTGTTCGGCTCAAACTCTACGCTGAGGCCTTTGAAAACTCAAAGCTACTTTCCGAGAGGTGCTTATTCAGAAGATCCCGAACGGAGAACCAGGCCGGCCGATGAGTTAGCCAAACTCGCGAGCTCAATAACGCCGGTCGCCATTCAGCAACCAATTGAAAACGCTGCTGGTGGCGCATGTCGACCGGATGCAAGGCCTCGCGTTTCCAAGTGACCGGAGGACACCTATTATAGAATTCCTCCGTTCGGGCACCACACCATCCGATGAATATGCAGCCCGGCGAAGAGCCGGTCGGTTTACACTCATCGGAGAGCAGCTTTACAAGAAAGCTTTCTCGTGCCCTTTGCTGAAATGTGTAAGCTCGGAGGACTCAGCTTATATCCTCCAGGAAGTACATCAAGGATCATGCGGAGGTCATCCGGGCGGATGCTCATTGGCCAAGAAGATCCTCTTGGCCGGGTACTTTTGGCCAACTTTACAAACAGATGCCGCTCGGACAGTATCTACATGCCTTTCATGCCAGAAGTATCACAACTTCTACCACCGACCGGCAGAGGAGATGAAGGCATCAACCATCTCATGTCCGTTCGATCAATGGGGAATGGATATTTGTTGGTGCAGTGAGCACCAGATGATCGAACCTGAGTTTTGATTATGGCAAAGGGCTCAAAGTTAAGTGGTGGTGTTATCTAACAAAGTTCATGGAGCTTGCAGGAAAGTCCTAAGTGATACTTAGGCAAAAGTCCTAACTACGGTTAGGCAGGTGAAAACCCTAGGGGGTGGTAACCCTAGGTGGAGAAAAGTCCTAACTGCGGTTAGGCAAGGTGAAAACCCTAGGGGGTGGTAACCCTAGGTCATAGGGGGTGGTAACCCTATGCGGAAAGTCTTGGCAGGTCGAGGGCTTCAGGCAAAAGTCCTAGGGGGTGGTAACCCTAGGTGGAAAGTCCTGGTGTCACGAACCAGGTGAAAGACTGGACTAGCCGGGAAGCGGATGTCCAGCAGAAAGTCCGGGAGCCTCGAGTGCCGAGCAAAAGTCCAGTCGATCTGGAGGATCGAACTGGCATCAGGTAATCTCTCCTGAGGGGAGTAGGTGAGGACGCGTTCCCCGTAGAGGGAACAGTAGGCGTCGGGTCGGAAATCCGAAGTCAGACCCGGACAGTCCGGAGACTGTCATAATATTCTTTATCATCTTCATATTTATTATTGTTTTGTGCTAACTTTGTGCTGCAGGGTATTTTTGGGATTAACATATCTTGCAGGGGCAAAAGTGCACAATTACTCTCGGATGAACAGTGTCTGAGGCGCCTCCATGGGGCTTGGAGGCGCCTCGGGTGCAAAACATAAGCTGGCTGCGAAGCAAGCTTCAAGGCGCCTTGGATAGGCTTAAGGCGCCTTGAACAAGTTGATGAAGGCGCCTTGGAGAGGTTGGAGGCGCCTTGAACAGGATAGAATTCGACCAGGTCGGTTCTGATCCACGCGGGTGATGCGGCCAGCCTGGAGGCGCCTTGGAGGGGTTTAAGGCGCCTTGAACACTGTTTATAAAGGGGATTCGACCCGCAGCTAAAAAATAGAACATCCAAGTCTTCCTTCTGCATTTAGCTGCTAACGAACTCGTCCCGAAGTGCTGCAACTCGACACCGACAACCCGAAGCTTCAATTTAGTATTTTCCATTGTCGGTATAAGATTATTTACTGCATTACTTGTAATTCATCTTTGTATACTTTCGAACTTATAGTTGTTTCCCATCGAAAGTGATCAAGGATCGCGGGCCTTCGAGTAGGAGTCGCCTTAGGCTCCGAACGAAGTAACTCCTTTGTGTCTGTGTCTCTTTTAATTTCCGCTGCATTAACTCTTACGTTTTACGATTCCGATAATCGAACGATTTTAGCCACGAGTGCTATTCACCCCCCCTCTAGCACGATCTCGATCCAACAATTGGTATCAGAGCGGGGTCGCTTTGAACTAGTGCAACCACCATTCAAGCATTTTTCGTGGCTTTGTCATGTGTATAGGGTAAAAATATACGCCTTTCGTTTTTTTTTCCCTCCAAAATTATTTTCGAAAAATTCATTTTCATCCTTTCACGGTTTATTAGTATTGATAAAATATTGAATTTGGCAAAATTTGAAATAATATTTTTTAAAAATATTTTTTTAATAATATTTTATTATTTTTTTTCGAAACTGGTGAACTTCTATTTCTATTCTTCCATACCGCACTGCTAATCCAGGATCAAGTCCTGGTACATTTTTTTTGCTATTTTTTTTTGGGCAAGGTTCTTTTAAATGGCCCTCCAAGAAGGCTTTAGCACTTCTCGCCCCCCGCTCTTCTCCGGCGAAGACTTTACCTATTGGAAGAACCGGATGATCTACCATCTCAAGACGCAAGTCGAGATGTGGATCATCATCCAGACCGGTCTCGAGCTACCACTTGACGGCGCTGGAGAACTCGTTTCATGCACTAACTGGGATACCAGCATAAGAAAGAAGGTCGAAGCTGATGCCAAAGCAACCTGTATGCTGCAATGCGGGTTGACAAAAGAAGAACTGAATAGAGTCGGACCATTTTCAAGTGCGAAGGAGCTATGGAACAAACTAATTGAGCTGCACGAGGGCACGTCAGACACTAAAGTAAGTAAGCGTGATTTAATTTTAAATAAATTATATAATATTAAAATGCAGGAAGGTGAGACGGCGAACCAGCTACACGCACGCATCCGGGACCTACTCAACGAGCTTCATGCGATCGGCCAAAAGGTGGAAAACCGCGACGTAATAAGGTACGCGCTAAGTGCTTTTCCGAGGAACACTTTGTGGGCATCCATGGTTGATGCTTACAAAGTTTCCAAGGATTTATCCTCAATAAAACTAGATGAATTGTTTTCTGAATTAGAATTGCATGAGCAGACTAATGCACGCCCGGTCGAGAAAGGTGTTGCTTTGGTTGCAGGTACTAGCAGAACGCGTGAACCGACGTCAAGGCGCAAATCCAAAATAACAGAGGACGAAGACGATGAATCAGACGCAGAAGACGAAGACGAAGTTATTTCCAAGTTGATAAAACTCGTACGGAAGATGTGCAAGTCAAAGAAGGCAACTCAAATGAACACAAAGGACAGATCAGATGTCACCTGCTACGGCTGTAACCAAAAAGGTCACTACAAGCCAGATTGCCCAAACAAGAAGAAAAGAAGAAAGGCATTGAAAGCAACCTAGTCCGAGTCGTCAGACGAATCTGAGACTGACAAGGAAGAAGAACCAACGAGCTTTCTCGCATTACCGGCGCAGGCTAACATAATTGACGAAATCGAGTCCGAACTCGAGTCCGAAGCCGAGAACGAGTCAGAAACAGAGTCCGAGCGAAGCCACGGATCCGCATCCGTTTCCGAAGGCCCGATCCCCACTGTAAGTTCTTTTCTCGCCGAAACTCAAATAGATGACTTAAGAAATTTAGTTCCTTATTTGCTTAAAAAATTGGCTAAATCCAACATCCGGGTTAAGTCGCTCCAAAAGGAAGTAATAGCCCTTAAGGAAGCGACTGACTCGAGTTCTTTAACTGAGTCAGTTCAAGTTGGAAGTTCAACTCAAGTCCAACAACTTGAGGAAGAAAATTCCAATTTGAAAACTCAAATTAAAGAACTCAAGGATACGTTAGAACGCTTTACGTTGGGTTCCAAGAATTTGGATCTGATTCTTGGAAAACAGCGTGCCGTTTACAACAAATCCGGACTTGGATTCAAGCCCAAAACTAAATATAGATCATATCTGTCGTTGGTAAATAGAAATAAAAGGAACATAATTCAAGCATGGGTCCCCAAGTCCAACCTCGTTAATCAAATTGGACTTGGACAATATTGGGTCCCCAAGGATCAGGTCCACTACCTCGATAGACCATATCGGGGCTATGATCCAGGGGGAGCAAGAAGGAAAACAATTTTAATAAATTAAATTCAAAATTTATAAATCTAAAATTCATAATTAAATTAAAATTCAAATATTAAAATTCAAAAATTAAAATTCAAAATTTAATTAAAATTCGAAATTAAATTAAAATTCAAAAATTCAAAATTCAAAATTCAAATTACAAATTCAAAATTCGAATTCAAAATTAAATTCAAAATTTGAAATTTAAAATTCAATAGAAGGAGGATCCAGAATAGCTGGCACCCCCAACTAAATTACCCGACTGGGTAACCGAACTTAATCTACCCGAAATGGGTAAACAAGAGTAGACTACCCGGCAGGGTAATTAAGGTTAGATAAAATGGGCTAGGTTTAACTTTACTAACAGTACTGGTGAAGTTTTTGGATGATAGTACGTTAGGGAAGCTTGGGCATCGCATGTCTAGGAAGATATGACTTCGACCTGGTGCATTTGGCCAAGTGGAACTGACCGAAGCTACCCTTAAATGGATCATAACTAGTTAGACCAAGTTTTAGTATTAAGTTCAATGGGTAGGACTATTTGGAAAACCTCGAAGGCATGGTTACTTTAATGAGTTCCTTGTGACTCACCATAGCCTAGAAGTTTATCCAAAGAATGCTTACTTGTTGAACCCAAATCTAAACCTGAATCTAACACAAAGTTAAACCAACCCCTTAAACTGAACCACAATTCATCTCACCACAATTATAGGATTACCTGATTGAAAATTTAGATCGGGTGAGATGACTAAGAAAATCAATTTCAAAATTATTCAAAAATCATTTCAAAAATCCTTTAAAACTTAATTTCAAAATTATTCAAAAATCTTTTGAAAATCAATTTCAAAATCATTTCAAAAATCCTTTAAAACTTAATTTCAAAATTATTCAAAAATCTTTTGAAAATCAATTTCAAAATCATTTCAAAAATCCTTTAAAACTTAATTTCAAAATTATCCAAAAATCATTTCAAAAATCTTTTGAAAATCAATTTCAAAATCATTTCAAAAATCCTTTGAAAATTAATTTCAAAATTATTTAAAAATCATTCAAATTTTTTTTTTGAAAATTAATTTCAAAATTATTTTTGAAAATTAATTTCAAAATTATTTTAGAAAATCAATTTCAAAATTATTTTAGAAAATCAATTTCAAAATTATTTTAAAAATCATTTTAAAAATTATTTGAAAATTTCCTTTAAAAGTCATTTGAAAATCCTTTAAAAATTGTTTGAAAATCTTTTAAAAGTCATTTGAAAATTCATTTCAAAATTGTTTGTAAAATTCTTTTATTCATTTCAAAATCATTTTGAAAAATCCTTTGAAAAATCATTTTAAACTTAATTTCAAAATCCTTTGAAAAATCTTTGAAAAACTTATTTAAAAATGATTTGAAAAATCTTTGAAAAACTTATTTAAAAATCCTTTGAAAATTCATTTCAAAAATCTTTTGAAAATTCTTTTCAAAATCTTTTAAAATTAATTCAATTACTGTCAAAATATTAATTTAAAAGGATTTAAAAATATTTAATTATCAAATTCTGATTGCTAAAGTTAACTCTAATTAATTTTCAATAAATTCTCAAAAGTCTAGCATTTTCTCATTTGGAACTTAAATTTTCAATATTTTCAAATAATCTCATCTCAAACTCATTCATAAGCTGCACATGTTTGATAATCTAGAATGGATGAGCTGGAATTAGGATAATATAAAGTTCTTCTTATGCTTGTACTCTAAGACCCTAAGAATTTAATTTGGCATTAATTAAGGGGGAAATGAACAGAGTCATGCTAGTACTTTAAGGCTAAACAAATTCCTTTAGGGCTCTGATACCCAATCAAGTTAAATAATTTAATTTGACTCATGCTTGGACACCTAAACTCAAAGAATTTATTAAGGCATTAATTTAAAATTTAAATTATCTATGCAACAATTCTTTTCAAACACCTTATGAATTGAGCTAAGTACTTCACCTAAATTTTTTTTAAAATCTAAGTACTTAACTATGCTACCCTTTAGGGGGAGCTTAAATTAACTAGACTATTTCTCTCTTCTTAATTCTTTTTGATTTATGTCAAAGGGGGAGAGAAAAGTCAAAGTTAAGAAATCAAGAGTGAAAGGGGGAGCATAAACTTTAAATTTTATTTATGCATTTGATGCTTCTGGTTAACTTTCATTATTTATTCCTTTATTTAAATGTTATGTTTTACTTAACTTTGAACCAAGATTGCCATAATCAAAAAGGGGGAGATTGTTGGTGCAGTGAGCACCAGATGATCGAACCTGAGTTTTGATTATGGCAAAGGGCTCAAAGTTAAGTGGTGGTGTTATCTAACAAAGTTCATGGAGCTTGCAGGAAAGTCCTAAGTGATACTTAGGCAAAAGTCCTAACTACGGTTAGGCAGGTGAAAACCCTAGGGGGTGGTAACCCTAGGTCCTAGGGGGTGGTAACCCTAGGTGGAGAAAAGTCCTAACTGCGGTTAGGCAAGGTGAAAACCCTAGGGGGTGGTAACCCTAGGTCATAGGGGGTGGTAACCCTATGCGGAAAGTCTTGGCAGGTCGAGGGCTTCAGGCAAAAGTCCTAGGGGGTGGTAACCCTAGGTGGAAAGTCCTGGTGTCACGAACCAGGTGAAAGACTGGACTAGCCGGGAAGCGGATGTCCAGCAGAAAGTCCGGGAGCCTCGAGTGCCGAGCAAAAGTCCAGTCGATCTGGAGGATCGAACTGGCATCAGGTAATCTCTCCTGAGGGGAGTAGGTGAGGACGCGTTCCCCGTAGAGGGAACAGTAGGCGTCGGGTCGACCTAGGGTTTCCGGTCGGAAATCCGAAGTCAGACCCGGACAGTCCGGAGACTGTCATAATATTCTTTATCATCTTCATATTTATTATTGTTTTGTGCTAACTTTGTGCTGCAGGGTATTTTTGGGATTAACATATCTTGCAGGGGCAAAAGTGCACAATTACTCTCGGATGAACAGTGTCCGAGGCGCCTCCATGGGGCTTGGAGGCGCCTCGGGTGCAAAACATAAGCTGGCTGCGAAGCAAGCTTCAAGGCGCCTTGGATAGGCTTAAGGCGCCTTGAACAAGTTGATGAAGGCGCCTTGGAGAGGTTGGAGGCGCCTTGAACAGGATAGAATTCGACCAGGTCGGTTCTGATCCACGCGGGTGATGCGGCCAGCCTGGAGGCGCCTTGGAGGGGTTTAAGGCGCCTTGAACACTGTTTATAAAGGGGATTCGACCAGCAGCTAAAAAATAGAACATCCAAGTCTTCCTTCTGCATTTAGCTGCTAACGAACTCGTCCCGAAGTGCTGCAACTCGACACCGACAACCCGAAGCTTCAATTTAGTATTTTCCATTGTCGGTATAAGATTATTTACTGCATTACTTGTAATTCATCTTTGTATACTTTCGAACTTATAGTTGTTGCCCACCGAAAGCGATCAAGGATCGCGGGCCTTCGAGTAGGAGTCGCCTTAGGCTCCGAACGAAGTAACTCCTTTGTGTCTGTGTCTCTTTTAATTTCCGCTGCATTAACTCTTACGTTTTACGATTCCGATAATCGAACGATTTTAGCCACGAGTGCTATTCACCCCCCTCTAGCACGATCTCGATCCAACAATATTGTGGGTCCATTTCCGATGGCGACCGGGCAGAGGAAATTTTTACTAGTGGCGGTAGACTATTTCTCCAAGTGGGTGGAGGCCGAGCCGCTGGCAAAGATCACTGAACAAATGGTTAAAAAATTCATCTGGCAACACATCATTTGTCGGTTCGGCATCCCTCGCCGACTAGTGTCCGACAACGGGCGGCAGTTCACAGGGAAGATGTTAGAGGATTGGTGCAAAAGCTACGGCATTGAGCAACATTTCACGTACGTGGCCTTTCCTCAGAGCAACGGTCAAGCTGAAGTCGCCAACCGGGAAATTCTTCGTATTCTGCGCGCTCGGCTCGACCATTTGGGAGGAAGTTGGCCGGATGAAGTGCCGAGCGTCTTGTGGGCCATCCGAACGACGCCAAAAGAAGGGACGGGAGTCACACCGTTCCATTTGGTATATGGCGGTGAGGCTGTCATACCGGTCGAAGTCGGCGTTGAGTCAGCCCGGATCCAGAGCTATGATGATGACAACGCCGAACGAAGAAACATGGAGCTGGACTTGGTAGAAGAGGAGAGGGCAAAGGCGTCCGTTCGGCTGATGGCATACCGTTAGCGGATGAAGCAAAACTACAACCGGCGCGTAATTCCCAGATCGTTCCAAGTCGGCGATCTTATCTGGAAGAAAGTCAAGCCGGTCGGCGACGTCGGCAAGCTTGAAGCTCCATGGGCAGGCCCTTTCAAAATCATCGAAAAGCTCCGCTCGGGCGCGTATTATCTAGAGGACGAGGACGGACGACAGCTAGATAGGCCGTGGAGCGCGAACCACCTCCAGCCTTACCGGGCAGGGTGAAAGGTGTATCACTGTAGATCACCCTGTGTATTTCATCTTTCGACTAAATACTTGAAATGCAGAGATGAAAAGTCAAAAGAGCGAATATAAGGCATTATCATCGTAAACAGAAGGCCCCCGAGCCGATCGGCCGGGAGGTTTATATCCGAGCCGGGAGCTCGAAACAGAAGGCCCCCGAGCCGATCGGCCGGGAGGTTTATATCCGAGCCGGGAGCTCGAAACCGAAGGCCCCCGAGCCGATCGGCCGGGAGGTTTATATCCGAGCCGGGAGCTCGAAACCGAAGGCCCCCGAGCCGATCGGCCGGGAGGTTTATATCCGAGCCGGGAGCCGGCGTCTATAAACCCTCCAAGCGGAAGGCCGACACGCACCGTCGTTAAAGATCGAGAGCCGCGCCGATCGGCTATAAACCTCCGCGCCGACGAGCACCGTCGTTAAAGATCGAGAGCCGCGCCGATCGGCTATAAACCTCCGCGCCGACTAGCACCGTCGTTAATGATCGAGAGCCGCCCCGATCGGCTATAAACCTCCGCGCCGACGAGCACCGTCGTTAAAGATCGAGAGCCGCGCCGATCGGCTATAAACCCCCGCGCCGACGAGCACCGTCGTTAAAGATCGAGAGCCGCGCCGATCGGCTATAAACCTCCGCGTCGACGAGCACCGTCGTTAAAGATCGAGAGCCGCGCCGATCGGCTATAAACCTCCGCGCCGACGAGCACCGTCGTTAAAGATCGAGAGCCGCGCCGATCGGCTATAAACCTCCGCGCCGACGAACACCGTCGTTAAAGATCGAGAGCCGCGCGGATCGGCTATAAACCTCCGCGCCGACGAGCACCGTCGTTAAAGATCGAGAGCCGCGCCGATCGGCTATAAACCTCCGCGCCGACGAGCACCGTCGTTAAAGATCGAGAGCCGCGCCGATCGGCTATAAACCTCCGCGCCGACGAGCACCGTCGTTAAAGATCGAGAGCCGAGCAAAGGATGGTTAATCGGAATTAAAGAGGCAAACAAGTTTGCGCGCTGAGCGGTTGATCAGGCGCGTAATGAGACATTGAAGATAATTCGTTTGTCTGGCCTAGCGAGGTGCCGAGCGGAATGGTTATAAAGAATACTTAGTAAGTTCTTGCTACAATAAAAGGTGAAAGGAACAGAAGATCAGCTATTACGCAAGCTAAAAAAGTTATTACAGAGATAGTCCGGGCCGAACGGCTGGAATACAAAAAAGTTTATAAAAACGCTCCTCAGACATCAAAATCAAAGAGAGCGTCGGGGATGGTGTCCATCACACTCGCTATATCTTCGGGGGGGATGGTCAACTCGGCAGGCAAGTGACCTTTGGTCTTTAGATATCCCACCGCCGCCTTGATCGCCTCCTCGAACGTGAGGGATATCTTGTCAGTGAACTTCTCTCCGAAGTCCTCCGAACAAAGGAACGCTTTCCTCACCTCGTCAGAGCGGGCCGACTCCCCCTCCTGGTATTCCTTGAGCGCGGCATGGGCGGCATCGCTGGCGGCTTGGAGCTCGGCCAGATCTCCGTCGAATCTTTGGAGATCCGCCGAGCGGCCCTCCTTCTCGGCGGCCAACAGGGCGTCCAAGTCTTTGATGCGTTGTTCCAACCCCTTGATCTCCACCTTCATACGGTCCATATCATTGATGGCCTGTTGCTTCCGAGTGGTCGCCGTTTTGAGCTCCTTCTCTCGTTGCTTGATCATCGTTTCGAGCCGAACGACTTTGCTCGCCAAATCGTTAGCCCTTTTCCGTTCGGTATCTAGCGATTTTTTGGCCTTCGCCAGAGCGGCAGCCGACTGCCCGTTACCCCCAACGGTTTTTTGTTTTTTCAACTCCTCCTCCAGCTCGGCCAATCGATTGCTAATAGCGATCTGCTCCACCCAGTTCTACCAACAAATGTCCACAGGTTAGAAACCTAATTCGAATATGCAAATAAAGAAAAGGAGAGCATACCCCGGTGGCCTGTTGAAGGTTTCTATCGCCGAGCTGTCCGGGAGTCATCTTGGCTATGCGACGCCGAGCATCTAGCCAAGCTTGGGCAAGAGGGTCCGTCAGAGTAATCTGCTGCTCGGGGACCACTGGCTGATCGGCAGCAGCCATGTACGCCTCTGAGGGGAGGCGCAAAACGGTCTTTATCAAGTTTTGGCCGCTCGGCTCGTTCTGAGAATCAGCGGCCTTATCGGACGGCCCACCGGCAGAAGAGGAGGGAAGCTCACCTATACGCCTGATACGGCGCAAAGTTCTGGAAGGGCTGGACGGCGACACCTCCGAGCTGGCCCTCGGAGAGCCCTGAGGAGTTGGGGTACTCTCGAAGGAAACCGTCCCGGATAGCGCCGGTGTGCCCGCGCTCCGCTCAGGCAGTGGCTCATCAAGATTAGAGGCAGGGGCAGAGGCAGGGGCAGATTCTGGTTTTCAGCGCTTCCGAGTGCGTAGCGGCACATCATCGGCCGAACGGCCCCCTACCTCAGCCTCGGTAGGAGGTTCCAAGTCACTCGCGGCCTCATTGCGAAAGGCAGGGACATCTGAGGCTTCGGGGATAGTTGGTGCCCCCTCACTTTCTCCACCGGTCGGATCGGATGGAGCAAGGCCCCACTCGGCGGCCTCCTTGTTCGTCACCTCCTCAATCTGAGCAGCTTTCAGTTTGAGCTTCTCGGTAGCCTTGGCGCGCCACATGACTTCAGTTGCAGAAGAAAAAAATAAATCAGTTAGAACAAAACAAATGGGAAGATAAGGAAACTTACTCATGCTGTAGGGCAGATCGGCGGGGATAGAAGACAAGCCGAATATATGCATTACTCCCGGAAGGAGCATCTCGTCAATATGATAGCGCTGACCGACTAGCCGCTCGGCTGCATGGAGATAGTCCGCGTCACCTCTAAACTTGCCGAGCTCCGGTTGCGCGGGCATAGCCGTCTGCCACTTGGTGCGGAAAGTCGGCCGCTCGGGAAAACGTATATAGAAAAAATGCTCCTTCCAATGTTTGTTGGAGCTCGGCATATGATCAAAAAGCACGAAGCCTATCCTAGACTGGAAAACAAAGGTACCCCACTCGGCTTGCTTGGGATAGTAAAAGTAATGGAATATTTTTGGGTCCAAGGGGATGTTGTTCAGCTTGAACAAAACTATCACTCCGCTCAGCAGCCTAATAGAGTTGGGAACTACCTGGCCGAGCGGAATGCGGAAATAGTTGCAGACTTCTAAGAAAAATTTGTGAGGTGGAAAACGCAGTCCGGCCAGAAATTGGTCTCGGAAGAAAAGCACTGTGCCGGACGGCGGTGCATGAGGCCGATCGGCTGGTGTGGCTAACACTATTTGGTGGTCGGTCGGCAGGTCATAAGTCCGGACGAGACGCAAGGCGTCTTCCTCATCAAAACGGCTCTCCATGGTCGTGTACCATAGACCTGGAGCTCCGCCAGTCGACTGTGAAGTGCTAGTCATGGTCAAGGGACGAGAATATAGGATGCCGAGGGAAGGGGTGAGCAAAGAAGGGAGAAGAAGCCGATTGAAGGAAACGGGTAACAAAAAGAAGAAAGCGCTGGGAACAAGAGAAAAGGCCTTACAAACAAAGAAGATGATCGACGAAGGGCCGAGGTTTGCCGAAGAGTGGAGGGGCGAGGTTGCCGGAAGAGAATACGAACAGAGAAGCGCCGGAGAAGAGTGAAGCAGCGAGGCGGCGGCGGAAGCGGAGCCGCAAGCTTTATATGGCCGCCCGGAAGCAACCTCCACCGTCCGATCCAGGTCGTCGATATCGAGGTTGTCATCGGATCGTCCGTTTCAAACGGCGGCTGTCCCATCGGAAGTGACGTAACCGCCATACTCTGACAAATGTACGGTCGCCACGTGTCAGCCGGGTGCTAGCCGCATTTAATGAGCTCCCCTTACCTCGCGCAGAGCACGTGATGGGTAGTATAGGAGAACAACGGACATCGATTCCCAGAAAATACAAGGCATGGACAAAGTATCGCCGGACAGACAGATATCGCCGCACGGATGAGCATCTTTATGCCTGGCCGAGCGGCCTAAGGCAATGATCATTGTTCGACAAATCTGCAGTCCAGTCAGTCGGACTTTGCCTCCTTCGACTAGACTCGAGAGGAAGGCAAGTGATCCGGCGGTAAAAATCCGGAACCCCCTAAGGAGTCAACGCTGAGGGGAGGTCACAAGGTCCAATGGCTCGCCGGAAAAGGGCGAGCCGACCGGACTCAGAAGAAAGGAAAATTTGATAGTAAAAGGCACCTGGTAGGGACCAGGGGTCCGACGCTCAAATAAAGCAGTGCGTAATGACCGAGCGGAAGGAGATGCCGCCCGGACGGCGCAAAGAATCAAGGCCGCCCGGACGACGTTCATCACCCGCTCGGCGGGCCGGGCACCCTAGTCAGACGGTGGGTAATAGACAGGGACATCTTCTGACAGCCGTCAAGTCGTATGGCTGTGCCATACTTCTAGTCTGACAACGGGTGGTCCTGCCGTCCCATCAAAGAACATGCTCGGACTGTGGCAGCATGGTGTCAGGTAAGCTCTCTGACAAGTGCACACCGTGGTATGGGTTGCTGACACGTACGCACCTCGGTGGGCGTGCATCGGTTCCTTCTCCGTCTTATATAAAGAGGCTATTACTTCGCCAAAGGTACGCAGAATACGAATTTGGCAGCCACTTTCTCCAACACTTACCTGACTTGAGCGTCGGAGGACCGTCGCCGGGACACCCCTCCCGGCTCGGTTTTGTTGCAGGTTCGCCGGAGCACTCGAGGATCCAGCAGAGAGCGCCACGTGCCCAGCATCCGCTGACTCTTGATTCGGATAGGATCAGCATATATGTCAAGTTCAGTGGGAACAAGTTTGTTATACTTGTTTTGTATGTGGATGATATATTGCTTGCGAGCAATAATAAGGGTATGCTGCATCAAACCAAATCATTTCTATCTGGTAATTTTAAAATGAAATATTTTGGTGAAACATCCTTTGTTTTAGGCATACAGATCTATCGTGATCATTCAAGAGACATTCTTAGACTTTCACAACAAGTCTATATTGAAAAGGTGCTTATAAGATATGGTATGCAGAAATGTATACCTGGTGACACACCTGTGTCAAGAGGTGACAAGTTCAGCTTGCAGTAGTGTCCACGGCTTGAACTTGAAATAAAGAAGATGGAATAATTCCCATATGCGTCAGTAGTGGGAAGTCTCATGCATGCACAAGTTTGTACTCGACTAGATATAACATTTATAATGAGAATGTTAGGCAGATATGTTAGTAACCCAGGACCGTCACACTGGAAAGTAGTAAAGAGAGTGATGTGGTATTTGCAAAGAACTAAAGGATATAAACTCACATATTAGAGATCAGATCACTTGGAGGTGATTGGATATTCAGACTCTGATTTTGCTGGATGCTTGGATAGTAGGAGGTCCACTTCGAGTTATATTTTCATGCTTGCTGGAGGAGCTATATCTTGTAACAGTGTCAAGCAGACGCTAATAGTCACTTCTACTATAGATGCAGAGTTGATAGCATGCTATGAAGCATTCAATCACGAGATTTGGCTACGAAACTTCATCACAGCATTGTAGATCGTTGATGGCATTGACAAGCCATTGAGGATTTATTATGGTAATAAAGCCGTAGAACTTTATACCAGGAACAACCGTAATTTGTCGAAGTCTAAACACATTGACATCAAGTTTCTAGCAGTTAAAGAAAGAGTTCAGAGTTGTCAGATTATGGTAGAGCACATCAGCACAGATTCCATGTTGGCCGATCCACTCACCAAAGGCTTAGTATCTAAGATGTTTCATGCGTATGTTGTGGATATGAGAGTCCTTCTTATTGAAGAAGAACTCATCTAGTAGGAGTCTATATTTATTACTCTATGTTGATTAATAAAGACAAACATTTGTTTTGATTATTGTACATACTTAAAGTTCAAAATATTAATGAGAATTTATATGTTTGTTTGACACTCTGACTATGATATCATTATTTACTGTTGCTATTTAACATTTGGTGTTTGTAAATAAGATATAGATTTCTTTTGGAATCATACAGTTTGGATCATGATTTGCCATTGAAGTTTAGTATAAAGTATTTTACAAATATGATCTGACCTCTTTTGAGGTCATCTTAGGACCAGTTGAAAATTGACATGTACTGATCACATTTCATGTAATTTTCACTCTACACATCTACATCTTGATCTATGTCATTAATGACATTGGTATTGTGATTACTGTTGGGGCTTGTTACGATCATATATAGTAGCTAATCCTGTTCGAGAGTTGAGTCGACGGACGCTGGGGACGTGACGCTCTCTGCTGACTCCGCGTAGACTCTGGGCTGACGTGGACTCCAGTGAACCTGCAGCAAAACCGAGCCGGGAGGGGGATCCCGACGGTGGCCCTCCGACGCTCAAGTCAGGCGAGAAGAAATCGAAGCAGAGTAACGAGGCCAAGAGCTACAGTAGATGAGAATGCATACCTCCGTCGAAATCTGGGGGTCCTTATATAGGATCCCTGGGGAGCGCATGCACGTTTCTCGAGGTTTGTATGCTTCCCAAGACATACCTCAAAATGGATGTGTCAGAAAAGTACGTCTGGCGCCATACCGCAACCATCCGAGCATACCTCTGACATGACAGTGGAAGCTTCCACCGTACGATTCTCTGTCCGGTCCGGTCGCCGACCATGCTATTTGTTGGCGACACATGTCTCGAGAAGGATATCACCAGCTGTTCCCTTCGTCCTCTTCTGCTCCTTTTGTCTGTTACTAGCCCAACTAGGAGAGATGCATGGACCCACTACCGTCCGGGAGGGGACATGTACTGGTCCGAGAGGGAAGGCCGCTCGGCCACATACTCGGACGGGAATGTCTTTATTGATTCGCAACTCGTCCGAGCGAACAGGCCGCCCGACGCCTCAACTTTCCTAGGCGGACTCATGAGCGTCGGAAACCCGGCCCGCGGCCGAGCTGTTTCTGCGCCACACTGGGCGCGGTCGTGGCCGATCCGCCAGGTGGCCTTCCGATCGACCACACCTTTAGGTTGACTATCTTGGCTTTGACCTCCACGTGTCATTGGCCTCTATCCCGCACGGGACTCCACTCTTACTACCGGATCACGTGCCTCTCCCTCAAGTCTAGTCGAAGGAGGCTGCAAGTCCGACTGACTGCACTATTAGCCAGATGGCACGACGGCCGCTCTGTCGCTAATGTGAATGTTTATCTGATCGGGCACTACGCAGGTGCAATAGCCGCTCGGCAGAATGCCCGCTAGGACTTGGGAAGTTTTGCTTGTCGCTGATTGCCTCGCCGACCCAACGTCGGTCATTCCTGACGTCCGTAGGATCTCCTCGGAATTCGTGCAAATCTTTGCCATTAATCTTGAGCACGCGTCCACACCTGCGTAATGGAGCTCATTAAATGCTTCCTATGAGTCGATGCCACGTGCCCATACGGCCGTCACTGCCTGCTCGCGCTGCCAGGGCTGTTGTGACCTTTGGCCTTTCGAATTCAACGGTTAGATCTGCTCCTCGGATCTCGTGACCTGGATCGGATGGCTCCGGTTGGTCGAACCCAACCTTTATAAGATCGTCCCCCCTTCCTTCGCCACTTCCGCGTCATCGTTCTCATGCGTCCGAAGGCTCCTGTCTGCGTTTAGTGCTCCGGCGAACTTGTTCTTCAACACTCCGGCCCCTCGCCTCCTCCTTCGATCATCCTTTTCTCTATAAGGTCTCTCCGCTCCCCACTTCTTCGTTCTTTCATGTTTTTCTTTACGTTCTAGCGGTATTTGCGCTCCTTTGGCACTGTTCCGATTATCTCCTTTATCGACTCTTCCGCTTCTCTTCGACCTTTGCTCTTTTTCTTTTTTACTATTTCGGCAATGGCCAGCTCCTCCCAGCCCTCGGAACTCGCACCAGGGCCATGGTACACGACCATGGAGTCACGGTTCGACGCACACGACGCGAAAAACCTGACTAATGCCTTTGACCTTCCTCCTGATATTGAACTCATTTTGGCTACACCTTCCGACCGGCCACACATGCTGCCGTGCGACGCGATTTGTTTCTTCCGAGATCAATTTGTGGTCGGGTTGCGGTTCCCTATCCACCCCTTTTTCCTTGAAGTCTGTAATTATTTTCGTATTCCGCTCGCCCAACTCGTCCCCAACTCCTTCCGCCTCTTGTGTGGAGTTGTGGTGCTATTCAAAATCCACAACATACCTCTCCGTCCGGAGGTTTTTCACTACTTTTATTATCTCAAGCAGTCCGAGCTGGGCACCTATCTATTCCAGTCTCAGATCGGCTTAGTCTTCTTTGACAAGATGCCTACTTCTAATAAACACTAGAAGGAGTACTTCTTCTTCCTTCGACTTCTCGAGCTGCCACCTTTCCGCACCAAGTGGCAGATCAGACTTCCTACTCCTCCCGAGTTGAAGAGATATAAGACCCGACCGAACTATCTCCAAGCTGCAAATATGCTAGCTGGTCTGAAACTCAACATCAACAAGCTGCTGCCAGAGGGGGTGATGTACATATTTGGTCTGAGCCCGAGCCGAACGAAGCTCCCGAGTAGCTTTGGTAAGGAATTTACAGGTGAATTTACTTTGTGTCTAACTGATTTTCTTCCTCTTCTTTCGCAGCTAACATTGTGATGGAGTCTGTGCTATTCGGAATCCTAAAGAAGAAAGCCGAAGCGATCGAGGCGGTAGCAGCCTGGGATATGAAGCGGCTGGATATCGCTCTGGTCGGCTCTCACGAGGGTGAGAGCGAGGCGGCTGTTGGGGAGTCCGCCGCTCAGGCCTCTCCTGTGGAGGTGGTGGGCGAAGCAACTTCCAGCAGGGAGCTTGCCGTTCGGGGAGAACACTCCAAGCCGGAGGATGATCTTCCCCTTAGCGGCCGAAAGAGACGTAGGACGGGGATGCCTCTGCGCTCGGCTGCCTCCGCAGTACAAACATCCGAGCAGACGGGCACTCTATCTCCCAGAGGTCGTGCTCCTTCAATTGAGGCACGTTATCCTTCAATTGAGGCCCTTTCCTCCGACCGGACACCTTCCCAGCTCTCATCGCAGCGCAGCCGGTCAGTTCCTTGCCTCCGGCGCCTCGGAGGCTTCGGCGCTCGAGTATACTTTCCGCGCCGTCCGAACAGGCATCCGATCCCTCAGCGTCCGCTCACACGATGCCGGGCGGGCGCCGCACCATTAAGGTCGTTCTTCACCTTCCTACTGAGGCATACATAGCAGAGTCTGATCGGCCTACGCCCCCTGAACACATTTCACCATCCGAGGGCTGCTTGCCAAAGTATGGGAGGACGCCTGAGCTCGCGTCGCCGCAATGCCTCCCGGTCTACTAGCTAACAGTCATATGCAGCATGCCACCGGTGTAAGTTTTATGTCCAATCTTTTCAGAGTGAATTTTCTGATCGACGCTAAACCGCTCTTCGTTTGTCAGAACTAGGTGGAAAACGTGGTCGTCGTCGCTTGGCGATGTTAGAGGAAGAGCTGAAGAAGCTCAAAATTTCCGGCGGGCCCGCCCCGAGCTGCTGAAGGAGCTGGCCAAGACTAAGGAGCTGCTGGAGGCCGAGTGGAAAAAATCTGTCGATCAGGCGTACATGCTGGGCCAGCTAAAAAGCAGGTCAAAATCTATGACCAAAAGATAGAACTGGCAACCACTCGAAAGAATCACGCTATCACTGATCTGGACGCGAAGAAGGTCAAGGCCCGGGCCCTGGAGTAGCAGGTGAAGGAATTGGCTGAGCTGCTGGACGGCGAGAAAAAGGGCCGCTTGGCAAAGGTGGTGGCTCTCAAGGACGAAATGAAGGCCCTACAGGAGGCCCTCGAGGCTTCGCGCGCTACCCTCAAGGAGTACCAAGAGGCCGAGCCGAGACGCTATGATTTAATGAGGCAGACTTACATCCGCTCGGACGAATTCGTTCAGAAGGTCTGCAATCAGCTCGTCCTTGCCTTCGAGCTGTCCATCACTGCCATGGCAGACCATCTGAAGGCCAAAGGTCACTTACCGGAGTCCTTTATCATTCCCGTCCGGGAACACGCTGCGCTTCTCACCACCATTCCGAAACATGTTTTTAACTACCTTGAATGAATAGTTTGTAACTCTTCCGCTCGGTCGGCAAACCTTTTTGAAATGTTACTTCGCTTTTTGCTTTGTTAGCGTGTTTTCTCTGGTCGGCTTAGATAACTGTAGGGTCCGAGCAAGTGCCATGACAGTAGGTTACTTTTTCCTTCCCTTTGGGATTTTTAGGGTCGCCGCTAGCATATCCCTAGATGCCGGGACTTAATATAGCTGAGTGACGGTCTTCAAGCCAGGGGGTTTATAGTCGCCGGTCCGACTCTAGAGTTTAACGTCGTCGCTCGACGGTCTTCAGGCCGGGGGGTTTATAGTCGTCGGTCCCACTCTAGAGTTTAACGTCGTCGCTCGACGTTCTTCAGGCCGGGGGGTTTATAGTCGCCGGTCTGACTCTAGAGTTTAACGTCGCCGCTCGACGGTCTTCAGGCCGGGGGGTTTATAGTCGCCGATCCGACTCTAGAGTTTAATGTCGTCGCTCGACGGTCTTCAGGCCGAGGGGTTTATAGTCGCCGGTTCGACTATAGAGTTTAACGTTGCCGCTCGACGATCTTCAGGCCGGGGGGGTTTATAGTCGCCGGTTCGACTCTAGAGTTTAACGTCGCCGTTTGACGGTCTTCAAGCCGAGGGGTTTATAGTCGCCGGTCTGACCCTAGAGTTTAACGTCGCTGCTCGACGGTCTTCAGGCCGGGGAGTTTATAGTCGCCGGTCCGACTCTAGAGTTTAATGTCGCCGCTCGACGGTTTGATGATGCGTAGCCATTCGGCGCAAATTTGGTTCACCCTTGAGTTTCATGATTTCATTCCTGCAGTCACAGAGTACTGAAGCGCAAAAATATACAACTGATTACATCGGCACTCCTTTCATCCAGCTCGGTACGGCTGGAGATGGATAGCGTTCCATGGTCGTTCTAGCTGCCGCCTGTCTTCATCCTCCAGGTAGTAGGCGCCTGATCGGAGCTTCTCGATGACCCTGAAGAGTCCCTCCCAGGGAGCCTCCAGCTTGCTCACATCGCCGACCGGCTTCACCTTCTTCCACACTAGGTCGCCGACTTGGAAGGCTCTAGGGATTACTCGCCTGTTGTAATGCTGCTTCATTCGTTGCCGGTATGCCATTAGCCGGACGGTTGCCTTGGCACGTGTCTCGTCTATTAAATCTAGCTCCAGTTGCCTCCGATTGGCGTTATCCGTGTCGTACGGTTACACCCGATCAGATTCTATTCCGACCTCCACGGGCACGATAGCCTCTCCTCCGTACACCAAATGGAAGGGCGTAACCCCTGTGCCCTCCTTAGGGGTAGTGCGGATCGCCCATAATACGCCTGGGAGTTCATCTACCCAGCTGCCCCCGACATGGTCGAGCTGCACTCGAAGGATCCGAAGGATCTCCCGATTGGTGACTTCGGCCTGCCAGTTGCTCTGCGGATAGGCCACGGAGGTAAAGTGTTGCTGAATGCCATACCTCTCGCATCATTCTCGGAGCTATTGTCCGACGAATTGCCGCCCATTGTCGGACACGAGCCGACGTGGAATGCTGAACCGACATATTATGTGCTGCCAGATGAACTTCTTGACCATCTGCTCGATTATTCTCGCCAGCGGCTCGGCCTCCACCCACTTTGAGAAATAGTCTACCGTCACTAGTAAAAACTTCCGTTGTCCGGTCGCCATGGGGAAGGGTCCTACAATATCCATGTCCCAGTGGTCGAACGGGCAGGATACTGCCGAGGCCTTCATCTCCTCCGTCGGCTGATGGGAGAAGTTGTGATATCTCTGACTGGAAAGACAAGTTGCGACGATCCGAGCGACATCTTCCTGGAGGGTTGGCCAGAAATATCCGGCTAGCAGGATCTTCTTTGCTAACGACCGGCCGCCCGGGTGTCCTCCGCAGGATCCTTGATGCACTTCCTTTAGTATATATTCCGCGTCTTCCGAGCTGACATACTTTAGCAGTGGACGGGAGAAAGCCTTCTTATAGAGCTGGTCCCCGATGAGGGTGAACCGACCCGCTCTCCTTCTTAGCAACTGTGCCTCAGCCCGATCGGACGGAGCAGCTCCACTATGGCCGTCCTCCAGTCGCTTGGGAACGCGAGACCCTCCATCCTGTCAATGTGCACCACTAAGGATACCTGCTCAATCGGTTGCTGTGTGTTGATCGGTGTTATCGAACTCGCCAGATTTGCCAACCTATCTGCCGCCTGATTCTCCGCTCGGGGGATCTTCTGTATGACCACCTCACCGAAGTTGGTTTTGAGCTTGTCGAAGGCCTCCGCGTATAGCTTCAGCCTTGTGTTGTTTATCTCGAAGGTCCCCAGGAGCTGCTGAGCGGCCAACTATGAGTCTGAATAAATTAACACCTTATTGGCTCCTACGTGCTGAGCGGCCTGCAATCCGGCTATGAGGACCTCATACTCCGCCTCGTTGTTGGTTGC
The DNA here is from genome assembly GCF_018446385.1 of Zingiber officinale. Taxonomy (NCBI): domain Eukaryota; kingdom Viridiplantae; phylum Streptophyta; class Magnoliopsida; order Zingiberales; family Zingiberaceae; genus Zingiber; species Zingiber officinale. The sequence goes on from NC_056004.1 coordinate 50,468,111, forward strand.
GCGGTAATCCAGTCGAACGGACAGATGCATCCGCTCTTCTTGCAGTGAAATCATCAGAAGACCGATGCTACTTCCTTGCCGCATGGCCGACCCGTCCACGTACACCCTCCAAGTGGCTTCGGGCTCAGGGTTCTGTACTTCAGTGACAAAGTCCGCCAAGGATTGCGCCTTAATTGTCGTTCAGGGCTGGTATTGTATGTCAAACTCGTTGAGCTCGGTCGTCCATTTGATCAATCATCCGGATGCCTCGGGATTTAGAAGTACTCTCCCCAAAGGGTTGTTCGTCATGACGACGATTGTTTGCGCGAGAAAATAGGGTCGGAGTCTTCGGGCGGCGAGAACTAACGCGAAGGCAAGCTTCTCGAGACTAGTGTAGCGGGATTCAGCGTCCTTTAGAGTGTGACTCAGAAAATACACAGGCTGTTCTCCGCCGTCTGGCCTTACCAATGCCGAGCCAATAGCATGCTCGATCGAGGATAAGTATATGCGGAGCGGCTCGCTGATAGTCGGCTTGGCTAACACAAGTAAAGAGTTCAGATAAACCTTCAAACCTTCAAACGCCCGGTCGCATTCTTCGTCCCACTGGAATTTGGTGGCTCGGCGAAGAATCTTGAAAAAGGGCAAGCTCCGGTCTGCTATTTTGGAGATGAACCGCGAGAGAGCCGTTATCCGACCGGTAAGGCGTTGTACCTCCTTCAAGTTTCTGGGAGGTGGCATATCCCGCAATGCCCTCACCTTGCTGGGGTTTGCCTCTATGCCCCGCTCGGTGACGATATAGCCCAAAAAGTGACCGCTCTTTGCTCCGAAGAGACACTTCTGAGGATTTAGCTTGACTCCGTACATCCTCAGTGTATGGAAGGTCTCCTCTATATCTGCACAAAGGTTGACAGCTCGGTGTGATTTAATAAGGATGCCATCCACATATACCTCCAATTTCCGCCCGATCTGCTTCCGGAACACCTTGTTCATGAGACGCTGATATGTGATGCCGACATTCTTCAGTCCGAACGACATCACATTGTAGCAGTAGGTGTCATCTGCCGTGATGAAACTTACTTTCTCTTGACCATCCCTGGCGAGCGGGACTTGGTGGTATCCCTGATAAGCATCCAACATGCATATTAGTTCGCATCCTGCAGTTGAGTCCATCATTTGGTCGATTCGGGATAGAGGGTAAAAGTCTTTTGGGCACACCTTATTCAGATCTCGAAAGTCGATGCAGACCCTCCATTTGTTACCCTGCTTGGAGACCAGAACCACGTTTGCGAGCCAGCTCAGGAATTGCACCTCCCGTATATGGCCGACCTCCAGGAGCTTCTCGATTTCTGCCCGGATGATGACGTTCTGCTCAGCGCTGAAGACCCTCTTCCTTTGCTTCACCGGCCGCGCGTCCGGCCGGACATGGAGTTCGTGCTGCGCCACGCTCGGCGAGATGCCTGGTAGCTCGTGTGTTGACCACGCAAAGGCGTTGTGGTTACACTGCAGGCACTTGATCAATTCTTCCTTCTGGGCCACTTCCAGGTAGGATGCAATGAATGTGGTGGCCCCCGGTCGGCCATCGTGGATCTGCACTTCTTTTTTTTTCTTCATAAACTAAAGTTGGAGGCTTTTCAGTTATGGTGTTTACCTCCAGCCGCGACGTTTTCCGAGCGGACCTTGACTCTGCTCGGACCATCTCCACATATCATCGTCGAGCGGCCAGCTGATCTCCCCTAACTTCGCCCACCTTGTCTTCCACGGGGAATTTGATCTTCTGACAAAAGGTTGAGACGACCGCACGGAACTCATTGAGAGCCGGTCGGCCAAGTATCACGTTGTAGGCGGACGGGGTGTCGACCACAATGAAGTTGGAGGTCCGCGTCCTTCGAAGCGGTTCTTCTCCCAGCGATATAGCCAATCGCGTCTGGCCGACTGGCAGAACCTCGTTGCCGGTGAATCCATATAACGGAGTTGTCATTGGAAGCAGCTCGACTTGGTCAATTTGAAGTTGGTCGAACGCCTTCTTGAAAATGATATTGACTGAGCTCCCTATGTCAATAAATATGCGGTAAATAGTATAATTTGCTATTACCGCTCGAATGATGAGGGCGTCGTCGTGCGGTACTTCGACCCCTTCTAAGTCTCTGGGCCTGAAGCTGATCTTGGGTCCTTGTGCCCGCTCCTGGCTGCAGCCGATCGCATGGATCCTGAGTTGCCGAGTGTGCGACTTCCTTGCGCGGTTGGAGTCGTCGCCTGTCGGCCCACCAGCAATGATGCTGATCTCGCTCCGAGCAATGTTGCTCCTGTTTTCTTCCTCTCGGGCGGAGGGTCTTGTTCGCTCCTGCGAGGCTCGGGGATTGACCCTCGGCTGATAATGTTGTTGCCGCTCGGGGGACTCCCTAGCCACTCGCCGCCCGGTACTCTGGTGTCGATGTCGTCGATCTGGCGAAGGCGATCGACGACAATAGCTTCTTGGCGCCGGGTGAGCAATCGGGCCGAGACTTTGACAGAAACGGGTGTTGTGGGTTGCTGACTGGTGAAGCGAACAAAACATGAGAGTCCATACCTTTCCTTTTTGCTTGGGGCGATCGGCCGCCACATGTTGGACGGCGTGCGACCTTGCCTCCTGATGTGGGTATGCTCCTTCAGCGCGGGGTCCCCTTGGGGGCTGATGACTGGCCGATAGTCTTCGCTCAGTCGCAGCTGAAGGCTCGGGTGGTGCTTCTTTCTTCCTGGCCACCTGAGCTTCTTCCACGTTGATATATTCGTTTGCCTTCTTCAGCATGTGGTCGTAGTCGCGGGGTGGCTTTCGGATGAGCGAGCGGAAGAAGTCTCCGTCGACTAAACCCTGAGTGAATGCATGCATCATTGTCTCGGATGAGACCATGGGGATATCCATGGCTGCCTGGTTGAAACGCTGGATGTGTAGGCTCGAAGGCTCTCTCTCGACCCTTGCTTCATGGAAAATAAGCTGACGCTGGTCTTTTGGTAACGTCGGCTGCTGGCAAAGTGGTGGAGGAATGCCGTTCAGAAGTCATTGAAGCTTCGTATTGATCCGTCCGGCAGCCTTCGGAACTAGCGTTGTGCGGAGCCGGACAAGGTGGTGAGGAAGACCCTGCATTTGACTCCATCGGTGTATTGATGTAGAGTGGCGGCATTATCGAACTTACCGAGATGGTCGTCCGGGTCGATTGTACCGTTATACTCTCCGATCGATAGAGGGGCATAATGCTTCGGAAGTGGGTCTTGCAGAATCGCCTCAGAGAACTGGCGATTGATCTGCTCGGGAGATGACTCAGTCTGAGGCACCTTCCACTTCCTGGCGTCCCGCACGGGCGCTTCGTCGGATGACCCCTGGTTGGCTTGAGCTAACTCGGACGGAGTTTGGAACAAAGCCTGATGGAACGGAATAGGGGCGGGCGGTGCATCTCCTGGTGTGCCAGTCTGACCTTTATTCTATGCCCAAGTGGAGTATTGTTCCGGTCGCTCTTCCTGCACCGCTCGCCCGCCCGATGCTGAGGTCATCTGCTGCGCCATCCGCTCGGCTAACGCCTTTTGATGTTGCTGCTCCACGATTTTTGCTGCTCTCGCCTCGATAAGAGCGTCGAGCTCCTCTTGAGAGAGCGTCACGGCGTGCGTTCGTCCAGCTCCTTCCATCTTCTCCTCTTGGATTCAGGTGCGTTCCCACAGACGGCGCCAATTTGATCCTGTCCGAGGGTTGAGTCGACCGACGCTGGGGACGTGACGCTCTCTGCTGACTCCACGTAGACTCTGGGCTGACATGGACTCCAGTGAACCTGCAACAAAACCGAACCGGGAGGGGGATCCTGGCGGCGGCCCTCCGACGCTCAAGTCAGGTGAGAAGAAATCGAAGCAGAGTAACGAGGCCAAGAGCTACAGTAGATGAGAATGCATACCTCCGTCGAAGTCTGAGGGTCCTTATATAGGATCCCTGGGGAGCGCGTGCACGCTTCTCGAGGTGTGCACGCTTCCCAAGACATACCTCAAAATGGATGTGTCAGAAAAGTACGTCTGGCGACATATCGCAACCGTCCGAGCATATCTTTGACATGACAGTGGAATCTTCCACCGTACGATTCTCTGTCCGGTCCGACCGCCGACCATGCTGTTCGTCGGCGACACTTGTCTCGAGAAGGATATCACCAGTTGTCCCCTTCGTCCTCTTCTGCTCCTTTTGTCTGTTACTAAGCCGACCGGGAGAGATGCATGGACCCACTGCTATCCTGGAGGGGACATGTATTGGTCCGAGCGAGAAGGCCGCTCGACCACATACTCGGACGGGAATATCTTCGTTGATTCGCAACTTGTCCGAGCGAACAGGTTGCCTGGCGCCTCAACTTTCCTAGGTGGACTCGTGAGCATCGGAAACCCGGCCCGCGACCGAGCTGTGTCTGCGCCGCACCGGGCGCGGTCGTGGCCGATCAACCAGGTGGCCTTCCGATCGGCCACACCTTTAGGTTGACTATCTTGGCTTTGACCTCCACGTGTCATTGGCCTCTATCCCGCACGGGACTCCACTCTTACTACTGGATCAGTAGCTATGACCTCTTTAGTTCTATACTAATAAAGTTAATGAACTAGATTGTTTGCAGGGATATCTTGTACCCATAAAGTTTGATATCAACTAAAGTTTTATTTGTATTCCACATACAACTCATATATAGCCCAAGTGGGAGATTGTTGGATATAATTATCCCTATTAGGTGGGCTTATTTGTAAGTTACATATGTGAATACGATCTGAACCCTTTAAAGTGATCTAACTTATACTTATTGGATTCGGTTGTTGGATGTAGACCTTGTATGTGTAAAATTTTTAGTCCCGTATCTATTATCATCATTTATATGTTGATAATAAATGTTTAGTATATATATGGACTTATAGTCCTGCATTTATTATTATTTATGGGTTGATAATATATGCCCACTATATATAGGGTTAGTCTCCAAGGGTTTAGGATAAAATCTTGACATCGTTTCTTGTTCCCCATTGACAAGAAGGTTTATGGCGTCGTCATCTCTTAAGCCCCTTGTAAGACCTTCCTTTCTGCTGCATCTTCTTCCACAGAAATCAAGCCGACGACGCTAAAGACAAGGATATGACTCCTTGTTTATTATGTTTATGTATTTATTTTTCTTATGCCATGTTTAATTAATGAAACGAAGATCCATGCTTATGTGTTTCTATATTTTCTATATATGAATTCTTATACTATTCTTAAAATCCATGCGGCTTAAGTTTTACAAGGAAACATGCTCACCATGCTCATGTAAATTTATCACTTGTGAATATTAATTACTACAATGTAATAATTTGTATCGGTCTTTCGTTCTCATTTGGTTGAATCAGTGGTCATGATTTAGCTAGGCTCAGTCAAATAGGAATTTAGCATGAAAATAGGATCGAGATGTATACATGCCAATGCATCCTAATATCCCTCGTCGTTCTACTTAATTCTCTCATCTTCTATATCTCTTCTTCTACCAATATAATTGTGAAAAAACAAAAAACAAAAATGTTACTTGCAGTTCTATTCACCAACATCGAAGGGAACATTCTCGTCGAACGGTAAGCTTTCTATTTCTTTTTCATTCATTTCGTCCCGGCCGGTTAACTCCTCTTTAGGATATAATTAAAAAGAAGGCAAGATGATCGCAATGCAGCTTCCATGGAGTTCCTGCAGAGGAGAGGCTTCATTGGAGATCTTTCTTGGTAAAACTCGGAGCCGACAATCTCAGAAGAGCCAAAAGTGAAGAACTTTTTGTTGCTACACACAAGTTTGTAAATAACCTTTATGTTTACTCTCCAAGAGAAAATCGAATCATTAATAGCTAGTGTACTCTAAACTTTCTGACATCTTGCAGATCCGTCTATATTGTGTATACCATGTTGGGGGATGTCTCGATATTTATAGTTGGCAAGGACGAGTACGATGAACTAACTTGTAAGTTCTTGTGAATCAATTAGCAATGGCATTAAGATCCTTTCGAGATGAGGCCTTTTATATAGATCATTCATCTTAATTTATTGTTTATTTTGATTTTTTTTCAAGTGTCTGAAGTGATGTGCACGATAATATCATCGGTGAAGGATGTTTGCGGCAGGACGCCTACTGAACGTTTGTTCCTAGACAAATACGGGAAAATTTGCCTTTGTCTTGATGAAATTGTTTGGAAGGTACGAAAAGCATATGGATAAACGAATTGAACAAATGTTAATTAGTGTAGGTTGTTTTTACTTCTTTGATACAATTGTTTTGTTTTTTTATCTGAAGGGGATGCTCGAAAATACAGACAAGACCAGAATCCGAAACCTAACAAGGTTAAAACCCCCAACTGATATCTAAAGAGGACGCTAGCTACTACCACGTTCCAAGTTCACCGAGATTTTTCTTCAGTGTGATTCCTTTTGAATTGTGTAACAATTGCCCAGCACATTACTTGAGTTTGTTTTGTTAATTATTCGCATCCAAGGTTGCAACAAATGAGGTACATTCTTCTCTTACAATCATATAAATCGAAAGAATTTTTTTTTATCGACTTCTATCAGCCCAAAGCATGATGTTGTGAATTTGATCTTGAATCTTACACAACGTAACTGTGGAGAATGGAGCTACAAACCAAAATGTTGTCCTTGGGGATCAATTCGATCTTCTTTAAATTTGCTCAAGGTTTATTCGAAGGATGATACAGCACATAAGTAAGAGGAATGAATCGTGCGTTAGGAAATTAGAAGATAGAAAAGTTTGAGTACTAATTTTGATGCTATGTTTGAGTCTCCAAATTATCATGAATGTGATGCTAATTCATAGATCAAATGAGGTCTTGTATATACGATATGTGAAGTTGAGGTTTAGAAGAATCATTTAAGAGGTAAAAAAAAACAACGCTTTTAAAAAAAAAACGTTGTCTTTTAAGTGTTGTGTAATTTTAATTTTCTTGTAATGATCATCGATTCTGTGAGACTAGCATGAGCTATACTCCTTAGTCTAACTAAGCAGCTATTTCTCATTGGCTAGAGATATTATGATGTCGAGAGTTAAATGCTAATACTAGTTATAGTAACTAGTTTATTAAAGTGATCTACTGTAAGACTTCATATGATTCTCTACATATATGGATATGTCAATGAACTTCTTACTGCAGCTTAAGTATGAGTTTCCTTCGACTTGAGGTATTCGAGTCATCTTAATCATAGAGACTTATACTTTGACATCTTAAGCAAACATCTACGAAGAGATGTAGACCTGGGATGATTAGGTATAAGCCGAAATGCCCAAAGGTATTTAAATAGCCAACAAAGGATTCACCACTCCTTATAAGGAGATGTATACCCTGTGACCATTTATCAGGATTGTTACTCAAAGTCTTTGGCCAAAGCATCACATGTTAAGAGTATTGTACTCTTGGACAAATGTACGAGTAACTTGAATTCGCATAACGAGGAAGTATTACTTGGGCTAGATGTGACATAGTCAGCCTAGTAGGGACTGATACACAGACTATGTCTTGAACCAAGTGGGTATAAGGTGAGTGAAAGGAACGAGGCATGATTCATTGTAGATGTTGAATGGTTCAGAAGTGGTTCGTCTAGAATTAACTATGATTTTTTAGTTAATTAGGGATCATGATATACTACTAGATGCCACTCATAATCGTTTCATAATTAATGGTTAATTATGGTTAGCTAACATAATCAAGAACCTATAAGGTCACACACACTATAAGTTTATCTTAGAGACTTAAAACGAATTTGAGAATTGGATTCTCAAATCGAAAAAGAGATAGCGTTTGATTGGATCAAACGAAAGGATGAATATAGAAAGATATTTGTCAGAACGGAAGCAGGGATGAGCCATGACTACTGTAGGAGATATGGATTCATTATGGTTTGATAATAAATCAAAAACGGTTTGGTTTAGTTATGAAATAACTTGATTTAACAATAAACCAAAAGGATTTGGTTTAATTATAAACCAAAATAGTTTGATTTTAAACCAAACTTAATCTCAATAGAAATGGATCGGGTTGACTTTACTTATTGGGTTTGAGAGATGACTTGCTCCCTAAGTCATATAGAGGTGTATAAATACCCTTCTATGAGGAGAGCAGAGTTGTGATTTTATTCTTTGAAAGAAAACTCTAATTTGATTAGGGTTTCTTCTCATCTTCTTCTCCCTCTCCCTCTTTCTAGCCGCCACCCAAGCTCTTGTCACCCAAGAGTTACCATCGTTCATCTCTAGCCATCGAATTTGTGAATTAGGTGTTGTTGAATTTGGTACCGATAATTTCGATGCTAACAAATTTAGTGTCAACAAATTCAGTGCCGTCGAATTCAGTGTCAATGATTTCGGTGCCGCACCACCCACCAAATAGTGCCATGGGAGTTCTCTCAAATTGGTTCATCTTCACGCTTGGATAGTACCTATCAGAGACGAATGACTCATGGCTTCATGAAGTCATCTCAATGACAACTCGATGTGGAGACAAATAGAGGCAAATTCTGTTGGGTTTGCTAGTTGATGCTCCTTCCACTTCACATCATCCGTCAGATATTCCTAGTGTAAATGTTATTTTAGGGAATTTTATTTTATGATCATGTCTTGTCGTATTGTATCCTTGCATGCATATGGTGTGTGATGATGTAATAATTAGGAATTATTATGTTTTTATTTCCGCTGTGCATGTTTTCTCAAATATGTTTTAGCACACACCATATCAGACTCCTCAACAGTGATATCAGAGCCTAATCATGCTTCAACATGATTGTAAAATTATTTTACGGGTCATAGCTGATCATAGATTAAATTCTAAAATTTTTCCTATTGTATTACGATTTTTTTTGGAAAGTTTCTTAATTTGTTTGGAAATTTTATTTTTTGAAAATTTTCTAAAATAATTTTGAAAATATTTTATAAATTTAAGAAAATTTTCATATTTTATTATAATTTTCTATTTTTGAAAAGTTTTCTAATTAATTAGTAAATTCTAATTTTAGAAAGTTTTGGAATAATTTTGGGAATTCTACTTTATAAATATTCTTTAATAATTTCAAAATTTTTAATTTGAAAATATTCTGAATTAATTAAGAAATTTTATTTTTCAAAAGTTTCTTAATTGGTTAGAAAATTCTAATTTTAAAAAGTTTCTAAAATAATTTTAAAAATTTTTAAATATAAAAGATTCTGAATTAATTAAGAAATTATAATAATAAATTTTCTAATTTATTAGGTAATTTAAATGAGAGAATTATTTTCTTAATAGATTAGATCTTCTTAATTGAGAATAATTTTCTAGATAAAATATGTAATTAAAAATTTATAAATTTGTTTGCTAATTTAATTATAGGAATTTTGATTAATGGAAATTATATTCTTAATTATATTTTATTTATAAATAATATTATGGCAATTATGACATAATTTATGTCATGCCATGTCATATATATGTATGCCATGTAGATACATTAGATAAATACATTATTTATGTCATGCGTATGATGTGTTATATCACTATATATATCATGCATACAATGTGTTATATCATTATATATATCATGTCATATATGTATGTCATGTAAATACATTAGATATATGTCTCGATGCAACATATGTGTCTACAACATATGTAAATACAATGTGTTCCTTTAGTTGCGCAATGACTCTAGTGTTGTCACAGTAAACAAGTAATGTTTCAACAGTGGATGGAACCACGCTAAATTCAGTAACGAACTTCTTGATCCAAACTGCTTCCTTTACTACTTCCGAAGCTACAATATATTCCGTCTCACAAGTAGAATATATAACAGTGTCTTGCTTGGAACTGTTCCAATTAACTATGCCTCCATTTAATTTGAATATGAATCCAGACTGAGACTTGGAGTGATCCTTGCTCGTTTAGAAACTGACATCCGTATACCCACGTATGATTATATCACCATCTCCATATACCAAAGATATATCTTTAGTTTTTCTCATGTACTTAAGAATTGTCTTGACAGCTACCCAATGATTCATTCATGGATCTGACTAGTATCTACTTGTAACACTCAAAGCATACGATACATTAGACCTTGTACATAACATAGCATACATGATATATCCTATTGCGGATGCATAAGATATCTTATCCATGCAAATCCTCTAGTCTTTTGTGCGTGGGTACATAGACTTTGAAAGGTGAATTTCATATCTCATAGGTATGAAACTTTTCTTAGATTTAGACATGCTGAATTGTTTTAATATTCTATCTATATATGCCAACTGTGAAAGACCAAGCAATTTTTTTGGTCTATCTCTATAGATCTCCATACTTAGGATGTAAGTTACTTATCCATGTCTTTCATGAAGAATATCATGGACAACTAAATTTTAACTGACTGTAGAACTAGCACATCTTTTCCGATAAGTTATATGTCATCAACATATAATATTAAAAATATGGGACCACACTCTAACTAACCTTTTGATACACATAAGGTTCGTTTGTATTTTGTGAGAAATCAAACTCTTTGATCACCTCATTAAAATGGATATTCAACTCTTGGATGCTTGCTTTAGTTTATAAATAGATCGTTGAAGCTTGCATACTTTATTCTTGTTAACAGATATGAAATCTTTGGGTTGTATCATATACATGTCCTTGAGCAGGTTTCCATTAAGGAAAGTTATTTTCACATTCATTTGTCATATCTCATAATCATGATGAGCTGATATGGCCAGGAGTATCTGAATGGATTTAAGCATGGCTATAGGTGAGAAGGTTTCATCATAGTCAATGTCTTACCTTGGATGATAACCTTTTAGCACCAACCTTGCCTTGTATGTAATTACATTACCATCCATGTCAGTTTTATTCTTGAAAACCCACTTGCATCCTATAGGCGTAATGCCTTCAGGTGGGTCCACCAAATTCCAAACTTAGTTTTCGTACATGAAATCCATTTTCGACTTCATGGATGTAAGTCATTTGTTCTTCTCTGACCTATTCAAAGCTTCTTTGTAATCAGTAGGTTCCTCATCCTCAATGAGTAACACGTCATTTGATTCTCTTACAAGAGATCCATATCTCTTAATAATATTGCGTGCCCTACCTGATCTACGAGGAGGTTGTGTCATAATCGGTTGTGGTTCTTGACTAGACATCTCTTTAGTGTCTATTGGAGTCTCTTAAACTTTATCAAGTTCAACTATACTCCCACTTGCTTCCTGCAAGAGAAACTCTTTCTCTATGAATACATCATGCCTTGAAACAAACACCTTTTGTTCTAAGGGGTAATAGAATTGGTAACCTTTAGTTTCCTTAGGGTATCTAATAAATAAATAATTATCAGACTTACTGTCCAACTTGTCTAATACAATCCTCTTCACATAAACAGGACATCCCCATATCTTCAAATAAGATATGAGGGATTTCTTACTAATCCATTCCTCATATAGAGTAGTTGAGATTATCTTTATCGGAACTCTGTTTAGTAAGTAAACAGCTATCATAAGTGCATAACCCCAAAAGATTTTGAAAAGATTTGCATGATCCATCATTAACCTAATCATGTCCAACAGGGTTCAGTTATGCCTTTCTGATACACCATTATGTTATGGAGTATAAGGCGAAGTCTATTGAGACAATATAGCATTGTCCCTTAGATAATCTTGAAACTCTTTGCTTAAATACTCACCACCTCAAACAGATTGAAGTATCTTAATACTTTTGCCAAGTTGTTTCTCTACTTCATTTTTAAATTTTCTAAACTTTTCAAAAGATTCAGACTTGTGTTTCATTAGATACATATACCCATAATGAGAGTGATCATCAATGAAAGTAATAAAGTAGCTATAACCTCCTAATGCGTGAGTTGACATTGGTTCACATACATCGGTATATATGAGCCCAAGTAACTCATCAACTCTTTCACCCTTTCTAGAAGAAGGTAACTTTGTCATCTTGCATTTTAAATACGAATCACATGTATCAAATGATTCAAAAACTGTAATCTTTTGTAATTCAGACATGCATTTCTTCCTTATATGGCCAATGCGGCAATGCCACAAGTAAGAGGTTAATTGATTGCCTATCCGAGCGCGTTTGCTCATTTCGATATTGAATACATTATCAGATATATCTAACGTATAGATGCCATTGCATAAAGTTCCAGTGCTATAAATAACCCCATTCAAAGTTATATAACAATAATTGTTACTAAAAGTTAAATGGAAACCTTTTCTATTTAAGCATGAAATAGAAATAATGTTATTTATTAATGTAGGAACAAAATAATAATTATCTAATTCTAAGACAAGTCCACTAGGAAGCTTTAACAAGTATGTTCTAATGGCGACAAGTAGGTGGTCGGCCAATGCTTGGAGCCCAAGCATAAGTGGTCGGTTCTAATCAAATTAAAAGGGTTTTAATTTTTAAAATTTTTCTTATGTGGATTCCATGGTTTTAAAAGAGAGTTTAAAATTTAAATCTTTCCTTTTTATAGCTTTCTACAAAAGATTAAGAAAAGATATGATATCTTTCCTTATTTGTAGATTGAAAGGAAAATTTTAATTTTGAGAAAACTTTCCTTTTTTTAACCATGTTCATGATTTAAAAGAGAGTTTTAAAATTATAAAATTTTCCTTTTATAAGTTTCTATAAAGGATTAAGAAAAGATTTGATATCTTTCCTTATTTGTAAATTGAAAAGAGATTTTAATTTTAAAGATAACTTTCCTTTTTGGAAGTCATCCACATGTTTAAAAGAAAAAATTTTAATTTATAAATTTTCCTTTTATAACTAACCATGAAGGGAAAAATTAATAGAGAAAATTTTATTTTAAATTTCCAGAAACAAATTAGGAAGTTTTAATTCTTGTGTTATTAAAACTTTCCTTGTTTGGAGCTATGAGGTGGCCAACCATTATAATTAAGAAAAGGAAATTGGTTTTAATCAATTAAATTTTCCTTTTCATGGAAAAGAAAATAAGGAAGGTTTTTTTAAATTTTCCTTATTTGCCAAGACCAAGGATTATAAAAGTGGGGGTAGGGGTAGGGGTGCCTTCATGGGTGCTAACTCTATTCTATTTTCCTCCCTCTCTTCCTTGTTGGTGGCCGGCCTAGCCATTGCTCTTCTCCTCTTGTCTTCTTCTTTAGTGGTCGGTTTCATCCCTCTCTTGGAGCTCTTGTTGGTGGTCGGTTCAAGTTAGGAGAAGAAGGAGAGAAAGGAGGTTTTGTTTCTAGCATCCCTTGGAGCTTGGTGGTGGTGGCCGAACCTCTACATCCTTGGAGGAGCTTTGGTGGCCGAAACTTGGTGAAGAAGAAAGAAGGGCTTGGGTGGTTCTCATCTCGGTAGATCGTTGCCCACACAACGTCCAAGATAAGAAGAGAAATACGGTAGAAGATCAAGAGGTCATTGCATACAAAGAAAGGTATAACTAGTAATTATTTTCCGCATCATACTAGTTTTTCTTTGTATGAATTCCAAACACAAGAGACATATGATTCTAGAGTTTCGAATTTGTGATTTGAGTTTGTGTTTTTTTTTATTTTTCGAATTTGTGATTCGATTGTTCCTTTTGGTTAAACCTAGAGTTATATAAGGAAATTAAATATTAGATTTCATTGAAAGGCTTTGTCTAGGAAGTGGTGGTTGCTCCCATATCCAAGAAGGCCTAGTACCTCGCCATGTTTAACCTGGAAGTCGATTTTTGAAATTAATATTTAATTGAATTTATAACATAGGTGGATTTGGATCAATAATGTTAAGCATCGTTTGCGATCCAAGTCTAAACCATTAAGAACAGATAAGTTAAATTTGGAATCAATAATGTTAAGTTCCGTTTGCGATTCCGAATTTAATTTCTAAAGAACACAATAGGTTGTTAGGATAGGTTCGACACTTGTACAAAATTTTTGTACAGTGAAATCAGTACGATCTTCCTAGGACCAACCAACAAACATAGCATACATGATATATCCTATTGCGGATGCATAAGATATCTTATCCATGTAAATCCTCTAGTCTTTTGTGCGTGGGTACATATACTTTGAAAGGTGAATTTCATACCTTATAGGTATGAAACTTTTCTTAGATTTAGACATGCTGAATCATTTTAATATTCTGTCTATATGTCAACCGTGAAAGACCAAGCAATCTTTTTGGTCTATCTCTATAGATCTTCATACTTAGGATGTAAGTTACTTATCCCATGTCTTTCATGAAAAATGTCATGGACAACTAAATTTTAACTGACTGTAGAACTGGCACATCTTTTCCTATAAGTCATATGTCATCAACATATAATATTAGAAATATGAGACCACACTCCAACTAACCTTTTGATACACATAAGGTTCGTTTGGATTTTATGAGAAATCAAACTATTTGATGACCTCATTAAAATGGATATTCAACTCTTGGATGCTTGCTTTAGTTCATAAATAAACCGTTGAAGCTTGCATACTTATTCTTGTTAACATATATGAAACCTTTGGGCTATATCATATACATGTCCTTGAGCAAGTTTCCATTAAGGAACGTTATTTTCACATTCATTTGTCATATCTCATAATCATGATGAGCTGATATGGCCAGGAGTATCTGAATGGATTTAAGCATGGCTACAGGTGAGAAGACTTCATCATAGTCAATGTCTTGCCTTGGATGATAGCCTTTCGGCACCAACTTTGCCTTGTAGGTAATTACATTACCATCCATGTCAGTTTTCTTCCTGAAAACCCACTTGCATCCTATAGGCATAATGCCTCCAGGTGGATCCACCAAATTCTAAACTTAGTTTTTGTACATGGAATTCATTTTCGGCTTCATGGATGTAAGTCATTTGTCCTTCTCTAAACTATTCAAAGCTTCTTCATAATCAGTAGGTTCCTCATCCTCAATGAGTAACATGTCATTTGATTCTCTTACAAGAGATCCATATCTTTTAAGAAAAATGCGTGCCCTACCTGATCTACGAGGAGGTTGTGTCATAATCGGTTGTGGTTCTTGACTAGGCATCTCTTTAGTGTCTATTGGAGTCTCTTGAACTTTATCAAGTTCAACTATACTCCCACTTTCTTCCTGCAAGAGAAACACTTTCTCTATGAATACAACATGCCTTGAAACAAACACCTTTTGTTCTAAGGGGTAATAGAATTGGTAACCCTTAGTTTTCTTAGGGTATCTAATAAATAAATAATTATCAGACTTACTATCCAACTTATCTGATACAGTCCTCTTCACATAAGCAGGACATCCCCATATCTTCAAATAAGATACGAAGGATTTCTTACTAGTCCATACCTCATATGGAGTAGTTGAGATTATCTTTGTCGGGACTCTGTTTAGTAAGTAAACAACTGTCATAAGTGCATAACCCCAAAAGATTTTGAAAAGATTTGCACAATCCATCATTGACCTAATCATGTCCAACAGGGTTCGGTTATACCTTTCTGATACACCATTATGTTATGGAGTATAAACCAGAGTCCATTGAGACAATATACCATTGCCCCTTAGATAATCTTAAAACTCTTAGCTCAAATACTCATCACCTCGATCGGATCGAAGTATCTTAATACTTTTACTAAGTTGTTTCTCTACTTCATTTTTGAATTTTCTAAACTTTTCAAAAGCTTCTGACTTGTGTTTCATTAGATACAAATACCATAATGAGAGTGATCATCAATGAAAGTAATAAAGTAGTTGTAACCTCCTTATGCGTGAGTTGACATTGGTTCACATACATCGGTATATATGAGCCTAAGTAACTCATCAACTCTTTCACCTTTTCTAGAAAAAGGTAACTTTGTCATCTTTCATTTTAAATATAAATCGCATGTATAAAATGTATCTAATTCAAATTATTCAAGAACTGTAATCTTTTGCAATTTAAACATGCATTTTTTGCTTATATGTCCAATGCGATAATGCTACAAGTAAGAAGTTAATTGATTGTCTATTTGAGCGCATTTATTGCTCATTTTGATATTGAATATATTGCTAGATATATCTAACGTGTAGATATCATTGCATAAAGTTCCAGTGCCATAAATAACCCCATTCAAAGTTATATAACAATAATTATTACTAAAAGTTAAATGGAAACCTTTTCTATTTAAGCATGAAATAGAAATAATTTTCTTTATTAATGTAGGAACAAAATAACAATTATCTAGTTTTAAGATAAGTCCACTAGGAAGCTTTAACAAATATGTTATAATGGCGACTACAACAACCTTGGCTCCATTCCTAACTCATAGACTTGATTCTCCCTTGATGAGTCTTCTACTATTCCTTAGGCCTTGTATGCCATTACATATATATGAACCACACTCAGTATCTAATATCCAAGTGTCTAAGAAAATAACATGACAATCAATAATAAAAATATCTGAAGAGGATGAGGCATCATATGCCTTATTTTTATTCACAAACTTAAGATAAATCTTATAGTTTCTTCACCAGTGTCCCATCTTGCCACAATGATGGCATGAACCCTTTTGTATTGGTTCTACTATCTTGGACTTTTTTCTCTTCCCCTTAGCCTGATATTTTGACTTCCTTTTAGAACCTTTTGATGTGAGTAGATTATATACTCTTTTATGCATACTTTAACACACATTCACGTACTTTATTTACACTTGATCTATGCATTTTTACACCTCTTATAATATTTTTATCATAATTACTCTTATTTGTCGGAGATATGCTCTTTGTGCATTTTTTTTGTTGACAAAAGCCACTTTTGAGAAGAAAATAGTGCTCATATACGATTCGGAGAACAAGCAAAGCAAAAGACCTTGGTCGTGTAAAGTTCACAAAGCTGTGCCACTTATCAGAGGTGGAGAAGGCTCTGGCCGTGTGATTCCACACGGCTGTGCCAACCAACAGAGAAGGAGAAGACTCCGGTCGTGTGATTCCACATGGCCATGTGACCTTCTAGAGGAGGAGCAGACTATGGCCATGTGAATTCACACAGCTGTGCCACCTAACCAGAGGCCAAGCAGAGTATGGCCATGTGGATGCCACACTGCCATGGCTCGAGCTATGCCAAGTTCGTGCCCAGCACTATTTAAGGGGATCTCTTCCCCTTTCCAAGGGGAGGGAGGTTCTCCCTTTGGGAGATCCATCTTGGTGATGATCTACATTTTCCACACTCTCCGTTCAACGATCCAAGGTTGTATTCATCATCTCATTGACTCGAGAAGCAAAGGATTGGATCCAAAGATCACTCAACGCAATCAGATAAACAATCTTCTCCCTTCCTCTTCTAGTTGGGTTTGGATGCTTTCAATTCTTATGTCTTTGGATTCTTCCCTTCGTTTCATGAATTAGATCTATTATTCTAGGATTAAAGGAGTAATTGTGATGTAGATTGATGTATGAACTCATGAATATGTCAATTTCCTATCTATATGACATTATCATGTCTCGTATCTATTTGATCTTATGTGAGTGTGTTGTGCTTGAACTCAATTCTCATGTTTGATTGAATGTTTATGTGGAATGTTGAACTCATAAGGGAATACCCTAGATTATATGACGGAGGGATCCTAGTGACAGGGGTAATCCGTTTCCGAACATCTAGGGCATTACCTTGAAAGGAGAAGCAATTCCTCACAAGAAAGTAGGGAATTGTTATCTCTATCTCTATGAGTATTGAGTATAAGTGCATTCTTGTGATTTATGACCGAGGGACCCTAGTGAATATTCTAGTTTGACCACTGCAAGGAAGATCCTATAATGAATCTAGCTTCCTACAAGTGCATGAGAATTGAGGATGGGCAATTAATGAACCATTATACATTGATAAACATCACAATGAAACCGAACCTCTAGAACATCTTCTAAATCAAGTCTCTCTCTCTCTCTCTCTCTTTTCTTTTTTCGATCTTTTTTCTCTTTACTTAGCACGTAACTTTCAACCATCAATTGTTTAGCTAATTCTCCGTGAGAAATCATTAGTGCTTATATCCAGTCCATGTGAATTCAATAATTTTTATATTACTGACGACGTAGCCGTGTACTTGCGGCTTGTAACATGTTTTTGGCGCCATTGCTGGGGGCTGCACTTATAACACTAGTAAATAATCATTTGAGTTAGTCTAAACTTATTTTCTTTCTCATATTGTAAATATTTCTACAATTCTATTTTTATAAATACATTTGCATTTGTTTACTTATATTTCTGTAATTTCCTTTTTACAATTTAAATTCTGAACTTTAAATTTCTAGCACTTTGATTCTTGCTTCAAAAATTAAAAATTATGTTTCTTTCTGCATTTAGAATTTGTGTTTGGAATATTTGTAATCTTGTTCTTGCATGCGAAGATCTAATCTTGTAGGAGATTTACTACTACTTGATCTAGAGATAAACAGAACATATAGAAGAAGAAGAAACCTGCAGAGACAACAAGAAGAACAAGAATCATCTGAAATGGAAAACAAACCTCTTAAAGATTACACAATACCTTACGCACATGGGCTTCGATCTAGCATCACCAGACTACCCATTGAAGCCAATAATTTTAAGATTAAGCCTGCGGTGATCACAATGGTTCAGCAAAATTAATTTAAAAGTGGACCACATGAAGACTCAAACCAACACTTGGAAGTCTTTTATGAAATATGCAGTACAATGAAAATAAATGGAGTTTCAGCGGAAGCAGTAAGATTATTGTTATTTGGGTTTTTCATAAGGGATAGATCCAAGTAGTGACTTAATTCCTTACCAGCTAATAACAACATATCTTGGGAGCAATGTGAGCAATAATTCCTCGATAAGTTCTATCCTCCCAGTAAAACTGCTCAGATGAGGAATCTTATAGCAAGCTTCAAATAGTCAGATTCAAAATCATTATTTAAAGAATGGGATAGATTCAAAAATATGCTCAGGCAATGCCCACATCATGGACTTAAAAGTACTTAGTTCTACACACTTTTTATAATGACATCAACTATCACACAAAGGTGTCCCTTGACTTTGAAATTGGAGGGGCATTAATGAACAAAAGTCTAGATGAGGTCGAAGATATTATAGAGAGTGTATCTTAGAACCATCATCAATGGACATCTGAAAGATGTGGAGGCTTCTTCTCTAGAAATCCTATAAAGGCATTAGAAAAGTTTGACATGGATACTATTACTCTTATGTCCATAAAGTTGGATGCTTTTACTAAAAAGCTTGAGAATATGGGAACTAGTACAGTCAATACAATTGTATGTGTATGTGACATGTGTGGAAGCACGGACCATGCTCAAGAAACTTGCCCTTTAGGGCATATCTCTGCACAAATAGATCAACTTAAGCAATGTGATGCAATAGTAAGTTATAATCAAAGATAAAACAGTTTGTACTCCAACACATACAACCCTGGATGGAAGAATAATCTAAATATTTCTTGCCGGAACAATTAAGATCAAGGACCATCTATAGGGGCAAGGCCAAGTTACCAACCCGGACAACAAAGCTATCAATAACAACTGTCACAAGACTATCAACTATCCTGGATAGAAAAGATGCTTGAGGAAGTTCTTGCTGAACAAAAGGAAATGAAAAATGAAATCAAGCAACTCACTCAAAGAATGGATAGCACTGAAAAACACCAAAAGATTTAAGATAACTAAATTGCTTAGATAACCTCATCTTCTTCATGAGCACCAAGAGCTTTCCAAGGCAAGCCCGATGTAAATCCAGTTGAACACTGCAATAGAATAGAGCTTCAGAGCGGACGAACCTTGGGAGATCCCCAAGTGACTACTCCTAAAGGGATTGATAATTTACAAGAGTTCTCTCCTCCCTCACCTAACCTAGTTAAGGTCTAGGATGATGAGGAGATTACCAAAAAGGTTGAAGATGTTGGGACCGTTGGGCCAGCTAGAAGAGGGGTTGAATAGCCCTGCATAAAATAAAACAGAAAAATACCCTTCTCGGACTTAAATGAACACTTGCATAAATAAAATTAGAATAAAAAAAAATAGAGGCTCAAGGTATTTACTTGGTTACAACCGAGGAGGTTGTTAATCCAAGGAAATGAAGCACACTAAATACTCCTTTAGGCGGAGAAGCCTCTTACAGCAGTGAAAGTATAAAAAAAAGAAGCTAAAAAAAATGGAAAGCGCACAAGTGTTGTAAATGAAATTGCTTGTTCGTTGTTAGGTTCTTGGGCCAACGCTATATTTATAACTTTGGTAGGGGTGCTTGGAAGGGTTCCAGGCGCCTGGAGGGGGATAAAACTTTATCCCCTCCACAACGGATTATGGTCAAACGCGATCTAGATAATATCGCATTCCGGGCGCCCAGACCCTTAAAATCAACACTGTTGACTTTTTACGGTCTGGGCCCTCTACTTCGGTGTTGCTCGCCTCGAGTCTTCTGCTTTAGCTCCACTCGCTTGGGTGATTTCAGCCAACCGAAATAAGGCTCATCCGAACCCAATTTTGACCTTCTCCTCGAACATGCTTCCGCTCCTGCTTCTCGTCCCTCGAACATTGCACACGTTCTTCTCGTCCACCGGTATACTCTTCCATGGTACCTCGTCCCTCAGATGCACTGAGCCTGTCGGCTCTCTCCCGTGCCGTCCTTCTCGCTAGCCGCGTCTTCTGCTCGACTTCATGTGCTCCTAAGCTCCTGCACACTTAGACACATGAATCAAAAACCAACAGGACCTAACTTAACTTGGTTTGATCACATTAAAATAACCTTGGGGTTTCAACAATCTCTCCCTTTTTAATGTAAGCAACCCAAGTTAAGCTAGGGTAAACAAATAAAGTTAAAGTAAAAATAAATTTTGCAATAAAGCACAAAAAATAAAAAATTTATTTTTTAAAGCTACCTCCCCTAGAATTAATCTTTTTCTTCTCCCCCTTTGATCATATAAAAAATGGGGTACTATAAAAATCTAAGGGTAACTTTTATAAAACTCTGAATCTCTAAAAAAAAAATTATCAAATAACAAAGATTTCTAAGTAAACTTTGATTTTGCAAATATTGAAAACAATTTTGATAGTGCTTAACAATGCAATAATTTTAGAGACATTTTCTAGGTAAAAAAAAATGAAAACTTTCCTTAGTTAAAGAAAATTTTCAAGAATTAATTTTTTGTAGGAATTTTGGTAAAGAAAAAATTTCTAAGTAAAAAAAATTTCTAAGTAAAATACATTTTTTTTAAAAATAACTTAAAATAAACTTTAAGAAAAAAAAAGAATTTAAATAAATTCTAAGTTTTTTTTAAAATAATTCTAAAGAAAGAAGTTAAGCAGATTTACAAAAAAAAATATTAGAATTTTTAAAAAACGAATAACTATTCAAAGCATTATATAATTTCAATTTTAATGCTTTATCAGTTAGTCAATTAAAACTTTTATTTCAATATTTGGCTTCTAGGCTGTGGTGAGGCACTAGGCCTTCATGGTTATTGGATCATCAACCACTTCTAGACAAAGCCGCATAAGGAAATTAAACGTTTAATTTTCTCGCTGAAATCTCAAAGTATAAATAAAGTTCAAGTTAGGCAAGACTTGGGAACTCAATATAGGTTCTAGCCAACTGGATTGATTAGGTATTTCTTAGGAAAATATTTCTTTGAAATATTTTTAATTTATCCTTTGTGATATCTAAATTACCAATTTAGGTTATTAAATTTTCTAAAACTCGTGTTATATGAGCATGCATTATTTTTTCAAGTTACTTATTTCTTTTTGCAAAATATCATTTTCCAGTTTAATCTTTTCAAATTCTTCTAACGGGCAAGATTTTGCTAGAATTAATTTTAAATGTTTAATTTCTTTTTTCAAGTTTGCAAATATCTTTGGTTAATAATTTCACAAACTTAAATAACTTGTCAGGTGGGAGAGATCTTACCTGACTTACCTTGTCAACTTCGTTATCCCCCTAAACTGCTACTTTCTTCTGATGTAGGCTCCCCCTTCATCGATGCTCACGATGCTCATTTCGGATGAGCTTGCTTCATGTTCATCTTCTTGATGACTTGCCATTAATGCAAGTCTGGAGAAAGCCTCGACTTCCGATTCGGACGATGTATCGTCCCACGTCGCCTTTAGTGTCTTGTACTTGTTTGTTTGAACAAGCTTCTTTCCTTTGTCCTTGTCCTTGTCCTTGTTCCTTAGCTTGGGGCAGTTGTCTTTGATGTGTCCTTCTTCGTTGCAGTGGTAGCATCTAAACATCCTTTTCTTTCTACCCTACGGATGGTTAGTTTTTATTGATTTACATAACTTTTTAAAACGTCTTACCATTATCACTATTTTCTCATCGTTGAGAGAAGATTCTGACTCATATTCATCTCTTGTTACCTTGAGGGTGATGTTGTGCTTCGGCTCCTTTGTACCTGCACATCTCAATTCATGCACTTCAAAAGTTGAAAAGAATTCTTCTAAGATAATATGTTCTAAGTCCTTAGAGATATAGAAGGCATCTACTAATGATGCCCATTTGGTATTCCTAAGGAATGCATTAAGAGCGTACCTTAGCAAATCTCTATTACTTACCTTTTCTCTGAGATTCGAAAAGTCCGGTGATGAGCTCCTTTGTCCTCGAATGAAGATGTGCAATCATTTCATCTTCTTCAAGCCGTAGGTTCGTCAGCTGGTTACGGAGTAAATCTCATTTCGCAAGCTTGACCTCGGACGCCCCTTCGTGTAGTTCAAGGAACTTCTCCCAGAGCTCCTTTGTTGAGTTGTAGGTGTCGATCCGGTTGACTTCTTGTGGCGGAAGGATGCTCAGCAGATGGAATTCTGCTTTGTCGTTTGCCACGTAGTCAACCTGCTCTTGCTTTGTCCACTGGTATTCTTCCTTACCTTCAGGTGCTACAAAATCAAACTTCAATATTAAAAGTAATTTAAAGTTAGTTTTAAAGAATACCTACATTCGCTTTTTCCAGCTAGTGAACTCCCCCTCGAACTTCGGCGGGTATATGCTCGTTCAGGCCATCGTCTTTGCTTCGATCGACGGTTAGTCCTCCTGAAACACCTTGGCTCTAATACCACTTGTTGGGACCGTTGGGCCGGCTTAGAGGGGGGGTTGAATATCCCTGCACAAAATAAAATAGAAAAATACCCTTCTCGGACTTAAATGAACACTTGCATAAATAAAATTAGAATAAACAAAAAATAGAGGCTCAAGGGATTTACTTGGTTACAACCGGGGAGGTTGTTAATCCAAGGAAATGAAGCGCACTAAGTACTCCTTCAGGTAGAGAAGCCTCTTATAGCAGTGAAAGCACAAAAATGAAGAAGCTAAACAAAAATGGAAAGCGCACAAGTGTTGTAAATGAAATTTCTTGTTCATTGTTAGCTTCTTGGACCAAGGCTATATTTATAGCCTTGGTCGAGGCGCTTGGAAGGGTTCCAGGTGCCTGGAGGGGATAAAACTCTATCCCCTCTGCAACGGATTGTGATCAAATATGATCTGGATAATATCACATTTCGGGCACCCGGACCCTTAAAGTCAACACTGTTGACTTCTTATGGTTAGGGCCCTCTGCTTCGGTGTTACTCGCCTCGGGTCTTCTGCTCTAGCTCCGCTCGCTTGGGTGATTTCGGCCAACCGAAATAAGGCTCACCCGAACCCAATTTCGGCCAACCGAAATAAGGCTCAACCGAAATGATGCACTTATGGGCTCTAGAAAGGCCTGTTTGGAATACCCGGAGGTGGGAGTTGATTGAGGAATTGATCTACGCTTTAATTAAAATCCCTAAGTTATAAATTAAAGGTTGTCCGTGCCCTAGCTTCCTCATCGTCGATTCCCTTCTTCTTGTGAGTTCCCGCACCCGCCGGTCTCTCCTCCTCTCCCGAGCCCTCACCTCCTTTGTCGAACTCCTTCCTCCCGACCTCCTCTCCCTCGCCAAACCATTTTTCCTCACGCTAAGCCGCGATCTCCCTCCTTCTCCTCATCCATGAGCCTCACCCACAGACGCCGCCGATCACCTCTACTCGACGCCGACCCCAGCTGTGCCCTAGCGCCGATTGCCACCACACCGCCGCTGTCCTTGTGCCCTAGTGTGGGTCGGCTTCTCCCTGTCCTAGCGACGACAGCCGGATCTCTTCCACCTCCGGCCACAACAAGAGCTATCCGGTAAGTATTCTTCCTTTTGGTAGGTAAGGACTTTCGGGAAAGGGAAGAGGGGTAGGCGTGTAAACGATTTCGAAGAAGTTCTTGTCACGCCCCGGAGGAGTCTCTGTCCGAAGAAATTTCGGCAGCATCTCCCCTGTACGGCGGACAATCTGAAACTTTTCTACAAGCACTATATACCTCAGCCACATGCGGCTGGAATAATAACAATAAAAGAAAACAAACACCACGCAGTTAATATCAAATTCAGCCTCTGGCTGACACAACCACGCAGTTAAAAATAAAGCAGCTCACTCGGCTGTACCTAAACCAAAACACAAAACTGCTAGCCGGCTAGACTTACACAACCAATAACATAAATACAAAATACCACATAACAACGTCAACACTCCAAAAATAAAACCAGAGTATAGAGCTAAACAAACTGATACATAAAACAAACAAAACATACGTGAAACCGATAAGTCTTCTGATGTGACGTGGGGACCAGCAGACAGGATGCTCCAAGCGACACCATAAATAACCTGGTACCTGAAAAAGATAGTGTCAACGGGGGTGAGTTCAACAACTCAGCGAATACCAATGGACATGAGTAGTAAGATATATCTAACAGCAACAAACATGGAATACAGCTTCCTAATCATATATAAGGAATATGCAAAACTGAAAGGTAACTGAGGAAGCTGTACTCACCAGGAACTCCTATCCAGACAAAAGGGTCGTCAAACCGAAAGTGTCAATAATCCTGTATGCAGGTCAAAGGTATGCATCCAACCAAAATGCAGCAACCAAATGCAGCAAACACAATCACAATAATATAAATACATCAATGCATATGATGCTAATGATGCGTCCTGGTCACCCCTGACGCCAATCAGTCCTCTCACACACAAATGGCGAGACCGAGTGGGTAGGGCTATGATAACCGTGCACTCTGTCGTCACTACTCCTGATGAGTGACCGAGTGGACGGGATGCTGTCGGAGTACTCCTGTCCTGTGACCCCAAATCATAAATGGGGGAGCTCAATGCTCTCAACTCCCGGTACACGATGACGGGGAGGTATCTCTGCCGGCTACCACGCTGAGTCACCTGACCAACGGAGCCAAACAGAGTCCACCGTCTGCCGGCTACTACGCTGCTACACTAAATGCCAGCGGAGCCAAACAGAGCGGAACTGTCTGCCGGCTAGCGAACCAAGCAGAAACCGCCACACACATCGATATACCACTAACCCATGAGTGGTGGTGTGTGCGATACATGTAATGTGCTCAACCATAGTGGAGCCGACAATCGCACAGCATGCAATCATGATGCATGACACTAAGCATAGCAAAACTGATCAACATAACCATATCCATATATATAAAATGAGTACGGTAAAATCGATGGTCACATACCAAGATCTAGAGTACACAGGTCAGATAGAATATCAAAAACCTATGTCCTGAACATAATAAGTATGGAATATCCTGATCAGCATAGAAAAATCCATATATACATAATAGGGGTACCACAGTATCAGTAGGTCAAATCCACGGATCTAGGGTATACAGGTCCTCTAAAGTATAACAACCTAGATCCTAAACATATCCCCCTTCCATAGCATATGTACCAACAATATGCACAGATCAAAGCCACAAGATCTAGGTACATGAATCATATACGATATACCAATAGAAATACACAATCCAAGCATGGCATAAAAACCTAAGTATCAGATAATTTGGATACACATGCCAGAAACAAAAATCCAGAGCCTAACCCTAACCTCAGTAAAGCATGGTATGTCACTCTAGAAACTAAGATACTCATGGCAATAAGATACTCATGGCAACAAATCACGAGATATAAGCACGGATACATCACAGGCGACAAACCTAACATTCTATGGATATCAAACAGTGACATACCAAAGGCAAACATGTTCATTGTTTGTAGTTATAAAATACTATGCATATCCAAATGACAATATCATAAAAGATAAGTCAAGAGGTACCCGCCTTCATACGCAAGTCGTATCAACCGTCCTCAACAAGTCCAAGAGATCGCATCCAACTCAAATCCTACAAATACAGGGTATTCAACAAAACTAAGGATCTATGATCAACATATCAACTATTAATCCCTCTAATCTGATCCAACCCTTTCCTTCACATCAATTTAATCCAAGAATACATAAACTAATGATCCACTTATCCAATCAAGTTCACTACCATCAACTACTAAGCATCATGAATCAACCTCAAAACTTACTCGAATTCAAGTGGGTTGCTGATAGCTCACCATCAAAGGATGACTTAAGATCGGAAGGTTGGCCGAAGCCAAGGATCATCCACGAACAGCACAGCTTGAGCTGCAATAGGTAACAACACCTACAAAGATACCAAAACAAGTCACTCCTTGAAATCCTTATTCCACATCAATTGACGTTAAAGATGAATACCAACAATAACCTGTTCTCACCTCCTCTTCTTCTTCAACAGCTAGGAAGCCATGGATCGGGCAGAGTCAACAACAAGCTGCCAACACAATGGTAGCCGGAACCAACCGAATACCCTTGCTCAGTCGACGATCCACTGGAGTAAAGGTAAACCGGCGCTAGGGCACTCCTCAGAGGGTAACCAGTGACAGTGCTAGGGCATGAAGATCGGCCGTGATGGTCGGCTCTGGCAGCACAGAGGGAAAGGAGAGCGTCCACGGTGATGTTGCTCGGCTAAGGCACGGGATACTAGCCGGAGACCGGTGCTCGGGAGAGGAAGAGAAGGAGAGGCCGGCGGTAGACTCCTGTAGCCGGCGATGTCTCGCGAAGAAGGGGAAAGATGGCCGGCGTCAAAGAGAAGCGTCGGCACGTTCCTGACCTTCCCCAATCTAGGGCTCAACCTCGGCGGTGCTGAGACGTCTGCGGCGATGAGGCAACGGCAGGGGAAAAAGGCAATCGGCGTTGCTCTCTTCCACCGGCGTCGGCTGTGGCAACGGAGGCGATCGGCGTCGTCGCTCGACAAGGAGGAAAAGAAGAAGGGGAATCGACTCTGCACGCGCACGGGGAGGGAAGAAAAAGAAACGGCACAGTAACAGGGAGAGAAAAAGAAATTAAATAAGAAAAAGGAAAAGAGAAAAAAGAAATAAAACTTTTCCTCATTAAAACGGGATAGCCTAAACAGGATTTTTTTCTGGACCCCTTTTAATCCCCGATAACTCATCCGTACGAGCTCCGAAAAATTCCTGAAAAATTTCCAAAAATTACGAAAAATTCCCTTATTATTATTCTCTATTTTTTCGGTATTTTACATTCTCCCCCACTAATAAAAATTTGGTCCCCAAATTTCGTTATCTACCATCAGCAAATACTAACAACAAGTAACGAGTATAAATGCTGAACGGTAAATTCAATCACATATCCCAAATAAAAAATGGGGTATCGAGCTCGGATAGTATCCTCGAGCTCCCAAGTAACCTCCTCGTCCAAATGATACTGTCATCCGACTTTAACCAGTCGGATAGTCTTGTTCCGCAACTGACGCTCTTCCCGGTCTAGAATCCGTACCGGAACCTCCTCGTAGGTGACGTCAGGCTGAATAGGAACTGAGATATCTGTCAACAAATCTGTCGAGTCGGATATATACCTCCTCAGCATAGACACATGTAATACGTCATGAACACCTGACAGGAACGATGGTAGTGTCAGACGATAAGCTACCGCTCCAATCCTCTCCAAGATCTGGAAAGGTCTAATGTATCGCGGAGCTAGCTTACCTCGGGGCCAAATCTCTTTACTCCTTTTGTGGGTGAATCTCGCAGAAATACATGATCGCCAATAGAGAACGCTAGGGGTCTGCGTCTCCGATCAATATAACACTTCTGGCGATCCTGCGCCTCTAACATTCTCCGTCTGATAATACGGACCAACTCTTCATTCTGCTGAGCTCTATGAGGTCCCAACAACTGGGCCTCCCCAACCTCATCCCAAAGGGTGGGTGTACGATAAAACCTACCATACAACGCTTCAAGCGATGTCATCCGGATAGCCGAAAGAAAACTGTCGTTGTAGGCGAACTCTACCAATGGCAGATGGTCCTCCCAACTGCCTCCGAAATCCAATACACACGATCTCAGCAAATTCTCTAGAGTCTGAATGGTCCGTTCTGACTGTCCATCTGTCTGTGGATGTGAAGTTGTACTGAAACAGAGCTCAGTGCCCAAGGTCTGCTGCAGACTCTGTCAAAAACGAGACGTGAATCGGGGTCTCTATCCGAAATAATAATCAACGGAACACCACGTGATCTGATGATCTCCCGGCAAAATAGATCTACCAATCGATCCAGGAAAATCAGTCTTCCGGATCGCTAAGAAGTGTGCGGATTTGGTTAATCGATCAACGAGTACCCAAATCGCGTCATGGCCTCGTCGTGTCCTAGGAAAACCCACCACAAAGTCCATGGTAATATGTTCCCATTTCCACTCGGGAATAGGAATTCGCTGAAATAAACCGACAGGTCTCTGGTGCTCGGCCTTCACCTGCTGACAGACAAGACATCTAGCTACAAAATCCGCGATGTCTCCCTTCATGTCGTTCCACCAATAGAAACACCTCAAATCTTGGTACATACGGTTACCGCCTGGGTGGACAGCAAATCATAAGTGATGAGCCTCCGGAAGTAACTTCTATAAGACCGGATGAGACTGAAATACACAAAATCTGTCTCGAAAGTGTATAACACCCTCCTCGTCTCGTGTGAACTCGGTCTGCTGCCCGGAAGCTATCTAGCTACAAATAAACTGCAAATACTGATCAGCAGCCAAGGGCTCTCGGATCCTCGTCCTGATCAACGACTGAGCAACCATGGTAACCAGAGTACCCTGCTCTGTCTGTCCTTACCCCTCAAGGCCCAAATCGGAGAAACCTTGAATCAAGTCTGTGACCACAACTCGGTGGCAAGCTAAAGTCCCTTTAGACTTCCGTCTAAGTACAACGACAACCACATTAGCTTTTCCCCAAATGATAGCTAATGGTACAATCAAAATCCTTCAGGAACTCCATCCATCTTCCCTGTCGGAGATTAGATTCCTTTCTAAGTAAACAAATATTTGAGACTCTTATGGTCCGTGAGAATCTCAAATGTAACACCGTATAGATAAGGCTACCAAATCTTCAAGGCACAAAATAATGACGGCCAGCCACAAGTCATATACTGGGTAGTTCTACTCATGCTCCTACAACTGTCGAGAAGCATAGGAGACTACTCTATCGTGCTGCATCAGAACAGTGCTCAAACCCTGAATAGTTGTGTCGATGTAGAGGACATATCCATCATCTCCAGAAGGTAAAACCAAAATCGGAGCCGACACTAGTCTCCGCTTCAGCTCCTAGAAGCTGGTCTTGCAATCCTCAGTCCAAGTGAACTTCACGCCTTTCCTGGTCAGGTGTGTCAGTGGCATAGCTATGCGGAAGAAACCCTCGACGAAAGGTCTGTAATATCCTGCGAGTCACAAAAGACTGCGGATCTCCTACACTAATTTCGGCTGCTCCCAACGGTAACAACCTCTATCTCCTGTGGAACCACGGTACACTTCTACTGGTGACCGTGTGTCCCAAACATCATCACAAAAGACAATCCAAATCAGCACTACTGATAATCACATATAGATGTTCTCGTCGAATCATCTCTAAATCTATGCAAAGGTAGTGTACGTGACTCACCTCGGATCCGAAATAGATCACATCATCGTCAACAAAGACAATGGAATTCGATCCAAACATCCTCGAAATACCAGAATCATCAAGTCTCTGAAAACATCTAAGGCACTGTAAGCCTATATGGCAAAACCAAGACACATAATGTCCGTATTACAGACATTCCTAACCATAAGATCCTCAACAATAAATAGATCTGATCACCAACGATATAAATCACCAAAGAATATATCCTCCAGTGTGAGAGCAACGCTTCATCACACGAAACACCATATATGTAGGAGCAACGCTCTACTACAAGAAATCCTCCATATGTGGGAGCAACGCTCCACTCCAAATAATCCAAAATATATATCTACAACAAACATGGGAGCAATGCTCCGCTACAAGCAATCCGCAATATATGGAACGCTCCACCACCAAAACAATCCCTAAATATGTGAGAATCCAGAATATGTGGAAGCTACGCTCTACCACAAACGATCCATAACATGTGGGAGCTACGCTCTACCACAACAATACATAAGTGCCCAAAGTACCTAACTATCTAGCTAGAGACTGCACAATATCTCTCTACCACAGATCACTGTGGGTAGCCTAGGGTATAACCACCCAGTAAGCAAATCAAATCCATAGTCAACTCTCTCATCCTCCTAGTGGGTCGGTCACCCACTAATGGGAGAATTAGTTGACAGGGTAAAACAACCAATATCATAACGTAGACATTTAATATTCTACATTTAACATAGATAGAATCATCATGATGCTACCAACCATACATCTGACACACGTGCACACACAACATATGTATGAACGACATAATCCTCCAATTGGTACACACCAAAAATACTCACATCATAGGTATAAATCACCGTGATACCTCCAACAATGTATACCGAACCCGTGTGCATATATCATCGTAGGTAAAATCAACAATACCCCTCAAACAACACTCACATGACAAATATACACATATGTCAAGAGTATAATCAACATATACTTCCAATAAGGCATACTAAAACCCAAGTGCATTCACAAATCACACATAATCAACAAGATACCTCGGATACCACACCAAACACATATGCACATATCACAACACCGATGTAGTCGACAAGATACTTCCAACATGACATTCACACCCATGTGCACATACCACTACACAGATTTAAATCAATAAGATACCTCCAATATGTCAATCAGACACGTACAGCTAACTAAATAGCTATAATCCACAAGGAACTTACAATAACCACATCGAGATGGGAATACCCACACTATCTGCAAATGAACTATCCATCATAGAATTCCTTCAACTCATAACAATCATATCTACACACCACATAAATATGCATAATCAACATATTTTAAATCCAATCTACCACACAAACCCTACGCCACCTTCTAAGTTATCCTACAAGATACATACAGTCTAAATTTAAGGTACCCACGGAATAAAATAAGTCAATCCTCTAAAGACTGACCAAAATCAACAATGATATACGATCAACTCAGTCTTTTCCACGTCAGTACAAAACATGTACTCAAATGTGCTCTAGATACCAAACTAAGCACAAACAACCCAAAGATCAGCATCTCCATAAAATAGGGTATGATGGTCCTCTACTGATCGGTCCAACAAAACTAAATCGACCCTCTTCCACCTGATCAAGATTACATTAATCCCCTTCAAGCAACTATGGTAAATCAAACTTTTACTGACCGATCTCACAAGAGTAGATCAATTATCTACTAATGAAATTAACTAAGATAACATGGTATACTACTGGCTAGGTCAACATAAAGATATAAATACTATCCACTACCCAGCTATTAAAAGCAGAGGCTGGTATGTGCCTCAATCTGCTAACCAACTAGTAATAACATAAGCTAAAAATTACTGGTGTATGATATGATAAATCACCAGAAACTGTAACCCTTAATCTCTATCAAGGTCGATCATCATCAGGGTTTTACCTAATACATAAAATATCTACTATCTCAAACTAGACAGGTACTAGTAAAGAGTGCTAATACATGTCATAAACTATAATAGTCAACGGTGCATATACTAACAAAAATGTAGGATAACAGTATACCAACATACCTCCTATAGCTTGGAGATGTCCTGCTGCTGCCAGGTCCCAAAACCCGAAAAGTCACATCGAGAAGACCAAAACATGAAATCCAAAACACGGGCTATAAAACACGTACCGTACTCTGATACCAAATAAATTGGTATCAGATAAATTTCGAAAATCCAAAACACATAGCAAGTATCGTATACCTGCTCTGATACCACTAAATTGTCACGCCCCGGAGGAGTCTCTATCCGAAGAAATTTCGGCAGCATCTCCCCTGTACGGCGGACAATCTGAAACTTTTCTACAAGCACTATATACCTCAGCCACATGCGGCTGGAATAATAACAATAAAAGAAAACAAACACCACGCAGTTAATATAAAATTCAGCCTCTGGCTGACACAACCACGCAGTTAAAAATAAAGCAGCCCACTCGGTTGTACCTAAACCAAAACACAAAACACAAAACTCCTAGCCGGCTAGACTTACACAACCAATAACATAAATACAAAATACCACATAACAACGTCAACACTCCAAAAATAAAACCAGAGTACAGAGCTAAACAAACTGATACATAAAACAAACAAAACATACGTGAAACCGATAAGTCTTCTGATGTGACGTGGGGACCAGCAGACAGGATGCTCCAAGCGACACCATAAATAACCTGGTACCTGAAAAAGATAGTGTCAACGGGGGTGAGTTCAACAACTCAGTGAATACCAATAGACATGAGTAGTAAGATATATCTAACAGCAACAAACATGGAATACAGCTTCCTAATCATATATAGGGAATATGCAAAACTGAAAGGTAACTGAGGAAGCTGTACTCACCAGGAACTCCTATACAGACAAAAGGGTCGTCAAACCGAAAGTGTCAATAATCCTGTATGCAGATCAAAGGTATGCATCCAACCAAAATGCAGCAACCAAATGCGGCAAACACAATCACAATAATATAAATACATCAATGCATATGATGCTAATGATGCGTCCTGGTCACCCCTGACGCCAGTCAGTCCTCTCACACACAAATGGCGAGACCGAGTGGGTAGGGCTATGACAACCGTGCACTCTGTCGTCACTACTCCTGATGAGTGACCGAGTGGACGGGATGCTGTCGGAGTACTCCTGTCCTGTGACCCCAAATCATAAATGGGGGAGCTCAATGCTCTCAACTCCCGGTACGAGGAGGTATCTCTGCCGGCTACCACGCTGAGTCACCTGACCAACGGAGCCAAACAGAGTCCACCGTCTGCCGGCTACTACGCTGCTACACTAAATGCCAGCGGAGCCAAACAGAGCGGAACTGTCTGCCGGCTACCACGCTGAGTCCTCAGACCAACGGAGCCAAACAGCAGAACCGCCACACACCTGTCTGATATACCACTAACCCATGAGTGGTGGTGTGTGCAGTACATGTAACTGGCGATGTGCTCAACCATAGAGGAGCCGACAATCGTACAGCATGCAATCATGATGCATGACACTAAGCATAGCAAAACTGATCAACATAACCATATCCATATATATAAAATGAGTACGGTAAAATCGATGGTCACATACCAAGATCTAGAGTACACAGGTCAGATAGAATATCAAAAACCTATGTCCTGAACATAATAAGTATGGAATATCCTGATCAGCATAGAAAAATCCATATATACATAATAGGGGTACCACAGTATCAGTAGGTCAAATCCACGGATCTAGGGTATACAGGTCCTCTAAGGTATAACAACCTAGATCCTAAACATATCCCCCTTCCATAGCATATGTACCAACAATATGCACAGATCAAAGCCACAAGATCTAGGTACATGAATCATATACGATATACCAATAGAAATACACAATCCAAGCATGGCATAAAAACCTAAGTATCAGATAATTTGGATACACATGCCAGAAACAAAAATCCAGAGCCTAACCCTAACCTCAGTAAAGCATGGTATGTCACTCTAGAAACTAAGATACTCATGGCAATTGTTGGTTGCTACTCGGAAAACCTATAGGTTCCACTGTACAAAAATTTTGTACAAAGGTCTGAACCTTTTCCTAGCTACCATGTGTTCTTTTAAATTAAATTTTGGATCGCCTGCGGAACTTAACACGTTTGATCCAAAACTTAATCTATTTGTTCTTTTAGGTTTTGACTTGGATCTCCTGCGGAACTTAACACGTTCGACCCAAGTCTCCTTAAGTTATTAATTCCATTAAATATTAATTTCCATAAAAGGTTCCCAGTACTGACGTGGCGAGGCACATGGCCTTCTTGGATATGGGAGCAACCACCACCGACTAGACAAAACCTTTAATAGAAAGCTAATATTTAATTTCCTAAAATAACTTTAGGTTAACCAAAGAGAGCAATCAAATCACAAGGAAAAGAAAGAAACAAAAGAACACAACTCGAAAAACATATTCGAAATTCTAGAACGTAAGCCTCTTGTATTTGGTATTATTTCCATAAATAACTAGCATGATGCGGAAATAGAAATTACTAGTTATACCTTGTAGAAAAACCTCTTGATCTTCTACCGTATTCCTCTTCTAACCTCAGACGTTGTGTGGGCAACGATCTTCTGAGACGAGAAACCACCAACCACCTTCTTCTCCTCCAAGCAAGGTTCGGCCACAAAGGAAGAACTTTACCAAAGAAGAAAATCAAAATACTAACCAAGCTCCAAGAGATGCTAGCTTTCTCTCCTTCTTCTTCTTCTTCTCCAAGTAGTATCCGGCCACCACAAGAACTCCAAGAAAGATGAAGTATTCGACCACCACAAGAGGAAGAGAGGGAGAGGGTAATGGCCGGCCACAACACCAAGGAAAAAGGGAGAGAAAACAATAGAGGTTGTATCTCATGAAGGCACCCCTACCCCTTCTTTTATATTCCTTGGCCTAGGCAAATTAGGAAAATTATTTACAATAAAATTTCCTTAATTTCCTTGACATGATTTATTTGAGAAAAATAAAATAAAATTTCCCAAATAAACTCTAATGGCCGGCCACATCAAGAGGAAGCAAATTGGACAAGTTTCAATCAACAATTAAAACTTTCCTTATTTGTTTCCGGAAATTTTAAAAAATAAAATTTCTCTTTAAAAATGTCTTCATGGTTAATAAAAGGAAATATCTATAATTTTAATTTTATTAACATGTAAATAATTTTAAAGAGAAAATAAAATCTCTCCAATCTACAAATAAGGAAAGAGATCTAATCTCTTTCTTTAATCTTTTGTAAATCTTTTACAAGAGAGATATTTTAATTTTAATTCTCTTTAAATTATATCTACCACATAATAAAAATTAAAATTAAATTTCTTTTTTAATTTATTTTGGCCGGCCCTACTAGCTTGGGTTCAAGCTAGGGCCGGCCACCCAATAATATACCTAGGCCGGATCCCAAGCTAGCTTGGCCGGCCCCTATTGGGTGGGTATAGAAGGTGGGTATAGGTGGGTATAGAACTCTATAAATAAGAGGCTACGATAGGGACCGAGAGGAGGAATTGGTTTTGGTCTCCCGATAAAATTAAGTATCCCGTGTTCGCCCCGAACACACAACTTAATTTTATCAATGATAATTCATTCCACTAGAGAACTATCATTGAACTACCGCACCAATCCCAAATTACATTTTTGGGCTCCTTCTTATTATGAGTGTGTTAGTCTCCCTGTGTTTAAGATATCGAATGTCCACTAATTAAGTGAGTTACTGACAACTCATTTAATTAATGTCTAAGTCCAAGAGTAGTACCACTCAACCTTATCGTCATGTCGGACTAAGTCCACCTGCAGGGTTTAACATGACAATCCTTATGAGCTCCTCTTGGGGACATTATCAACCTAGTATCTCTAGGACACAGTTTCCTTCTATAATCAACAACACACACTATAAGTGATATCGTTTCCCAATTTATCGGGCTTATTGATTCATCGAACTAAATCTCACCCATTGATAAATTAAAGAAATAAATATCAAATATATGTGCTTGTTATTATATTAGGTTTAAGAGCACACACTTCCATAATAACCGAGGTCTTTGTTCCTTTATAAAGTCAGTATAAAGAAACGGCCTCAAATGGTCCTACTCAATACACTCTGAGTGTACTAGTGTAATTATATAGTCAAGATAAACTAATACCTAATTACACTACGACCTTCTAATGGTTTGTTCCTTTCCATTCTGGTCGTGAGCTACTGTTTATAATTTATAAGGTACTGATAACATCATCTTCTGTATGTGACACCACATACTATGTTATCTACAATATAAATTAAATGAACAACTACAAACAAATGCAGATAATTAGACCAAATGTGATTCTTTATTCATAATGAATGTTTACAAAGCTTAGGCTTTCAGTATACACTCCAACAATCTCCCACTTATACTAATGACTAAGCTGCCATATCTTCTACCATACATCTGATTCCCATTCCCTCCACATGCCGATCGAAAGCTTTCGCCGGAAGGGCCTTAGTGAAAGGATCCGCTGGGTTATCCGCTGATGCAATCTTGGCGATGACAACTTCTCCTCGCACGATATCTCTTATCGTGGTACTTGCGCTCTATATGTTTACTTGCCTTATGGGCTCGTGGTTCCTTCGAGTTTACCACCATTATCACAATAAATTGTGATGATTTTGGGCAAACCAGAATCACATCTAAGTCCATTAGAAAGTTCCCGAGCCATACTGCTTCTTTAGCCTCAGAGGCTGCTTATACTCGCTTCCATGGTTGAGTCCGAACATTTTCGCTTAACACTCCTCCATGAAATGGCTCCACCTCCTAAAGTAAACACATGCCCCGATGTAGACTTACTATTATCCCTATCTGATTGGAAATCAAAATCCGTGTAATCCAGGGAGCGGATCATCCGCTTGGTAAACTAGCATATAATCTCTAGTCCTTCTCGGTACTTTAATATATGCTTTACCGCATTCCAATGTCCTTGTCCAGGTTACTCGATATCTGCTGACCATGCCCACGGCAAAGCAGATATCGGTCTCGTATATAACATTGCATACATTAGGCTTCCTACGACCAAGCATAAGGAACTGCTTTCATGTCCTCTATCTCTTTCGACGTCTTTGGAGACATCTCTTTAGATAGAGCTACTCCATGTCTAAAAGGTAAGAAACCTTTCTTGGAATCCTGCATACTAAAACGAGCAAGGATTGTATTTATATATGAAGCTTGGGACAGACACAACATTCTTTTCTTACGATCCCTTATAACTTTGATCCCAAGAATGTGTGCACAATCTCCTAAGTCCTTCATATCAAATTGTTTGGACAACCATACCCTTACATCTGATAATACCTTGACATTGTTGCCAATTAACAAAATATCATCTACGTATAGTACAAGAAATACCACCACGTTTCCGTTACACTTCTTATATACACAAGACTCATCCGGACTTTAAATAAATCCATATGACTGGATTACTTCATTAAATCGGATGTTCCAAGACCTTGAAGCTTGCTTCAGTCCATAAATGGACCGATTAAGCTTGCACACTAGATGCTCTTTGCCTTTTTCAATGAACCCTTCTGGTTGCTTCATATGGATGTTCTCTTCAAGACTTCCATTAAGGAAAGCTGTCTTGACATCCATTTGCCAAATCTCATAATCCATATGAGCAGCAATGGATAAGAGTATCCGGATAGACTTAAGCATGGCTACCGGTGAAAAGGTTTCCTCATAATCGATTCCCTCTTTCTGAGTGTACCCTTTCGCAACAAGCCTAGCTTTGAAGGTTTCTACCTTCCCGTCTGTCCCTCTTTTCCTTTTGTAGATCCACTTGCATCCAACGGCTTTTACACCATCGGTGGTTCTACAAGCTCCTGGACCTTATTAGAGTACATGGACTCTATTTGAATTCATTGCCTTTTGCCAAGATGTCGCATCTATATCTTGGAGTGCTTCATTATGATCGGGGATCAGTTCATGTTTACCCGGATCAAGTCCAAGACTCTCCCAAAACATGAATCTTTCAGCCTCACAACCCTCCCACTACGACAAGGTACTTGTTTGTGGTTGTGCATCATGTGTGACACGTGTTGCGGTCTCTTGTGGTACTTCATCTTGTCCTGTTTACTGAAGTAGACATGTCCTCTCTAAGTTCTTCTAAAACAACTTTACTCTGGGCTTGTGATCCATTATATAGTCTTCTTCTAAAAGCGGGCATTGGTGCTAACAATGACCTTCGGTCTTTAGGACTATAAAATAAACCACCTTTCGCTCCTTTAGGATATCCTACAAACACGTGAACTTCTGACGAGATTCTAACTTATCAAGATCTGGTTTCAGACATGTGCCGGACTACCCCAAATCCGAATATGTCTTAGACTAGGTTTCGCCCATTCCACAATTCTATGGGAGTAGAAGAAACGATTTAGAAGGTACTAAGTTCGGAACATAACTGCTGTTTCCGAGCATATCCCCAAAACGAATTCAATAACTCATCATCGATCTAACCATCTCCATAAGAGTCCTATTCCTTCGTTCTCACACCATTCTGTTGGGGTGTTCTCGGTGTAGACAATTGGGATTGAATCCCACCTCCGATAAGTAATTCCTAAACTCTCCTAAGAGGTATTCGCCACCACGATCAGATCGTAGTGTCTTGATACTTTTACCTAATCGTTTCTCCACATCACCTTGTATTCTTTGAACTTGTCAAAGCATTCGGACTGCGGATTAGGTAAATGTATCCATATCTTGAATAATCGCTATGAAAGAGACAAAATATTCAAAACCTCCTCTTGCCTGGACAGACAAAGGACCACACAAATCAGAGTGAACCAACTCTAACACTTCTTTGGCTCTATACCCCTTGGCCTTGAACGACCTCTTGGTCATTTTACCTTCTAAGCAAGATTCACAAGTTGGAAAATTTTCCAACTCTAATGAACTCAAAAGTCCATCGGCTATAAGCCTCTGAATCCTACTTAAATTAATATGACCAAGTCTTAGATGCCAAAGATATGCTTGGTTCATTTCTGAAGGTTCTTTTCTCTTATTAGAATTAGAAGATGAGTTATAAATTTCCATGTTTTGCTTTGTGGAAGAAATTGGATTTAAAATATACAAATTGCCAACTAATGCACCAGAACAGATAATCACTTTATTTCTTTTAATAACTACATCGTTACTGAAAGAAATTGAATATCCATCTAAAAACAGTTTAGAAACTGAAATTAAATTCTTTCTAAAACTGGGCATATAAAGACAATTTCTTAAAACCAAATTTTTATTTCTACTAAAAAATAAGTAGACGTCTCCCACTGCAACAGCTGCCACCTTAGTAGCATTGCCCATGTAGACGGTAATCTCCCCTTCAGATAGTCGTCGGGTTTCCTGGAACCCCTGCAAGGAATTGCAGACATGATCAGTGGCTCCCGTATCTACACACCAGGTGCTGGTAGATAACACCGCTAAACATGTTTCAACAACTAGAGCATGAGATATACCTTTGTTTTGGTTCTTACGAGGACAGTCCGCCTTCCAATGCCCTGACTGTTTGCAGATGAAGCACTTGCCCTTCGGCTTCTTCACTCCAGCTTTAAATCTTGTACTCTGAGATTTATTCACTTTCTTTGCTGAACCAGCTTGTTTCTTCTTCTTCTTTCCTCTCGGTTTAGAAGTAGAACCATTTTCAGCATAGTGAATTTGAGAATTGTGACGAAATAATCCTTCTGCCGCTTGAAGTTCTGTCAGTAGTTCCCCTAATGAATAAATCCTCTTATTCATATTATAGTTCAGGCGGAACTGCTCAAAACTTCTAGGTAGCGTTTGGAGGATCATATCGATCTGGGTTTCCCCATCAATTTCTCCTCCAAGGATCTGTATCTCGTTCAGATAAGCCATCATGTTTAGGATATGATCCCTTACAGGAGTACCCTCTTGCATGGTGGCTATCATTATCTTTCTCATAGCTTCTTGTCTAGAAGCCCTATCCT
This sequence comes from Zingiber officinale, assembly GCF_018446385.1. Taxonomy (NCBI): domain Eukaryota; kingdom Viridiplantae; phylum Streptophyta; class Magnoliopsida; order Zingiberales; family Zingiberaceae; genus Zingiber; species Zingiber officinale. The sequence goes on from NC_056004.1 coordinate 50,507,938, forward strand.
GATGACCAAAGAGTTCCTTGAGATTGTTCATAATATCATAAGTTGTTGGTAAATCTTTATGCTGATGTTGCAATACATTTGACATTGAAGCCAAAATGTAACACCGCCCCATCTCATCTGCCTTTACCCATCTCTTATGATATTCAATCTCCTCTTAGGTAGATTCACCAGTGGGTGCATCAGGACAAGGTTCAGTCAGTACAAATTTATAGCTTTCAGCAGTCAGAACAATATCCAGGTTTCTTTTCCAATCTATGTAATTTGGTCCAGTAAGTCTATTTTGTTGAAGTATGATGGACAGTGGGTTGAAAGTCATCCTAAGAATCACAAATAACTTTTGGTCAGAACTCTAAATTTAGAATAATATTGATTCCTCAAACAATACTATTTTAAATTAACCAACACCTCATAACACCGTGAATTTTGTATGTCACGTTAGTGTGGACGTATACAATTTCAACATTTGTAAAAGGAGGGTTTTAACCCATTAATTTTATTATCTTGTCAACCTAACTTTTTGACAAATAAAATTAATAGTTGGTATTATTTGGTCACACAAATAATAGCAGTGACTCCGTTGGGGAGGATACTATTAGATGTGTCTAAGTGTACACCATTACTTGACACTAAGTCCATTAATAAGATTATGCCCCTTCCGTTGGGGAAGATCACACGCTCTTGATTAACTTCCTTTAGTCATCCAGAAATGGAAGTCTGTTCTAGTGATCCGCAAACAAGCTCATCCGTTATGGAGGAAGGCACTCAGAGCCAACGCGCAAGCTTGTTTGCATCACTTACAAACCAGTAATGGAGACCATGGGATTTACTTAAAAATCCCTCTCCCACTTAGTTAATTACAAATGAGGAATTTTAACTATGCTAGCCTACTAAACTTGTAAACTAACATGCACACACAACACAATATAAAAGCAATAAATAGAAAATCTAATTTTCAACTATTATGGCTTTTATCTTTAATTATCCTCCGTGTGTTGTCATCCGAAGCAGCTGCCATATTTGGCCACCGCCACCGGGTCTAACTGTCGCATCCATCTTGCTCCGAGTTCCGCTGCGCCTCTGGTCCTTAGAAGGTTCCACGCTTTGCAAGATTCGATCCGCGACATAAATAGAATTTTACATTTTTGATCCTATATTCCATAAAAGGAATGTACATGTATCTAGATCAAAAATAAAATCCTAATAAAACTAAATACAGCTCCTGCTGTATTTTAATACAATCATGCACACACATATAAATTGCCCTTGACATGTCCAAGGGTCCAATCACACACATAATTAACTAAAAGCCATAATAGTTGGATCCTGCATCCATAGAGTTAGCACATCCTACTAATTATCCTACTAAATAATGTATGACATGTACTAATTAATCTAAATACCAAATAAACTGAAACCTAGCTACGATACCAATTGTTAGTTGCTACTCGGAAAACCTATAGGTTCCACTGTACAAAAATTTTGTACAAAGGTCTGAACCTTTTCCTAGCTACCATGTGTTCTTTTAAATTAAATTTTTGATCGCCTGCGGAACTTAACACGTTTGATCCAAAACTTAATCTATTTGTTCTTTTAGGTTTTGACTTGGATCTCCTGCGGAACTTAACACGTTCGACCCAAGTCTCCTTAAGTTATTAATTCCATTAAATATTAATTTCCATAAAAGGTTCCCAGTACTGACGTGGCGAGGCACATGGCCTTCTTGGATATGGGAGCAACCACCACCGACTAGACAAAACCTTTAATAGAAAGCTAATATTTAATTTCCTAAAATAACTTTAGGTTAACCAAAGAGAGCAATCAAATCACAAGGAAAAGAAAGAAACAAAAGAACACAACTTTGAAAAACATATTTGAAATTCTAGAACGTAAGCCTCTTGTATTTGGTATTATTTCCATAAATAACTAGCATGATGCGGAAATAGAAATTACTAGTTATACCTTGTAGAAAAACCTCTTGATCTTCTACCGTATTCCTCTTCTAACCTCAGACGTTGTGTGGGCAACGATCTTCCGAGACGAGAAACCACCAACCACCTTCTTCTCCTCCAAGCAAGGTTCGGCCACAAAGGAAGAACTTTACCAAAGAAGAAAATCAAAATACTAACCAAGCTCCAAGAGATGCTAGCTTTCTCTCCTTCTTCTTCTTCTTCTCCGAGTAGTATCCGGCCACCACAAGAACTCCAAGAAAGATGAAGTATTCGGCCACCACAAGAGGAAGAGAGGGAGAGGGTAATGGCCGGCCACAACACCAAGGAAAAAGGGAGAGAAAACAATAGAGGTTGTATCTCATGAAGGCACCCCTACCCCTTCTTTTATATTCCTTGGCCTAGGCAAATTAGGAAATTTATTTACAATAAAATTTCCTTAATTTCCTTGACATGATTTATTTGAGAAAAATAAAATAAAATTTCCCAAATAAACTCTAATGGCCGGCCACATCAAGAGGAAGCAAATTGGACAAGTTTCAATCAACAATTAAAACTTTCCTTATTTGTTTCCGGAAATTTTAAAAAATAAAATTTCTCTTTAAAAATGTCTTCATGGTTAATAAAAGGAAATATCTATAATTTTAATTTTATTATCATGTGAATAATTTTAAAGAGAAAATAAAATCTCTCCAATCTACAAATAAGGAAAGAGATCTAATCTCTTTCTTTAATCTTTTGTAAATCTTTTACAAGAGATATTTTAATTTTAATTCTCTTTAAATTATATCTACCACATAATAAAAATTAAAATTAAATTTCTTTTTAATTTATTTTGGCGGCCCTACTAGCTTGGGTTCAAGCTAGGGCCGCCACCCAATTTCATACCTAGGCTTGATCCCAAGCTAGCTTGGCCGGCCCCTATTGGGTGGGTATAGAAGGTGGGTATAGGTGGGTATAGAACTCTATAAATAAGAGGCTACGATAGAGACCGAGAGGAGGAATTGGTTTTGGTCTCGATAAAAGTGTTCGCCCGAACACACAACTTAATTTTATCAATGATAATTCATTCCACTAGAGAACTATCATTGAACTACCGCACCAATCCCAAATTACATTTTGGGCTCCTTCTTATTATGAGTGTGTTAGTCTCCTGTGTTTAAGATATCGAATGTCCACTAATTAAGTGAGTTATCGACAACTCATTTAATTAATGTCTAAGTCCAAGAGTAGTACCACTCAACCTTATCGTCATGTCGGACTAAGTCCACCGCAGGGTTTAACATGACAATCCTTATGAGCTCCTCTTGGGGACATTATCAACCTAGTATCTCTAGGACACGCTTCCTTCTATAATCAACAACACACACTATAAGTGATATCATTTCCCAATTTATCGGGCTTATTGATTCATCGAACTAAATCTCACCCATTGATAAATTAAAGAAATAAATATCAAATATATGTGCTTGTTATTATATTAGATTTAAGAGCACACACTTCCATAATAACCGAGGTCTTTGTTCCTTTATAAAGTCAGTATAAAGAAACGGCCTCAAATGGTCCTACTCAATACACTCTGAGTGTACTAGTGTAATTATATAGTCAAGATAAACTAATACCTAATTACACTACGACCTTCTAATGGTTTGTTCCTTTCCATTCTGGTCGTGAGCTACTGTTTATAATTTATAAGGTACTGATAACATCATCTTCTGTATGTGACACCACATACTATGTTATCTACAATATAAATTAAATGAACAACTACAAACAAATGCAGATAATTAGACCAAATGTGATTCTTTATTCATAATGAATGTTTACAAAGCTTAGGCTTTCAGTATACACTCCAACAGCAATAAGATACTCATGGCAATAAATCACGAGATATAAGCACGGATACATCACAGGCGACAAACCTAACATGCTATGGATATCAAACAGTGACATACCAAAGGCAAACATGTTCATTGCTTGTAGTTATAAAATACTATGCATATCCAAATGACAATATCATAAAAGATAAGTCAAGAGGTACCCGCCTTCATACGCAGGTCGTATCAACCGTCCTCAACAAGTCCAAGAGATCGCATCCAACTCAAATCCTACAAATACAGGGTATTCAACAAAACTAAGGATCTATGATCAACATATCAACTATTAATCCCTCTAATCTGATCCAACCCTTTCCTTCACATCAATTTAATCCAAGAATACATAAACTAATGATCCACTTATCCAATCAAGTTCACTACCATCAACTACTAAGCATCATGAATCAACCTCAAAACTTACCCGAATTCAAGTGGGTTGCTGATAGCTCACCATCAAAGGATGACTTAAGATCGGAAGGTTGGCCGAAGCCAAGGATAGTCCACGAACAGCACAGCTTGAGCTGCAATAGGTAACAACACCTACAAAGATTCCAAAACAAGTCACTCCTTGAAATCCCTATTCCACATCAATTGACATCAAAGCTGAATACCAACAATAACCTGTTCTCACCTCCTCTTCTTCTTCAACAGCTAGGAAGCCATGGATCGGGCAGAGTCAACAACAAGCTGCCAACACAATGGTAGCCGGAACCAACCGAATACCCTTGCTCGGTCGACGATCACTGGAGTAAAGGTAAGCCGGCGCTAGGGCAGGAAGATCGGCCGTGATGGTCGGCTCTGGCAGCACAGAGGGAAAGGAGAGCGTTGGCGGTGATGTTGCTCGGCTAAGGCACGGGATACTAGCCGGAGACCGGTGCTCGGGAGTGGAAGAGGAGAGGCCGGCGGTAGACTCCTGTAGCCGGCGATGCGACATCGAAGAGGAGTGTCGGCGCATTCCCGACCTTCCCCAATCTAGGGCTCAACCTCGGCGGCGACTCGGGCACAGGCCGGCGATGTGCGAAGCAGGGAAAAGAGAGTCGATCGGCTCTTGCTTGGCTCTCGTCGAAGAAGGGGAATCGGCTCTGCACGCGCACGGGGAGGGAAGAAAAAGAAACGGCACAGTAACGGGGAGAGAAAAAGAAATTAAATAAGAAAAAGGAAAAGAGAAAAAAGAAATAAAACTTTTCCTCATTAAAACGGGATAGCCTAAACAGGATTTTTTTCCGGACCCCTTTTAATCCCCGATAACTCATCCGTACGAGCTTCGAAAAATTCCTGAAAAATTTCCAAATATTACGGAAAATTCCCTTATTATTATTCTCTATTTTTTCGATATTTTACAGTTCTCAAATTATTCGGGAGGTTTTGTGTCGGTTTCCGATTCTAGTTTTTGAGAGTTTGCAGTTGTTTTTTTCTGATGTCTTTTCATTCTTTTGTAGTGGATAGATATGCTAGAACATGTGTGAGAGCTTGTAATCAGGTTGGGTTTTCTGTATTGCTCTATAGTATTATTTCTTTGAATGAAGATTGAATGGGATAGGGTGGCTGTGGCTTTTGGCGAATAGATTTAGTTTGTGGGAATGCATTTTCAATGGGCTTTTCGATTATTTATGGGTTCCTTGATGTCCTTGCTGCAAATGGCAAATTTTTACTGGTTTTTCTGTGTTTACAGATTCTGGACAGAATGTGTTAGATGGATTTGGTTTGGTTTCTGATGCGGATTTCGGATTTCTCAATAGGCTTTGGTAGGACATGATATGGTAGTTGAATTGTTCTTCTAAATTGATTAGTTGATGATAGAAAGATGGACTCTGATATGAGATAGACATTGTGATGTGGAGATAGTTCAGGATACGATCTACGTACAAAGGCGGGTACTTCTAACTTTGATTCTTTAGTTCTTTGAACTTAGTGCATGAGCTATTTTGGATAAAAACTACTTTACCTTGACTCCACTCGTAGTCTTTCCTATGCTTGATACTTCCACTCAAAACCTTTGAGATATTCATTTTTATATCCATACAGTCTCTTGTTGTTATCAATGATATTTAGCAGATACTCTATACCAACCTTGTATGTTTTGTTGGTTGTTTACTTATGTACCGTATTTAGCATGCTGACTTCATGTAGCATACCTTATACATTTTAGCTTATGTTTATATGATTATTGCTGCATTGTATGCATCATGTCATTGCTTGCATGCAGGCGACTCCTTGTGGGGGAGTGAGCTGTCGGGTCACGCCGCACACTCGGCCACTCATGGGTAGTGGTGGCTGGAGGAGATGCCGCTAGTCCTGTCGTGCTGCACTCGGCCACACATGGGTATTGGTAGCTGGAGTTGTGACCAGCAGGGATCCCCTTCGCTTGGTAGCTAGATAGATACTTAGCACCTGTCCATCCGGTCACTCGAGAGGAGTGACGGCCTTTGGGTGGTACAGTTGTCATCGATCCGGCCTCTTGACCATACAGGGGTCGTGGTCCAGAGAGGTGGGTGGGGTGACCATCCGTTCATACGCTGTTATTATATTTGTTGTGGCTGCTGCTGTTTACATATGATGTTATTGCTTACTTATGCTGCTGTGGTATATTTATGCTACTATTGCTTCTTGCTGTTGTTTACTTATGCCGATAGGTTGCCTTATGTTGAGATATGCTTTCGTTGTAGGTTGTTAGACCTTGGTTTATTTATTGAAAATGTTTACATACCTTACACATTACCTCTGTAGTTATGAGCAGTACTGTAGCAGAATAGTACCATTTCTGACCTTCTATATCTAGCCTAGGATATGGTTTTAGGTATGAGCATCTAATGTGGTTCTGTTTTAGTATCTGCTATTTCTTTTATGAGACTGTATACTCTTGGCTCACTTTTTAGTGGTATATTATGTTCATGCACTATCTTTCTTTATCCGATGAGTTCCAATACTCACCACCCCATAAAATAGTTTTCTTTCACCAGGTAACAGGTAGATGATTGAGAAGTTGCTTGGAGAGATGTCGGCTGCCTGTCCCACGTCACACTCGAGGATAGTTACTTTTCGATCTTATTTCTATTTGGTAGTATAGTGGTTTTGCGCATTTTATTTTTCAATAAGTCGATGTGAATTTTGGGGAAAGAAGTTGCATGTATTTTATTAGTGTCGTCGTTGGTTTTATGTTCGTATGATTTTGTGTTTTCCGCTGTGCATGTTTACTTTCAGCCGTGTAGGCTTATTAAACTTCATGGTTGTGTTTATTTTGTTCCAGCCAAGTAGGCTGATGATATAAACTGTGTGGTTGTGCTTATATCCATCCATGTGGGCTGTTGTATTATGTTATATGTTTGTGTGTATATATTTATTGTTTCATATTGTCACCTATATAGGGGAGATACTGCCGGATTTTTGTCTGGCAGGGATTCCTCTGGGGCGTGACAATTTTATGGTATCAGAGCATGATTCTAGTTCAAATGCTAGGCTTTGTCTTTTGGGGATTTCGATCTCGTTTCGAATTACGATTTTTGTGTTAATCTGATACCAATTTAGTGGTATTAGAGCGAAGTTTTATGATTCTATTTTTGGAATTTTTGTTGTTTTATTTTCCCTTTGTAATTTGGTTCCTCGATGTGACTTTCGAGTTTTGGGACCAGGCAGTGGCAGGATATCTCCAAGCTATAGGAGATATGTTTGTAAATTGTTATCATACATATTTATTAGTACTTGGTTAGTTGTTTATACCATGTGTACCTGTTTAGTTGTTTGTACCATGTGTTTATACCATGTATGATTTGTGGTGTCAGTCATTGGTTAGATCGAAATGGTGATAGGTTGTCTTGTGATGATCTATTAATGGATATTAGACTAATTGATAGTCTGTTATTTAGTCTTTGATGTTGATAGTAACTTAAAGAGTATAATGCCTTGATATTTATGGGGTTGGTGATTTTAGTTGAAGATTAGATTACAGACTTTGTGCTAGTGATCTTATTTTTGGGTATGTTTGTTGTACGGACATGAGGAGTCCTTGATATTGCTATTTAGGTTTACAATGCCCTAGATATTTTTATGAACCCGATGTATAGAGTATCGATTTATTTGCGTTGGTTTGGTTAGTAGAAGACTGATTTACTCTTATTAGCTTGATCGGTAGGAGACCGACTTACTCTTTCATAGGTCTAAGGCTCCCTATATATATAGCAATTATGGGAAGAGAAAATGCAAAGGATGATATTGTGAACTTTGAAGTCTGATTCTCTGTGTGTCAACATGTGAAGGCAAAATATCAGAGTGGCGCAATGGAAGTAAGATGAGTCCATAACCCACAGGGGCATCCTTTTCGGTTAAGGATTTGATCATGACACTATGATGGACTAGTATATGGGTGTGTTATTTGGTTGTTATTTTTAGATGAGGATTCCTGAATTAGTAGTAAATTTGGGGACCAAATTTTTATTAGTGGAGGAGAATGTAAAATACGGCAACAAAATAATAATTAAAAATAGGGTTATTTGACAAATAATCTTATTGGAATTTTTAAGAATTTTTAGAATTTTTTCTGGAATTAATCGGAGCTCGTGTGACGTATTTAGAGGGGATGCACTTATGGGCTCTAGAAAGAGCTGTTTGGAATACCCGGAGGTGGGAGTTGATTGAGGAATTGATCTACGCTTTAATTAAAATCCCTAAGTTTTAAATTAAAGGTTGTCCGTGCCCTAGCTTCCTCATCGCCGATTCCCTTCTTCTTGTGAGTTCCCGCACCCGCCGGTCTCTCCTCCTCTCCCGAGCCCTCACCTCCTCCGTCGAACTCATTCCTCCCAACCTCCTCTCCCTCACATGGATAGCACAGCGGCGATTATTTTTCCTCGCACGCGAGAACACAGCAGCCGACGATCCCTTCTCCTCATCCCCGAGCCTCACCACAGACGCCGCCGATCACCACTACTCGACGTCGACCCCTGCTGTGCCCTAGCGCCGATTGCCACCACACCGCCGCTGTCCTTGTGCCCTAGCGCTGGCCGACTTCTCCCTGTCCTAGCGATGGCAACCAGATCTCTTCCACCTCTGCCCTCAACAAGAGCTATCCGGTAAGTATTCTTTCTTCTGGTAGGTAAGGACTTTCAGGAAAGGGAAGAGGGGTAGGCGTGTAAACGATTTTGAAGAAGTTTCCAAATTCTTCGGGAGGTTTTGTGTCGGTTTCCGATTCTAGTTTATGAGAGTATGCAGTTGTTCTTTTCCGATGTCTTTTCATTCTTTCGTAGTGGATTGATATGCTAGATCATGTGTGAGAGCTTGTAATCAGGTTGGGTTTTCTGTATTGCTCTATAGTATTGTTTCTTTGAATGATGACTGAATGGGATAGGGTGGCTGTGGCTTTTGGCAAATAGATTTAGTTTGTGGGAATGTGTTTTCAATGTGCTTTTCGATTCTTTGTGGGTTCCTTGAAGTCCTTGTTGCAAATGGCAAATTTTTACTGGTTTTTCTGTGTTTACAGATTCCGGACAGAATGTGTTAGATGGATTTGGTTTGGTTTCTGATGCGGATTTCTCAATAGGCTTTGGTAGGGCATGATATGGTAGTTGAATTGTGCTTCTAAATTGATTAGTTGATGATATAAAGATGGACTCTGATACGAGATAGACATTGTGATGTGGAGATAGTTCAGGATACGATCTACGTACAAAGGCGAGTACTTCTTACTTTGATTATTTAGTTCTTTGAACTTAGTGCATGTGCTATTTTGAATAAAAACTACTTTCCCTTGACTCCACTCGTAGTTTTTCCTATGCTTGATACTTCCACTCAAAACCTTTGAGATATTCATTTTTATATCCATACAGTCTCTTGTTGTTATCAATGATATTTAGCAGATACTCTATACCAACCTTGTATGTTTTGTTGGATGTTTACTTATGTACCGTATTTAGCATGCTGACTTCATGTAGCATACCTTATACTTTTTAGCTTATGTTTATACGATGACTGCTGCATTGTATGCATCATGTCATTGCATGCATGCAGGCGACCACTTCTTCCTTGTGGGGGATTGAGCCGTCGGGTCGTGCCGCACACTCGGCCACTCATGGGTAGTGGTGGCTGGAGGAGATGCTGCTTGTCCTGTCGTGTCGCACTCGACCACTCATGGGTAGTGGTAGCTGGAGTTGTGAGCAGCAGTGATCCCCTTCGCTTGGTAGCTAGATAGCTACTTAGCACCTGTCCATCCGATCACTCGAGAGGAGTGACGACCTTTGGGTGGTACAGTTGTCATCGATCCGGCCTCTCGACCATACAGGGGTCGTGGTGCAGAGAGGTGGGGTGGGGTGACCATCTGTGCTTACGCTGTTATTGTTGGGACCAAAATGTAGCTAGAGGGGGGGGGAGGTGAATAGCTCGTCGCGTTGCTCGTGGTCGGCGTTTCTTGTTTCTTCAAAGATATGTAGCGGAAATACAAGAAACAACTACAACAACGCTAACAAATGGATTTTACTTGGTATCCACCTCACAAGAGGTGACTAGTCCAAGGATCCACGCACACACACACACCCTCCACTAATAAACACTCATTTTTGGTAACTACCGAAGGCGGAGACACCCTACAAGACTCTCAATACAGAAAGAAAGGAAAGGGAACAAAAGAATAAGCAAAGCTTACAATGAATACAAGAAACCCTAACCCTAGCTTTTTTCTTCTTACTTTTGATCCGCCTCTTGACTTGGAAGAGCCTCCAATAACCTTCAAGAACTGGCGATCTGGAGCTTAGTGAGAGCTGTGGAGTGCTGTCGAGGATCTGGAGTGAACAATGCAAATTCTGCCGAAGAAGACGCACGCCAACGACCTTTATCTGCGCCAACGGTCGGATCCCGATCGATTGGATTGCTCCCAATCGATGGGGGAGGCTTTGGATCGATCAGTGGATTGATCCAGAGCGCCTCTGTGCTCTGAGAATTTGCCTGGATCGATCGACCGATCGATCCAGGGCTTATCACGACAAATCGTAGCTTCCCAATCGATCCACTGATCGATTGGGACCTCTAGATCGATCAGCCGATCGATCCAGCAGGCTTCTGTGCGCTCGCGACTGCCTCCCAATCGATCCACTGATCGATTGGGTTGAAGGCTTCTCGCAGGGACTCCCCAATTGATCGACCGATCAATTGGGCTGTAGCCAATCGATCGGCTGATCGATCCAGCTGCTGGTTTTTGCCCAAAACCAAGTCCCAAGCCCCCAAACCAACATCCGGTCAATCCATGACCTGTTGGTCCATCATGCCTAGCATCTGGTCACCCTTGACCTACTAGGAGTCCCTCACCAAGTGTCTGGTCAATCCCTTTGACCCACTTGGTCTTTTCTCCTCTTGCCAAGTATTCGGTCAATCCCTTTGACCTACTTGGACTTTCACCAAATGTCAGGTCAACCTTGACCCATCTAGATTTCCCCGTGCCTGGCTTCACTCACCAGGACTTCCCTTCTGCCTAGCTTCACTCACTAGGACTTCTCTTCTGCCTGGCTTCACTCACCAGGTCTTTTACCTAGCTTCACTCACTAGGATTTTCACCTGGCTTCACTCACCAGGATTTTCCTATACCTGGCTTCACTCACCAGGACTTTCATCTGGCTTCACTCACCAGGATTTCCTTCTGCCTAGCTTCACTCACTAGGTCTTTCACCTGGCTTCACTCACCAGGATTTTCCTTCTGCCTAGGTTCACTCACTAGGTCTTTCACCTGGCTTCACTTACCAAGATTTTCCTTCTGCCTAGCTTCACTCACTAGGTCTTTCACCTGACTTCACTCACCAGGATTTTCTTTCTACCTAACATCCCAGTTAGGACTTCCCAGTCAAGTATCTGGTCAACCTTGACCTACTAGACTCTTCTTCAAACAACTTGATCAGACCCTGATCATGGGGGAATTGCACTAAATAATCTCCCCAAATGAACAACTACATCTGCACTCGTCCATATCATCGAAGTCTTGTATTGTCAAACATCGAAACCCAAACCAAGACTCAAGCTTGGTCAACCAGGTCAACCTTGACCTGAGGGATATTTCACCAACAATCTCCCCCTTTTTGATGTTTGACAATACCTCATTTAAGTTAGGCTAATTCTCATAGCCTCAACTTCCTTCATGCCACTAGTAATGAAGGCGTAAGTTAAACCCTACATTCTCCCACTAAGAAAGCAAACTCCCTCTTAGATAATGAAGGCCTAACTTAAACCCTACATTCTCCCCCTATTGGCACACATCAACAAATTCACTTGTTGAAAACTCTCCCCTTTGAGACTCTCCCCCTGAAGAGTTGCTCATCGTTGTTCACAACTTCACTTGTTGTGATCAACACGATAATGAAGGTCCCACACCCTTCATTATCATCAATGCTTACCCTTGAGCATTAACAAGGTCCAATAACCCAAATGAAGGTCCCATACCCTTCATTTGACCTTAACCCTACATTCTCCCCCAATGTAGACAAATGCCCAACCTTGAGCATTTACAACTTAAACAATGAAGATATCCACTCTCCATGGTAATCCAATGCTCAACTTTGAGCATTTTTACTAAAAAAGGTTAACCACCTTCTAAGGTGTATGAAAAATAGTTTTCATGTCTTTAAAGAGTACCTCCCCCTAAAGACATGGTCGTACCTTCTGTCATTGCACCAACAATGACTTGGAATCCCTAAACCTTTAGGAAACCCAAATTTAGAAGTTTTGAGGTTCAAAAGTTCAAAATTTGAATCAAACCTCAACCTAAATTTCAATTTAGTCTTCCTCAACCAATCCATCCTTGTTTTCAACATGAAAACATCATTTTTATGTATACAAATATATTTTGAGGGGTTAGGAATGGTTACCTAAACTAAAATAGGTTCAAAATCCTGAAAATAAGCTTTCCCAGCCAAAATCAGCATCTTCGATCGATTGGAGTTGGGTTCCAATCGATTGAACCATCTTGAATCGATCCATTGATCGATTCAGATGGTGTGGATCGATTGGTGGATCGATCCAGCGAGCTTCTGCTCGTGGGATTTGCCTTCTCAATCGATCTCCCGATCGATTGAGGCACTCCAATCGATCTCCCGATCGATTGAGGCACTCCAATCGATCGAGTGATCGATTGGAGTTCTGATAGTTACTAAAATTCCATTTCAGTCAACTTCAGAAACCCCTAGAAAATTCAACAAAAATCTAAAAATCGTGAAACTTTGTGTAAACATTATTTAGGGCATATATTATCATGGAAAAATAGTTTTCTAGGAAAATACATCATATTTTAAAAGATTGACACAAACTTGAGAACTTACAAAAGCTTTAGTGTTTTCTTCAAGTTTGTGTCTAACTATTCAATGGTGATTGCTATCAAAAGATAGCCTTCACCAAGATTTTATAAAATCATTTTAAAAACATTTTCAAAACCAATATCCCACCATGTTCCTTGGGCTTAATGCACATGACTTGTACATTAGCTTTCCCAATGATGGGAAAACACATAACTATGTGTTTTGATGAGCTTAAAACTCAAGGAAATGCACTAAATCAACATGTTGAGTTTTGTTCATCATCCTAACATCTCACTTGTATCTACTGTGCACAAAACACATACAAGTCATCTTATATGTCTTTGTGAGATGTAAAATTTGGTTTTGCCCTAATTTAGGGATCATGCATATCTATCTAGGCATTTTGTGGATATTTAACATCCACCTAGGATGTCACTTGTTGAAACCACCTATTGATAAATGTCATTTGTCCTTAATTTTAAGGAAATAAACATAATGTATGATAATGTTATGACATACATCAAAAATAAATAATTTTTAAAAGAAAATTTTTGATAACTACATGATGTATGTATGTCATGACATGGTATTTTTGTGTTTTTCATCATAAGGTATGAATGCAAAAATAATCATGATGTCATGACATATAATGGGCAAACAAAACATGACAAGGTTTAGCATAAATAAAATATACCTAAATTATCTATCTAAGTATCCTTAAACACATAGCTAATCCTAAAACTTAAACCTTAGATTGCCCAATTTCCACAAGAAAATGCCAAAACCCAACTTGCCATTTCTTTAATCTCTTGAATTAATTATGCCAATTAAAAATTTAAAACATTCCTCAAATGTTGGCATATTTCACTTTTCCACAAGAGTGATCATAAGAAAATACCAAAATCCCACCTAGGTATTTCTTAAGCTTGTCCCCAACTTGTGCCAATTAAGATTAAAATCAATATCTCCGGAATTAGGCACATTTTACTCTTCCAAAGAGTAAATGATAAATCTATTTCATTTTCAAAGGTTAATAATAACCTTGAAAATGCTCTTTGAGTGTCAATTTCTTCAAAGTTGGGTTAATTACCCTTCTTCTTAGAGTTGACACTCTCTAACCCATCTATGGGGTAGAGAAAATGCTCCTAGGAACCCAAAACCTATTGGTGCTCCTTGGATGCTCTAGGTATTCACTAGGGATTACTTCCCTAAATACTTTCCTAGTGACCTTGTTTGGCTTCTTAGAAGTCTTGGTCACATTTTCTAGGTCAACTCTAAGAATTGCTTCCCTTGTGACCTTCTTTGTGACTTTATTTGTGACTTTCTTAGACTTCTTAGAAGTCTTAGTCACATTTTCTGCAAAAAAAACTATTAGGGATGACCTCCCTAGTATTTTTGGCTTGCCCACTAGGCCTAGGGTTGGTTCCATAGCTATATGGAACCCTATGCTAAGAAATTACATCCTTCTTGATTCTAGGTTTGTATCCCAAACCCTTATGACCATTGGATGACTTTAATACTTCTAGACCTAGGTTTTGCTCATTTTGCCCTATTAGGATATTTTCCATCCTTTTTAGGGTATTTTCCATTTTATCAAGTCTTGACCTCAAGACTTGATTTTCTTCCCATAAATCCCTAGATTTAGGTTTTCTATTTAATCCTTGAGCATTTTTATTTCTAGGCTTATAGTTATTGACCTTAGTGTTCTTGCCTAGATTTTTATTTACATTCCTAGCCCTAGGTGTAGTGGTTTTAGCATGTAGAGCCATATGATTTTCATTAATGTCTCCATGCTTCCTATTCTTATGGTAAATAGCATTAAAATGATATAAGTTAGAACTAGCATGTTTTTTACCATTATTTAAAGGGATAGGTTCAATGAATGATACCTTCCTTTTTACCTTGGAGGCTCCCCCTTGAATTGAGCTTCCTCCTTGAGCCTTGACCACCTTCTTCCCCTTAGGGCATTGACTTCGGTAATGCCCTCTTTGATTGCAAGAGAAGCACACAATGTGCTCCTTGCTCTTCTTTGTTCCGGGGATGGTCTCCTTGGGCTTCTCCTTGCCCTTGGGTGCCACTTGGTCGTCCTTCTTGTCCAATTTAGGACACTTGCTCTTGTAGTGTCTGTGTTCCCTACACTCAAAACATATAATATGATTTTTATTTTTAAATGAACTATTTATACCTTCTTGTGTAGGGGTGGCACTTGCTCCTCCATGTGATGTGGATGTAGATGCTTGCTCTTGATCCGATAGTGATGCTCCTCCATTAGATTTGACTTGACTTGTGGAGGTGGAAGCTACTTCATCCTCTTCTTCTCCATTTGACCCGGATGTAGAAACTCCTTCTTGCTCCGGGGTCAATGATCTACACTCCCCCTCAATCCTAGAGGTGGAGGCTTCATCATCTTGTACATAGAACAAGGAGTATGCTCCCTCCTGTTCCCTTCATTGCATTCCCTCGAAGATGAAGCTTCTTCTTGGACTTCTACTTCGGAAGTTGAGCATCTCTCAACTTCGGAGTCCTCCTCTTGGCCTTGCTCCAATGAGTCGCCCTTTTGGATTCCTCTTGATTCGGTACAGTGGAGGGGATCTCATGACTTGATGCCAATTTGCTCCAAAGCTCCTTGGCATCCTTGAACTCTCCAATTTTCTCCAAAATATGGCTAGGCAATAGATTGACCAAAAGCTTGGTCACTTTGTCATTGGCCTCACATCTTTGGATTTGCTCCGGGCTCCATTTGCTCCTCTTGAGAACTTTTCCCTTTGAATTCATTGGAACTTCGAAGCCTTCCATAAGAGCAAACCATTGCTCTATCTCCATCATCAAGAAATTCTCGATCCTTGATCTCCAAAGATCGAAGCTTATCATGGTGAATGGTGGAGGCACCCTCGTGTCAAATCCAAGTCCATCTTGGAATTGCATCTTGAAGTTGAGCTTCTTGAATTCTCTGACTTTGATAATTTTGCTCCAACTTCTTCACCCTCTAGTTCTTCTTGTTATGTTTGCCCCTTCCGGCGATGATTCTGGTGAAGAGCGACCTCGCTCTGATACCACTTGTTGGGACCAAAATGTAGCTAGAGGGGGGTGAATAGCTCATCGCGTTGCTCGTGGTCGGCGTTTCTTGTTTCTTCAAAGATATGCAGCGGAAATACAAGAAACAACTACAACAACGCTAACAAATAGATTTTACTTGGTATCCACCTCACAAGAGGTGACTAGTCCAAGGATCCACGCACACACACACACCTCCACTAATAAACACTCATTTTCGGTAACTACCGAAGGCGGAGACGCCCTACAAGACTCTCAATACAGAAAGAAAGGAAATGGAACAAAAGTATAAGCAAAGCTTACAATGAATACAAGAAACCCTAACCCTAGCTTTCTTCTTCTTGCTTTTGATCCGCCTCTTGACTTGGAAGAGCCTCCAAGAACCTTCAAGAACTGGCGATCTGGAGCTTAGAGAGAGCTGTGGAGTGCTGTCGAGGATCTGGAGTGAACAGTGCAAAGTCTGCCGAAGAAGACGCACGCCAATGGCCTTTATCTGCTCTAACAGTCAGATCCCGATTGATTGGATTGCTCCCAATCGATCGGGGAGGCTTTGGATCGATCAGTGGATCGATCCAGAGCGCCTCTGTGCTCTGGGAATTTGCCTGGATCAATCGACCGATCGATCCAGGGCTTATCACGACAAATTGCAGCTTCCCAATCGATCCACTTATCGATTGGGACCTATGGATCGATCAACCGATCGATCCAGCAGGATTCTGTGTGCTCGCGACTGCCTCCCAATCGATCCACTAATCGATTGGGATAAAGGCTTCTTGCAGGGACTCCCCAATTGATCGACCGATCGATTGGGCTCCAGCCAATCGATTGGCTGATCGATCCAGCTGCTGGTTTTTGCCCAAAACCAAGTCCCAAGTCCCAAGCCCCCAAACCAACATCCGGTCAATCCATGACCTATTGGTTCATCATGCCTAGCATCTGGTCACCATTGACCGGCTAGGACTTCCTCACCAAGTGTCTGGTCAATCCCTTTGACCCACTTGGACTTTTCTCCTCTTGCCAAGTATCCGGTCAATCCCTTTGACGTACTTGGACTTTCACCAGATGTCTAGTCAACCTTGACCCATCTGGATTTCCCCGTGCCTGGCTTTACTCACCAGGACTTCTCTTCTGCCTAGCTTCACTCACTAGGACTTCTCTTCTGCCTGGCTTCACTCACCAGGTCTTTCACCTAGCTTCACTCACTAGGATTTTCACCTGGCTTCACTCACCAGGATTTTCCTCTGCTTGGCTTCACTCACCAGGACTTTCACCTGGCTTCACTCACCAGGATTTTCCTTTTGCCTAGCTTCACTCACTAGGTCTTTCACCTGGCTTCACTCACCAGGATTTTCCTTCTGCCTACCTTCACTCACTAAGTCTTTCACCTGGCTTCACTCACCAGGATTTTCCTTCTGCCTAACATCCCAGTTAGGACTTCCCAGTCAAGTATCTGGTCAACCATGACCTACTTGACTCTTCTTCAAACAACTTGATCAGACCCTGATCAGAGGGGAATTGCACCAAACAATCTCTCCAAATGAACAACTACACCTGCACTCGTCCATATCATCGAAGTCTTGTATTGTCAAACATCGAAACTCAAACCAAGACTCAAGCTTGGTCAACCAGGTCAACCTTAACCTGAGGGATATTGCACCAACAGTTATTATATTTCCTGTGGTTGCTGCTATTTACACATGCTGTTATTGCTTACTTATGCTGCTGTGGTATATTTATGCTACCGTTGCTTCTTGCTGTTGTTCACTTATGCCGATAGGTTGCCTTATGTTGAGATATGCTTTCATTGTAGGTGGTTAGACCTTGGTTTATTTATTGGAAATGTTTACATAGCTTACACATTACCTCTGTAGTTATGGGCAGTACTATAGCAGAATAATACCATTTCTGACCTTCTATATCTAGCCTAGGATATGGTTTTAGGTATGAGCATCTAATGTGGTTCTGTTTTAGTATCTGCTATTTCTTTTATGAGACTGTATACTCTTGGCTCACTTTTTAGTGGTATATTATGTTCATGCACTATCTTTCTTTACCCGCTGAGTTCCAATACCCACCATCCCATAAAATGGTTTTCTTTCACCAGGTAACATGTAGATGATTGAGAAGTTGCTTGGAGAGATGCCGGCTGCCAGTCCCATGTCACACTCGAGGACAGTTACTTTTCGATCTTATTTCTATTTGGTAGTATAGTGGTTTTGTGCATTTTATTTTTCAATAAGTCGATGTGGATTTTGGGGTTTAATGTGGTGGTTGCAGGTATTTTATTAGTGTCGTCGTTGGTCTTATGTTCGTATGATTTTGTGTTTTCCGCTGTGCATGTTTACTTTCAGCCGTGTAGGTTTATTAAACTGTGTGGTTGTGTTTATTTTGTTCCAGCCGAGTAGGCTGATGATATAAACTGTGTGGTTGTGCTTATATCCAGCCGTGTGGGCTGTTGTATTATGTTATATGTTTGTGTGTATGTATTTATTGCTTCATATTGTCACTCATACAGAGGAGATACTGCCGGATTTTTGTCTGATAGAGACTCCTCTGGGGCGTGACAGTCGTGTGGACCTAGCAGAGATAAAGGAGAGGGCAGTCATGTGACTTCACAGGACCGTGTGAATCCAGCCAAGTGGAAGAAGAGGGTGACCTTATGAATCCATACGGTCATGTGAAGCTAGCAGAGAGGAAGCCGACCCAGGCCGTGTTAATCGACACGGCCATATGAACCCAGCCGAGAGGAAGAAGAATTATGTTGTGTCAACCAATATGGTCGTGTGGAGAGACCTTGGACCGAGTTGTGTCTTTAACACACAGTCGTGTCGAGGCCTTGTCCACCGCGCCACCACCTCAAAATCACCTTATCCACCCCTTTCTTATCTCCAATCCTTTTTCTCCTCAATCCTACTTCATCTACATCGCAAATCTAGATCTTAGACTCTCTTTCTCCAAGATTCAAATCTAGATTTAACTCCCAAATCTAAGAATCCCTCATCATCATCATCATCTTATTATTCCTCCTCATTTTTTAAGATCTACCTCTTCTCACAAAATCTCTCTTGCTTTTTCTTCAATTAATTACTCTCCCTCACTTATCTTCCCATCATGTCTCATCTTTTAAAAATAATTCAACGTGGAGTGGCAGATCTAGCAGAGGAAAGAACCGGGAGGGGACAAAGGTGAAGGAAAAGCTATATCAAAGGGCAAAGGCAAGCGGAGCGCACGCGACGAAGGCAACGACAATGAGTATTGTATTATTTTTAGAAATGAAGAACATAAATCTAGATATGATTCTCTTGTTGTTAGAAAGATTGTTTACACTAGATATATGGATCCAACCACCATGGATGTTTTGAGTATTAGGGATGATATGGATTGGATGATTTGCACTTTTGATTAGAATGATATGATGTACACACATCTACCGACATATCCCCGCCTTGTCCTTGAGTTTTTGAGTTTAATTGAGATCCACTTCACTTCCAAAGAGGATTATATTGGCAATATCAGTTTTAGACTGATGAACCAAGAATTTTAGTGGATATTTAGTGATTTTAATAATTATTTTGGCCTAACTACCGGTGGTTCTCGTAGATTTGATCCAAATTTTAATTGGAATGGATTTTGGAATTCTATTATCGGGTTAAAAAATTCCTATAAGTCGTCTAGATCTAAGACTTCCCATATACAAAATTCCATATTCAAATACCTTCACCGTATAATGAGCAAAACTATATTTGGTAGAGGGGATAGTGATGGAGTAGTTAGAAAGACGGAACTTTACTCTCTTTTAGCTATACTCAATAAAGTTGATTTTGATATCGGTTTTCATTTTCTGCAAAACCTTGTGAGAGCCAGGAAAGTAACCTCGGGATTGATAGTCTTTGGTGGATTGATCACCTAAATAGCTATAAATCTGGATTGTGAACTTGATGAGTTAGAAGTCATTCATGGC
Source organism: Zingiber officinale (assembly GCF_018446385.1). Lineage (NCBI taxonomy): Eukaryota > Viridiplantae > Streptophyta > Magnoliopsida > Zingiberales > Zingiberaceae > Zingiber > Zingiber officinale. The sequence goes on from NC_056004.1 coordinate 50,528,036, forward strand.
AACAACAAGATCGATATCAATGTATGTTGATATGGGTTAGGTTTCATGGATCCCCTATAAGTAAGGGAAAGGAGATAACCAAGTGGAGAAGATAGATCAATATTGACTGGGATATACCTCAAAGGAGGTAGGCCAATATCGAGCAGGACATACTTCCGAAGAAGAAGAATAATATCGGCCAGGATATACCTCATAGGAGGTAGGCCAATATCGGTTGGGATATACCTCAAAGGAGGTAGACCAATATCGATCAAGATATACCTCAAAGGAGGTAGGCCAATATCGGTCGGGATATACCTCAAAGGAGGTAGACCAATATCAATCAAGATATATCTCAAAGGAGATAGGCCTCAAAGGAGATAGGCTAATATCGATTAACATATACCTCAAAGGAGATAGACCAATATCGGTCGGGATATACCTAAAAGGAGGTAGGCCAATATCAGCCGGGATATGCCTCCAAGGAGGCAGACCCATATCGATCAAGATATACCTTCTGGAAGGAAGGCCAATATCGGCCGGGATATGCCTCCAAGGAGGCAGACCCATATCGATCGAGACATACCCTCAGGAAGGAAGGCCAATATCGGCCGGGATATGCCTCCAAGGAGACATACCTATATCGATCAAGATATACCTTCAGAGAGGTTAGCTAAGATCAGCCGGGATATACCTTAAAAGAGGAAGGCCAATATCGACCGGGATATACTCCTGAGTGAGTAGACCAGTATCGATCGAGACATACCCTGAGGAAGGAAGACCAATATCGGCCGGGATATGCCTCCAAGGAGGCAGACCCATATCGATCAAGATATACCTTCAGGGAGGTTAGATAAGATCAGTCGGGATATATCTCAAAAGAGGAATGCCAATATCGGTCGGGATATACTCCCGAGTGAGTAGACCAGTATCGATCGAAACATGCCTTTAGGAGGGAAAACCAATATCGGTCGGGCTGAATAATACCTTGAAAAGATAATTATTACATACTTGATAAAATATAGCCTAGTGCTAGCTGGGATAATAAACATAGAGGAGCTCGGACGGGCATTGCCCAAGGAGCCTCATGTGAGGTAATAATAATTGACCAAACCTAGTTAAGCTCAGCTTCGACCAATACAAGGAACATTGTTATATTAAGCTATCTATATAGCAAAAATAGGAAGGGCGAGTAGGAACGATAGAAACGCTTTAAAAGGACTTGTGAAACAGGATAGAAGTAAATGTTTCCAATAAAGTAGTTAATGAGGATATTTGCAGTATGTGATTGTATAACAGGTGTTATATATTTGGCGGGAAATGTATTTTTAGACTATTTTGCATATACTAGACGGCAAAGAAGGTACATTTGGGGTACAAAAAAGATTCGTTAAATGTCATTTACCACAAGTATGCAGCTTACGTTATCTCATAACAAACTCTAACAAGCCGGGGTCCACTTCATGACTGCGGAGGTTATATGAAGTGGTATAAAAAGGGGAATCCTCTTCGTTGGCTAAGTAAGTTCACATCATTGTGCACACTCATAACCCTAATCTTCAACTACTGTTCATCTTCTTCTTCTCCTTCCTTCCTTCACACCGAGAGAGATCACTGACTTGAGCGTCGGAGGGCCTAGCCAGGGATTCCCACCCCGGTCTTAGGTCACTGACGATAGTGTTGGTTGGTCTCTTGTGCGCAGGGAGCCTTGGAAGCTCCGGATCTGGATTTTCTTCTGTTAGATTTCCTTCTCGCCATTGGGGCTTTGCACCAGGAAGGTATTCTGTGATTCTACTCTCTCCAATCCGCTTTGGGTTTCTCAGATTGGCATTCAGTCAGGTATTATTCTTCATCAAGGTAGTAGGTTTTTTCCTTCTAGCTCTCCGTTTTGTCAAGCTTCTCAGACAGGATCAAATTTGGCGTCGTCTGTGGGAAACTTCACCTGAATCTGAGACTACAAGATGGAAGAGGCTGGAAAATTAAACCTACTCACCATTAGCCGTGAAGATATGGATTTCCTCATTAATTCTCATGTACAAAAAGCCTTGCAACAACAACAACAACAACTTCAAGCGCATACTGGAGCTACTCTGCCAACAGATCATAATCCAGCGATTTCAACTACTGAGCACCGGAAAGGAAAAGAGCCAAAAGAGGAAGAACATGCATATTTTCCTCCAGTTACGGTTTCTCCGATAAGGCATCCGCGAGCCTTTCTTCGCACTCCCATGGAGAAGGAGGGTCAAAGGCCCGTGTTCCAAGAATCTTCTGGCGAAGCACCAGACAGAGAAAAGCGTAAGATTAAAATGATAACTAGTGATAGCTCACCAGAAAAAGTCATCTCTCCATTCTCTCAAAGTGTACTGGATGATTCGCTTCCTAAGCGGTATCAAAATCTTCAGATCGACGAGTACACCGGAACCACAGATCCAGAGGATCATCTATTGAAATTCGAGAATGTGGCATTATTACAACAATTCTCTGATGGGGTGAAATGTCGGATGTTTCTTACTACACTCAGAGGAGCTGCACAATGCTGGTTTAAGAGACTGCTAGAGAAATCTATCCGAAAATTTAAGGACTTCAAGAAAGTTTTTCTACATCACTTTTCTAGTAACAAAAGGTATCATAAGACTCCTTGGAGTCTATTTTCAATTAAACAAGCATCCAAAGAGTCCATCCGAGCCTACATCAAAAGGTTCAATCAGGTAGCTATCGATGTACCCAATGCTACTACTAAAATATTAGTGAGCGCTTTCTCTGAAGGTTTAAATGATAATGATTTCTTTAAAGATCTGGTAAGAAATCCTCCTGCCAATTTTGACTCCTTAATTGAACGAGCCACTGAATTTATTAATGTTGAGGAAGCTCAAGCCGCCCGCAGAAAAGAGGGCACTACTTCTTCTCCTACTTCGATTAAGGAGAAAGCTCCTACTCCTGTTCCTCCACCTAGAGGACCTCGGGTAGTTCATCCACCTCATCGTCATCCAGAATATTGCCCGCAAGCAGTACATCATGTGGAGATACAGCCAGAGGCACCGAGAAGATGGTGCACTTATCATAAAACTAGCAGTCATCATACCGAACACTGTTTTGTTTTAAGAAATAAAAGAGCAAATAGGGAGCGCTACCAAAGACAAAATTATTATCGGCAGCAGTATCCTAGGCAACAAAGTCCGCTCAAATTGTAATATCGCCCGGTCGAGCCTCGGCAGGATGCGTTGCCTACCCCGGTCGGTACAAGCCAGGTGTCGGAGAAGGCTCCTTCTGAAACCATGACAGCCAGACAAGAAGAAAATAGGAGTAATGCCGCCCGGGGCAATATCAATATGATCGCAGGCGGGCCCACTGATGGGGATTCTAATAGGGCCAGAAAAGCACATGCACGAAGATTTGAGATTCATGCTGTGGGGTGTAGCATGGAACGAGCAGCCGGTCCCGAAATAAGTTTCGGGCCTAGAAATCTTGAAGGGGTGGAAATACCCCATGATGATGCCTTGATAATCAAGGCCGTGATAGCCAACTATACTATTTCTTGTACCTTTATTGACACTGGTAGTTCTGTCGATATTATCTTTAAGAAGGCCTTTGATCAATTACAGATCGACCCGAGCGAACTTCAACAGATGGTAACTCCTCTATATGGATTCACGGGTAATGAAGTACAACCGCTTGGTCAAATAAAGCTGGCCATATCTCTAGGGGAGGAGCCCCTAATGAGAACAAGAAGATCTTGTTTTATGGTGGTGGATGCCCCGTCTTCTTATAATGTGATACTGGGTCAACCGGCCCTAAACGAGTTTAGGGCCGTCGTTTCTACTATCTGTCAAAAAAATAAATTTCCTGTTGATGATCAGGTTGGAGAAGTACGAGCTGATCAAAAGATAGCTCGAAAATGTTATGTAGAGATCGTTCAGGCTGAAGCTAATGCTGCCCGAAAAATTCAAAAAATGGAAGTCAATGTCATTCAGGAAAAGACGCCTGTGCTGGTTTATGAAGAAAAGGAAGAAGTCCAGATTCAGACCGGGTGACCTGAAGCTACTACTTACATTGCTGCTAATCTTGATCCCACTCTGAAAGCTGAACTGGTGCAATGCCTGAAGAATAATAATGATGTGTTTGCCTGGACGCCCAAAGAGGTCTCGGGCGTTTCTCCAGCAGTCATGGAGCATTCTTTGCATGTCTTCCCAGATGCCCACCCGGTTATGCAAAGAAAAAGAAATTTTAGCGCGGAGCAGAACCAGATCATCAAGGAAGAAATAACTAAACTCATGGAGGCTGGTTACATCAGGGAGGTACAATTTCCTAGCTGGCTAGCTAATGTGGTTCTAGTATCTAAGCCAGGAAACAAATGGCGTGTATGCATTGAGTTCCGAGATCTCAACAAGGCTTGTCCAAAAGATTATTATCCATTACCTAGGATAGATCAACTGGTAGACTCCACTGCTGGGTGTGAGTACATCTCTATGTTAGACGCTTATCAAGGCTATCATCAGGTCCCCTAACTAAAGAGGATCAAGAAAAGGTCAGTTTTATAACATCTGAAGGTACTTATTGTTATAATGTTATGCCTTTCGGACTAAAAAATGCAGGAACAACTTATCAGAGGCTTATGAATAAGGTCTTCCAGAAGCAAATTGGAAGAAATATGGAAGTATATGTCGATGATATTTTGATTAAGTCTCTTCAAGCTATTGATCTATGCAGGGATGTAGAGGAGACCTGCAAGACATTGAGGCAATATGGGCTCAAGCTGAACCCAAGCAAATGTCTATTCGGAGCGAAAGGGGGAAAATTCCTGGGATATATGGTGTCCGAGCAAGGAATAGAGGCCAACCCGAGCAAAGTCAAGGCACTTCAGAACATGGAGCCTCCGCGCAACATGAGGGAAGCTCAAAGACTTACTGGCCGGATTACAGCCTTGTCTAGGTTCATTTCCAGATCGGCCGATCGTAGCTTCCATTTCTTTAAGATACTCCGAAAGGCAAACAAATTTCAGTGGAACGAGGAATGTGATAAGACCTTCCAAGAGTTAAAAGATTACTTGTCTACTCTTCCTGTATTAGCTAAGCCTATAGTAGGAGAGACCCTCTGGGTATATCTGTCAGCTAATGAAAACACTGTAGGCTCTGTATTAGTTAGGCAAGAGGGGAAGGAACAACAGCCTGTATATTTCTCTAGCCATTTATTAAAAGGAGCTGAGTGTATATATACTACACTAGAAAAGTTAGCTTATGCATTAGTGTTGACTGCTCGGAGGTTGCGCCCATATTTCTTAGCACATGAAATTGTTGTATTGACCAACAGTACCCTCGGACGGGTGCTACTCAACCTAGAGGCATCAGGTCGGCTGATCAAATGGATGACTGAACTTGGTGAATATGACATACAGTATCAACCTCGCTCGGCCATCAAGGCACAAGCTCTAGCAGATTTCATTATAGAAGTTCAAGGCCCCGAGGAAGAAAATATTTGGAAAATTTATGTGGATGGCTCCTCAACCAGACAAGGTAGCAGAATTGGTGTTCTTCTTATATCTCCAAGGGAAGACATACTCCAACTCTCTATCAGATTGAATTACAGAGCCATTAACAATGAGGTAGAATATGAAGCCTTGATAGCTGGATTGCAAGCCGCTCAGCATATAGGAGCAGCTCGAGTCCTCATCTATTCTGATTCTCAATTAGCAGCCCAACAACTATCAGGTAATTTTGAAATTAATAATGACAAGCTTAAGTTATATGCTGAGGCATTTGATAAGTTAAAGTCCCAGTTTCAAGAAGTAAATATACAAAAGGTTCATCGATCTGAAAATCAGGTAGCAGATGAACTGGCTAAGCTGGCCTCCGCTATAACACCATGGAATTTGGATCGGCTAGTGGAACAAACTCTGTTAATATCTTGTATTGAAAGACAAGCCGATGCAGAAATATAAGGCGATTGGAGGGCCCAAATCATATTGTATTTACAACAGGGTATTCTTCCGAGTAATGTAGAATAAGCAAGGATATTCAAGAAAAAAGCTGCTCAGTATACTATGATAGGAGAACAGTTATATAAAAGAGCTTTTTCTAGACTTCTGCTCAAGTGTATTGGCACAGAAGATATACAATTTATTTTATGGGAGGTTCATCAAGGCTCGTGTGGTAGTCATATAGGGGAAGATCCTTGGCTCACAAAATTTTACTAGCAGGATATTTCTGGCCTACTCTACACGAGGATGCCAACAAGTTGGTAAGAACTTGTATTTCTTGTCAAAAACATCAAAATATTTTGCATCATCCTACACAGTTATTGAGGACCTCTATAGTCTCATGTCCCTTCGATCAATGGGGCATGGACATAGTAGGCCCGTTTCCTATGGCAGCTGCACAAAGAAGGTTCTTATTAGTAGCAGTGGATTATTTTTCTAAATGGGTAGAAGCAGAACCACTTGCCCGGATTACTGAAGATGTAGTTATTAAATTTCTGTGGAAAAATATCATATGCAGATTCGGCATTCCCCATAAATTAGTCTCTGATAATGGAAGATAATTTCAAGGGGATAGAATTTTAGATCGGTGTAAAAGTTATGGTATTATTCAGGCCTTCACCTCTGTAGCTTATCCGCAAAGTAATGGTCAAGCGGAAGTAACCAATAGAGAAATTATAAGGGGTTTAAAAACTAAATTGGATCATGTCGGAGGTAGCTGGGTAAATGAATTACCCAGCGTTCTTTGGGCATACCGTACTACACCTCGAGAAGCTACAGGAATTACTCCTTTTCAATTAGTCTATGGAGGAGAAGCAATAATTTCCATTGAGGTGGGAGTAGAATCTGATAGAAAACAATTATATGATGCCGACAATGATGGTCAACGACTCATGGAGCTAGACCTGATAGAGGAAATTAGAGATAAAGCTGTAACTCGTCTCGCCTCATATCGACAACGAATGAGGCAAAATTATAACAGAAGAGTTATCCCCAGATTTTTCCAAGTGGGAGATCTAGTATGAAAGCGTATTAAGCCTGTCGGGGATGTTAGTAAGTTAGCACCGCAATGGGGAGGACCTTACAAAGTGGTGGAAAAGCTCGCATCAGGTTCATATTATCTCCAGGATACTGAAGGAAGAATTCTTGAACGTCCCTGGAGTGCAAATCATTTACAACCTTACCAAACCTAACATGATCATACCCTTCAAGAATACATCTGAAGGAACAGATCGTAATTATTCGAAGTAAGTTCCCAGTGAGCTGAGGACAAGTATGCTTACAGTTTATGTACTCTATTTCTTTCAATAGATACAATGCAAGATAAATATCGCCCAAGAAATAAATACAGTTCACGCAGATTGACAATTATTGGCCGAACTTTTATAATCTAACGATCAACGGTTGGGAACCCTAAGGATCTACCCAACTTCCTTAAGAAAAACTCAGAAGCCTTAAAACCATTACAAGGTCAGTGCAAGCAATATAATTCTGCATAAAAGCATAGTCGATCGGGAAATCTCATGAAGTAACTCGGACGGGTCTTCATGGGAGGAACTGGAGACTTTAAACTATCACAGAACATAGTCGATCGGGAAATCTCATGAAGTAACTCGGACGGGTCTTCATTTGAGGAACCGGAGACTTTAAACTATCACAGAACATAGTCGATCGACAAATCTCATGAAGTAACTCGGCCGGGTCTTCATGGGAGGAACCGGAGACTTTAAACTATCACAAAACATAGTCGATCAGGAAATCTCATGAAGTAACTCGGACGGGTCTTCATGGGAGGAACCGGAGACTTTAAACTATCACAGAACATAGTCGATCGGGAAATCTCATGAAGTAACTTGGACGGGTCTTCATGGGAGGAACCGGACACTTTAAACTATCACAGAACATAGTCGATCGAGAAATCTCATGAAGTAACTCGGACGGGTCTTCATGGGAGGAACCGGAGACTTTAAATTATCAAAGAGCAAAGTCGATCGGGAAATCTCATGAAGTAACTCGGACGGGTCTTCATGTGAGGCACCGGAGACTTTAAACTATCATCAGAACATAGTCGATCGGGAAATCTCATGAAGTAACTCAGACGAGTCTTCATGGGGGGAACCGGAGACTTTAAACTATCACAAAACATAGTCGATCAAGAAATCTCATGAAGTAACTCGGACGGGTCTTCATGGGAGGAACTGGAGACTTTAAACTATCATAAAAGCATAGTCGATCGGGAAATCTCATGAAGTAACTCGGATGGATCTTCATGTGAGGCACCGGAGACTTTAAACTATCATCAGAACATAGTCGATCGGGAAATCTCATGAAGTAATTCAGACGAGTCTTCATGGGAAAAATCGGAGACTTTAAACTATCACAAAAACATAATTGATCGAGATCATATTGTTAAGTTATACATATTTCTTCACAAAAATCATTGGACGTTTTACACTGAATTAAAAGACAAGGTTCGAGGGGGATTCTATACATATATACATACGTTACATTTCCTATCTGGAGGCCCGTTTACATGAAGCTCTTTATTTAAAATCGTCCGGGGTATTATACCCAGCTCGGAGCTCAAGAGTCTTATAAAATTCCTTACATGAAATCGTTCAGGATTATTCATTCTTTTGAAGTATGAAGCATACTTGGCACATGCCTATCTGGGTGAAACTTAGGGAGATCATGGAAATTGTTACTGATCAAAGTTATATGGTCGTGGGAGATGTTATCGGCAAAGAAGTTTATTAAGACAAGATTTAATCTCAAAAATCAAGCAAGGAATTCTTGAATAAAATAGCACTTATACTCAATATCTGGAAACATTTCAAAGGGAGCCATCTCAGGCTAACACAAGCTGGAAAAGGAAACAGGTAAGTATCAAAACTTTCCCCTACATTGCAATCACTTAATTACAAAGTTTTCAGTTACAATTCTTTTCATTACAAGTTTTTTCATTGCCTATCTTTTTGAATACATAGCCATGCTTACTTAAAATGACTCGTTAAATCTTCGGGTAATTCTTTGTTAAGTCTGCGACGGCTTATAAATGAAGGAGACTCCTTAGGTAGATAACCACCCTCTCTCAGTTGTTGAAGAATTCCCGACACAGAATGATTTAAAGCTCCTACCATTCGACGGACATATTCTTGAACAAATGCCGGAGACTTTAGATAAGCTATACGCAACTCTTCCCATCGGTTCTTCTCCTGCTCCTTATAACTCTGAAAATCATCTTGTAGTTTAGTGTTTTGATCTTTTAAAGCATCTTTCTCCAATTTGAGTTGTTCCAGTTCCTTTTGGAGCACTGATAGCTCGGCATCTTGAGCCTTTCTTTGCTCTTGTTCCTGTAGGATAGCGAAATCATGAGAGGCTAGGTCTTGAGCTTGTTCAAAAAGACAGACATTATGAAGCTTCTCTACTTTCTCTAAAACAAGGCTTTTATGAGAAGTGTCTAAGAGAGCTTTTTCCTTTAAAGCAATTTCCAGTGGAAGACCAGAATGTAATCGGTCCACCTGTAGCTCTAAAGTTCTCCTTGCAAGCTCTTTTTCTTTCAATAATTGCTGCGATTCCTGTAATTCCTGCCTCAATACCCTTAGTTGTTGATCTTGCAAGACTACTTCCTCTTGCAACTGAGTCTGGTCATCATGAGAAGGAGGTAGGGTAGCTTTCAATGTCTCTATTTGAGCTTTTAGCTTATTGTTCTCCCGGTCCCGAGCCATAAGTAGCTGGTCTATGTGAAGACTTGAGGCAAGGAACTAAACAAAATAATGATATAGTTAGAGATAGTGATAAGAAATTAACAACATATAACTAAGAATACTTACAGCGACCGCTTGACGACTGTGGTGGTCGGCCCGATTTGAAAGACTAATGCCCCTTAGTTGTTCTTGGCCATGTAGCCAAGATTCAACCAATAGGCCTTGTAGTTGTAGGGAGCCATAACTAGACGGATCAGAGGTATGTCCCATTTGAGAAGGTAGACCCACATCTTGTTTGAATAAAGGTGGGGGAACGGAGGAAGAAGGAGGTAGAGAGGAAGAAGACGCAATAGAAGGAAAAGAAGTAGTAGAAACAAGAACGGCAGAAGAAGAACCGGATGGGATGGAAGGTGGTAATGCAATGGGTGCTGACTCAATTGTCGAAACACGAATTATAGAGGGCCCTGCACTGGGGGAAGATCTCTGGCAAGGTGTTCATTTTTCTCGAAACCCAGAAGCCAAAGGAGGCAAGGCCAATGCAAGAGGTTGAGAAGACATAGAAGGGATAACGACCATCTCAAAAGCAGAAGCAGAAGATGTTGAAACAATAGCAGAAGAAGAGGGGATGAGCAGAGCAGGTCTCATCATCTTAAGAGTAGGATTGGAGATAATATGGGTAGGGGGCATTGGTGCCTTACCTCTCTCAAGAGAAATAGGCGCCGGAACAAGAGGAGCGTGTACAAAAGTACCAAAAAGATCGCTAAAAGGAGCATCCTCAGTAAGCTTCAGTTTTTGACTAAGGCAATAAAAGGTTGTTCTTCTTCCTCGTCCATGGCTGCAACAGCTTCTGCTTGTTGCTCTTCTTTAGACAGCAGGCCTAGGGTAGAGGAATTAGGATTAGCTCGGCGAGTTCGCAGCCACTCTTCTCCGAGATTATTCACAAAAGACTTAGTCATAGTAGGGTTCTTGTACATGAAAGCCGGAAGAAGAGCATCAGCTGAAACACAGGAACTAAGCACCATTATAAAGGAGATATACCAATCAATAAATGTAGGGAAAAATGTCTATACTTACCGAAAGAGCCGTCCAAGGGAGTGTCAATGTTGTTTATCCCAAAATGAAACATCAAACCCTTCACAATTAAATGCGGCAAGCTAAATTTTGCTCCCCTTAGTTTTGATAAAGCAAAGGTAACAGAGGGATCACTAAGGAGATTGTGGGTACTAGGAACTGGAGGTAGATCATATATCCATTGGATAGGAAAAGGAGGAGGAGAAGGGAGACGCATAAATAAAAATTTGTGATACCATTCCCCTTGAGGAGGAATTCGGTTGAACAAAATAGCCTTGGGACGAGATTGGAATTTGAAGACACCAATATCTACTTGACGAGGAACAAAGAAGTGATGAAAAAGACGAGGGGATAAAGGAAAATCTAACAGTTTAGACACCCCGACAAAACCCATAAGAATAGAAAAAGACTGAGGGACAAACTGATTAAGGGGAATGTTAAAGTAGAGGCTAACGTCAGGAAAAAAGGGGTGAAGAGGGAATCGAAAATCTTGTAGGACTTGGTCCTGGAAAATAGATATACACCCTAAAGGAGGAAGATGTGGACTATCCTGAGGAGTAGGACGAACTATATAGAAAGGAAAACCATAGCTCGCCTTTAAATCCACTTCCTCTGTCTCTATGAGGTCGGAAGAACACGAAAGACCACACAGGAGAAGAAGTAGACATGGTAGAACAGTAGAAGGAGGATGAATCGAGGAAGATGAAGAGAAAAGTTGGAAAGCGGAAGAGAACTTCTTAAAACCCTTGTTTTCCTTTCGGTCCTGCACTAAAACCCCCAAATGAAGATAGCAGAAGAAATAGGAAAAGGAAAAGTACTCGGAATTCCAATCGTCATAAATAGGTAATGACATTAAAGGATAAAATCAAATTCCAAAAAGGAAGATGAATCCCAAGAAAGAGATGTTAAGTTGAGTAATCTTCCTCGAAAAATGCGACTAAATTTCCCAAGATATAATTTCAGTTCTTAAGAGAGTCCGACAAATATAAGAAAAATTGGTCAGGTACTATAAGTTCAGATTATTTGTTTAAATAAAACAACAACCCCAAATGGGCATAATAGACCAGGCGAAAGTTGAGTATGAGACATTAGTCGATAGACAGGACTTGGTTAAGAAGATACTGGATGAGATTCATAAATATGAATCGGTCGGTCATAGTAGACCGACCGAGATAAATACTATTCTAATATGTCGATCAGAAGTTTATAATGGTAAGTCAGGTGACATCCACCATGATAAAACCATATGAAATTTGGTTAAGTATAATACATAAGATGATACGCATAAATACAAGTATAAATTAATCAAGTATAACAAATCGACCAATATTGAGAATATTACAATAGGACTGTACTAAATTAAACGGAACACAATTAGCTATAAAATATCAGACGATATTTGCCAGCGTTGATATACACCGGCCGGTCACGATAGAACGGTCGAAATAAAGAACATTATAATATGTCGAGCAGAGTTTTATGGTGGCCAACCAGGTGACATTCAATATGTTGGGTTTTTCGGGCTGCAAAAACCGCTTTTTACATTGCGGAAACCATGAAATCCCCTGCCACCGGATCCGTGCGAAGAATAAAATTTCATATACATGTTTTCTACTCCTAAATCTACACTAGATCTACAAGATCAGAGGGTATACCTTTGAAGCGAAGCCCTTCGCGTAATCCCACTCGTCCTAGGTTCGCTAGATCTCGAGAGTATCAAGGTAGATACTCCTCTATGCGTATCCACACGAACAAATCGATGGAGGAGAAACTTTAGAGTGTGATAGCACTCTATGAAGTTTTAGCCAAGGGTGGAGGAGAGGGAGAGAAGAAAGAGCTTGAGGAAGAAGAAGATGGAGTTACCACACAAAATGAAACTCCACACAAGTACTAAAGCGGTCGGCCACTTTTCATGAGGAGTTATATACTCCATGGAATTTCAAGAGTCAAAAACTCTTGATCTCCCTCATGAGGTGGCACACACATGTGCTAGCCTTGATGATATGACACATCACCATTAGCCACATAATACCAACTCACCAATGAGGTGGCAAATGGTCAAGTCAAACTTGACCCTTCATCTTCTTCTCAAGTCAAGTCAAACTTGACCACTTCTCTCCCTTGGTTGATCTAATCTAACCATTGGTTCAAGTCAATTTTAATTTAATGAATCTCTATTCATTGAATTAAATTAATTAAATGAGTCTAAGTCCAAATTAGACTCACTAAATACATGAACCAAATTGATTCTAACTCAATTAGCACAATTTGGATTACTCTTAATCCAATTTGGTTCATCACATGAACCTAATCCTTTAGGTTCATCAAATGAACCTAATCTCCATCTAATTGTCCTTTGTGTGTGACCCTATAGGTTCTTATAACATTGGCAATACTCCTAAATCTATTTAGAAGCATAAGTAATGAGCGGTATCTAGTAACACATCATTACTACTCAAGTTATAAGAATGTTGAGATCCAACATCACCTTGTGACTACTGATTGTGACTTCTCACAATATATGACATTGTCCTTCTATCCTAGACATCTAGATTGATCAATATGAGGCATAGACCGTCTCATCCTCTAATTAATCTAAATCTTGAACTCCAAGTAGACTCACTCAATCAAATGAGCTCAATATCTCATATTGACTCATTTGGGCATGGCCATGCACTTAGTGGTGTCACTCTATCAAGAATATCGATGTCTCGCCCGTCATATTGGAGGGATAGATCCCATCTACATCACTCACATCCCTTCGTATAATTTGTTACATACCCAGTAATCGCCTTTATAGTCCATCCAGTTACGGGTGACGTTTGACGAAGCCAAAGTACGTAACTCCTTATGTAGGGAACCATGGTGACTTCAGGTCCAAGGACTAGTAGTCATACTAATAGCCACATGAGAAAGTATATGACACTCATATAACGATCCATGATACTTTCTCATGGCGGGTCATTCAATATGCATTCTCCAATGCATACCCATGTGTCAACTTGATATCTCCATATCCATGACTTGTGAGATCAAGTCATCGAGTTGACCTACATGCTAGTCTCGTCGCATTAACATTGTCCTTGAATGTTAATACTCGACTAGGAATGATTAAGAGTAGTGTTCCCTATATCATCTCACAATCGATTCAACCAATCGATTGATATAGGTAAGAATCTTCTACTCAAGGACGCTATTATACTTAGTTATTTGGCACCAATACAAGTAAGTATAATAACCAAAAAAACAAATGCCTTTTTTTATATACAAGAATATGATACAACGAGTCCATACAATAATCATCAAATGATTGACTCTAGGGCTCTAACTAACAATCTCCCACTAGTACTAGTGCCAATCAGTGTAAGATCTAAGCCCCAATGACCTATTGTGACCATCATGCTTTCTCTGTGCCAAAGCCTTGGTCAAGGGATCTGCGATGTTAGCCTCCCTAGGTACTCTGTAAATCTTCACATCTCCTCTCTCGATAATCTCTCGAATGAGATGGAAGCGCCGTAGTATGTGTTTGGTCCGCTGGTGTGAGCGAGGTTCCTTAGCCTGCGCAATTGCTCCATTGTTGTCACAATAGAGCTCAATAGGGTCAACGATGCTAGGAACCACCCCTAGTTCAGTGATGAACTTGCGGATCCAAACTGTCTCCTTTGCTGCTTCTGATGCAGCAATATACTCGGCCTCTGTCGTAGAATCAGCTACTGTGTCCTGCTTCGAACTCTTCTATCTCACAGCACCACCATTTATGCAAAACACGAACCCTGACTGCGATCGATAATCATCCTGGTCGGTCTGGAAGCTGGCATCACTGTAACCCTTTACAGCTAGCTCATCATAGCCTCCATATATCAAGAAATATTCTTTAGACCTTCTTAAGTACTTAAGAATATTCTTGACCGCTATCCAGTGACTTTCACCTGGATCTGACTGGTATCTGCTCGTCATGCTCAAAGCATACGAGACATTAGGAAGAGTACATAGCATGACGTACATGATAGATCCTATGGATGAAGCATAAGGGATCTAATCCATACGGTCTCTCTCCTCTCTAGAAGAGGGACCATGAGTCTTCGAAAGACTCACACCATGTGACATCGGTAGAAATCCCTTCTTGGAGTTCTGCATAGCAAACCGTAGGAGTACCTTGTCAATATATGTACTCTGACTTAGGCCAAGCAACCTCTTAGATCTATTTTTATAGATCTGTATGCCTAGAATGCGGGATGCTTCACCTAAGTCCTTCATTGAGAAACAAGTCCCTAGCCAAGTCTTGACAGACTGTAGCAAAGGGATGTCTTTCCCAATGAGTAGTATGTCATCCACATACAATATGAGGAACACAACTATGTCCCCTACAACCTTCTTGTAGACACAAGGCTCATCTTCATTCTTGATGAAACCAAACTGTTTGATTGCATCATCGAATCGAAGATTCCAGCTTCGAGAAGCTTGCTTTAGTCCATAAATGGACCTATGCAGCTTGCATACTCTGCTAGTATGCTGTGGATCTACAAAACCCTCAGGTTGTGTCATGTACACATCCTCGAGCAGGTTTCCATTCAGAAACACGGTTTTGACATCCATCTGCCAGATCTCATAATCGTGGTACGCTGCAATAGCAAGCATGATCTGAATGGACTTAAGCATCGCAACTGGAGAAAAGGTTTCATCATAGTCAATACCATGAATCTGCTTGAAACCTTTAGCTACCAAATGACCCTTATAAATAAGTCCATCCATGTCAGTCTTTCTCTTAAAGACCCACTTACACCCAATGAGTTTTACCCCTTCAGGTGGATCAACCAAAGTCCATACTTGGTAAGTGTACATGGATTCCATCTCGGATCTCATGGCCTCTAGCCATTTCTCGGAATCTGGTCTCATCATAGCTTTCTGATAGGAGGTGGGCTCATCCTCTATGAGCACAACATCATCATGGTCAGACAAGAGAAATGAATATCTCTCAGGCTGACGACGTACCCTATCAGACCTGCGAAGAGGTATGTCTACTTGAACTGGTTGTTGTTCCTCAACTCCTTGTGAAACAACATCATCCACAACACTTTGTGGTTCCAGTTCAACTTCCATTGAGGCTTTAGTGCTATTGTTCGCATCTTGAACTTCTTCAAGATCGAACGTACTCCCACTAGTCTTTCTAGAAACAAAATCCCTTTCTAGAAAAACCCCAGTCTTAGCCACAACTATCTTATGTTGACTGGGAATGTATATGTAATATCCCTTCGTTTCCTTGGGATATCCAATAAAATAACACTTGTCGGATTTGGGTCCCAGTTTGTCTGACACTTGACGTATAATGTAAGCCTCACAACCCCAAATCCTCATAAAAGACACCTGGGCATCTCTCCCAGTCCATATCCTATATAGTGTCTTTATCACAACCTTGGATGGAACTCGGTTGAGAATAAGGCTGCTGTGTCTAGAGCATAGCCCCAAAGGAATGTAGGAAGATCTGTGTGACTCATCATAGACCGTACCATATCTAATAAGGTACGATTTCTCTTTTCGGATACACCATTCCACTGTGGTGTTCCAGGAGGAGTGAGTTGGGATAGAATCCCACATTCAGCTAGATAGTCACGAAACTCATGGCTAAGGTATTCCCCACCTCGATCTGATCGAAGTATCTTAATACTCTTTCCAAGCTGGTTTTGTACTTCATTCTTGAATTCTTTGAACTTTTCAAAGGATTCTGACTTATGTGACATCAAGTACACATAGTCATATCTACTGAAGTCATCAGTAAATGTAATGAAGTACCTATAACCACCTCTAGCTGTGACATTGAAAGGGCCACATACATCACTATGTATAAGACCTAATAAGTCAGTCGCTCTCTCACTGTGTCCACTAAAGGGAGTCTTGGTCATCTTGCCTAGAAGGCATGACTCGCATGTCTCATATGATTCAAAATCAAATGAGTCCAGCAAACCATCTTTATGGAGTTGGGATAAGCGTTTGTCATTTATATGACCTAAGCGACAGAGCCAGAGATAGGTTAGGTTCATGTCATTTGACTTGAACCACTTGGTACTTATGTTATAGATAGGGCTCTCAAGGTCTAGAATATAGAGTCCGTTCATCAGAGGTGCACTACAATAGAACATTTCATTTAAATAAACTGAACAACATTTGTTCTTTATAATAAATGAAAAATCTTTCTTGTCCAAACAAGAAACTGAAATTATGTTCTTAGTTAAAACAGGCACATAACAACAATCATTCAACTCTAGTGCAAGCCTAGAGGGCAGAGATAGAAAATAAGTCCCTACAATAACAGCAACAACCCGTGCTCCATTGACTACTCGTAGGTCCACCTCGCCCTTCGTCAATGTCCAGCTATTTCTCAGCGCCTACCCATGATGAAGAAATAGATAGATTGACTTCTATAACATATATACCTGAAATGGAAGTCTCACTTCCCTTCTTCTTAAGATCTTCCAGGTAGACTTTGCAGTTCCTCTTCCAGTGCCCGGTCTGACCGCAGTGGAAGCAGGTAGCATCCTTGGCGACCCCTCCTTTAGGCTTCAGTGCCTTGCCTTTGCCCTTGGCTTGGGACTTTCCCTTGCCTTTAGGCTTGCCCTTGCCCTTGTGTTTCTGAACCATCAAAATAGATTTGGGCTTAACCTTCTTAAGGTTGAGCTCAACAGTTCGTAACATACTAAGCAGTTCGGGCAGTGGCTTGTCAATTTCGTTCATGTTGTAGTTCATGAAAAATTGACTGTAGCTCTCTGGCAAAGACTGCAAGATCAGGTCAGTGGCCAGCTCTTGGCCAAGTGGGAATCCTAACCTCTGTAGATTCTCTATGTACCCAATCATCTTGAGTACATATGGACCTACGGGAGCCCCATCTGACATCTTGCACTGAAATAGTGCCCTTGAGATCTCAAATCTCTCGTGTCGTGCTTGTCCCTGATATAGTTGACGAAGATGTTCAACCATATCATAAGCACCCATTAACTCATGTTGCTTATGAAGCTCAGAGTTCATGGTCGCGAGCATTAGACATGATACATCTAATGCATCATCTTGATGCTTCTTGTAAGCATCTTTGTCTGCTCGCGTGGCATTGGCAGGAGGAGCCTCCAGAATGAGCTGCTCCAGAACTTACAATTTACGTTCTTGGGTGAGAACTATTCTCAGATTCCTGTACTGGTCCAGGAAATTTGCTCCGTTGAGCTTGTCCTTGTCAAGGACAGAACGCAGAGAGAAGGTGTTCGTGTTTGACGTCATGACAATGTACAACAGAAAAATACAGAAAATAAATAAACATCATATTCTAGTAATCACTTAATTAGGCCTTTTAATTAAATGATGCTCCCACTGAATTCTATAATTCATGTGGGACAAAATCCACATCATACTACGTCGTGAGTTAGCTTTGGCTAATATCGCCCAAGACTTAGTATGATCGGTAGGTAACTAATTAGCAATTATATCTCTATGCAACTCTTGTTTATAAGATCAAGATCCGCATTTATATTATAACTCGAGTTAGTTTTGGCTAATACGCCCAAGAGTTAATATAAACGTGATTGTGACCTATATACCAACCATTGGAAAATGCCTATAGTTAAACTCGATCCAATTGAGTTAACTAGTTACTCAATCTAATTGAGTTCTACTCACCCATGCGTTGATAGGCGAGACCAAAATTGTCCCTCCGTACCCTACCAAGATAGTATGCATTGCTCTGTTTTGGCAGACTCAACAACAACATGCGATCGAGGTAGTGATAGGTATCACGGCATGGTAGGCATTACGAGTTGACACGATTGAGATCTAATCTAATCGTCGAGGTGTATCATATACGCGATTTAGATCTAATCTAATCGTTAGGGTGCATCATATACGCGATTTAGATCTAATCTAATCGTCAAGGCGCTAATTAATTACTATTCTAGCATGCATCACATATACACACATACAAGCAATTAATTAAATATTTTGTGATTAGTCATGGCCCTACTACGATCTTCTCAAGCCAATGAGAAGATCGGATGGTCAACCTAAGGTCAACAGCTTCTCAAGCTCCTTCCTTTGGCCACCTTGTGTTGCTCGAGCCCTCCTCGTAACTCCGTCTCGAGTGGACCTTCCACCGCTCTATTTTGTACATTACAAAAGTGAAAATCGAGTTACATTCGAGTCTAAACTAATTTACAACAGGTAATAAAAATAGGAAAGACACGACGCGCAGGTCACGTATCACATACAACACGCACATCACAGAAAATGACACGCATGCCATAATATGAATTACAACATAGAATTTTCAATCTAATTGGGTCTTTTGGGCCATGACCATCACAAATTAACACATAATTCTAAATTATGTAATTTCTATAAATTTCTGTAATTTTCTTACAATTTTTATGAGTAAAAAATTCTCGGCGGTCCCGTTTAGCGGTTTTCGGGCGCAATCGCGGAACGAAGCCCCTTGCGAGGTCAGGGGCAGCGCCCCTACCCGCAATATAACCATCACGAGTGTTCCTAAGTAATCCTACAGTGCCTTAGTCTACTGTCCCAAAAGGATTTGGGGCGAAACCTTGCCATTTCGGAAATATCTTCTCGGTAGTCGAAGCCTACAAGTGTCTAAACACTTGTGCTTCGCTTCTACGAGAAAATTACCCATAAAATCAATAAAAATCATAAAAATACATAAACTTACAGATCTGTAGAATTTCATAAAATTTAAAATAAAACATGTATACGCTTTGCACGTGGCTCTGATACCACTATTGGGCTTTTCGGGCCGCAAAAATTACTTTTTGCGTTGCGGAAACCCCGAAATCCCCTGCCACCGGATCCGTGCGAAGAATAAAATTTCATATACATGTTTTCTACTCCTAAATCTACACTAGATCTACAAGATTAGAGGGTATACCTTTGAAGCGAAGCCCTTCGCGTAATCCCGCTCGTCCTAGGTTCGCTAGATCTCGAGAGTATCAAGGTAGATACTCCTCTATGCGTATCCACACGAACAAATCGATGGAGGAGAAACTTTAGAGTGTGATAGCACTCTATGAAGTTTTAGCCAAGGGTGGAGGAGAGGGAGAGAAGAAAGAGCTTGAGGAAGAAGAAGATGGAGTTACCACACAAAATGAAACTCCTCACAAGCACTAAAGTGGCCGGCCACTTTTCATGAGGAGTTATATACTCCATGGAATTTCAAGAGTCAAAAACTCTTGATCTCCCTCATGAGGTGGCACACACATGTGCTAGCCTTGATGATATGACACATCACCATTAGCCACTTAATGCCGACTCACCAATGAGGTGGCAAATGGTCAAGTCAAACTTGACCCTTCATCTTCTTCTCAAGTCAAGTCAAACTTGACCACTTCTCTCCCTTGGTTGATCTAATCTAACCATTGGTTCAAGTCAATTTTAATTTAATGAATCTCTATTCATTGAATTAAATTAATTAAATGAGTCTAAGTCCAAATTAGACTCACTTAATACATGAACCAAATTGAGTCCAACTCAATTAGCACAATTTGGATTACTCTTAATCCAATTTTGTTCATCACATGAACCTAATCCTTTAGGTTCATTAAATGAACCTAATCTTCATCTAATTGTCCTTTGTGTGTGATCCTATAGGTTCTTATAACATTGGCAATACTCCTAAACCCATTTAGAAGCATAAGTAATGAGCGGTATCTAGCAACACATCATTACTACTCAAGTTATAAGAATGTTGAGATCCAACATCACCTTATGACTACTAATTGTGACTTCTCACAATATATGACATTGTCCTTCTATCCTAGACATCTAGATTGATCAATATGAGGCATAGACCGTGTCATCCTCTAATTAATCTAAATCTTGAACTCCAAGTAGACTCACTCAATCAAATGAGCTCAATATCTCATATTGACTCATTTGGGCATGGTCATGCACTTAGTGGTCTCACTCTATCAAGAATATCGATGTCTCTCCCGTCATATAGGAGGGATAGATCCCATCTACATCACTCACATCCCTCCGCATAATTTGTTACATACCCAGTAATCGCCTTTATAGTCCATCCAGTTATTGGTGACGTTTGACGAAGCCAAAGTACGTAACTCCTTATGTAGGGAACCATGGTGACTTCAGGTCCAAGGACTAGTAGTCATACTAATAGCCACATGAGAAAGTATATGACACTCATATAACGATCCATGATACTTTCTCATGGCGGGTCATTCAGTATACATTCTCCAATGCATACCCATGTGTCAACTTGATATCTCCATATCCATGACTTGTGAGATCAAGTCATCGAGTTGACCTACAAGCTAGTCTCATCGCATTAACATTGTCCCTGAATGTTAATACTCGACTAAGAATGATTAAGAGTAGTGTTCCCTATATCATCTCACTATCGATTCAACCAATCGATTGATATAGGTTAGAACCTTCTACTCAAGGACGCTATTATACTTAGTTATTTGGCACCAATACAAGTAAGTATAATAACCAAAAAAACAAATGCCTTTATTTATATACAAGAATATGATACAACGAGTCCATACAAAAATCATCAAATGATTGGCTCTAGGGCTCTAACTAACACAATATATTTAAACAAAACAAACAATCGTCATGATGGAGAGCAGGTTTAACAATGAAAAGGGAGGATCAACTTTACATAAGTTTACTAGATTGTCATCACAAAGTCCCAGCCCCCCTTACAAAGATTCAAATTTAAGTAAGAAAGTCATTCTAAGGTCAGCTGAGGAAATAGATCAGGAGGCCTGTTATCAATAAGTTTGCGGCGATTTAGGAAGTTGGGAGGGGGATCACGAGATAAGAAGTTTTCCTCTCGCAGTTGTTGAACCGCCCCTTCATCTCCCGCAGTGAAGGCTGCTAGGATCGACTTCACGATCGGCCTGTTGAACTCAGTAGATTCAATCATGATAGTAGCTCTTTCCTTGTAGCGAGTGTCTTCGTTAGCCTTGTAGACAACTAAAGTCGTCTGGGAAGTCTTCATTTTGGCTTCTTTGGTGGAGACCTCGGTTTTAGCTAAATTCAAGGAAGTATTCAAGGAAGTTATTTCGTCATCCTTCAGCTGCAAGGCCTTAAGTTTTTCAACCAATGTCGATTCATAATCAGCCTTTAGCTTGCCAAGCTCAGCTGTCCGTTTCTCCAAATTGGAAGTTAATTCTTGGTTAAGATCCGTAGCTGATTTGAATTATGTCTGGAGACTTTCAATTTGGACTTAAGTTGTTTCTTAGAGGTAGCAGAAAATGTGGCAGAAGATAACTTAGTAACTTGTTATTCAGCTTGTCGTTCTCGGATCTCAGCCTCTTGTTCTCATTGTACAAATTGTGCATTAGCCGAGACAAGCCCATATTTTCTATCCATCGCTAGAAATATAATAAAGGGTTATGACAAAATCACTGATGAACAAAAAATAGACGTTAATAAACATACCTGATTCTCACTATGGGAAAAATGATCAATTATTTCGGGAGTGGTAAGTTCTTCAAAAATAGGGCGAACTTTCTCCCAAGCATTAGCAAAGGAACCTCCTAGCAATATGGGGAGGACGGGAATGGTGGAAGAACCCGTGGAGAAAGAGGAAGTAGGAACAGAAGGAGGAGCAAAAACTAAATAAGAAGAGGGTGAGGAAGGTAAGGATCCAAGTTCGGGAATAGACAATGGAAAGGTGAAAGAAACATCACCAGGGGCACTAGTGCTGGAAGAGGGTGATGCAGAAAAGGTGAGAGAAGGATAGAACTCAGCCAAAGTAGGTTCGTCGGAAGGAAGGTCAGCAGAAACAAAACCTTCCGAGATAAGTTCATCGGCAGGAAGGATAAGTCTCCTTTTGGGAGGAGGAGCCCTAGTAAGCTTGCGCCCCGGACGTTTGCCGGTCGCAACTTCAGCTATCGATTTACCGGAGCTCCCAGGAGACATGAGTTCAATAATAGGAAGGGGGCGGATGATAAAGGAGCAGCAGCTACTGGCAAAGGGATAGTCGGCAAAGAAACAACAGGAATCTCTGCGGGAAGGTCTTCAGAAGCCTCAGGAACCACCTGAGAGCTGGAAACTTCAACCAGAGGAGTTGGATCTTCAACTGGAGGCGGCGGAGTAACAGCAGCCAGAAGCTCTTGTTCTTTTGCGCGAATTGCATCCTCTTCCAGACGCAGTTCTTCATCAATTAGAGAGGAATAAAAATTGTCCACTACAAAGATAGAAAAATGAGTTAGTTAATAAAAATCAATAAGGAAGAAGCAGAATTTTACCTAAAGAGCCTTGTGTATCAGGTTTGACGGGGTTTAAACCAAATAAGTATAGAAAATCAACCCTAAGCCACTTAGGGATAGAAAGCCGACGACATAACAACTTTTCACAGTAAATAGGAAAGGAGGGATGAAGATGAAACTCCCTGACGTCAGGCAAGGGAGGTAAGGAGGATTTCTAGGCATGAGACCAAGGAATGAGTCCTGGAAACTTTATGAAGAATAAACGAGATTTCCAAGCTTTAAGAGATGAGGGAATATCCTCAAAAGGGACCATTTTAGTCCGGGATTGGAACAAGAAAATACCAGGTTCCAAACACTTGGGGTAAGAAAACATGAAGAAATTTTGAGGAGTAGGAGGGATATCTAACAGACGAAATAGCATGTAAGCACCACACAGATAACGAAAGGCATTAGGTGCAAACTGATGCAAAGGAATATCAAAATACTGGCTTACTTCGATTAGAAAAGGAGGGATGGGAAATCTTAAACCTCCTATCAATTGATCCCTGAAAAAAGTCATGCAATTAGCGGGGGAACGATGAGGATGATCATCTGGTTTCGGGATTAAGATGCTATACTCCCTGGGAATTTCATATTGAAGGCGGATGGTAAGCCTAGCATTTTTATCAAAGGAAGAAGACATTTGGACATACCAAGGAACAATCGTTTCCTCAGCCATAGACAGAAGTAAAGGCTAGCAGAACAACATGTTACTTACTGGAAGCAAGAAAAGAGATCGTCGGGAAATGGTAAGCACGAGATTTGATCAAAGACTGCAGCAAGAAAGGAACGCTAAGGCAAGAAAGGAAGGGACAAAGGCGAAAAGAAGACAAAGGGTTTAGGGTTTGAAAAAACACATAGCCGTCGTTAGATCAAAACATTTTTATCTCAATAGACGTTGAGGATTACAGGAAAAAGGACAAACGCTTACATGACACAGCAGAGAGAGAAAGTATGTGTCACATAATCATAAAGAAACATTTATGTTAGACACGACAGATCGGATCATGCCGGGGTTGGTAACACCTCGTAATACGCTTCCAACATTCTCTTACCAGGGGAAAAGCCAATCACAAGCAAGGAAATTTTGAAAGAAGACGCGGTTTACTAGGCATAATAAAGGAAGAGGGATTGAGTTTGACTAAACCTAGGTTAAGGACAAGAAAAAAATAAGGAAAGTTATTTGGGCATAAAGCATGATCCCAACTAATGTCGTTATAAAACATAAACTAGCATGGATCGAAATAATTTCAATTATCATATCGGTCGGCATAATCTTAGTTATAATAGATAAAATATAAAACATAAACAAGAGAATATCGATCGGTATAACGTCAGCTATAATAGGTAAGTACACCAGCAGTCAAGATAACCTTGTCTGTGATAAATGAAAAAATATTTGTCAAAATGGCCATGCGCAGGATATACGAGTGGGAAATGGGCACAACATTACATCTATTCTTATGAATTAGAGGGATTCAATAGAGTCACTCGATTCAATACAAAAGATTGTTTTTACACTTAGAATCGGACCAAATACATAACATTACATTTCCCCTCAAAACATTAAACCTCTAAAAGTTAACAAAAGTTATAAACATAAGCTCTCGGGATGCTTAGTAAATTTCAATCCCACTGGAGTCAAACTTACCATGGAGCAGAAGTGGGAACATTTTACCTGGCACAAAGAAAGCTTGCCCGGGCAACAAAAGTGGAAATATTTTACCAGGAAGCTTGCCCAGGCGACAGAAGTGGCAATATTTTGCCAGGGACGAAGAAAACTATGAAGCAGGGTGGTCTCAAGGGTAAGGGGAAGGGGACAGATCTATTCAGGCCATGGTGCAAAGGTGACTGAAAGAGCCTCTCCCCTGTTCGAGCCCTAGAGCTCTGCAACCAGAGCAACCAATCCTAGCCCAAGGGCAACATGGGCTACGCATTCGTAGCGACATCCATGGGTTATTTTGTTGGTCCTCTGTAAGTAAGGAGAATTCCTCTGAAGCTCGTTGAGTCTCCAGAGCAGTTGCGCCTTCGGTTGGAGATTCTAAATCTCGAGAAACGTCGTTTTTCGGGATACTCTCTCGAACCCTAGAGTTAGCTGAAGCAAAAACTTGAATAAACTTATGCATAGATCTCGCCTTGTCCAACAAGAGTCTCCCCCGAAGAAGGGGATCTAAGGCCATACTCTCAGTAGGAAGAGATGGTAAGGAAGGAAAAGAACTGAGGTAGGTGATGAACGAAGAGAAGGTTTTAGCCCTATTTAAAGGATCAAGGGACCCAAGGAATGATTGTACTAGCGTTCACGGGATCACTGTACTCAGGTTCACAAGATAGTTGTACACAAAATTTGTAAGGTCACTTCAATACCTGTGGCAGAGTCACGGGTAGGAAAAAATAAAATCAGACTTGTGTCTAGTCAGTCGTTTACACCTCCTTCGACTAGACTTGAAGGGAAGGCTAGTGATATGGGTTAGGTTTCATGGATCCCTTATAAGGAAGGGAAAGGAGATAACCAAGTGGAGAAGATAGATCAATATTGGTCGGGACATACCTCAAAGGAGGTAGGCCAATATCGAGCAGGACATACTTCCGAAGAAAAAGACTAATATCGGCCGGGATATACCTCAAAGGAGGTAGACCAATATCGATCAAGATATACCTCAAAGGAGGTAGGCCAATATCGGTCGGGATATACCTCAAAGGAGGTAGACCAATATCAATTAAGATATATCTCAAAGGAGGTAGGCCAATATCGGTCGGGATATACCTCAAAGGAGGTAGACCAATATCGATCAAGATATACCTCAAAGGAGATAGGCCTCAAAGGAGATAGGCCAATATCGATCAGCAAATACCTCAAAGGAGATAGGCCAATATCGGCCGGGATATACCTCAAAGGAGGTAGGCCAATATCGGACGGGATATGCCTCCAAGGAGGTAGACCCATATTGATCAAGATATACCTTCAAGAAGGAAGGCCAATATCGGTCGGGATATGCCTCCAAGGAGGCAGACCCATATCGATCGAGACATACCCTCAGGAAGGAAGGCCAATAT
Organism: Zingiber officinale; assembly: GCF_018446385.1. NCBI lineage: Eukaryota > Viridiplantae > Streptophyta > Magnoliopsida > Zingiberales > Zingiberaceae > Zingiber > Zingiber officinale. The sequence continues at coordinate 50,554,084 of NC_056004.1, forward strand.
CGGTCGGGATATACCTCCAAGGAGGCAGACTCATATCGATCAAGATATACCTTCAGAGAGGTTAGCTAAGATCAGCCAGGATATACCTCAAAAGAGGAAGGCCAATATCGGCCGGGATATACTCCCGAGTGAGTAGACCAGTATCGATCGAGACATACCCTCAGGAAGGAAGGCCAATATCGGCCAGGATATGCCTCCAAGGAGGCAGACCCATATCAATCAAGATATACCTTCAAGGAGGTTAGCTAAGATTAGATATACCTCAAAAGAGGAAGGCTAATATCGGCCGGGATATACTCCCGAGTGAGTAGACCAATATCGATCGAGACATGCCTTTAGGAGGGAAAGCCAATATCGGCCGGGCCGAATAATACCTTGAAAAGATACTTATTACTTACTTGATAAAAAATAGCCTAGTGCTAGCTGGGATAATAAACATAGAGGAGCCCGGACGGGCATTGCCCAAGGAGCCTCATGTGAGGTAATAATAATTGACCAAACCTAGTTAAGCTCAGCTTCGACCAATACAAGGAACATTGTTATATTAAGCTATCTATATAGCAAAAATAGGAAGGGCGAGTAGGAATGATAGAAATGCTTTAAAAGGACTTGTGAAACAGGATAGAAGTAAATGTTTCCAATAAAGTAGTTAATGAGGATATTTGCAGTATATGATTGTATAACAGGTGTTATATATTTGGCGGCAAATATATTTTTAGACTATTTTGCAGGTACTAGACGATAAAGAAGGTACATCTGGGGTACAAAAAAGATTCCTTAAAAGTCATTTACCACAAGTATGTAGCTTACGTCATCTCATAACAAACTCTAACAAACCGGGGTCCACTTCATGACTGCAGAGGTTATATGAAGTGGTATAAAAAGGGGAATCCTCTCCGTTGGCTAAGTAAGTTCACATCATTGTGCACACTCATAACCCTAATCTTCAACTACTGTTCATCTTCTTCTTCTTCTTCCTTCCTCCACACCGAGAGAGATCACTGACTTGAGCGTTGGAGGGCCTAGCCAGGGATTCCCACCCCGGTCTTAGGTCACTGACGATAGTGTTGGCTGGTCTCTTGTGTGTAGGGAGCCTTGGAAGCTCCGGATCTAGATTTTCTTCTGTTAGATTTCCTTCTCGCCATTGGGGCTTTGCACCAAGAAGGTATTCTCTGATTCTACTCTCTCCAATCCGCTTTGGATTTCTCGGATTGGCATTCAATCAGGTATTATTCTTCATCAAGGCAGTAGGTTTTTTCCTTCTAGCTCTCCGTTTTGTCAAGCTTCTCAGACAGGATCATATGTCTTTCATGAAAATGATTTGTCGGGATGTGAACGGGTTTGCCTTTCCTAGAAAGGATGGTTTTTCAATACCTCTACCTTTTTTGAGCGTACCACATTTCATAATCCCGCTAATTGGGTTATTACTTATGCAACTCCCGAGTTTGCCCCCTAGTAGAGGAAACTGAGCCCCACACTGAGCCCCACATCGAGCCCTCATCATTTGGACACCTGCAACTATCCAGACATCTAGAACCTGCTAGGCATTTTTTTTCCTATGGTATGGGTCCTTCTAGATTTGTTTTTTTTTTAATATTTTTGTACCTCATTGGATTCGTTTCATGAGAAGTACAGTGCCCAACAATAAATGTTGGAGGTCACTTCAAGTTGTCAGATGGCCAGTTCTAAGAGGTACTGATCATTTCCAGTTCACGAGGAATTTCCAAGGTTAGGTGGATGAATTTGTTCAGGATTATGATACTGGCCAGGCAAGAATGAGAGAGTTGATGGATGCCATAGACATCACTAGACATCAGGTAAACACTCCTTGCCACTACAATGAGTATCTTGGTCAGTCCCCTGGTTTTCCTAGTTTCCCTTCTAGTCGATGAGGATGAGGACCTCCCTTTCTCGCACCTCCACCGCCATATTGATTTCATCAGGATGATGAAAAGTTTAAGTCTAGGGGGTGTTTACACAACCCGAGTCCTTTGCATTTCTTTTCTTTACATTTTTTGCACTTTTATTTGTTTTGCTTGTTTTCATTTTTTTAATTTTATGGTGCATCTTTGCTTATTTTCATGTTAGTATTTGCCAATTTTTATTCAATTTGCTTTGATTATCACTTCGACTGTCTTTCAAAATTATTTTGTGGCATGTCGAGAACATCAATCCTCACATTACTGTTGACTTGTCTAATAGAAAAATGCTTAGCACGTTCATTTCTTGATTTATGTTGTTGTGGATATATTGCTAGTATATTTAGTGTATCTCTTTTCTCTATCTCTGGTAGCATGAAATGAGCTAAGTATTATACGAAGATAAGTTTGAATTTTGGTCTAACCATAAGGATCTTACCTTCACTTCACTTAAGCTTGCATATCGGAAACTTTGGAATAGTCATGATTCATCTGAATTGTTTAGTACTTTAGTTCTCATGGTGATTTCTTATATTATATTTTGGTTATTGGATGACCTCAGATCATGTCAACTCATTTGGAAAAATCAAAATCCCAGCATTTTCATTATACTTGCATTTGTGATAGTGCTACACTTCTAAAGCACAAAAAAATCATATGAATAAGGGATAAAAAATAATTATCATGAGTGAAAACTAATAATTTACCCCTTTGAGACCAAGTTAGGTTACTGGAAAAATAAATATTATGTTTCTCTTGATTCTGAGTAATCCTTTGAGACCTTGTGTAGTTTAAGAAATATGAACCAAGTGTGTGGCAGGTAAGTGCCTATCATAGGGAACATTAGGAACTTAATTGGATGATAATTTGACTAGGACAGAGATTGAAACTTGAAGAGCTTAAGTCACTTATTGTATTGTACATAAGAACTTATGCTTAGGCTATACTTAGGTTACTCCATAACTATGCTCACCAATGAAACTAGTTGATAGAGTTAGGCAAGTGCGCTAGGGATTATGATGTATTATAGGAGCACATGAATTTAGATTGTGACATTTTACTTGAGGACAAACAAAGATTCAAGTCTGGGGGTTTGATGTGCGTAGATTATATACACTTTTATGCATGCTTTAACGCACATTCACATACTTTATTTGTGCTTGATTTGTGCATTTCTACACCTCTTATCATATTTTTAGTATAATTACTCTTCTTTATTAGAGATCTACTCTTTGTGTATTTTTCTATTGACAGGATCCACTTTTGAGATGAAAACGATGCTCATAGACGATTCGGAGAACAAGCAAAGCAAAAGGGCTTAGTAGTGTGAAGTTCACATGGTCATGCCACTTATCAAAGGTGGAGAAGGCTCTGGCCGTGTGATTCCACATGGCCATGCCAACTAACAGAGAAGGAGAAGACTCCGACTGTGTGGATCCACATGGTCGTGTGACCTTCTAGAGAAGGAGCAAACTATGGCCTTGTGAATCCACACGGTCGTGTAGATCATCTAGAAACTAAGCAGAACACGACCATGTGAATCCACACGGCCATGCCACCTAACCAGAGTCCAAGCAGAATGTGACAGTGTGGATGCCATAAGGCCATGGCACGGGTTGTGCCCAACACTATTTAAGGAGATCTCTTCTCCTTTCCAAGGGGAGGAAGGTTCTCCCTTTGGAAGATCTATCTTAGTGATGATCTACATTCTCTATGCTCTCTGCTCGACAATTCGAGGTCGTATTCATCATCTCATCGACTTGGGAAGCAAAGGATTGGATCCGAAGATCACTCAGCACAATCAAATAAGCATTCTTCTCCCTTCCTCTTCTAGTTGGGTTTAGATGCTTTCAATTCTTATGTCTTTAGATTCTTTCCTTTGTGCCATAGAGTAGATCTATTATTCTAGGATTAAGGGACTAATTATGATGTGGGTTGATGTAAGAACTTATGGATATGTCAATTTCCTATCTATATGATATTATCATGCCTCATATCTATTTGATCATATATGAGTGTGTTGTGCTTGAACTCAATTCTCGTGTTTGATTGAATGTTTGTGTGGAATTGTTGATTCCGTAGAGGGAATACCCTAGATTGTATGCCCAAGGATCCTTAGTGATAGGGGTAATCCGTTTCCGAACGTCTAGGACATTACCTTAAAAGGAGAAGCAATTCCCCACAAGGAAGTAGGGAATTGTATGTAATTGTTATCTCTATCTCTATGGGTATTGAGTATAAGTGTGTTCTTGTGATTTATGACCAAGGGGCCCTAGCGACAAGGGTGACCCATTACCAGACTTTATAGAGATCATTTCTATTTAATAGCATGGGATATTGATCTAAATAATATTCCAACTTGACCACTTAGGGAAGAGCTAGTAATGAATCTAACTTCCTACAAGTGCATGAGAATTGAGGATGGGCAATTGGTGAATCATGATACATTGATAAACATCACAATGAAACTGAACTCCTAGAACATCTTCCAAATCACGTCTCTCTCTCTCTCTTTCCATTTTCTTGGTCTTATTTCTCTTTACTTAGCACGTAACTTTCAACAATTAATTGTTTAGCTAATTCGCCGTGAGAAATCACTAGTGCTTATATCTAGTCCCTATGGGTTCGACAATCTTTTATATTACTGATGACGTAGTCATGTACTTGCGGCTTCGTAACACCTTTCTTGGAGGAGTTTACTAACATCATAGTTTTCTATTCACCTTTAACAGAAAGCTCCATAGTCTTGAGCATATTAATTATCTCGTAGATGGTCGATTCCAAATTATTCATCTGATAGTTTATTACAAATTGTGAATAACTTTTCGACAAACTATGTAGAAATAAGTCAATACTTAACTCATGATCCATTGTAAAATTGAGTGATGCTAAACACTCTATGTAGTCGTTCATCTTTAGTACAAATTGTACTACAGACGAATCCTCCTGAATCTTTGAGCAAAAGAGAACTTGGAGACCTCGAACTTTTTGAATCTATCTTACTCATCAAACTACTCATGTTGTTTCTATAGTTCAGGAGGCATAATGTCTAGCATGATACAACTTGTAAGTATATAATCATCCTTATATTTCTGATGGACCAACAATTGGTCGGCAGTTGCATCGACATCAAGACTTGTGGGAAGAGGTTCATTAAGGACATAAGCTAGCTTCTTGGCTTTGAGAATAATTCTCAAACTTCAAAATGAGTCCAAGAAGTTTGGCCCAGTTAATTTGTTTGAGTCCAAAATCGAATGCAAATTAACTAAAGTCATAATTAAATGATTAACCTAAAAATAAAAAGAATGAGAATGTATCGGAGACATAATTTTATTTATGTAAACAATTTATATGTAATAAAAGCTTGCTTATTTATCAAATTTAAATACCCTTATTTTGAATTCGGGAGATGGTAGATTTTCTCCAAGTAGGTTGATATCCACCATAGATAAGAATAACCTTGACTTTGATTAACAAGTCATTCTTAGCTATAGCTGTAGATAACAAGTTTAGCGATTGCATATCGCTTGTATGCAACTATCACATTATGCTAGAAACTAATTAATTTTCGCATAAACATCAGATTGTTAACACATTAACAAGTATACATCAAATGCATATCATCAAATTTCACCTCTATCCATATTGATCATGACTTTAGCACAACAAATCAACACTTCAAGTTTAAAACTAATCCGCTAATCATGAGATTGCATCTCCATAGTTTGAACATATTTAATTTCAAGTTGAGCTTGACTTTGGCCAACAACTTAAACAAGAATTTAAAGGCTGGTTCTTACTATATTAACGAAAGGTGTAGGTTTTAATATTGTGTAAGGGAGTTGGTCTCATTTACATCATGTAAATAATCTATCTACATGACAATATACGCATGGTATAAATGATGATATTACACATGACACGCATGACATAGATGATGACATGACACATCACACACATGACATAGCATGACACATCACACATATGGTAAGATATAATCATATCGTACACATAGCAAAATCTTAATAATGTCATAATTAATGCATCTACATAACATACAATATGCCATGAACATGACATAAATTTTAAATATATTATAATTCTATTGTAGAAATAAAAATATATTATAATTCTATTTTAGAAATAAAAATATGTTAATAAATCTAAATTTAATAAATCAAGATATATATAATCAAATTAGGAAACTAATTTCTAAATTTAATTAATAAATCTCATCTAAAATCTTTCTATCAATCAAGAATCTTTAATTATTTTATAAATTAATTTTCTAATAATTTAGAAAATAAATTATTAATTTCCTAACAAATTTCCAGATTAATTTCCTAACATGCGGACGAAGGCGTCTTGAAGCTTGGCGCTAAAGGCGTCTCATAGAGCTTTGAAGGCGCCTTCGCTCGAATAACGCAGAAAACCTCAGCGACGATAAGAAGCTTCTTTCTTGGGATAAATTTTTGGGGTTGAAGGCGACCTCCAGTGGCATTGGAGGCACCTCCAATCCTCTTTAAAAGGGTTGTTCAACCACCTCTTGAAGTATAACTCATATAAGTGATCCTACGAGATTCCAGCCGCTCTGATTTCATCCTCTAGCTATGCTACGATGTTGCTACGTTCTACTATTGCTGAGAAGTCATCTGACACCAAGCTCGATCCCAAAATCTGCAAAAGTATTGGGTAATGAAAATTTAATTAAGTGCTTATTTACTGCATAAAGAAAAGTGTAGATTATTACATTTGTCCTTAGTTTTTTATTGTACTCGATTCCCTATTCCGGCAATTCTGGAAGAGGTTTATTGTAACAACCCAAATTTCTCCCTTTTGAGTCCCAAAAGTAATTTAAAAATATTTAATTCTAGAGATTTTTAGAAATTTAGAGTATTTTTGGAGGTCGTTTGGTATTTTTACTAAACGAAAGAAGTTTTGACAAAAAAATATCCAAGTCGAGGTTTGAACCAACAACCTTTAACTCAGTCAAAATCCGGCCAACCAAGTGTGTTGGTGGTCATTGTTGATAAATTAGGAAGTGAAATATATTTAAGCAGTAGTTAAGAAATCGGAAATAAATTGGAATCAAAAATGCGCGGCTGAGGGATCGAAGTCGAGGCCTTTGACCCAAGCAAAACCAGCCTGACCAGCTGTGCTGGCGGCCGGTGTTAATTAAGGAAAGAGTGAATAATATTTAAGGTATAGTAATTAATAAAAATCTTAGTTATAAGAAAAGGCTTAAGTTTTTTCCCGAACCCTAAACTTTTCTCACTCGAACCTCTCTTCTCCTCTTACCCTCTGTTTGGATGGAGTGAGGGAAGGTTCATTAATGGAAGGGGAAGGGAGGGGAAGGAAGGGGAAGTGAGGGGAAGTAAAGTATTTAACTTCTCCTTGTTTGGGAGGGATGGAAGGTTCATTAACGTAACATGTGTTACTTTGTTTGGGAGGAAAGGAAGGGGAATGAAGGTTAAGTATATAATATTACTAAATTACCCTCTATCGTTTTTTATTCCACAATCATGAGTTAACTGCTTCTCCTACAGTCTATTGCTCTGTTTCATCTGTTGCAAGCTGATTCGAGCGAGAAACAGCATGCTGTTTTTAGTTTATGCTTGAGTTTGCATAATAACTCCCTGCTTCTAGGCCTGACTGCACAAAGATCACCGTCGACTTCAGAATCTATCTAACATCCCTTTTTCAAATTGTTGATTTATATTAGTCCTTGTGATAATTTTCTGAATTAAGTTATTAGTTTCAAGTTTGACACTTGTAGATGCTTAAGCAATTCACTGATGTTGAACGTGTAACGACAAATTGGAATCTTCAAACTTTAGGAAGAAGCCTATTTGATGTATTAGTTGATGAGCCTACTTTAGGAAGAAGCCAACTTGGTTGATGAGCCTAAGCAGCAGAGTGTAGCTGCTGTTGCTCATGAAATGGAGAAGCAACCTCCTACTGATGATTCAAAATCAGTAATTTTACCATTCATGGTTTACCTGATCATTATATATATCCAAACAAGATGCAAAGAGGGGAATTTAAATCTATTGTAATTGACTAACAACAAATAAATCATCTAAAAACACACAAAAGGCACAAAGTATAGATAAATCATCCAAAATCAAATATCAAGTCTTACATGACATAATAATCATCCAACAAACATCCAAAATCTTCCAAGTACATAACATCCAAATGCATAATACATATCATCCAAATATAATCATCTCACATTACAAGAAAAAAACTTAATCATGTCGTAGATTTTCTCCATCCAACATTTGAAGTAATAAGTCTTTGCGATGTTCAAAAGGGCATCCAAGTAAAGCTCTCAACATCTTTGGGCGTTGAACAAGAAATAAATAGCATGTAGAAGTGATATGTTGCTCGACACCTAATTGATTCAACAAACTCCACACTTCATGCTCAGGAATAGGAAGTTCATTTGACTTAACCATTTCATGTGTTGAACTCATAATAGCTTGAGCTACATGGTCAATTGCATTGCTTATATTCTCATCATCAACTTTTTCTTTTTTTGCACTCTTCTTCTTTGATGATGATCAACAAAAGAGTCAGCTTGAGATTTAGATGGTTGAGTTGGAATTTGGGCATCCATATTAACTGCATCTTCATTGTCCAAATGGATTTCCTGTTGAGAAATCATAAAATCAACTTCATCAATGGTTTCAAAATTATGTCCACCAACATTATTCTCTACTTCTATGCTAGCTTTTCTTTTTTGCATTTCTGATGCAGTTTTAGCATATTGTCCTGTAGCCCTATCTTTTCCATATAATTGAACTAACTTCTCATAATTTCGAATAGGCTTGGTCTTCCATTCGGCAGCTGCTGGTTTTATCTACAAATTATAAAATAATTATATTAAACATTCATTTATAGATAGTATCACAGAAAAAAAATCAAATATAGTTTTCAAATGCATATTATGAAACACACCTCAATTAGTTGTTGCCAAACTTCAGGTTCAGCAATGAAGAATTCTGTAATGGGATCCCATCCAAAACCACTCATACCATTCTTGAATATATCATAACATGAAAACCAACATCTTTTAATATGTTTCATGCGATTTTGAATCCTTTCCTTATCGATAAGTTTGTCGGAAAATTTTTCTTTCAATTCATTCACAATATTTTCAAATGCATGTGTAGTAAAGGTTCCACCAACCCTATTGCCTATATTATGCTGATTCAAATATGCATCAATAAGAGCATCATCCATTACTTTAGTCCAGATACATTGATTATTCGCCTTGCTTGCACTAGCATTTTGTAAGTCCTTTTTTCGCATCCTTAAAAACAAAAATGTAGTAATAATCAAACACACAATCACACAAATAGTCATATGATATAAAATTCAAGTCGCATAATAAATTAAAATGTCAACATTCATAGTCATCCAATTACAAGAGCATTTGTCCAAAATCACTAGATAAACAAATAAACATAAATATCACATATTATAATTTAACCACATAGTCGCAGCTATGGAATCTCTAAGAAATTCTCCCCTTCTTGCATCGTCACTGTCATCTCTATTACTATGATTTTCCTCTTGATGTTCACTATTATTATTAAGTTCAGCATCAACCTCGTCAAGCAAACCCTCATCTGGATCAGCATTAATCAAGTAATTGTGTAAAATACAACAACAGAGAATAATTTGTTTCTATGTTTCAATTCCATAATGTGGCTCCGTTGAACTTCTTATAATAGCAAATCTTTTCTTAACGACTCCAAAAGCTCTTTCAATTGCATTGCGCAAAGAAGAATGTCGAAGATTAAATAACTCCCGAGCATTTCGTGGTGGATTACGGCTATATTCTTTCAAATGATAACGTTCTCCTCGATATGGTGTAATAAGACTGTTTTTTAACATGAATCCAGCATCAACAAGATAGTATTTTCCTAACAAAAAAATTATTTGTTAATAAATTGTAAAAGGAAAGTCTAATCACAATATATGTCATTTAATTTACCTTCTGGAATTTTAAGACATTCTTGTCTAGTTAATGCATTTTTTATTATTCTCGAGTCCGATGCTGTCCCTTCCCACTCGGCTAAGACATAAGTGAATTTCAAATCAAATGTGCATGCTGCTAAAACATTTTGAGTTGGAAAATCCTTTCGACCACGAAACTTTGGGGCATCAATGGGAGAAACTTTAACACGAATATGTGTTCCATCTATTGCTCCAACACAATCCTGATATACCATATCTAAATTATTAATAATTTTGAATATATAGATAAGCAGTTATACTAGTCAAAAGATAAGAAAAATATTTTTACCTTAAAAAATGGGTAGAATCGATTGCTATTGAAGATTTCTGAAGGAACTTGTGACCCATCCGGTTGATTGAGAAATTTATCCTCTAATTCCATTATAGCTCTTAAAACATTATGGAAATGACGACTCACTGTTTCTCCCGATCGATAGAAAAAGAAGCCAAGTGCACGATTTGTAACATTGTGACCTAGCAAATAGAGTGATTTTGCTACTTGTTCTTCCACAGTGATTCTTGTTGTAGGTCGTAAACCACCTTCTTTGACTAAAAGATTACACAATTCCACAAATGCAGAAGGACTCATTCTAATTATATTACGACATTGATCATTAGTTAGCACTTTTGTCATTAGTTCATTTCGTACACGTTCTCCTTCTAATTGTACAACACGAGGAATTTGACTATTTTGTTTGTGCCTATTTTGTGCATACCAAGCTGCAACTAAACAAACAACCTGTGCCGATGCGAGTTGATGCATACGATGCAACTTAATGAAATCATTCCGTTTACCATTCTCATCACCCATCTATAATCAAATAAATGAAAAAAAATAAATAAATAAATTATAAATAGGTAATGCTTTAAACCATGACTATAGAAGAAATACTGAACTATATAGCAGATAAATAGGTAATACTGAACTATATAGCAGATAAATAGGTAATACTGAACTATATAGCAGATAAATTATAAATAGGTAATGCTTCAAATAAATGAAACTAATCGTTAAGGGATACTACTGAACTATATAGCAGATATTTGCCATTCTATTTTACGATTAAGGATTAAACAGTGCACAACGAACAAATGTAGGGGTGCACTAACAGTTAGGTTACCATCAGTAAATATAGAAGAACTAGGAAAAAAACAATGCTCACAACGAACCATATAGTACTAATATAGTGTTGAAACAGTGCACTATATTTAAACAGTCCCTGTAATAGAACTCACTGTTTACGATTGTTGATGTTATACTATCCTTAATGTTATAATGCTAAGAAATATAGTGCTTATCATTAATACAACACTCGAACTTTATGCTTAATATCATTGAGCATAAAGTTAGGGTAGCAGAAAAAAAACAGTGCTACATAGTAGAGAATAAAAGAAAAAGAAGATCACGACGACGACGAAGAAAAAGAAGAAGAAGAAGACGACGCAGTAGAGAATAGAAGAAAAAGAAGACGACGAAGAAGACGACGAAGAAGAAGACACACAGTAGAGAATAGAAGAAAAAGAAGAAGAAGAAGACGACGAAGAAGAAGACATAGTAGAGAATAAAAGAAGAAGAAGAAAAAGACAGAAAAAGAAAAAATTAGGGTTACCTGTCTTTGGAGAGATATGTTGCAAGGTCCGGCGTCGATCGGCACCAATGTCGTGGAGTACGAGAAGTAGCGACAATGGAATGAGGAAGATGAACCAACGCTGAAACAAAAAGAATATAAGAAACCTAAAATAACACTTGGTAATTAATATAATTGATCCGGTGGTTAGAACAGGGGACCCCTATTTTGAGGGGTCAACGCCCCGCCGAAGTTAAAGGGCCAGTTGGGCGACCGGAGAAAGATGGGCCGGCCGGGACCTCCCGGCCGGCCGACCGAGGAATATCTGATGGTAAAAGGCGCCCCGGCCAGAGTCGGGGTTCTGACGCTCAGTGAAACAATAGCAAGGAGCCGAGCGGAAGACTTAAGAGAAGGTGATATACTGTTAACAGTCCTTACATAGCACCCTACCGAAATTCTCCCCCAGCATATCGAAGTAAATGGCAGTCCGGACGGGAGGGGAGTTCCGTCCGGCCAGGGCATGAGATGAGGTCCGTCCGGCCGGGGCGTGAACTCCTCGTCCGGCCGGGGCGTGGGTAGAGATGGACAAGAACACCTTCTGACAGTCGTCAAGTCCTATGGCTAGGCCATGCTCCAAGTCTGACAACGAGGTGTTCTGTTGTCCCATCAAGGACACACTCGGACTGTAGCAGTATGGCGTCAGGTAAGCTTTCTGACAGACACATACCGAGGTATGGGTTACGGACACGTATGCACCTCGGTGGACGTGCAGGAGCTCTTTCACCACTCTATATAAAGAGTCGCATACCTCGCCGGAGGTACGCGTTCAACACCTCTGGAGCTACTTTCTTCACTGTTTGCTTGCCTTACTTGAGCGTCGGAGGGTCGCCGCCGGGAACCCCTTCCCAGCACGACTTCTGTGCAGGTTCGCCGGAGGTTCGTGCAACCAGTCGAAGATCCACGTCAGCAGCCGGGAGCGCCACGTGCCCAGCGTCCGTTGATTCAGCATTCGGACAGGATCAATTTGGCGCCGTCTGTGGGAACGCACCTGTATCCGAGCGGAAGCAATGGACGAGGCTGGACGACCGCCCACGGTGATGCTCTCCACGAAGGAACTCGACGCTCTAATCAAGGTAAGAGCAGCTAAGCTCATGGAGCAACAGAGAGAGAATGCGCAAGCCGAGCGGCTGAAGCAACAAACAACGTCAGCATCAGGTGGCCGAGCGGAGGCAATGATCCCCGAGCGGACGCCTCCCCCAAGACAATGATCCGACCGGCATTCAAGGGGGAGCACCGCCGAGCGGATGAAGATGGATTGGGACTTGGATCAACCATGAAGCGAGAATCATCTCCAGTCTTATCGTACTGAGCTGGGTGAGAGGTGCGCTGATGTAATTTTATATATGTTTTGGTCGCCTATGTCCTTGTAATGCAGGAAGCAGAAATAATTAAAGGATGACAAATAGCTTCCCCGAACGGCAGTGTCAAAATTAGCCTTTAAGGTCGTCGAGCTCCGACGTTAAATATCGAGAGACGAGCTGGCGTCTATAAATGTCCGAGCGGAAGACCGTCGAGCTCCGACGTTAAATATCGAGAGACGAGCCGGCGTCTATAAACGTCCGAGCGGAAGACCGTCGAGCTCCGACGTTAAATATCGAGAGACGAGTCGGCGTCTATAAACGTCCGAGCGGAAGACCGTCGAGCTTCGACGTTAAATATCGACAGACGAGCCGGCGTCTATAAACGTCCGAGCGGAAGACCGTCGAGCTCCGACGTTAAATATCGAGAGACGAGCCGGCGTCTATAAACGTCCGAGCGGATAGCCATCCAAGTGATACATTCTGGCGGTAAGAGTTGATCGACGACAGATCCGGTCCTTTAAGGCCAACATACGGCCGATCGGCTCGCTTAGCAAAAATAGATGAAAAACCCCGTTGAGGTAAGGTGCAAAGCAAAAGATGGTTGATACGAATTAAAGATGGGAGCGCGTGAGAGAATAATGCTCGCGCGCCGAGCGGCTGTGCAATCGCATGGCGAAAGGCGTTTTTTGAAAACAACCGGCTCAAGCTCATGTTAACATACGAAGCCGAGCGGAGGAGTTTTAGAGAACACTTCAAACATGACGAAAGAAAAATTTCTTGCCAAAACAAAAGTTGTGAGAACGGAAAGATGATCTATTTAAGGTAAACACTGGGCAAACAAAAGATGTTACAGCAGAAATAAGTTTGGCCGAACGGTGAGGGTACAAAAAAGTTGATAAAAAACCCTCCTCACGCGTCAAAATCAAAAAGAGCATCAGGAATGGCGCCCATCACGGTAGCCAGATCCTCTTGAGGGATGGTCAGCTCGACGGGAAGGTGGCTTTTAGTCTTCAAGTAATCCACTGCCGCCTTGATCGCCTCTTCGAAAGTGAGGGAAATTTTGTCGGTGAATTTCTCTCCGAATTCGTCCGAGCAGACAAACGCCTTCCTCACTTCGTCAGAGCGAGCCGACTCCCCATCCTGATACTCCTTGAGCGCGGCTAGGGAAGCATCGTTAACAGCCTGGAGATCCTTTAAATCCCCTTCAAATTTGAGCAGATCGGCCGAGCGGCTCTCCTTCTCAGTGGCCAGAAGGGCATCCAGATCCTTGATGCGTTGCTCTAGCCCTCTGATCTCCACCTTCATATGGTCCATGTCGTCGATGGCCTTGCGCTTCTGAGTGGTCGCCGTCTTGATCTCTTTATCCCGTTGTTTGACCACAGCTTCAAGCCGAGCGACCTCGTTTGCCAAATCGGAAGCGCGTTTCCGTTCGGCTTCCAGAAGCTTTTTACTTTTCTCCAGAGCAGCCGTGGATTGCCCCTGGTTCGCCTCGGAAAGCTTGAGTTTTTTCATTTCTTCCTCCAGCTCGGCCAGTCGATTGCTGACCGCAATCTGCTCTACCCAACTCTGCGAACAAAGGCAGTTAGGAAAAAAGCTAAAACAAAAAGCATCAGTAAAGCAGAAAGACATACCCCGGTCGCCTGCTGCAGGTTACTGTCCCCTAACTGACTGGGGGACATGAGCGCGACGCGTAAGCGCGCGTCCTCCCAAACTTTGGCAAGCGGACCGGTGAGGGTGATCTACTGTTCTGGAGCTGATGGCCGATCGGCGGCTTGAAGGTATTCCTCTGAGGGAAATCTTAGGACGGTTTTAATCACCCTCGGGCCGCTCGAATCATCTTGAGATGCAGCGGTATGGCCAGAAGACTCGCCGATCGGGACCGGACGGTCGCCCAGTCGCCTAAGGCGACGTATAGTCCGGGAGGTGGAAGGTGGTGCCTCAGGGATGGTCGGCGGCAAGTCAAGTTGAGTCGGAGTGTGCTCCGAGGAGACCGCCTCCAAAACCGCTTGAGCCTCATCACTCCGCTCGGCAAGCTGTTCCCTTAGTGAAGGCTGTTGAGCGGCTTGCTCTAGTCGACGGCGCTTTCGAGTCACCAAAGGTGTCTCATCAGCCGATCGGCCTTCCTCCTCGCCCTGGGCAGAGGTTGTGATATTGATCGCAACCTCGTCAGTGGAGACGCGGGCAGCCGATGCCTTAGGAGCAACTTGAGTTCCCTCGCTCCCTTCAGTCGCAGTGCTGGTCGGAACCAAACCCCGTTCGGCTACCTCTTTGTCCTTTACCGCCTCAATATTGGCGGCTTTCAGCTTGAGCTTTTCGGTTGTCTTAGCACGCCACATAACTTCAGCTGCAGAAACAAAGAATAAATCAGTTAGAACAAAAGAAAAAGGGGGATAAGAATCGCTTACTCATGCTACAAGGCAGATCGGCTTCAATGGGAGACAAGCCAAATATGTACATTACTCCAGGAAGGAGTAACTTGTCAATATCGTAACGTTGGCCGACCAGCTGGTTTGTCGCATGAAGATACGCCGGATGGCTCTTGAATTTGCCAAGGCCCGGTTGATTCGGCACTGCCGTCTGCCACTTCGTTCGGAAGGCTGGCCGCTCAGGGAGACGCATGAAAAAGAAGTGCTCCTTCCAATGCTTATTGGAGCTCGGCATGTTGCTAAATAGAACGAAACCCGACCTGGATTGAAATATGAAGGTTCCCCACTCGGATTGTTTTGTGTAGAAGAAATAGTGGAAGATTTGGGGGTCCAAGGGGATATCGTTCAATTTGAAAAGGACTATCACCCCGCTCAGCAACCTAATCGAGTTCGGGACCAATTGGCCGAGCGGGAGGCGAAAGTGGTTGCATATTTTGATGATGAACGGATGTGGAGGAAAGCGCAGCCCGACCAAAAATTGATCACGGAAGAAGCAAATGGTGCTGGGCGGCGGATCATTGGGCCGATCGGAAGGAGTGGCTACAACTATCTCGTGGTTGGCCGCAATTTCATACGTCCGAATGAGACGCACGGCGTCTTCTTCATCGAATCGGCTCTCCATAGTCGTATACCAAAGACTAGGAGTTCCGACTGTGGGCGTAGAAGTACTCGTCATGATCGAAACAGAAGAGATATCGACAGAAAAACTAAAAGAAAATGTCGCGCGAATGAAAAAGAAAGCAATGTAGGAGAAGGGGAGCTGAAAAGGAAGGCTTACGGGTACGAGAAAGATCAAGGAAAGGAGGAAGAGGGCGAGTGCACCAAACAGGCGAGGAATAACGATCGCCGGAGCAGAAGCAACAGCAGCGCGAAGACGAAGGAGGATGAAGCAACAGTGTGGCGGAAAATGAGTCGCGAGCCTTATATCGCAGCCCGGGAGCAACCTCCACCGTCCGATCCAGGTCGTGAAAAACGAGGCCATCATCCAGCCGTTTATTTCAAACGGCGGTTGTCCGGTCGGAAGTGACGCCACCGCCATACGCTGACAAATGTACGATCGCCACGTGTCAGCAGAATACTGGTCGCATTTAATGAGCGCCCCTTATCGTGCGCAGCACACGTGATGGGCAGCAGGGGAAAGAAGCGGGCATGGGTTCCAAGAGAATACAAGGCATGGACAAGATATCGCCGAACGGATGAGCATCCCTAAGTCTGGCTTAGCAGATTAAGATAGCGGTCGTTACTCAGTCAGATTGGCAGTCCAGTCAGTCGGACTTCGCCTCCTTCGACTAGACTCAAGGGAGAGGCAAGTGATCCGGTGGTTAGAACAGGGGACCCCTATTTTGAGGGGTCAACGCCCCGCCGAAGTCAAAGGGCCAGTTGGGCGACCAGAGAAAGATGGGTCGGCCGGGACCTCCCGGCCGGCCGACCGAGGAATATCTGATGGTAAAAGGCGCCCCGGCGGGAGTCGGGGTTCTGACGCTCAGTGGAACAGTAGCAAGGAGCCGAGCGGAAGGCTTAAGAGTGTTGGTGCAACCTTAGGTCAAGGTTGACCTGGTTGACCCGACTCGAGTTGACGTGACTCGAGTTGTATTTTGATGTTTGACTTGGGAAGATTGTCGGTGCAACCTTAGGTCAAGGTTGACCTAGTTGTGTTGCATGTTGATGTTTGACACTCGTGAGAGAGTTCTATTCTTGATGTGGGACAAGAATAGATGTTTGGGAGTTTATTGGTGCAACCGTAGGTCAAGGTTGACCTGATTCGGGAAAAGTCCAAGTATGGAGACTTGGCACGGAAAAGTCCAAGCAGGGAGCTTGGCACTGGAAAAGTCCAAGTATGGGGACTTGGCACGGAAAAGTCCAAGCAGGGAGCTTGGCACGCGAAAAGTCCAAGTATGGAGACTTGGCACGGGGAAAGTCCAAACAGGGAGTTTGGCACGGGGAAAAGTCCTGGTGAGTGAAGCCAGGCAGTCGGGAAATCCTGGTGAGTGAATCCAGGTGAAAATCCTAGTGAGTGAAGCTAGGTGAAGGTGAAAGTCCTGGTGAGTGAAGCCAGGCATTCGGGAAAATCCTGGTGAGTGAAGCCAGGTGAAAATCCTAGTGAGTGAAGCTAGGTGAATGGGAAGTCCTAACTGGGATGTTAGGCAGTGTGGAAAATCCTGGTGAGTGAAGCCAGGTGAAAATCCTAGTGAGTGAAGCTAGGTGAATGAGAAAGTCCTAACTGGGATGTTAGGCGGTGTGGAAAGTCCTGGTGAGTGAAGCCAGGCAGTGTGGAAAGTCCTGGTGAGTGAAGCCAGGCAGTGGGAAAGTCCTAACTGGGATGTTAGGCAATGTGGAAATCCTGGTGAGTGAAGCCAGGTGAAAGTCCTGGTGAGTGAAGCCAGGCAAGGGAAAATCCAGATGGATCAGGGATGATCGGACTTCTGGTGTTGGAAAGTCCAAGTAGGTCAAAGGATTGACGGACACTTGGCGAGGAGCTAGCAGTCAAGGGAGTGACCAGATGTTAGGGATGAAGTACCAATAGGTCAAGGTTGACGGATATTGGTTTGGAAGTCTTGGGACTTGGTTTGGGCCAAACCTCTGGATCGGTCACTAGACCGATCCAGGATCTGTTTTCTCGATCGGTGCGGTGACCGATCGAGATCTGAAGCTCTGTTCGATTCTTGTCGATCGTGACCGATCGCCAAGCAACGAGGCGAAGAGAGGCGGTGATCGGTCCACGATCGATCAGGCCATACGTCTGATCGGTGCAGACCGATCGAGACGATGTCGCTGAGGTTGGGATCGGTGCGTAGACCGATCCGACTATCTTTGATCGGTCCACGCATCGTCGGAACCCGCACGGGCGGCTTTGAAGAAAGCTGATCGGTCCGGGACCGATCAGAATAGGTCCTGATCGGTCTCCTGACCGATCCAGGCACTAGCCGTTGCGTCGCAACGGCTAGATTTCTTCTGTGTTTTCTTCGCTTTCTTCGCAGGTATAAAGGGGTCGAGGGCTGCTGCTGCGCAAATACTCTTCTTCCTCCTTCCTGTTGCTAAGTGCTGCTGTGCTTGAGCTTTGTTGAGCTCGTCCAAAGCTTCGCGTGAGCTTCCGGCTGGATCACCTGCTGTTGTAGGCGCTTGGAGCTGTTGCTTCATCCAGTCGACAAGAAGGCAAGCTAGGGTTATTACATTCTTGTATTGTACTTAGTTTCTTGCTGTATTCTTGTACTTCTGTTTATCTTGCTGTTGCAAGACATTGTGGCGAGGTTTCTCCACCCATAAGGAGTTTATATTAGCCGGTTCTCCGGGGACTCATCCACCGACGGATTGACCGGACTCGTCCACCTTACGGACACGCCGAGGAGTAGGAGCCCTAATCTCCGAACCTCGTTACATCCATCGAGTTTGAGGTTTGATTTCTTTCCGTGTCGCTTCTATTGTTTTATTTCCGCTGCGCTAACTCGACATTGTAGAAAGAATCGAACGAATTGGGGTCGGCTATTCACACCCCCCCCTCTAGCCGTACGAAGGATCCTAACAAGTGGTATCAGAGCGAGGTCGCTCTTCATTGGATTCACACCCGTGGGAGCACAAGCGCTAGAGATGGATCTCTATGGAGAAGATGTCACCATTCCACCCTTCTACGAATGCGGCGACTTCGCGTATTGGAAGGTAAGGATGAAGTATTTTCTTATGACTAATATGTTAAATTGGTTTTGTGTACAAGAAGGGTTTTCCCCTCCGATGGATGAGGAAGGAAAACCTATCAAGAAGAAGGAGTGGACGAAAGAGCAAATCCGACAATCCGAAATCAATGACGAGGTAACGAAAATCATTGAATTTTCTTTACCTAATGATGTTTTGTGTAGGGTAGAAGGATACAATAGTGCCAAGGAGTTGTGGAACAACTTGGCCAAACTTCATGAGAAGAACTCCACTTCAAGTCATGAAGAGGAGACAAGTGAGTCATCAAGTAGCTCACTTCATGGAGATAGAGAATTAGAAGTTGAGGGTTACTCAACATCTAAGGAAGAAGAGGAGGAGAGTTCTTCTTCAAGTTCGGAGCAAGAAGAAGAAGCTTCTACCTCCGGAAGGGATGAAGAAGAGAGCTCGCATCCACCCTCATCCCTAGGTAACTCAAGCATTTTAGTTTCAAATAAATTACATATATTATGCTTTGAGTGTAGGGAGTATGGACACTACAAGAGCAAATGTCCAAAGAGAGTTAGGAAGACTCCACCGGCGCCAAAGGTCAAGGTAGCCGGAGTCCCGACACGCAAGGGCAAGGAGCACGTGGTGTGCTTCCAATGCAAGCGAAGGGGACATTATCGGAGTCATTGTCCGAGGGGGAGGCAACCTCACAAGGGCAAGAGACCGAGCACATCGATAGGGGGAGCTAAGGCAAACCCTAAGGTAACCTCTAAGGTTCATTTTTGCAACTCTAATAGAATGCATGCTAGGAATTTTATTGCACTTGTCGATAATAACAAGCATGATAACCTTAGGAATCAATACATGTGCTTAGGAGCCAAGCATGTTAGCCTAGATAAGAACAATTCTAGAAATACTAACCCTAGAATTAACTCATCTAAGGCTAAGGAGAACCTAGGTAGAAACCCCAAAACAACTAGACACATGCCTAGGAATACCTCAAAGAAAAATGACAAATCAAAAGTTGAGGTATTAGAGAAGGAGAATCAAGTCTTGAGGTCAAGACTTGATAATTTAGAAAAGGCTCTTAAAAACATGGAGAAGTCATCTCTAGGGTTTAAGGGTCAAAAACCAAAGCCCAAGGACAAGAAAGGTTTGGGTCACAAACCTAAGTCCCAAGTGGTCAAGCCCACCTACCATAATGTTCCATTCGATTATGGAACAATACCTAGGGCTAGGAAAACCACTACCAAGGTCACAAGGGGAGTCACCCCTATAGTTGACCTTGATGAGACTCAAATGACCAAGGCTTTAAAGCCTAAGAGGGTCATTAGGAGGGTTGCTAGGGAAGTTATCCCTAGTGAATACTTAGTGAACCCAATGAGCTCTAATAGGTATTGGGTTCCTAGGAGCATCTTCTCTACCCCATAGATGGGTTAGAGAGTGTCAACTCCAATAAGAAGGGTAGTTAACCCAACTTTGAGGAAATTGACACTCAAGGAGCATTTTCAAGGTTTTGTGAACCTTTGAAAATGAAATGAATTATCATTTACTCCTTTGAAGAGTTAAATGTGCCTAAAGATTGGAAATCTCATTTTTAATCTCAATTGGCACAATTTGGAAAAACCTAGAGAAATATCAAATTGGGATTTTGATACTCTCTTAGGTAATCAAGGCAATCCGGGCCTTAATTTAGAAGTGCTACTCTTGTAGAGTTTTAAATGGTATAAATCAAACAAGAGATCAAGAAATGCCAATTTGGGTTTTGACATTTTCTTGGAGCACTTTGGGCAATCTAGGGTTAGATTTTAAGTTAGCTAAGGCTAAGGATACTTAGATAGGTAATCTAGGTATTTCATTTGTGCTAACTTACCATGATTGTTTGCCCTCACATGTCATGACATCATGTTTAGTTTTATTATCATTTGAAATGTCATGATAATGCTTAGGCTAGTTTATATGTCATGCTTTATTTAAGTTTTCAAACTTTATGCCATGACATCATGACATTGGCACATGCTTTCCATTTATGATATCATTTATGCCATGTCATCATCTCTTGCATTAATAATCAATTGAATTGATTTAAGGATGAAAAACACATTTTGATATTGAGATCAAATTTGTGTTTAGAAAATGCATGAGACCTTAGTCTAAGATACCTAAACCCATATCTCACATCAAAATTGACTTGGATGTGTTTGATACACTTTAGATGTGTGTGAGATATTAGGATCATGAGTTAGGATCAAGGTGCATAGTTCTTGTACCTAGATGAGCCTAATTCAAGAAATGGGGGATCATAGGGAAAGCTTGTGTACAAGTCATGTGCATATAGCCCTAAGATTATGGTCCTAAATTCAAATGGTTTTAAAAGCATTTTAAAATTGATTTGAAAAACCTTGATGAAGCTTTCCTAGTGATAGCATTCATCATTGAACATTGTGATACAAAGTTGAGTTAAAACTTGAACTATTTCAAAGTTTTTGAACTTTGTATCAAGATTTGAAAATGGAAACTATTTTCATAGAAAATTAGTTTTCCATGATAGTGTATGATATGAGGAATGTATCCTCAAAATTTCACAATTTTTCGAATTTTCTGGAATTTATTAGGGGTTTCTGAATTTCGGGAGAGGAAAAATCAGAAATCCCTGTGATCAGTGTCTGGATGGTCGCTGGACCGATCCGAGGGCTGGATCGGTCCTTTGGACCGATCCAGTCTTGTGGATCGGTCTGGTGACCGATCCGGTGAGTCGATAAGCGTGCCAATGTCTGAAATTCATTGCATGTCTGAAATTTCGGTGAAAGTTGGTTTTAGATTTATAAAGGTTTGAAACTCTCCAAGACATTGTTGGTGCAATGGTCAAGGGAGTTGGCCTTTAGGGGAGTTTTAACTATTAGTCAAGGGGAGTTGACTTTAGGGGAGTTTTACTCCTTGAGGATTAGTGATATGGGATTATCACTAAGTGGATTGTTGAGCTTAGTATCAAGGGAAAATAAGAGTTTCAATGAAAGGTATGGGACTTTCATTGGAAGAAACTCTTGACCTTGATACCCTCCTTTTCTTTTGATGTGTGTCAAAGGGAGAGTGTTCATTGGAGAATTATTAGAGAACCCAAGTTAGGTTATCGGTTTAACCTAAGCTAGGGAAGATTGTCAAGGAATGTTCGAGGAAGAACATTGGAATACTTTTGATGTGTGTCAAAGGGGAGAATTATTAGAGAACCCAAGTTAGGTTATCGGGTTAACCTAAGGGAGAATGTCTAGAGAATGTTCAAGGAAAGAACATTGGACATTGGAAGATGGTTGGAAAACCTAAGTTAGGTTATCAGGTTAACCTAACTTGATTATGATTTTGTCAAACATCAAAAAGGGGGAGATTGTTGGTGCAACCTTAGGTCAAGGTTGACCTGGTTGACCCGACTCGAGTTGACGTGACTCGAGTTGTATTTTGATGTTTGACTTGGGAAGATTGTCGGTGCAACCTTAGGTCAAGGTTGACCTAGTTGTGTTGCATGTTGATGTTTGACACTCGTGAGAGAGTTCTATTCTTGATGTGGGACAAGAATAGATGTTTGGGAGTTTATTGGTGCAACCTAGGTCAAGGTTGACTGGTTGACTGATTCGGGAAAAGTCAAGTATGGAGACTTGGCACGGAAAAGTCAAGCAGGAGCTTGCACTGGAAAAGTCAAGTATGGGGACTTGGCGGAAAAGTCAAGCAGGGAGCTTGGCGCGAAAAGTCCAAGTATGGAGACTTGGCACGGGAAAGTCAAACAGGAGTTTGGCGGGGAAAAGTCCCGTGAGTGAAGCGCGGTGGGAAATCCGGTGAGTGAATCGGTGAAAATCCTAGTGAGTGAAGCTAGGTGAAGGTGAAAGTCCGGTGAGTGAAGCCGGGCATTGGAAAATGAGTGAAGCGGTGAAAATCCTAGTGAGTGAAGCTAGGTGAATGGGAAGTCCTAAGCTGGGATGTTAGGCGGTGTGGAAAATCCCGGTGAGTGAAGCGGTGAAAATCCTAGTGAGTGAAGCTAGGTGAATGAGAAAGTCCTAAGCGGGATGTTAGGCGGTGTGAAAGTCCAGTGAGTGAAGCCGAGGCGGTGGAAAGTCCCGTGAGTGAAGCCGAGGCGGTGGGAAAGTCCTAAGCGGGATGTTAGGCAATGTGGAAATCCTGGTGAGTGAAGCCGGTGAAAGTCCTGGTGAGTGAAGCCGAGCAAGGGAAAATCCAGATGGATCGGGGATGATCGGACTGGTGTTGGAAAGTCCAAGTAGGTCAAAGGTTGACCGGACACTTGGCGAGGAGTTCTAGCAGTCAAGGGAGTGACCAGATGTTAGGGATGAAGTACCAATAGGTCAAGGTTGACGGATATTGGTTTGAAGTCTTGGGACTTGGTTTGGGCCAAACCCAAGCTCGGATCGGTCACCGACCGATCGGTGATCTGTTTTCTCGATGCGGTGACCGATCGATCTCGAAGCTCTGTTCGATTCTTGTCGATCAGGTGACCGATCGGCAGCAACAGGCGAAGAGGCGGTGATCGGTCCGCAGACCGTCAGGCCATATCTGATCGATGCGAGACCGATCGAGACGATGTCGCTGAGGTTGGGATCGGTGCATGGGCCGATCCGGCTCCACAGACCGATCAGAACCCGCACAGAAGGCGGGCAGCTTTCTGTGAAGAAAGCTGATCGGTCTGGGGACCGATCAGAATAGGTCCTGATCGGTCTCCTGACCGATCCAGGCACTAGCCGTTGCGTCGCAACGGCTAGATTTCTTCTGTGTTTTCTTCGCTTTCTTCGCAGGTATAAAGGGGTCGAGGGCTGCTGCTGCGCAAATACTCTTCTTCCTCCTTCCTGTTGCTAAGTGCTGCTGTGCTTGAGCTTTGTTGAGCTCGTCCAAAGCTTCGCGTGAGCTTCCGGCTGGATCACCTGCTGTTGTAGGCGCTTGGAGCTGTTGCTTCATCCAGTCGACAAGAAGGCAAGCTAGGGTTATTACATTCTTGTATTGTACTTAGTTTCTTGCTGTATTCTTGTACTTCTGTTTATCTTGCTGTTGCAAGACATTGTGGCGAGGTTTCTCCACCCATAAGGAGTTTATATTAGCCGGTTCTCCGGGGACTCATCCACCGACGGATTGACCGGACTCGTCCACCTTACGGACACGCCGAGGAGTAGGAGCCCTAATCTCCGAACCTCGTTACATCCATCGAGTTTGAGGTTTGATTTCTTTCCGTGTCGCTTCTATTGTTTTATTTCCGCTGCGCTAACTCGACATTGTAGAAAGAATCGAACGAATTGGGGTCGGCTATTCACACCCCCCCCTCTAGCCGTACGAAGGATCCTAACAAAGAGAAGGTGATATACTGTTAACAGTCCTTACATAGCACCCTACCGAAATTCTCCCCCAACATATCAAAGTAAATGGCAGTCCGGACGGGAGGGGAGTTCCGTCCGGCCAGGGCGTGAGATGAGGTCCGTCCGGCCGGCGCTTGAACTCCCCGTCCAACCGGACGGACGGACGTCCCGACCTGTGGTGGGTAGAGATGGACAAGAACACCTTCTGACAGCCGTCAAGTCCTATGGCTAGGCCATGCTCCAAGTCTGGCAACGAGGTGTTCTGTTGTCCCATCAAGGACACACTCGGACTGTAGTAGTATGACGTCAGGTAAGCTTTCTGACAGACACATACCGAGGTATGGGTTGCGGACACGTATGCATCTCGGTGGACGTGCAGGAGCTCTTTCACCGCTCTATATAAAGAGTCGCATACTTCGCCGGAGGTACACGTTCAACACCTCTGGAGCCACTTTCTTCACTGTTTGCTTGCCTGACTTGAGCATCGGAGGGTCACCGCCGGGAACCCCTTCCCGGTCTGACTTCTGTGCAGGTTCGCCGGAGGTTCGTGTAACCAGTCGAAGATCCACGTCAGCAGCCGGGAGCGCCAC
Source organism: Zingiber officinale (assembly GCF_018446385.1). Taxonomy (NCBI): domain Eukaryota; kingdom Viridiplantae; phylum Streptophyta; class Magnoliopsida; order Zingiberales; family Zingiberaceae; genus Zingiber; species Zingiber officinale. Next base: position 50,578,957 of record NC_056004.1, read on the forward strand.
GTGCCCAGCGTTCGTTGATTCAGCATTCAGATAGGATCAATAATGAATAAGGATAAAATTGGAATAAAAATTTTCTTAATCCCTCTTATCCTTCCTTACACCCCAAATTGGGGTGTAAGGAAATCTTCTATTTCATAGGTAAGGAAGGTTAACGTTTACCTTTCCTTACCTTTCCTCCCCTTCCCTCACCCCCTCCCAAACAAGGTTAAAAAATTTTCTACCCTTTACTTACCCTTCCCTCCCCTTCCCTCACCTACTCCCAAACAGAGGGTTACGCTCGCGTCGGCGCTTCTCGTCGGGCGAAACCGCAGCAGCAAGCAAGGGGCGTTCCGGCGACCGACGAGGGCGTTCTCCGAAGATTTCTTCACCGTTGTGATCCTTGCATCGAGGAGAAGCCGGGAGCACGAAGAGGGGGCCAAAATCGTCGATATTTGGAGCTCACCCGAAACCCTAGAAGCCTCCTTCTCGGCCGTAAGTCCAAGAAACTCAAGGGTAAGTCGCTACTCACCTGTGGTAAGAGTAGTTTTGATTTCATTTTGGTGTTTCCTTGTTTGTTTTCAAGTTTTGCTGTGGAGATTGTTGTTTGAATTTGTTGTCGTGTGCTTCAAAGAAAGAGAATAGGGTTTTGTTGTTTAGCTTGTTCTTAATTGCTTTGGACCTTGTTTCCTTTTTGTTACTTCTTGTTTCTGAGTCACGCCATGAAGATGATAGAATTTGGGGGTTTTGGATGCTTTCTGCCGTGGCCTTCATGAAGGAAAGGGAGAAGGAAACACTTTGTTTTGGTTAGGGTACTCCGCTGGTATCTAGAGCAGTTGCCTTAGCTTGGTTAATTCCTTTGCTGCCTTTGCTGGTTAAATTCCCTATTCTGTCTTAGCTTGGTTGATTTCCTATGCTGCTTTAGCTTGGTTACTAATCCCTTTGCTGTCGTATATTTGCATTCTTGAATTTGAAGCATGAAGGACAAATTTGAATTTAGGTTTTAGTTTCCTTCTTTGATTTGGATTAACCTGTACATTCCTTGCTGTCGTGAACCCTGAGGAAAGAAGAGGAGGATTAGTTCAGTTCAGGTATGACCTTGTAGATTTCGGAATCGATTCATTGGTGATTTGGGTTCTTGGAGTTGGTTATAGTTTTGGTGGTAGATCTATAGGATGAAGTGTGAATTCATCTGAGGCTCCTGCACATTTTGATGGGTTCAGAATTTCCTTTCTTTATGGACAGGTTAGTGGATTTCCAAAGTTTATATGAGGTTGTAGTTCGACGTTTCTAGAATTGTGGATAGATCTAGTACTCTATGACGTAGAAGTAAGGGGATTGTTGCTCCTTGTATTGGCATCGAACTCTTTTGTTATGGACAGATTTTGTAAATGTTAGATCAATTCTGAGCATGATTTCTACTCTTTCTAGATGACCTTAGATGTTGGTACAACACTTGTTTAAGGACAAAATCTTTCTTCTAGATAGGGTAATGGTTAGTTCAGATAACTCTTTATCATGACTAAATGAGCAAGATTTGCAAAATGAGTAGAGTTGAAGTTTACCTCATGTTAGCTGAATTTGTGTAGTCGTGATCCATCGATTTTACGATATTTGAATGTTACTGCACTATTGAGGTTTAATGTAGTTGCTTCACCTAACTGCTTAGGAGGTTTGGAATTATGGAACGACTAAAGTTGTAGTCCTTATTTTTAAAAATACAGACGGAAAGCATTGTAGAACAAGGCTTTAGATTTCTCTTAAATATGCATGATTGTGTGTTACCTAGTTGATCTCACTTATAGATGCATATGGAAAAAAATACCCTAACAGTATTTTGAGTTTAAGAAAAGTATAAGAAAGATAAAGAAAAGAAAGTAAGAGGCCAAGGCCTTAAGTAAATCCCAAAGTCAGGACTTTAGGGATTTTTGGCACACAAGGTGCTTATTAAAATGCCGAGGCATTATATATTAGAAGTATTAAAAGATAACAAGTATTTTACTTTTATCAGTGGCACTGTACTGGACTCTCAGTTGTCCTTGGGTTGGGCTCCCATAGTCATCCCTAGGTTTAGATAACCTAGTAGTAACGGCACGGCCGACGGTCGACGGTCGACGACCCGAGGGTCGCCAAATGGGCCGTCAAATGGGTCGGGTCGTTACAATAGTAAAAGCAAGTACAATTGCCGAGCCCAAGAAAAGTTGATTACTATTTTGAAGTATTATAAGTATAAGTTTTTGAACAAGTAAAACGAGTTTTATATAAACATAAAGTATTAAAGATTAAGTTTAGAACAAATGAAATAAGTTTCATATAGTTCTAAAAATCAGTAAGTTTAGTTCTTTATTCTACCATGTTTATCTAGTAGATGAGTAGTTTTTCATGTTTACCTATTAGATGAGCAACATGATTAGCTATTAGAATTACATGAGTAGATTCCTATTTTTTCTTTGCTATTAATTTGACATGAGCAGTTATGTTTATGCTTTACTTCCTTTTAGAGCATATAGTTTCTATATCTTTCTGTATACATGCATATTCATATTTTTGTGAGTTAGATAGCGCTTACTAAGCAAATTTTGCTTATAGTTTGCATTTCCTCTTACTGCAGATACAGGAAAGGAAAAGATATAGAAAGGAAGGCGACAAGGAGGTGTATGAAGGATGTGTGATGCCAGGACTATGGAGAGACCTGGGAAGTTTTGAGTTTTCATGTTTAGTGGATAGAAATAGTTGAGTTGTACCTTATGGTTTATGTCTTTTGAGATTGTATTTTCATTCCGCATTGTTAGTTTGGTTATTTTCCACTGTTGGAGTTTTATTCATTTGTTATTGCTAGAATAGTTTATTTGTTTTTAGTTGTTGTGTCTTATAAACTGCGTAGTTGTTTGATAAATGTTCCAGCCGCCTGTGGCTGTGTATATTATGTTATGTATTAATGATTATGGTCACCGGTACAGGGGAGATTCTGTCAAAATTTTTCGGTAGGTATTTCTCGTGGTTTTAAATTATACCGGTTAAGTAGAGTTAGTAGTTAAGTAACGGTCACTCTTAGAGAGTAGTAGAGTATTAAGAAGGGTGATCGTTACATTTATAGTGGATTACTCATTGTTACGATCAGAGTGATCGTGAGTCTTGAAATTAGAGTCATCAGATGTCTCGAACCAAGTAACTAATCGCATACTTGTGTTTTCTTGTTTCTATTTTTGTTTTTTAATTCCGCTGCATACTCGTTTTCAAAATAAAAAGTTTTTTTAAATCATCGGATTCACCCCTCCCCCCTCCCCCTCTCATGTGCATAATGATCTTACACCATATAACTATGGAAGTAATCCTAAGTCTAGAAGTAGAGTCAAGGTACAAGAGAGGTCATCCCTAGAGTTGATCTTGAAGAGACCATAATGATTAAGGCTTCTAAGAAGAGTCATTAAGAAGGTATCTAGGGAAGTTATCCCTAAATAATACCTAGTACACGTAATGAGATCCAATATATATTGAGTTCATAAGAGTATGATCTCTTCACACTAGATGAGTATAGGGTGTATCAACCCTAATTGAAAGGATAGTTAACTAAATCATGATAAAGTTGATATTTTTTGACATTTTCAAGGTATTATGATATCTTGAGAATGAGATTTTAATTTGTATCCTTGAGGATTTAATAGGCTACCAATAAAAGAATTTGAGTCATTAAGTTAATCAAATTAACACAAATAGGATATAAGTGTGCCTAAGTGTAGGGTTTTGACACATACCAGGGAGATAAGCCACCTATATCAAATCGAGTATTTGCAATAATAATTAGATGATGATACTTAGATAAAAAAAATTTAGGTCTTTCCTTCGTGCTATATTACCATGTGTGTGTACCATATTATGCCATAAAATCATATCATACTTTATCTTGATATGATAGTGTATTATTAATTTTGATATATGTTGTTTAAAATTGATACATATCATATCATACATGTATCATTTAAGTTATGGTAGATATCTTTTTTAAAGTTATGCATTTTATGTATGTCATACTTATTTATATGTATAAATTTTAATTAAGGGCAAATGACATTAGTTGACATACTAGGTAGGATGATCAAGTTTAAAATACCTAATTAGAGATGCATGATCCCTTAGTTTTGGCAAAAATTAATTATACATCTCACAAAGACCATAGAGTTAACTTATATGTATATTGAGATACATTAGATACAAGTGAGATATTATGATGATGAGTAAAACTCAAGATATTGATTTGGTGCATCAAATGAGCTTTAGTTTCATCAAAACAAATGAATTTTATGTTCACTAATCATGGGAAAAGTTAATATGCAAATCATGTGAATTTAAGCCATAGATTATGATTGTAAATTGTGTTTGAAAAATATTTCAAAAGTACTTTGAAAAACCTAAGTCTATTTGTTGATAGAAATCACCATTGATTAGATTGATATAAAGTTAGAGTGAAATATTAAAATTTTCAATGGTATCTAATTTGGTACCATTCTTTGAAAATAAGTTATATTTTCATGATAACTATTTTTCCTAATAGTGTTTGACATAAGTAATGTCTATATGAAATTTTATGATTTTTTAAAAATTATATAATTACTTATGCATTTCTAAAATTCAATTTGAAAATTAAAATTTTAGATTTTTAGTCCAGCAATTGATTGTTGTCAGTCATTAATAAATTACTGAATGTGTTTTTGGACGAAATGAATTTATTTCAGTCTATTAAGCTCACTATTAAGTATTCTAACTATCTCTAACCCTCTAATATGCTTGAATAAGTATTTAAAGGTGATTTTTATGGTGATAATGAGAAAGAGATGGTTGATCCGGTGGTTAGAACAGGGGACCCCTATTTTGAGGGGTCAACGCCCCGCCGAAGTCAAAGGGCCAGTTGGGTGACCGGAGAAAGATGGGCCGGCCGGGACCTCCCGGTCGGCCGACCGAGGAATATCTGATGGTAAAAGGCGCCCCGGCGGGAGTCGGGGTTCTGACGCTCAGTGGAACAGTAGCAAGGAGCCGAGCGGAAGGCTTAAGAGAAGGTGATGTACTGTTAACAGTCCTTACATAGCACCCTACCGAAATTCTCCCCCAGCATATCGAAGTAAATGGCAGTCCGGACGGCAGGGGAGTTCCGTCCGGCCAGGGCGTGAGATGAGGTCCGTCCAGCCGGCGCGTGAACTCCCCGTCCAGCCGGACGGACGGACGTCCCGACCTGTGGTGGGTAGAGATGGACAAGAACACCTTCTGACAGCCGTCAAGTCCTATGGCTAGGCCATGCTCCAAGTCTGACAACGAGGTATTCTGTTGTCCCATCAAGGACACACTCGACTGTAGCAGTATGGCGTCAAGTAAGCTTTCTGACAGACACATACCGAGGTATGGGTTGCGGACACGTATGCACCTCGATGGACGTGCAGGAGCTCTTTCACCGCTCTATATAAAGAGTCGCATACTTCGCCGGAGGTACGCGTTCAACACCTCTGGAGCCACTTTCTTCACTGTTTGCTTGCCTGACTTGAGCGTCGGAGGGTCACCGCCGGGAACCCCTTCCCGGCACGACTTCTGTGCAGGTTCGCCGGAGGTTCGTGCAACCAATCGAAGATCCACGTCAGCAGCCGGGAGCACCACGTGCCCAGCGTCCGTTGATTCAGCATTCGGACAGGATCAATGGTAAAGTAGAAGAATGAGAATTTGAGAAAGAGGTTTAGATTCAAGGTTAAATTTTTAACTTCGAAACTTAAATTTTTAAAAATTAGGTTTAGGAACTCCAAATCATTGTTGGTATAATAATTAAAGATGGAGTATATTTTAAGAGGAAGGTCCTCTTTATAGGCATGATTTCGACATGAAAGGGGGAGAATGAACAATTTTAAGGATTGATGAATGAAAAAATGATGTATGCTCAAGGTTGAGTATTGAAGATAATGGAAGGTAGGAAACCTTCATTGTAATGATTGAAAGGTTGAAATAAAGAAGAGAACATATTTTGAGAGGATGTGCTTTTGATGTATGTCAAAGTAGAAGAATGAGGGGTTCAAGTTAGGAAATCTTCATTGGCATGAGAAGTAGGATATTAGGTTAATGGTTTAGTCCAACTTAAACATATTATCAACATCAAAAAAGGAGAGATTATTGGTGCAATTAACACCTGATCAAGGTTGACCAAGTTGATCAAACTCAAGTTGGATTTCGATGTTTGATCAATATATTAGTTGGCCGAGTGAAAGGCTGAGTAGGTCAAGATTGACATGATACTTGATAGTCGATCAATATCATTAGTTGGTTGAGTAAAGAGTTAAGTAGATCAAGATTGACTAGATACTTGATAAGATATGGAAAGTCCAAAGTGGGTCATAGGTAATCGGATGCTTGGTGGTCGAAAAGTCTAACATGGAGTTGGTATGAGACAAAAAGTCCAAGTGGGTCATCGGCGGTTGGATACTTGGTGATCGAAAGTGCAACAGAGAGTTAGCATGAGAAGGGAAGTCTAAGTGGGTCATAAAAAATTTGCAACAAGTCATGGTTGACCAGATGTCAAGCAACAATGATGTTCCAGCAGGTAAAGGTTGATTGAATACTGAGAAAGGAAGTTTTGGTAGGTTGAGGTCAATTGGATATATACAAGATGAGAATTCGACCTTGGTAAGATTGAAACATGAGTATTAGTCAATTGCTTTAGTGAATCAATTGATCGATGGATTCTAAACCCTAAAATTAGGATTTGATGTATTTTTAGAGTATGCTCCATTAATTAGGGTTACTACTATAGTAGCTAGGGTTGCTACAATTGCTAGGGTTCATTGCAAACCCTAAACCCCTAAAATTAGGTTTGCTATAGTAATTAGGTGTTGGTGCAGTTGACACCAATGATCAAATCTGAATTTTAATTAATGACAAGTGGACTAAAGTTAAATATGTTGTTGATCTAACCTTTTTACCAGTGCGCAGGGTTGACTAACTTGACGGGTCAAGAGGATCAGACACCAAGCAAGAAGTCCAGGCGAGATGTGTGATTCCTGATTAGCAAAGTTCAGATGTGGGATTCTTGTAGGAGGTCAGGATCTGTGATTCCCGATAGATTGAAGTCCGGATGTGCGATTCTGGTAGGAGGTTGAGATGTTTGATTCCTGATTGGTGAAGTTTGAATGTATGATTCTAGTAGGAAGACCTGTTGGATCAGATTGGACGTCAAGGAGGTAACCTGACATTTGGTAAGTGGAGGTAAGTAACTGGAGAATAGTGACTCAGTGATGACACGTCCTGTTTGAGGGGATAGTAGGCGTCGATCTAGTTTATGTCCAATTTGGAAAACCTAAACTAAGACCATGACTAGATTCGGATCTGTAGGACAGGTTATAATTAATACTAAACTACTTATTTTTATTATGCTAACTCTGTTTTACATGTTAGATATTTTTTATACTAACAAAATGCAGGGCCAAAGGAGCATAAAATACCTCAGGTGAACAGTGCCTGAGGTGCCTTCAAGCTCTTGGAAGGCGCCTTGAGTACTGTTTATGAAAGGTGCCTTCGGGAGTTTGGAAGGCGCCTTTAGTCGAATAAGGTAGAAGGTTTCGTTGATGATAAGGAGTAGCTTTTGCGAGATAAAACTTTGCTTATAGAAGGCAGCTTCAGTGTTATGGAAGACGCCTTCCATCCCTTGTAAAATGGATATTCAACCAAGGCATTGGGCACACCTCATTTACAAGTTTCTACGCAATAGTGCGACGTTCTGACTACTCTGACTTTGCATTGCTGGTCCGCTACAATGCTGTTACTTTCGACTACTGTTGAGGAGCCAACCAACACCAAGTCTAATTCGATCATCTACAAGTGTTGGGTAATGAAAGTTAATTTTGTACTTAATTTCTACAGAAAAGGAAAGTGTAGTGCCTCTTCTGGCTGTTTCGCAAGAGGTCTTTAGTGAATTACCCATCGATAGGTCCACGGGACTTGGGTCTTGGAGTAGGAGTCGCCGAAGGCTTCGAACTAAGTAAAACCGACCGAGTTCCTGTACTTGTGTTTTTGCTTCTATTTCTATGTTTAATTCTGCTATACTTTTGATTTCAAAGACACATGCGTCTCGATCCAATAGGGGTTGCTACAATAACTTTAAGGTTTGCTATTGTGACAAGATTTAGGGTTTACTACTATAATGCTTTTACTACAATAGTAGTCGATTGTTGGGTTCAAGAAATAGACTGCTGGCATTATACCAGTGAATAAGACTTTATAAAATCGATTGTTCGATTCAATTAGAGGCTACCAGTCGATTGCTATGGTTCAACAGTCGACTGATAACAGTCAAACTATGTGGAAAGAGTTATTCTGTATGTTTAAATGATTGAATCCAACGTGGTAGTCAATTGATGAAGTGTTGCAATCAACTGATAAGTGAAAATCAGCTCGAGTAACAACCTTTAAAAGAGGGTTTCAAAGGAAATTGAAGGTCTTTTTTGTTAGGATCGTTCGTACTCGGCTAGAGAGGGGGGGTGTGAATAGCCGACCCCAATTCACTCGTTTCTTTCTACAAAACGTGTTAGCACAGCGGAAAATACAAAGAAACGAAAGAGAAGAAAACCAAACCTTAACACAAGGATGTAACGAGGTTCGGAGATTAGGGCTCCTACTCCTCGGCGTGTCCGTAAGGTGGACGAGTCCAGTCAATCCGTCGGTGGATAAGTCCCCGGAAACCCGGCTAATAGATACTCCTTGTGGGTGGAGAAACCTCGCCACAATAACTCGCAACAGCAAGATAGAATACAAGGAATACAAGAAGTAAATACAATGAATGTAACAATACAAGCTTGCCTTCTTGTCGTCGACTGAAGTCCTGGAAGCAACAACTTCACGGACGAATGCCAACAAGCAGCTCAGCCGAAAGAAGCTCACGCGGGGCTTCGGAAGTGAGCTCAACAAAGCTCAGTCGAAGCTGAAACTTCAGCAGCAGAACAGAAGTTCTAAGGAGGAAAAAGAAAGAGTAAGACTGCACAGAAGATGCCCTCGTCTCCTTATACTTGCGAAGAAGAAACAGCGAAGAAACTAGCCGTTGCGTCACAACGGCTAGAACCCTGATCGGTCTGTGGACCGATCAGGCAACATCCTGATCGGTCTGCAGACCGATCAGGGAAGAAGCCTTCGCTTCTGTTCCGTCCCTGATCGGTCCATGGACCGATCAGGAAACATCCTGATCGGTCCACAGACCGATCAGGGAACCTTCTGATCGGTCCGTAGCGCTAGTTTGCCACTGATCTCCTTCTGATCGGTCTCCAGACCGATCAGATAACCATCAGTAGCATACTGATCGGTCACCAGACCGATCAGATGAGCCATGTATCATTGGATCAGTCTGCAGCCCGATCCAAACTTCTCAGCCCTAAATCTAAGGCTTCCACACCAACATCCGGTCAACCTTGACCTGTTGGTACATCATGCCTAGCATCTGGTCACTCCCTTGACATGCTAGCACTCCTCGCTAAGTGTCCGGTCAATCCCTTTGACCCACTTAGACTTTTCCACACCAGATGTCCGATCATCTCTGATCCATCTAGATTTTCCTCTTCGTGCCAAGTATCCGATCACTCCCTTGATCTACTTGGACTTTCCAACACCAGATGTCCGATCACCCTTGATCCATCTGGATTTTCCCTTGCCTGGCTTCACTCACCAGGACTTTCACCTAGCTTCACTCACTAGGGTTTTCACCTGGCTTTACTCACCAGGATTTCCACACTGCCTAATATCCCAGTTAGGACTTTCCCACTGCCTGGCTTCACTCACCAGGACTTTCCAACTGCCTAACATCCCAGTTAGGACTTTCCCTCGTGCCAAGCTCCCTACTTGGACTTCTCCGTGCCAAGTCTCCATACTTGGACTTTTCCAGTGCCAAGTCTCCATACTTGGACTTTTCCAGTGCCAAGTCTCCATACTTGAACTTTTCCCGTGCCAAGTCTCCATACTTGGACTTTTCGCGTGCCAAGCTCCCTGCTTGGACTTTTCCAGTGTCAAGTCTCCATACTTGGACTTTTCCAGTGCCAAGCTCCCTGCTTGGACTTTTCCGTTGCCAAGTCTCCATACTTGGACTTTTTCCCGAATCAGGTCAACCAGGTCAACCTTGACCTACGGTTGCACCAATAATCTCCCAACCATCTATTCTTATCTCACATCAAGAATAGAACTCTCTCACGAGTGTCAAACATCAACATGCAACTCAACTAGGTCAACCTTGACCTAAGGTTGCACCGACAATCTTCCCAAGTCAAACATCAAAATACAACTCGAGTCAAGTCACCTCGAGTCGGGTCAACCAGGTCAAGCTTGACCTAAGGTTGCACCAACAATCTCCCCCTTTTTGATGTTTGACAAAACTCATAATCAAGTTAGGTTAACCTGATAACCTAACTTAGGTTTTCCAACCATCTTCCAATGTCCAATGTTCTTTCCTTGAACATTCTCTGGACATTCTCCCCTTAGGTTAACCCGATAACCTAACTTGGGTTCTCCAATAATTCTCCCCCTTTTTGACACACATCAAAAAGAATTCCAATGTTCTTCCTCGAACATTCCTTGACATTCTTCCCCTAGCTTAGGTTAACCCGATAACCTAACTTGGGTTCTCCAATAATTCTCCAATGAACACTCTCCCCTTTTTGACACACATCAAAAAGAAAAAGGAGGGTATCAAGGTCAAAAGTTTCTTCCTAATGAAAGTCTCATACCTTTCATTGAAACTCTTAATTTCCCCCTTGACACTAGAGTTAATAATTAACTTAGTGATAATCTCATATCACTCAAGTCTTTTAGGAGTAAAAACTCCCCCTAAAAGTCAACTCCCCCTTGACTAATAGGTAAAACTCCCCCTAAAGGTTAACTCCCCCTTTACCATTGCACCAACAATGTCTTGGTGAGTTTCAAACCTTTAGAAATCCAAAACACCAACTCCCAGCTGAAATTTCAGACAAAACAGTCGAAAAATCAGCATTTGGCACGCCCTGATCGGTCACCAGACCGATCAGGGATTCCCTGGATCGGTCACAGTGACCGATCCAGCACCCCCTGGACCGATCAGGCTACCTCCTGATCGGTCCACAAGTCTGATATCAGATTTCTGATTTCTTCTCCCAAAATTCAGAAACCTCTAGAAAATCACAAAAAATTTTAAAAATTATAAAATTTTGAGGATACATTCCTCATAACATACACTATCAAGGAAAAATAGTTTTCTATGAAAATAACTTCCATTTTTCAATCTTGATACAAAGTTCAAAAACCTTGAAATAGTTCAAGTTTAACTCAACTTTGTATCACAATGTTCAATGATGAATGCTATCACTAGGAAAGCTTCATCAAGGTTTTTCAAATCAATTTTAAAATGCTTTTAAAACCATTTGAATTTAGGACCATAATCTTAGGGCTAGATGTACATGACTTGTACACAAGCTTTCCCTATGATGCTTAATTTCTTGAATTAGGGTCATCTAGGTATAAGGACAATGCACCTTGATCCTAACTCATGATCCTAATATCTCACACACATCTAAGGTGTATCAAACCACATTCAAGTCAATTTGATGTGAGATATGGGTTAAGGTCAACTTAGGCTAAGTTCTCATGCATTTTCTAAACACCAATTTGATCTCAATATCAAATTATATGTTTGTCCTTAAATCAATTTCATTGATTATAATGCAAGAGATGATGACATGGCATATAATGATATCATAAGTAAAAATATGTGCCAATGTCATGATGTCATGGCATAAAGTTTGAAAACTTAAATAAAGCATGACATATAAACTAGCCTAAGCATTATCATGACATTTCAAATGATAATAAACTAAATATGATGTCATGGCATGGCATATGGCAACCAATCATGGCAAGTTAGCACAAATAAAATACCTAAATTCTCTATCTAAGTATCCTTAGCCTTAGCTAACTTAAAATCTAACCCTAGATTACCCATATATCCCTAAGAGAAAACCAAAATCCCAATTATGGTATTTCTCTAGGTTTTCTTGAATTGTGCCAAATAAGATTAAAATCGATATTTTTCAAATATGGCACAATTTACTCTTCAAGGAGTAAATAATAATTCTTTTTCATTTTCAAAGGTTATCAAAACCTTGAAAATGCTCCTTGAGTGTCAATTTCCTCAAAGTTGGGTTAACTACCCTTCTAATTGGAGTTGACACTCTCTAACCCATCTATGGGATAGAGAAGATGCTCCTAGGAACCCAATACCTATTAGAGCTCATTGGGTTCACTAAATATTCACTAGGGATGACTTCCCTAGCAACCCTCCTAATGACCCTCTTAGGCTTTGAAGCCTTGGTCATTTGGGACTCATCAGGATCAACTCTAGGGGTGACTCCCCTTGTGACCTTGGTGGTGGTCTTCCTAGCCCTAGGTTTTGTTCCATAATCAAATGGAACACTATGATAAGTGGGCTTGACCACTTGGGACTTAGGTTTGTGACCCAAACCTTTCTTGTCCTTGGACTTGGGTTTTTGACTCTTAAACCCTAGAGATGACTTCTCCATGTTTTTAAGAGCCTTTTCTAAATTATCAAGTCTTGACCTCAAGACTTGATTTTCCCTCTCTAATACCTCAAGTGTTAATTTGTCATTTTCTCTTGAGATATTCCTAGGCATGTGTCTAGTCTTCTTGGGATTTCTACCTAGGTTTTCCTTAACTTTAGAAGCGTTAATCCTAGGGTTGGTATTTCTAGTGTTATCCTTACCTAGGCTAACATGCTTGGCTCCTAAGCACATGTATCGATTTCTAGTGTTAACATGCTTATCATTATTGACTAATGCAATAAAATTACTAGCATGTATTCTACTAGGATTGCACGAATGAGCCTTAAAAGATACCTTAGGGTTTGCCTTAGCTCCCCCTATCGATGTGCATCCCTTGTCCTTGTGAGGTTTCCTCCCCTTCGGACATTGGCTCCTATAGTGTCCCCGTTGCTTGCATTGAAAGCACACCACGTGCTTCTTGCCTTTACGTGTTGGGACGCCGGCTTCCTTGACCTTTGGTGCCGGTGGAGTCTTTCTAACCCTCTTTGGACACTTGCTCTTGTAGTGCCCAAACTCCCTACACTCGAAGCACATTATGTGTAATTTGCTAGAAATTAAAATGCTTGAGTTACCTAGGGTTGAGGATGGATGAACGCTCTCATCTTCATCCCTTCCGGAGGTAGAAGCTTCTTCTTCTTGCTCCGACCTTGAAGAGGAACTCTCCTCCTCTTCTTCTTTAGATGTTGAGTGGCCCTCAACTTCTAAATCTTCTCCTCCATGATGTGAGCTACTTGGCTCACTTAGCTCCTCTTCATGGCTTGAATTTGAGCTTCCCTCATGGAACTTGCCCAAGTTATCCCATAATTCCTTGGCATTGTTGTAACCTATCTTACACAAGATGTTAGTAGGCAATGAAAATTCAATTATTCTCGTTACCTCTTCGTTGATTTCGGATTTGTGAATTTGTTCTCTTGTCCACTCCTTCTTCTCAAGTGGTTTTCCTTCCTTATCCACCGGAGGAGTAAAACCTTCTTGTACACAAAACCAATTCATTATGTTAGTCATAAGAAAGTACTTCATCCTTACCTTCCAATACGGGAAGTCGCCGCATTCGTAGAAGGGTGGAATGGTGATGTCTTCTCCATAGAGATCCATTCTCTAGCTTTGCTCGCACGGGTGTTGATCCGATGAAGAGCGACCTCGCTCTGATACCACTTGTTAGGATCGTTCGTACTCGGCTAGAGAGGGGGGGTGTGAATAGCCGACCCCAATTCACTCGTTTCTTTCTACAAAACGTGTTAGCACAGCGGAAAATACAAAGAAACGAAAGAGAAGAAAACCAAACCTTAACACAAGGATGTAACGAGGTTCGGAGATTAGGGCTCCTACTCCTCGGCGTGTCCGTAAGGTGGACGAGTCCAGTCAATCCGTCGGTGGATGAGTCCCCGGAAACCCGGCTAATAGATACTCCTTGTGGGTGGAGAAACCTCGCCACAATAACTCGCAACAGCAAGATAGAATACAAGGAATACAAGAAGTAAATACAATGAATGTAACAATACAAGCTTGCCTTCTTGTCGTCGACTGAAGTCCTGGAAGCAACAACTTCACGGACGAATGCCAACAAGCAGCTCAGCCGAAAGAAGCTCACGCGGGGCTTCGGAAGTGAGCTCAACAAAGCTCAGTCGAAGCTGAAACTTCAGCAGCAGAACAGAAGTTCTAAGGAGGAAAAAGAACCACAGAGCTGCACAGAAGATGCCCTCGTCTCCTTATACCTTCGAAGAAGAAACAGCGAAGAAACTAGCCGTTGCGTCACAACGGCTAGAACCCTGATCGGTCTGTGGACCGATCAGGCAACATCCTGATCGGTCTGCAGACCGATCAGGGAAGAAGCCTTCGCTTCTGTTCCGTCCCTGATCGGTCCATGGACCGATCAGGAAACCTCCTGATCGGTCCACAGACCGATCAGGGAACCTTCTGATCGGTCCGTAGACCGATCAGGCTTCTCTTCTCTGCTAGTTTGCCACTGATCTCCTTCTGATCGGTCTCCAGACCGATCAGATAACCATCAGTAGCATACTGATCGGTCACCAGACCGATCAGATGAGCCATGTATCATTGGATCGGTCTGCAGCCCGATCCAAACTTCTCAGCCCTAAACCTAAGGCTTCCACACCAACATCCGGTCAACCTTGACCTGTTGGTATATCATGCCTAGCATCTGGTCACTCCCTTGACCTGCTAGCACTCCTCGCTAAGTGTCCGGTCAATCCCTTTGACCCACTTAGACTTTTCCACACCAGATGTCCGATCATCTCTGATCCATCTGGATTTTCCTCTTCGTGCCAAGTATCCGGTCACTCCTATGACCTACTTGGACTTCCCATCACCAGATGTCCGATCACCCTTGATCCATCTGGATTTTCCCTTGCCTGGCTTCACTCACCAGGACTTTCACCTAGCTTCACTCCCGGGTTTCACGCACCAGGACTTTCCCCCTGCCTAACATCCCAGTTAGGACTTTCCCACTGCCTGGCTTCACTCACCAGGACTTTCCAACTGCCTAACATCCCAGTTAGGACTTTCCCTCGTGCCAAGCTCCCTACTTGGACTTCTCCGTGCCAAGTCTCCATACTTGGACTTTTCCAGTGCCAAGTCTCCATACTTGGACTTTTCCCGTGCCAAGTCTCCATACTTGGACTTTTCGCGTGCCAAGCTCCCTGCTTGGACTTTTCCAGTGCCAAGTCTCCATACTTGGACTTTTCCAGTGCCAAGCTCCCTGCTTGGACTTTTCCGTTGCCAAGTCTCCATACTTGGACTTTTTGTCGAATCAGGTCAACCAGGTCAACCTTGACCTACGGTTGGTTGTACCAATAATCTCCCAACCATCTATTCTTGTCTCACATCAAGAATAGAACTCTCTCACGAGTGTCAAACATCAACATGCAACTCAACTAGGTAAACCTTGACCTAAGGTTGCACCGACAATCTTCCCAAGTCAAACATCAAAATACAACTCGAGTCAAGTCACCTCGAGTCGGGTCAACCAGGTCAACCTTGACCTAAGGTTGCACCAACATTTTTTATATACATATCCCATATCCTTATAGGGAGTCATCTTGATTTTTTTTGTTTTCTATAATACAATTGAAAAAGTGAAAATTTTGATATAGTATGACCTAACTTTTATTGCCACAAGCAAAATTGCTATAAAAAAAAGATGAGATGAAATATGTGGATAGGTGGACATCCTTATTGGCATATACTTAGGAAATATTATTCCTATTATGTAATGTAATCATATTCCATAAATTCATATATTATATATAGTAAAACTCAAATTATATTTATATAAGTAAAAGTAAAAAAATCTAAAAAGAAAAATTTAACATGAAATAAAATTAACTTTAACTAAAGAGAAAACTATGAAGTGATGCTGCATTTCAAGACTATCAAAAAGTAATTTCAAGTAATAAGAAAGCATCCAAAGTAAAATTCTTGTAAAGTAGTTTATTTTCATGTATTTGTTTTTGTATTTCATATTCATGTTATATTGTTGTGAAAATTTATTATAAAGACTTCTCCACCTTCGGATGTTATCCAAAAATGAGAAGATTTAGTGATGGTAGATCACTAGGACTAGGCCTTGGATTAGTCCCCTTAAAAGGCAGATGCCAAGTAAAAAACCAAGGTGCTGTGAATGTGATATCAAGTTTGATTCAAATATTTTGTTGAACATTAAAATGACAAACCCGTAATCGAGATGAAGTAATCAAAGCTATTCACCCCCTAACTTGTAAGGTCCTACAATGACTGCTGACATAGTAGCAGCTAACAAAACATATTGTAAAATTAATCATTTGGTTTGACTAGAGGCTACAATTGATTACTATGGTTCAACAATCGATTGATAGCAGTCAAACTGCATGGAAAGTACCCTTATGTAGGTTTAAATGATCTGATCTAACTTAGTAGTCGATTGATGAGGAAATTAAGCGAGTTGATTCTTGAGAGGTTGGAGACGAAGTGCTGCTGTATTTTCTATCATTAAGAGGCAATCCAAAGTGATAAAGAAGCATCCGAAGCAGAGTTTTCACTTGTAAAATTTATTTACATTGATTTCATTTATATCTTTGTATTTAGTTGTATTGCTTGTGTTTGTTACAAGAAACAGATTATACAAGGCTTATCCATCTCTGAAAGGTATTCGAGAAGGAGAATATTAGTGGTCATAGTCTACTAGGACTAGGCCTTGGACGTAGTCATCTTAGGAGGCTGTGAACCAAGTAAAAATTAATTTATCTTTGTGTTGAAACATCCTAACTATGAAACATCCTAAATCTTTATACCTTGTAAAGTATATAATTTTTTTTTATTTTTTCAGTAACAAATATCCAAAACCTCGTAATTTAACAACAAAACTCTAAAGTCTCAAAACTCTAAAGTCATGCATATCGAATCGGTTCAATTAGAAATCAAGTACAAATAATCCAGATTGACCATCATAAAATTTAAATAGAATCTAAAAGATTAAGAAATGCAACAGTCCAAATCAAAGAGTCCTAAAACATCTACTATTCGACTACATCTTTGACATAGAAAAGAAAACCCAACATCCTAAATCAAAGAATGACATCAACTGAATGGAAAGGTTATCGGGTGTGCGCTGCCAAGTATGAGCTAATTCATCCATCAAGATCTTATATCCCTTCATCACCTACACCATATGAACCTATCGAGTCTAAAGACTCAGCAAGTTCAACATTTATAACAACAAATAATTATACATGCACCTGCTTTTCTATATATATATATAAGGAAATACCTTGAACATTTTAGAATAAAAAGAAAATTCAAAACTTGTAACTACATAAAACATGAACCCTCAAACTTTAATGAAATATCATAAAACATTTAACTTCACATTAACCTTACACATCAAATAGGTAAGTAAGTTCAGTTCATTGAATGTGGCTTCTTTACCTCAACCTTTGTTCGTTTAACCAAACTTTTACTTTAGTATTAAGTTTGGTAGTGTTTATCGGTATCCTCTAAATTGGATCTTACAACCTTTTTCCCTCTGATTTGATAAAGAATTCCAATATCCTCTAAGTCGGACTCCTTCACCCCTTCACCCCTCACATTGTCACACACAATTCACATTGCTAAAACAAAATAATTACTTTTTCATACATCGAAAGTCATTGCTAATAATAAAACAGTTTACTTTGCATGATAAAACTAACCGTTAAATTTTCATGCATCAAAATTTTACTAAAAGTTATGATAAAAAAATTAAAGGTGCGTAGATATGAATAAAAAAAATATACACAACAAAATTAAGGATGTTGCTTTAGGGATTCTACCACACACCCTCGTGCACAATCCCTCCATTCAACTCCATCTTCCACCCCCTTCACTCCCGCCCCTTCTTGACATAGCAATTGTATTCTCAATAATAACTAATAGTGCATTTGTAGTGTATACTTAGCATTTCATATCACTAGTTTTACCGTGCACAAATCCAAGTCTTCTCATTCTTACATATTAAAAGCAACATTCAACAATAATATCACTTTATACAACTAGATTTTCATCTCAGCAAGTTTCAAGCTACTAGCCTTTCTTTTCTACTATAACCCCTATATATCTTGTCCTATCTTTATTGCATCATAATCTAGTTAGATTTATTTACTTCATGAAAAGTACATTGTAACTTCTGCTCACTTGAATCTTAACATTTATTTGTACAACTTGCATTAATATCTATACACAATACTATAGTGTAGTTAAGCTGCACGTATAACTTCAATAACGATTAGAATTCTCATCCACCTATGTGGAAACCCAACAAAACCATCATTTTCGAATTATTCTATACAAATTTTTTTAGTGTCCCTCGGGCTGTGGAAGATTGTTGAAAACTTTCATCTTCAAGTGTTCCAATCAACTATGTTAAAACTTCATCAAATCATCGCAAGAAAATTTGGTAAACATATTTATTGACAAATAAATATGCATCAATCCTTGAAACACCTATAATATGATCCATATGTAGTAAACAAGTGCTAGAAAACTTACCTTAGTATTTTATGTGCGAAAAGATATCTACCGAGGCATAGGGGAACGATATGAGGTCATCCGACAACATTCTTCTTCAATTTCCTCAAGAATTGCTAAGGGTTGGGGAGAGAGAATGAAGGGGCTAAAGGATGTTTCCATAGTGAATAAGTAGAGTGGGGATGTGTTAGAATACAAATAATCTATTGCTGGAGATTTTTAGGGGACTTAATTGAATTTAAAAAATTACACAAAATTTAAATTCAACTTACAGTTGAGATGACCTGAGCAGATGATCTCAGGCTGTCAGCAGGGGCTGGTTTTTATCCAAGTGTCAACCTCAGAGTGACTGAGTGAGCAGAGCGTCCGAGCAAAGAGGTCGGTCGGACGAGGCAGACAGGCCGAGCAAGAGAGGCCGGTCAGGTCGAGCAGACAGACCGGGCAGCAAGCAGGTTGGGCTGTCAGAGAGGTCGGTCGGGTCGAGCGAATAGACCGATCGGTAGACAGGCCGGTTGAAGCAGACAAGTCGGGCTGTCAGAGAGGTCGGTCAGGTCGGGCAGACAGGTCGGGTTGTTAGAGAGGTCGGTCGGGTCGAGTAGATAAGTCGGGATGTCAAAGAGACTGGCCGACCGGACGAGCTGACAGGCCAGGCGAAGATCCCGAGCGGGCAGAGAAATTTGTCGGTCAAACAAAGAGATCGACCGGGCGAACTCACCGAGGCCTACAAGTCGCAGTTTCCTTGAAACAGATTTGCTCACCTCCGGCTATGCTTCGAGGCTTACAAGGGTCGTTTGTTTCCCAGGATACAACGACCGACCGTGAATCCGACCAAGCACTGGTGGTCACGACGAGTTGGGTGGTACCCGAATGCTACAACGGGCACTCCGCCGAGCAGGAGATGCATGACAGAGGAGGAGGGAAAAAATGAAGAGTTTTTGCTTTGCTGTGTGTCTCTGCCTATGATCGGAGCTCGGATCAATGACCAGAGTTAATGATCTTAATGGTCATTATTAGCCAAGTAGTCAAACGGCCACTGTTTCACTCATTATTACTCGAATGATTTTATTCTGCATTAATCTCAAATTTAATGCATTCGTTTCACAACAGCAAAAGATCTACGTGGCAAAATATTGTTTGTTCCACTTGGGCAAATTTTGCTCCAACCGGTTCTTATGTGTGCAGGTCGCGCTCGCACATAAGTCAACTTGGTTTCACGACAGAGGAGGAGGAAAAAAAATGGAGAGCTTTTGCTTTGTTGTGTGTCTCTGCCTATGATCGGAGCTCGGATCAATGACCAGAGTTAATGATCTTAATGGTCATTATTAGCCGAGCAGTGAAACGGCCACTGTTTCACTCATTATTACTCGACTGATTTTATTCTGCATTAATATCGAATTTAATACATTCGTTTCACATCAGCAAAAGATCTACGTGGCAAAATATTGTTTGTTCCACTTAACCAGTTCTTGTGTGTGCAGGTCGCGCTCTCACATAAGTCAACTTAGCCTATGATCGGAGCTCGGATCAATGACCAGAGTTAATGATCTTAATGGTCATTATTAGCCGAGCAGTAAAACGACCACTGTTTCACTCATTATTACTCGACTGATTTTATTCTGTATTAATCTCAAATTTAATGCATTCGTTTCACAACAACAAAAGATCTACGTGGCAAAATATTATTTGTTCCACTTGGGCAAATTTTGTCCCAACCGGTTCTTGTGTGTGCAGGTCGCGCTCGCACATAAGTCAACTTGGTTTCACGACAGAGGAGGAGGAAAAAAATGGAGAGCTTTTGCTTTGTTGTGTGTCTCTGCCTATGATCGGAGCTCGGATCAATGACCAGAGTTAATGATCTTAATGGTCATTATTAGCCGAGCAGTGAAACGACCACTGTTTCACTCATTATTACTCGGCTGATTTTATTCTGCATTAATCTCGAATTTAATGCATTCGTTTCACAACAACAAAAGATCTACGTGGCAAAATATTGTTTGTTCCACTTAACCGGTTCTTGTGTGTGCAGGTCGCGCTCTCACATAAGTCAACAGCAAAAGATCTACGTGGCAAAATATTGTTTGTTCCACTTAACCGGTTCTTGTGTGTGCAGGTCGCGCTCTCACATAAGTCAACAGCAAAAGATCTACGTGGCAAAATATTGTTTGTTCCACTTAACCGGTTCTTGTGTGTGCAGGTCGCGCTCTCACATAAGTCAACTTAGTTTATAGTACAATCCGAACCCTGGATTTGCACCCCCTTGTGCACCCACGCATGAGAGAGAATCTCTCCCTATGTATTTGTTCACATCTTCAATGTATGTGAATCACTATAAACCAACAAAAATACCTTGAAACTTTTAATATGAGACTAAAATCTTATTCATAATGGAACATTTTTCTTCTTCCATTTCTTCTCCATTCACTTATTCAATAGGATGTTCCCAAAGTGAGTGTATAATTAAAGTCATCTGTGATTTTTTAGAGATGTTCCTACACGAAAATGTTCTGAGTGCACGATTGGAATCCTATGAGACATTTTCAGAGATGTTCCTCAAGTAAGTGCACGAATATATTCCAAGGATGTTCCCAAATGGGAATGTTTCCAAAGCTTTAAATGCACGGTTGGAGTCATGTGTGACTTTCACTTAACCATGCAACCGATGAGTGAAAAACTATAAGACTATCTAAGCTTTAGCCCTAAATGTACTGTTGGAGTCCTATGTGGCCTTTCACTTGACCATGCAACCGATGAGCGCAAAACTATAAGACTATCTAGGCTTTATCCCTGTGACTAAGATGTGTGAGGTTGCCCTCATTTGTAGAGTTATTCGAGGATCTCGACCATGCAGTTGGCGTGTATAGATTGAGTGCGTGCAACAAATCATCCTTCTGCTAACCGAGGATATTATTGATTTCTATGGGAGGCATAGTATCTTGCAGGTAAATGACCTTCCCTCTTGGTTTGTTTTCCGGGAAAGTTTGAAACACAAATTATGCACATTCAAAAATCCTAATCCTAATCCCAAAATATTCATCTCATTTGGGATTTGAATCCTAAATCTTTTATTATTTCTCCTAGTGTTTTATCATTGCACCACACCTGTAGGACATCTCTCTTTAACATTTTGTTGTGGCATCATACGACAAAATTCTTTCATCAATAGTGTGATATCAAATTAGTCAACTTTTTAATTGACTTAGCTACAAATAAAAATATTCCAGTAGCTAGGCATCTAGCTTAATTCAACTGATTACTCGACTCAACCATTACCAGTTGACTATGTTTATTATCAATCAATTGGGAAAAATCACAAATCAGACATCATAATTAGGCTCCTTAACCACTAATCGACTGGATCCAATTATAATCAATTGGATTCTTGACTAGGACCAATTTTAAGGTCAAGTATGCTTATGTGAATTCTCTACTCTCCCCTTGAGTATATGCCATCAAACATTCAACTCACAAAGAGTTTACCTATGTAGTTTTTTTTAACTATGAAGTCATCTTTCATAGGTATGTAATGAACCAAGCATTTATGAATAACTTTGGTATTCGACTTGATAAAAGTTTGTTTATATTCGTTCAATATATACAAGATCAATTAAACAAATAATTTTGAATAACTCGTTAAAATAAACAAATAAGTTTGAACACATATGTATTCAACTCATTATCATTTGTGAACAACGTTCATGAACCATATTCATTAATAAAATTCTTTTCAATATACTAAATAAATAATAAAATAAAATAAAATAAATAAATAAGTTTGAATGATCAAGCTCAATAATCAATCAAACAATTAAAAGTTTCAAACTATCAAACAAGCTTGAATTGAAAGTCCGATAACATCTAAACGAACTAAATTCGAATCAAACTCAAGCCAAATTTGAATTGAGAGATTGATAATATCTAAACGAACAAAGTCCATAAAAAATAAATTAAGTCAAGCTTAAATAATCATTTCAAAAGCTTGGTTTATTTTAAGTCTGGCTCAGCGTAACTCGATTACCTTATCAAACAAGCTTAAACACTTCAAAACTTAACTCGATCTATTTATAACCATATTCTTTCATCAAACTTCTTGTCCCTCGGACGCACCTAAATCACTTGGTGTCATTTTTCATACTTCATGTGTATAGTTTGTTGAATAAGTGTGAATGGAGAAAGAGGTGAAAGAGAAGAAGCTTCATTGTGAATGAGACTTTAGTTCCACATTGGGAGTTTCAAGACACTTTTGTTGGTTTATATTGATTCACATACATTGAGGTTGTGAACAAATGCATGGGGAGAGACTCTCTCTAACGCGTGGGTGCGCAAGGGGGTGCAAATCCAGGGTCTGGATTTGCACTGAACCAAGTTGACTCGTGTGCGAGCGCGACCTGTGCACACGAATGCCGGACCGATCGGGGATGTAATATCCCGGTTCTGAGATTCTGGTTAAGTATGACTTAAAAGGTTAGATGGTACTATCCATATCACCAAGGTACACATTCTTTTTTGAAAGCCCAAACTTAAAAACTCTAAAGTTAAGCTTGCTCGGCTCGGAGAAATCTGAGGATGGGTGATCTCCTGAGAAGTTTTCCAGGGTGCGTGCGAATGTGGACAAAGCACGTTGAAAGGACCTCCGGTGGTCTGTGGAGCTAATCGTCAACCCAATGGGCAATTCTGGTGGCATTCTCGGTTCGGTCCGGGTGGGGCCTGCCTAGGCCGGGGCCTTACAAGGGAACACCCAACATTTTTTGCTGTTGTGAAACGGATGCATTAAATTCGGGATTAATGCAGAATAAAACCGGCTCGGCTAATAATGACCAGAAATACAGACACACAACAAAGAAAGCAGAAGCTCTCCTCCTCATTCCCCTCCTCTGTCGTGTAACTCCTGCTTGGCAGAGTGCCCGCGATAGCATTCGGGTACCACTCAGCTCGCCGTGACCACCAGTGCTTGGTCATATTCACGGTCGCCCGTTGTATCCTGGGAAACAGACGTCCCTTGTAAGCCTAGAAGCATAGCCGGTGGTCGGTGAATCTGTTTCAAGGAAACTGCGCCTCGCAGACCTCGGGCAGCTCGCCCGGTCGGTCTCTTTGTCCGCCCGACCGATTTCTTTGCTCGCTCGAGATTCTTGCCTGGTCTGTCAGCTCGCCCGATCGACCAGTCTTTTGACAGCCCGACCTGTCTGCTTCGCCCGATCGGCCAGTCTAAGCCCGACCTGTCTGCTTCGCCCGATCGGCTAGTCTGCGCCTCGCCTGTCTGCTTTGCCCGATCGGCCAGTCCGCGCTCGGCCTGTCTGCTCGACCCGGTCGATCTTTCTGACAGCTCGCTCGACCTGGTTGCTTCGACCGATCTGCCGCCCGACCTGTCTGCTGCCCGGTCTGCCTCCTGACAGACCTCTCTTCCCGATCTATCTGCCTCTCGATCGGCCGGTCTGTTCTGCCCGACCTGTCTCGCGGTCTGCCCGACCTGCCTCTTTGATCTGACGAATACTTTGTCGGGTCGACCTTACTGTTCGGTCGACCTTTCTGATCTGTTACGCCCGCTCGGTCAACACAGTGTAGACTGCCTTCATCACTTGACAGAAATCAACCCCTGCTGGCAGCCTGAGATTATCAGCTCAGGTCATCTCAATTATAAATTGAATTTAATTCAAATATTTAAATTCAACAAATACCTCATATATCTCCGATTACAAATTATTTATGTACAACATAGTTGACCTACACAATATACTGCAATCCTCCTATCATGGAGTGCATCAAATGTCGCACGTTATTCGTTTGTCGATCTCCATGGACCTTGGACCATTGGGTATCCATAAACCTTGGCCGTACCGAATTGTCTCCATGTGTTTTTCTCCAAACTTTACATATAAATATCAAATATAAAGATATTTATCCAAATATCAAAACATATAATCGATTCCATTAAAAAAAATTAAAATTAATTACACCAACACAAATATTATATATGAAATAATTATTTAATTTAAACCAAATTAACAAAATTAAACCTTCTATTTCTTTTAAATAAAATAAAAACTTCTCGGGCCATATGGTCCATGCATATGCACACTCATGCCATGCACCTACTATTTTGATTTCTAAATGATAACTTAATAGACTGGGATTGCTTAATATAATTTTCAAATGAAGATCCAACGCACAAGCATCAAACAAACTTTTGATTATTATTATTATTATTTTTTTACAATCCCTATCCTATTTCATGGCTTCATTAAAGTAACACCGACCTTGATTAAAAATGATTATGATGATAATTACTTAAACCCTATAAACTTTATTAATAAGACAAACAAAAATATGCGTATTACTTATTACTCTCACTGTATTTGTACAGATATATTGATTGGCATCAAGTCATCAATTATTATGTTTATGATAATGCAATGATAAATAATAAAAGTACTAAAGTTTAAATTTAATTGAATTTATTTGATAGATAAATTAGAAAAAAAACTAATATTAATTGAATTATAGTGTCTGCCTGATTGACATGGCGCCCAAGAGGAGCTGGAAAATGACAGCGAAAGAAAAGCCATGTACTCTGTATCTGAGCTCACATCAGACAAATAGCTTTGTAAGTTCAATGAATCATGCCCACGCAAGTATTCTCTCTTGAACCATTGCAAGTCTTATAGATTGTTTATTTCAGAAAAAAAAAAAAAGTCAATGTCCCATGATACGGTGGTGATATAGATGACCCTAAAAAGTGGATAAAGTAACGAGGATGGACTGATACAGAGGTTAAAGTTAAATAGTTAAAATTATAGAGTCGGATGAATATGAAGACTACGGATCGAGTAGGGTTGGCCGAGTGAGATCATAATATTGGTTGAATGTGAAGGGTCGACTAAATTGTTCGATTGACAATCCTCTATAACTTGTGAATGAGATTGAGAGTCAAATATTAAGTTATCTGACTCATCGTCCTT
Organism: Zingiber officinale; assembly: GCF_018446385.1. NCBI lineage: Eukaryota > Viridiplantae > Streptophyta > Magnoliopsida > Zingiberales > Zingiberaceae > Zingiber > Zingiber officinale. The sequence goes on from NC_056004.1 coordinate 50,604,482, forward strand.
GTCAATCGGACCTAAGGGCCGAATGTACGCAATGCATCTCTTTGATAATAAGAAAACTGAGTGAAGAATATGCCAATATCTACACTCTGTACGATCGAGCTAGAGATATATTGGTCGAGTGGCTATCGGTTGGCAAAGCATTGACTTAGTATAAAAAGTCAACACCAAAGATGTAATACTAACGCTTTTAATTTTACAAAATAACATGGAGTTTTCGTCCAATTAACAATAAAGTCATGTTATCAACTTATTACGATTATCGATATTGGATAAGACTAAAATTTTAATTTATATTAAATTTTAGAATAGTGTAATAAACTTTTTGTAAAATCTCACGGCCACTAACGAATAAGCGAGCTCGACTCAGGGGCAATGTGCAGTAATGAGCCTACTTCGCATAGGGTTAATTCGATACTACCTGTACAGGCAGTGCCCCAGTCTCTCACATTGGGATGGTGAAACTCACACTTAAATAGTGGATCCCACCACCTCATTATGAGAGGTTGGGACACTACATGTACAAACAGGGTGAAATTTACCCTCACATAGACCACGAGTGAACTCAAAACCGCTGGCCCCCTCTACGAGGTCGCTCGCAATTGTGAGGTTACTCGTGCCAATTCCGTCACAACCTCTTGGAATCTGCTGGTTTTTTTTTTCTCTCTGTTTTTTTTCTTTTTGTTTTTTCCCCTTCTCGGATATCCAAATCTCAGCCCTCAGCCCTCAGCCCTCAGCCCTCAGCCCTCAGCCTAAACAGAGCAAACGAATGAAGTAACAACGTCAGCGAATCTGGCCTTCCGCTTCTCGATCGAGCCAGCCAGCCGCCGTGCGTCATTGAGGCACGTGACATTTCGATCATGGGGTCCCGCAAGCCCCGTCCAATAGAACTACCCCATCCAATAAATGCCCGGCGAGTCCAACGTTCAACTACCGACCAAAAACAGAGCAAAACAGAGCAAAGGGACCTGCTCCGCTCCTTTCCTCAAATCTCAATGGATTCTCCCCAGTCTCTCTACTTGCCTTTATCCGACTCCTCGTCGGCATCGGAGACGGGTTCGGAGGAGAACTACCCCTGCACCGGAGCATGCGTAGCAGGTCTCCCTCTTCCCTTCGACACCAACGACGCCGCAGAGATGCTCTTGCTCGACATGCTCATCAGCATCTCTTCTTCAACAACTGCGACGAGCAGCGGCGGAGTCGGAGAGGTCAAATCATTGCAGAGAAGCCAATTCGAGACGACAGCGCCGGTGACCGCGGGAGAGAAAAGCTACCGCGGGGTGCGGAAGCGGCCGTGGGGGAAGTTCGCGGCTGAGATCCGCGACTCGACGCAAAAAGGGGTGAGGGTGTGGCTAGGCACCTTCGACAGCGCCGAAGCCGCCGCCTTGACTTACGACCAGGCCGCGTGGGCGATGCGGGGGCCAGCGGCGGTGCTCAACTTCCCGGCGGAGCGCGTCCAGGAGTCGCTACGCGGGCTGGGGATCGACTTTGGGGGATCCCCCGTGCTGGCCCTCAAAAAGAGGCACCGCATCAGGCGGCGATCGCCGGCGAAGCAGCGCAAGGCCAGGGATTCCACCGGCAGCGGCGGCAGTGGCACGGAGAGCGTGGTGGAGTTGGAGGACTTGGGAGCAGAGTATCTGGAGGAGCTACTGAGCCTCTCCGAGCTCGCGAGCCCACAGTGACGTCGCCATGCAATGCATTATCCAGTAGATTGATAGATAGAAGATAGATATCAGTTGACAGGTTGGAGGGAAGAGATGGCTTGTTGGCTTGTTGGCTTGTCCGAATCCACGATGCGTGTATCCAAATATTTGTCGTTAACAATTGTGAATGCTTCGGGTAGAATTCCATCATGACGTTACGTGACGTGAGCCTTCAAAAGTATATATGGTCATAAATATTTCTATTTTATTTTTGTTCATGTTAGTTTTCTTTTTGAAATAACTGTAAGATGCATTGAACGTTATTGAGGTTTGCCATGGGACCCATCTGATAATAAACGACAGGGTGCATGGATGGCATGCTATTCGTGTAAATTACAAAATCTCTCTCATAACGGATGCACTTTTGTTTTCTCTCCGAGCAGTGTTTTACCTTAAATTGATAATAATTTAGAAAACAATAGATAGTAAATTGATCTTTTGCTAGATCAGTAGGCAATTAATAGAGATAAAACAAAACTTATCGATTAAGCCTTTGATAGGCTTACATGAAAATTAAATATTTTCGCTTTGCAAGTCAAATTAATGGACGGAGGGAAATAATGGACAAATAATGGTCATTAATTGATAGAGTTAATGGTTGTTAAGGGATACTGATTTCTAGGCTATTCGAATACAAGTACTTTTTAATTTATTTTCGATGGCGATAGAAAATTTATGTGGGATCAAATTGATCATCTCATACTCGATTTTTTCCAACTTGATTTATTATTATTATTATTATTTTGTTAAGATTCCAATCCTATTTGATTATGTTCGAATGAGGAAATTGAAAAATTAAGGATGGGATGACTATTGACGGGATGAAAACCTTAATCTTACAAACAAAACTAAATTAGGGAAGGGGTCCCTGACATTGACCTTTCGACACTCAAGTTAGAATTAGGAAGAGAGAATGAGTCATCAAGAAATAGATAAATCTTGTCTTTCCTCATACTTAGCGTACCTTTTTATACCTTTCTTTGTGATCGTTCATCTGCCCTTATTTAATGTATTAATTGCTAGAGTAAGGCTTCTTTGTCTTGACTTCCGTGCATTAATGATAGATGGAGTGTTATTCTTTATCTTGGTTTCTTCATATTTAATGATAGACAGAGTGTTCTCTTTTGTTTTCTCGTCTCCTCCTGTGTAATGTCATTCTTTGCGCCGAACGGGCAGTCCGAGCGGCTCATTTTCCCGCCGACCGCAACAACCGACTACGAGTTTGTCCATTCGTCTGACCGACCCATGATGGCCATTCGTCTGGTCGGTCGGGTGATTCGCTCGGCCACTCCTTTATTAACCGGGCTAACCAGACAACCACCTTTGGTTGAGGCTCTTTCTGTAAGCCCCGGCGTTGACCACCTTGACTTTGACCGACACTGTGTCAACTGACCCGTGACGAGTAGGCTCTTTCCGTAAGCCCCGGCGTTGACAACCTTGACTTTGACCGACACTGTGTCAACTGACCCGTGACGAGTAGGCTCTCCCTTATCACCGCATCACAAGCCTCCCTCTCAAGTCTAGTCGAAGGAGGCTACAGGTCCGACTGACTGGACAACTGGTTTCCTTGGCGATTTCTACGTCCGATCGGAGTGTCTGGTCCCTAGTATCTGATCGACACATCAACCAACGTCGCTCGATCATTGTCTAACCATGGCGAATGGACGATCAGTCTGGTAACCTGTTCTCTATGCAGAGCGGGACGATGAGCGGCAATACTTTGAGAATTCTCCAAATGTGCTTCTTTGAGCGAGCGCGATCATCACCGACGTCATCCATATTTCTCAAAGCCCGTGCAAATCCTTGACAATTATGGCCGAGCACACGACCGTCCCTTTTAATTAAGTTCATTAAATGCTATCTGATAACCACATGCCACGTGCCCCTCTTTCTGTCGCCGTACGCCTGACAAGACAGGCGGATATCCTCTGCTGACGTGACTAGCTCCTTTTCAAATTCCACGGTCAGATCTTCTTCTAGGTTTTTGAAACCTTGAATCGGATGGTTGAGAACGACCGACCGTGAGGTTTATAAGCCTCGCATGTGTCATCATCTTCTCCACTTTGTGCCTTCATCTTCGAGCTTCGCCATTGTAGCATTCCGCTTCTTCGCCGATTATCTCCCTGTACTCCGGTGGTCTCCTTGTAAGCTTCTTTGATCGATTTTGTGTGATCTTCCTTGTAAGGTTCTTCGATCGATTCGGTTTAGTGTTCGTTTATCGTTCATCTTCGATCTTGTTTTTCGTTCTCTCGATTGTAAGCTCATCTCAACCTCCCATCGCCATCCCTGGACTCTGGTATGCCTCCATTGAGTCTAGGTTCGACACTGGCGATGCGGAGAGTTTAAGGGCTGCATATGAAATTCCGCTTAACTATCAAATTGGTCTTCCCTCTGCCTTTGATCATCCGAGCGAACCGCTGCCCGATTTCGTAACATTTTTAGGGACCAATTTACTGCCGGTCTGCAGTTTCCGATCCACCCTTTCTTTTCTGCTGTTTGCAAATATTTCCGTATTTCTCTCCACCAACTAGTGTCGAACTCCTTTCGGCTGCTATGTGAGGTCATCATTCTGTTCTGCCTGTACAACATTCCCCTCACTCCTCGGCTCTTTTACTATTTCTATTACCCCAAACTGTCTAAGTTGGGGACTTTTCTCTTCCAAGCCTGAGTGGGCCTAGTCTTCTTCGACATGATGTTGTCCTTCAACAACCATTGGAAGGACTACTACTTTTTTGTTCGCTTTCCCGAGTGGTCGGATTTCTCGACCAGATTGCAATTAGAGGCACCGAACCCTCCAGAGCTCAAGAAATACAAGAGCCGATCGGACTACCTCAACGCAGGTTCACAATTGGCCGGGCAAAAATACCATATCCACAAATTACTGTGAGGGAGTCCTCTACGTGTTCAGCTTGAGCCCGATCCGCACGAAGCTCCTGACTAGCTTAGGTATGCTCTTTGTCGTCCTTCTCATTGAATCTAACTAATGTTGGTGAGGTTAGCACTAACGGTCTAACTCAAGTTTTGATGAATGACAAAGTAGGTTAAGTTAGTTTCATATTGATCTAACACTTTAACCAATTGTGAAGGAGAAACCTAGACGGGTCGACGGGCTGACTTGACATCTGACACGAAGTCCAGCTAGGTCGATGGGCTGACTTGATAGCTAGCACGGTCGATGGGCTAACCTGACGTCTGACACGAAGTCTCGCTAGGTCGATGGGCTAACCTGATAGATGGCACGAAGTCCAGCTAGGTCGATGGGCTGACTTGATAGTTGGCACGAAGTCCAGACGGGTCGAAGGGTTGACCGGACGTCTGATAGGTAAGTTAAGGTAAGTCATTGGAGGGGAGTGACTGTGAGGACGCGTTACCAGGAAGGGAACTTAGGCGCCAATCCAACTTAGAACCATTTCGGAACTCTAAGTTGAGATCTTGACTAGATTCCGGTCTCGATGAGACAGAATCTAATTACTATTCTATTTAATTATAAACTGTGCTAACACTCTATTTTGCAGGATATATAATTTACATTTGCCTCCAGACTAATGTTTACTTGCAGGAAGGAGATTGCGAGAAAACAAGGGTCCGGGCGCCCGGAGGCAAGTTTTATCCTCCAACGCACGTCGACACGTGGAGCTTCATGATTTGCTGGGCTACGTCACATTCCAGGCACCTAGAGCCTCCTATATAAGGAGGGTGAAGGATAGAGCAAATACAACTGAAAACACAAGATCTTCCATTGCTTGCTTTGTTGTGCTCCTGCGACGTTGCGACCGACAAAGTGCTGTTTTTCTTTTTACTCTTTATTGTTGGTATTTCTTTTTTCTTAAAAGTAATTTTGTACTCTACTTTTGTAATATTTTGAATTGCTAGTGGATTGCCCAACGAAAGCACTCAACGAATACGGACCTTGGAGTAGGAGTCGACATAGGATCCGAACCAAGTAAAAACTTACTTGTGTTAGTGTTGCTTTAATTTCATTTATTCCGCTGCGTACTCGATCTTCTTTGCGACATTTTTTAAATCTATATTTAGCCTCCCTCTATCGAATTACACGATCCAACAACTAATTGTTTCTCCATTTTTGTAGCTAACATAATGCTAAGGGCACGTCTAGTCGGCAAATCCAAACTCGCGGACGCGGAGATCAACGCTGCGATCATGACTGAGTTGGAGAGCTATGGTTTGCATCCAATTGGCTCACAAGAAGATCTGCTTGGAGAAAGCGAGGGAGCGCTAGCCCTAGTGAGCGAAGGGATAGCTAGCCGGATGCCCAGCGGTGGAACGGTTGGTGCCTCTAATTCTCCCTCCGCACGGCTGCCGGTGATCTCGATTGAGGGGGCGTCGGACTCAAGCTCTTCTAGGGAACCACTGATAAGCCGCAAGAGGCGCCGGGCGGAGACTACATCGTGATATGCTTCCTCCATGGTGCGAACCCCCACCAGAATTAGCCCGCACCTTCCTTCCACCGAGCGGGTTGAAACCTCGACTCCAACTCCCACCATGACGATCATTCCCCCTACATCATCTGATCAGACACCATCTTTATCCGGTCTACCACAGGGAACTATTTGTGTGCCGCTAGTTGCTTTCATGCCGCCGCCACCGAAGATTCAAAAGTCTGGCATCTGGCCTATGTCAACGTCTCGACCGTTAGGTATATCGACCTCAGCCCAATCAGCCCCGATCGGTCGACGCCACATAACGACGGTTATCCATCTTCCGAATGAGGAATGGCGTGAGTCAGATGACGCTGAATCCTGAGCCCTCGAGCACCATAAAATCATTCAGGGGCTGCTCGCCAGATATGGGCTGACGCCCGAGCCCGTGCAGCGGTCATGCCTTCAGGAGCGCTCGCGGACAGTCATACCCAGATAGCCACTAGGGTAAGCTCTTTAAATGTTCTTAATTTATATCCGATCGACTCTTATAATTTCTTGGTTTTTCATAGTATTGGGTAGAGAGTCTGGCCATGCGTCAAAAGTTTATTTTTTTGGAGCAGGAAGTTAAGCAGTTGCGTGCTCTGAGCGGCCAATCCTCTGCTTCTCAGATACAATTGGAGCAGATGAATGCTGAGATAGCTCAATTAAGAGCTGATCTAGCTAAGGGCACTGAGCAGCTGAAGGTGGAGAAGGGAAAAACGTCGAGCAGACCACCCAATTAGCTCGGCTTAATAATAGGCAAACACCTTTGAATCCAAAATTCATTTGGCCAACACTAGGAAACTCCGAGCTATTGATGATCTGGAGATTAAAAATAAAGAGTTTCGGGTGCTGGCCCAAAACTTGAAGGAAGCTGAGACTACATTGAAGGTAGAGTGAGACGGATGGTGAGCCGAGCTGACTGTCGCGAAAACCCAGCTCGCTGTAAAAGATGAGGAGTTGGTGACATTGAAGGCAGAGTTGGAAGCCTCCCGAATGGCAATAGAGATTTATCAGGAGGCCGAGTCAAGTAAGTTCAAGCTCATGAGCGATCCTACATCCGCTCGGATGTTTTTAATGACAAGGTCGACGATCGAGCATTTCGTCTGTTCAGCCTCGCGATTGATGGGACGCTCGGCCAACTCAAAGAAGGCGGCTACCTCCCTATCACTCTGTCAAGCAAGGTTATCAGTCAGGACAAGCTAACTGAATTGCTGCCTAACGATGCCTTTGGATTATCTGGAGTGATCTTGCTTAAGAGAATGATTTTTATATTGCCTTCATGCATGTTTGTAATCCTCATGCAAGTGTTAATGAATGATCGCTCATCCGGTGATCTTTTCTTGTTCGTTCATCCCCTCATTGTCATTCGACATCTTTCAGTTTGACTTGTATTTTAGTCGTTCACGTGTTGCTGCGCAAACCCGAGCAAAACTGCGAGTTGGTTATACTTTTCAAGTGTGGCTTTATGTGTTAGAGTGTATACTAAAAGTCTAGCTTTTTGTAAACATTTATTTTGAAATAAAGAATCACATTGGTTAAATATCTACATTTATATGCTAAGTGTAGTTGTTCAATTGATTTATATTGAAGATAACATGGTGTGTGGTGTCACACACAGAAGATCATGTTATTAGTTCCTTATAAATTATAAAAAGTAGCTCACGACTAAGATAGAAAGTAACAAACCATTGGAATAGTCGTAGTGTAATTTGGTATTAGTTTATCTTGACTATAAAATTATACTAGTATACTCTGAGTGTATTGAGCAGGACCATTTGAGCTAGTTTCTTTTTATACTGACTATATAAAAGAACAATACCTCTGTTATTATGGAAGTGTGTACTCTTAATCATGATATAATAATAAGCACATATACTTAATATTTATTTCTTTAATTTATCAAAGGGTGCGATTTAGTTCGATAAATCAAGAGGCCCGATAAGTTGGGAAATAATATTATTTATAGTGTGTGTTGTTGATTATAGAAGGAAACTGTGTCCTAGTAAACTAGGTTGATAATGTCCCCAAGAAGAGCTCATAAGGATTGTCATGTAAACCCTGCAGGTGGACTTAGTCCGACATGATGATAAGGTTGAGTGGTACTACTCTTGGAGCTAGATATTAATTGAGTTGTCAGTAACTCATTTAATTAGTGGACATTCGATATCTTAAACACAGGAAGATTAACACACTCATGATAAAGAGGAGCTCATATAGTAATATGGGATTGGTGTGGTAGTTCAATAATAACTCTTTAGTGGAATGAGATATTATTGATGAACTCGAGTTGGGTGTTCGGGGCGAACACGGGAAGCTCAAGTTCATCGGGAGACCAAAACCAATTCCTCCTCTCGGTCCCTATTGTAGCCTCTTATTTATAAAGTCTTATACCCACCCATACCCATCTTTTTACCCACCTTAAGGTGGTCGGCCAAGCCTAGCTTGGAGCAGAGTTTAAAATTTAAATCTTCCTTTTATAGTTTTCTACAAAAGATTAAGAGAAAGGTTTGATATCTTTTCTTATTTGTAGTTAAAAGGAAGATTTTAATTTTTGATAAAACTTTCCTTTTTTAACCATCCTCATGATTTTAAAAGAGAGTTTTAAAATTTAAATATTTCCTTTTATAGTTTCTACAAAAGATTAAGAAAAGATTTGATATCTTTCCTTATTTGTAGATTGAAAGGAAGATTTTAATTTTAGAGAAAACTTTCCTTTTTGTGAATCATCCCCATGTTTTAATAGAGAGATTTTAATTTATAAAAGTTTCCTTTTATAACCAACCATGAAGGGGATTTTTAAAAGAGAAATTTTTATTTAAAAATTTCTGAAAATAAATTAGGAAGTTTTAATTTTGTATTTAAAACTTTCCTTCCTTGGAGAATTAGATATGGCCAGCCACATTAATAGAGAAAAGGATTTTTAATTAGTTAAATTTTCTTTTCAATGGCAAGGAAAATAAGGAAGTTTTTATTAAAACTTTCCTTATTTGCCAAGACCAAGGAATATAAAAGAGAGGGTAGAGGTGCCTCACCTCATAACAATACTTCTATTATTCCTCTCCTCCTTGGTGGTGGCTGACCCTGATCCTTCTTCATCTCCTTTTCTTCTTCTTTGGTGGTCGGCGACATCAACTCTTGGGGAGTCCTTAGTGGCCGGATTTTACTTGGAGAAGAAGTAGAGAAAGGAGGCTTTGTTTCTAGCATCCCTTGGAGCTTGGTGGTGGTGGTCGAACCTCATCTTCTCTTGGAGTTCTTGTGGTGGCCGAAACTTGCTTGGAGAAGAAGGAAGCTTGGGTGGATTCTCGTCTCGGTAGATTGTCGCCCACACGACGTCCGAGATAAGAAGAGGAATACGACAGAAGATCGTGAGGTCTATAAGCTATAAAAGGTATAACTAGTTATTAGTTTCCGCATCATAACTAGTTCATCCTTTTATTTAGATCTTGAAATACCAAACACAAGAGGCTAATGAATCTAGGTAATCGAATTTATGTTTTTGATTTTTGTGTTTCTTTTGTTTTTCGAATTTGTAATTTGATTGTTCTTTTTGGTTAAACCTAGGGTTACTATAAGGAAATTAAATATTAAATTTTGTTGAAAGACTTTGTTTAGGAAGTGGTGGATGCCCCCATACTCTAGAAGGCCTAGTGCCTCGCCATGTTTAACCTGGAAGCCAATCTCTGAAATTAATATTTAATTGAATTTGTAACATGGTTGGATTTGTATCAATAATGTTAAGCATCGTTTGTGATCCAAGTCCAAACTACTAAGAACAGATAAGTTGAATTTGGAATCAATAATGTTTAGTTCCGTTTACGATTCCAAATTTAATTTTAAAGAACACAATAGGTTGTTAGGAATGGTTCAGGACTTGTACAAAATTTTTGTACAGGGGAACCGGTACGAGATTCCCAGTAGCAACCAACAATTGGTATCAGAGCTAGAGTTTGCCTTTGTGTGTTTGGTTTTCAGTTTAATTATGCACATGTCATACATAATTTAGGCAGGATAATAGTAGGATGGTAACACGCGCCCTTCCTCTTGCCCTGGCACGGCAAGGGCGGCACTACGCGAACATACATACATGCATATGAAATCATTGCAGCGGAAGAAAATTTTCTTAATAATTCAAACATATAAACAAAACCTGTGAACATGTTAGCATTCATGCATATAAAATTTGATTATTATTATCTATTACTTGGAACATGATACATGCTTGTTCAACTAAAACATAAAGCGTACTAAATAAGAAGGAAAACTAAACATGTATACTGTTCTCTAGAGTTCATGATAACCAACAATTCTCTGAATAAACAAGTACTTAACATTTCAAGGTGTCATGGAAGCAAGAGCAAGTATAGTTCACCTTAAGTATAAACCATTCAACAAGTTCAAGCTAATATCATTAGAAGTAGCAAGAAAGAAATAGTTCGCATGCAAAAGTATCAATTAGGAAAAATAAGTTAACATGCAGAACTTAAAATATGCAGAAGTCCTAAAACACAAAACAGATCTCTTCCACCATGTCACTGCCACACACAAATTTGCCCTTCCTGCTGCTCCCTTTAGTTTAGCCATGTTTTACCCTTTTCTGCAGTACAAGGACAAATAAAACTATAAGCACATAGGCTTAGTAAGATCCTTTCCTACTCACAAAAGTCATAAATCATGAATTAAACATGGAGTAGTGATATATTCATTTAACCACATCTAGATTTCACCTTTCATGTTAGCATGAGGTAGTGTCATAATTCTTTAGGCAAATCATAACCTAGTATAAGAGAGCATAAGCATAAAGTAGTAGCATGTTCTTCTAAGTATCATAGACATATCTCAAGAGAGCATCTTCCTAAAGCATAATAATAACATAACATGAAATCACATATAGATGCAAGATGTTCTTTTAAAAATATATATTATAAATACTTAAACATAAATCTCAACATGAGGGCCTGGAATTGTACCACATACATGAATTGCGTGCATCCTAAATAAATCCGAGGTAGCAAATCTCGAACCTACTAGGAACTAGGCCCGTACTTCGACCTAAGGGCAACTTAGGAGCCCATCCCATGGACCATTCTTAGGGTCCGGTACAAGCCATACAAAAGTAAAATAACATATCATGTTTCTTGTCATATCATGAAGAGTGCTCTTAATCCCAACTTATAGGGAAGCATCTCTTAGGTCTTATGTTAATTGTCATATCATGAATAGTACTATTAATCCCAACTTATAGGGAAGCAACTCTTAGGCATTTCCTCATGCATAAGCCTCGCATAAGCATAACATGGTAACATAAAGTCCATATATCACATAACATATCATGAAGAGTCATTATCATGCATAATTTGGGGTCTTGATCTTTCTACAAACCCAAATTCCATGTCTTGGCCGAAACCTATAAGCATGAGTCTAGGGTTCTTTTAAGCAACTTTAAGCATGAAACATTAAATTAATATCACATGATACATGGCATAACAAGTGAGACTCTTAGCAAGCATACATGAAATTTCCAACCCTAATTTCAAAGTCTTGGCCGAAACCTATTAGCATGATTCTAGGGTTTTCTTTTAAGAAACTTTAAGCATGAAACATTAAATTAATATCACATGATACATGGCATAACAAGTGAGACTCATAGCAAGCATACATGAAATCTCCAACCCTAATTTCCAAGTCTTGGCCGAAACCTATAAGCATGATTCTAGGGTTTTCTTTTTAGCAACTTTAAGCATGAAACATTAAATTAATATCACATGATACATGACATAACAAGTGAGACTCATAGCAAGCATACATGAAATCTCCAACCCTAATTTCCAAGTCTTGGCCGAAACCTATAAGCATGATTCTAGGGTTTTAAGCTACATAAATCATGAATAACATTTTGATAACATCACATCACATATTAGGTATCATGAGAGAAAACATAAGCTAGACAAATTTGAGTTTAAACTTCTCTAGGCCTTTTAATTCATCTTGGCCGAAACTTCAAGCATGACTCTAGGGGGTTTTTTGAGCTACATAAATCATGAACAACATCTTAATAACATCATATCACATATTAGGTATCATGGGAGAAAACATAAGCTAGACAAATTCGAGTTTAAACTTCTCTAGGCCTTTTAATTCATCTTGGCCGAAACTTCAAGGCATGACTCTAGGGTTTTTGAACTACACAAATCATTAATAACATCTTAATAACATCATATCACATATTAGGTATCATGAGAGAAAACATAAGCTAGACAATTTGAGTTTAAACTTCTCTAGGCCTTTTAATTAATCTTGGCCGAAACTTCAAGCATGACTCTAGGGTTTTTTGAGCTACATAAATCATGAACAACATCTTAATAACATCATATCACATATTAGGTATCATGGGAGGAAACATAAGCAAGACAAATTCGAGTTTAAACTTCTCTAGGCCTTTTAATTCATCTTGGCCGAAACTTCAAGCATGACTCTAGGGTTTTTGAGCTACATAAATCATGAACAACTTCTTAATAACATCATATCACATATTAGGTATCATGGGAGAAAACATAAGCTAGAAAAATTTGAGTTTAAACTTCTCTAGGCCTTTTAATTCATCTTGGCCGAAACTTCAAGCATGACTATAGGGTTTTTTGAGCTACATAAATCATGAACAACATCTTAATAACATCATATCACATATTAGGTATCATGGGAGAGAACATAAGCTCGACAAATTTGAGTTTAAACTTCTCTAGGCCTTTTAATTCATCTTGGACGAGGCTTCAAGGCATGACTCTAGGGTTTTTGAACTACACAAATCATGAATAACATCTTAATAACATCATATCACATATTAGGTATCATGAGAGAAAACATAAGCTAGACAATTTGAGTTTAAACTTCTCTAGGCCTTTTAATTCATCTTGGCCGAAACTTCAATCATGACTCTAGGGTTTTTTGAGCTACATAAATCATGAACAACATCTTAATAACATCATATCACATATTAGGTATCATGGGAGAAAACATAAGCTAGACAAATTCGAGTTTAAACTTCTCTAGGCCTTTTAATTCATCTTGGCCGAAACTTCAAGCATGACTCTAGGGTTTTTTTTTGTTAAGCAACATAAGGAGCACAACAAAGAAAACTGCTTATACTGCAGGTGAGGGGAATACTTACATCCTCTTGCTTGGTTTACTAAGAGAATACCCTTGGTGAAGAAGAAGACGAAGACCCTTTTCACTTCTAGAATTCCCTTTTCCTTATTCCTTTTTTTTTTGTAATAAGAGTATGCTTCAATAACTTCTCTTTGTGAAGTTTTCTTAGGGAGAAAACCCTTAGCTTGAATTCGACAATGGGAGAGAGGTGCTTGGAGTTTTTGGTGGAGGAGGAAGAAGGAAAAGAATAGCTTTCCTTTCCCTTTCTTCTATTTATTCTCCATGAAAGGGAGAAGGGAAAAACACCTTTTCATTCTTCCCTTCATTTATTCTAAATGAAGGGAGAAGGGAAAATGAACTCTTCATGCTAAGTGAAGGGGAGAAAGAAAAGACTAACTTTTCTTCTAAGTGAAGGGAGAAAGGTGTCCCTTCACCATCCTTACCCTTAACTACGATTTCCCTTTCCTTCCTACCAATACTTTCTCCTGGGCTATTGGTTACCCCATACTACTTAAAACTTGCCACTTGTTAAGAGGTTCAAGGTTCAAGTCTTGACCACTCTTCTTTTCTTTTTTTTTTCTTTCTTTTCTTTTTTGTTCCATTTTCTCTTATTCTTAAAAGAAATTTATATGAAATTGCTGGGCGTTACAATCCCCATACCTTCTAAAAAGTTCATACTTGAACTTAGAATAGCTCTGGGTATCTTTGTTTCATATCGTCCTCACGTTCCCAGGTGGCTTCTTTGAATCATTGATTTTGCCACAGGACCTTTACTAAGGGCACTTCTTTGTTCCTTAGTCTTTTGACTTCTCGATCTAGTATCTGAATAGGATGACTTTCATAACTTAGGTCCCCTTGAACTTGCACTGTTTGTGGCTCGATCACTTGGTCTATACTGGAAATACATTTCTTGAGCATTGAAACATGGAACACGTTGTGAATAACCAACATCTCCTGAGGCAGCTCTAGTTCGTAAGCTACCTTGCCGACTCTTTTCAGGATCGGATACGGTCCCACATAGCGCAGCCTTAGCTTACTCTTCTTTCTGAACCTCATCACCCCTTTCATAGGAGCTACCTTGAGAAACATTGAATCCCCGACATTGAATTCCAATGGCCTACGCCGCCTATCTGCATAGTTCTTTTGCCTGCTCTGAGCAGTTTCTATTCTTTGGCGGATGTTTTGTATAGCTCGGGTGGTGTCGTCAATGAAATTTGTTTGGAGCCTCATCTCTTTCTTTTCACCACCTTCGTACCAGCATATAGAAGACCTACATCTCCTCCTGTACAGAGCCTCGTATGGTGCCATTCCAATAGTAGCTTGGTAGCTATTCTTGTAAGCGAATTCCGCTAAGCATAGATATTGGCACCAACTCCCCTTGAAATCTAAGGCGCAAGCTCGTAACATATCTTCGAGCACTTGGTTCACCCTTTCCGTTTGTCCGTTGGTCTGAGGATGGAAGGCAGTACTGAATAATAGCTTCGTGCCAAGGGCCTTCTGAACACATTCCCAGAAATGTGAAATAAAGCGTCCATCTCTATCAGAAATGATGGTCTTAGGAATCCCATGTAATCTGATAATTTCCTTAACATATAATTGAGCCAGTTGCTCAGTCGAGTAAGTCATCTTGATTGCTAAGAAGTGGGCAGACTTTGTCAATCTGTCCACGATTACCCAAATGGCATCATATCCATTCGTCGTTTTGGGTAATCCTGAGATGAAATCCATAGAAATATCTTCCCATTTCCATTCTGAAATTTGAATTGGCTGCAGTACTCCTCCATGTCTCTGGTGTTCTGCTTTAACCCTTTGGCAGGTCAAGCAAGTACTGACATACCGAGCCACATCTCTTTTCAAACCGAACCACCAGAACTTCCCTTTTAGGTCTTGGTACATCTTGGTGGATCCAGGATGCATCACATAAGGTGTCCCGTGAGCCTCCTCCAATAACTTCTTTCGCAACTCTAGATCGTCGGAAATACATAAACGATCTCTGAAGTATAGTATTCCACTATCAGCGATACGAAATCCATCATTCTTTCCTTCTAGGACCTCTTGCTTGATCCTTTGGATGCTTGGGTCACCTGTTTGTTTTTCTAGTATATCATCGAACAGCGTCGAGGTTATTGTCAGAGTAGAGAGCTGTCCGGACATGCTTTCGGCCCCGTAACCCATAACTTCCCTTTGTTTTCGAATAAATTCAAACATTAGTTCTGCCTCTGGCCGGAAGACCACTTTTCTTTTACGACACTCGATCGAAGCACCGTACTTGCTCAGGAAATCCATGCCCAAAATAATATCATAATCCTGCATGTCGAGCACTATCAGATCACAATAGAGTTCTCGATCTGCGATTCTGATAGGAGCGGCTCGCAGCATATGACTAGATGGAATCACTTCTCCCAAGGGCAGGGTCGTTAAGAATTTGTAATCTAAGGCTTGTGGTGGCATGCCTATCTTCTTTGTGAAAGGCGTGGAGACGAACGAGTGTGTTGCCCTGCCCCAGTATCAAATAATACAGTAGCATGCTGACTGAAAATAAATATCCGACCTGTGACAACCGTAGAAGCATTCGCCACGTCCTCCTTGGTGAGGGAGAAAATCCTGGCATTTTTCGTAACTGGCGGGGCTTCCAATCTTCCTTGGCTTATCTGAGTACCTTCTATCGCAACTTGCATCTGGTGTAGCTATGAGGGAGCACCCCGGTTCTGAATATACTGCTGAGGAGGTATCTGAACCTGGGTAGGGCAGTCTCTGGCTCTATGCCCTTCTAGTCCGCAGTTGAAGCACTTGTTCGTACCCTTACGGCATATTCCTGGATGCTTCTTTCGACATGTGGTACACTGAGGGTACATGGGCTATTTGTTCGCTGCACCACCCTTAGAGTTGTTCCATTACTTTCTCTTACCATTGTGGTTTCCTTTCCAGTTGGTTTTGGTACTTTGAGATTTCTGTCCTCCCGACTGGGCTTGACTCTTGCCATCGTTGAGCGCCTTCAGGTAGTGTTTGGTGATCAGGGCACTGCTGAACAGCTTTTCTGCGGTCTACGGTCTATTAACCCAGGCGGCCACATTCAGAGTTATTTCGGGTCTGAGCATCTTCAGCATGAGTCTGACCCTTTCTCTTTCCGTACTGACCAACTCTGGGCATAGGCGTGTTAGTCGGTTGAATCTTTTCACGGCTTCATTAACTGATAGGTCACCTTGCCGGAACTCGATGAACTCGTTGTAGTGCTTGTTTGTCACACGCATATGGAAGAATTCTTCAAAAAATTCAGCTTCAAAATCCGTCCATCTCATTTGGTTCACTTGCCTCTTTGCTTTAACCCGATCCCACCACATATGGCATCTCTCGAATGGTAGAATGATGCACATTTGACCTTTTCATGTTTGGGCCAGTCCAGTAGCTCTACTATGATTTCTACAGTCTTGAACCAGGCTTGGGCGTCCCATGGTTCACAAGTACCAGAGAAGTTTTCCGGTTTCAGCCTCTTCCACTAAATTAGATATGCCCTTGTCAAACTACTAGGGCTGGGCCTATCGGTGGTACTGGTGCAGCTGTAGGTACAACTGGCATCGTATTATGGTTCACTAGTGGGGTGGCAGGTTTCCCCTGCTGATTCATCAGAGCATTAATTACTTACTACTGTTCTGTAACCTGACGCTGGAGTTCAGTAACTACATGAATCAGATCAGGTGGGGGTACTGTCTCATCGACTTGGTTATTGCGTCTCCTAGCCATGCTTATCTTCATATATGACAACAAACTAGCATAAGTTATCATCATTCCTAACAAGGCTAGCATAAGATTATTATCATTCCTACTTACATTCATGCATACTTAGACTAACATAAAACATTTCTTTATCATACATAAAAGAAATAAAGTAGGCATAGAAGTTCTTACTTGGAGCGGCAGGATGGAGGCTTGATGTGTGTGTAGTGGAAAGACAGATCTGCTCTGATACCAAACTGTAACGCCCGCCCTTCCTCATGCCCCGTATTTTAATTTTTAAACTTAATCATATAATTCAAACATATAAACAAAACCTGTGAATATGCTAGCATTCATGCATATAAAATTTGATTATTACTTGGAACATAATACATGCTTGTTTAACTAAAACATAAAGCGTACTAAATAAGAAGGAAAACTAAACATGTATACTGTTCTCTAGAGTTCATGATAACCAACAATTCTCTGAATAAACAAGTACTTAACATTTCAAGGTGTCATGGAAGCAAGAGCAAGTATAGTTCACCTTAAGTACAAACCATCCAACAAGTTTAAGCTAATATCATCAGAAGTAGCAAGAAAGAAATAGTTCACATGCAAAAGTATCAATTAGGAAAAATAAGTTAACATGCAGAACTTAAAATATGCAGATATCCTGAAACACAAAACAGATCTCTTCCACCATGCCACTGCCACACACAAATTTGTCCTTCCTGTTGCTCCCTTTAGTTTAGCCATGCTTTACCCTTTTCTGCAGTATAAGGACAAATAAAACTATAAGCACATAGGCTTAGTAAGATCCTTTCCTACTCACAAAAGTCATAAATCATGAATTAAACATGGAGTAGTGATATATTCATTTAACCACATCTAGATTTCACCTTTCATGTTAGCATGAGGTAGTGTCATAATTCTTTAGGCATATCATAATCTAGTATAAGAGAGCATAAGCATAAATTAGTAGCATGTTCTTCTAGGTATCATAGACATATCTCAAGAGAGCATCTTCCTAAAGCATATTAATTACATAACATGAAATCACATATAGATGCAAGATGTTCTTTTGAAAACATATATTATAAATACTTAAACATAAATCTCAACATGAGGGCCCGACATTGTACCACATACATGAATTGCGCGCATCCTAAATAAATCTGAGGTAGCAAATCTCGAACCTACTAGGAACTAGGCCCGTACTTCGACCTAGGGGCAACTTAGGAGCCCATCCCATGGACCATTCTTAGGATCCGGTACAAGCCATACAAAAGTAAAATAGCATATCACGTTTCTTGTCATATCATGAAGAGTGCTCTTAATCCCAACTTATAGGGAAGCATCTCTTAGGTCTTATGTTACTTGTCATATCAGGAAGAGTGCTCTTAATCCCAACTTATAGGGAAGCAACTCTTAGTTATTTCCTCATACATAAGCCTTGCATAAGCATAACATGGTAACATAAAGTCCACATATCACATAACATATCATGAAGAGTCATTATCATGCATAATTTGGGGTCTTGATCTTTCTACAAACCCAAATTTCAGGTCTTGGCCGAAACCTATAAGCATGATTCTAGGGTTCTTTTAAACAACTTTAAGCATGAAACATTAAATTAATATCACATGATACATGGCATAACAAGTGAGACTCATAGCAAGCATACATGAAATCTCCAACCCTAATTTCCAAGTCTTCGCCGAAACCTATAAGCATGATTCTAGGGTTTTCTTTTAAGCAACTTTAAGCATGAAATTTTAAATTAATATCACATGATACATGGCATAACAAGTGAGACTCATAGCAAGCATACATGAAATCTCCAACCTTAATTTCCAAGTCTTGGCCGAAACCTATAAGCATGATTCTAGGGTTTTAAGATACATAAATCATGAATAACATTCTGATAACATCACATCACATATTAGGTATCATGAGAGAAAACATAAGCTAGACAAATTTGAGTTTAAACTTCTCTAGGCCTTTTAATTCATCTTGGCCGAAACTTCAAGCATGACTCTAGGGTTTTTTTTATGAGCTACATAAATCATGAACAACATCTTAATAACATCATATCACATATTAGGTATCATGGGAGAAAACATAAGCTAGACAAATTCGAGTTTAAACTTCTTTAGGCCTTTTAATTCATCTTGGCCGAAACTTCAAGGCATGACTCTAGGGTTTTTGAACTACACAAATCATGAATAATATCTTAATAACATCATATTACATATTAGGTATCATGAGAGAAAACATAAGCTAGACAATTTGAGTTTAAACTTCTCTAGGCCTTTTAATTCATCTTGGCCGAAACTTCAAGCATGACTCTAGGGTTTTTTGAGCTACATAAATCATGAACAACATCTTAATAACATCATATCACATATTAGGTATCATGGGAGGAAACATAAGCTAGACAAATTCGAGTTTAAACTTCTCTAGGCCTTTTATTTCATCTTGGCCGAAACTTCAAGCATGACTCTAGGGTTTTTGAGCTACATAAATCATGAACAACATCTTAATAACATCATATCACATATTAGGTATCATGGGAGACAACATAAGCTAGACAAATTTGAGTTTAAACTTCTCTAGGGATTTTAATTCATCTTGGCCGAAACTTCAAGCATGACTCTAGGTTTTTTTGAGCTACATAAATCATGAACAACATCTTAATAACATCATATCACATATTAGGTATCATGGGAGAAACATAAGCTAGACAAATTTGAGTTTAAACTTCTCTAGGCCTTTTAATTCATCTTGGCCGAAACTTCAAGGCATGACTCTAGGGTTTTTGAACTACACAAATCATGAATAACATCTTAATAACATCATATCACATATTAGGTATCATGAGAGAAAACATAAGCTAGACAATTTGAGTTTAAACTTCTCTAGGCCTTTTAATTCATCTTGGCCGAAACTTCAAGGCATGACTCTAGGGTTTTTTGAGCTACATAAATCATGAACAACATCTTAATAATATCATATCACATATTAGGTATCATGGGAGAAAACATAAGATAGACAAATTCGAGTTTAAACTTCTCTAGGCCTTTTAATTCATCTTGGCCAAAACTTCAAGCATGACTCTAGGGTTTTTTTTTTAAGCAACATAAGGTCGACAACAAAGAAAACTACTTGTACTACAGGTGAGGGGAATACTTACATCCTCTTGCTTGGTTTACTAAGAGAAGACCCTTGGTGAAGAAGAAGATGAAGGCCCTTTTCGCTTCTAGAATTCCCTTTTCCCTTTTCCCTTTTCCCTTTTTTTTTTGTAATAAGAGTATGCTTCAAGAACTTCTGTTTGTGAAGTTTTTTTAGGGAGAAAACCCTTAGCTTGAATTCGGCAATAGTAGAGAGGAGCTTGGAGTTTTCGGTGGAGGAGGAAGATGGAGGAAGAAGGAAAAGAATAGCTTTTCTTTCCTTTTCTTCTATTTATTCTCCATGAAAGGGAGAAGGGAAAAACACCTTTTCATTCTTCCCTTCATTTATTCTAAATGAAGGGAGAAGGGAAAATGAACTCTTCATGCTAAGTGAAGGGGAGAAAGAAAAGACAAGCTTTGCTTCTAAGTGAAGGGAGAAAGGTATCCCTTCACTATCCTTACCCTTAACTACGATTTCTCTTTCCTTCCTACCAATACTTTCTCCTGGGCTATTGGTTACCCCATATTACTTAAAACTTGCCACTTGTTAAGAGGTTCAAGGTTCAAGCCTTGACCACTCTTCTTTTCTTTTTTTTTCTTTGTTTTCTTTTTGGTTCCATTTTCTCTTATTCTTAAAAGAAATTCATATGAAATTGCTGGGCGTTACAGGGATATGATAACTCTATGGTTGTAGGCTCCAACTATTATGGCTTATATATATTGTGGGTGATTGGACCCTTGGACATGTCAAGGGTATTTTATGTGTATGCATGATTGTATGTATTAAATACAGCAGGAGCTGTATTGGTTTTAGGATTTTATAGTTTTGTTTCGATCTAGATTACATGTACATTCCTTTGTGGAATATAGGATCGATATATGTAAAATTCTATTTTTATCGTGGATCGTATCCTTGCGAGGCGTGGTACTATTTGTGAACTAGAGGTGCAGCGGAAAAAGAAGCAAGATAGATGCGGCGACTAGACCTGATTACGGTGGCTAAAGATGGCAGTAGCTAGGGTTGGCAGCACAAAGAGGACAGTAATGGAAGAAGCCATAATAGTTGGAAAATTAATTTCCATATTTATTGCTTTTATTTACTGTGATGTGTGTGATTTGTGCTAGCATGGTTAAAATTTCTCACCTTAAATAACTAAGTGGGAGAGGGATTAGTAAATAAATTCCATTGTCTCCATTACTGGTTTGTAAGTGATGCAACAAACTTGCGTGTTGGCTTTGAGTGCCTCCCTCCACAACGGATGAGTTTGTTTGTGGATTACTAGATCAAACTTCCTTTATGGATGGTTATAGGAAATTATTTAGGAGCGTGTGATCTTCTCCAACTGAAGGGGCACAATCCTATTTAATGGACTAAGTATCAAGTAATGGTGTACACTTAGACACATTTAATAGTATCCTCCCCAACAGAGTCACTGCTATTATTTGTGTGACCAAAGGAATACCAACTATTAATTTTATTTGTCATAAAGTTAGGATGACAAGATAATAAAATTAATGGGTAAGACCCTCTTCTTACAAATGTTTGATTTTTTATACGTCCACACTAACGTGACATGCAAAATTCATGGTGTTTTGAGGTGTTGGTAAATTTAAATAGTATTGTTTGAGGAATCAATATTATTTTAAATTTAGAGTCTTGACCAAAACTTATTTTGTAATTCTTAGGATGACTTTCAACCCACTAGCTATTATACTGAAAGAGAAGAAACTTACTGGTCCCAACTACATAGATTAGAAAAGAGACCTGGACATTGTCCTAACTACTGAAGGCTATAAGTTTGTACTGTTAGAGATCTACCCTGATGCACCTAATAGCGATTCTAGTGAAGAGGAGATTGAGTATCATAAGAAATAGGTAAAAGCAGATGAGATGGCGCGGTGTTACATTTTGGCTTCAATGTCAAATGTGCTGCAACATCGCATCAGGACTTACCAACTGCTTATGATATGATGAACAATCTCAAAGAACTCTTCGGACACTAGAATCGGGCTGCTAGGCAAGAGGCAATGAGAAAATTAATGACAACCACCATGTTAAAGGGGACACTCATAAGGGATCATATCCTAAAGATGATGGCTTATTTGAACGTAATACAGATTCTTGGAGCTGAAATCGATGAGAAAACCCAGATCAATATTATTCTCCAAACGCTACCCAGAAGTTTTAAGCAGTTCCGCTTGAACTATAACATGAACAAAAGGGCTTATATGTTGGTGAAACTTCTGACAGAACTTCAGGCAGCAGAGGGTATATTTCGTCATAGTGCTCATATTCACTTTGCTGAAAATATTTCTACTTCTAAGTCGAAAGGCAAGAAGAAGAAGAAACAGGCTGGCTCAGTAAAGAAGGTGAAAATATCTCTAGGTATTGGACCTAAAGCTGGAGTGAAGAAGCCAAAGGGCAAGTGCTTCATCTGTAAGCAGTCGGGACATTGGAAGGCGAACTGTCCTCATAGAAATCAGAACAATAGAGGTATATCTTATTCTCTTGTAGTTGAAACATGTTTAGCGGTGCTATCTACCAGTACCTGGTGTGTAGATACAGGAGCCACTGATCATGTTTGCAATTCATTGCAGGGGTTCCAAGAAACCCGACGACTATATGAGGGAGAGATAACCGTCTACATGGGCAATGCTACGAAAGTGGCGGTTGTTACAGTGGGAGATGTCTGCTTATCATTTGATATGAATAGAACTTTGATTTTGAGAAATTGTCTTTATGTACCAAGTTTTAGAAAGAATTTAATTTCAGTTTCTAAACTATTTTTGGATGAATATGCTGTTTCTTTTTATGACAAAGTAGTTATCAAGAAGAATAGAGTTATTATCTGTTCTGGTATATTAGTAGGTAATTTGTATACTTTAAATCCAATTTCTCCCACAAAGCAATAAATGAAAATTAATAACATATTTTCTAATTCTAATAAGAGAAAGGAACCTTCGAAAATGAACCAAACATATCTTTGGCATCTAAGGCTTGGTCATATTAACTTGAGTAGGATTCAAAGGCTTATAGCCAATGGACTCTTGGGTTCATTAGTGTTGGAAAACTTTCCAACTTGTGAATCTTGCTTGGAAGGTAAAATGACCAAGAGACCTTTTAAGGTCAAGGGGTATATAGCCAAAGATGTGTTAGAACTGGTTCATTCTGATTTGTGTAGTCCTATGTCTATCCAGGCAAGAGGTGGTTTCGAATATTTTGTATCTTTTATAGATGACTATTTGAGATATGAGTACATTTACTTGATGCGTCGTAAGTCTGAATGCTTTGATAAGTTCAAAGAGTACAAGGCTGATGTGGAGAAACATCATGGTAAAAGTATCAAGACACTACGATCTGATCGTGGTTGCGAATACCTCTTTGGAGAGTTTAGGAATTACTTATCAGTGGTTGGGATTCAACCCCAATTGTCTGCACCTGGTACACCCCAACAGAATGGTGTGGCAGAACGAAGGAATAGGACTCTTATGGAAATGGTTAGATCGATGATGAGTTATTCAGAATTACCAAACAACAGTGTACATTCTGAATATGGTACCTTCTAAATCAGTACCCTTTACTCCCATTGAATTATGGAATGGGCATAAGCCTAGTCTGAGTCATATTCGGATATAGGGTAGTCCAGCACATGTGCTGAAGGGAGATACTGACAAGTTGGAATCACGTACAGAAGTTTTTCTTTTTGTAGGATATCTTAAGGGAACGAAAGGTGGTTTATTTTATAATCCTAAAAATCAGAAGATCATTGTTAGCACCAATGCTCGATTTTTAGAGGAAGATTATGTAATGAACCATAAGCCCATGAGTGAAATTGTTCTAGAAGAAATGCGAGAGGGCATGCCTACTTTAGTACCAACAGTGCAAGATGAAATATCATAAGAAACTGCAACACGTATCACAAATAATACACAACAACATACAGTGCCTCGTCGCAGTGGGAGGGTTGTTAGGCAACCTGAAAGATTCATGTTTTTGGGAGAGTCGTCAGACTTGGTCCCAGGTAAACATGAACCTGATCCCAGAACATATAACGAAACACTCCAAGATATAGATGCAGCATCTTGGCAAAGAGCGATGAATTCTGAAATAGAATCTATGTATTCTAATAAGGTCTGGGAGCTTGTAGAACCACCAAATGCCGTAAAAGTCGTTGGATGTAAGTGGATCTACAAAAGGAAAAGAGGGACAGATGGGAAAGTGGAAACCTTCAAAGCAAGTCTTGTTGCGAAAGGGTATACTCAGAAAGTGGGAATCGATTATGAGGAAACTTTTTCGCTGGTGGCCATGCTTAAGTCTATCCGGATACTCTTATCCATTACCTCCCATATGGATTATGAGGTTTGGCAAATGGATGTCAAGACAGCTTTCCTTAATGGAAGTCTTGAAGAAAATATCCATATGAAGCAACCAGAGGGGTTGATTGAAAAAGGCAAAGAGCATCTAGTGTGCAAGCTAAATCGGTCGATTTATGGACTGAAGCAAGCTTCAAGATCTTGGAACATCTGGTTTAATGAAGTAATCCAATCATATGGATTTATTCAGTGTCCGGATGAATCTTGTGTATACAAGAAGTGTGATGGAAACGTGGTGGTATTTCTTATACTATACGTAGATGACATTTTGTTAGTTGGAAACAATATCAAAGTGTTGTCGGAAGTAAGAGTATGGTTGTCTAAACAATTCGATATGAAGGACTTACGAGAATGTGCACATATTCTTGGGATCAAAGTAATAAGGGATCGTAAGAAAAGGATGCTATGCTTGTCCCAAGCTTCATATATCGATACAATCCTTGCTCATTTTAGCATGCAAGACTCCAAGAAAGGTTTTATACCTTTTAGGTATGGAGTAGCTTTATCTAAAGAGATGCCTCCGAAGACATCAAACGAGATAGAGGAGATGAAGGCAGTTCCTTATGCTTCAACTGTTGGAAGCCTAATGTATGCTATGTTGTGCACGAGATGGGATATCTGTTTTGCCGTGGGCATGGTTAGCAGATATCAAAGTACCTGAGAAGGACTAGAGATTATATGCTAGTTTACCAAGCAGATGATTTGCTCCATGTGGATTACACGGATTCCGACTTCCAATCAGATAGGGACAATAGTAAGTTTACATCAGGCTATGTGTTTACTTTAGGAGGTGGAGCCATTGCATGGAGGAGTGTTAAGCAGAAATATGTTTCTGACTCAACCATGGAAGCTGAGTATGTGGCAGTCTCTGAGGCAGCCAAAGAAACTGTGTGGCTCAAGAACTTCCTAATGGACTTAGATGTGATTCCTAGTTTGCCCAAAATCATCATAATTTATTGTGATAATAGTGGTGCAGTAACAAACTCGAAGGAACCACGAGCCCATAAGGCAAGTAAACACATAGAGCACAAGTACCACCTGATACGAGACATCGTAAAGAGAGGAAAAGTTGTTGTCGCTAAGATTGCATCAGCAGATAACCTGGCAGATCCTTTAACTAAGGTCCTTCTGGCGAAAGCTTTTGATCGGCTTGTTGAAGGAATAGGATCAGATGTATGGCAGCGTTTATGACAGCATAGTCTTTTAGTATAAGTGGGAGATTGTTAGAGTGTATACTAAAAGCCTAGTTTTTTGTAAACATTTATTTTGAAATAAAGAATCACATTAGTCAAATGTCTACATTTATATGCTAAGTATAGTTGTTCAATTGATTTATATTGAAGATAACATGGTGTGTGGTGTCACATACAGAAAATCATCTTATTAGTTCCTTATAAATTATAAAAAATAGGTCACGACTAAGATGGAAAGGAACAAACCATTGGAATAGTCGTAGTGTAATTTGGTATTAGTTTATCTTGACTATAAAATTACACTAGTACACTCTGAGTGTATTGAGCAGGACCATTTGAGGTAGTTTCTTTTTATACTGACTATATAAAAGAATAATACCTCTGTTATTATGGAAGTGTGTACTCTTAATCATGATATAATAACAAACACATATACTTAATACTTATTTCTTTAATTTATCAAAGGGTGCGATTTAGTTCCATAAATCAAGAGGCCCGATAAGTTGGTAAATGATATTATTTATAGTGTGTGTTGTTGATTATAGAAGGAAACTGTGTTCTATTAATCTAGATTTATAATGTCCCCAAGAGGAGCTCATAAGGATTGTCATGTAAACCCTGCAGGTGGACTTAATCCGACATGACGATAAGGTTGAGTGGTACTACTCTTGGACCTAGATATTAATTAAGTGAGTTGTCAGTAACTCATTTAATTAGTGGACATTCGATATCTTAAACACAGGGAGATTAACACACTCATGATAAAGAGACCATATAGTAATATGAGATTGGTGCGGTAGTTAAATAATAACTCTTTTGTGGAATGAGATATTATTGATGAACTCGAGTTGGGTGTTCAGGTCAACACGGGAAACTCAAGTTCATCGGGAGACCAAAACCAATTCCTACTCTCGGTCCCTGTCATAACCTCTTATTTATAAAGTCTTATACCCACCTTAAGGTGGCCGGCCAAGCCTAGCTTGGAGCCCAAGTTAGGGCTGGCCAAACCAAGGTGAGTTGGTGGCCGGCCAAGCCTAGCTTGGAGCCCAAGCTAGGGCCGGCCAAACCAAGGTGAGTTGGTGGCCGACCCTAGCTTGAACCCAAGCTTAATTGGCCGACCGTATTAAAATAAAAGGATTTTTATTTTTTTAAATCTTTTCTTATGTGGAAGCCATGGTTTTAAAAGAGGGTTTAAAATTTAAATTGTTCCTTTTATAGTTTTCTACAAAAGATTAAGAGAAAGGTTTGATATCTTTCCTTATTTGTAGTTAAAAGGAAGATTTTAATTTTTGATAAAACTTTCCTTTTTTTAACCATCCTCATGATTTTAAAAGAGAGTTTTAAAATTTAAATCTTTCCTTTTATAGTTTCTACAAAAGATTAAGAAAAGATTTAATATCTTTCATTATTTGTAGATTGAAAGGAAGATTTTAATTTTAAAGAAAATTTTTCTTTTTGTGAATCATCCACATGTTTTAATAGAGAGATTTTAATTTATAAAAGTTTCTTTTTATAACCAGCCATGAAGGGAATTTTTAAAAGAGAAATTTTTATTTAAAAATTTTCGGAAACAAATTAGGAAATTTTAATTTTGTGTTTAAAACTTTCCTTCCTTGCAGGATTAGATATGGCCAGACACATTAATAGAGGAAAGGATTTTTAATTAGTTAAATTTTCCTTTTCAATGGCAAGGAAAATAAGGAAGTTTTTATTAAAACTTTCCTTATTTGCCAAGACCAAGGAATATAAAAGAGAGGGTAGAGGTGCCTCACCTCATTACAATACTTCTATTATTCCTCTCCTCCTTGGTGGTGGTCGGCCCTCATCCTTCTTCATCTCCTTTTCTTCTTCTTTGGTGGTCGACGACATCAACTCTTGGGGAGTCCTTGGTGGCCGGATTTTACTTGGAGAAGAAGTAGAGAAAGGAGGCTTTGTTTCTAGCATCCCTTGGAGCTTGGTGGTGGTGGTCGAACCTCATCTTCTCTTGGAGTTCTTGTGGTGGCCGAAACTTGCTTGGAGAAGAAGGAAACTTGGGTGGATTCTCATCTCGGTAGATCGTCGCCCACACGACGTCTGAGATAAGAAGGGGAATACGACAAAAGATCGTGAGGTCTATAAGCTATAAAAGGTATAACTAGTTATTAGTTTCTGCATCATAACTAGTTCATCCTTTTATTTAGATCTTGAAATACTAAACACAAGAGGCTAATGAATCTAGGTAATCAAATTTATGTTTTTGATTTTGTGTTTCTTTTATTTTTCAAATTTATGATTTGATTATTCTTTTTGGTTAAACCTAGGGTTACTATAAGGAAATTAAATATTAAATTTCGTTGAAAGGCTTTGTCTAGGAAATGGTGAATGCTCTCATACTCAAGAAGGTCTAGTGCCTCGCCATGTTTAACCTGGAAGCCAATCTCTGAAATTAATATTTAATTGAATTTGTAACATGAGTGGATTTGGATCAATAATGTTAATCATCGTTTGCGATCCAAGTCCAAACCACTAAGAATAGATAAGTTGAATTTAGAATCAATAATGTTAAGTTCCGTTTGCGATTCCAAATTTAATTTCTAAAGAACACAATAGGTTGTTAGAAATATTTCAGGACTTGTACAAAATTTTTGTACAGGGGAACCGGTACGATATTCCCAGTAGCAACCAACATTATGACCCTCCGATCGGTGATGAGCAATCATAGTAGATTTATCCACTCCTGATTACTGAACGGTCACCCTATTTTGAAAACTTGGAGATTTTAAGTAGCATGTATTCTTGGTCGACTATTTTTTAGTCATTATTGTTCTTCACCGGGCCTGAGTTTAAGATCGACACTCGATCGCTTATCGAGACAAGGGTTTAAGGTCACCGATCGACCATTGATGGCGATAAGAGTTCAAGATCGTCGCTCGACCGCTGATGGAGACAAGGGTTTAAGGTCGCCGCCCGACTGCTGATGGAGACAAGGGTTTAAGGTCGCCACTCGACCACTGATGGAGACAAGGGTTTAATTTCGCCGCTCGATAGTTGATGGAGACAAGGGTTTAAGGTTGCCTCTCGACCGCTGATGGAGACAAGGGTTTAAGGTCGCTGCTCGACCGCTAATGTAGACAAGTGTTTAAGATCGTCGATCGACAGTTGATAGAGACAAGGGTTTAAGGTCACCGCTTCACTGTTGATGGAGACAGGGGTTTATAGTCACCGCTTGACTGTTGATGGAGACAAGGATTTAAGGTCGTCGCTCGACCACTGATGGAGATAAGGGTTTAAGGTCGCCGCTCGACCGTTGATGGAGACAAGAGTTTAAGGTCGCCGCTTGACTTTTAACTTGGCTTGATCGGCCCAAGAGTTTGGAAAACTTAGTTTTTATTCATGTCGGCCCTGTATCCAGAAGGCATATACACAAATACATTTATATTTACTCATGCACCTCTCACCCGGGTCATATACACAAATACATTTATATTTACTCATGCACCTCTCATCCGGGTCTGTAGGATTAGAGATGATTTACACTCCATAACTACTCGAGTCATCTTCTATTTTCGTCTTCGAAGTAATAGTCCCCCGAGCAGAGTTTGACCTTGTACGGTCCCACCCATAGTGCCTCAAGTTTGGTGATGTCGCTGACCGGCTTGATTTTCTTCCACACCAGATCACCGACCTGGAAGGACCTTAGGATCACCCTCCTATTGTAGTTCTACCTCATCCGTTGTCGATAAGTCATTAGCTGAACGACCGCTTTATCCCACGCTTCATCCACCAAGTCAAGCTCAATTAACCTTTGATCATCATTTCCCTTGTCGTAGAATCTCACCCGATCGGATTCTACTCCAACCTCTACAGGAACCACCGCTTCTCCTCCGTACACTAGCTGGAATGGTGTTACGCCGATTGCCTCCTTTGGAGTCGTGTGAAGTGCCCACAAGACGCTTGAGAGCTCGTCGACCCAGCTACCTCCTGCATGATCAAACCAAGTTCATAAGCCTCTGAGGATCTCTCAGTTAGTGACCTTTGTCTGGCCGTTGCTCTGGGGGTAGGCAACAGAGGTGAAGGTCTGTTGGATGCCATAGCTTTCGCACCACTTCCTGAGCTTCTACCCCCCGAACTGCCTCCCGCTATCCGAGATGATCCATCGAAGGATTCTGAACCGATAGAGGATGTTTGGCCAGATGAACTTGATGACCATCTGCTCACTTATCTTTACCAGGGGCTCAGCCTCCACCCATTTTGAAAAGTAGTCTATGTTGGTGCGGGAAGCATCTGACGATCAAACCTTAGTTTTGATAATGGCAAAAGGGATTTAAAGTTAAGTTTAATTGTTATCTAATGAGCCTAAACAAGTTTGCAGGAAAGTCCTAACTGCGGTTAGGCAAGAGAAAAATCCTAGGGGGGGTAACCCTAGGTCCTAGGGGTGGTAACCCTAGGTCCTAGGGGATGATAACCCTAGGCGGAGGAGAAATCCTAAGGGGGGGGGGGGTAACCTTAGGTTCTAGGGGGTGGTAACCTTAGGTGGAGAAAAACCCTAGGGGGCGGTAACCCAAGGTCCTAGGGGGTGTTAATCCTAGGCAGAAAGTCCAATCAGTCTGGAGGACCGAATTGGCAAATAGGTATGCTCTCCTGAGTGGAGTAGGTGAGGACGCGTTCCTTGGAAGAGGGAACAGTAGGCGTCGGTTCGACCTAAGATTTTCGGTAGGAAATCCAAAGTCAGAACCGAACAGTCCGATGACTGTCAGACTTTAGATTTATGATATTATGTGCTAACTTTGTGTTGCAGGGTATTTTTTTTGGACTAACGTATCTTGTAGGTACAAAGAGGTAACCTTAAGCTTCAGATGAACAGTGTTCGAGGCGCCTCCATGGAGCTTGGAGGCACCTCCGGTGCAAAGAAGTAGAGTTTGCGTGCGACAGATCTGGAGGCGCCTCGGACTAAGCTGGAGGCGCCTTGGACCACAGATTGGAGGCGCCTTGGACTGGCATGGAGGCGCTTTCAAGTGGATCAGAGGAGAAGTTTTCAGCATTGATCCACGCAGCTGACTCGGCAGCATGGAGGAAACTTGGAGGGGATTTGAGGCGCCTCCAACAGGCTTTATAAGGGGTCTCGAACAGCAGCCTTAGAACATCAATTCACAAGTGATCTAGCCATTGTTTGCTACCCAAGAGACGCCCAGAAGTGCTGTTATAAGTCCCCGACGACCCGGAGCTTCAGAATCTACTACTTTTGTTGTCGGTATAGTTTTTAATTACTATTAAGTTGTAATACTTGTGCAAACTTTTGCGCGATATAGTTGTTGCCCAAAGTAAACGCTCAAAGAACGTGGGCCTTGGAGTAGGAGTCACCCTAGGCTCCGAACCAAGTAAACCATTGGTGTCTTCTATGTGATTGCTTTCATTTTCGCTGCGTTTATTACTCGATAGTTTTCTGATTACGACACGTGAAAGCCACGAGCGCTATTCACCCCCCCTCTAGCGCTTCTTGATCCAACAATTAGTATCAGAGCGGGGTAGCTTCGATTTGGTGTAACCACCAATCAAGCAATTCTTCGTGGTGTCTTTTAAATTTTTCGAAGTCGATTAGAATTAGCACAATTGCTACATTCCAATCTATTTTTTCGTTTGAATCGATTTTTGCTCGAAGTTGGTGCAACACCACTCGAGTTCGCTTCTCTTTTATTATACATCCCGTACTACTAATTCAAGACCAAGTCTTGGAACAAATTTTTTCCTTTCTTTGTGTGCAAGTTTTAAAATGGCGCTTCAAGAAGATTATAGCACCGCTCGACCATCGCTCTTCATCGGAGACGATTTCGGGTACTGGAAGGGTCAAATAGAGGCGTATCTCTAGACTCATTTTGAAGTCTGGATGATCATCAAAATTGGGCTCCAATTACCAACTGATGGCACCGGCAAGAAACTACCATAAGAGGACTGAAACGCGACACTAATAAAAAAGGTAGAAGAAAACCCCAAGGCGACCTGCACCCTCCAATGCAGATTGATGAAGGAGGAGTTGAACCGCGTCGGCCCATTCTGAAGCGCCAAGGAGCTATGGGAGAAGCTGATCGAGCTTCATGAAGGAATGTCCGACACCAAAGGAAGCAAAAGAGATTTAATTCTCAATAAATTGTACAATATAAAATTGCA
This sequence comes from Zingiber officinale, assembly GCF_018446385.1. NCBI lineage: Eukaryota > Viridiplantae > Streptophyta > Magnoliopsida > Zingiberales > Zingiberaceae > Zingiber > Zingiber officinale. The sequence goes on from NC_056004.1 coordinate 50,636,347, forward strand.
GGAAGGTGAGACGGCTAGCCAGCTCCACGCCCGGATCCAAGATCTCCTCAACGGGCTTCATGCGATCGGACAAAAAGTGGAGAACCGCGACATAATCAGATACTCTCTGAATGCTTTTCCAAGGAACACCTTGTGGGAATCCATGGTAGATGCTTACAAGGTTTCTAAGGACCTTTCTTCTATTAAATTAGATGAGTTATTCTCTGAATTCGAGTTGCATGAGCAGATTAATGCACGCCCGGTCGAAAAAGGTATAACTTTGGTTGCCGGTACCGACAGATCACGTGAGTCAAAACCAAGGCGAAAACCTGAACCAAAATCAGGAGAAGAACCAGATTCAAACGACGACGATGACGAACTCACGACTGAGCTCGTCAACCTGGTGAAAAATCTCTACAAGAAGAAGAAGAGCTTCAACAAAAAGGATGTCAGAAAGGTCATTCAGTCCAAGGAAGCCCAACCAAAGGTAAAGTTCGAGGTGACATGCTACGGGTGCAACCAAAAGGGGCACATCAAGGCCAACTGCCTAAACCAGAAAGATGCAAAAAAGGCAAGAAGGAAGAAGGCCCTGAAGGTAACTTGGGACGAGTCATCCTCAAAGGAGTCCGACGACGAAGAACTTGAGCAGACGAGTTTTCTCGTAATGACGGCCTGAGACTACATCAATGAATCAGGAAGCGAGGACGAGTCAGAAGCTGAGTCCGAGAGAAGCCATGGATCCGTATCCATTTCTGAAGGGCCAAACCCCACTGTAAGTACAAGTCGGTTATACAATTTAATTAATTACTTAATGCGTAAATTTGCTAAGTCTAATATTCGGATCAAGTCACTTCTAAAGGAAGTAACATCCTTTAAAGAAGTGACTAATATTGAATCTTTGGCTGACCCAGTTCAGACTGGAATCTCAACTCAAGTCCAAAAACTTGAGGAAGAGAATTCCAGCCTGAAAAGTCAAGTCAAGGATTTGAAAACTACATTGGAACGGTTTACACTGGGTTCCAAGAATCTTGACTTGATTCTTGGAAAATAGAAAGTCGTATACAATCGATCCGGAATTGGATTTAAAGCTAAAAATAAATATCGGTTGTATTTATCGATTATTAACAGACCGAATAGTAAGATAGTCCAAACATGGGTACCTAAGTCCAACTTGGTCAATCAAGTTGGACTTGGTCAATATTGAGTCACCAAGGATCAAGTACATTACCTTGATAGACCATATTGAGTCTATGATCTAGGGGAAGCCAATAGAAAAACTATCTTAATAAATAGATAGAATTGTTTGATGAGTGTTTATTTACTTTCCTGTTAATATGCATGGTTAGATTAAGATAGATTAAGGACCTAGGCATAATTTATACTTGTTCAGTTAAACCTAGGGATTTCAAAAAGAAAATTAAATATGACATTTCTTTGAGCGGTTCTGTCTAGGAAGTGGTGGATGATCCCATACCCAAGAAGACCTAGTGTCTCGCCACGACCTGCGAACTAATCCTTGAAATACATACTTAATTGACTAATTGGAAAACCTAAGTTTAACTCAAATGTAAATTAATCCTTAGAAATAATCTAAATCAAAGATAATCATCTCACAAAACTACTTAAGGTTCCCTGATTGATAACTTAGAATCGGGTGAAATGGATTCAGGTTGAACTCAGTTCAATTTAATTAATCAATTAACTTAAGTAATTAATTTCAAATTTAGATCTAGGCTGAACTTATTTAAAAACCTTTTAAAAACTTATTTAAAAATATTTTTAAAAACTTATTTTAAAAAACTTATTTTAAAAATCTTATTTAAAAATCTTTTAAAAACTTATTTTAAAAAACTTATTTAAAAATCTTTTTAAAAACTTATTTAAAAATCTTTTTAAAGACTTATTTAAAAATCTTTTTAAAACTTATTTAAAAATCTTTTTAAAAAAACTTATTTAAAAATATTTTAAAAAAACTTATATAAAAATCTTTTAAAAACTTATTTAAAAACCTTTTAAAAACTTATTTAAAAACCTTTTAAAAAAAATCCCTCTAAAGGCGCTGAACAGAGGAGCCCGCCGAAAGCCACTAAGGCACCTCAGACCAAGTCTGAGGCGCCCTCAACACGACATTGAAGGCGCCTTCAAAGAGCTTGAAGGCGCCCTCAATGCCGACATATGCAGCGAACAGAGAGTTCGCTGCAAGTCAACTATTCGTCGAACACCGACGATCCAAAGCGCCTTTAACCCCGTTTTTCTGCCTTCTAGCTCCATTAAAACCTCAGGATGCCTCCTAGGTATAATCTTAACTTATCTATTGTTCGTATATATTACTTTTGTTCATTTCTTTGCTGTATGAATTGTTTGAATCAAAATAGGAAATGACGAAACATTGATCCTGCTCCCGCTAGCATACCTTCCACCGATCCTAGGTTCCCCTCAGAGCGGCATAGGATTGAGTTCTCCAGACATAAGTTTACCCCTATTAAACCTAGGTACTTGAGTAGGTCATTTTTTGCTCAGTTTTGTCATCCTACAGTCCAGATGATAAAGGACTATCAGCTTAGTAAACTGGTTTATTCCAGTCATGCAGTAAATCAGAACCTATGTGCTCAGTTCTTCAATAACCTCGAGAAAGTTGACGACCTGACCTACTCCACCAGAGTTGGTGGACAGGATATCTAGTTTACCCCTTCTTTGATTTGCACTAGTCTAGAGCTTAGATCATCTGCATGTCCCTTTTGTGTTACCCGGCTAGGGATTTGCCATTTGATGACTCCTATTCCCACATCACATTAGACACCATCTACATGTATTTCTTTGGGGAGGAGAGACCAGAGGTCCTGACTGAGTTCGGGTCACTCTCCCTTAGGATTCAGGACTATGTTATGTACAGAGTCCTGACAGCATGTATTTTGCTGATCACATCTCGGGATGTCATGAAGATGCGACCTTCACATTCCTTTTTCCTGTATGCATTATGCCAGCGCTTAAACATCGATATAGCATTACATATGTTTCATAACATCGTTCATGCATCCAGTCTAATCACGTCCCTTGAGATCCACATGCCCTACTATCACATCTTGACATATATTTTCTCGACCCTTGGGATTGATACCACTCAGGGGACAATTGCCCCTCTAGGACCTTATAATGAGTTTGAGTAGCGTAATCTTAGATTAGGCCACATTGACGTTACCGCTGAGGGGATCCTAGCTTGGAAAGGTAGACCACAACCAGCTATTGCTCCGATAGAGCCCGAGGCAGACGACGAGTTTGTTGCCTTCTTTGCTCCAGCCGAGGGAGAGGACTGGTTAGAGTTTACAACCGAGGATATTCATGGACAGCCCTCCACTTCGGTAGGGCCCTCGACCTCGACACAACCATCTACCTCCTTATCGATCGAGGACAACGCGTCTCGAGATTCAGTCCGCACAGACACGACGGCTTATCCTGGATGAATTTCGCATGCTTCGCGCAGAGATAGCCTCCGACTTTTCTTCTCTTCGTCAGGGACAGCCTACACCCGAGCAGCCCCCACCACCAACTGACGATCCTTCTACCTGACTCTATCCTTCCATGCATTGTATATTGGTCATGGACATCTCACTAGTACTTTGTCTGCTTAGATATTTGATTAGTTGTACTTTCTGCTTAATAGTACCTCTATGTTAATACTTAATTAATCTTCGTTACACTCAACTTGGTTTTCAAATTCTAGGAAAAATGACATCTTCAAAAAATCCCAATTTCTTAGATTTTCAAATTTTGAACTTAGTCTAGGAATTTACCCCTAAAAATCATGTTCCCCTAGATTTCAGCCAGAGCATCTCACAAGCACACTAGGCTTAACTTGTTTGTGTGTGATAAACTTAGAATGGAGTGAGATGCATAGGGTACAGTCCAGACTTCAGTATGCTTATTTTTGTGCATCACAGTAAGTCTAGACAATAAATACCAAATTACAGTAATCAAGTTAAGTTATCCAGACTTAGTCAAATATAACTGGATCACTAGCTTAACTTGACTAACCAAGTGAAAACTGTTGCCCTCTTGGTAATCAGCTACTAACTGTGGTTAAACATGTGGCCAAGGAATTTAAGTGTTTACCTTTCATATACTCATGCTTGGATTTTAGGAATATGTTTTTTTTTTGGTTTTGTTTTGTTTGATTCTCCAAAGTGAAAATGGCCTTAGTTAAAATTTTACAAGTTTTTCAAGTTAAGTTTTTTTAATTATTTCTAAAAAGGAAAAACAAAATTTTTTCCAAAATTTTGACTAAGTCTCTTTATTTCAAACTTAGCGTTTAAAACAACTCTAAAATTTTTGTGCTAAGTGTCTTTCAAATGCTTATTAAATTTGGCAAAGTACTTCAAAAACTAAGTTACTTTTCAAAGTCAAAAACTTCACTTAGCTAAAAGTTTTACAAGAAAATTAAGTGTTTTGCGAAGTATGTTTAATCCTCTACTTAAAAACTTTTATGTTTCTTAAACTTTAATTCTCTCCTTAAAAGCTAAGTGTTTAGTTAAACACCCTATTTTTGAAAAGTAAGATAAAAATCACTCTCCAAACTAACTAAGGCAATTTATCATTTTTCTTATACTCCCTTAAATTGTTTTGATATATGGCAAAGGGGGAGAGTATAGAGAAATTCAAATGTATAGAAAAATTCAAATTCATTATTCAATTCAAAGAAAATTAAAGAAAGTTTGAAAATTTTAAGATTTAAGGGGAGCTTTTATTACGGGGGAGTGTTTGTAAGATTCAATTAAGGGGGAGCTTATCGTTGTATGTGCTATCTTTATGCTTGTGCTTATAATTGGAGATGCTTTGTATCTTTTTATTATTATCCTTTGCTTAACTTTGAATTTTAGTTGTCATAATCAAAAAGGGAGAGATTGTTGGTGCGGGAAGCATCCGTCGATCAAACCTTAGTTTTGATAATGGCAAAAGGGATTCAAAGTTAAGTTTAATTGTTATCTAATGAGCCTAAACAAGTTTACAGGAAAGTCCTAACTGCGGTTAGGTAAGAGAAAACCCCTAAGGGGTGGTAACCCTAAGTCGTAGGGGGTGGTAACCCTAGGTGGAGAAAAACCCTAGGGGGTGGTAACCCTAGGTGGAGGAGAAATCCTAAGGGGGCGTAACCTTAGGTCCTAGGGGTGGTAACCCTAGGTGGAAAAAACCCTAGGGGACGGTAACCCTAGGTCCTAGGGGGTGGTAACCCTAGGCAGAAAGTCCAGTCGGTCTGGAGAATTGAACTGGCAAACATGTATGCTCTACTGAGTGGAGTAGGTGAGGACGCGTTCCCTGGAAGAGGGAACAGTAGGCGTCGGTTCGACCTAAGGTTTCCGGTAGGAAATTCGAAGTCAGAACCGGACATCCCGATGACTGTCAGACTTTAGATTTATGATATTATGTGCTAACTTTATGTTGTAGGGTATTTTTTTTGGACTAACGTATCTTGCAGGTACAAAGGAGCAACCTTAAGCTTCGGATGAACAGTGTCCGAGGCACCTCCATGGAGCTTAGAGGTGCCTCGGGTGCAAAGGAGTGGAGTTTGCGCGTGACAGAGCTAGAGGCGCCTCGGACTGAGCTGGAGACGCCTTGGACCACAGATTGGAGGCGCCTTGGAATGGCATGGAGGCGCCTTCAAGTGGAGCAGAGGAGAAGTTTTCAGCGCTGATCCACACACCTGACTTGGCAGCATGGAGGCGCCTTGGAAGGGATTTGAGGCGCCTCCAGCAGGCTTTATAAGGGGTCTCAAACAGCAGCCTTAGAACATCAATTCACAAGTGATCTAGCCATTGTTTACTGCCCAAGAGACGCCCAGAAGTGCTGTTATAAGTCCCGAATGACCCAGAGCTTCAGAATCTACTACTTTTGTTGTCGGTATAGCTTTTAATTACTATTAAGTTGTAATACTTGTGTAAACTTTTGCGCGATATAGTTGTTGCCCAAAGTAAATGCTCAAAGAGCATGGGCCTTGGAGTAGGAGTCGTCCTAGGCTCCGAGCCAAGTAAATCATTGGTGTCTTCTGTGTGATTGCTTTTATTTCTGCTGCGTTTATTACTCGATAGTTTTCCGATTATGACAAGTGAAAGCCACGAGCGCTATTCACCCCCCTCTAGCGCTTCTCGATCCAACAGTCTATAGCAACGAGTAGGAACCTTCGCTAACCTCTCGCCATGGGAAATGGTCCCATGATGTCCATGTCTCATTGGTCGAACAGGCAAGATACCGTGGATGCCTTCATCTCTTCGATCGGTCGGTGAAAAATATTGTAATACTTTTGGCAGGATAGGCATGTGGTTGTCGTCCGAGCGGCATCCTCTTGGAGATTTGGCCAGAAGTATCCGACCAGGAGAATCTTTCGATCTAGCGAACAACCGCCTGGATGACTTCCATAGGAGCCTTGGTGCACTTCTTACAAGATATACGTTGCGTACTCTGGTCCAACACACTTAAGCAAAGGCCTAGAGAAGGCTCTTTTATACAGCTGATCTCCGACCAAGGTAAACCATCTGCCACTCTTCTTTAATACATGTGCCTCTTCCTGGTCGATCGGCGTACTACTCGATCGGAGAAATTCGATTAATGGTTTCCTCTAGTCGCTAGGAAAGACAACTCCCTCCATCCGATCAATATGTGTCACCAAAGAAACCTGTTCGATTAGCTGGCTGATCACAACTAGTGATAATGAACTAGTTAAGTTAGCCAGTTCATCTACTACTTGATTGTCTGATCGAGGGATCTTCTATACAGTGACTTCTTGAAAATTTGTCTTTACCTTCTCAAAGGCTTCTGCATATAACTTGAGTCGGGGGTTGATAATCTCGAACGCCCCTGCCAATTGTTAGGCAGGCAACTGGGAGTCCGAGTGAATGAGGACCTTTGTGACTCTGATGTACTACGCTACTTGTAAGCTGACTATCAAGGCTTCATACTCAGCCTCATTGTTGGTAGCGCGATAATCTAGCCGAATGAAAAGTTGCATTCGGTGTTCCCTTGGGGAAATGAGAAGGATGTTGATCCCGCTGCCTTGTCGCTACATCTAGCTCGTCGTTCTGGATTTATGTGATGAAATCAACTAAGGCCTGAGCTTTTATCATTGTTCCGGGCTGGTATTGTATGTCGAACTCACTTAGTTCAATTGTCCACTTGATCAGCCGGTTGGATGCTTCTGGGTTGAGGAGGACTCTTCCCAAGGTACTGTTAGTCATCACGATGATTGGATGGGAGAGGAAGTACGGGCGAAGTCTCTGAGCCAAAGTGTAAGCTAACTTTTCCAGACCAGTGTAGCGGGATTCGACGTCTTTTAATATATGACTTAAAAAATACATGGGTTGTTCTTCTTGACCATTCTTCCTAACTAATGCCAAGCCGATAGTATTCTCAGTGGACGACAGATAGATCCAGAGCGGCTCTCCTGCGCTCGGCTTAGTTAGTATAGGCAAGGAGTTGAGATTGTAACGACCCGGCCCTTTGGCCCCTTGGGTGGCCCTTGCGGCGGCCCACTGGCGGCCCTTAAGTCGTCGGCCCATTTGGCGACCTCTAATGTCGTCGATCGACGACCCTTGGTCGTGTCGTTACTCACTAGAACTTTCCACCTCTGGCAGTGGATTTTTGACTCCCCCAGGATTCGAACTCTAAACCTCCAGACTTAAGTATTAGAGTTTATGAATCCTGGTAGCCAAGGGGGAGGCAAAAATCCACTGCCAGAGGTGGAAAGTTCTAGTGAGTAACGACGCCGCAAGGGCCACCCAAGGGGCCAAAGGGCCGGGTCGTTACAATAAAAAGGCATCTTTTTATTGTAACGACCCGGCCCCTTGGCCTCTTGGGCGACCCTTGTGGCGGCCCACTGGTGGCCCCTTATGTCGTCGGCCCATTTAAAGACCTCTAATGTCGTCGACCAACAACCCTTGGTCGTGTCGTTACTCACTAGGTCTTTCCACCCCTGGCCAGTGAATTTTTGCCTTCTCCAGGATTCGAACTCTAGACCTCCAGGCTAAAGTACTAGATTTTATGAATCCTGATAGCCAAGTGATTTATGTAGCTCAAAAAAACCCTAGAGTCATGCTTGAAGTTTCGGCCAAGATGAATTAAAAGGCCTAGAGAAGTTTAAACTCAAATTTATCTAGCTTATGTTTTCGCTCATGATACCTAATATGTGATATGATGTTATTAAGATGTAATTCATGATTTTTGTAGTTCAAAAACCCTAGAGTCATGCTTGAAGTTTTGGCCAAGATGAATTAAAAGGCCTAGAGAAGTTTAAACTCAAATTTGTCTAGCTTATGTTTTCTCCCATGATACCTAATATGTGATATGATGTTATTAAGATGTTATTCATGATTTATGTAGCTCAAAAACCCTAGAGTCATGCTTGAAGTTTCGGCCAAGATGAATTAAAAGGCCTAGAGAAGTTTAAACTCAAATTTATCTAGCTTATGTTTTCTCTCATGATACCTAATATGTGATATGATGTTATTAAGATGTTATTCAGGATTTATGTAGTTCAAAAACCCTAGAGTCATGCCTTGAAGTTTCGGCCAAGATGAATTAAAAGGCCTAGAGAAGTTTAAACTCAAATTTGTCTAGCTTATGTTTTCTCTCATGATACCTAATATATGATGTGATTTTATCAAAATGTTATTCATGATTTATGTAGCTTAAAACCCTAGAATCATGCTTATAGGTTTTGGCCAAGACTTGGAAATTAGGGTTGGAAATTTCATGTATGCTTGCTAAGAGTCTCACTTGTTATGCCATGTATCATGTGATATTAATTTAATGTTTCATGCTCAAAGTTGCTTAAAAGAAAACCCTAGAATCATGCTTATAGGTTTCGGCCAAGGTTGGAAATTAGGGTTGGAGATTTCATGTATGCTTGCTATGAGTCTCACTTGTTATGCCATGTATCATGTGATATTAATTTAATGTTTCATGCTTAAAGTTGCTTAAAAGAAAACCCTAGAATCATGCTTGTAGGTTTCGGCCAAGACTTGGAAATTAGGGTTGGAAATTTCATGTATGCTTGCTGATCCTGTCAGAATGCTGAATCAACGGACGCTGGGCACGTGACGCTCTCCGAGTCGCTGATGGAGATCCCCGGCTTATCGTACGAAGCTCCGGCGAACCTGCACAGAAGTCGGGCCGGGAAGGGGTTCCCGGCGGCGACCCTCCGACGCTCAAGTCAGGCAAGCAAGTAGTGAAAAAAGTGGCTCCAAAGGTGTCTATTGCGTACCTCTGGCGAAGTGTGAGGCTCTTTATATAGAGCGGTGAAAGAGCTCCTGCATGTCCTCCGAGGCGCATACTTGTCCGCAACCCATACCTCGGTATGTGTCTGTCAGAAAGCTTACCTGACCCATACTGCTACAGTCAAAGCATGTCCTTGATGGGACAACGGAACCCCCTGTCATAAGATTCGGAGTACGGCCTACATGTGGAACATACCCGCTGTCAGAAAAAGATGTCCCTTGTCCTTTTCCACTTGGTTCCCGAACTGGCGTCCGGCCGACCTACCTCCGAGCGTCCGGCCGGCTCGCATCCGCCCTACGTCCGACCAGGCACATACATACAACGGTCTAGGAAGATTCTCGGTGGGGGTGCTTTGTAGAGACTATTAGCAGTATGCTACCTCGTGTATTCGGCCAAGCGATCCGCTCGGCTATGTGATATTGTCCGTTGAGCGCCGAAACCCTGACTTTCGACAGGGCGCCTATAACCATCACCTAGACCCCGGCCGGCCGGCCGGTCAGCCCACTCCCTCTCCGGCCGACCATCTGCCATTTTGACTTCCACGTGGTGTTGACCCCACCGGACGGGGGTCCCCTGTTCTTACAACCGGATCACTTACCTCCCTTCAAGTCTAGTCGAAGGAGGAGATTTGTCCGACTGACTGGACTGCGAATTTAGCCGGGCGGATCCTCTGTGCTAGTATCCTCCGATCGGCCTGCCGCAGAGATGGCCTTGGAGTGAATCAACAATGGCATTCACTGGATCCCCTCGTGTTCTGCGCCAATCTTCGACATTAAGCCTGAGCATACGTTCATTAAATGCTTCGAATGGTCGAATGCCACGTGGCGTACCGTCATCACCGTACAGCGGCGGTGGCATGGTGCTTTGATGTGATCGAAGCGATTCGAAATGGACGGCGCGATGCGCGCTTTGATTCCCGTGACCTGGATCCAACGGTGGAGGCCGCCCGGCCTCCACCCTATAAATCTTCGTTTGCTCCGCTGTTACCTCATTCCTCCTCACGCGTGCCCCCAATTATTCGTCTCGTTCTAGAGCTCCGGCGATCGTGTTCTCCTACTTTCGTTGATCCTCGGTGTTTCTCCCTCGATCTTCTTTTCCTTAAGCTTCTCCCCTTTTCTTTCTCGTCTTCGATACTTTCTTCGCATTTCTTCCCCCAGTTCTCGCTTCCCGGGTGCTCTTTTTACTTGATACCGTCTTTCTTCTTCCTCTGCCTTTTTTATTTCTCCCGCTCGGCTCATGGCTAGTTCTTCTCATCCTGAAGACCAGTCCCTCGGTCCATGGTACACTACCATGCAGTCCCGATTCGAACAGCGGGACTTTGATGTTCTGACGGACAATTTCGAAATCCCAGATGATTTAAAAATTCGCTTAGCCGGTCCTTCCGCTCGGCCGCACAAGCCGCCGCGCGGAGCTTTCTGTGTCTTCCGCGACCAGTTTACCGCCGGTCTGCGCTTCCCTGTACATCCGTTCATCATAGATGTTTGTAATTTTTTTCTCTGTGGTGTTGTTGTTTTGTTCAAGATTCACAACATTCCCCTCCGACCGGAGGTCTTTTTTTATTTCTATTACCCCAAGCAAGCCGAGCCGGGCACCTTCATGTTCCAAGCTCGACCCGGCTTAGTTTTCTTCAACAAGCTACCTACTTCCAATAAACATTGGAAGGATTATTTTTTCTACATCCGTATGCCCGATCGGGCCAACTTCCCGACTCAGTGGCAGGTCAGCCTACCCCCCACTCCCGAGCTGAAGAAATTCAAGACCCGACCGGACTACCTCCATGCTGCAAATATGCTAGCCGGTCTGCGCCTTGACATCAATAAACTTCTTCATGAAGGAGTGATGTACATCTTCGGCCTGAGTCCCATATGGACTCCTCTTCCGACCAGCTTCGGTAAGAATTTTACTTTGGCATTTGTTTTGATTGCTAACTGATTTCTTTTCTTTCCTTTGCAGCGGACATCGTCATGGATTCGGTGATGTCCGACGTTTTGAAGAGAAAGGCGGCAGCTCTGGAAGCCGCGGCGGCCAAAGAAATGGAAGCGCTGGGTATCCAGCCGGTCGGATCCCATGAAGGAGAGAGCGGGACTCAAGCTGAGTCGGCCGCTCAAGCTTCTCAGCAAAACGTGGCCAGCGGAGCCACCCCCCCTGGAGAACCAACTGCCCCCAAGGAAGGTTCCGCTCGGGAGGAGGAGCAGCCTCTGCAAAAGAGGCGCCGAGTGGAGACTCTGCTGCGCTCGGCTACCTCCGCGGTCCCACCCTCTGACCGGGCCACCGCGATCGCTCGAGGCAAGGCGCCTGAGATCGAAGCCATTTCGTCCGACCGGACACCTTCTGAATGGGACGAACCGGCTGCCCAATCGAGGCTACTCCGGTGAGCACTCTTCCTCCTGCTCGTCATTCAGTCCAACACTCGACCATTCATTCGCAGTTTTCTGCGCCGGCTTCTAATCCCCTTCCGACTGCCGGTCGGACGACCCCCGGTCATGGCCGCACGCTTCGGGTCACTCTTCATCTCCCGACTGAAGAGCTGCTGCCGGAGGCCGACCAACCAACTGCGCCCGAGCATACTATCACCCTGAAGGGGCCTCTTGCCGAGATGTGGGCCGACGCTCGGGCCCGCGTCGCCATGATCCCCATCGAGAATTTGGCTAACAGCCATAAGCAGCAGGCCACGGGGGTAAGTTTGTAATCTACCGACTTTTGTATTCATTCCTTCCGATCGGCCCCTAACAGCTTCTAATTTCTCTCGTTAGAGATGGGTGGAGGAAATTGCGGTTTCCAACCGCTTGGCCTTGGTGGATGAAGAGCTGCGACAACTGAAGGCAGCAGTTGGTCCGTCTGGCCCTCAGGGCCCTTCATATTCCGAGTTGCAAAAGGAGCTGAAGAGAGCTCAAAATTTGCTGGCGGCCGAGCAGAAGAAGACAGCCGATCAGGCCCATGCTTTGGCCGAGTCCGAGCGACAAGTCAAGTCGCTCGACACAAAAATAACCTTGGCCACCACTCGGAAAAATACGGCTATCTCCGATCTGGAGAAAAAGAACGTGGAGGCTCGGGGCCTGGAGCTGAAGATAAAGGAGTTGACAGAGCAGCTCGACAGGGAGAAGGCGGGCCGCTCGACCGACGCGGAAAAGCTTCAGAGTCTGAATGAGGCCCTTACTGGCTCCCAGGCGGCTTTCAAAGAATATCAAGATGTCGAGCCGAGTCGAATCGCTGCCTTAAGACAGAGCTACATCCGCTCGCCTGAATTCTTGGAGAAAATATGCGAGCGGATGTACACAGCCTTCGACTTGGCTATGACCGCCACCACCACTTATCTGAAGTCTAAGGGTCTCCTTCCGGAGTCTACTATTATTCCGGCCGACGATCAAGTGGCGCTTCTGAGTAACATTCCCAGGGACCTCTATGATTTTATTCAGTAGACATCTGTAGGTGTAGTTGGGCCGCTAGGCCAAAAAATGACCTTTTTTGTACTTAGGCCGCACGGCCTTAGGCTCTAATCTTATTGCAATGCTTTTCTTTCACGTAGTCTCTTTGCTAGTGAATATGTTGCCTACTCGCCCTTCCGCTCGGCTAAATATGTAACGTTTCGACTGCGTAATATTCCGCTCGGATTAGGGAAATCATTCGCTAGATCCCGGTAAGTACCCTTGGGTGCTGGGCCGAGCGGACCATAGAGACGCGCTAACAATATAGACGCCGGCTCGTCTCTCGATATTTAACGTCGGAGCTCGACGATCTTCCGCTCGGAGGGTTTATAGACGCAGGCTCGTCTCTCGATATTTAACGTCGGAGCTCGACGGTCTTCCGCTCGGAGGGTTTATAGACGCCGGCTCGTCTCTTGATATTTAACGTTGGAGCTCGACAGTCTTCCGCTCAGAGGGTTTATAGACGCCGGCTCGTCTCTCGATATTTAACGTCGGAGCTCGACGGTCTTCCGCTCGGAGGGTTTATAGACGCCGGCTCGTCTCTCGATATTTAACGTCGGAGCTCGACGGTCTTCCGCTCGGAGGGTTTATAGACGCCGGCTCGTCTCTCGATATTTAACGTCGGAGCTCGACGGTCTTCCGCTCGGAGGGTTTATAGACGCCGACTCGTCTCTCGATATTTAACGTCGGAGCTCGACGGTCTTTAGCTTGGAGGGTTTATAGACGCCTGCTCGTCTCTCGATATTTAACGTCGGAGCTCGACGGTCTTCCGCTCGGAGGGTTTATAGACGCCGGCTCGTCTCTCGATATTTAACGTCGGAGCTCGAAGGTCTTCCGCTCGGAGGGTTTATAGATGCCGGTTCGTCTCTCGATATTTAACGTCGGAACTTGACGGTCTTCCGCTCGGAGGGTTTATAGACGCCGGCTCGTCTCTCGATATTTAACGTCGGAGCTCGACGGTCTTCCGCTCGGAGGGTTTATAGATGCCGGATCGTCTCTCGATATTTAACGTCGGAGCTCGACGGTCTTCCTCTCGGAGGGTTTATAGATGCCGGCTTGTCTCTCGATATTTAACGTCGGAGCTCGACGATCTTCCGCTCGGAGGGTTTAAGCCGGCTCGTCTCTCGATATTTAACGTCGAACTCGGCGGTCTTCCGCCCGGAGGGTTTATAGACGCCGGCTCGTCTCTCGATATTTAACGTCGGAGCTCGACGGTCTTCCGCTCGGAGGGTTTATAGACGCCGGCTCGTCTCTCGATATTTAACGTCGGAGCTCGACGGTCTTCCGCTCGGAGGGTTTATAGACGCTGGCTCGTCTCTCGATATTTAACGTCGGAGCTCGACGGTCTTCCGCTCGGAGGGTTTATAGACGCCGGCTCGTCTCTCAATATTTAACGTCGGAGCTCGACGGTCTTCCGCTCGGAGGGTTTATAGACGCCGGCTCGTCTCTCGATATTTAACGTCGGAGCTCGACGGCCATTAAGGCTAATTTTGACACTGCCGTTCGGCGAAGCTATTTGCCATCCTTTAATTATTTCTGCTTCCTGCATTACAAGGACATATATTTCTGCTTCCTTCATTACCAGGACATGTGCGACTAGAATATACACAAAAATAAGTTACACCAGTGCACCTTTCATCCGGCATGATAAGGCTGGAGATGATTTGCACTCCATGGCCGATCCAGCTGCCGTCCGTCTTCATCCTCCGAGTAGTAAGCGCCCGAGCGGAGCTTTTCGATAACCTTGAAGGGGCCCGCCCAGGGAGCTTCCAGCTTGCCGACGTCGCCGACCGGCTTGACTTTCTTCCAGACAAGGTCCCCGACCTAGAACGATCTGGGGATTACTCGCATGTTGTAGTTTTGCTTCATCCGTTGACGGTACGCCATCAGCCGGACGGATGCCTTAGCTCGCTCCTCGTCGACCAAATCCAGCTCCATGTTCCTCCGCTCGGCGTTGTCCTCATCATAATTTTGGATCCGAGCGGACTCAACTCCGACTTCGACAGGAATCACCGCTTCGCCGCCATATACCAGATGGAAAGGTGTGACGCCCGTTCCTTCCTTTGGAGTCGTTCGGATGGCCCACAGGACACCTGGCACTTCATCTACCCAGCTTCCTCCCAAATGGTCGAGCCGAGCGCGCAAGATGCGAAGAATTTCCCGATTGGCTACTTCGGCTTGACCGTTGCTTTGGGGATAAGCCACGGATGTGAAATGTTGCTCAATGCCATAGCTTTTGCACCAATCTTCGAGCAACTTCCCTGTGAATTGTCGCCCGTTGTCGGAAATCAGTCGGCGAGGGATGTCGAACCGACAGATGATGTGCTGCCATATGAACTTTTTGACCATCTGTTCGGTGATCCTGGCTAGCGGCTCGACCTCCACCCACTTGTAAAAATAATCGACCGCCACTAGCAGAAATTTCCGTTGTCCGGTCGCCATAGGAAATGGACCAACGATATCCATTCTCCACTGATCGAACGGACATGAGACTGTTGATGCCTTCATTTCCTCTGCTGGTCGGTGGTAGAAGTTATGATACTTCTGGCACGAAAGGCACGTCGACACGGTCCGAGCGGCGTCTGCCTGTAAGATTGGCCAGAAGTACCCGGCCAACAGGATCTTCTTAGCCAGCGATCTTCCGCCCGGATGTCCTCCGCATGATCCTTGATGTACTTCTTGGAGGATGTAAGCCGAGTCCTCCGAGCTCACGCATTTCAACAGCGGGCGTGAGAAAGCCTTCTTATAAAGCTGATCGCCGATGAGTGTGAACCGACCGGCTCTCCTCCTTAGCAGCTGGGCTTCATTCTGATCGGACGGTGTGGCTCCCGAGCGCAGAAACCCCGTGATGGGTGTCCTCCAGTCGCTCGGAAACGTGAGGCCCTCCATACGGTCGACGTGCGCCACCAACAATACTTGTTCAATTGGCTGCTGAATGGCGATCGGCATTATCGAGCTCGCGAGTTTGGCTAACTCATCGGTCGCTTGATTTTCTGCTCTGGGTATCTTCTGGACACTGACTTCTCTAAAATTGGCTTTAATCTTCTCAAAGGCTTCAGCGTAGAGCTTGAGCCGAGCACTGTTGATTTCGAAGGTACCAGAGAGCTGCTGGGCAGCCAACTGGGAATCCGAATGAAGCGTTACCCGACCAGCCCCCACATGCCGTGCTGCCTGCAAGCCGGCTATGAGAGCCTCATACTCTGCTTCATTGTTTGTAGCTTTATAATCCAGCCGGACGGATAAGTGCATCTTTTCTTCTTGAGGAGAGAGCAACAGTATTCCAATCCCACTTCCGAGCCGAGTGGATGATCCGTCCACAAATATTTTCCACATAGCTTCCGGCTCTGCATTCTGCACCTCAGTCACGAAATTTTCCAAGGACTGCGCTTTGATTGCCGAGCGGGGCTGGTATTGGATGTCAAATTCACTTAACTCCGTCATCCATTTGATTAGCCGCCCGGACGCTTCTGGATTCAATAATACACGCCCGAGCGGGCTATTAGTTCTGACAATGATGGTATGCGCCAGGAAGTAGGGACGAAGGCGCCGAGCGGCGAGGACCAGAGCGAAAGCCAGCTTCTCGAGCCCCGTGTAGCGAGATTCAGCATCTTTTAAAATATGACTAAGGAAATACACAGGTTCCTCTCCGCTCTCCCTCACCAAGGCCGAGCCAATTGCTTGCTCGGTTGAAGACAAGTAGATACAGAGGGGCTCACCTGCGGTCGGCTTGGCTAATACCGGGAGAAAGTTCAGATATGCCTTTAAGTCATCAAACGCCCGATAACATTCTTCGTCCCAGTGAAACTTAGTAGCCTTGCGCAAGATATTGAAAAAAGGAAGGCTTCGGTCGGCAGTTTTGGAGATGAACCTGGATAGAGCAGTTATCCGACCGGTCAAACGCTGCACTTCCCTCGTACTTCTTGGAGGCGACATGTCTTGTAGAGCTTTCACCTTGCTGAGATTTGCTTCAATACCCCGCTCGGTCACTATGTAACCCAAGAATCATCCCCCTTTTGCCCCGAACAGACACTTCTGGGGATTTAGTTTAACGTCGTACCTCCACAGTGTTCGGAAAGTCTCCTCCAAGTCTTCCAAGAGATCGACCGCTCGGACGGATTTGATGAGAATGTCGTCCACGTATACTTCTAGATTCCGCCCGATCTGCTCTTTGAACACTTTGTTCATCAAGCGCTGATATGTGGCTCCCGTATTTTTCAATCCGAACGGCATCACATTATAGCAATAGGTGCCATCGGCCGTCACGAAGCTAACTTTTTCTTGATCTTCACGGGCGAGCGGCACTTGATGATAGCCTTGATAAGCGTCGAGCATACATATCAATTCGCAGCCGGCCGTAGAGTCCACCAGCTGGTCTATCCGGGGCAGAGGATAAAAGTCTTTCGGGCAAGCTTTGTTAAGATCCCGAAAATATATGCATACTCTCCACTTGTTGCCCGGCTTGGAGACTAATACTACGTTCGCCAGCCAGCTCGGGAACTGCACCTCGCGTATATGGCCGGCTTCCAGAAGCTTCTCAACCTCCGCCCGGATGATGGCATTCTGCTCGGCGCTAAAATCTCTTTTTCTCTGCTTCACCGGCCGAGCGTCCGGTCGGACATGTAGCTCGTGCTGCGCTATGCTTGGCGAAATTCCGGGCAGCTCATGCGTCGACCAGACGAAGACATCACAATTTCTCTGTAGGCATTTGATCACTTCCTCCTTCTGATTGGCCTCCAGATCGGACGCAATAAAGGTCGTGGCCTCCGATCGGATTGGGTGAATCCGCACTTCCTCCTTTTCTTCATAAATTAAAGAGGGTGGCTTTTCAGTGATGGCGTTTACCTCGATTCGGGGCGCCTTCCGAGCGGAGTTGGCTTTTGCTCGGACCATCTCGACGTAGCATCGCCGAGCTGCTAGTTGATCTCCCCGTACTTCTCCCACTGTCTTCGACAGCGAACTTGATCTTCTGGTGGAAGGTGGAGACGGCCGCCCGGAATTCGCTGAGCGCCGGTCGTCCCAAAATGACGTTGTATGATGAGGGAGAGTCGACCACCACGAAGTTTACTGTATGCGTCCTTCTGAGCGACTCTTCTCCCAGTGAAATAGCCATCTGGATTTGTCCGACCGGCATGACTTCATTGCCCGTAAACCCGTAGAGGGGGGTTGTCATAGGCAGCAGCTCGGCACGGTCAACTTGTAGTTGATCGAACGCCTTTTTGAATATTATGTTGACCGAGCTTCCTGTGTCAATAAAAACGCGGTGAATAGTGTAGTTGGCTATTACCGCTTTGATGAGCAGAGCGTCGTCGTGGGGCACTTCAACTCCTTCCAAGTCCCCAGGCCCAAAACTGATTTCGGGTCCACTCGCCCGCTCTCTGCTGCAGCCGACTGCATGGATCTGGAGCTGCCGGACGCTTGCCTTTCTTGCTCGGTTGGAGTCTCCTCCGGTCGGCCCACCAGCTATGATGTTGATTTCACCTCGGGAAGTATTGCTTCTATTTTCTTCTTCCCGAGCGGATGGTCGGGACCGTTCTCTTGACATTCGGTGATTCTCTAGCCTCGGAGAGCGATGCCGATCGGGAGTCCGTTGTTGTCGCCTGTCGGCCTGCGTCCGATCGGCTTCATGAGTTCTCTGTCGCCTGTCGACTGAGGGAGACCGTCAGCCGCCATTCCGGGGAACGGGATGAGCCACGAAGGGAAGACTTCGACAATCCCTTGTGTTGTGCGTATCCGTCCGGTGGAAGGAGCAGAACATCGGGGTCCATTTCTTCTTTGGCTTGGGCCGGGCGGCAGCTACCTCTTGCACGTGAGACCTGGCATGGGGGGAGCGGATTGCTTCGGCCCTCGGTCCCCTGGGTGGCTGATGAGCGGCGTGCTGTTTCCGCTCGGCAGGAGGAGCCCGCTCGGTTGGAGTTTCTTTTTTCCTGGCCGTTTGCGCTTCCTCCACGTTGATGTATTCGTTGGCCCGGTGTAGCATGTGATCATAGTCTCGGGGCAGCTTCCGAATGAGCGATCGGAAGAAATCCCCATCCACGAGGCCTTGTGTGAAGGCATTCATCATGGTCTCTGAGGTGGCCGTTGGAATATCCATTGCCACATTGTTGAACCGCTGGATGTAAGCTCGGAGTGATTCACGAGCTTCTTGTTTGATGGCGAACAGACTAACGCTGGTTTTTTGATAGCGCCGACTGCTTGCGAAGTGGTGGAGGAAGGTCGTCCGGAAGTCCTTGAAGCTTGTGATGGATCCGTCCAGCAGCCTCCGAAACCACCGTTGAGCCGATCCCGATAAAGTGGTAAGAAAAACTCGGCACTTTACTCCATCTGTGTATTGATGGAGAGTAGCCGTGTTATTGAACTAACCAAGATGATCATCCGGGTCGGTTGCCCCATTGTACTCGCCGATCGTCGGAGGCACATAGTGCTTGGGCAGAGGGTCTCTTAGAATGACCTCTGAAAATTGGCGATTAATCCGCTCGGGTGATGCGTCCGCTCGGGGGGCTTTCCCTTTTCTGTCTTCTCGTCTCGTCCTTCATCAGAAGAAGATCCTCGATCTCTATGGGTCGCCGCAGCTTCGGGGGTGCGGAATAGGGCCCGATGAAATGCAACGGTGGCCTGCGGTACTTCCGCTCGGCAAACAGATGCAGACGTTGCTTGCTGCTCCGGCCGCTCGGCTGCTGCTTTCTGTTTTTGCTCCACAAGCTTGGCGGCCCTCAACTCGACCAGAGCGTCGAGTTCCTCCGTGGAGAGCGTCACCGTGTGTTGTCGTCCAGTCTCATCCATTGCTTCCGCTCGGATACAGGAGCGTTCCCACAGACGGCGTCAAATTGATCCTGTCCGAATGCTGAATCAACGGACACTGGGCACGTGGCGCTCTCCGAGTCGCTGATCGAGATCCCCGGCTTATCGTACGAAGCTCCGACGAACCTGCACAGAAGTCGGGCCGGGAAGGGGTTCCCGGCGGCGACCCTCCGACTCTCAAGTCAGGCAAGCAAGTAGTGAAAAAAGTGGCTCCAAAGGTGTCTATTGCGTACCTCTGGCGAAGTGTGAGACTCTTTATATAGAGCGGTGAAAGAGCTCCTGCATGTCCTCCGAGGCGCATACGTGTCCGCAACCCATACCTCGGTATGTGTCTGTCAGAAAGCTTACCTGACCCATACTGCTACAGTCAAAGCATGTCCTTGATGGGACAACGGAACCCCCTGTCATATGATTCGGAGTACGGCCTACATGTGGAACATACCCGCTGTCAGAAAAAGATGTCCCTTGTCCTTTTCCACTTGGTTCCCGAACTGGCGTCCGACCGACCTACCTCCGAGCGTCCGGCCGACTCGCATCCGCCCTACGTCCAACCAGGCACATACATACAATGGTCTAGGAAGATTCTCGGTGGGGGTGCTTTGTAGAGACTATTAGCAGTATGCTACCTCGTGTATTCGGCCAAGCGATCCGCTCGGCTATGTGATATTGTCCGTTGAGCGCCGAAACCCTGACTTTCGACAGGGCGCCTATAACCATCACCTAGACCCCGGCCGACCGGCCGGTCAGCCCGCTCCCTCTCCGGCCAGCCATCTGCCATTTTGACTTCCACGTGGCGTTGACCCCACCGGACGGGGGTCCCCTGTTCTTACAACCGGATCACTTGCTAAGAGTCTCACTTGTTATGCCATGTATCATGTGATATTAATTTAATGTTTCATGCTTAAAGTTGCTTAAAAGAACCCTAGAATCATCCTTATAGGTTTCGGCCAAGACATGGAATTTGGGTTTGTAGAAAGATCAAGACCCCAATTATGCATGATAATGACTCTTCATGATATGTTATGTGATATGTGGACTTTATGTTACCATGTTATGCTTATGCAAGGCTTATGTATGAGGAAATGCCTAAGAGTTGCTTCCCTATAAGTTGGGATTAAGAGGAATCTTCATGATATGACAAGTAACATAAGACCTAAGAGATGCTTCCCTATAAGTTAGGATTAAGAGCACTCATGATATGACAAGAAACATGATATGCTATTTTACTTTTGTATGGCTTGTACCGGACCCTAAGAATGGTCCATGGGATGGACTCCTAAGTTGCCCCTAGGTCGAAGTACGGGCCTAGTTCCTAGTAGGTTCAAGATTAGCTACTCGGATTTATTTAGGATGCGCGCAATTCATGTATGTGGTATAATGCCGGGCCCTCATGTTGAGATTTATGTTTAAGTATTTATAATATATGTTTTCAAAAGAACATCTTTCATCTATATGTGATTTCATGTTATGTGATTATTATGCTTTAGGAAGATGCTCTCTTGAGATATGTCTATGATACCTAGAAGAACATGCTACAACTTTATGCTTATGCTATCTTATACTAGGTTATGATTTGCCTAAAGAATTATGACACTACCTCATGCTAACATGAAAGGTGAAATCTCGATGTGGTTAAATGAATATATCACTACTCCATGTTTAATTCATGATTTATGGCTTTTGTGAGTAGGAAAGGATCTTACTAAGCCTATGTGCTTATAGTTTTATTTGTCCTTGTACTGCAAAAAAGGGTAAAACATGTCTAAACTAAAGGGAGCAGCAGGAAGGGCAAAGTTGTGTGTGGCAGTGACATGGTGGAAGAGATCTGTTTTGTGTTTTAGGACTTCTGCATATTTTAAGTTCTGCATGTTAACTTATTTTTCCTAATTGATACTTTTGCATGTGAACTATTTCTTTCTTGCTATTTCTGATGATATTAGCTTGAACTTGTTGGATGGTTTATACTTAAGGTGAACTATACTTGCTCTTGCTTCCATGACACCTTGAAATGTTAAGTACTTGTTCATTCAGAGAATTGTTGGTTATCATGAACTCTAGAGAACAGTATACATGTTTAGTTTTCCTTCCTATTTAGTACGCTTTATGTTTTAGTTAAACAAGCATGTATCATGTTCCAAGTAATAGATAGTAATAATCAAATTTTATATGCATGAATGCTAGCATGTTCACAGGTTTTGTTTATATGTTTGAATTATTAAGAAAATTTTCTTCCGCTGCAATGATTTCATATGTTTGTATGTATGTTCGTGTAGCGCCGCCCTTGCCATGCCAGGGCAAGAGGAAGGGCAGGCATTACAGTTTGGTATCAGAGCAGGTCTGCCTTAACACTACACACACATCCAGCCTCCATCCTGCCGCTCCAAGTAAGAACTTCTATGCCTACTTTATTTCTTTTATGTATGATAAAGAAATGTTTTTGTTAGTCTAAGTATGCATGAATGTAAGTAGGAATGATAATAATCTTATGCTAGCCTTGTTAGGAATGATGATAACTTATGCTAGTTTGTTGTCATATATGAAGATAAGCATGGCTAGGAGACGCAATAACCGAGTCGATGAGACAGCACCCCCACTTGATTTGATGCATGTAGTTACTGAACTCCAGCGTCAGGTTACAGAACAACAGCAAGTAATTAATGCTCTGATGAATCAGCAGGGGAACCCTGCCACCCCACCAGTGAACCATAATACGATGCCAGTTGTACCTACAACTGCACCAGTACCACCGATAGGCCCAGCCCCAGTAGTTTGATAAGAGGCATATCTAATTCAGTGGAAGAGGCTAAAGCAGGAAAACTTCTCTGGTACTTGTGAACCATGGGATGCCCAAGCCTGGTTCAAGACTGTAGAAAGCATAGTAGAGCTACTGGACTGGCCCGAACATGAAAAGGTCAAATGTGCATCATTCTACCTTTCGGGAGATGCCAGAATGTGGTGGGATCGGGTTAAAGCAAAGAGGCAAGTGAACCAAATGAGATGGATGGATTTTGAAGCTGAATTTTTCGAAGAATTCTTCCATATGCGTGTGACAAATAAGCACTACGACGAGTTCACCGAGTTCCGGCAAGGTGACCTATCAGTTAATGAAGCTGTGAAAAGATTCAACCAACTAGCACGCCTATGCCCAGAGTTGGTCAGTACGGAAAGAGAAAGGGTCAGACTCATGCTGAAGATGCTCAGACCCGAAATAGCTCTGAATGTGATCGCCGGGGTTAATAGACCGCAGACCGCAGAAGAGCTGTTCAGCAGTGCCTTGATCACCGAACACTACCTGAAGGCGCTGAACGAAGGCAAGAGTCAAGCCCAATCAAGAGGACAGAAATCTCAAAGTACCAAAACCAACTGGAAAGGAAATCACAATGGTAAGAGAAAGCAATGGAACAACTCTAAGGGTGGTCCAGCGAACAAACAGCCCATGTACCTTCAGTGTACCACATGTGAAAAGAAGTATCCAAGAATATGTCGTAAGGGTACGAACAAGTGCTTCAACTGTGGACTAGAAGGGCATAGAGCCAGAGACTACCCTACCCAGGTTCAGATACCTCCTCAGCAGTATATTCAGAATCGGGGTGCTCCCTCACAGCTACACCAGATGCAAGCTGCGATAGAAGGTACTCAGATAAGCCAAGGGAGATTGGAAGCCCCGCCAGTTACGACAAGTGCCAGGATTTTTTCCCTCACCAAGGAGGACGTGGCGAATGCTTCTACGGTTGTTACAGGTCAGATATTTATTTTCAGTCAGCATGGTACTGTATTATTTGATACTGGGGCAACATACTCGTTCGTCCCCACGCCTTTCACAAAGAAGATAGACATGCCACCACAAGCCTTAGATTGCAAATTCTTAACGACCCTGCCCTCGGGAGAAGTGATGTCATCTACTCATATGCTGTGAGTCGCTCCTATCAGAATCGCAGACCGAGAACTCTATTGTGATCTGATAGTGCTCGACATGCAGGATTATGATATTATTTTGGGCATGGATTTCTTGAGCAAGTATGGTGCTTCGATCGAGGGTCGTAAAAGAAAAGTGGTATTCCGGCCAGAGGCAGAACCGATGTTTGGATTTATTGGAAAACAAAAGGAAATTATGGGTTACGGGGTCGAAAGCATGTCCGGACAGCTCTCTACTCTGACAATAACTTCGACGCTGTTCGATGATATACTAGAAAAACAAACAGGTCATCCAAAGGATCAAGCAAGAGGTCCTAGAAGGAAAGAACGATGGATTTCGTATCGCTGATAGTGGAATACTATACTTCAGAGATCGCTTATGTATTCCCAACGATCCAGAGTTGCGAAAGAAGTTATTGGAGGAGGCTCACGGGACACCTTATGCGATGCATCCTGGATCCACCAAGATGTACCAAGACCTAAAAGGGAAGTTCTGGTGGTTCGGTTTGAAAAGAGATGTGGCTCGGTATGTCAATACCTACTTGACCTGCCAAGGGGTTAAAGTAGAACACCAGAGACCTGGAGGAGTACTGCAGCCAATTCAAATTCCAGAATGGAAATGGGAAGATATTTCTATGGATTTCATCTCAGGATTACCCAAAACGACGAACGGATATGATGCTATTTGGGTAATCGTGGACAGATTGACAAAGTCTGCCCACTTCTTAGCAATCAAGATGACTTACTTGACTGAGCAACTGACTCAATTATATGTTAAGGAAATTATCAGATTACATGGGATTCCTAAGACCATCATTTCTGATAGAGATGGATGCTTTATTTCACATTTCTAGCAATGTGTTCAGAAGGCCCTTGGCACGAAGCTATTATTCAGTACTGTCTTCCATCCTAAGACCGACGGACAAACGGAAAGGGTGAACCAAGTGCTCGAAGATATGTTACGAGCTTGCGCCTTAGATTTCAAGGGGAGTTGGTGCCGATATCTATGCTTAGCATAATTCGCTTACAATAATAGCTACCAAGATACTATTGGAATGGCATCATACGAGGCTCTGTACGGGAGATGTAGGTCTCCTATATGCTGGTATGAAGGTGGTGAAAAGAAAGAGATGAGACTCCAAACAAATTTCATTGACGACACCACCCAAGCTATACAGTGTTAGCTAGAGCCCTAGAACCAATCATTTGATAATTGTATTTTTGGACTTGTTGTATCATATTCTATATAAATAAAGGCATTTGATTTTTTGTTGTTATACTTACTTGTATTGGTGCCAAATAAACTAAGTATAATAACGTCCTTGAGTAGAAAGTTCTTACCTATATCAATCGATTGGTTGAATAGATAGTGAGATGATATAGGGAACACTACTCTTAATCATTCCTAGTCAAGTATTAACATTCAGGGACAATGTTAATGCAATAAGACTAGCATGTAGGTCAACTCGATGACTTGATCTCACAAGTCATGGATATAGAGATATCAAGTTGACACATGGGTATACATTAGAGAATGTATACTGAATGACCCGCCATGAGAAAGTATCATGGATCGTTATATGAGTGTCATATACTTTCTCATGTGGCTATTAGTATGACTACTAGTCCTTAGACCTGAAGTCACCATGGATCCCTACATAAGGAGTTATGTACTTTGGTTTCGTCAAACGTCACCTGTAACTGGGTGGACTATAAAGGCGATTACTGGGTATGTAACGAATTATGTAGAGGGATGTGAGTGATGTAGATGGGATCTATCCCTCCTATATGACGGGAGTGACATCGATATTCTTGATAGAGTGAGACCACGAAGTGCATGGCCATGCCCAAATGAGTCAATATGAGATATTGAGCTCATTTGATTGAGTGAGTCTACTTGGAGTTCAAGATTTAGATTGGTCAGAGGATGACACGGTCTATGCCTCACATTGATCAATCTAGATGTCTAGGATAGAAGGACACTTGTCATATATTGTGAGGAGTCACAATTAGTAGTCACAAGGTGATGTTGGATCTCAACATTCTTGTAACTTGGGTAGTAATGATGTGTTGCTAGATACCGCTCATTACTTATGCTCCTAAATGGGTTTAGAGGCATTGTCAACGTTACAAGAACCTATAGGGTCACACACTAAGGACAATTAGATGGAGATTAGGTTCATATGATGAACCAAGAGGATTAGATTCATTTGATGAATCAAATTGGATTAAGAGTAATCCTAATTGGGCTAATTGAGTTGGACTCAAGTTGATTCATGTGTTCAATGAGTCTAATTTAGATTATGACTCATTGAATCAATTTAATTAAATGAATTAGATTCATTATATTAAATTGGCTTGAATTAAATGGTTGGATTAGATCAACCATGAGAGAGATTAAGTCAAGTTTGACTTGACTTGAGAGGAAGATGAAGAGTCAAGTTTGACTTGACTTTATGTCACCTCATTGGTGAGTTGACATTAAGTGGCCAATGATGAGGTGCCACATCATCATGTTTAGCACATGTGTGTGCCACCTCATGGAGGTTACAAATCTCTTAATGGCCACACTTAATGCAAAATTGGGGGTTACACTTTGGAAAGTGGCCGGCCACTTTTGTTATGGAATGAGAATTCATTTTTCTCATTCAAGGCAATTCATTAATCCATCTTCTTCCTCTCAAGCTCTCCCTCTCCCTCTTCTCCTCTCTTGCCGTGACCTATCAAGGTGCTAGCACACCTTCGTTTAGGTCTTTCTCCACCTAATTAGTTCGTGTGGATACTTCTAGAGGAGTATCTATTTTGATACTCTTGAGATCCGGCACCGTTTGGACGAGCGGGAACGCGAAGGGCTTCTCTTCAAAGGTATAACCCCTTTTCCATGTAGATCTAGGAGTAGATCTCGGTAGAAACTCGTATTCGTAGTTTTCAAAATTTTTCTTTGCACGGATCCGTTGGCTTTGGGGCTTTCGGGGTTTTCGCGAAGCGAAAACGCGGTTTTCGCGCCCCGAAAAACCCAACATACAGAACATCCGCCAAAGAATAGAAACTGCTCAGAGCAGGCAAAAGAACTATGCAGATAGGCGGCGTAGGCCATTGGAATTCAGTGTCGGGGATTCAGTGATTCTCTAGGTAGCTCCTATGAAAGGGGTGATGAGATTCGAAAAGAAGGGTAAGCTAAGCCCGCGCTATGTGGGACCGTATCCGATCCTTAAAAGAGTCGGCAAGGTATCTTACGAACTAGAGCTGCCTCAGGAGATGTCGGTTATTCACAACGTGTTCCATGTTTCAATGCTCAAGAATTGTATTTCTAGTATAGAACAAGTGATCGATCCACAGACAGTGCAAGTTCAAGGGGGCCTAAGTTATGAAAGTCGTCCTATTCAGATACTAGATCGAGAAGTCAAAAGACTAAGGAACTAAGAAGTGCCCTTAGTAAAGGTCCTGTGGCAAAATCAACGATTCGAATAAGCCACCTGGGAACGTGAGGACGATATGAAACAAAGATACCCAGAGCTATTCTAAGTTCGAGGACAAACTTTTTAGAAGGTATGGGGATTGTAACGCTCAGCAATTTCATATGAATTTCTTTTAAGAATAAGAGAAAATGGAACCAAAAAGAAAAGAAAAAAAAAAAAAAAAAAGAGTGGTCAAGGCTTGAACCTTGAACCTCTTAACAAGTGCCAAGTTTTAAGTAGTATGGATAACCAATAGCCCAGGAGAAAGTATTGGTAGGAAGGAAAGGAAAATCGTAGTTAAGGGTAAGGATGGTGAAGGGACACTTAGAAGAAAATTTTGTCTTTTCTTTCTCCCCTTCACTTAGCATGAAGAGTTCATTTTCCCTTCTCCCTTCATTTATTCGTGTTTTTCCCTTCTCCCTTTCATGGAGAATAAATAGAAGAAAGGGAAAGAAAAGTTATTCTTTTCCTTCTTCCTCCTTCTTCCTCCTCCACCGAAAACTTCAAGCTCCTCTCTCCCATTGCCGAATTCAAGCTAAGGGTTTTCTCCCTAAGAAAACTTCACAAAGAGAAGTTCTTGAAGCATAATCTTATTACAAAAAAAAAAGGGAATAAGGAAAAGGGAATTCTAGAAGCGAAAAGGGTCTTCGTCTTCTTCTTCACCAAGGGTATTCTCTTAGTAAACCAAGCAAGAAGATGTAAGTATTCCCCCTCACCTGCAGTACAAGTAGTTTTCTTTGTTGTGGTCCTTATGTTGCTTAACAAAAACCTAGGAATCTACTCTTGAAGTTTCGGCCAAGAAGGATTAAGAGGCCTAGAGAAGTTTAAACTCAAATTTGTCTAGCTTATGTTTTCTCCCATGATACCTAATATGTGATATGATGTTATTAAGATGTTGTTCATGATTTATGTAGCTCAAAAAAAACCCTAGAGTCAAGCTTGAAGTTTCGGCCAAGATGAATTAAAAGGCCTAGAGAAGTTTAAACTCAAATTTGTCTAGCTTATGTTTTCTCTCATGATACATAATATGTGATATGATGTTATTAAGATGTTATTCATGATTTATGTAGTTCAAAAACTCTAGAGTCATGCTTGAAGTTTCGGCCAAGATGAATTAAAAGGCCTAGAGAAGTTTAAATTCGAATTTGTCTAGCTTATGTTTTCTCCCATGATACCTAATATGTGATATGATGTTATTAAGATGTTGTTCATGATTTATGTAGCTCAAAAAAACCCTAGAGTCATGCTTGAAGTTTCGGTGGAGGAGGAAGAAGGAGGAAGAAGGAAAAGAATAGCTTTTCTTTCCCTTTCTTCTATTTATTCTCCATGAAAGGGAGAAGGGAAAAACACCTTTTCATTCTTCCCTTCATTTATTCTAAATGAAGGGAGAAGGGAAAATGAACTCTTCATGCTAAGTGAAGGGGAGAAAGAAAAGACAAACTTTTCTTCTAAGTGAAGGGAGAAAGGTGTCCCTTCACCATCCTTACCCTTAACTATGATTTCCCTTTCCTTCCTACCAATACTTTCTCCTGGGCTATTGGTTACCCCATACTACTTAAAACTTGCCACTTGTTAAGAGGTTCAAGGTTCAAGCCTTGACCACTTTTTTTTTTTTTTTTTTTCTTTCTTTTTTTTTTGGTTCCATTTTCTCTTATTCTTAAAAGAAATTCATATGAAATTGTTGGGCGTTACTGAGATAATCTTTGAGCTCTTCGAATGCCCAGTCGCACTCCGCATCCCACTGGACTTTTGTCGCCCGACGCAACATCTTGAAGAATGGTAGGCTTCTATCGGATGATTTGGATATGAATTTGGACAGAGCGGTAATATGCCCGGTCAGTCGTTGGGCTTCCTTCAAGTTGTGTGGTGGTGTCATATCTTGTAGAGCCTTGACCTTGCTTGGATTCACCTCAACCCTCCTCTCGATGATGATGTATCTAAGGAATCGACCGCTCTTGGTGCCGAACATGCACTTGTTTGGGTTTAGCTTTATTCCATAAGCCCTCAGAGTTTGGCAGGTCTCCTTGATGTCTGTGCAAAGATCAATAGCTCTTAGAGATTTTATTAATATGTCGTTGACATATCCCTCTAGCTATGTTGCGATGAAGGCACTTGTTTGAGGCAGGCTACCAGCTCCACCTTTTTCTCGCCCTCTAGATCGGCAGCGATGAAGGTAGTTGCCTCCAGGCAGTTAGGATGGATATGAACTTCTTCTTTTTCTTCGTATACCAGTGTAGGGGGTTTTCAATGAAGGCGTTTACCTCTAAACGCGGGTTTTTCTGAGCGGCTCTTGCTTTAGACTTGACCATCTCGACGTAGCATTGCCGAGAGGCTAACTGGTCTCCTTTGACTTCTCCTACCTTACTGTCCATCGAAAATTTGATCTTTTGGTAGTAGGTGGACACCACTTCTTGGAACTCATTGAGTGTCGGTCGGCCCAAAATGATGTTGTAGGCCGAGGGTGCATCTACCACTATGAAATTTGTGGTCCTTGTCCGCTTCAGGGGTTCTCCTCTGAGTGAGATAACCAACTTGATCTGGTTGATCAGCAACACTTCGTTTCTCGTGAAGCCATAGAGCAGAGTTGTCATTGGCAGCAATTCACTCCGGTCAATTTGTAATTGATCAAATGCTTTCCTGTATATGATATTTACCGAGCTCCCTGTATCAATAAAAGTTCGGTGGACTGTATAATTGGAAATTACCGCTTGGATGACTAATGCATCATCGTGGGGGGCCTCCACTCCCTCCAAATCCTTAGGATCGAAGCTAATCTCGGGTCCCTTAGCTTTCTCCTTGATGTAGCCAACAACGTGGATCTCGAACCACCGTGCATGCAACTTCCTTTCTCGGTTAGAATCTCCATCGGTCGGCCCGCTGGCGATCATTCCTATCTCCCCTCGAGCGGCGTTACTCCGATTCTCTTCTTCCCTTGCAGATAGTCTGGTCCGTTCGAAAGTGGCTCGAGCAGGGATTTGGTCCCTTTGTAGTTGGCGGTGGCGTGGCTCGATCGCCCTTTCCTCCTCCCTTCGTTCTGTAGATCGGCTTCAGTTACGTCGGTCTGGAAGTGGCGATCGACGGTGGTATCCACGAGGAACTGACCTACTAGCTGCCAGGTCATAGCAGTCCCTGGTGTTATGCGTCGTCAATTGGTGGAAGGTACAAAATATCGGTGCCCACCTCTTGCCTCTTGGACGAGTGGCAGTCACCTGCTGTATGGCATGTGGCCTAGTCTCTTGGCATGGAAGGGCTCCCGACCGAGGCCCTTTAGGTGGTTGATGACTTCTCGATTTACGCTGGCTCTCAGGGCCTCTTGGGGCTCCTGCTTCAGCGAGAAGAGATTCATGCTCATCTTCTAGTGGCGGCGACTACTAGCAAAATGATGTAAGAATGCCGTTCAAAAGTCCTTAAAGCTGTGGATAGAGCTATTCAACAACCGTTTGAACCATCGTTGCGCTGAACCAGATAGAGTGGTAAGGAAGACTCGGTATTTCACCCCGTCCGTGTACTGATGAAGGGTGGTCGCGTTGTTAAACTTGGCCAAATGGTCGTCGAGATCGGTTGCTCCATTGTACTCCCTGATCGTCAACAGAGTATAATGCTTTGGTAGAGGGTCATTTAGGACCCCCCTGAAAATTGTTGATTGGCCCGCTCGGGTGAGTTGTCTTCCCTCGGCGCTTTTCCCTTTCGTGCGTCCCGTACAGGCGCCTCATCCGAGGAAGATCCCTGATCAATATCCGCTCGACCCCTTTCTTCTAGGGGAGCCCACGATAGTGCTCGATTGAAGGGGGCTGACGTATTACGGGCGTCCTCATAGGAGCCGATCGATCTTCTATTTGGCTCCTAAGCGGAAAGTTGATCCGCTCGATCTCCTCTTTCAGCCTGTCGACCTACTATAAAGGTAGCAGGCTCATGTGTTGGCCGATCGGCCAATGCTTATTGTTGTTGCTCCAATATCTTCGTCACTCGAACTTGTATTAGTGCATTGAGATCTTCTTGTGTCAACGTCACTATTATGAGTCATCCAGTGTCTTCCATCTTCTTATTCGGATGCAGGCTACGTTCCCACAGACGGTGCCAAAATGATCCTGTCCGAATGAGGGAAGCTAGAAAGCTGGGGATGAGATGACTACTGACGAGATGAAGACCTTAATCCTGTAAAACAAAATCAAAGCAAGGAAGGAGTCCCTGGTGTTGACCCTCTGACGCTTAAGTTAGAATCGGGAAGAGAGAATGAGTAATCAAGAAATAGATAAATCTTGTCTTTCCTCATACCTAATGTACCCTTTTATACATTTCTTTGTGATCATTCATCTACCTTTATTTAATAATATTAATTACCAGAGAAAGACTTCTTTGTCTTGACTTCCGTGCATTAATGATATACGAAGTGTTCTTCTTTGTCTTGGCTTTTTCATATTTAATGATAGATGGAGTGTTCTCTTTTGTTTTCTCATTTCCTTTTGTGTAATGTCATTCCTTGCGCCGGACGGGTGGTCCGAGCAGCTCGTTTTCCCGCCGACCATAACAACTGGCTACGGGTTTGTCCATTCATCCAACCGGCCCATGATGGTCATTCGTCTAACCGGCCGGGTGATCCGCTCGGCTACTCCTTTGCCGACCGGGCTAACCAGACAGCCACCTTTGGCCGAGGCTCTTTCCGTAAGCCTCGGCATTGATCGCCTTGACTTTGATTGATACCATGTCAACTGACCCGTGATGAATGAACTCTTCCTTATCGCCGCATCACTATTAAAAAGAGATTCCTTCCTTAGGCATTAGGGATCAAACAATCGATTCATCCATTAGCAGGCAACTCCGTATTCCTCTGCTCACCTGCTTTCTCTCCTTAGCTCAACTATTGCATTCGGGTATTATTTAGTTCACCACGCATAATTAATATTTGGTTGCAAATGTAGTTAAGTCGTTATATCCTGGGAATAGACATCTTACAAAATTTCTAAGCACCGTCGAAGAATCTATTTTAAAAAAATTATATTTAACACAGACCTCTACAAATCGGTCGACTCAGCCTACTTGGCAACTTAGCCTATTCAACAACTTAGAATTCCCCGACAACTCGGCCTTGCTTGGCAATTTTACTTTCCTTACTAGCTCGGCAACTTAGCCTATTCGACTTTCCCATCTTAGAGTTCAGCAAGGCAAGCACGTATAAGCAGACCAGATAAGCTTAAATTTTTAAATTCAATAAAGTCTCATTTACTCTTATGGTAGAAAGCCACTAAAAAAAATCCTGGATTATCGAGAGACTTATCAATAGAGTTTTTTTTTTTTTTTTTTTTTGCCGGTCTTCTTTGATAGAATTTTTTCTCTATTAAGAATTCATTGATATTTTCCAAAAATTTGAAGGATTACCGACGAAATATATATTCTTTCAATAATATAATATTTTATCGATGAAATAGTGATTCCATTGGTAATCCCAATTATTAGGATTTTCCGACCACGATCTTTCTCTTTATGCACGCATGCGGAAAATCTCCCCAAGCTCCTCCGACTCCGACGATTCTCCGGTAAATCCTCCTCCTCTCTCTCTCCCTCCCCCTTTCTTCCTCTTCCTGCGGTTGTACCATCTGCCAGCCGCGTTCTAGCAGTTGTGTCGTCTGCCAGCCGCATGCTAGCGGCTGTGCCAATGGCTAGCATGCGGTTGGCGCCTGTGCTAGCCGCTAGCACGCGGCTGGCAACTATGCCGGCCACCAGCACGCAGCTGGCAGCTGTACCGACAGCCATCACGTGGCTAACGGCAGTACCGGCCGCTTGTCGCGTGCTAGCGTTTGTGCCAGCCGCTAGGCTGGTGGCTATGCCAGCACACGGCTGTGCCGACACATGATTGTGCTGGCGGTGAAATAAGAAAAATTTCCTAAAAAATATTATAGTCAGAAAACCTCCTCTAGTCAATGCTTCAGGTGAATAAATTATTGAACAAATAGATAGTTATGAATTTCTACCAATATCTCAATCTGATTTCGATGAGATAAATAAATATATTGTTAAAATGTGTAAGTGTGGTTGGAAGAAAAGGAATATTTTTTAGGAGTTACTGTATTAGAAGTATTTATTTATTCGACATAATTTAGATGTCATGCATATTGAAAAAGATTTCTTCGATAATATTTTTAACACTGTGATGAATGCATGGAAAAACTAAAGACACTACAAAATCAATTGAGGAATTAAAAGAACTAGTCAACATACCAGAGTTGCATCAGGATGAAACAATCAATAGATTTCCAAAGGCTTGTTATACATGGGATAAAGATGGTAAACAAGTTTTATGTAATTGGTTGAAAGAAATCAAATTTCCAGATGGGTATGCCTCAAATATAGCTCGATATGTGGATATGAACATGTTAAAGATGTTTGGAATGAAAAGTCATGACTATTATGTATTAATGTAAAGACTTATTCCAGTAGTTTTCCATGACTTACTTCCTCAAAATATTTGGCAAGCACTCATTGAATTGAATATATTTTTTTAGAAATTTGATAGCGAGGTGTATTATGATGGATGATATGCTTCAATTAGAAACAGACATTCTTCTAATATTATGTAAGCTGGAGCATATATTTCCACCTAGTTTTTTTTATTCAATAGAATATCTACTAGTACATTTACTATACAAGGCACAAATAGCAGGTCCTATGCAATACATATGGATGTATCCATTTAAATAGTTTTTGAGAAAATTAAAGAATATTGTTCATAACAAAGAAATAGTTGAGAGATTAATATATAATGCTTATCTGGTTGAAGAAACATCTTCTTTTTGCTCCTATTATTTTGTTGATAGTATGCAAACAAGACATTGCAAGTGTCCTAGAAATTCTATTGATAGTCCTCAACCGATAGACCCAACAATGTTTTCTATTTTCAAGTTTCCTGATAAGTCAATGGATGCCTTACTTTCTAGATGGTTAACCGAAGAAGAATACCATACTGCAAGAATATACATACTTTTAAACAATGAAGAGGTCAAACTATACATAAAGTAAGTTAACCTCTCTAATAAAAAATTTATCCTCCATTTAATTATTTTTCTTGATATCTCAATTTTTACATAATTATCTTCTTTCCCAGCTTGTACGAACAACTATATCTATAAAATCCATCAATTGGTGTAAGTGAGATAGCTGCAAAGTTAGAGAATGAATTTGTATTATGGTTTCAAATATATGTAAGTTAGAGAATTTGTGAAATTTGTTAGTTCATGTCTATTAAGAAGTGTCCTAATTTATATCACAACTATTTTTATAGGTGAAAGACCATAGAATATTAAATGTGCAAGATAATAGGATAATGAATATTGTATCAGAACTCCTTAGTAAGATAAAGGTGTATTCTGGTTACTATATTAATGGTCTCAAATTCCACGTGACACAATGAGATTCACGAAGATTAACATATAATTCTTGTATCTGCATCAAAGGATTTATGGACAACAATAACACTGAGTTTGATTACTATAGTAGACTTGACGAAATCATAGAGTTTGAATATCCTGCAATATTACCTATAAAAAGGTGTGTCTTGTTCAAATATTCAAAGTATGATCTGACCCCAAGAATAGGTACTAATACATCTAAATTATAATTTAGTTGAGGTTAATACAAACAAAAGATTCAACATGTTTGAACCTTTCATTTTCGGAGTACAAGTGGGTCAAGTTTTTTTATCTTGAATACCCTACAAAGAGAAGAAGATCTACTAAATGATTGTCTATTTTTTGAATCAAGTCTCGCTCAACTATAGAGATGTCGAACACAATCATGGCTCAAAACCATGATGCATTTTAGAATGATGAAGTGAAGAGACATTCAGTTGATTCACAACTTCAAGACATTTCTCAATTACTTGTAGATGTTAATGTCACTTACGAGGAGATAGATGATGGAGAGATATCCAGCAATGAAGATTTTGTTGAACTAACAGAGTCTAGCGATGAGGACTTAGAAACTATTAATGTGGATTAGTTAGATGTTAATGATGATTAAATATTAGTATTATTATTCATCTAGTAAGTTATGCTTTCATATTATTTTATATTTATATTATCATGTTAGTAAACTTTATTATGATGTGTTGTAATATAATTTTATAGATATTATTATCGCTAAGCAGTAGACAATAGCGCTCCATGGCTACAAAGTTCTACGAGTTATTGGGGACTCATAAGTATTTTTTATTAGTAATTCAAATTCATATATCACCTCCTTTATAATATTTATCATACCTTAATATTTTTTCTTACAGGTTTACCCCTTATGGCCATAAAGTTGCCACATATATTATAGGAAAATTTAAAGAATGAGTTTGCCTTTCTAGTACTACATGGAGGCATGTAGACCAGAGACCAAGTTATTTTATTATAATAAATTTATGGTAAGTATATTTAATATACTTTGTATTCTATAATATATTTATCCTTTATTATACTAAAGCTTTAATTCAACTTATAATTGCAGAAAATATATACATGGGAGGAAGGTCAAGAGCAACAATTTAAAAATACTTGGAATAACTATTGTTCCAAACTGTACAGAGACCTTCTTTATTATATGCGAAAGAAGGGCACCAGGTCGGTGTATGTGCCAGATGAGATATGAAGTGCATGGACTGCCACCTAGACTGCAAAAAGGTATAAAGAAAATGCTGAAAAGGCTAGAGTAAATAGAAATACAGAGCTAGGTGGCCCGAGCACTAAAATGTCTTGACATACGTCACATTCCAAATCTATTATTGAACATGTCATGGATCTGGTGAGTTTAATTTAAAGTTAAATAAGTAAATTTTATATTTATTATTAAATTTGTATAATTTTGTACCAAATTATTTGTGTATGCAGAAACATGACCTAGCCTGTTAACCTACTTGTATGGATGTCTTTCTTAAGACCCATAAGAAGAAGGATGCCACATTTGTCAATATTAGATTTAAGGTCATACACGTAAGATTATTTATTTATTATATTTAATTGTTTCTATATTGATTAACTTTAGTAATTGTGATCAAATTTAATAATATTCATATTATATTTTTTTCAAACATGTTCAAATAACAGATAGAGTGGCTTAGGCATCTCAGCCACCAGCAGAGGGGGAGGAGTCACATTCTCTATCCACCGAGGCACTAAATGAGATTTATTATGATATTATCGGTGGATGGACAAAAAAACTCCACCTCTATGGCCTTGGCTCCCTGGCCAAAGTCACATTTGATTATTTGAGGACTCCTAGGGGTCGTGATGGATCCTCTTCCTTTTCTTGTGAGATGTAATCTTTAAGAAAAAAAAATAAGAACTGCATACTCAAATTTCCTTAATGGATTAGAAGATAGAACAGTGAATGGTTGTTGAGACACAAAGGAGAGATGATGAGGATAAGAAGTGACGTGAGGATCATGATGCTCTCATGGCTCTATGTGACAGTTCATAGCTAATTTACCCTCACCACTAGTTCCATTTGATTTTGATTCATAGGAGACTCATGATCCATCAGATCCCGTTGATTAATTTTTTATGAGGTTTGTCCAACTAAAACCCAATTTTTTTTATCATACATAAATCATGCAAAATATATTTATCATACAAAAATTAGCTAATTTCTAAACATTGTGTTACTATATGTTTCAGAAGTCCAAGTCTATTAACATTGATGATCATCATTTGCTTATTTCTTTTATCTAGGTATTAAATTTGGTTATACATATATGTAATATTTTTATTTATACATAAATATGATATAAATCTATCGTATTTGACTTTCTACAAGAGATTTTCTATTTCTATTTTATAGATGGATGTACTATTCGGATTATGGATTATGGATAGTGTAGTTTTTTTTTTCTATTAGATTGTTTGTATGGATGTTCAATTATTAGATTATGTTTAGATGTTGTTTGTTTCTACTATGGATTGTGAAATATATTTGTATTGTGAAAATGTGTTTAATGTGTCGATTGTGAAATGTGAATGTAGGGATTAATGTGAAATATATTTGTGTGGATTGTGAATGTCATCATCTGTGATGGTTTTATTTGTATATAAAAATTGTAAACAAGGTAGAGCCTAATTGTAATCTACTGGGTTTATTTTTTTACAATACCGATGGAATACCAACATAATACCTATTCTATTGGTAAATATTGAAAGATTTACCAACAGAATAAGAATTTCATCGATAAATATCGAAGGGTTTATCGACGGAATAAATGATTTCATCGATGGTTGCCAATGGAATACTATATTCCATCGGTAATCCCTTAATAGATTACTGATGGAATACTTATTTTGTCAGTAATCCCTTAATAGATTACTGATGGAATCACCTATTCCGTTGGTAGCAACCGACAGAATAGATGATTCAGTCGGTAAGTCTTTTATAAATATACTGATGGAATATATTATTCCGTCAGTGATATTTACTACAAAAATAATTTTTTATCAATAAATACGGATAGAGTTTATTTTTTATCAGTAAAGTATTTCCCGATGAATTATCTTTCGACAAAAAATCTTCCGTCGTAATTCCATCATGAAACCCCTATACCGATGGAATTACGACGAAAATTTCTATCAGTAAAGCTATTTATTTTTGTAGTGAGCCAACAATCTTCAAACAAATTCATCATAGATGATGACAAAAGGTGTTGATAAAATTGCTCAACTCATGTCTGTCTCCTTTGCTCCAACTATGACTATTCCGGTCAATCACAGGGAGAACTTCATTGTTGGTGCAATCAAAACTAGTCAAGACTGATTAGGTTTACCAAACTCGAGTTGACTTAAGTTGAGATTTCAATGTTTGATCAATATGTAAGTTGGTCGACTGAGATATCAAGTAGGTCAAAGTTAACCAGATATTCAATTGTCGATCAATATGCTAAGTTGATTAAGAAAAAAGTCAAGTATATCAAGGTTGATCGAATACTTGACAAGATATTAAAAATCCATGTGGGTCATGATTGATCAAACACTTGACAGTTGGAAATCTAACATGGAGTTGACACAAGATGGAAAGTCCAAGTGGATCATAGTTGATTGGACACTTAATGATCAGAAGTCCAATAGGTAGTTGTCAAGAGAAAAGTGTAAGTGGGTCACGGTTGACCGGATACTTGATTGTCAAAAGTTCAATAAGGGGTTGGCTTAAGGCGTGAAGTTTCGGTAGGTCAATGTTGACCGAATGTCAGACAACGATGAAGTCTTGACAGGTCAAGGTTGATTAGATGCTAAGAAACGATAAGTCTTGGTAGGTCAAGATTGACTAGATGTTAGCCAATGGGAAGTCTCAGTATGTCAAGGTTGATCGGATGTCAAGCAAATGAAGTCATGATAGATTAAAGTCAACTGGATACCGAACAAGATGAAAATTCATCTTTGATAAGGCTAAAACGGGAGTATTATACGATTGATAATGATATAAAAATAATAGAGTAATATTTCAAAGGTCATAACTTTTAATTCAGATATCAAAATGAGGTGATTTTTTATGCTAAACGGAGCTTGTTTAGAGATTTATATTTCTTACTCAATAATAGTCGATTGATAACTTTAGGAACTAAACAAAAACAAGTTGATTCAATTATTTGACTCAGTTGATGACATCAATCAATTAATGGTTGATATCATTTGACTGATGACTTTAGAAATCGAACAGAAACAAGTCTAGTTGACCATTTGACTTGACTAATGTTGATAAAAAACTGAACAAAAGTAAGTCGATTTGATTGTTTGAATTGACTAATGATAACAATTAACTGGCTATTGATATCAGTCTGTTGGTGTTTGAATAATCAACAAAATTAGACAAATTTGAAAAAGCTTAGAGGTCATTCAATGGTCAGAGATTATATCAATTGATTGATGGGTAAAATCATTTGACTGATAGGCAAAAATCAATCCGACATAAAGGCTTTAAAAAATAGGATTTGAGGAGTTTTTCAAAGCAAATTCTTGGAGATTCTGAGGTGAAGTGATGGTGCATTTTTGGATCAACAAGAGGTATTTCCAAGCAACAAGAAAGCAACTAAAGTAAGTTCCTTATTATAAATTCATTTTTGATTTTATTTATCTTTTTATTCGTTTTCTTATTATGTTCTTGTAAGAACATGTTGTAGAAGACTTCTCCACCTCTGAAAGATATCCGAAAAGGAGAAGTTAATAGTGGAGTGAGATCAATAGGAGTAGGCCTTAGATTAGTTGCCTAAGAGACGGATACCTAAATTCCAAAGTTATACATGTGGCATCGATATTGATTCAAGTTTTCGCTATATATTCAAACAACGAGCATGAGATCAAGATGAGAAGTAATAGAAGCGGAGCTATTCATCCCCCCTTGCTTGCACAGG
This sequence comes from Zingiber officinale, assembly GCF_018446385.1. Lineage (NCBI taxonomy): Eukaryota > Viridiplantae > Streptophyta > Magnoliopsida > Zingiberales > Zingiberaceae > Zingiber > Zingiber officinale. The sequence goes on from NC_056004.1 coordinate 50,675,547, forward strand.
TCCTAACGTTCACTGGATTGAATTTTAAGTAGTGACAAAAAAAGATGCACTTCTACCTAACCATGTTGAATCTTTCTTAGTTCTTGATGGAGGAAGCTTTGAAGCTAGTTGAGGATGACATTAATGTCTAAGCCGCTAATGTTATGGATGCATGGAATCATTCAAAATTCTTATGTTGGAACTATATCTTCAACTACTTAGCTCAATCATTGTACAATGTATATAATAGAAAAGAACAACAAAAGAACTATGGGAGTCTATTGATCAAAAGTACAAAATAGAGGATGAGAAATTCATTATTGACCACTTCTTGGACTTCAAGATGGTTGACTCAAGAACTATGATCATATAAACTAAAAAACTTCAAGTAATCCTTCATGAGGTTCACTCAAAGGGAAAGGTATTTGTTGGTAGAATTTGTACTAACGGTCTAACTCAGGTTTTGATGAATGACAAGTGAGTTAAGTTAGGTATTTTTGTAGTCTAATGCATTTACCGAGTGTGCAGGGATTGACGAATCTAGGGGGCCTAACACCAGGATGAAATCCAACTAGGTCTGAGGACCTGATAGTTAGTACGAAGCCTGGATAGGTCAAAGGGTTGACCTAATATCTGGTGAGAAGTCCGGCTGGGTCTGCAAGGTCTGATAGCTGCCCGAAGTCCAGTTGGGTCTACGGACCTAACAACTGGCACGAAGACCTGGTAGGTCAAGAGGCTAGTCAATAAACTGTAAGTTAGTAAGTGATGGTAAGTCACTGGATGAGCGAGTTCCGGTGAGAATGAGTGCAAGTTTAGACTTTAAGTGCTGGTCTAGTTTAGATTCATTTTGGATCCCTAAACTGAGAGACCGTGACTAGTTCCTAGCCTTGGAAGGACATGAACTAATTACTACTGCTTATTATTATTGTGCTAACTTTGTTTTACAGGTTAGATATCTTTGTGTTAGACTAACACATTTTACAAGGCAAAAGGAGCACAAAGTGCCTCCGGTGAACAGTACCCGAGGCACCTTCGGGCGCCTTGAGTACTGTTTATAGAAGGCACCTTCGAAGGCTTGGAAGGCACCTTCCATTGGATAAAATTAGACTTCGTCAATGATAAGGGGTGAATTGTTCTGGATCATATTTTACGCATTGTAGGCACCTTCAACGCTATAGAAGGCATCTTCCACACTCTATAAAAGAGTTGCTCGACCAAGGCTTCATCATCAACTCTTCTATAAGCTTCTATGTGTCCATTTGAAGTACTGCTCTGGCTTCCCATTGTTTCTCTTCTACGACGTTGCTGCGTCCGACTACTACTGAGGAGCCATCCAACACTGAGCCTAAGCCTATCATCCTCGAAAAGTGTTAGGTAATGATAATTTAAATTCTGTACTTAATTTTTGCTAAAAAGGAAAGTGCAGCATGTTATACTTGTTGATCTGGTGGTAAGAGCCCGGGACCCCCTAACGAGGGGTCAACGCCACGTGGAGGTCAAATGGCCAAGTAGCCCGCCGGAGAAGGGTGAGCCGACCGGACTTGGAAGAAATGGATAAGGCCGATCGGCCGACCAATGGACATTCGGTAGTAAAAGGCGCCCTGACCGGGTTGGGGTTCCGACGCTCAATGAAACAATGTCTCAGAGCCGAGAGGAAGTCACTCGCCTGGAAGTCTCCCTGGCATCTCAGCACAAGCGACAGGCGAGATGTGAGGGGCGTGCCGTCCGGCCGGCGCAGGGGATGAAGGTCGTCCGGATGATGTTCTCCATCCAGCCGTCCGGACGTACGTCCCGGCCGGCGGTAAAGGAGAACAGGAACATCTCCTGATAGCCGTCAAGTCACATGACTAAGCAATACTCCTAGTCTGACAACGGGGTGTCTTGTTGTCCCATCGAAGGCGCGATGAGACTGTTGCAGTATGGCGTCAGGTAAGTTTTCTGACAAGCACACACCGAGGCATGGGCTGCGGATACGCACGTGCCTCGATAGGCGTGTAGGAGCTTTTTCATCGCCCTATATAAAGAACCGTAGACTTCGCCGGAGTTACGCATTCTACAAGCTTGGGAGCTCCTTTTTCCACTACTTACCTGACTTGAGCGTCGGAGGGTCGCCGCCGGGAACCCCTACCCGGCCCGACTTCTGTGCAGGATCGTCGGAGCTTCGGAGGCCTGTGCCATCGACTAGGAGAGCGCCCCGTGCCCAGTATCCCTTGGTTCGGCGATTCGGACAGGATCAATTTGGCGCCGTCTGTGGGAACGCTCCTGCATCCGATCGGAAACAATGGACGAGGCTGGACGACAACACGCGGTGACACTTTCGACTGAGGAACTCGACGCTCTGATCGAGATAAGGGCCACCAAGCTTGTGGAGCAAAAACAGAAGGCAGCAGCCGAGCGGCCGGAGCAGCAAGCAACTTCAGCGTCTGGCGGCCGAGCGGAAGCACCACCTGTCACCGTCGCATTTCATCGGGCTCTGTTCCGCACCCCTGAAGCCGTGGAAGCCCACCGGGATAGGGGATCTTCTTCGGATGAAATGCCTAAATGAGATAACAGAAAGGGGAAAACCCCCCGAGCGGACGTGTCGCCCGAGCGGATCAATCGCCAATTTTCAGAGGCTATCCTACGAGACCCTCTGCCAAAGCACTACGCGCCTCCGACGATCGGCGAGTACAATGGAACAACCGACCCGGATGATCATCTGGGTAAGTTCGATAACACAGCTACTCTCCATCAATACACAGATGGAGTAAAGTGCCGAGTTTTTCTTACCACTCTCTCGGGCTCGGCTCAACGGTGGTTTCGGAGATTGCCGGACGGATCCATCACAAGCTTCAAAGATTTCCGAACGGCCTTCCTCCACCATTTTGCAAGCAGTCGACGCTACCAGAAAACGAGCGTGAGCCTGTTCGCCATCAAGCAAGAAGCCCGTGAATCGCTTCGAGCTTACATCCAGCGGTTCAACCAAGTGGCGATGGACATTCCAACGGCCACCTCAGAAACCATGATGAACGCCTTCACACAAGGCCTGGTGGATGGGGATTTCTTCCGATCGCTCATCCGAAAGCCGCCCCGAGACTATGATCACATGCTACACCGGGCGAACGAATACATCAACGTGGAAGAGGCACAAGCGGCCAGGAAAAAAGAAATTCCAACCGAGCGGGCTCCTCCGTCCGAGCGGAAACAACACGCAACCCATCAGCCGCCCAGAGGACCAAGGGCCGAAGCAATCCGATCCCCCCATGCCAGGTCCCACGTGCAAGAGGTAGCCGCCGCCCGGCCCAAGCCAAAAAAGAAATGGACCCCGATGTTCTGCTCCTTCCACCGAACGGATACGCACAACACAAGGGATTGTCGAAGTCTTCCCTTCGTGTCTCATCCCGTACCCCGGAATGCCGGACGACGGTCTCCCTCAGTCGACAGGCGACAGAGAATTCATGAAGTCGATCGAACGCGAGCTGATAGGCGACAGCAACAGACTCCCGACCGGCACCGATCCCCAAGGTAGGAGAATCGCCGAGCGTCCAGAGAACGGTCTCGACCGTCCGCGCGGGAAGAGGAAAATAAAAGCAATACCTCCCGAGGCGAGATCAACGTTATTGCTGGCGGGCCAACCGGAGGAGACTCTAACAGAGCAAGAAAGGCGAGCGTCCGGCAGCTCCAAATCCATGTCGTTGGCTGCAGCCAAGAACGGGCGAACGGACCGGAAATCAGTTTCGGGCCAGAGGACTTGGAAGGAGTTGAAGTACCCCACGACGACGCTCTGCTCATCAAAGCGGTAATAGCCAATTACACAATTCACCGCGTATTTGTTGACACAGGGAGCTCAGTCAACATCTTATTCAAGAAGGCGTTCGATCAGCTGCAAATTGATCGAGCCGAGCTGTTACCCATGATAACTCCGCTCTACGGGTTTACGGGTAACGAAGTTCAGCCGGTCGGACAGATCCGGCTGGCTACCTCGTTGGGAGAAGAGCCGCTCAGAAGGACAAGGACAATAAACTTTGTGGTGGTCGACTCTCCCTCGTCCTACAACGTCATTCTGGGACGACCGGCGCTCAGCGAATTCCGAGCGGTCGTCTCAACCTTCCATCAGAAGATCAAATTCCCTGTGGAGGACAAAGTGGGAGAAGTACGAGGAGATCAGCTAGCAGCTCGGCGATGCTACATAGAGATGGTCCGAGCAGAAGCCAATTCCGCTCGGAAGGCGCCCCGGATCGAGGTGAACGCCATCACCGAAAAGCCACCCTCTTTAATTTATGAAGAAAAAGAGGAAGTGCAGATTCACCCATCCCGATCGGAAGCCACAACCTTCATTGCGTCCGATCTGGAGGAGAAGCAGAAAGAAGAGTTGATCCAATGCCTCCGAAGAAATCATGATGTCTTCGTCTGGTCGACACATGAGCTGCCCGGAATTTCGCCGAACATAGCGCAACACGAGTTACATGTCCGACCGGACGCTCGGCCGGTAAAGCAAAGAAAAAGAGATTTCAGCGCCGAGCAGAACGTCATCATCCGGGCGGAGGTGGAGAAGCTTCTGGAAGCCGGCCATATACGCGAGGTTCAGTTCCCGAGCTGGCTGGCGAACGTAGTATTAGTCTCCAAACCGGGCAACAAATGGAGAGTGTGCATAGATTTCTGGGATCTCAACAAAGCTTGCCCGAAAGATTTTTATCCTCTGCCCCGGATAGACCAGCTGGTGGACTCTACGGCCGGCTGCGAATTAATCTGTATGCTCGACGCCTACTAGGGCTATCACCAAGTGCCACTCGCCCGTGAAGATCAAGAAAGACGGCCGACGGCACTTATTGCTACAATGTGATGCCGTTCGGATTGAAAAATGCGGGAGCCACATATCAGCGCTTAATGAATAAAGTATTCAGAGAGCAGATCGGGCGGAACCTAGAAGTTTATGTGGACGACATTCTCATCAAATCCGTCCGAGCGGCAGATCTCTTCAAAGACATGGAGGAAACCTTCCAAACGCTGCGCAAATATGGAGTCAAGCTAAATCCTCAGAAGTGCCTGTTCGGAGCAAAAGGGGGGCATTTTCTGGGGTACATAGTGACCGAGCGGAGAATCGAAGCAAATCCCAGCAAGGTGAAAGCTCTACAAGACATGCTGCCCCCAAGAAATACAAGGGAAGTACAGCGTTTGACCGGTCGGATAACCGCTCTATCCAGATTCATCTCCAAAACGGCCGACCGGAGCCTTCCTTTTTTCAAGATCTTACGCAAAGCTACAAAATTTTACTGGGACGAAGAATGCGACCGGGCGTTCGAAGATTTGAAGGCATATCTGAATTCGCTCTCGGTATTAGCCAAGCCAACTATTGGTGAGCCACTTTGTATTTATCTATCCTCGACCGAGCAGGCAATCGGCTCAGCATTGGTGAGGGCGAGCGGAGAGGAGCCTGTGTATTTCCTTAGTCACATTTTAAAAGATGCTGAATCTCGCTACACTGGGCTCGAAAAGCTAGCCTTCGCTCTGGTCCTCGCCGCTCGGCGCCTTCGTCCATATTTCCTGGCGCATACCATTATTGTCAAAACCAACAGCCCGCTCGGACGTGTCCTACTAAATCCGGAGGCATCCGGACGGCTCATTAAATGGACGACGGAGTTAAGTGAATTTGATATCCAATACCAGCCCCGCTCGGCGTTCAAAGCGCAATCCTTGGCCGATTTTGTGACTGAGGTGCAAAGGCCGGAGCGGAAGCTATGTGGAGAATATATGTGGATGGGTCGTCCACTCGGCTCGGAAGCGGGATTGGAATAATGCTGCTCTCCCCACAAGAAGAAAAGAAGCACCTATCCGTCCGGCTGGATTATAAAGCTACCAACAATGAGGCAGAGTATGAGGCCCTCATAGCTGGCTTGGAGGCTGCCCTGCATGTAGGAGCCGGTCGGGTAACACTCCACTCGGACTCGCAGTTGGCCGCTCAGCAGCTCTCGGGTACCTTCGAAATCAATAGTGCTCGGCTCAAGCTCTACGCTGAAGCCTTCAAGAAGCTGAAAGCAGATTTTAGAGAAGTTATTGTCCAGAAGATACCCAGAGCAGAAAATCTAGCAGCTGATGAGTTAGCCAAACTCGCAAGCTCAATAACGCCGGTCGCCATTCAGCAGCCAATTGAAAAAGTACTGTTAGTGGCGCACGTCGACCGGATGGAAGGCCACACATTTCCAAGCGACTGGCGGACTCCCATCATAGAGTTCCTCCGCTCGGGCGCCACACCATCCAATGAGTATGAAGCCCAGCTGCTAAGGAGGAGAGCCGGTCGGTTCACACTCATCGGCGATCAACTTTATAAAAAGGCTTTCTCACGCCCGTTGTTGAAATGCGTGAGCTCGGAGGACTCGGCTTACATCCTCCAAGAAGTACATCGAGGATCATGCGGAGGACATCCGGGCGGACGAGCACTAGCTAAGAAGATCCTGCTAGCTGGATACTTCTGGCCGACTTTACAAGCAGATGCCGCTCGGACAGTGTCAACGTGCCTTTCATGCCAAAAGTACCGTAACTTCAACCATCGACCGGCAGAAGAAATGAAGGCATCAACAGTTTCATGTCCGTTCGATCAATGGGGAATGGATATTGTTGGTCCATTCCCGATGGCGACCGGGCATCGGAAATTTTTGCTAGTGGCGGTTGACTATTTTTCTAAATGGGTGGAGGCCGAGCCGCTGGCAAAGATCACTGAACAGATGGTTAAAAAATTCATCTGGCAACACATCATCTGTCGGTTCGGCATCCCTCGCCGATTGGTTTCCGATAACGGGCGGCAATTCACAGGGAAGGTACTAGAGGATTGGTGCAAAAGCTACGGCATCGAGCAACACTTCACGTCCGTGGCTTATCCCCAAAGCAACGGTCAAGCCGAAGTAGCCAATCGGGAAATTCTTCGTATTCTGCGCACTCGGCTCGACCATTTGGGAGGAAGTTGGCCGGATGAAGTGCCAGGCTTCTTATGGGCCATCCGAACAACTCCGAAGGAAGGGACGGGCGTCACACCGTTCCATTTGGTGTATGGCGGCGAGGCGGTCATTCCGGTTGAAGTCGGTGTTGAGTCCGTCCGGAGGATGAGCTATGATGATGGCAACGCCGAACGGAGGAATATGGAGCTGGATTTGGTTGACGAGGAGCGAGCCAAGGCGTCCGTTCGGCTGATGGCATACCGGCAACGGATGAAGCAAAACTACAACCGCCGCGTAATCCCCAGATCATTCCAGGTCGGCGATCTCGTCTAGAAGAAAGTCAAGCCGGTCGGCGACGTCGGCAAACTGGAGGCACCGTGGGCGGGCCCCTTCAAAGTTATTGAAAAGCTCCGCTCGGGCGCATATTATTTGGAGGATGAAGCCGGGCGGTAGCTGGATCGACCGTGGCGTGCAAATCATCTCCAGCCTTATCGAGCTGGATGAAAGGTGCACGAATGTAATTCATTTTTGTGTATATGCTAGTCGCCTATGTACTTGTAATGCAGGAAGCAAAAAGATGAAAACACATTGAGCATTCTCCGCCGAACGGCTTACTGCGTGAAGACCCCTTGCCGTTCGGCCGGGGCATATAAATATATGAGCCGCGCGCTCGATAACGAAGGCCCCGGACCGTTAGGCCGGAGGTGTATTGTATGAGCCGCACACTCGACGTTAAATATCGAGAGATGAGCCGGCGTCTATAAACGTCCGAGCGGAAGGCCGTCGAGCTCCGACGTTAAATATCGAGAGACGAGCCGGCGTCTATAAACGTCCGAGCGGAAGACCGTCGAGCTCCGACGTTAAATATCGAGAGACGAGCCGGCGTCTATAAACGTCCGAGCGGAAGACCGTCGAGCTCCGACGTTAAATATCGAGAGACGAGCCGGCGTCTATAAACGTCCGAGCGGAAGACCGTCGAGCTCCGACGTTAAATATCGAGAGACGAGCCGGCGTCTATAAACGTCCGAGCGGAAGACCGTCGAGCTCCGACGATAAATATCGAGAGACGAGTCGGCGCCTATAAACGTCCGAGCGGATAGCCAGTCACATGATGCAATCAACGATAGCCTGGTTATACGGCTGAGCGGCTCGCTTATCAAAAATGTACGGAAAAACCCTTTGGGGGTAAGGCACAAAGAAAAAGTGGGTCAGTGGAAGTTAGGGATATTAGCATGTAAATGCCGAGCGGTTACGTTCGAAAGCCTAGCAGCTGCGCGGTCGCATGATAGATGTCATTAAGACGATCGAATTGAGCCGGACAGAAGCGTGGTGCCGAGCGGAAAGGATATAAAGAACACTTTGGCGTGACGACGGAAAAATGCCTTGCTAAAACAGAAGTGAAAGGAGCAGAAGGTCATCTATTACTCATTAGGTAAATCAAATAAGTCATTACAGAGATAAGTTGGGCCGAACGAAGGGAATACAAAAAAGTTCATAAAAACGCTCCTCACACATCAAAATCAAAAAGAGCGTCGGGGATGGCGTCCATCACGCTCGCGAGGTCCTCGGGGGGGGATGGTCAACTCGGCAGGCAGGTGGCCTTTGGTCTTCAGATAGCCCACCGCCGCCTTGATCGCCTCCTCGAAAGTGAGGGATATCTTGTCGGTAAACTTCTCTCCGAAGTCTTCCGAGCGGAGGAATGCCTTCCTCCCTTCTTCGGAGCGAGCCGACTCCCCCTCTTGATATTCTTTGAGCGCGGCGTGAGCAGCGTCGCTGGCGGCCTGAAGATCCTTCAAATCTCCATCAAATCTTTGGAGATCGGCCGAGTGGCTCTCCTTCTCGGTGGCTAGCAGGGCGTCCAAATCTTTGATGCGTTGTTCCAGCCCCCTGATCTCCACCTTCATGCGGTCCATATCATTGATGGCCTGTTGCTTCCGAGTGGTCGCCGTTTTGATCTCCTTATCTCGTTGCTTGATCATCGTTTCAAGCCGAACGACCTTGCTCGCCAGATCGGAAGCCCTTTTCCGTTCGGCATCCAGTAGTTTTTGGCCTTCTCCAGAGCGGTCGTCGACGGCCCGGCACCCCCCGCAGCTTTTTATTTTTTCAACTCGTCCTCCAGTTCGGCCAATCGATCGCTAATGGCGATCTGCTCCACCCAGTTCTGCTAGCAAATGTGGACAGGTTAAAAACATAATTTAAATACGTAAACAAAGAAACAGAGCATACCCCGGTGGCCTGTTGTAGATTGTTGTCGCTGAGCTGCCCGAGAGTCATCTTGGCTATTCGACACCGAGCGTCCACCCAAGCTTGGGCCAGAGGGCCTGTCAAGGTAATCTGCTGCTCGGGGACCACAGGCCGATCAGCAGCAGCCATGTACGCCTCCGAAGGAAGGCGCAGAACGGTTTTAATTAAATTTTGGCCGCTCGGCTCGCTCTGGAAAGCGTCGGCCTTACCGGACGACCCACCGGTGGACGAGGAGGGAAGCTCGCCCAAGCGCCTGATACGGCGCAAAGTTCTTGAAGGGCTGGACGGCGGCACCTCAGAGCTGGCCCTCGGAGAACCATGAGGGGTCGGAGTACTCTCGAGGGAAACCGTCCCGGACAGCACCGGTGCATCCGCGCCCCGCTCGGGCTGTGGCTCATCAAGTGTAGTCGAGGCAGATGCGGATTCCGGTCGTCGGCGTTTCCGAGCGCGTAGCGGCACATCATCGGCCGAACGACCCTCCACCTCGGCTTCGGTAGGAGGTTCTATGTCGCCCGCGGCCTCATCGTGAGAGGCAGGGGCGTCTGAGGCTTCGGGGACAGTTGGTGTCCCCTCACCTTCTTCGCCGGCCGGATCAGTTGGAGCAAGGCCCCGTTCGGCGGCCTCCTTGTTCGTCACCGCCTCAATCTGAGCGGCCTTCAATTTGAGCTTCTCGGTAGCTTTGGCGCGCCACATGACTTCAGCTGCAGGAGCAAAAAATAAATCAGTTAGAACAAAACAAACGGGAAGATAAGGAAACTTACTCATGCTGCAGGGCAGATTGGCTGTGGTAGAGGACAAGCCGAATATGTGCATTACTCCCGGGAGGAGTAGCTTGTCAATATGATAGCGCTGGCCAACTAGCCGTTCGGCTGCATGAAGGTAGGCCGCGTCACCTCTAAATTTGCCGAGCTCCGGTTGCGATGGCATCGCCGTCTGCCACTTGGTGCGAAAAGTTGGCCGCTCGGGAAAACGTATATAGAAAAAATGCTCCTTCCAATGTTTGTTGGAGCTCGGCATATTATCAAAAAGGACAAAGCCTATCCTAGACTGGGAAACAAAGGTGCCCCACTCGGCTTGCTTGGGATAAAAAAAGTAGTGGAAAATTTTTGGTTCTAAGGGGATGCCGTTCAGTTTGAATAAAACTATCACTCCGCTCAGCAGCCTAATAGAGTTGGGAACTACCTGGCTGAGCGGAATGCGAAAATAATTACAAACTTCTAAGAAAAACTTGTGGGGTGGAAAACGCAGTCCGGCCAGAAATTGGTCTCGGAAGAAAAGAACAGTGTCGGGCGGCGGATCGTGAGGCCGATCGGCCGGTGTGGCTAACACTATTTGGTGGTCGATCGGCAGGTCATAGGCTCGAGTGAGGCGCAAGGCGTCCTCCTCGTCGAACCGACTTTCCATGTTTGAATACCAAAGACCCGGAGCACCGCCGGTCGGCTGCGAGGTGCTAGTCATGGTCGACAGACAAGGATACGGGACCAAAAGGGAAGGTTCAAGCAAGGAATGGAGGATAACCGACTGAAGGAAATGATTAACAGAAAGAAGAAAATGTTGGGAATGAGAAGGAGGGTCTTACGAGCAAGAAAGATGATCGACGGGGGCCTGGGGGTTGCCGAAGAATTGAGGGGCGAGGTCGCTGGAGAAAAAAATGAGCAGAGGAGCACCGGAGGAAGATGAAGCAACAAGGCGGCGGAAACGGAGTCGCGGGCTTTATATCGCCGCCCGGGAGCAACCTCCATCGTCCGATCCAGGTCGTCGATAACGAGGTCATCATCCAGCCGTCCATTTCAAACGGCGGCTGTCCCATCGGAAGTGACGCCACCACCATACTCTGATAAAAGCATGATCGCCACGTGTCAGCTGGATACTGGCCGCATTTAATGAGCTCCCCTTACCGTGCGCAGTGCACGTGATGAATAGTAGGGGAGAGCATAGGACATGGAGTCCAAGAGACCACAAGGCACGGACCAGATATCGCCGAACGGGCGAGCATCATTAGACCTGGCCGAGCAGCCCAATGCAATTATCATTGTTCTGTCAGATCGGCAGTCCAGTCAGTCGGACTTCGCCTCCTTCGACTAGACTCGAGGGGAAGGCAAGTGATTCGGTGGTAAGAGCCCGGGACCCCCTAACGAGGGGTTAACGCCACGTGGAGGTCAAATGGCCAAGTAGCCCGCCGGAGAAGGGTGAGCCGACCGGACTTGGAAGAAATGGATAAGGCTGATTGGCCGACCAATGGACATTCGGTAGTAAAAGGCGCCCTGACCGGGTTGGGGTTCCGACGCTCAATGAAACAATGTCTCAGAGCCGAGAGGAAGTCACTCGCCTGGAAGTCTCCCCGGCATCTCAGCACAAGCGATAAGCGAGATATGAGGGGCGTGTCGTCCGGCCGGCGCAGGGGATGAAGGCCGTCCGGACGATGTTCTCCATCCAGCCATCCGGACGTACGTCCCGGCCGGCGGTAAAGGAGAACAGGAACATCTCCTGATAGCCGTCAAGTCACATGACTAAGCCATACTCCTAGTCTGACAACGGGGTGTCTTGTTGTCCCATCGAAGGCGCGATGGGACTGTTGCAGTATGGCGTCAGGTAAGTTTTCTGACAGGCACACACCGAGGCATGGGCTGCGGATACGCACGTGCCTCGATAGGCGTGTAGGAGCTTTTTCATCGCCCTATATAAAGAACCGTAGACTTCGCCGGAGTTACGCATTCTACAAGCTTGGGAGCTCCTTTTTCCACTACTTACCTGACTTGAGCGTCGGAGGGTCGCCGCCGGGAACCCCTTCCCGGCCCGACTTCTGTGCAGGATCGTCGGAGCTTCGGAGGCCTGTGCCATCGACTAGGAGAGCGCCACGTGCCCAGCGTCCCTTGGTTCGGCGATTTAGACATGATCACTTGTCATGTTTCTTTTGTACTCAATTCCCTCTTCTAGCGATTCCAGAAGAGGTCTTTAGTGAATTACCCATTGATAGATCCGCGGGACTTGGTCTTAGAGTAGGACTCGCCGAAGGCTTCGAACCAAGTAAATCGCTTGCGTACTTGTGTTTTGACTTTTATTTCTGTATTTTAATTCCGGTACGTACTCACTTTTCAAAACAAAAAGAGAAGTTTTAAAAAAAATAAGTGATTTACCCCCCCCCCCCTCTCTCACGTGCTCACAATCCAGCAAGTGGTATCAGAGCCAAGTTAACTTTGAATTGGTGCAACCACTGATTGAGCAAGGGGATCATTATTTTTTCAATTTTCTGATTTTTGTCACTTAATTATAACTGTAATCTCTATCTTTTTCTCACACTACTTACCCCAAGACCAAGTCTTGGTATCTATCTTAAGTTCTTCTTTCAAAAAATTAATGGCCCAAATTGAGGGATCCAACACCGTTCGCCCCCCGCTATTCAAAGGAGATGACTTCCCTTACTGGAAGAGATGAATTGAAGTATACCTGAAGATCAACTTTGATCAGTGGTTCAGCATCACCAAATGGTACAAGGTGCTAGTTGACCACAATACGAGAACTCCAATTAATCCAGAAAATTAGAATCCGGAGATGAAGAAGAAGCCCCAAATCGACTTCAAGACTCTCAACATAATTAAATACGGTCTAATGAAGGAGGAGTTGAACCGTGTTGGACCACACGAGAATGCAAAGGAGCTATAGGACAAGCTCATAGAACTACACGAAGGGACTAATGACTCAAAGGTAACTAACCTGTTTTTAAATAGGCTATTTAATATCAAAATGCAGGAAGGAGAGACTGTAAGTCAGTTGCACACAAGGATCAAGGACATCCTCAATGGTCTCCACACAATCGACCATCAGATGGAGAACCGAGATCAAATAAGGTATGCTCTAAACGCATTTTCTCAAAATGCACTATGGGCATCCATCATAGATACCTACAAACACTACAACAAAAACCCTCATAGACATCGGTTTTCCACCGGTGTCTATTACATTTTCGACCGATGTCTATGAAGGCGATGTAAAAAGTCTGCCATTTTAGACATCCGTTTAAAACCGGTGTAGTATCACTTAACGACACCGGTGTTCGAATCAGTTATTAACCGGTGTAGTATCACTTAACGACATTATTTCATCAACGGTGTAAAACCGATGTAATATTAGTTAATAACACCGATTTTGTAGCGGTGGAAAACCGATGTAATATCAGTATTTTTTAATAGTACAAATTTGATTTCCGAAACAGTAACCAAAAAAATACACAAATATTCACAAATTACACAAATATTCTTCATTCAACATTATCCATAAAATACATAAATATTCACAAATTACATAAATATTCTTCTTACAACAATATCCATAAAATACACAAACATTCTTTTTACATCAAAAGCTAATAGATATCATAATCAAGGTAGAACATTCTTTTAACAACACATCAAGGTAGAACCGCACTTCAAATGTAATCTAGCATGCATTCAGCCCACTCGAACCGCACTTCATCAATTTCAACTCTGGAATACTTGAGATTTGTAAACTGTAAAAACACATAAATAATATATTAGTAAACCAAGACTAAAAATCATAGTTGAAAAAGCAGTAAGAGCACCAGGTAACAAGATGACTAATTGGAATGCTTAAAAAGAGAAACATTCATCAATTATCTCAACCACATCATATAGTGATAGATCTATCATTCCTGAGAACTGTTTATCACTAAGAGTACATGGAAATTCAATTCATTAGTAGTCGACCCAAATGACATAACTGTTTATCACTAAGAGTACATGAAAAGTAAATAAATTCCTCAACAGTAATAAAGATGAGTAACATCAATTCATTTATATGATTTCCAATGATACAATAGCATCAAAACAAATTTTTATTTCAAGGGGAAAATAGCTAAAATGCTAACTAGTCAACATGAATTTCAACCATATATAGATGCAACCATATATATAAGTAAATAAATAAAAGAAAATAAAAAAATGCATCATATAAGAAAGTATCATGTTATTACATTGATGGATTCTCATATCATGTTAATTCCAATATATCATAGGAACATTCGTGTAAATGTCTTCTTCAGAATATATCAAACCAGCTGCACTTCATTAGTACTTAAATATTTTTTTATTTACTCAAGAATTTAGTTTACTACATCATATATCCAGTATTAAGGGAAATTAAGAGTAGAACATTTTTCTATAGAGAGAACACAACGCAGGCTCTATATGCTCCTACTGCATCTTATTCGAAATGTTAAGTTGCTCCAAGGTTCTTGTAATGCTCCAAACATGGACTCTTAGTAAACTCTTCAATCACCTGATAATTGAAAAGAATCAAACAATTTGTTACCTTCGGTTAGTGATCATGTTGATAGTTTTTCAAGTAGCACAAGTAAACAAGGCATGCTTATTTCAATGCTTGCAATAAGGATCTTCTGTGGTTCACAAGGTATCAGAAAGTTGAATTTGTAGTTACAAATGAAGTAAAAGAATCATATTCAGTTGTCAAAAGATAACTAGGTCCATGCTCTTAGAGAGAACCATACAAAACAAAATGAAAGGTTTCGAACATAAAAAAAATTTTAAAAAAATGTTAGCCATGCCAAGACTGAGATCACTCATTTATCTATCATTTCAACCTAATAAATTAGTTACTTTGGTTTTGTAAAGTCTCCCAATTGTGTAGGAACCTCAGTAGCTTTTATCCCAAGTTCAGAGAAGAAGAATATCAAAACGTTTGTTCAAGTTTGTAGACACACTAGCCTCATTAAATTTGCAAATGCAAAACACTTGTACATACAGTGAGAAAGGAACTGCAAATTCTATGGGTACATGATTAGAGTGTTAGTCCTTCATTGGCAATAATAGATAAAAGCTCATACACTGATAACCGTTAGTGTGTATTTGCAAAGAACTCACTGTAGCAGTTCGCCTCTCACTGAAGTATTTGGACTTCTGTAGTTCCTTGTAGAGTTCACCTTTAGCTGCATATTCCAGTATCAAGTAAACTCAAGTCTGTGATACAAAGGAGAATCTAGGTCAACTGAGGTGGCATAAACAAAATTCAGGTTCAATATGCCTACAATCTTTATAAGTCAAGATAGAGCCGAACCTGATCATAGAAGTAACCATAAAAGATATTTCAAATTTAATCAATAATGTAATTCTCTTACCCAGTTTAATCAATAATTTAATCAATAATGTAATTTAATCAATAATCTTTGGACCAGTATGGCTTTGGGTTTCAATTTTTACCGGTTGAACCTGACAATCTGGACAAATTTTGCAAACACGGCCATATGATCATGTACACAAATGTGGCATGGTATTGACTAATTCAGCAGTGTTTCCTAGAATAGATTAATTATGCTTGAAGCATGTCCCATTTCTAGATGAATTTATCATTCTAATACTCATCATCTAAAATAGAAGGGAAAAAAAAGGCCACATGCAGAAAGTCCACATAAGGAAAAAAAAACCTAGCTAGAAAATATTAGTACAACAGTTATAACTTTTCAATAGTTTAGAAACATTATAGACTAAACTCTATTATGTCTAATTGAAACAAGTTGATCAGGAAGGTTAAAATAAGTTAATCAGCTTTTCATATATGTTGGATTTACTATAGAAAACTTGCTGCATTATGCAGAAAAGACATTCAATTGCACTTTACAGTATCTTAAAGTTTTTCAAGAAGAACAAAATACTCTACAAAAGACTATTGTATACTTCATAAGTAACTCATATCATACACATACTAAGTGCATAATGAAAGTTGTTAAATTGTAGTTAGTCCAACAGAAATGGCTTCATAATTAGCATCAAGAAGTTCACCAAAACACAAATGATTAGGAAGACTAGAATATGAGGAATAGATTTAAATCATGAAACTTCTGACACAGAAGGTACATGCTGGTCCAAAAAAGTTGTACACAATTTAGTTGTTAAAACAAGTGAGATGAAACGTAAAGCAAAAAAATAGTTATGTGCAGAAATGCATGTAATAATAAAATCGCTGCATAATTGAACATGCCCAAGATACACAGGATGATGACTCACTAAAATGTTGATGTTGTTGCTCAAATGTTATAACACGAGGAGGAAGGAACCCAAAGCCATACATGATAAATATATAGAGCCGAACCTGATCATAGAAGTAACCCAAAGCCATACTATGCAATCTTAAACACTTAAAAGAGAAACATTTTATCACCTGTTTGAGACCAATAATGTAATTCTCTTCCATGACTTTATCCCAATCAAACCTCTCTGCCAAACCATTTAGCAAGTCTGCGATCTGCTCATAATTCATTGGGTGCAAAGTATCAACTTCAAAACCAAACTTTTCATGTTCAGTACCAATTCTGTTTCAGCAAAAAAAACATACAAGTCATCATAACAATATGACCAACGAGAGTGAAACGTCTCTTTAAACTTCAAAGATAAACAAAGAGGCATCCCTTCCATATGGAATAGAAAAATGAAACAATTCAATAAGTACAAGGAAATTAATTTTCATAAGAAACAACATCGATAAACTATTGATTCCTAGAGGCCAGCTCCATGGATCTTTTCTCAACATTGACCTCTATGCAAGGAAATGAATGGGAAAAAAAACAAGTTCATAAACAAGGAGCCTTAAATAAGGAAATAAAGCAGTTTATTCAGGGTACAATAAATGGACAAGATTAATTTGCAATATTAATACGAAGGAAAAAAATCTTCTTTGTTCCTGTACTTCACAAGGATACTAGGACAGTAACTAATACAACCAGCCAAGTGTTCCTCGACTTAGATAATTAACAGGATATGTATTTAGTTCCTACAGAATTCCATATACTAATCATTCAAAGAAAACTTTAAAAAAAACATAATAATTGGAAAGGAGAAACAAAATCACATCAATAGAGATCCTGTATAAACTTCTGTACACCAAATGCATGATCAGAGGCAATCCATATTTATCCACCAACGATCCCAGGAAGGACTAGCAGGCATAGCAGAAAAGCCAGATGAAGAGTATATACCTCCATTTCTCCTTGGGCTTACAACCCGAAGCGAGATACCTCACGAGATCGGAGTAGAAACTGACACCAAATTGACCAATCATGCTCACATCCACGCCGTCTTGGAGTGCCTCCATGAACTCCTTGGTGCTAGACCGTGCGATAGTGCCCAAATTGTTCACCAGATCTCCTTGGTGCCAGACCGTGCGATAGTGTCCGGTTTTAGTATTGTTCTTGATGAACACTTTCCATGGGCGGGTAGGGTGAGAGGAGGCCTACGTTTTCAGTCACGAAAAGGTAAGGTTTGACTTCATTGAAAGCATAAAGGCGGAGGAGACGTCGAGAGGAGATGGGTGTTCAGGTCGCTGGGACGTGGTCCGCCTCCACGACGCCGTCGCAGGCCGCCGTCTTCGCTATCGTTGTCTCCACCGTTGGGTCCGGCAAGCGGAAGGGCATCGTGGGCTGCACGTTCCTTGGGGCTGGCGAATCGGCCAGGCTACTGCGGACTCGGTCGATGGAGGTTGGGGGAGGCAGAGGAAGGCAGCCGCTTGGACATGGCTTTTTACGCCGCCGCGCCTTCGGCGCCAGGACCGAGTGCTTCCCTTCTAGCGGCGTCGATGATGGTCGGGCGAAGGAGGATAATGTGGAGGAGTTTTCTCAGAGGTTGGAGGAATCGATTCTCGAGGTTCAGCAGCAACAAGGAAATGGAGGAGACGCATCCCTATTCTCTGCTTCCTTTTGCCTCAACATGAGCTCGCCGCCATTGTTGAGCAAGCAAGAGCCTTCAACGGAGCCCCCGTGGGTGCCGGTGAGGCCGGAGCCGCCGGACTGGCCCGGCCAGATCGTGCCGGCGAGCATGGAGAAGAAGCAGGTGGTTTTGATCCTAATCGGGAGATGAAGGGGCATCGATCCAAGAAGGGGAAGAGATCCAGGAAGGGGAAGAGGGAGATGAGGCTGAGAGAGATGGTCAGGAGGTTTAGGTTTAGGCTGAGAGAAGCGGCGCGATATTGGTTTAGGTTTGGAGGAACTTTGTGAAGTGTTATAAATTTTAGCTGGTGGAAAAATTAAATTATTTTTTTTTGGTTCATTAACACCGGGTTTTAAAAACCACTGTTAAAACTAGTATCTATTAACAAAAAAAAGGCGCTCATAGACATCGGCTAAAAAACCGATGTCTATGAGCGAAAATCTGCGCTCATAGACACCGATTTTTGAAAAAACCGGTGTAAAATACTCAAAGACATCGATTTTTGCTTAAAACTGTTATTGTTCCACCAATGTCTATGAGGGTTTTTCTTATAGTGAAAATTTAGAGGAATCTATCTAAATTAAAATTAGATGAACTTTTTTGTGAACTAGAACTGCATGAATAGACTAACGTCAAACCAACCGAGAAGGGTTTTGCTCTCATTGCAGGATCATCCAAAGAAAAGTCCATAACCAAACCAGAACCAAAATATGAGTTTGACTCAGATTCAGACGATAAAGAACACCTAGTGAACCTAGTAAGAAAAATATTAACTAGAAGAAAGAAAGACTTCACCAAAAAGATCTGCAAAAGATCAAGTACACTCCCAACAACAAGGCAAATGCCACATGCTTTGGATGCAACAAGAAGGACACTACAAGCATGATTGCCCGAATCTCAAAAAGAAGAAAACTCTCAAGGCTACTTGGGATGAATCGTCCGCGAAAAAAATGAACAGTGACCAACGGAAGCACACCAACTACCTCATGCTGATGGCATATGGACCAAAATCGGAAGATAGGTTCGAACCCGAATCAAGCCATGAGTATGTACTCATTTTCAAAGGGTCTGGTGAGGTACAATCTATTTTAAGTAATTTTTTTCAAAATAACTGTATGTTTACATAGGAAATTGACTATTTTTGAAAATCAAATAAATGAACTAAGTATAGAAAGTAAAACACTTAACGAACAACTAAAATTAACCCAATAACTAAGCCGATTTAAGTTGGAATCCCAACTCAAGTTACAAAACTTGAGGAAGGCAATTCCATATTAAAAGGTGAAGTAATTGAACTAAAACAACTTCTAGAAAAATTCACAACTAGATCCAAGTACCTTGATATGATATTTGGATCATAAAGAGTTGTGTATAATAAGTCTGAACTCAGATACAAGCCTAGATGGACTAACAAAACTTTTATATCTCTAGTCACCCAAAATAAAAATCAAACCAAATCCTGTGTTCTGAAAGCGTGTCTAACCATAGAGTAGGATCAAATCAATATTATGTACCTAAAAATAAAATATACTACCTAAAACCAAATTAGTATAAACAAAATAACTCAACCTTAATCTCAAAAATTAAACCTTCAAAACTAAATTCAAACCTAAAAAATAAAAAGAATTAAAATAAATCATAAACTAAACTTAAACTAAATAATTATGAAATTAATCTAAACTCAAACTATAATCAAGTCTATTATAACTATAAAGCAAATAGACACAAACCTAAAACTTAAAACCCAAAGTTCAATATCAGGAGGAGACTCTAAATTAGATGGCACCTCTAAAATAATAATTTAGCCAGTTGGGTAATTAGGACTAGCTTAATTAGGGACAAAAGCTTAACTTAACAAATAGTGCTGGAGAAGTTTTGAATGATAATAGGTTAGGGAAGTTCTGTCTATGCATGTCTTGGAAGATATGACTTCGACTTGGTGCATTTGGTTTAGTGGAACTAACTGAAGATACTCCTTACTAATCCTAACTAGTTAGACCAAAGTTTTATACTAAGTTTAGTGGGCAGGACTATTTGAAAAATTTTAAAGGTGATGTTACTCCAATGATGTCCAAGTGACTCACCACAGCTTAGATGTTTATCCAAAGAATGCATGTTTGTTCAACCCAAAGCTAAACTTGAATCTAATATAAGTTAAATAAAATCCTAAAATTTAACTTAACTCATCTCACAAAATTATAAGATTCTCTGATTGAAAATATAGATCGGGTGAGATGAATAAGGATTAAATTAAAAGTTAAAATTTAAAACTCAAATTAAAAATTAAAATTAAAATTAAAATTAAAACTTAACTTAAAATTTAAAATTAAAATTAAAATTTAAACTTAACTCAAAAATTAAAACATGCCTTAAAAGTAAAACTAAAATTAAAACTTAACTTAAAATTAAACAAAAATTTAAACTTAAATCAAACTTCAAATCAAATTTAAAGTCAAATTTAAATTAAAATCAATTAATTTAGTCAAAGTAAATTAACATTAATAATGACTCTTACCTTTTGCAGGAAACCAAATGAATATTAGATACTGATTGTTCCAAATATATGACTGGGAATCACAACAAGATCACTCAACTAGCATACAAAAGCTTAGGAATGGTTGCCTTTGGAAACAATGACAAACTTAAGGTAATTGGGATAGGCAATATCGAACTCAAAATTGACTTTATTGTTAAAAATTTATTACTTGTTGATAATTGCAAATATAATTTACTTAGCATTAGTCATTTGTGTGATTCGAGATATAAGATTATGCTCCTATCTTCTGAATGTTTAATTAAGCACATATATAACCCTAACATAAAACTAAAAGGCTTTAGGAAGGACAACATCTATGCAATTAACTTGACTATCTCTTCACTTAAGTGTCACTTGACAAAGAAGGAAGAAACCTGGTTATAGTATAGAAGAATGTCCCACACAAACATTATAAACCTAAAAAAAAAAAATGGCTTAGTTAGAGGCTTACCAAAATTATCTAACTTAGATTCAACAATCTATAATGCTTGTCAACAAGGAAAGCAAACCAAATCTACCCACAAATCAACTAATCAAACTCAAATAAATTCAATATTAGAAGTATTGCACTTAGATCTATTTGACTCCCATGGAATCAAATCAATAAATGAGAGTCTATATTGTCCAGTAATAAATTACTCAAGGTTCACCTTGGTGAAATTCTTAAAAATAAAAGATAAAACATTTGAAGTCTTCATTAATTTTTGCAAACAAACTAAAAATGAAAAAGACCAAAAAATTAAACAAATTAGCAGTGATAACGGAGGTGAATTTGAGAATCATAATATTAATATACTTTGCATGGAAAATGGCTATCATCACAAATTTCATGCCCTAAAATACCCCAACAAAATGGAGCAGTTGAAAGGAAGAATTAATAGGACCCTACTAGAATCCTCTAGGACAATGCTAAATGATTATCAACTTCCAAAATATTTTTAGACAAAAGCTGTTAGTACAGCCTACTATGTACAAAACAGAACTACAATAAATAAAAATTATAATAAGACTTCATTTGAACTTTATTATGATAAAATACCCAATATCAAATACTTTGAAGTATTTGAATGTCCAATTTACATATTAAATATAAGAGAATAGTTAAATATTTACCTCAAAAGTAGAAAATAGAATTTTTGTAGGATACTGATTAAATAGTAGAGGTTACAGAGTATATAACAAAAATACACTAAGAATCAAAGAAACTACAAATGTAAAATGTAAAGAATCTAACCATAACTTAGAACAAACTCAGATTCAATCAATTAATTTTGTTAGAGATAGTACTAGTCAAGGGGGAGAAAGTGAAAACCTAAATCAAGAACACGAAGAAGAACATCAACCATAAGAAAATAAACAAACTAGAACCATAAGGGTTAACCCAAACCACTCACTTGAATAAATAATTGGTGACCTGGACCTAATGGTCCAAACTAGATCAGCCTTAGAAACCTAAGCCAAATAACTTTAATCTCTAATATCAAACCCAAAATAATAGAAGAATCACTAAGTGACCTAGATTAGATCTTAGCCATGCAAGAGGAACGGGCCCAATTTGAAAGAAATGAAGTGTGGGATCTAGTTCCATTACCAAAACATAAAAAATTAATAGAAATGAAATGAGTCTTTAGAAACAAACTAAATGAAAAGGGGGAAGTTATTAGGAACAAGGCCAGATTAGTAGTAAAAGGATTTAGTCAGGTTGAAGGACTTAATTATGATTAAACTTATGCCTCTATCGCCAGACTTGAATCAATTAGAATGTTGTTGAGCATGTGGCCCATAAGAGTTTCAAATTATATCAAATGAATGTAAAGTCAATCTTTCTCAATGGATTAATTAAAGAAAATGTATATGTAAGTCAATCCCCAGGGGGTGAGAACAAAACCCATGTCTTTAAATTAAAGAAAGTCCTTTATGGTCTAAAACAGGCTCCTAGAGCTTGGTATGAAAGGTTGACCACATACTTAATCTCAAAAAGCTTCAAACAAGGTCAAGTGGAACCAACCCTATTCGTTAAAACAATTAATCAAGATTTCTTTATAGCTCAAGTCTATGTAGATGATATAATATTTAGGTCAACTAATTCAAAACTCCTACAAGAATTTATAACATTGATGAAACAAGAATTTAAAATGAGTCTAGTAGGACAACTAACATTCTTCCTCGGTCTACAAATCAAACAAACAAATAAAAAAAATTATGTTTATCAATAAAAATATACACTTGAATTACTCAAGAAGTTTGGAATGGAAAACTCCAAGGAAATTAAAACTCCAATGACCACCAATGTAACACTAAACAGTGATCCAAATGGAAAACATATAGACCTTAGATATTATAGAAGTATTATAGGAAGCCTACTATATATACCTAACTATCAGTCGACTTGATATTTTATTTGTAGTTAGTATGTATGCTAGGTACCAAACATGTGTCAAGGAGTCACACTTGGCTAATGTTAAAAGAATCTTTAGATACTTAAAAGGTACGTCCAACGTAGCAATGTGATACCCTAGAACAACAAATTTTGAACTTATAGGGTTCTCTGACTCAAATTATGCCAGTCGTAAACTAGATAGAAAAATTATAAGTGGTAATTGTCAACTACTTGGGCCATCACTTATCAGTTGGTTTAGTAGAAAGCAACACTGTGTCGCTTTATCTACTATTGAGGCAGAATATATAACAATATGAGAATGTGTTGCACAACTATTATGGATGATGTACACCTTAAAAGACTTTAATCTAAACTTTAAAAATACAAAAGTATTAATTGATAATATTAGCTCAATCAACTTAACAAAAAATTCAATGCATCATTCAAGAACAAAACATATCAAAATTAAGCACTACTTTATCAGGGATCATATAACTAAAGGAGATATTGAACTCAATTACATTGAGTCCAAGTTAAACTTAGCTGATATATTTACCAAACCCCTCCCTGAAAGTGAATTTAGCAATTTACGTTGATAATTAGGAATGTGCTTCACAGACTAGGACTTGCATTAACTATGTTTTGTTTCAAATTCTAGGTTAAATATTTTTTTAAAAAAAAATATGCTTTCTAAAAATTCTTATTTTCCTAGAATTTCAAAATTTATTTTGGCCTTAGTGTAGGACAATCCCCTAGAAAGCATGATCCTATAGATCTAGGTAATGAGCATCTTATAAACACACTAGGTCTACCTTGATTTTGTATTCAAAAACTTAGAATGGCGTGAGATGTGTAGGCCTTTTGCCTAGACTTCAAATACTTATATCAGTACATCAACATAAGTCTAGATGATAAATATAACAATACATTAATCAAGTTAAGTAGTCCATTTTCAACAATTTCTTATTAGACATTAGTACTTAACTTGACTAACCAAGTGAATACTATTATCTTCTGATAGTTAGTTAGTAATTAATATTTAGATATTTAAGGATAATTTTTAGATGAATATAATTTTTAAAATATGTCAGGTTTAGGGAAAGGATATTTGAAACTACTTTCAAAATGATTTATTTCATTTCTTACTACTTTTTGAAAACTAGAAAAAGAGGATTTTGAAAGTTACTCAAATTTTTTTGAAAAATGTTTTGGCTAGATATTTCAACATTTGCTTTGAAACGTTTACTTTCAAAAGTTGCACTGACAAACAAACTCTAAAATCACTTTACTTAATCTTTGTGAAAAATATTTTATAAAATACTTTCAAAACTTTCTTTGCAAAAATTCTTGCACTTTTTCAAATATCTGTTTTAAAAAATCAAATGCAAGTGTCTTAAAAGTTGCCTCAAAATACTTTAAAAGATATTTTGAAAACACTTTGAAAAGTTTTTAAAAATTTTAGGAAACTCTTGTAAATATTATCTTTTCACTTTGAAAACACTTTAAAATGTTTTATAAAATTCTTACAACATTTTTTTTTAAAAAATGTGTTTTAAAAATTATCTTGAAAACCGGTTTCTAAACTACTTTCATAATTTAACTTTGCAAAATTCAAGTTTCAAAGTTTTGAAACCATATCAAAATTTTGAAATCTCTTTCAAAATATGTTGGAAATTTTTCTTAACCCCTCCCTATAATAAACCTGCAAGTTTGTTTATGCACACTTAGAAAAATTTCTTACTTGCTTTGCTTAGGCATTCTATTCTTTTTTTATGAATGCCAAAGGAGGAGAGTAGGGGATTAAGTTAGAAAAAGAATAATCAAGTTAGAAAAAGAATGTGAAAAAGAATAGATGATCAAGAGAAGAAACAAAGAATTATCAAGTTATTCTATGCATTATTTTTCTCTAACTACATTTTTATGCACTTGTTTTTTCTAACTTTAACCCAGGTTGTCATTGCATCAAAAAGGGAAAGATTGTTGGTGTAATTTGTACTAACGTTCTAATTTAGGTTTTGATGAATGACAAGTGAGTTAAGTTTGGTGTTTTTGTAATCTAATGCATTTACCGAGCATGCATGGATTGACAGGTCTAGGGAACCTGACACTAGGATAAAATCTAACTAGGTTTGAGGACCTAATATTTGGTGTGAAGCCTAGATAGGTCAAAGGGCCGACCTGATATTTGGCGGAAAGTCTGGCTGGGTCCGCGGGGCCTGATAGTTGGTCGAAGTTCAGTTGGGTATGCGAACCTGACAACAGGAGGAAAACCTGGTAGGTCGAGAGGCTAATTAATAAACTGCAAGTTGGAAAGTGAAGTTAAGCTACTAGAGGAGAGAGTTCCGATGAGGATGAGTCCAAGTTTAGACTTTAGGCGCTGGTCTAGTTTAGATTCATTTTGGATCCTAAATTGAGACTTTGACTAATTCCTGGTCCTGGAAGGACATGAACTAATTATTATTGCTTATTATTATTGTGCTAATTTTATTTTGCAGGTTAGATATTTTATGTTAGACTAACATATTTTGCAGGGCACAAGCAAAGTGCCTTGGGTGAACAGTACCTGAGGCGCCTTCGGGAGCTTTGAAGGCACCTTGAGTACTATTCATGGAAGGCACCTGTTATGCAACCGCAAGTGCATGGTTTCATCATCAGTAATAAAAAGATATCGATCCCACAAGGACTAGTTATAAACACAAGAGATGTCTGACGTAGAATTAGCTAAACAATCAACAAGGTAAGGAATGAACTAAGTAGCAACTAGAAATGGAACTAGGAAAGTAAATGAAGTATATGGTTTGGTGAGTGTTCTAGGAATTCGTTTCATTGTAATATTCATTGATGTAGCATGGTTCTCCAATTCATATCCTTAATTGACATACATTTGTAGGAAGTTGTCAGTTTTCTCCTACAGAAGATAATTGGCAAGGGACTTCGATCTACACCTCTAGCGATTAAATGGTCATGATCCCTATGAAGTCCGTTAGCGGGGTAGGATGTCACCAACGCCCCTCGGTCATACAACACAGAAACACAACACCATTCAATTCACATAAAAGTGCAGGAACTAAATACATTCAACTATCCCGTCTCCTTGTAGAGACTAGCTTCACCTTTCAAGGTGATCCCCTAGACGTCCATTAGCGAGGCAGCCTGTCACAAATACCCCTCTGTTATACAATCTAGGGTATCCCTCTACTGGATCCAAAAGTCTCACAAACATTCAATCAAACATGGTAATTTGATCTAAACACAAGCATCCACACAAGATCAAATAGATACAAAACACATCAACATCATCTAAATAGGAAATTAACATATCCATGAGATTCATACATCAAATCACACCACAATTACTCTCTTAATCCTAGAATAATGAATCTACTCTATAGTACAAAGATAGAGATCCGAAGATAAAGAAATTACAAACATTCCAATCCCCATCGAGAAGAGAGAATAGAAATGCTTATCTAGAGACGATGAGTGATCTTCGAAACCAATCCTTATCTTCCGGAGTCGATACAGAGGTGGAGATGGCTTAGGATCGCTGGAACAAAGATGGAGAGGATGAAGAACAACCCCAAATTGAATCTCCCCAAAAGGGAGAGCCTCCTCCTCTTGAAAGAGGAAGAAAGCCCCTTATATAGAGCAGGGCATGGACACCACATGACCCATGCCACGGCCATGTGGCTCTCACACGACCTCACAAGTCTTGCTCTTAGCCAAGGTGACACGACCATGTAGATCTACATGGTCGTGTTCTGCTACAACTCTGGATGACTTACACGGCCGTGTGGCTCACACGACCAAACCATTCTTAGCTTATGGAAACCTTGCACGGCCGTGTAGCACACATGGCCTGAGCTTGCTTTCACTCTGGAGTAATTGCACGGCCGTGTAGATCTACACAACCGTGTGCTGGAAAAACTGCTGGGATGACACAGCCGTGAGGATCCACACAACCAAGGTCATTTTCCTCCTTGCTTCTTTAGCATGGCCGTGTGCCTCACATGGCCAGTGTTGTCTTCCTTCGTTTGACAGGATTGACCACGAACATCGTTTCCTCTCCACATTCGACTCCTGTAAGTAGAAAATACACAATAGCTGATCTTCAAACAAAGAAGAGTAATTATGCTTAAAGTAAGACTAAGAGAATGAAAGTGCATAGATAAAACATGCGTAAAATATATGAATGTGCGTCAAAACATGCTAAGTAAGTGTATATAATTTACGCACATCAACACCTTTGAAGGCTCGGAAGGCACCTTCCATCGGATAAAATCAAACTTCGTCGATGATAATGGGTGACTTGTTTGGGATCAAATTTTACACATTGAAGGTGCCTTCAATACTATAGAAGGTGCCTTCCACACTCTATAAAGGAGTTGCTTGACCAAGGCTTTATCATCAACTCTTCTATAAGCTTCTACGCGTCCGTTTGAAGTTTTGACTGCTCCGATTTCCCGATGTTCCTCTTCTACGACGTTACTATGTCCGACTACTGCCAAGGAGCCATCTAACACTGAGCTTAGGCCTATCATCCTCGAAAACTGTTAGGTAATGATAATTTAAATTTTGTAATTAATTTTTGCTAAAAAGGAAAGTGTAGCATGCTGCACTTGTCTTATTTCTTTTGTACTTGATTCCCTCTTCCAGTGGTTCCAAAAGAGGTCTTTAGTGAATTACCCATTGATAGGTCCTCGGGACCTAGGTCTTAAAGTAGAAATTACCAAAGGTTCCAAACCAAGTAAACCATTTTGCGTACTTGTGTTTTGACTTTTTATTTCTTTATTTAATTCTGCTTACTCACTTTTCAAAACAAAAATAGAAGTTTTAAAAATAACACGTGATTCACCCCCTTTCTCACAGGCTCACGATCCAACAGTACTGAGTGAAACCATCCAAGTAGCCACTATTATTTAGAAGTTGTCACTCACTTTGAAAGACTTCAAAAACTACCTGAATTATAAAAGGAAGGAGATAAACATCGAATAACTCATTGTTAGACTTCGTATTGAAAAATACAACACAAGTTGAAATAAGAGATCGTTCTCTCAAGCTATTGTGAAAGTCAACGTGGTTGAGCATGGTCAAAACTCAAAATGGAAGACCCTTGGTTCATCCAACAGAGAGGCTAAAGTGAAACCCAGAGGAGGTGCCAATAAGAAGATTTCTCTAGAAATTGCTAAATTATGATCTAGTTAAATATTGATCCTTGGAATACAAGAAGCCATTGAAAAATCAAGAGGACAATCTGGTGGATAAAAACTTAAAAGAGGGACTAGAGATGGACATTTGAGCTATGGTCTCAAAGGTACACTTGATAGGTTTAAACCCAAGATGGTGGTGGAAATCTTCTAAGTAGACAATAAAAATCAGACCTACAATGAAATATGAGTTTAGAGCCTTTAATAAGCGTGGTGAAGATGATGAATGATTACATTATTTCTTATAAGATATTCCTAAATAATCAAAATCTCTTTTGATAATTTATTTATATTATGATAGTCAGTCGGGTATTGGATGGGCTTAGAGCCAAATGTATAACGGCGAGTCTAGATATATTCATTATATATATCATATCATTAGATAACTACTTTCAATTGGAGTTATCACTATTAATTGTGTAAAGTCAAAGAATAATATAATAGATCCATTAACCAAAGGGTTAAATAAAAAGTTAATTATAAGCTCATCAAAGGGAATGAAACTTAAGCCTATGGAATAAGTTGGTGCAAAGAAAACCTAACTTATAATGATAAAAAATCCCAAGAACTAAGTTCGATAAAACAACCTAAATGTACTCATTTAGAAGATTACTATGGGGGATTACCCAATGTCCATTTTGTATGATGAAACAGTAAACCCATGAGGTGTGACGGTTAATCACATGATATTTAATGATCTTATGCTTTTGAGTTTAGTGAAATGAGTTACTTTTAATGAAGAGATCTATGTGAGAAAAAAATGAAGTTATTTTGAAGAGAATTAAAAGACACAATTCTTAATACATAGATCCATTGCTTGGGATAGACCTAGCTAGTGGAGTTTCTCGAGAAGGCATGGGTTTGTAATGGTCGGTGTTGCTGAGTGGCCTGAGTGGGTGAGAATGAGTGTGATATGGAATATTAATCTATCATGGTGCTCCTGTGACAAGTTGTTGTACACCTGGGCCAATTAGCAGGTGTTGTGTTATCCAAACTAGCTCGTGGCATGGGAACACAAATCAAGGTGGTAGGTGGGTAGGCATCATTCAAAATTAGCAGATTGTAGATAGCAAGCTTTATAACTCTACCCATTACCGCAACCCGCCTAATGCTAGCAGAATGGTGAAGAATAGACTTAAACGTGCGAGGGCAGAGAAGCAGTTAGACTAGGGTCAGATTAAGGGCAAGATGCCAAAGTAAGCAAGGAGACAATGCATTGAACTGAGCCTCATTAGAGAGGGTAATTAGCGCTCCTCTGCTGATGTGAGAATGACCAGGTGTAAACAAGGATAAAGGTGAGCTAGAGGTGATGGAATGGTCTCCTGAAGTGTTGCTGACATGGGTGAAAATTGTCGGTACAATTGATCTCTTGTAAGGTTGATCAAGCTCAATTAACTAAGCTTGAGTTGACTTGAATTGAGTTTTGATATTTGATCAATATATTTGTTACCAAGAATAAGATGACAAATAGGAGAAAATGTTAGAGAGGGAGATTATCAGCTCTATCAATCTCGAGTCTAGTTGACTAAAATTAATGTGTATGTTTGACTGAAAAGTCAAGTAGGTCAATATTAATCGGATACTTAACAATATAAAAGCCCAAATGAGTCATAGTTGTTGACAAGACACTCAGTGGGTGAAGTTTAAATAAATCAAGAAGGATTGGATGTTTGACAATGACTAAGTCTTGCATGTCAAGGTTGATCGAATATTAGGCATGAAAAGTCTAAATAGGTCAAAGAAAATCATATGATTAGCAATGACAAAATCCTAACATGTCAAGATTGATCAGATATTAAGCATGAGATGAGAAGTCCTAGCAGGTCAAAGTTGATAGGATGCTAAGTGAGTACAGTCCTAGTAGGTTGAAATTAATCAAATACTAGCAAAGATGAGGCCCCAGTAAATCAAGGTTAATCACTACTAATTGTACAAGGAAGTTCTAAAGAAATAGTCCTTTGGCATAAGAGAATTTGGTGTGAATAATATTTTCAGCATGATGAATAGTGCATCAATCAACTAGTGAACAATATTAGTTAAGTGATATAATATTTCTTCTACAAAATGTTATTGCCAAGTACACAATATGTAACCTAGGGTTTTGATATATTACTAAGGTTAAAGTTAGGTTAGTTGTGATCTAGCCAGTTGTGTCAAGTTTATAGGTGCATGATGCTTGACAGGGGTTAAAGTTCTACTTGTGAACAAGACAGTACTAAGTGCTAGTGGATCTAGGCATCTAAATTCCTGATTGTGAATCAGTCATGAGCTAAGTCTTAGTTGGGACCAAGCAACAAATTCCTAGCTAGAGACAAGGTGAATCAAATCCAAGTGTATAGAATCAGTTGGAGGTTGATTGCTTGACATAAGTCGAAGTGTGTAGAATCAACTGGAGGTTGATTGCTTGGAAAAATGAATTAGATGGATCAAATCTAAGTGCGAACAACTTTACACTTTATATCATACTCATTAAGTATACCAACTGCAGGGAAACATGTTTGATGGTTCCATGTAATCGGATGGAATCCGGGGGCGATTGGCTAGTGTTTACTCTCAATGAAGGGATTTCGAAGGGTCCAGGCGACCGTACGTGGTCCAGGCAATCAGAGCGTATGGGTGACCAGAGTAGCTTCTAGGTGACCATGAGATAACATTATTAGCAATCTGAGTAAGGTAGCCAAGATGAAGTTTGACCCCTTGCCAGGCGATCGGAGAGGGTGTACGAGCAATCAAAGAGATTCGTTAACGTTATCTTACGGATAGAAGTTGCAGCTACGTCAGTACATACACAAGTGACAGGGAAGGCTCCAAGCGACTAGGGGAGTTCTA
This sequence comes from Zingiber officinale, assembly GCF_018446385.1. NCBI lineage: Eukaryota > Viridiplantae > Streptophyta > Magnoliopsida > Zingiberales > Zingiberaceae > Zingiber > Zingiber officinale. Next base: position 50,706,365 of record NC_056004.1, read on the forward strand.
GATAAGGACTTTCAAGGAAGATCTATAAAGCATCCCATCTACAAATGATTCACTTTTGTTCTCATGCTCTGAGTGCATTTTCATATTCTATTATGTGACACGCTACGACTCACGCTTCATTTTTATTCGGTAACACCTAAAATAACATTTACATTTGTTTTAGTGTTGTCTTATTTTATTTTTTTTTGTTGTGCTTACAATTTTTAGATTATTTTTTTGTAAGGTTTCTCCATTTATGAGAAATTGAAAATAAGAATCATATTTTATGATTGTTGTGTATCTATACTTTTGGTTTGATCAATCAACTTGCATGCTTAAATTATTAGTTAAATATATTGCATGTTATTATTACCTTTGTCTAACTTGATTGAATTAGTCTATGTTTTGATTTATTTTTGTTGTGCTTACTCTGATTAATTCAATTATTTTTAATTGCTATCTTCTCATTTTTAAATTTATAACTCTATTTACCTCCCTCTAGCATCGATTTTGATCCTACATAATATAGTCGATTGATAAACAATAACAATCAACTGAAGCCATTGTAACAACTAATAAAATATTTGAAACTCGACTAATGACCATTAGTCGATTAATGAATAGTATTAATACTATTGCAATGAAAAAAAAATTTCAAAGTTGAGTTGGGAACTTGACTAATGCAGAAGCAGTTAATTGATAAACAATAATAGTTAATTGATGTCACTATTACAGCGAATAAAGGTTTCTGGGCCTGCTACGACACTCGATTATTTGAGCATCAATCAACTTATGAATAGTAATAATTGACTTTTCATGGTCAAACTAAATTTGTAAGAGCCTTTCTACAGCAGTGTAATTTAATGGAGCAATTAACTAATAGTGATAAATAATTGATTGATAGGTGAAAATTAGCCACTGCCAGAAGGTTATAAATGAAAGGTTTCCTAGGTGTTTTTAGAGCTGGTTCTTGAGGGTTTTGAATGATAGTGTTGCTGCATGTACAAACCTCAAGAGACATTCTAAAGTAATAACAAAGTGCTCAAAGTAAAGTTCCTTTCATGCAAATTGTTTCATTTACATTGTTCACAATTGTATTTGTATCTTTATTTTGTTTTTGTATTTCTTGTATAACAACAAATGTTGTAATAGGTTTTTCCACCTTCAAAAATTATTCGACAAGGAGAGAGCTAGTGAATTATCGCTAGAACAGTAGATCGTTGAGTAGGAACCAAGGGTTTGGAATCACGTAAAATCTTATGTCTCTTGTGCTTGCTTCTATTCTTGTATTTGGTTTGTGTTATTATTTATGTTGTGCACTAACCTATTGTAGACAAATACACAAGAAAGATCCACTACAACAAAAATCCTCATAGACATCGATTTTCCACCGGTGTCTATTACATTTTCGACCGATGTCTATGAAGGCGATGTAAAAGATCTGTCATTTTAGACATCAGGTTAAAACCGGTGTACTATCACTTAACAACATCGATTTTCGAATCGGTTATTAGCCGGTGTAGTATCACTTAACGACACCGTTTTATCAACGGTGTAAAACCGATGTAATATTATATGGTAATAACACTAGTTTTGGCAGCGGTATACGACCGATGTAATATTAGTTAATGACACCGGTTTTGCAGCGACGAAAAATCGATATAATATCAGTATTTTTTACCAACACAAATTTGATTTCTGAAACAGTGAAAAACCGACAATAACCAAGAAAATACACAAATATTCATAAATTACACAAATATTCTTCATTCAACAGTATCCATAAAATACATAAATATTCACAAATTACATAAATATTCTTCTTACAACAGTATTCATAAAATACACAAACATTCTTTTTACATCAAAAGCTAATAGATATCAGAATCAAGGTAGAACATTCTTTTAACAACACATCAAGGTAGAACATCGTGAGTCAAAAATCAAGCTGAGGCTACATTAAATTATGAGAATCAGAATCTGTTCAACTTGATATACTGCTTCATTCTTCTTGCGCCTTTCATTTCCCTAATCTCACCACTTTTCACCTTCAAATGCCTAGTTTTCTGAGTTAAAACATCCACTGTTGTAATCTGTCAAACAAAAGTATCATTTGGTCTACTTAACTACAGCAAAGAACAAAAACAGAAGAATAATACATGCAGTTAATAATGCATTGCTGATGTAGTTTCTGTCAATACAACTCAAGGAGAAGACTGAATTTGACTTACCAAGAAGATTCAAGATGCAACCTGTGTCAAAACTTAAGAAAAATCTGTGTCAAAATTTGAGAAAGAGAATTCCACCTTGAACAATCAAATTGAGTTGAAATCAATGTTGAGCAAGTTCACGTTAGGAGACTACCTCAAGAATACATTCAAACTTTATAAATACTAAAATTCTATAACCATCTTCCAATATTGACCCAATTACCACTTTAAATTAATTATATTAGCTAACATGCATTGTCAATTAAAATATCAAGACCGAGATTTTAGGTGGCTCTGGCTATCTGAAACAACACCCTTGAACAAGTTTAAGTAAGCATATGACTATTCCTACTGCCAGTGTGTATATATTTATGTATGAGCACTGATGAGCTTACATTGCACTAGACGTGCAATTTTGAGATACAAGATCATGCACTGTAGCCATGGATAAAGGGACTCCACTTAGCTGAGTTGTAGCTTCCACAAACATTACCACAAGCTTCTTCCATCGCATCCTTCAAGACACCCTCGTTACATATGTTTGCGAAAGCTCGCATATACTTCATGCCATATTGAGTGAGCGATCCACAATGCAACTCGAATGCTTGGACCTAAGGTTTTTTGTTAACACATGGTCATGTTTAATAAAATAGATTGTGAAGATGAATACGCTAGAGCACAATATTTACCACTGTTTTCAAGCAAACCCAATCATCAACTAGAGCCTGACCAGATGGCCTCACGGTTTTGAGGACTAAAGGTGCAACATCCGATCCAAAAATTAGATTGCCGATGAGTTCGATGCTACTGTCAAGGTGTGCTCTATGCATCATCATCTCAGTGATCTCCGAGAGAATTTCCTTCTTTTTGTTTGACCCTTCCTCTAATCTTTCATACTAAAAGCAAACACTAGGTTGTTAAGATATAAGAACAATGCAAGGGGTTAAAAAGGTGCTCCAAAACAGAATCTGCAGGGTTGAAAGATGGAAACTGCATGAAAAGATCGACAAATGGGTCTAAATCAGTTGAAAGACAATACTGATAGTTAAAACCAATTGAAACTGCCATGTTTCCTACTTACATATGAAATCCGTGTATATAGTTTTTCTCTCCACTGCTCCAAGTTCACAGGTTAAATATAACATTATCACCCACGAATTTTTATGAGTACATGAGAAATTATTTCCACTAGAACTTAGAAATAAAAAAAAAATGATATAATAATATGGTAAGAGAAGAAGGTCAAGGATTGAACCTTGAACCTCCCACAAACAATGGAGAAAGATTTATGGCATGATCACCACTAGGATAGAGAATAACATATGGATAGGAAGAGATAAAAATGTTAGTTAAAGGAGAGAAAAAGAAAATAAAGCAAGAAGCAAGAGAAAACCAAATTTGCTTACCTCTCCTTCCTCTTGGTTAAGAGAAGGAACAAGAAGAAGGAAAGTTGCCTTCCTCACTTCTCCCTCTTCTCATTCTCGTGAGAACCAAGGGAAGAGACATGGGAGAGTTAAGAAAGGGAATAAATGAAGGCATAAATTGCCCTCATGGTGAATAAATAGAAAAATGAGAAAATAAATCCCTCATTTTCTCCTTCTTCCTCCTCCTTCCTCCTTTTCTCTTCTTCACCGAGACTAAGAGGTCTTCCCTCTCCTTGATCCGAACACTAAGTCAAGTTTCTTCTCCAAGAAAACTAATTTTCGAGAAGGAATCTTCAAGTTCTAGCCCTTCCAAGCAAAGGAAACCAAAGGAGACACAAGAAGAGGAAGCTCCTTCATTTCTTAGCTCCTAGGATATTCTTCTCCTTAAGAAAAACCACAAGTGAAAGGATGTAAGTTCCCCTCACCTGTGGTACAATAGTTATATGATTGTCATGTAAATATATTGCTAGAAAAACCTATGCTTGTTTCATGAGGGTTCGGCCAAAACAAAAAAAAAAGGAAAGGTTTTAAGAACGTGAAAACCAACTAGGTATGTTCATGATGTTTCCTATGATATGTATCCGATGGTAAGGGGTTTAAACTAATATTTTCATGCTAGAATATTTGGTTAGAACATAAGTTTATGGGCTTAGACTTTCGGCCAAGAAAGAACAAAAGATCTAGAAGAACTCTAGACCTAAACCAAAGCATGCTCTCTTGTCCTTATGATATGTACCTTATGGTAGATGGTGTTGTTAATGTTTTTCCCACTTGTATGTTAATTTAAACTTGATTCCATCTTCATGAAATTTCGGCTATGATAGAGTTGAGGGACTAGAAGGGCTTTTAAACCTAAAATTTAGCATGCTATGATTTTCATAAGACAAGATATGAAGCTAATATGGCATGTCATGCTCTTAGGTTAAGTTGAACTATATTTTTTTATGCATATGATGATTCGGCCATGTTGAGACTTGAACCCTAGGAAAGTTTAAATCAAGCCTAAAATACTTAGGATCTTCTTGATGAAAAGATATGAAGTAAACTAATGTTCTTATGTTGTTTGAAACTTGAATTCTTGTTCTACAACTTTCGGCCACACTTGTTTCTTTGACCTAGGATGTTCAAATTCTAAACTAAGTGGTCCATGTTATTCTTTGAAATGAATGCTAGGAAAATTCTTATGGTCTTCATGCTATTATGCCACTAGAAACCTAATTCCCATGCTTAACAAGATTCGGCCACATTAGGTTAAAAAGCTTGAGAAGCTTGAAAATTAGACTAAAAGTACTTATGGTGCTTCTCATGATATGTATTGGGATATTGGTATGAAGTTCAACATTTTTATGTTACTTGTAACCTAGAAACATGTTGCTAGGGTTTCGGCCATGTTGGGGTTAAAGGCTTAGAGAACTTAGAACCTAAATCAAACATGCTCTAGTTGTTTCTTATGAAATATGATGTGTCAATTGTTAGGTTTTTTTTCATACTTGTATGATGTTTATAACCCAAAATAAAGGCTTAATGGGTTTCGGCCATGTTATGAAAAAGAACCTAGAAAGCTTGGAACCTATACTTAACATGCTTAAGATGTTCCTTATGTTCTAAGAAATGATAAATGTTTAGGGTTCACATGTTTTTTTGTTGCTTGATAACCCAAGCCATCTCTACATGTTTCAGCCACCCCTTGTTACTAGGGTTAGAAACTTAATTAGGTTCTCCCATGAACTTCACATGCAATGCTTTATGATATGTTAAGAGTATGACATGCTGTGATGTTGATTTATGTATGTTAGGTCCAGTTTCATGATATGCTATATACTTAAGATCATGATATGCTGTGTGCTAAATTTCATGATATGCTATGTGCTTACTTTCATGATATGCTGTGTGCTAAATTTCATGATATGCTATGTACTTACTTTCATGATATGTTGTGTGCTAAATTTCATGATATGCTATGTGCTTAACTTCATGATATGCTGTGTGCTCAAATTCATGATATACTATGTGCCTAAACTCATGATATGCTATGTGCTCAAATTCATGATATGCTGCGTACTTAAACTCATGATAGGTTGTATGCTTAATTATGCATGTGTTCATGATATGTTGTGTGCTCAAAATCATGATATGCTGTGTGCTCAAATATACATGCTTTAAGCTATGCCTAAAAGAGTTGCTTCCCTATAAGTGGGATCAAGAGCACTCTTCATGACAGGAATATGACATGAGTGATATGGACTATGTAGATATGATATGCTATTTTACTTTTAAGGCTTGTACCAAGGGTGGGCTCCATAAGCGCCCCGGGGTCGATGGACTAAGAAACGGGCCTCGTTAGGGATGGGCTCCTAAGTGCCCCTAGGTCGATGGACTAAGAAACGGGCCTAGTATATGTATGCCTTGTAGGGTTCAAGACTTGCTACCTTGGACCTACTAGGACGCGTGCAGTTATGTACGTGGTACAAGCCGGGATCCCCTCTTATGTTGAGATTATGTTTAAGTATCTATGCTATACGTTTTAAAAAGACATGATGCACATGTTTCATGATATATGTTTAAGAGTTCACCTTGCATATACCTTAGGAATATGCCATGATAATTATGATGATCATGTTTATGATATGCCATGCTACCTTGTGTTTATGCCATGATTATGCCATGATATCTATGATGATGCTTATGACATGTATGATGATCATGTATGTTATGCCATGATACCTTATGCTATGATGTATGCTTTATGATTGTCGACATGCTATACGGTTTTTGTGAGTAGGAAAGGAACTTACTGAGCCATGAGTGCTCACAGCTTACTTTCTTGTACCACAGATAAGGGCAAAGGATGGATGATATAGGAGAGCAGCAGGAGGGGCTAGCAGGATGTGTGTGGCAATGACTGGCTAAAGAAGAAAAAGACCTGTTTTATTTAATAGAAATTATGCCTAGTTTATATTACTACGTTATATCTCCATGACATTTTATCATGTTACTCTATATGTCTTGAAATAATGTTAAGTATGACATATGGACTCTATGTTTCAAAAATTTACAAGTAAGACTTCCGTTGTAATAAGTTATTAAGTTGTTAAGTATGGCAAGTAACCCCCGTCGCCTTAGCAGGAGGGGCGGGGCGTTACAGGTTCGACGATTCGGAACCGCCGGTTCGACGGTTCGGAACCGCCGGTTCGACGGTTCCAGGCAGGTCGACCCTTAACCTTAACCGCCCAAGACGGTTACGATTCACGGTTCAGAACCGCCGGTTCACGGTTCGGTTCACGGTTCGTCACGGTTCAAGATTAATATGTTAAAAAAAATTAAAAATTAAAAATTAAACATTAAACATTAAAAATTAGAAATTAAAATTTTTTGAAAATAGGGCTTGCACTTATTTAAGTTGACTACGTATCCCTTTAGGGGAATCAAAGCCCACGTAGTTCTTTTACATTTTTATCCTTTTACATTTTCATTCACTTCCATTTCCTGTTCATGTCGTATTTGTTCCTTCAGTATCAAAATCTTCAACTTCGTCATCTGAAAGTTGCATTCCTTGGATTCTTTTCTCCGCTCTGGTCCAATCGTCCAGTAATGCTTGAGCTTCCAATGAGTCGGGAGACAAAGTTGATCGTCGTTCATCTAATATGTTGCTCCACTACAACAGTTGACACTGGACAAGCTAAAATTTCTTTTGCGATCACGGAGAGGACGGAAAGCTTTGAGCCTTCATGACCACCACTTTAAGATATCGAAATTTTCGCTATCTGCTTCATTAAAATCAAAAGAAGTCGTAAAATAATTCTCAAGTTCCTGTGTGGAACTTGAGGATCCTCGTGGACGTTTTGTCCGTTCTTTTAATAAGAGTTGTGCTTTTGTAAGTTTTAAATTACTATTAGTAGTTTGTTGAATTTCAAAAATATTAATTTGTGTTCCATATTTTGCATAATATTGATTATAAATATCATATAAATAAATTCTAACATTATATATAATATTAACTGGATCAGGGGAAGAAGAATCTTTAATTGGAATTAAAGCGTCATAATATAAAGTTAACATTTCTTGTAAAACTTCTTATTTAAATCTAGGATCTAAAGCAAATGCAATTAAATAAATTTCAGGAATTAAATAAAAATATTTTTCCCATTTAGTTTTCATAGCTAAGATGCAAGGAGATAAAGATTCATTATTAATATGTTCATTTAAAACTAATACTATATTAGAAAAAATTTCTAAAACTAATTGAGCAGTGGGATAATAAACACCGGAAAGTTGTTCGGTTGCATCATTAAATACTTTTAAAATTTCACAAATACTACTACAAATATTCCATTGTTGTGAAAATAAATATATATTAGTATTAGTGTTTTGTCCAAAAAATGAACATAATAATTCTTTATATTGAAATGAATCTTGTACTAATTGGTATGTTGAATTCCAACGTGTTGGTACATCATGTGGAAATTTTTTAGGTCTCATTCCATTAATTTTACAAAACCTACCCCATTGTTTCATTATAGATGGATGAGACCATAAATAAGAAATTGCAATTCTAATTGGTTTAATATAACTTTCTAAAATTTTTAAACCATCTTGAACACATAAATTTAAAACATGGCATACACAACGAATATGAAAAAATAAACCTCCAATAATAGGTTGACAAACAAATTTTAGATCATACAAGCGATATTAGAACTAGCATTATCTAATGATATTGAAAATATTTTATGAGTTAAACCATATTCTTCTAAAATTAAACATAATAATTGTGCGATATTATGAGCATTATGTGATTCATCAAAAACTCTATAAGCTAATAATCTTTTTTGGAGGTTCCAAGAGTTATCGATCCAATGGCAAGTCACACCCATATACGAATGTGTTTGCCAATGATCACTCCAAATATCGGAACATAAAGAAACTTTATTATCTAATTTACTAAATTCATCAATTAAATTCTTTTTTCCTTGTTTTACTAATTTTTTAATTGTACGAGTAAGTGTAGTCCTAGGAACACGTTTAGCACATGGATTAAGAGATTCTTTACAAAAATCTTCAAATGTGCATTTAGATCCAAAACTAAAAGAAAGATGTTCTACAGAAACAAATTTAGCTAATGATTCTCTTAATTTATTATCCGAATATAAAAATAAACCGGAATCGGTACTACCGCTAGTTGAAGAAAATCTTGATAATTATGTTTGAGAACGGTCGATTCTATATTCCGTCGGGTGCTTCGTTTCTACATGTCGTTTCAACGACCCATAGCCGCCGCCGGCTTGGAATTTGTAGGAAGCATTGCAGTGCTTACATTTTGCACGCATTTCTCCCGACGGAAGAGTGACCTTCTCAAAATGTTTAGTAAAAATAGAAGACTTTAGAGGAGGAAGTTCCCGAACCTTAGAAGTAATTGCATCGGTACTTCCTTGTGTTTCGGGTGTCGGATTCGGAAGATGCTCGATCTCATCATCGGTGGATTGAATGTTGGGGTCCTCCTCCCTCGGATTCATTATTTGCTTTCCCTTCCGAGCTCGAGATGATGCACCTCCGCGGCCTCCTTCCATTGTAATTGAAAATTGAAAACGAAAGTGTGTAGAGATTAGAGAATACGAAAATGAGATTAAGAGTAGAGAAGATGTGTGTGAAAAATGATGAAATGAGCTCTTTATTAATAGAGTTTTGATAGTAACGGACACTAAATCATAGCCATTGATCAAAAAATGGTCAAATGATCCTAACCGTTGAAAAAAAATACCCAAAAAACCCTCCCAACGGCTACGAACCGTCGGTTAACCGGCGGTTCCAACGGCTATGAACCGCCGGTTAACCGGCGGTTCAAGCCGTTTAAAAAAAAAAATTGTTTGCGGCTGAACCGCCGGTTCAACTCGCCGGTTAACCGGCGGTTCGCCGGGTTTACAGCCCATGAACCGGGTCAACGGGCAACCGGCCCGTTGACCCGGTTACGGGCCCGGGCCGAGTCCGGGCTAGACCCGGGCTGGGTCCGGGTCCGGGCCAGACCCGGCCCGGGGTCGGGTCTACCTTAGAATGGTACCAAAGATACAATGTTCTTATTAAATCATTCAGTCTCCAAGTTAAATCATTACCACGAATGGAAATAGCATAAAAATAATAAGGGAAAACGAAGTGTTCTTCACTCACCATGTGCCATAAGAATAGGAGGTCAGCATCTCTCTGATTGATGACTCCCATCTGCTTGCTGAGGCGAAGTGCATTCTCAGTTAAATTGGCATTGGCAGGGTCAAAGCCCTAGGAAAGGTACAACTTCTCAGGTTTTACATTCTTATCACCATACTCCATCACATGAGACCCTGCATTGTATGTGTTCTGGTTTGATGTCCTCATCTTCACCTGAACACATTATCAGATAAACCCTTCGAAAAAACAAGAAGAGGACTATAATAGAGATTAACAGGAACTTACTGACTCATACTGTTTCCCAACCGTTTCCTCCTTTAGATTGTGATTCTCACTGCCATAAATATAATTAGAAGGTTAGCAATGCCATCATATTGAAAAGGCTCCTATGTTTGGAGGATTTCTACCCTTAAAACCAGGAATACCATTACAAATGTATGCGACCTAGGAATGCATTGTATTACAAGTTTTCATCTAGGGTCAGTACCATGATCTGAATAGCACATCGAAATCTGTTAAGAGGCTATTGGAAACTAAAGAAATTTTGCAGAAAGATTTTCTTCTCTAGAGAGAATTATTGATGTCAGAGGAACATGTTATATGAGCTGGGTTTTTTTTTTTTTAAAAACCAGTATTAAGAGAGGAGTCTAGGAAGTGTTGACAGCTTTTATACAAGAAGTAGGCGAAGGTTTCTCTAGGCTCTTTGCACTTTTAACGAGCTAGCATTCTGGTAAGACTTATTTTTAATCATGTTATATCGCTCATGTTCCTTTTCTTTTGTGTCCATTGGTTTTAATCACATTGTGTTCTATCCTTGGTAACATTGCCACACAAGGTATTTGATGTATTACTTATACCATAAAATACATTTTGTTGTGTGACTTCATGGTGCGGGTGATTTATGCATTAAAGGTACATCAATGTCAATTTAAGGATGACCCAAAGTGGAAGATTACAGCACCTTCCTCTGCGTAGATCCTACTTGTGGTATCTAGATAATGTTGATTCCAACCATGAGAGTTAAAATGATGATATGGAACTTAAGATCTTACAACCCAAACAGACCTAAGCAATCTAGAGTTTAAGTAGGATCTGAATTAGGCTAGAATCTTGTGAACCTGTGATTCAATCCTATATTTCCTCATGGTTGCTACATAGGATCTTAATCCCAATAGCCTTGACCAGATTGAATAACTTCGCTTTCTACTACAAGTACATAACATTCTTCAAGTCATATCATTTAAGAAAAAGTTTCAATTGTATGAGATTATTTAGCTCCAAACTAAAAGGAGACAATTTTAACTTGTTCCTTTGTCATCCATCATATATTATTCAACCATCCTAGATAAATGCAGCTAGTTACCCTCAAATTTTTTGACTAGTTCATACTCTTGCTAATATTCACACTGCAGTACAAGCTAAAATCTTTATTTTCCATTAAAAAACAAGCAAGCATAGACTTCTCACAACCATGTTTTTTAGGGAACATATGTCATTGAAAATTGTAGGAATTGCATAGCAACAAAGGATGATTAAGAAAGTAGAAGACCAAGTACCTCATGCCGAGGGAGAGCGCATCGTGGAGGCGCCAACGAACAGTAAGGAGATGATCGCTGATCTAAGTGACTCTCAATCGGTCAACCTAAGTTGACAGCAAGACCTCAAGACAATCTATCTTGTCTTTGGCGAATTAGAGATATAATTAAGCTCAAAAGCTATAGAATTAAGACAGAAAACTGAAACAGGAAGCTAGAAGCCAGACAAACAAAACATATGAAAACAAAAAAAGGCAAAGGCATGAGCTTTTAGTGGTAACCTGTAGCTTGTTATTATCCGCCCTCAGTTGCTCTAAAGTTCTCCGCCAGTTTTCCATCTCCTGCACCATTTTATATAACAAATAACCCGTGAATTTGAAGGAAGAAACAAATGATCAAAGGATCATCATAAAGATAAATTGGAAGGGATTGTTTTTTTCTTAACAAAAACAGTGAAGATCAGAGGCTTGAATATGCATATGCATCAATATCTTGAAGATGATGTGGATGGAGCTGTTCTTACTTGTATGAATATTTGGGCACTCTAGAAACAGACACAAGATGCTTCCTCTTGGTTCCTTCAGTCCATAAGGAAGGACTATCTTCTTCAAAGTCATTGTGCTTTGGTGACTCTTGATCCATGATAGAGTCTGATTGCATTGAAGAAGCATCAACTCCATTGGCACGCATGGGGACAGTTAATGCTCTCCTTGAGCTGGTGCTCCTTATCTGAGCACGCTTCTTCTGGAATTTGATACAAAGCAGAGCACCTATAGCTAGGAAGATTCCAATCAGTACTCCTGCTGTCACTTCTAAAATCAGTACCCATGATGGCACACCATTCATCTCCCCAATACACCATACCATGAAGATTAAGTAAAATAGCATCTACATTGTGTTCATCCCAACAATTTGGTGTTGATTAGATGGATCCTATCTCTCATTGAACCATGTGCAAAGCTTACCACTAGTAATATACAAATCAATTAAACAGTTTTATTATGTTACCTAGAGGTTTATATTATCTCCCTCTATTCATTGCACCATTTACTCCATAGGATCAAAAGAGTACAAAATTTGATAGTTCTTTCCTCATTAATTGGAAAAATTGAACAATTTGAGAAAGAAAAGAACATGACAATCACGAAAGAGTTGATTTCTAGATTTAGCTAGTCAACCTTTTAAGTCTCAACTCTTGCCAGCGGAGATAATGCAGACGGATACCAGTGTCCCAAATACACCCAATAGTAGAATTGTTGAGAAGTTGCGAAAAAATTGTTTTTTCTTGACCTGGAAGCTGCAGGTAAAATTTGGTAGAAATGAGGGAAGGAAATATCAGCAAAGGAAATTATCAGAATCAGTAAATTGGTACCTCTCAACTAATTTTATGCAAACAAAACATTCACAGTTTCAGTTTTATTTTTGCAGATCTGAAATGAATAACCTATTTGTTAAACATCCAATGCAATCATATGTTTTTCTTACTTGTTCTATAATTTTTGAGGGAATATTTTTTTGAGGGTATTAGAAGTATATATTTGAATAGCATAAGAGGAAAGAAGAAAAAAACCGCCTTTGGTACTTTTTTTTCTTCTTTGCTCATATCAACATTACCTTCCAGCCTCATCTACTTACTATAATAGCCAGCTATAATTTAGAAAAATACCCAGCATTGAAGATAATAGGAGGCAGCAGAAAAATGAAGAATAGCTCCTCGTCAAAGGAAAGTATCCTTGAGCTTTTCCATTTTGTAATCAACAGTGTCACCATACCGGCACACAATCCCTGAAACGAGCAAAGTAAGCTCAACAGCGCATTCAGTTCCAATAAAAATGAAAAAAATAACTGAGGTAGAGAGGAAAACCAAGAGGAGGCCACTGAAATATATAAAAGTTAAATCACAATCAGGATCATCCATAGAAAAACGTGGAACTGGACCAACAAAGAATCTTTGAATCTTCATTCAGCCTCGAGATAGAAAAATACACTGCAGCCTTACAAACGAAACCTACGATTAGAGAAGATGGCGATGTTTCAATTCATACCTAAAATTACAAAATTATGTTCTCTTTCTAGTCTCATACATGAGGACAGAACACACTTGAAAACCAAAATCTAAGAAATCATGAGAAGAAGTAGACAAAAGATCAAACAGAAAGGAACAAAGCAAGGGAGTAGAAAAGGAGCTTCATTCAGCAGGGGAGTAGGAAAGTAGTAATTTTTCCTACGAAAAACAAAATGAACCGGTAACGCCATCTTCCATAGAGGGCACGAGAATGGACCAGCCAAAAAAAATGTTTTGCCCAATAATCACAAAACCAAAGATCGAGCTTCAAGAAACCCTCGAATCCTTGCATGGATTGAGACAAAAGCAACCTCGAGACAACGGTGAAACGACTAATTCATAAAGAAGATCCACCGAAGCGAAGCGATCTAACCTGTCTGGGTGAAACGAGCACACCGCAATGACGGATCGAGCAGAGGAATCGTAGAGCTATGCCACAGATCTCATCTAAGGTTCTCTCCGCTCCCTCATTTGCTTTCCCCTTCGTCGACGCATGCGAGGTCTTCTCCAGATGGGATGATGGTGGGCACCTACCCGTCGTTCAGCCTATCCCATCAAATGAGAGGGTCAACATTGCTCCAGTGTCTTCGTGACCGGCGAAGGGGAGGTTGGTGCAACGCAGATGGCGCTGGTTCAGCTACGAGTGGGGAAAATAAAGTTATGCAGCTTCCAGGACGACGGCGGTGTGGTTGGACGAACAAGCAAGGGCTCCATGTGTTGATCCTGATCGGGAGAGGAAGGGGCGATCTAGGAAGGGGAAGAGGGAGATGAGGAGAGCAGCGGCGAGGAGGAAAGTGGTGGTGACGGCGCGATATAGGTTTAGGTTTGGAGGGAAGAGTGAATTGTTGTAAATTTTGGCTAAGTATTGGTGGAAAAATTATATTATTTTATTTTGGTTCATAGACATCGGGTTTTAAAAACCGCTGTTAAAATCGGTGTCTATTAACAAAAAAATGCGCTCATAGACATCGTCTAAAAAAACCGATGTCTATGAGCGAAAATCTGCGCTCATAAACATCGGTTTTTGGAAAAACTGGTGTAAAATACTTAGAGACATCGATTTTTGCTTAAAACCGTTGTTGTTCCACCGATGTCTATGAGGGTTTTTCTTGTAGTGATCCTATAAAGAATATCGCTAGTCACCCATGTTATCTAATCGCAAGTGCACAGTTATGTTGTCAAGTAATAAAAATATCAATTCATAGGGACTATTGATTAAACATTAGTCAAGTTTACAAAGCAAGTTATCTAGACGATCGAGGTCATGTGTGGTAATGAGAACAAGAGAGAAAGAGAGAGAGAGTTGAGAGAGCAAGAGGGAAAGGTTTGAGAGAGAGCTTAGAGCAGAGAAAGTCAGGGGAAGGTAAGCAGTCAAAGGGAGAAGTTGGATTGGGATGATTCTAGGATTTTAGCTTCACTACAATACTAGTTGATGTCCTATGTATTGTTCACCTCCTCATCTTCATGTTTACGCACTTGTAAGGATTCTAACCAAATTATTGGTATGGACCCATGAAGGTTACACCGAAATATTTATACAACTTTTAATGCTATCAAGTAAAAAGGTAACACTATAAATGTAATACTAGAAAGTCCGATTAAAGGAATACCTCTTATCACATGAGGGTCCCCAGTCATACAGTCTAAATTGCACAAATCATTTCCTAATATTAAATTGAAAAAACTCATTAAACTCTAATTAGCTAATCCTTTGTAGAGAATTGACTCCCTTTTCAATGTTATGATTCTAGAAAGTCTAGTTAAAGGGATACTCTCTTTCACTAAGGGACCCCTGGTCATATAATCTAGAGCATCTCCTTTATATGGTGACCAATCTTTCATATCCAATTGCACTTACAACACACATTCAATCAAATAAGTATAAGACATAAACATATCATAGAACAAAGAAATGACCAAATGCATAATTCACACATCAACATTACATTATAGTTACTTCCTACATCATAGAATCTGAAGATCTAACTCTATAACAATGGAAATGCAACCACAAGACAGAATATAACAATCTACAACTCAAATTGGAAAGAAAAGAGAAAGATTAGCGAGATGTTGTTGATGTCTTCAGATGGAATTCTAGCTCAGATGGCAGATGGATCATCAAAATCTACCTCAGAATGGATCTTGTGGGTTTCCTTGAAGGGAAAAGTCTTCTCTCACCTAAAAAAGGGGATCTCAATGCTCTTTTATAAGGCCATCACATAGGCTATTTGGACGCAACATGATCGTGTCTTTTTAGCATGGTCATGCCATGTGGCTTTCTATTTTGAGCCCTAAGAAGCGACACGGTTGTGCCTAGGAGGCACGACTGGACCATGTGGATTTCTATTTTGAGCCTTGGGAAGAAGCACTGTCGTGCCTGTGAGGCACGACTAGACCTTACGACTTTTTGTTTGAGACCTAGGGAAGAGGCACAATCATGCTTGAGAGGTAAGGTCATGCCTGGGAGGCACAACCTAATCGTGTGGCATTCTGGAACATCTGGGAGATACGGTCATACCTGTGAGGTATTGTTGACATTCCGCAAGTGACGGAAATATAGTAAGTAAATAAAAGATATCGTATCCACAGGAACTAGAATAACCACTAAAGATGTTTCAACACGAGTTAGCTAAGACAAAAGCAAAGTACAACTATGCAAAGTAAAACATAGAAACTAAAAAATAAGAAACAAGAATGAGGGTTATGATAAAGGTATGTTCTAGGAGTTTCAGTTTCTTTGTAAGATTATTCAATGTAAATGATCTACCAAATCTTATTCCTCAATTGTCCATCATTTGTAGGAGGTTGCTGGTTCCCTCTTACAATAGATAACCAGCCTAGGACTAAAATATATACCTAAATGTGATCAATTAGGAATGAATCTATGTTGTCCTTACACGGGCTTACCTGTCACGTGCGTCCCTCGGATAATCAACATAAGAATTCATCACTCCTCAACCGCATCAAGATACAAGATATAAACACATACAATCTATCCTACCCCCTTGAATAACCCTATTTCATCCTCAAGATCATCTCTCAAACGTCCTTACACAGGCTTGTTCCTTTCACGAACGTCCCTCGGAAAATCGAACGAGAAATAATCTCTACAAGGTATTCAAACATTCAATCAAGAATGGGCATTAGGTCCAAATCACAACATTCCATACAAGATCAAAGAGATACAAAGCAGAACAAAATCATTGAAATGAGAAATTGGCAAATCCACAAGAGTTTTACATCAAATCTTTATTACAAATACTCCCTCCATCCTAGAACAAGAGATCTAATCCATAGAATGAGGAAAGAAATCCGAAAATAAGAGGATTACAAGCATCTTGATCCCCAAATCCAAGAAAGAAAGGGAAGAAAGGCTTATCTACGATGAAGAATGGTCTTCGGATCCAATCCTTGCTCCCGGAGTCGAAACGTTGAAGATCTGCCCTCGAATAATCGAAAAATCCCTCCAAGAAGGTAGAGGAATGCCCAAATCTTGATTTCTTCCAAAGGGGAGAAGATCCCCTTTCAAATCTTGAAGAAGGCTTTATATAGAGGAGGGGTTTGGGCGCCACACGACCCCGAGACACGGTCGTGTGAAGCTCACACGACCTGTGCTACTCCCTTCTCTGCCTGTCTCACACGACCGTGTGTGAGACACAGCCATGGCCTGCTCTGCCACTGCTCCCCTTGCATGACCATGTAGATCTACACGGTCTGGGTGTTCTTGGCCTCTGGAAATGTTACACGGTCATGTATATCTACACGGCCATGCACTGCTTCAACTCTGGAGTGCTTGCAAGGTCATGTGGTGTACACGGCCTGGCTCCTGTTGGCTTCAAAACTTGGCACGACCGTGTGTGAATCACACGGCCATGACCAGTCCCCTTCCTGCTACAGCCACACGGGTGGTGATCCTCACACGGCCTGGGCAACCCCCTATGGTAGGCTCGTGTGGCACTCAAGGATGGTGCCTTCCTCCTTTGTAATTTTTGCCTCGGACATCATTTCTTCTCCAAAATCGACTCCTGTGTACAAAAAATGCACAAAAGAAGATCTTCGAAAAAAAAGAGTAAATATGCTAAAAGTAAAGCTGGAAGTACGAAAATGCATAGATAAAGCACGTGCAAAGTATGTGAATGTGCGTTAAAACATGCTAAACAAGAGTATACAATCTACGCACATCAGGTATGAACATGTGTTGGCTGAATAAGGCACAGTCGTGCCGATGAGGCATGACCTTGCTTTGTTGAATTCTCTCCAAGTTCGCTCTAATGTCCAATATGCTTCATTTTTGCTCCAAAAATATGTCTTGTCAGTCAAAATATGAAAAGATCATGTCTCCAAACTAATGGAGTAAAAGCAATAAAATCATAATGAAATAGGGTGTGATAATGTAAATCATGCTCATAAAATATAATTAAATGTATGACAAGCAATGTTTAGAAACAAGCATAATCTATGCATATCACACCCCAGACTCAAATATATACTTGTTCTCAAGCAAAAACTCACAATCTAGATTCATGTATAGAAATGGTGCATCATATTCCTTAGTGAATCAGTCTAATTCTATCATATAGTTATATTGATAAGTATGATACAAAATTGGTTGAGTATGATCTAAGTAGAAGTTCTCCATGTTTAGTGTCATGGGTGGTCTAACTTTTTCAAGTGTCATTTTCATAGCTTAGTTAAGTTGTCATCTAACAGTGTTCCTTATGCCTATGGTACAAGCACTTACCTATCACATGTATAGTTCATCCCTCTCGAAGTCTACACAAGGTCTTAAATGATTGCTCGGAATCAAGAGAAACATAACAATTATTTTCCCAATAACCTAACTCTGTCTCAAAAGAGTAACTTATTAGTTTCCACTCACAACAACTATTTTTATTATCCCTTATTTAATTTTTTTTTTATGCTTGTAAATGTAGCACTAGGACAAATATAGGGATTTTGATTTTTCTAAATGAATTAACGTGATCCAAGTTTATTTAGTAAACAAAATATAGTTGAGAGATCCCCTTAGAAGCAAAAGTAATAGTATGGTTTTATGAATCATGACTATTTTTAAAATTATCTACCACCAAAGTCAAGTATAATATGAAAAAAATTCTTAAACTAGGGCAACACTCAAGGTTTCATAGTAAAAATATTATTCACTTTATGCTATTATGGATAGAAAAAATAGAACAATAGGTATATTAACATATCAAATCACAGCATCATAAATATCTAGAATAAGTGTGCTAGCATTTTTACAATAAGGATAAACCATCAATGATATGATAACTGAAGCAACTAAAAATGCCACAAATGAAACATAACCAAATCAAAACAAATTGACAACTGAAATAGAACTAAATCATACCAAACAAAAGCAAACCAAGCTGAAACAAGCATATGTACATATGTTCAAAACCCCCTAAACTTAGACACTTCTTTGTCCCAATGAAAAAGAATCACTAAGATGGAGGAGGACAAGGAGGAAATCTAAGAATGCGGGGCAAGTTGCCAAGATGCTCGTAGTACTGATAAAGAGTAGTGACCTGTTGCCTCATCAAATCCATAAAACGTCTAAATTCCTCCTCGTTCTCCCACTCCCAATGTTGATGACCAAAGAAATCAAAAACATAGTCTCAGAACTGGTATGTCCTTCTAAAATGATCTCACACCTCCTAAAGTTGTTCTTCAGTCATAGCAAAATACCCCTCTAACAAGTGTCGATGGGTAGCATGCTCCTCATGAAGGGTATTCAATGAGGCATGGAAGTCAGAAAAGTAAAATCCAGAATGACCCATATCGCCATAAGCAAAAGAGTGTCTAGTTGGCTCGGGTCTATAGGAGGAGGGTTCCAGTCGATCAGTGGGAGAGGGGGTATATTCAAGTGCACTATCCTTAATGACCCAATTGAGGAGATTTTGAATTGTAGTATAGTCGGGGTTATATAGCAGAAAAGGGAATCCATTCTTCCTAAGAAAACCAAATTAATTCCTCTCCCGACAAATCATCTTCATCGTCAAGCAAGTGTCAAGATCAATCTTAGAATTACCATGTATAATTTCCATACCAAATAACTCATAACCCAAGTTTACAACTATGTGTGTAACAAACCTGCCAAATACAATAGTGCCCAAAGATACCTTATCAGATCTCGCTAGGTTATGAACAAAATGGAACCCCGAATCATAA
Source organism: Zingiber officinale (assembly GCF_018446385.1). Classification (NCBI taxonomy): domain Eukaryota; kingdom Viridiplantae; phylum Streptophyta; class Magnoliopsida; order Zingiberales; family Zingiberaceae; genus Zingiber; species Zingiber officinale. The sequence continues at coordinate 50,725,932 of NC_056004.1, forward strand.
TTGACCTTATTCAACATGGTCCAAAAGAAATAAAGTATATTTTCTGCACAACATGTTTACTATCACCATGATAAAAAATAGCCTTGCTTATAACACGGTGGAGGTAACAGAAAACTAGGTTTTGAAGGGATGAGGCCTTGGAAAGAGAAGAGGCATAGGATTCCTCCACATCTGCAATTTTAGTCCAAAAATCATTATTATTAAAAGAACTATGAAACCTACGAAACTCCTCAATGGGCAAACCAAAATAAGTATTAAAGTCGTAAAGAGACCACTCATAATCATGATTCAATAAATGAAAACTAATCTTCCCCTCATCATCACAATCAGAGGTGATATTGGTCTCAATTGAGCTTAAGAATTCTAGGGTGACTCTAGGGTAGGTTGGATAGCGGAGACTCATTAAAACATTTCAAGTTATGTTGTTTATCATCTAATCCATATCATCCCTAATTGCTAAGATATCCATAGTATAATTATTAAGATAACATATACATACAATTTTTTAAGTAATAAGAGAATCAAAATAGGACTGGTCTTTATCATTGAGAAAGATAATTCCATAAAATATTTCACTACGTTCATCGTGTGCCTAGCACTTTCCTTTGTCGGTGACTTTTCCTTTGCCGTTGTCATCTCCTCCACTAAATCCACTTCTCACAAGTCAAAAGGGGTAATCGATTGGTAGAAGAGGAGAGAATCAAGAAAAGAAAATTGAGTTATGGAGAGGTGTTGGTTGCTTGAGATGGGAGAGAAAGCAAGGGAAAAGAGTATCCTTGCTTGAGATCTTGTATCCAATTTAGACTAAGATTAAGAGAGATTTTGAGGGAAATCTTAAAGAGGGGAGTTGGGAGATGGAGAAGAGACTTTCTTAGAGAGCTTTTGAGAAGAAGTGAAGAGGAAGGAAGCTGATATCTTACTTTGGAATAGAGAGATCTAAGGTAAGGAGGAGAAAGTGGAAGAAGAGAGAAGAAAAGGGCATACGACTATGTGGATGTAAGACACTATTGGTACCCCGTGGTAATTTTGATGTGATCAACCAAGTTAGGTTAGGTCCTGTTGGTATTTAACCTTTATGTCTAAGTGTCCAGGAGCTTAAGAGCACAGGAAGTCGAGCGAGAGATGCAACTAGTGAGAAGGACGTCACGGGAGAGAGCCGACAGGCTCGATGCATCCCAGAGACAAGATGCTGCGGAAGAGTACACGGGCAGACGAGAATGACGCGCGCTGAGGTCCGAGGGACAAGAAGCCGAGAGAAAGACTAGTCGAGGAGAAGGTCAGAAAATGAGTTCGGGTGAGCCCTATGTCGGTTGGCCAAAATCACCCAAGCGATTGGAGCACCCTCAATGGAGTTAAAGGCACCTCCGCGCCTTTCAGTAGGAAGGTGCCTTCAATAGGATTGAAGGTGCTTCAACCCGCCATGGAAGGTGCCTTCAACCCTGTTGAAAGCGCCTTAGAATGGGAAAAAGTGAATGTTGGCAAGGATAAAACTTTATCCCCGCTTGCCTCGCTGGATGCGCCTTCCACCTTGTTGGAAGCACCTTCCAGCCTTGGATAAGGTTTACTGGGGGCTATAAAAAGACTCCTGAACCTAGGAAATAGATCAACAACTCCTGTATTAATTTCCTAGCCACTTTCTAAGCTTCCAAACCTACCTGGTCCAACAAGTGGTATCAGATCCCAACAGCTTCAGGACGATTAACTGTCGAACGAAACACACGAGATGGCCTGATTGAGCATCTACCCACCAAAATTTGAGAGGGAATTCATGAGATGGAAAAAAGAATGGAGATATTTTTTTAAGACAGATTTTGATTTACTTTTAATAATGGAATTTAGTTTTATAGCATTCGAGGGCAAAGAAAAATATCAATGGATGAAGAAGGAGCAAGCCAACTTTGTGGCAAACTGCAAAGCAGAGTTTCATCTGCTGAGCATATTACCGCCACAAGAAGTCAACCGGATAAGAACCTATGAGTCTGCCAAGGAGCTCTGGGAGAGATTTTTGGAACTACATGATGTACGTAGATTATATACACTTTTATGCATGTTTTGACACACATCTACTTATATATCATAAGCATAATCTATGTTTATTGTACCCTATTTTATTATAATATCATATTTCTACTCCTTTTATTCGGAGATATACTCTTTACTTGTTTTGATTGATATAATGTGATTTGGAGCAAAAACAGAGCTTAAATGGAGTCTAGAGCTTTCAAAATGTCTGGACTGTGTAGAACTCACACGAGCATGCGAAAATCAAGTTTTTCCCATGTTCTGGTTTTATGGAATTCACACGGCTATGTGGAGGCCAAAAGGAGGTCGTGTGGAGGTCGTGTGCAATCCACACGGCGGTGTGAAGGTCGTGTGAAATTTTCAACAATGCAGACCAAAACTAAAATAGTCATAACTTTGTGCTCGGTTGGAATTATGGGTTGTTCTTTATATCAAAATGTAGATAACTTCAAGATCTACAACTTTTATGAAGACTTCCACTAAAGAAAACCCCAATCTTGATGGTCTAAAAGACGTTGCAATGAGATATAGTCATGCCAAGGGCCATGCAAGGGGTGTGTGAAATCCATACGGTCGTGTCAATCCACATGGGTAGTGTGGAAGTTCTAAAGAAGAAGAAGACTTTGGCTGTGTGAACCATACGCCCGTGTCACATTTCCAGAGAAGAAGAAGACTTTGGCCATGTGGACCACACAGAAGTGCCACCGGACCATAGCCAAGACAGCACATGGCCGTGTGGATTCATACGGCCATGTCACGGCCAGTGCAAGGGTTGTGCCTGTTGGGTTTTTCGGGCCGCGAAAACCGCATTTTCGCGTCGCGGAAACCCCGAATCACCCATGCCACTGGATCTCGTGCGAAGGATAGATTTCAACAGATTTAAATACGAGTACGAGTTTACTAAAACTTAGATCTACTCCTAGATCTACATGGAAGAGATCTATACCTTGAAGCGTGCCCTCGCAAATCCCGCTCGTCCAACGGTACACCGGATCTCGAAGTTGTCAACGTAGACAACTCTCTAGTGATATCCACATGAACAAGAAGTGTTCTCTAACACTCAAGAATGGAGAAGAGAGCACCACAAGTGTGCTAGCACTTCTTGGGCTCTCGGGTAGGATTTGAAAGGAAGAAAAGAAGAGGATGCAAAAAGAATCTCATACACTCAAGAAGTAGTATCCTCCTTTGTGACCTTCACTCTTCCTTATTCTCTTGGAACTCACTCAACCACCTTCTCTTTCCATGAAAACTCTCGACAACAGCAAGCAAAGAGGAGGAAGAAGCTAGGAAGAAGGAGAAGCAATTACCATTCATCAATTACCACCAAATGAAAACCCCTTCCACCCTTTAGTGTGGTCGGCCACACACATAACTCCCTCATTTAATGTGGCCGGCCACATTAAATGGAATGGGAGGTGTAACCTCCATGAGGTGGCATACCTCATGAGGTGGAGATGATGTGGCAAGGTTAGTCATGCCATGTAGGATGAGTCAACCTTCATGATGTGGCAATGCATCAAGTCAAACTTGATGTTTCAACTTCCATTTGGTCAAGTCAAAATTGACCAATTCTCTTCCTTGTTGAGTTAAATCCAACCTTTGATTCAAGTCAATTTTAATTTAATGAATCTCAATTCATTAATATAAATTGACTCAATGAATCAAATTTAAATTAGACTCATTCAACAATTGAATCTAATTGAGTCTAACTCAATAAGTCTAATTTGAATCCAATCTTTGGTGCATCATATGAACATAATCCAATTGGTTCATCATATGAACCTAATCTCCATCCACTTGCTCTTTGTGTGTGACCCAATAGGTTCTTGTAACATTGGCAATGTTTCTAAACTCCTTTAGAAACATAAGCAATGAGCGGCATCTAGCAATACACCATTGCTACCCAAGTTACAAGAATGTTGAGATCCAACATCACCTTGTGACTACTAATTGTGACTCCTCACAATATGTGACATTGTCCTTCTATCCTAGACATCTAGATTGATCAATGTGAGGCATAGACCGTGTCATCCTCTAATCAATCTAAATCTTGAACTCCAAATAGACTCACTCGATCAAATGAGCTCAACATCTCATGTTGACTCATTTGGGCATGGTCATGCACTTCGTGGTCTAACTATATCAAGAATACCGATGTCGCTCCCGTCATATGGGAGGGATAGATCCCATCTACATCACTCACATCCCTCTACATAATTCGTTATATACCCAGTAATCGCCTTTGTAGTCCACCCAGTTACGGGTGACGTTTGACGAAACCAAAGTACATAACTCCTTATGTAGAGAACCATGGTGACTTCAGGTCTAAGGACCAATAGTCATACTAATAGTCACATGAGAAAGTATATGATACTCATATAACGATCCATGATACTTTCTCATGGCGGGTCATTCAGTATACATTCTCCAATGCATACCCATTTGTCAACTTGATATCTCCATATCCATGACTTGTGAGATCAAGTCATCGAGTTGACATACATGCTAGTCTTATTGCATTAACATTGTCCCTGAATGTTAATACTCTACTAGGAAGGATTTAGAGTAGTGTTCCCTATATCATCTCACTATCGATTCAACCAATCGATTGATATAGGTAAGAACCTTCTACTCAAGGACGTTATTATACTTAGTTTATTTGGCACCAATACAAGTAAGTATAATAACCAAACAAATGCCTTTATTAATATAAGAATATGATACAATAAGTCTATAATACAATCATCAAATGATTGGCTCTAGGGCTCTAGCTAACAGTGCCAAGTGCTATAAAAGGGGGTTTCTCTCCTTTTTCAATCATCTTGGATCTTGGGGAAGGGTTCTCCCCCTTAGGGGAGCCCTAAGCTTCATCCTCGTCAATCTCCATCAATCCGTCCTCTTCCAGAGCAAGGGAACATATTCAAGAATGTTACGCTTCAAGGATAAGCTTTCTACTCTCTTTATCTCCATATTTTGAGATGTAGTTTGCTTCTTTTCTTGTCTTTGGTTGTAAATTCCCTTGCAATGGAGTAAATCTCTAGATCTAGGATGTAGAAAGTACTTGTGATGTGATGTGGTGTATGAACTATGTATTTGGATATTTTCTTATGCAATGAAGTGTTTATTATCATGTTCTATGTGTCTAGTGCCTTGTATGCGTTTGATGAAATGTGTGTGAGGGCAATTCATGTGGATGTAGGGTTTTGACCCCCATGTAGAAGAAGAGTCTTGGATTGTAAGACCAAGGGACCTTGTGACAGAAGGTATCCCTTACTTTTTATGGTGTTTCCTTGAAACGGAGATCGATTCCCTACAAGGGAAACTAATTAGAGTTTAGAGGGTTCTCCAAAATTAATATTAAAAAGTGACTTGTGTAATCTAGGAATGTATGACTGGGGGGCCCTGTGACAGAGGGTAACCCTTTAACCGAATTTTCTAGGTTGTCTCTTCTACTTAATTGCATTAATCTACCGTTAGGAAGTAAATCGGATAACTTTAGGAACGTATAACTTGGGGGCCCTGTGATAGAGGGTAACCCTTTAACTGAACTTTCTAGAGTTGCTTCTTTACTTAATCACGTTAGGACTTGGGTAGACTCTTCGGTGCGATCTATGCGAGGTTGTGCCGAACTCTAGTTAGAAGCCTACACGAGTATAAGCATGGAGTTAGATAGATGAATAATGCATAGGGACATTAACTAACATCATAACGAAATCGAAATCCTAGCATATATCCATCCCCAAATCCAACTTCACTCTCTTATTTCTTCTCTCTCCTTCTCCTTAACCTTTCTCATACTTACTCTCTTTCTCAACCAACCCTTCATTAGTCTAGATAATTCACTGTGTGAAGTTAACTAGTGTTTAATCAACAGTCTCTGTGGGTTTGATATCTTTATATTACTGACGATGAAACTGTGCACTTGTAGTATCGTAATAAAGTTTTTGACGCCGTTGCTGGGGACGATTTTTGATTAACATTAATTGATTAGTATATGAGTTATTTTAGACATTTTTCTTTTTCTTTTTCTTTTTACATTTTCTTTCTAGTTTTTATTATGCATTTTCTTTCTAATCTTTAATTCAGCATTTTTAGTTTTTCTTATAATTTTTTTAGATACTTGAGCACTAACATGTCAAGCAGGCCCTTAAGAGAATTTTTCATACCCATGAATGCAAGAGCAATATCTCCCATTGATAAAAATCATGACTCAGAAGATGATCAATTTGAATTCTTTTGTGGAGTGTGTGGAAGCACGTCTCATCCAACTGCTATTTGCCACTTTTTCCAAAAAATTGCAATTACTCCAGAACTTTAGTATTTGATTCAACCTCAACATCAAGATACATATGAGCAAGTTCTTGATACTTATGACTATGATTGGGGAGATTATCAAATTCAAAACCTTCAACCCCAGATAATTCCAGAGCGGAGTCAGTAGTCACTATCTCAGAGTAGATCTTTGATCCGCCTCAATATTACAATCAATTTTGGATGGATCATCAAAATTTAGACTACAACTACATACAAAATGTTGAGCATACTTCCCAAGTAAATTAGAGTTCATCAGAGTTTCAGGATGATTCATCATTAGATAGACCACATCATTCACAATTAGATGAGCTAGCTATTTGGGAGGACTCCCAAAATCCAAATACTCCTACTCCTAGTCAAATGAAGACCACAACACAAGATTCTGAAGAGATAATGGTGCAACGAGGGATCCTAGCTCTGCGGTTATTGAAACAAATTTCTAATAATGTTGTTCCTTTTGTTGATAATTTTAATGTTAGTAGACTCTTCACTACCTATGATAATGATGGGATGGATAAAAGTGTAGGGACATATATTATGGAGGAAATGTCCTAAGGATCACCTCCTTTGGTTGCACAACCAATTGATACAATAGAATTTGTAAGAATGGAATTGGTTGATGATAAATGTGTATGGACTTGTGCAATAGAAGCAAAACCCAAGAATCACCACTTTTAGAGACACTTCCACCTAAGCCAGAGCCAGTACTTTATTCTGAAGAAGTCACATCCACAAATTTAGAACTTTCAGATGTATCTCAACAATGTAAGGTTAGTATTTCTAGTAATCTTTTAGAAAATTTCATAGAGGTACCTATGATTGATTTTGTTGGTTGTGATTCCATTTCTGATAACTGCCTAACTAAACTTGATATGGTTCTAGTTCTTACTTATATAACATGCTTGTGGGAGATTTGTTTTTTTTTTTTGAGTGTATAGGTTTTCAAGAGGCCAATAATTGGAAGCTCACTTTGAATCATCTTCGACCACCTGAAAGAAATTCCAAGAAGATGAATATATTGGTCTTATAACATCAACTCTCTTCATAACAAATTGGGTAATTGGAAGAAAAGTTTGGAAGTATTCTACTCCGACCATAGCTTGATTTCGATGAGCCAAATAAGGGGTCGAGCTTATGACCTTAAACAAGCACTTCTTGGGAGGCAACCCAAGTTCAATCTTATTTTTATTCATGTTTTGAGTTCCTTTCTAGTTTCATTTCTTTCCTCATAATAAGATCATATCCTCTACTTAATTTTTCTTGTCTATCTTCTTTTTATAGGATTCAATGTTATGGAAGAGTGCAGAATTTTTCTTGTCTATCTTCTTTTTATAGGATTCAATGTTGTGGAAGAGTGTAACTCATAGATAGAGAAGTATCTTCAGAACATGAATGCCTCAACCATTTTGAGTTTATCACTTGGTAACTTCTATAACTTCAAAAATCTCCTCCGTATTTCATTTCTAGTTTTCATTAGGACAATGAAAAGTTTAAGTCTAGGAGGATATTTAGGTTTAGTGTAGTGTTTGTCATATTCCTTAGTTTTTGCACATTTCTTGTTGCATAATAAAAATTTTTCTAGTTGCATCATTCATCACATCATGATTGCTTGTTTCTTAATGCAAAATATTAGCACGTTTATTCTAGATTTTATGTGGTTTATGGATTACTTATAGTGCTAGTATGTTTAGTAATCTATCTTTTTTATTTATGATAGCATGAAGTGAATAATGTTTTTACTATAAGAGTTTAAGTATTGGCCTTGTTTTAGGATCTCCTACACCTTACTTAGTTTTGATGGTAGATAACTCTAAAAATAGTCATGATTCATAGAACTTGATTAGTACTAGTGTTTTTATGGTGACTTCTTAAACTGTATTTTGGTTACTGGATAAGGCTCGAATCATGTCAACTCATTTGGAAAAATCAAAATATCCCAATATTTGCATTTATTTACATTTGTGTTCAAGTATTGCATCTTGTAATCGCTTGGAAAAAAAATGATGATGAAAAAAATGAATGAATAAGGAATATAAAAAATAGTTGTTGTGAGTTGAAACTAGCAAGTTTCCCCCTTTAAGACTGAGTTAGGTTACTAGGGAAATAACTGCTATGTTTCTCTTGATATCGAGCACACCTTTGAGACTATGGGTAGATTGAGGAGGATGAACCAAGCGTGTGGTAGGTAAGTGTCTATCGCAAGAAGCATAAGGAACACAGTTTTATGACGACTTGACTAGGCTTAGGGATTGATACTTGACAAATTTAGGTCACTATTGCACTGAGCATGGAGAACTACTACTTAGGTTGTACTCAAACAACTTTTGTATCTTGCTCACCAATAAAATTATTTGATAGGATTAGATTGACTTACTAGAGATTATATGCACTATTTAACCACATGAGTTTAGATGCAATTTTTGCTTGAGGATAAGCAAATGTTTAAGTCTCGGGGTTGATGTGCATAGATTATATACACTTTTATGCATGTTTTGACACACATCTACTTGTATTTCATGAGCATAATCTATATTTATTGCACTCTATTTTATTATAATATCATATTTCTACTCCTTTTGTTCAGAGATCTACTCTTTGCTTATTTTGATTGATAGGACGCGATTTAGAGCAAAAACGGAGCTTAAATGGAGTCTAGAGCTTCCAAAGTGTCTGGACCATGTAGAACTCACACGGGCATGTGAAAATTAAGTTTTTCCCATGTTCTGGAGGTGTGGAGGTCGTGTAGAGGCCGTGTGCAATCCACACGACCGTGTGAATTTTTTTGCACTGCATATCAAAACTAAAATGGTCATAATTTTGTGCTCGATTGGAGTTATGGGTTATTCTTTATATAAAAAAATGTAGATAACTTCAAGATCTACAACTTTGCTGAAGACTTCAACTAAAGAAAACTCCATCTTGATGATCTAAAAGATGTTGTAATGAGACATAACCATGCAGAGTCATGCTAAGGGTCATGCAAGGGGTGTGTGAAATCCACATGGTCGTGTCAATCCACATGGGCAATGTGGAAGTTCCAGAGAAGAAGAAGACTTTGGCCGTGTGGACCACACAGCAGTGCCACAGGACCAGAGCCAAGACAGCACATGGCCGTGTGGATTCACACGGCCATGTCACGGCCAGTGCAAGGGTTGTGCCAAGTGCTATAAAAGGGGGTTTCTCCCCTTTTTCAATCATCTTAGATCTTGGGGAAGGGCTATGCTTCATCCTTGTCGATCTCCACCGATCTGTCCTCCTCCGGAGCAAGGGAACATATTCAAGAATGCTACGCTTCAAGGATAAGCTTTCTACTCTCTTTATCTCCATGTTTTGAGATGTAGTTTGCTTCTTTTTTCATCTTTGGTTGTAGATTCCCTTGTAATGGAGTAGATCTCTAGATCTAGGATGTAGAAAGTACTTGTGATGTGATGTGGTGTATGAACTATGTATTTGGATATTTTTCTATGCAATGAAGTGTTTATTATCATATTTTGTGTATTGTGCCTTATATGTGTTTGACAAAATGTGTATGAGGGCAATTCATGTAGATGTAGGGTTTTGATCCCCATGTAGAAGAAGAGCCTTGGATTGTAAGACCATGGGACCTTGTGACAAAAAGTATCCCTTACTTTCTATGGCATTTCCTTGAAATGGAGATCGATTCCCTACAAGGGAAACTAATTAGAGTTTAGAAGGTTCTCCCAAATTAATATTAGAAAGTGACTTGTGTAATCTAGGAACGTATGACTAGGGGGGCCTATGACAGAGGGTAACCCTTTAACCGAACTTCCTAGGTTGCCTCTTCTACTTAATTACATTAATCTACCATTAGAAAGTAAATCGGATAACTCTAGGAACATATGACCAGGGGCCCTGTGGCAGAGGGTAACCCTTTAACCAGACTTTCTAGAGTTGCTTCTTTACTTAATGGTGTTAGGGCTTGGGTAGACTCTTTGGTGTGATCTGTACGAGGTTGTGCCGAACTCTAGTTAGAAGTCCTACACGAGTATAAGCATGGAGTTAGGTAGATGAACAATGCATAGGGACATTAACTAGCATCATAACGAAACTGAAATCCTAGCATATATCCATCCCCAAATCCAACTTCACTCTCTTATTTCTTCTCTCTCCTTCTCCTTAACCTTTCTCATACTTACTCTCTTTCTCAACCAACCCTTCATTTGTCTAGATAATTCACCGTGCAAACTTAACTAGTGTTTAATCAACAGTCCCTATGGGTTTGATATCTTTTTATTATTGACGATGAAACCATGCACTTGCGGTATCATAACACTACACGAAGGAACCTCGAAGGCAAAACTCGCGAGACGGGATCTACTTCGCAACCAAATCAACAATCTTTGATTAGAGGAAGATGAAATTGTTGCACACCTTCACTCAAGGATCAAGGAGCTCATCACTAAACTCACGAATCTTAGAGAAAAGGTAAGCAACTGAGATTCGCTAAGGTACGTATTTAATGCATTCCCTAAAAATACTGAATGAATATCATTAGTAGATGCCTATTATATATCTAAGAATCTAGAATCTAGTACTTTAGAAGAATTATTTTCAAATTTTGAAGTTCATGAAACAAGATGTGTAGATCTGAAGAAAGAGTCAAAACAAAACATTGCCCTAAAGGCAAAGATGGATAAACAAGATTCAAAATCTTCTCTTGATGATAATGAAACTACACTGATGGTACGTAAATTTAAAAAGTTATTTAAAACTAAAAGATTTAATCAAGTGCAAGGTAAAAGAAGAAGGAGCATAAGATGTTACCACTGTGATGAAGAAGGGAACATGAAAGATAACTGCCCTAAATTGAAAGACAAGGACAAGAGCAAGAACAAGAAGCCGACCCAAACAACCAAGTACAAGAATCTAAAGGTGGCATGGGATAAACCGTTGTCCAAATCGGAAATTGAAATCATCACCGAACTTGCTTTAGTGGCAAGTCATCAAGAAGTCGAAGACGAAGCAAGCTCATTCAAAATGAGCATTGAGAGCATCGATGAAGGGGGAGCGACATCAGAAGAAAGCATTACTTCAGGGGGAGCTTCAAATTACAAGATCAACAAGGTAAGTTAGGTACGGTATCTTCCTCCTCATAAATTATTTTAGTTTGTTAAATTATTAACAAAGCATTGTTGTATGTTAGAAAAAGAAAATAAAGAATTAAAATAATTCTTAGCTACTACTTGTTGATTAGAGGACTTCGATAAAATTAAAATTGAGAATGAAAAATTACAAGAAAAATAGAAATTTTGAAAAATTGTGCATGCTCAAATATTCAACATATTAGAAAATACAATAGATTAAATTGGTACCTAAAATACCATAAGGGATAAATTAGGAAAATCTCACAGAAATACATTCCTAAAAAAATTTTAATTAACCTAGTAGGAAGGAACCTATATTGGGTTCCAAAATCATATTTGGATTGATTTTTTTTAATTAGGACTTTTAAAGAGAAAATTAAATGTTTAATTTCTTTAAGAGATTTTGTCTAGAAAGTGGTTGTTGCTCCAATAACCAAGAAGACCTAGTATCTCACCACAGTCTGGAAGTCAATTATTGAAATGAATGTTTAATTGACAAACTGATAAGTATGTAATAATAATTAAATAATGCTTTTAATATTTGTCAAAAACATTATTAGAAATCACTTAGAAATTATTTATCTCATAAAATTTAAAATTTTAAAAAGAGTTAGAAAATTTTTTAAAGTAATTTCTTAAGCAAATTTTTTTGATTTAACTTGTTTTCAATTTTTTCTCTTAACTCAAAATTTTTTTCAGGCTTAAGCTTTAAAATTTTTTTTACAATCTTCCTTAGACTTTTTAACTTTGCTAATTTTTTAAAGTTCCTTATTTAATGTGATCAAATGGGGAGAAGGGAAGATTAAGTCTAGGGGGAAGGTAGTAATTTAATTTTTGTATATTTTTTAGATACTTCCTTATGTTTATTTACACTAACATAACTTGGGTTTCATCACATCAAAAAGGGGGAGATTGTTGGTACCCCGTGGTAGTTTTGATGTGATCAATCAAGTCAGGTTAAGTCCTATTGATATTTAACCTTTGTGTCTAAGTGTGCAGGAGTTTAGGAGCACAGGAAGTTGAGCGAGAGACGCAACTAGCGAGAAGGACAGCACGGGAGAGAGACTGAAGGATCCAAAAAGTGCAATAGAGGGGAGGGGGTGAATATCGTGCATTTAAAAATTCTTTTCTTTTTCAACTTTAAATCAAAGTAGTGCAGCGGAAAGTAAAGAACCATTTCGGTTACTTGGTTTGGAGCTTACGTCGACTCCTACTCCAAGGTTCGCGATCCTTGACTACACCGTTGGGTAATCCACTAAACTCTTCTTTCCAAAACCTCTGGAAAGAAGAAATTCGTACAATGAAATGATTAAGATAGTAACAGCCTCCTATCTTACTTGAAATTAAGTATAATGTAAGCAATATAAAATTATACCGACAGTAGATGAAAGCTGAAGCTCAGTCGGCACTTGATTGAAGTAGTAGCTTGCTTGAAGACGAAGCGCAAAGTAGTAGTACGAGCAGCTTTGCACAGAGATGAAGTGGTGAATGGATTCATTACTGAGCCTCGAGTTCTTTTTATAAGAATGGTCAACATTTGGTCGACCGATCCTTGGGTTCGATCGACCAAACCCGCTCCCTTCCTTCTTCACTGAGACTCGCTGAGATATGATCTTCGAGTATTAACTAATCTTTAATAGTTCGGTCGCTGAGACTCCCTTCCTTTCAGGAACATGACCTCACTATCGCTCCTCCAGTTGCATACCTCAACTTACCTGTCAAACATTGGTCCGCTAGAACTGTTTAGACTTTGCCTGTTCAATGTCTGATCGCCTGATCCACTAAGACTTTTCCTACAATACTACATTAGCCAATAGCAATAATAGCAATACAAAATACTATGGTAAACATAAACTTATATTTATCGAGATCAGCTGGTTCGGTCGACCGCGTGCGGTCGATCAGAAACCATTTGATCAACCTTGCTTGAAGTTCACTCCTCCAAGACTTCTTGTTACCTAAGGTTATCTCCCCCTAGAATTTTCTCCATCTGGTTTCACTCACCAGAACCTAAGATTACCACCCCTAGGGGTTTCTCCACCTAGCTTCACTCACCAAGACTCAGTATTCGGCTATCCAGGGATCAGGTCCTCCAGACCTATCGAATCCACTTGACTTCTATAATCTACTGAGATTTCCCTTGTTTAGCCTGCAACTATGACTTCCCTTGCCTAACCGCAATTAGGACTAGTCACTCGGTTGACTTCTCACCTTTACCTAGCCATGACTAGGACTTCTCATGATCAAGCTCCATTAAACATATTTGTTGGACATTAAAACCTTGGAAGTCGATTGCACCAACAGAGCCGACAACTCGGTACGTCTGAGGGATGAGGTGTTGTGGAAGAGTATATCGGAGGATGAGAAGGACGCGTGCAGTGATCTAAGGGACAAGAAGTTGGGAGGAAGACTGCTTGAGGAGAAGGCTAGAGAATGGGCTCGGGTGAGCCCTATATTGGTTGGACAAAATCACTCAAGCGATCAGAGCAGCAAGAGAGCTGAAAGGGAGCTACAGAGCTACTAGAGGTGCCCTCAATGGAGTTAAAGGCACCTCCGCTCCTTTCAGTGGGAAGGCGCCTTCAACAGGGTTGAAGGTGATTCAACTCACCATGGAAGGCGCCTTCAACCCTGTTGAAAGCACCTTAGATTGGGCAAAAGTGAACATTGGTGAGGATAAAACTTTATCCTCGCTTGCCTCGTTGGAGGCGCCTTCTAGCCCTGGATAAGGTTTACCAATGGCTATAAAAAGACCTCTGGACCTAGGAAATAGATCAACAACTCCTGTATTCATTTCCTAACTACTTTTTGAGCTTCTAACGAGTGTAAGAGGCTTATCTGCCTTCAAAGAAGGAGACTTTTAGTGCTTTACTTGCCTTGGATTAACAACCATTAGGTTGTAACCAAGTAACTCTTTTGGTCTCTTCTTTTTAAGTTGTTCATTTATTCTATTTTAATTACATTACTAATCTGAGTTAAAAGATCAGGAAAGGTTTTGTTTTATTTCTTAACAGGTAATTCACCCCCTCTTACCGACCTACCTGGGCCATCAGACACGACCCATGCTATAGGGTTTTAACCCCCTAGATTCATGTCACACTATCGTGTCAAAAGACACGATCACTTCGTGAGAGCCTCTAGATATATATTGTTTAAATGTCTTTTGACACGTGATCTTGTCCAGGCGCTGAGTTGACAGACGCTGGGGACGTGGCGCTCTTGTTGACTGCGTGTGAACCTTCGACTGGTGTGGGCCTTCGGTGAGAACCTGCAAACACAAAACCAAGCCGGGAAGAGGTTCCCGGCGACGGCCCTCCGACGCTCAAGTCAGCTCCAGCGAGAAGAGATCGAGGCAAAATAACGAGCGTGAAGACTAGCTACGGTAGATGAGAATGCATACCTCCGTCGAAGCCTGGGGTCTTTATATAAGACCCCTGGGAGGCGCGTGCACGCTTCTCGAGGCGTGTGCACTTCCCAAGACATACCTCAAAATGGATGTGTCAGAAAAGTACGTCTAGCGCCATACCGCAACTGTCTGAGCATATCTCCACCGTACGATTCTCTGTCCGGTCCCGCCGCCGACCATGCTGTTCGTCGGTGGCACACATCTCGAGAAGGATATCACCAGTTGTTCCCTTCGTCCTCTTCTGCGCCTTTTGTTTGTTACTAGTCTGAATGGGAGAGATGCTTGGACTCACTGCCGTCCGGGAAGGGACATGTACTGGACCGAGCGTGGAAGAGACGCTCGGCCCGTCGGTCACCCGATAGTTTGGTGAACATCATGGCTGAGCCGAGCGGGTCATCCGTTCGGATGAGAGCGATTGGCGCAGTCTTCTGAACAAAAGGAGTTCTGCTTGGCTTGTGAGTGTCGGAAACTCGGCATAACGGCCGAGCTGTCAAAGCGCCAGCTCGGGCGCTACTCGCGTCGATCGCTCAGATAGGTTAACTTTGACTACGGCCGCCACAGGGCCGTTGACCATCATCCGGGCGGGCCCCCTTCCTTACCACCGGATCACGTGCCTCCCCCTTAAGTCTAGTGGAAGGAGGCTGTAGGTCCGACTGACTGGACTAGTATGTCAACACAGGGTCGACCAGTCAGAGATGCCGAGCGGCCATAACATTACCTCATACCGCCAAACGGAAGCGTGTCCGCTATCACTTGGCAGAATTTTTACTGATTGGTATGCCTATCTGAAGATGGTTAGCGATGACCTGCCTCAGTTCTCCTCGGAATGCTCACAAATCCCGTTCATCATGGCAGAGCATGTGATCACGCCTTCATAATGGCGTTCATTAAATGCCCTCCTATGATTGACAGTCACGTGGCACCGTCGCTGTCATCGCACGCACGAGGCGACAAGCTCGATGTGACCTTTGGCGGTTTGAATTCAACGGTGTGATTTGCGCCTTGGGGCCTGCGACCTAGATCGAACGGCTCCGCTCGGCCGAACCTCTCTTTTATAAAGTCGAAGCGTTGTTCCTGTTTCATTTCGCAGTCTTCGCATTTTGGTGCTCCAGCTACTCGGTGCTCATCACTCCGTTGACGATTTGCGATTAGGGCTCCGTTAATTCACGCTTTCCTTCCCTCCTCCGAGTAAGGCCATTGTTCCTTCTTGTCTTTGCCTTTGTTTCTCTCGCCTTTTTGAGCTTTTGGTGTTTCCCTGTCATCTTTTTCGTTGACCTCCCTATATTCTTGCTTTCTCCACTGTTCCGGCGATGGCGAGTTCGTCACAACCGTCTGACCCTACTCCCGACCTCTGGTATACTACCATGGAGAGCCGGTTTGATGCAGGTGACGCGGTGAGCCTCGTCCGCACCTTCGAACTTCCCCCTGACCATAAATTAGTATTAGCTACTTCGTCCGACCGGCCTCATGATCCGCCGACCGACACTACTTGTTTCTTCAGAGACCAGTTCGTGGTTGGTCTGCGCTTTCCCATACATTCGTTCATCATTGAAGTATGCAATTATTTTCGCCTCCCGCTCGGCCAACTCATTCCAAACTCGTTTAGGTTGTTGTGCGGCGTGGTTGTCTTATTTAGGCTGCACGGCATCCCTTTAGTTCCCAAGGTTTTCCATTACTTCTACTATCCCAAACAATCCGAGTGGGGTACTTTCCTTTTCCAGTCTCGGATCGGCCTTGTCTTCTTCGACAAAATGTCCACCTCTCATAAACACTGCAAAGAATACTTTTTCTTTCTGCGTTTGCCCGAATCGCCGCCTTTCCGAACCAAATGGCAGACTGTCGTACCCACTCCACCAGAGCTCGGTAAATACAAGAGCCAGCCGACCTACCTTCACGCAGCCAACCTGCTGGTCGGCCAAAAGTTCAACATCCACAAACTGCTATGTGAGGGTGTGTTATACATATTCGGGCTAAGCCCGATCCGCTCAAAACTTCCGAGCAGCATGGGTAAGAGCTTTCTCGATCCTCTTTTCCTTTTAATCTAACTGATTTGTTTTTCCTTTTTGCAGCTGACATCATGATGTGCGCTCGCGCTACCGAGCGGATGAGGTTGAGGGCCGTCGAGATTGAAGCGGCGGCTGCTAAGGAGATGGCCGACCTTAGCATCGCGCCGGTCGGCTCACACGAATGTGAGAGCGGCGAGGCATCTGCTATTATCGGTGGATCAGCCGCTCGGGTCTCTGCCACAGAAGCGGTGGGTGATGCTACTTCGTCCGCTAGACACCCCTCTACTCCAGACGAGGACGTGGAGCACTCGACCGAGGATGTTCCTTTGATGATCCGCAAACGCCGTCGGACGGAGATACCTGCCCGTTCGGCAACACCTGAGGAGCAGATGTCTGAGTAGGTTGGTGCTCCTTCCGCAGGGGTTGACTTGGCTTCGGCTTCTATTGAAGCAATTTCCTCATATCGAACTCTCTCACAGCTTGATCTGCCGATGGATCCAATTGAAGCGCCACCAGTCAGTTCTCTGCCACCGGCTCGTCGCCGTATACGGCGCTCTAGCATCACTTCCGCTCCGACCGGCCAGTCCTCCGGTCCTTCAGGTTCAGCTCAGTCTGCGCCAAGCGACCGCTGAGTAGTTAAGGTCATCCTGCACCTACCAACAGAAGAGCTCCTTCTAGCGGCTGACCGGGCGACAATTCCAGAGCACCAGATCAGCATTCGTGGGTCGCTCGCCAGAATATGGGAGGATGCAAGGGCCCGTGTTGCCCTGATGACCCCCGATCAGCTCGGCGATAGCCATCTGCAGCAAGCCACCGGTGTATGCCTCCCCCACCTCCCTTCACATTATTATTTTTGCTTGGCTTTTAACATTATTTTATCTCAGTGCAGAGTTGGGTGGAGAACATCACAGTCAACCACCGCTTGGCGCTGCTGGAGGAAGAGTTGAAGAAACTTAAGATTTTCGCGGGAGGCTCGGTCCAGGGGCCTTCACCAACTGAGCTGAAGGTCGAGTTGGTCGATACAAAGAAGCTCCTGGAAGATGAGTGGTATAAATCCTCCGGACTGGAAACCACGGTGGCTCGGCTCGAAGCCCAGGTCAAGGCACATGACCAGGAGATCAAGCTGGCGACTGTAGGGAAGAACAAGGCCATTACTGATCTGGACGCAAAAAATGTTGAGGCCCGGGCGTTGGAGCAACGTGTCCAGGAATTAGCCGACATGCTGTCCGCCGAACGGAAAAGTCGATCTGTGGAAAAGACTAAATTCCATGGAGAACTGAAGAATCTCCTAGACGCCCTCGAAGCTTCTAGAGCTGCCCTCAAGGAGTACCAAGACGGCGAATCAGGCCGCTTTGCCGTGATGAGGCAAGCTTATGTCCGCTCTGATGATTTTGCCCAGAAGGTCTGTGACCGGCTCGTTGTCGCCTTTGAGGAGGCCATTAATTTTGCTACTGCTTATCTGAAGGGTAAGGGTCACCTTTCTGAAGCGACGACTATCCCGCCTAAGGACCTGGCCGGGCTGCTCGATGCCATTCCTGAGCCAATCTTTGATTATCTAGAGTGAGGAGGGTTAATCCTTTTGTAAGCCGTGGATGTATGTTGGCCGCCCGGCGGGAACTTTTTTAATGAAATTAGTTTTTCCATGTTTACTCCTGTCATTGGTTGATTGCTTAGGTCCGAGTGGAATACTTGACCTTAACTTTTGATAAGTCCCAGGATAGCGACTCCTGGATATGAGACCGTCGTTCGAACACTAACCGGTGATTTAGAGATTCTCCCGATCGGATATTCATGCATGTAGAACCGACCCTTAGGTTGTCATTCAACCCTAGAGTTTTATCGCTGCTCGACGGTCTTCCGAGCGGGATATTTATGGTCGCTGCTTCGACCCTAGAGTTTAACGTTGTCGCTCGACGATCTTCCGAGCGAATATTTATGCCGCTCGATGGTCTTCCGAGCGGGATATTTATGGTCGCCACTTCGACCCTAGAGTTTAACATTGTCGCTCTACGATATTCAGGCCGGAGGGGGTTTATAGTCGCCGATTCGACTCTAGAGTTTAACGTCGCCGCTCGACGGTCTTCCGAGCGGGATATTTATGGTCGCCACTTCGACCCTAGTGTTTAACGTCGCCGCTCGACGGTCTTCCGAGCGGGATATTTATGGTCGCCGCTTTGACCCTAGAGTTTAACGTCGTCGCTCGACGGTCTTCAGGCCGGGGGGTTTAAAGTCGTCGGTTCGACTCTAGAGTTTAAGGTCGTCGCTCGATGGTCTTCCGGCCGGGGAGTTTATAGTTGCTGGTTTGACTCTAGAGTTTAACGTCGCTGCTCGATGGTCTTCCGGCCGGGGGGTTTATAGTCGCCGGTTCGACTCTAGAGTTTAACATCACCGCTCGACGGTCTTCACGTGGCCTAGCCGATCGACGTATTCTTTGCTTTTTGATATCATTCCTGCATTCAACAGGAGACGAGGAACAGAAAGTACATATAACGAATTACATGGGCACACCTTTCATCCAACTCGATACGGCTGGAGATGTTTAACGCTCCATGGTCGTTCTTGATGTCGTCCATCTTCATCCTCGAGGTAATAGGCACCCGATCGGAGCTTCTCGATGACCTTGAAGGGCCCATCCCAAGGTGCCTCCATCACTGTCGTACATCGGACCTTGAAGGGCCCATCCCAAGGTGCCTCCAAGGAGCTTCTCGATCGGTTCGGCTTCCACCCATTTTGAGAAATAGTCTACCGCTACTAGTTAAAACTTCTATTGTCCGGTCGCCATTGGAAATGATCCTACAATGTTCATGCCCCATTGATCGAAAGCGCAGGACACTGTGGATGTCTTTAACTCCTCCGCGGGGCAATGTGAGAACTTATGGTATTTCTGGCAAGATAAGCACGTGGCGACTGTCTGAGCGGCGTCCTCCTGTAAAGTTGGTCAAAAGTAGCCAGCCAAAAGAATCTTTCTCGCTAACGAGCGACCGCCCGGATGCCCGCCACAAGAGCCTTGGTGTACCTCTTGCAGAATATAGTCCACATCCTTCGGACGAACACATTTGAGCAGAGGACTGGAGAACATTTTTTTGTAGAGCTGGTCGCCAATGAGGACGAATCGACCAGCTCTCTTCCTTAGCAGATGCGCTTCCTCCCGATCGGAAGGTGTTGCCCTTGACTTCAGAAATTCTGCTATAGCCGTCCGCCAGTCATTTGGGAATGTGAGCCACGCCATCTGGTCGATGTGGGCGACCAGAGATACCTGCTCGGTTGACTGTTGGATGACAATTGGTGATATCGAGCTGGCTAGCTTAACCAGCTCATCTGCAGCCTGATTCTCCGCTCGAGGAATCTTCTGCATGAGCACCTCTCGAAAATTGGCCTTCAGTTTCTCGAAGGCTTCCACATAAAGCTTGAGCCTGACGTTACTTATCTCGAACGCTCTCGAGAGTTGCTGAGCAGCCAACTGTGAATCTGAATGAATCAAGACCTTGTTGGCTCCCACATGTCGAGCGGCCTGCAGGCCTGCTATCAACGCCGCATACTCTGCTTCATTATTGGTCGCTCAATAATCCAGCCATACGGACAAATGCATCCGTTCCCCGTGGGGGGAGATTAACAGCATACCGATCCCACTTCCTTGTCGAGTGGACGATCCGTCCACGTACACCCTCCAAGTGGCTTCGGGCTCGGGATTTGGTACCTCAGTGACAAAATCTGCCTACGACTACGCCTTGATGGTCGTCCAGGGATGATACCGTATGTCGAATTCGCTAAGTTCTGTGGTCCATTTGATTAGCCGACCGGACGCCTCTGAATTGAGAAGGACCCTTCCAAGGGGGATATTCGTCATCACAACGATCGTGTGTGCTAGAAAATAAGGGCAGAGCCTTCGAGCGACGAGTACCAACGCAAAGGCTAACTTCTCGAGACCAGTGTAGCGGGACTCAGCACCCTTTAGTATGTGGCTCAAGAAGTACATAGGCTGTTCTTCACCGTCCGGCCTCACAAGAGCCAACTCGACGACATATTCAGTCGAGGACAAGTAAACTCTAAGGGCTTCCCCGGCGACTGGCTTGGCTAACACAGGTAAGGAATTGAGGTATACTTTGAGCTCTTCGAAGGCTTTGTCGCACTCTGCGTCCCATTGGAACTTAGCGGCTCAGTGCAGAATCTTAAAAAAGGGCAAGCTCCGGTCGGCGGTTTTCGAGATGAATCTGGATAGCGCAGTTATTCGCCCCGTAAGGCGTTGAGTTTCCTTCAGATTTCTGGGAGGTGGCATGTCTTACAGCGCTTTCACTTTACTGGGATTTGCCTCTATGCCCCGCTCGGTCACGATGTACCCCAGGAAGCACCCACTTTTTGCTCCGAACAGACACTTTTAGGGATTTAGCTTGACCCCGTATGTCCTCAGTG
Source organism: Zingiber officinale (assembly GCF_018446385.1). NCBI lineage: Eukaryota > Viridiplantae > Streptophyta > Magnoliopsida > Zingiberales > Zingiberaceae > Zingiber > Zingiber officinale. The sequence goes on from NC_056004.1 coordinate 50,747,192, forward strand.
TCCCGAAGGTTTCCTCTATATCTGCACAAAGGTTGACCGCTCGGATTGATTTAATAAGTATGTCATCAACGTATACCTCCAGGTTTCGCCCGATCTACTTCCGGAACACTTTGTTCATGAGCCACTAGTATGTAGCACCTGCGTTCTTCAATCCGAACGGCATCACATTGTAGCAGTAAGTGTCGTCCGCAGTTATGAAGCTTACTTTCTCCTGATCGTCATGGGCGAGCGGCACTTGATGGTACCCCTGATATGCATCCAGCATGCATATCAGCTCGCACCTAGCCGTTGAATCCACCATTTGATCAATCCGGGGCAAAGGGTAAAAATCCTTCGGGCATGCCTTGTTCAGATCCCGGAAGTCGATGCAGACTCTCCACTTGTTACCCGGCTTGGAGACCAGCACCACATTCGCGAGCCAGCTCAGAAATTGCACTTCCCGTATATGGCTGGCTTCCAGAAGCTTCTCAACTTCCGCTCGGATGATGACATTCTGCTCCGCGCTGAAGTCCCTCTTCCTCTACTTTACGGGTCGAGCGTCCGGTCGGACATGAAGCTCGTGTTGTGCGACGCTCGACGAGATGCCTGGTAGCTCATGTGTTGACCACGCGAAGATGTCATTGTTGCGCTGTAGGCATCTGATCAGCTCCTCCTTCGGGTCGGCTTCCAGGTCGGATGCAACGAAGGTGGTGGCCTCCGGTCGGCCATCCCGGATCTGCACTTCTTCTTTTTTCCTCATAAACTAAGGTGGGAGGCCTTTCAATTATAGCATCTACCTCGATCTGGGGGGCCTTCCAAGCGGATCTCGACTCGGCTCGGACCATTTCCACATAGCAGCACCGCGCTGTCAACTGATCGCCTCTGACTTCTCCCACTTGGTCCTCGACAGGGAACTTGATCTTCTGATAGAATGTTGAGACGACAGCCCGGAATTCATTGAGGGCTGGTCGGCCCAAAATGGCGTTGTACGCCGAGGGCGCATCCACTACAATGAAGTTAGTAGTTCGCGTCCTTCTGAGCGGCTCTTCACCGAGCGAAATGACCAATTTCATCTGGCCGACTGGCTGAACCTCGTTACCAGTGAATCCGAACAGGGGCGTTGTCATAGGCAGCAGCTCAGCCCTGTTGATCTAAAGCTGGTCAAACATCCTCTTGAAGATGATGTTGACCGAGCTCCCTATGTCAATAAAGATGCGATGAATAGTATAGTTTATTACCGCTCGGATAATGAGGGCGTCGTCGTGAGGTATTTCAACTCCCTCGAGGTCGCCAGAGGCCGAAGCTGATCTCAGACATGTTCGCCTTCTCTAGGTTGTATCCTACCGCATGGATCTCCAACCGTCGGGCGTACGACTTGCGGGCTCAGTTGGAGTCTCCGCTGGTTGGCCCTCCAGCGATGATGTTGATTTCCCCCCGAGCGGTGTTGCTTCGATTTTCTTCCTCCCGAGTAGACGGTCTAGCTCACTCCTGGGAGGCTCGGGGGTTGCTTCTTGGTTGGTGTAGATGTCGCTGCTCGGGTGACTGTCTGGCTATTCGCCGTCCGACGTTTTGATGATTATGATGTCGGTCAGGCGAAGGCGATCGACGGCGATAGTTCCTTGGCGTAGTGATCGAGGTGAGACTTCGACAGTCACGGGTGTTATGGGTTGCCGACTAATGAAGTGAACAAAACATTAGAGTCCATACCTTTCCTCTCGGCTTAGGTCGTTCGGCCTCCACGTGTTGGATAGCGTGTGGTCTTGATTCCTGATGTGGCCTCATCCCCTCGACCCAGGGTCCTCTGGGTGGTTGATGAATGGCTTGAGGCCTCCGCTCAGCCGGTGCTGCTAACTCTGTCGGTGTTTCCTTTTTACGGGTCGCTTGCGCCTCCTCCACATTGATGTATTCGCTCGCCTTTTTCAACATATGGACATAATCATGTGGCGGCTTCCTGATGAGCGAGCGGAAGAAGTCGCCATCCATCAGCCCTGGGTGAAGGCGTGCATCATGGTCTCGGATGAGATTACAGGAATGTCCAGAGCGGCCTGGTTGAATCGCTGGATGTAAGCTCAGAGAGTCTCTCCGACCCCCTGCTTCATGGAGAACATACTGACGCTGGTCTTTTGGTAGCGCCTGTTGCTCGCAAAGTGGTGGAGGAAAACCGTTCGAAAATCCTTAAAACTCCGAATCGATCCGTCCGGTAGCCTCCGGAACCAACGTTGTGCGGAGCCGGACAGGGTGATGAGGAAGACCCTACATTTTACTCTGTCGCTGTATTGATGAAGAGTAGCGGGGTTGTTGAACTTATCGAGGTGGTCGTCCGGGTCGGTTGTACCATTGTACTCTCCAATCGCTAGCGGAGCGTAATGCTTCGAGAGCGGGTCTTGTAGAATCACCTCAGAGAACTGGCGATTGATCCGCTCGGGGGATGACTCGATTCGAGGCACTTTTCCTTTCCTAGCCTCCCGCACGGGCGCTTCATCGGATGATCCCTGGTTGGCTTGGGCCAACTCGGACGGAGTCTGGAACAGGGCCCGATGGAAGGAAATAGGGGCAGTTGGTGCCTCTCCTGGCGTGCTAGTCTGTCCTCTATTCTGCGCCCACATAGAAAATTGCCCCAGCCGATCTTCTAGTGTCGCTCAGCCCCCTAATGCTGAGGTGGCCTGCTGTGCCAACCGCTCGGCGTGAGACTTTTGTTGCTGCTCCACTATCTTCGCTGCTCGCGCCTGAATGAGCGTGTCGAGCTCTTCTTGGGAGAGCGTCATGGTATGTTGATGTCCAGCTTCTTCCATCGCCTTGGCTCCGAATTTAGGTGTGTTCCCATAGATGGCGCCAACACGGTTGTGTCGTGACTTCTTCTGTGAACTCCTCAAAAATTAGCATGGTCATGTCAAAAAGACATGATCACGTCGTGTTACATGTTAGTGCATAGAGCATCATAATCGAACCTATGTTTTAATGTTGTCAAAGGTTCAAGTTAAATCTTGTTGTTATCTAATGAATTAATCTAGTATACAGGATGCTTAACTTAAAAAGTCCTAGTAGGACAGCTGTACCTGATACTAGGTAAGGAAAATCTAAGCAGATTATGAAAATTAGACAGAAAGTCTAAATGGATCAAGTGGACCTGACATATGGTAGTGGATTCGATAGGTCTAGAGGACCTGATATCGAATCAAGTGGAAGTCCTGACAGGTTGATCTGATACTAAGCGGTTAAAGTCTAAATAGGTTTGAGGACTTGATATTTGGCAGATAAGTTGAGGTAAGCTTCTAGAGAAGGTGTAGAGAGGTTGTGTCCTAGTTGGGACCAAATCCTAGGCACTGATCTAACTGAAGAAACCAACAGAGATTTCTAAGTTGAGATTAAGACAGTTCTTACTATCTTAATCATGCATACTATATATTTGTATTAATATTATCTTGCAGGTTTATTATTATTGCATGTGCTAACTCTATGTTGCAAATAAGCAAAAATTACGTTAACCATGGGTTTGATAGACTGATAAACGAGATTGGTTAACTGATCTAGCCAATGTTGCATGGTACCAATCAGAGTTCTGCAAAAGTTAGAAACACAAGTGTTATCTATCGATTGATACATTTTATTAGTCCACTAATCCATACTTGGTAACTGCAGAAGACAAGAAAGGAAATCAGGTTTGGTCAACTGATTAGCAGGATCAGTCGATCGATAAAAATAAGGGAAAACAGGCAGACCGATTCAGATCACAACAAATAAGGAAATTAGCAGAGTTTGGTCGACAAATAGAGACTTTGATTGACTGAATGGATCAGTCGACTAAACGGTTTTTCAATCGACCAAACCATGTCTATAAAAGAAGGCCTCGAGCTCTAAGCCAACAACAACTTTTCACTATGCTTCATTCTGTTCCTGTTGCTATTACGTGTGCAAGCTCCAACTACTTTGATGCTCTGACAGCCAATGCTTCATTGCATTCATTTATTATTGGTATATTCATTGTACTTGCATATTATTGTAACTGCATCTTTTACTTGTACAATTTAATCATTTAGTGGATGCCAACAAAAGTGATCAAGTATCGTGAGGCTTGGAGTAGCAGTCAGCTGGGCTACAAATCAATTAAAATCGAACGTGTCTCTTGTATTTACTTTATTCTGCTGCTTATCTCTATTTGGTTTTACTAATATGAACAAAAAATATTTTAATCGAGCAAGATTCATCCCCCCTCTCTTGACTCTTATGATCCAACATTACATTCTATAGCCTACTCTAAAATTGGCAAGGTCGTGTCAAGAAGACACGGCCACACCATGGCTTCTATGATTCCTTCAAAAGAGGCACGGTTGTGCTTGTCAGACACAACACTACGGTGACAACTTCTAGACTTTGCTGCTTATGAGGCATGGTCATGCCTTTTGGGCAAGACCTGCCTTCAAATATTCTTCAAATGCCTTCCATGCTCATGGTAAGCACCATGGGCAGCTTGTGTAGGTTTGTAGCCCTGAAATAAGGAAAAGTAAAGTCAAATGAGAATCAAAAAGAAGAAATTGAAAATAGAAAGCAAAACTCTCGGGTTGCCTCCAAAAAATATTCGTTTAAGGTCACAAGATCGACCGTTATTTTGGCTCAATCTGGAGGACAAGGCTCGGAAAAATATTGTTCTTCTTCTTCTTCAACATGTATCCTAAGAAGTATCTTTTGAATCTATGCCCATTCACTTTATAAGATCTTGATTCTTTGCTCCGGATGTCAACTGTTCCATATGAATATACCTTTTAAACTTTGAAAGGTCTTTACCATCATGATTTTAACTTTCTAGGAAACATTCTTAGGCTTGAATTGAATAGCAACACGACATCTCCTTCATGAAATTCCCTTCACACGATGTGTCTATCATGCTATTTTTTTGTTCTTTCCTTGTAAGACTTTGCATGCTCATAATCACCCATCCTTAGTTCATCTAATTCATTAAGTTGAAGTTTTCTCTTTTCTCCAGCTAATTTCAAATCAAAGTTGAGTCATTGAATTTCCCAATAGGTCTTATGTTCCAATTCTACCAAAATATGGCAAGGATTTCCATAAATCAAACAAAATAGTGTCATTCCAATTGGAGTTTTGTAAGTAGTACAGTAAACTTATAGAACATCATCTAATTGCAGAGACTAATCCATTCTGGATATGGATACCGTCTTTTCCAATATACCTTTGATCTCTCTATTTGAAATCTCTACTAGCCATTTGTCTGCAAATGATATGGCATTACAATTTCATGACTTGCCTCGTATTTCTTAACTAAGTTCTCAAATTATTTTTCAATAAAGTGAGATCCTCCATCACTGATAACTGCTCTGGGAACTCCAAAGCTAGGAAAGATTAACATCTTAATGACAATTTTAGTGTCACAAGTAGGAGAGGTTATAGCCTCTACCCATTTAAAAACATGATCTACATCAACTAGGATATAATTATTGTCACATGATGAAGGAAATGATCCATAAAATCAACTCTCCAAATATTGAAGATATCAACTTCAAGGATAAAGTTCAAACACATCTCATGCCACTTAGAAATATTGCCTATTTTCTAATATCGATTACAAGATAGCATGTATTCCTGTGTATCTTTGAACAAATGGAGCCAAAAGAACTCAGCTTGTAGAATTTTAGTTGCTATATTTACAAATCTAGGGTGTCCCCTATAAAGTGATGAGTGACAATAATGCAAGATTTGCTTAATTTCATCCTCAGGTACATATCTTCGGTAGATTATATCACAACACTTTTTGTAAAGTAGGAGTTCATCTCATACATAATACTTAACATTTGTGAAGAATTTCTTTTTCTACTAAGAGGTGAGATTTGGTGGAAGAACTCCACAAGCAAGATCATTCACAAAATCTGCATGTCATGGAATATTCAAGCTAGTGATGAATAAAAGATGTTCATCTGGAAAAGAGACATCAATGGGAAAATGGTCATCCACGTTTCCTTGTATATCTTGACATATTCTGGATAAATGGTCTACCATAACATTTTCTGCCCATTTCTTATCTCTGATTTCTAAATTGAATTTCTGAAGTAGTAATATCCATATGATAAGTCATGGTTTAACATCTTTCTTGTTAAGTAAATATTGAATGACTACATGATCTGTATAAACTATCACTTTTGATCTCGCCAAAATACGATCTAAGCTTATCAAATGCAAAGACAACTTCTAATAATTCTTTTTTTATACTAGCATAGTTGATCTCGACGTCATCTAGAGTTTTGCTAGCATAATGAATGACATACAATTTCTTTTCCTTTCTTTGCCCCAACACTGCCCATACGACATAGTCACTAACATCACACATGATTTCAAATGAAAGCTTCGAATCCGGTGCTTGCATTATAGGGGCAATTACCAAAGATTTTTTATCCTACCAAAAGCAACTAGACAATTTTGATTAAAATAGATTAGTATTCATTATCAGTAAATTGGCTAAAGGTTTGAAAATCTTTGACAAATCTTTTAGGAAGCGTCGATAGAATCATGCATGTCCTAAGAAACTCCTTTCTCCCTTCACATTTATTGGTGGATGAAGTTTCTCAATTACTTCAACTTTTACTTTATCAATTTCAATTCCCTATTCAGAAATCTTATGACTAAGAACAATTCCTTCTTTAACCAAGAAATGTCATTTCTTTCAATTTAGGACTAAATTTACCTTCTCACATCTCCATAAAATTATAGATAAATTAGATAAACATGTATCAAAGTTAGTTCCATACACAGAAAAATCATCCATAAAAACTTCCATTATATCTTCAATCAAATCTGAAAAGATAGCCATCATAAAACATTAGAAAGTAGTGAGAGTATTACAAAGACGAAAAGACATTCTTCTGTAAGCAAAGGTTTTGTATGGGCATGTAAAGGTGGTCTTCTTTTGATCATCAAGATGTTTAAGAATTTGGTAAAATCCAAAATATCCATCTAGATAACAAAAATATATGTGCTTAGTAAGCCTCCCAAGCATTTGGTCAATGAAGGAAAGAGGGAAATGATCTTAATCTCTTTGTTCAACTTCCTATAGTGAATGCACATACATCATCTAGTAACTGTTCGAGTTGGAATCAATTCATCGCTCTTATTTTTAACCACTGTTATCCCTCCTTTTTTGAAACCATATGCACTGAGTTTACCCATTCACTATTAGAGAAGGGGTAAATAATTCTTGCATCTAATAGCTTCAACACTTCTTTTATATTAGGATTTAGCCTTCTCTAATGTTCAGCTGAGCATTTATGATCATTTTTCAAAAGGATTCTATGCATGCACACAGAAGGGCTGATTTCTTTAATGTCATCGATGGTATATCTAATTACCTTCCTATGCAAGCTTAGCTCTCGAGTAACTTTTTAATCTCAATTTCATTCGAATTTACGTTGACCATCACTGGAAATGTAGATTTTGGTCTAATAAATTCATATATGAGATTAGAAGAAAGAGGTTTAAGTTCTACCTAAGGTGACATAATTTCATGTATAAGTGGATCTTATTCAAGTGTCTTAATTTGCTCGTACTCTTTTGATTGGCAAAGAGCATCTTCTATATTTTGCTCATGTTCTGTAAACTCTCTAAACTCATCATTTTGAGTTTCTGACTTTCCATAAATCAGGCTTGCCTTCTAGGGATCTTCTAATGTTTGAAGAAGTACTTCTTCCATATCACTGCAACTTCTCCATACATCTTCATCACAACACTTATCAAGATTTATTTTCGTTGAAACAGTCAATTTGTCTAATACCCATGTTAGGGATTCATTGCACTATAAGGCCAATTTCTCCATCTTGTCATCTAATTGCTTGAATATTTCATGCTAAGATTGGATGACCCTTTCTCTAAGGTTTTCAACATTACTGTTCATCGGATATAGCTCCTCTTTGATGTTTAAATTTGCTTCTAAGCTTTGAACTTTAGGAATCTTTAGTGAGAGAGTCATTAAATTTTCTATTGACCATTCATGAATGGTTTATCATTGCCTAGTCAATCAAATGATATGCTTCACTCAAACTCTTATTCATTAGAGAGCCCCCTACAGCTAAATCCAATTGAGTCATGTTGGAAAAATATATCACAATATAAAATATATGAATAATCAACTACTTTTCTAGACTATGGTGTGAACATTGCTGTAACAAGTTTAGGAATCTATCCCATGCTTCATAATGACTCTCTATCTTTTTTCTCAAAGCTCGTGATTTGATTCCTCAGGTAGGTTATTTTTCTTAATAGAAAATACTTGTTTAAAAATCGTTATTCTAATTTATCCCATGTCTTGATACTTCTAAGCGGTAGAGTGTTTAACCAAGTTATGGTTGAATCTCTAAGGCTAAAAGAAAATGATAGTAGCCAAATGGTGTCTGCCGGACCCCCTTTATATTTCAATGTATTACAATATTTATAAAATTCCACAAGATGTGGATATAGATTTTCATAATATGACCCTCCAAATTGATCTTCTTGAATCTTAGAAATAAATGCAAGATCAAGTATGAAATTATGAGCATCAATCTATGAAGGTACAATAAGATCCAGTATTCTTCTAGATAGGGAAGCAATAAAATCTTTCAGAAGTTTGATTACCATAATGGAATGTGCTTCATATTCTGTTAGACTCAGGATTGACAGGTAAAAGATTTCCTATAATATTATACATTCACATGCAAGAGAATAAAGTCAAATCTCCTTTAAAGTCGAATTCTAAAATAAAATTATTTGCAAACAAGAAAATTCAGAATTTATGGAAAGAAAACTGAATTGCAAAACTATTAACAAGAGAATAAATGCAGAGTTTATTAACAAAAGGAAAAGAGTCTATAATAACTAAATTACAAATCAACTAATGTCAATCGAAAATAGTCTCTGGCAACAACATCAAAAACTTTTTGTCTAACCATAATTGCATGGTTATGTCATCAAGTAATAAAAATATCAATCCACACGGACGATTGATTAAACACTAACTAAGTTTGCAAAGTAAGTTATCTAGACGATCGAGATTGTGTATAGTAATGACAACGAGAGATAAATAGAGAGAGTTGACAGAGCAAGAGATAAAAGTTTGAGAGAGGACCTAAAGTAGAGAAGGTCACGGGAAGGCAAGCAGTCAAAGGGAGAAGTTGGATGGGGGATGATTTTAGGATTTCAATTTCACTATAATGCTAGTTGATGTCCTATCTATTGTTCATCTCCTTACCTCCATGTTTACACACTTGTAGGGATTCTAACTAAATTATCAGTATGGACCTATGAAGATTACACCGGAGTATTTACACCACTTTTAATGCTATTAAGTAAAGAGGTAATACTAAAAAGTTTAATTAAAGGGATACCCTTGTAACATGAGGGCCCCAGTTCATACAGTCTAGATTACACAAGTCACTTACTAATATTAATTGAGAAAAAAAAAACTCATTAAACATTAATTAGCTAATCTCTTCCAGAGAATTGACCTCCTCTTCAAGGTGATGACTCTAGAAAATCTGATTAAAAGGATATCCTCTGTCACTAAGGGCTCCTGTCATACAATTAGAGCATCTTCTCTATATGGTGACCAATCCTTCACATCTAATTGCACATACAACACACACATTCAATCAAACAAGAATAAGGTATAAACATATCATAGAACAAGAAAATGACCAAATATATAGTTCACACATTAACATTACATCATATTTCCATCCTACATCCTAGAATCCAGAGAATCTTCCATAGAAAATGAAATACAACCATAAGACATAGAATATAGCAATCAACAACTTAAATCGGAAAGAGAAGAGAAGAGAAAGCTTAGTCACACGCGCACACACACACACACACACAAAAAGGGGGGATCTCAATGCCCTTTTATAAGGCCATCACACGGACTGTTTTGAAGCGACATGACTGTGTCTTTTTGGCATGGTTGTGTCGTGTGGTTTTCTATTTTGAGCCATGGGAAAAGGCATGATCGTATCTGGGAGGCACGGTTGGATTGTGTGACTTTCTGTTTTGAGCCCTGGAAAGAGGCATCATCATGCCTGTGAGACACTACCAGACCGTGTAACTTTCTATTTTAAGCACTAGGAAGAGGCACAGTCGTGCTTGGGAGGCACGGTCGAACTGTGTGGCATTTTGGAACATCTGGTTGACACGACCATGTCTAGCTGAATAAGGCACAACCTTGCTTTGCTGAATTCTCTCCATGATCGCTCAAATGTGCAATATGCTCCATTTGTACTCCAAAAATGTATCATATTAGTTAATATACAAAAAATACCATATCTTCCAACTAAAGAAGTAAAAAAACAATAATCATAATGAAATAAAGTGTGATAATATAAATCATGCTCATGAAATGCAAGTAAATGTATGACAAGTAATGCATAAACATATGTATAATCTACGTACATCAACCCCCCCTCTAGCAATTTCATCTATCTCAACATAGATAAACTAAGTATTGAGTCAACCGCTTCTCCTTCAATAAGCAACTTTTAGAGGGCATTGCACTGAAATTTATCCAACCTATGGTTGACTACCCTCATAAGGGAAGATATAAAGACTGTGGAGAATGTTTTAGAACACTACCTTGTTGGGATATCCCTCAGGTGCTTCTCTAGTTAGTTGGGGGTGAAGGCAATGGCAAACCGATGGAAAATACTATACAAGATATAGGTGCATTGTAGCTATTGGTTGATCTTCAAATTCAATTCTACTACTTTCCATAATAGGTTACTTAAAAGAGGCCCTTATGTTATATATGGTTATCCACTGTACTTGAAATAAATACTGAAATGCTTCTTGTTTAGGGAGATGGAGCAAACAATAATACCTCTATGAATGCAGATTCATGGCTTGCTGGTGGAGTGTTGAACAACTCAAGGGCTTAGCAAAATAGCATCCCAAGTTGACAGACCATTGTACACAGATCAGTCGACAACCCTTATACATGGATCATTTTATTTAGCCTATTTCTTGTTGAGAATATAAGCATGGCTTTTTTTGCAAATAAATTTATTACAATGTTTAAGATATTTTTTAGTATGTAAAATGTGATAATCAGATGAAAAAAACACTATTTTTAGCAAAATTGAGCAAACACTTTAAAATTCATAGCTTGTATATGTATTCTTTGTATTCCCTGTTCTTCTTCCTCCTTTCTAGTTAATTATAGAATGTTGGTATTTAATCTGACTGAGATCCGGATGAGTTGATGACAAATGAAGAGTTCAGACAGGTCAACGACAACAAAGAAGAGGTTGACTGTCGAACTAGGATTAGGACAACGCCTTGACTGCTGATAAATTGTGCACAAGAAAATGATTAGAAGGGAGTCAAGAAAGACCTCGATGAGACCCCTCTCCAATGTTGAATTCAAACTCCAGAGAAAAGATAGTTAAAAACGGGTGAGTTAACGGAGAATAATGTTATCATCCTCCTCCTATGACACAAATATCATTACCTCACATACGGAGAGAGAGAGAGAGAGGTGAATAATTATCTCTCCTTTTCCAAAAGGATCCACCTCTTTCATCTATACGGAAGGATTCATCCATTTGTAATCGATGCAAATGGTTTATAATAACTACAACTGCCTCACAACCTCAAGTTATGTTCGGGAATTCAGGAGTGCAACCCACTCGAGCACTCGGGATACTCGGGAGTGTAACTATGTTAAGCACTCAGGTGCTCAAGAGCGTAACCCAGTCGAGCACTCGGGGTGCTTGAGAGCATAACCCAATCGAGCACTCGGGATGTACTTGGATCTTTTGTTAAGGGGATATTAATGCCTGCTTGGATTGTTGGTTGGTGATGAACACCATGTGCATGCCTATATAACTTTTCTTAGCACTGTTGTGATATGAATTAGAGTGAAGCATGATCAAGCTGTTCTAGTCCTTATATGAATTAATTAATATCCTTTGATCATGTCTTTTGGGCTCTACTAATATTTGATTGAGTTTTTTAAACACATTAATGATGTAGACAACATTAGTTGAAAGTTACTAATTCTTTTCGACAATTTATTAAGCTAGATACGTAGGTTTCCATAATATCTAAAATGCATATCTAATGTTTATATTTACTAAATATATTGTCATTCTCAATTATTTTCCTACTTCATGAGCAGTCGACTAAAGATACATTAGTCGACTGCTATATAATAGTCAAGTTCACCAATATATTAAAAAAAATTCTTATGCTTGATTTGTAATCAATAGTGATTGCCTGTCTCTTCAATTGTCGTCCCATTATGTAGCAAGACCATTACATTCTCAAAATATTTCAAACTTAGGTCAATTTCAAAAATCAACAACTTTCTATCTAGGCTATGAAATCCGTCTAAAGGCATGGTTACACTTAGGATAATATAAGAAAGGTAATGCACTTGATTTGAAGTATTTCTTAGGCGTTTAAGGCCATTAATAAGTTTTGGACAAAATTTACTAATGACCTTAGGAATATTAGAATTACTTCAAACCAACATCATTACACTCATGTGAGCCTCTCAAGTGTAATCATACCCTTTTGCTTGGATTTCACAACCTAAATTGAGTGATATGAGTTTTTGAAATCTTCACAACTTTAATATAATTTGACATACGCTCATTAAAGGGTTTAAGTTTGTCATACGTACTCATTAACATCACTAAAGGATTCCTAAGACTTCCTAGTTTAGACCATGTCAAAATTTTGAAGTTCTGAGTATTATAGGGTCATAAATGAGTTTTGATCAAAATTCGTTGATGAACTTTAGGAACATCGGAATCATTTCAAATCAAGATCTCCTGGGAGCTTCCTAAGTGCAATCATGCCCTCAAACTTGAATTTCTCAATCTAAATTGAGAGATGTAGATTTTTAAAATTTTCATAACTTTAAGATAATTTGACACAAGTTTATTAAAGGACCTAACTCTATCATCTTACTCATCAACACCACCAAAAGATTCTTAGAACTCTATTCCATATCAAGATTTTGAAATTTTGAACATTGTAGGACCATAAATGAGTTTTGGTTAAAACTTGTTGATGCCAATAAAAACATCAAAATCATTTTAAACTAAGATCATTACACTATTGAGAGTCTCCTATAAGTGTAATTGTACCTTAAGATTTGAATTTCTCATCATAGATTGAAAGATATGAGTTTTTGAAATCTTCACAAGCTCCAAACAATTCGACATAAATTCATTAAAAGATCTAAGTCTGTCATACTTACTAACCAGCACCACTGAAAGTTCCTAAAATTCTCTTAATTTTGATCATATCAAAATTTAAAAATTCTGAATAATATAAGATCATCAATAAATTTTGATAAAAACTCACTAATATCTTAGGAACATCAAAATTACTTTGCACGAAGACATCAACTACTTAAATCATAAATCTTAATTTATCACAACTTTAGAGTTTTGATTTCAAATTGACTCATGCACAACTATAGCTTCCCGATTAGTTCTTCACATATGATCATGGGACCATCCGTGTGGAGTTGTTGGGATGACAGATTTCACCTTGTACTATTACAAATTGACTCATGCACGAACTGTGACCTTAATTATTTTCATCTCTAAGTTCAAATCCCACTATAAAAAATACATCATTTGTAATAAAATTAGTGATCAAATTAAAATTTAATTATTAAATAAAAATCAATTAAAAATTTTGATCTCTAATTAACATGGAGCCAAGTCATTCCGTCATTAATATTATATTATTTTTATTTTATTATATGATTAATAATTGAATTTTAAAATAAATATCTATTTTATAACCAATTTTTGTTTAAGAATCGTAAATGACTCTTTAAAAATTTAGGTCATTAATATTTTAACTTTATTATTATTTTTTGACATTTCACAGCCCTAATCCTATTCCTACCAGCCCGGTAACAATCCCAGGTCTTCGTCCTCAAACGCGCGAGGCGAGCGATCGCGCGGCGATGGATCGGGTGGCCGCCGGCCGTGGCTGCATCGCGCGGCACCCAGTGACCGCATTGCGCGGCCGCCACTGTCCAGGGGCTCCGGGATGCGCGCGACGGCTCTGAGCGCGACACCCCAAACTTTCTGCCGTAGGGACGACGTGCTCGTTAAGTGTTTTCTCCTTAAGGTGTTTACTGTACTGTTCACTTATTGTGTAATGTTTCATTTGTTTATTAGAAGCACATTGACCTTGTTCATGCTTGCTGTGGGAGCTGTGGACAAAGAAATGCCAGGATGAATCAGAAACCGTTAATTGGATAACAATAAACACAAAGCCTTGTTTAAAGTGTCACAAGCCTGTTGAAAAGAATGGTGGTTGTCTGGTTGCAATCTTGTTGCCTGTATCTGCGGGCAAGCATTTAGGTAAGTGTATTATTGTACTTTGTGCTTATGTGGGAGCTGTGGACAAATAAATGCCAGGATGACTCAGAAACCGTTAATTGGATAACAATAAACACAAAGCCTTGTCCAAAGTGTCACAAGCCTGTTGAAAAGAATGGTGGTCGCAATCTTGTTGCCTGTATCTGCGGGCAAACATTTTGGTAAGTGGATTATTGTACTTTGTGCTTATGTTGCAAGTTATGCTAGTTCTTTTGAGTTTTGTCATACTTTTTCCACCACATATTCAGTCCATTTAAGACTGCTTTTATGACTTTTTTAGAGCCTTCTGTTTTGTTTTGTGTGTGTGCATTATCCTTTATCGTTTCTGTTTCCAGGTTCTTATTACCTGTAATCTTTGTCTCTCATGTAAGCAATATTCTAAACTACAATGGCATCCTTTGAGTATACTTCTCTTCATAGAATCCTAGGTCTTTCATCACATAGTAACTTTTTTTTACCTTTATGTGATTGCCTTATTAAAGACCTCTGGTCTGTGCCACTTGGAGGCTAGCATAATATAGTGGTTGTTGGTCCAACATAATTATGAAAGAGTTTTGAGGTTATTGACTAGGCAACACTGCTCCCAATACCACCAGAAACAATGCTGAGTATAAATGTTTCCCATTAGCTTACAAAGATCCCTAATTACATCCCACCAAAACCATTTTAGGATGTTCTTTGGTGATGTAGAATCCACCAACAATAACTTGCTTAATTATTTATATATTATACATTAATATTTTTTTTCTACATAGAATGTGGAACCGCCACATTAACGGGCTCCCTACAATGACCCCATGACATAGGGAGGGAGGGTCAACAGGAGTACATGTGGTCAGGGCATGGCGGGGCCTCTATAGGCGGTGAACCCTAGGATCGACCCCTGCTTGATTCGGACAGAATACTATGCGCTTACCATCTGTGCCAAGCATTAGGGGTATTTTTTTTCTACATAGGATAATATTATTGCAAGAGTTACACAGGCATCTCTTATTGTTGAGGGGGAGCCATATTTTTGATTAGCTAATGTCATACAACAACAACAACAACCAAGCCTTTTTCCACTAGGTGGGGTCAGCTGTATGAATCTTTTTACGTCATTGAGCTCTATCTCCTATTATATCATCATCTATATTTAAATAAATTTTATCTTGTTTTATTGTTGCTAATCAAGTCTTTTTTGGTCTTCCTCGTTTGATATGCATGTTTATCATAGTTTCACATCGTCTAACTGGAGCATTTATTGGTCGTCTAAGTACATGTCCGTACCATCTTAAACGTGTCTCTCAGAGTTTTTTCTCAATAGATGCAACTCCGACTTTTTCTCTAATGCTCTCATTTCTTATTTTATCCATCTTCGTATGTCCACACATCCACCTTAATATCCTCATCTCTGCAACTCTCATCTTCTGCTCATGTGCTCGAGTCCAACATTCAGCTCCATATAACATAGCAGGTCTAACTGCGATTTTATAGAACTTACCTTTAAGTTTAAGAGGTACTTTACGGTCACATAAAACACTCGACGCTCCCCTCCATTTCACCCATCCTGCTTGTATTCTATGTAAGACATCTCTCTCAATCCCTCCATCATTTTGCAAAAATGATCCTAAATATTTAAATCTCTCGGTTCCGGGCAACTTGTCCTCTCCTATCTTAACAATTGTTTCATTACTTCTAATATTGCTAAATTTAAATTCCATATATTCTGTCTTTAATCTACTAAGCTTAAAATCTTTCCCTTCTTGTGTTTCCCTCCAAGATTCTAGTTTAACATTTACTCCTTCACGTGTCTCATCTACCAAAATAATATAATATGCAAACAACATGCACCACGGTACTGTGTCTTGAATGTGCGCAGTGAGTTCGTCCATAATTAGTGTAAAAAGATAGTGACTTAGAGCTGATCTTGATGTAACCCTATCTTTATTGGAAATGCTTCAGTTACTCCGCCTGAAGTCTTTACTCTGGTCATTACATCCTCATACATATCCTTAATTAGTTCAATATATGTTACGCTAACACTTCTCTTTTCTAAAATTCTCCATATAATTTCTTTTGGGATTCTATCATAAGCTTTTTCTAAGTCAATGAATACCATGTGTAAATCTTGTTTCTGCTCCCGATATTTTTCAATTAATTTTTTAAGAAGATGTATAGCTTCTATTGTTGACCTTCCAAATTAGCTAATGTCATAAATGACAAATATTTTGAGGTTGCTGGTGGGATGAAGAAGAGGTGCCTCTGTGACCTTGGATTTTAGACAAAAGTTGTGTTCCATATGTGATGTTTACTCCTAAAGTCAGGGATTGTCCTAGTTATTCATCTGTTGATGTGCAAGAGTTGAAGGTGGATAATGTAGAATTGAAAGCTTGGGTGACGATATTAGAGGACGATATTAGAGGAGTCAATGCAAGATTTTATGTCTCACTTGATGTTGTATCATCCATTAGATCCTTACTTTTCTTGAATATTCTACGTTGATTTTTGATTTCGAGAAGACCCTATCTACTAATCAGTAGGTAAAGATTAATGATTCCGTCCGGAAGTTGAGTCAGATGGGGATATCGGTGACGAGGGCGAGAACGTTGACAAAGGGCAAGAACGTTGACAAAGAGAGGATATCTGGGGTCGGGGGGAGAGGATCGTTGATAGTACTCACGACCCTGCAAGCACCACCAACCAAGCACTTGGAAGCGTTAGAGCGAGAACCAGGGAAGAGGTCCTTAGCACTGATCCTCTTACGCTTAAGTCAGAAGAGAGGCCCAACGAAAAAAGACGAAGAACACTAAATGTGTGCACGTAAGTAGATTACTATCTAGGCCAACGGAGAGGACCTCCCTTTTTATACTGGCTTTTGTAACCTCCACAATCATAAGGCATATGTCGCATGTCAGGGGTGTCGGATGAAAGAAGATGTATGACGGACTTCCATTGGGTAGAGGAAAGTTCCGCGGTTTGTATGTGGCAAAGTATTAGAATATTTCCTGACGAATTTCTATTAGTTTCTGACAAGTTGTTGCGATTCCCTGACAATGTTGACCCTCTGGGAGTTCAATCAGTTAGGAGGTCGATCGAGAGTAAGACTGGGATAGTGCCCAGAAGAGAGGGGCTGAGCCTTGGGTCCAATTGGCTAAGAGGCTAGTTAGGATTAGATTGGGAGCCCTGCCCATGAGAAGTGAGGGGACTAAGCCTTGGGGTCCGATCGGCTAAGAGGTCGGCCGGAGTAAGATTGGGATGATGTTCAGGAGAAGGGGACTAAACTCTGGATGTTCGACCGACATAAAACCAGCCAGGATTAGAGGAATGGACTACCTGGACGCGTAGTCCTTAACCTTAACTGCCACCTCCCTTTGACTTTTGACTTTTGACTTTTGACTGTCACGTTATTTTGACTATCATTTCCGCCCTTTCACCGTGGTCATCCACTATTTCCCACATTAATTAAGATTATATATAATTGTTTGAGTATTTTAAATATTTTAAAACAATGTGTGGTGAGATTAAACTTTTCAAACATGTTTATGCATTGTGATGTGATTATAACTGCTTGACATGTACATTGGTTTTGGACTATAACTCTATGAATGTTTTTGGATAAATATTTGTATTGTGATGTTGATGATTATAATGTTGATGATAAATGCAATTATAATTTGGTGCAAATATTGTAAATGTATATAGGTTCAAAGAAAAGTAAAGTTGTATTGGGTGCCCAGATTCAATAAATAGAGATGGCTATTATTAATTTTTGTTGCAAATTTAATGACCAATGTAAAAAATTGCAGTCACAATTTTGTGATCAATTATTTTAAAAGTGGTCACTAATTTAAAGATTGAATATTAAATTTTTATTACTAATTTAGTGATCGATATATTAAAAATAGTCATAAATTTAGCGATCAAACTTTATACTTCAATCTTTAAATTTAGGAACCAAATCAAAATCGTCACTAAATTAGCAACCGACCTATTACATGCGGTTGTTAAAAATTAGTGACAAAGAAAATAACGACCAATTTGATCTCTAATTTGTCGCTAAATGTATTTAGTGAAGTAAATTACTGAATTTCTTGTAGTGCCCCTATGATGAGTTCTGCCCTTGTCCCTAGAGATATATATTACTCAACACTCAAGTCGTTGGAGTCTTATCATTGTAACTTGAGTTCGCTTTTAGTCATCTACAATTGGGTCATACATTTCTCAAATGTAGCTGGTCCCTCGGCTCCTTCACATATCATCCTTCATGTCTTATGCTTATGTAGTCCACCTTAAAGGGTTGTCATCCACTGCTTTCATGCTTCTAATCTTGTGGTCCTTGAGTGCCTCGTGCAACTTCTTCACTGTATATGGACCTCGAGCTATTGAGTTGCCAACATGACTACACCAAATCAATGCTCTAGAGCTGCTTCAGCACCACCTTACTGCTCCTTGTCTTATGGTCTCTTGGATGTCCCCTATCATCCTAATCCAATCTCAATGAACCTCCAAACCACTAAACATGCCAACTTGATCAGGCTAAGCAACAAACTCTTCAAACTTTGTGTGTTCTTGTATTTCCTGCACACTCAAACACACATATCAAAATAACAAAGTAAGGTTTAACTTAAACCTTTGTCCAAACGTCAAAATTCAAGATCACATCTTACCACTTGGGGCACAATTGTACCAACAAAAACAATATGAATAGCTAGATGGTTTTCTAGATTTAAAATGAGGAGTGAGGTTTGTGAGGATCAACTCCAATCGGCATGGAGGAGCAACTCAAGATGGTGTCAAGGATACCACCTTATCTTCAGTTCGATGATGCCCGTTGTCTCTCATCCATTGAGGGTCAAGGTCAACAAGTAAAATGACTCCAAAGTGGAGGAACATAAATGGGTTATTGAGGAATTAGGAATGTGCCATAGCCATATATGTTGGACTCTAAGTTATAATATCTCATCGTGGATAGACAACTAATGATGGGGATGATTGCGTGAAGAAGGGTGTGATCTGTAAACATAGGAGAACGGAAAACACTTTTCTCAGAAAGTTGAGCATCTCCACATGACATTGAGTGTATTAATCTTCTCTATGTTGATAAAATTGAACTATTTAGTTTTCTTCTTTCTAATTATCAATTAAAATTGTTGTTCCATTAGTTTGGTATGCATGAATAGAATTGAATGGAATAGGAAGTATATTAAGAATAAAATGGATGGAGATGAAAAAGGCAATGATCCATTTCATTCATTTCTTTGGTTGCAATATTAGAATGGCAGAATAAGTGTAATGCTTCAGTATATGTTTAACTATTGCGTTCATCTAATCATAATGCTAATTTGGCTTATGTGGTTCATCTGGTCTATGTTGGAATAATGATTCCTCCCTTGTTGGTATGCCTAACCATAATGTTTTGAGGATTGCATAATGTGATTTAAGTTAGACATTTTTATTTGATGATTTATGTTGAGTGCAGGGTGTATCGTAAGATTATCACATTTAAGATGATCAAACTTAGATGTTCAACTTCATGGATCCAATGCAGAGCCTTGATTAACTTCAAACTCATGGTTGATCATCAAGCATGGACCAGAAGACTGGTGTAATGTATTGTCATTGTAAGCTTATGTTTATTCTCAAGTAGATTGATTATATTGATGTTTTCATAACAACATAGAGATTAAGTTATATAGACCTTGTCTTTTTTTGAAGTCTTATAACAATGAATAATAATTTTTTACTGGCGCTTTAGGTCCTAGATCATAGGGTAGCTTATGGAGCTTGAAAGGTAACCAAAGGAGGCACCCCCATATTAGATTAAAATGTTAGTGAATTAGAGAAATATTTTTGTCAATTGAAAGGTCAATTTTGGGGAATAACTTCAAGTAATAGTTCGCTGGGTGACTTTAGAAATCGATTAAGGATCTTTCCCTTTGATTGGAATCTTGTTGAATACAACATTTATATTTTTGATTGGACAAGGTTGACGATCAACTTAGAAAAGTCATTTTTGACTTGTCTATTTAGTACTGTTGTAGTAAATCCAAGAGGATGAACGAGTTTTTAAGGCTTTGATTCATCTCTTTAAATTCCTAGGTAAGTTCTTCTCTTCCTAGTCTTTTTATTGCATCTCTTAAGGAGAGAGATTGTGACTGTGTTGTCGAACCTCTTGTGCTTATCTTTTTTTATTCTCGTTAAGAGGAATCATTTCTCAGGTTCTAGGAATTGGCTCATTGTTATTGTGTTTTGTAAAGAGCTCTCTAGCTTTGTGTGATCTTTATCTCATGAAGTTTCATTCATAAGCGAATATCGTATTGGTTTGAGTTAATCTCCTTAGGTTGTGAGGTTTTATTTGTTGTGGAGGACTCTATTGACTCATTTAAAAGTGTGGGTTAGTACTAAGCTCAGGTGTCTACGGATTTCTACCTTTTATTCATTTGGAGATGGTTGGTTCAGTCTCATAGATAGAAATTTTTTACTGATCATCAGATAAATTTGAGGAGCATAGTTCAATCATAGGGGACGGTCTAGCATCACAAATGATTCAAATATCATAGGCGTTTATTTGCATTAGGTGGGAATCAAATTTTCCTTGCTGGAGAAATTCATCCATCTGTTTATCATCGCACCAAACCAGAGGGAACAAAAGTGTGGGTTAGTAGAACTTAGGGGCACACGTCCAATATAAGATAGTGCAATAAAAGTGGAATCTCCGTACCACATTATATTGCCATGTTCACATTATGTCTAGTTCTTATTTAATTTTTATTGTGTTTATATTACAACTTTGATATCTTAATCACAGAGGTACGCACTGAATCTGACAACTATATATATATATATAATTATTTAATTTTTATTGTGTTTATATTACAACTTTGATATCTTAATCACAGAGGTACGCACTGAATCTGACAACTATATATATATATATATACATATATATATATATATATATATATATATATATATATATATGTCCAAGGGATATTTTTGTTGAGTATTTTCAAAACCATTGTTTATTTTGGTTGTTCTGAGTTTGGTAGATGAATTGGGATGCTTAGGGTTATAGTTTGAGGTAATTTGGATGTGTTTTGAGGCTTTCCAGGGATACTAAGTCAAAGCTAGGTTCTCTCGTGTTTTCTTTTTTTACTTCTTTTATCTAGTTTTGTCCAGGGAGCTTCACTTGTAAAAGACCTAGTAGAAAACCAATGCCCCGACTATGATAGAGGAATATGGCGATGGTAGGCCTTTCTTAGCTAGCACATGAATAGGACTTACGTTGGTCAGATCCCTATTTATTTTTTTATAGTTGCTGTTTACCGTCTGGTTATTTATAAAAGGACTGAGGACCTTCCAAGAGTAGAGGGAAAAAAAAACAAGACAGAGACCTTGCAAGAAGATTTTAGCTCTTCATCTTAATGTATGTACAATAGAACTTTTACATTACATAGGCAAGCTAACAAGCCTTAATTTCCAGATAGATGAAAACTAGCATACAGTAATTTACATGATAGATGAAAACTAGCACACAGTACTTTACATGATAGATGTTACATAGATGGTTGCAGAAGAAAATTACAAGAAAGCTTACAGAACTAAGAGACTGCAAACTCTTGCGTTGCTGCTGAAGAGAGAAGGGATTGTTCGATGCCTTCTGAAGCAGCAGAAGAGGAAGGCTTCTTATAGGCAAGGAAAGGAGAGCTTGCTTCGGGGAAGGAAAAGGAGTACGTTTGTTGGCATGGTGTGAGAGAGAGAGGCCTGCTTGGAGAGTAGAAATGAGAGATAGGTGGAGGGAAAAAGAAGAGGCCTGGTAGAGGGAATTGCATCTTAGAGAAGTATTTGTTTTAATAAGTGTTGCTACTGTAGACTTGGACAGGTGTTTGTCATCATGAGTGTACTGTAGAGTCATACTGTTGAGTTTGCTTTTAGGGATCTATTATGCTGTCCATGTTCTGTTCTCTTGTTGAATATGAGCTGGAAGAAAGTGCTGAGCTTGTTAATCTTTTATTATTCATTCATTCAGTCTTCTTTTGATAATGTTGAAAGAGGATAGTATATTATGTTGTGTTAGAATAATTATAGGGGTATTTTTATCTTTTGATGTATATCTTCTTTTCTATATAAAAGTCTAACTCGTGATTCCCAAGACACGAGAATTTACGTTTTGCTTTGAACATGGTATCAGAGCGTTAAAACCCTAATTTGTTTTCCTCCCCGTGCCGTCTCTCTGCCTCTCCTCTTCGTTCTCTCGAGCAAGTCGGCGAGAAGCTGCTGCTTCGTTTCCTCTGCGCCGCTGCGTCATCCAGGAGAGCACGCGATGGGCTTCTCGACCTCCGGTGATGCCTCCGATTCCATCTCTCAGGAGCACTCCACGCCGGCTGCATCTTCGACCTCCATCTCGTAGGAGCTGTCCGACGACGATGACGCGAAGGAATTCCCCCTTTGCCTCTGACGTCCTCAAGCACTGCGGAGTCATCCGCTCCTCTCGCAGGCGTCTGTCCTGTCCGCGACACTGTCCTCTCCACCCGTGCCTCTTTGATCGCTCGCCTCCTCTCGAGTTGAACGGATCAAACACATCTCGGAAGGAGGGGAAATCAGAGCGGTGGTCGGAGTCGGAGGGGCGTTCGAAGGCACAATCGTCTCCATCGACATGAAGTAGAGCGCTGGCCCTACCGAAGCAGAAAAGAACGGGACGTTGTCTAACATCTGGATTTGATTCATCAGGTTCAGTAATTGGTTGAGGCTCCACGTCAAGTTGAACGGATCAAACAGAGGCTATCATAGTACTTCAAAAAAAGGAAGGGTTGAAAGCCAAGGGCCCAAGGCTGTTGCTCTTCTCTTACAACACCCTCTCGGCCTCGCTACTGCACAAGCCACTGCCCCGAAGCAAGCTCAGTTCATCTATTCCGGCAGTCCGATTTTTCTATTCATGGCTACATATGGATACTTCAATCTTTACCAACTATATCACTGCACCCCTTTCTTCCGAGTAGTTGGATGGTAAAAATTATTTCTCTTGGGCATCTCACATTGAGGTTTGGCTTGTTGGACAGGGTTATGAGACACATCTCACTCACACTGAAGAGGATGTTCAAATCGCTGATCGTCCTCTGTGGAAGAAGGTTAACGCACAGTTGTGTTGTATTATCCGAGCCACCATCCATCCATCTCTTAGGAATGTCTTCCGTACTCACAAAACCTGCAAAGCTGTTTGGGCACAGACTCAACAACTCTTTACAAACACCTCTTGGCGACTCTATCAAGTTTGTGAAGATCTCATGACCATCCTCAGCGTCCATCAGATTAAGGATTCAATGTCAACTTATCTGGGTTCAGTCTCTAGCCTTTTTTATGACTTCAATGAACTGCTCCCACCTGCGGCCAATCCGGTCGAAGAGCTTGAAAATCGGAAGAAATTTTTTATGTCTCTGGCTTTATATGGTCTACACATATTATTCTCATGTCCGTGATCAGATCTTGGGCAACCCCACAGAATCTACCATGGATAATACTTGGGCGACTCTTCTCCGTGTCCCGACCAAAGTTTTGATAATGCCTTCTTCTTTTCCTGTCGGCTCGTCAGCTTTGGTCTCTCGACACAGGATCTCCACCTCGCAAGGGTGGCAAAGGACGTCCTTGGTGTGATCATTGCCACAAATCGGGACACACGATTGATAAATGCTGGAGTCTACATGGTCGTCCTCCTCATGCTGCTCAGATCGTTCAGAGTTCTATTGCTTCTTCAGCTTCCACTTCATAGTTACCACCTGATTCGACTCCAACACCTTCCTATAATGACTTTCTGAAATGGTTTGAGGATCGTCAGGCTTCTGGTTCCACTGCTACCATTGCACACGCTGATACTTCCTTTGCTGACGTATCTCGTTCTTCGGGTCCTTAGGTTCTTGATTCTGCGGCCACCGATCATATCACTGGTAATAAATCTCTATTTTCCTCTCTCACTACTTCTGGTACTTTACCAATGGTCACCATGGCCAATGACTCCCAAACTCAATCCCAGAGTATTGGCATTGTTCATCCTTCTTCATCTCTTTCCATTCATAATGTTCTTTATGTTCCCGGCGCTCCCTTTAATTTATTGTCGATAAGTCAACTTACTTGATCTCTTGATTGTGTCATTTCTTTTACTAACACATCTGTTTCCTTACAGGACTGGAGTACGGGGAGGATGATTGGCTTCGGATGTAAATCTCATGGCCTATATCGGCTTCAACAATCCTCTTTTGTTGGTTCGGCGACGACATCTCCACTACTTATTCATGCTCAGTTGGGACATCCATGTCTTAATAAGTTGAAACAGTTACATCCTAGTCTTTCTCACTTAGAGTCTTTATCTTGTGAGTCGTGTCAATTATGTAAGGATGTTCATAGTTCTTTTTCTCCTCGCATTGAGAGTTGGACTATGTCTCCTTTTGCTTTGGTTCATTCTGATGTTTGGGGTCCGAGTCGTGTTTCTTCTACAATAGGGTCAAGGTATTTTGTTACTTTTATAGACGATTTTTTTCGTTGTACATGGTTATATCTGATGAAGGATCGTTCAGAATTGTTTTCTATTTTTGAATCCTTTTTCCTTGAAATAAAAACTCAATTTGGTACTTCCCTTCGAACTTTGCAAAGTGATAATGCACGTGAGTATTTGTCTACTCAGTTTCGTACATTCTTGACATCTCATGGTGTGTTGCATCGCACGTCTTGCCCTCATACCCTTCAATAGAATGGGGTTGCAGAATGCAAAAATCGTCATCTCCTTGAGACCACTCGGACTCTTCTTCTCCATTCTCATGTCCCTCATCAGTTTTGGGGTGATGTCGTACTTACTGCGTGTTATCTCATCAATCGCATGCCTTCATCCACTCTCCAGGGTAAAATACCTCATCAGGTACTTTATCCACATCAGTTCCTTCATCCTCTATCACCTCGGGTCTTTGGTTCTATATGTTTTGCTCATGCTCTTGATCCCGACATTGACAAACTCTCTTCCCGGTCTCATAAGTGTGTCTTCCTTGGGTACCGACGGTCTCAGAAAGGGTACAAGTGTTATTCCCATATTCTTCGTCGGTGCTTCATCTCTGCTGATGTCACATTCTTTGAGTCAGTTTCTTTTTTTGGTCCTTCCGCTTCACAGGCCGAGGTTTCTCCCTCTCCACCTGCACCAGTGACTATCTTTTGTCCTCCGGAGGCGCATCTATCATCTCCAGTCTCGTCTCCTCCTTTGCATGTTTATCAGCATCGTCCTCGTTCTGCTTTGTCGCCGATTAACACTGACACTGTTGTGGGCACATCTTTGGAGCCAAGTCCGTCGCCGTTTCCTTCGGTCCCATCTCCCGACTCTGATGTTTCTATTGCACTTCAAAAGGGTATGCATTCCACTCGTAATCCTTCTCCTCACTATGTTTCTTTAAGCTATCATCGTCTTTCCCCATCCTATTATTATTGTCTGTCTTCCTTGTCGTCTGTTTCTCTTTCAAAGACTGCAGGTGATGCCTTTGCCCATCCAGGATGGAAACAGACTATGCTTGATGAAATGAGTGCCTTACAGAGCAATGGGACTTGGGATCTCGTTCCTTTACCTCCTGGGAAGTCAGTGGTTGGTTGTCGATGGGTGTTTACGGTGAAAGTTGGTGTAGACGGCACGGTTGATCGACTTAAGGCTCGTCTTGTCGCTAAAGGCTATACTCAGGTATTTGGATTGGATTATGGAGACACCTTTTCTCCTGTTGCCAAGATGTCTCCTGTGCGTCTTTTTCTGTCTATTGATGCAATTTGCCATTGGCCCCTTCATCAGTTGGACATCAAAAATGCATTCTTACATGGTGACCTGCTCGAGGAAGTCTACATGGAGCAACCTCCGTGTTTTGTTGCTCAGGGGGAGTCTTCTGGTCTTGTATGTCGCTTGCGGAAATCTTTATATGGTCTCAAGCAGTCATCCAAAGCATGGTTCAGTAGATTTAGTACCGTAATTCAACAGTTTGGCATGACTCGAAGTGCGGCTGATCATTCTGTCTTTTATCGTCACTCATCTACTGGTTGCATCTATGTAGTGATTTATGTTGATATTGTCATCACAGGTAATGATCATCTTGAGATTTCACAAGTAGAACAACATCTTTTCAAACATTTCCAGACAAAGGATCTCGACAAACTCAAATATTTTCTAGGGATAGAAGTGACACAGTCTAAAGATGAGATCATTATATCCTAAAGGAAATATGCAATGGATATTCTGGAAAAAACAGGAATGTTAAACTCAAAGACAGTCGACAAACCCATGGATCCTAATGTCAAGCTCCTACCAAATCAGGGGGAGCCTCTTTCAGATCCTGAACGGTATAGGCGATTGGTAGGGAAACTAAGCTATTTTACTGTCACTCGTTCGGATATCTCATTTGCAGTGAATGTAGTAAGTCAGTTTCTTAGCTCTCCATGCAAAGAACATTGGGATGCAGTGACTCGCATTGTTCGATATATCAGGGGTGCACCAGGAAAGGGTCTTCTATATGAAGACAAAGGACATATTCAAGTCGTGGGGTATTTTGATGCAGATTGGGCAGGATCTCCCTATGATAAAAGATCCACTTCTGGATTTTGTATATTTGTCGGAGGTAACCTTGTTTCTTGGAAAAGCAAAAAAATAGAATGTTGTGGCAAGATCCAGTGCAGGGGCAGAATATCGAGTTATGACTATTGCTAGTCAAGAACTTATATGGTTAAAACAGTTGCTTCAGGAACTAAAGTTTGGAGAGGTTACACAAATATCATTCATATGTGACAACCAGGCCGCTATGCATATTGTCTCAAATCCAGTCTTCTATGAGAGAACAAAGCATATTGAAGTTGACTGTCATTTTGTCAGAGAGAAAGTCATATCTGGAGAAATATCTATTAGTTTTGTCAACTCAAATGATCAGCTAGCAGATATATTCACTAAATCACTTAGAGGTCCCTGGATTGATTACATATGTAACAAGCTTGGTGTATATGATCTATATTCTCAAGCTTGAGGGGGAGTGTTAGAATAATTATAGGGGTATTTTTGTCTTTTGGTGTATATTTTTTTTTCTATATAAAGGCCTAACTCGTGGTTCCCAAGACACGAGAATTTAGGTTTTACTTTGAACATGTAGTAAAGGCAAAAGGAAAGAATCTGATATCCATTTCTTTGGATCAATAAATCTAGTCTTCCTCTGATAGTGTTGAAAGGGGATAGTATGTTGTGTAGTAAAGGCAAAAGGAAAGAATTTGATATCCATTTCTTTGGGCCAATAAATCTTCTCAGTGTAAGATTCCCTTGCAAGGAGGTAAGTATCTGGGTCTTCAATGCGGTCTCATCCCCAATTGATACCTTGGACAGAGGCTCGACAATGTTTGAGTTGATCTGGGAAAGAGGGAGGAACTTCTTAATCACAGTCAGGGTCTAAAGGATAGTCTTCAAGTTCCGCCCGATAGTCACCTACTTCATTGATGTCAATTTTGATTAAATACCAGGTAGGTTCCATTTTAAGATCCAATCATTTTGGTGGAGTACTGTCAAATGTACAAACCATAGAAGTTTCTTCTTCCTTCAATGCCAAGGAAATAATGGTTCCCAATTTCTTTGAAAATTCTTTAACAGAATTTGGATTATGGATCCATAGTTTGTAGGAGACCATAGTTCATTAATGTAAAATGAATAATAAGTCTGTCTTTATAGGTAGTGGTAGTGTAAGATTCATAATCCATGTTAGTTTTGTATAAGAGTAAAAAAGTTGGCATTAGTCAATACACTACGGGCCTTTCTTTTAACGCTTAAGTTTTGGACTAAACTCAGTTTCATAGATTATGATGAGTCATTCAGGAGGATTTTTGTGAAAAGCCTCGAGAGTCTCACATAGTCCATGAAAGTTTGTAATGTGGATTTTTTTTTTGCCAAACTGCGTACATAATTAGTAATGTCTTCTGGGATGGTGTTAGGGAAACCTGCTGAGCGGGTCTTAGATGCCCTTTGTAATGTTGTAGTCTTATGCTGTTTTTTTAGTTGGGCTAAAATTAAGTACTCTGGTATGTGAATTTTTCCAATGAATTTTGAAGTATTATCCGAACCAGAACTAGAACCAAGTATCTGAACGTAAGTTTGTGGAGCATCAGAACTAGGGGTTAAAGGTCTAGTTTCTTGAGGTGGAATTGTTTTTAGTAATGTATTGACAAAGAAATGTGGACCAAGCTGCGCTCTGGTAGCTGTAAAAGCTTTTTCTAAATAGTAGAAACCTTTAAAGTAACGATCTTCCAAGCCCTGTATGGCTAAGTTTGTTTCTTCCCAGGTAGAGTATACTCCTGCATGAGGATTTGAGAAAACCACATAGCAAGAAAACTTCTTGTCGACGGATTTTTGTATGGTAGCAAGGAAATAGTTTGAAAGTGCGTTGATGACAGCGATTTTATGTCCTGAGCTGGCTAGTATAGTGGGAATGTGCTAAATGTTGTCAAGAAGATAGTTTTGAATATGATCATGTTTGTCTCTGGTAGAAAAATAGAACTGATCTTCAGGTTGTGTAAACTGTTGTAATTCTTGATTACCAAAACACATAGTTTTGATAGCAAAAGTACGAATTTTTCTTGGTATGTTCATATTCCTATAAGAACTCATGAGAGTTAGTGTAGTAATCTTGATAATGTATCTATTAAGGAGTTATTGATTCTTTTTTTATGTTCCCATTGAATTCTTAAGCCTTTATTAATAATAGTATCGATGAATTTCAGCCAACATTTGGTGCCTAGGCCTTTATTTACTTCTCTTTTGTTTGTTGATTGTATTTTACTATGATTTCACAATCCGTTCTTAAAGTGGTTTTTTGTTTATTACAGATAAATAACTAAAAGCCTCTAAACAATAAATAACAACTAGTATTTCATAATCTAAGGATATTAAATGTCCTTTTTCTTGGTATTTTCTAGAGGAATATCTGTATAAGGTTTCGATGCATTTCGATTCATAGTTAGATGTCTTTCTGTATAAAATTCCTCTCCATCCTGTTTCACAACCATCAGTTTCAATGACTAAATAATCTGAGTCAAGAGTTAGAGTTAATTTAGGGATGGTTTATACCAGATGTTTAATTTGTTGAACTAAGTCTATATCTTGTTGGTTAAAATGTTTTTGTCTTATTAAAGATGTCTTATTGTATAAAGGTCCATAAAATTTTCCAATGTCCTTAAGGTAAGGTCTTGCATAATTTAGAAGGTCTAATAAAAACTCTTAAAGTTTTAGTATTTTCCATTTTATTCGGAAATGCAAAGAGTTTTGATGAAATGTGAGGTTATAATGTTATTTGTCCTTGGCCTATTTCTACCCCTAAAAAGTCGATGTGTTATGTGTTGATGCTTGTTTCATTTTTTTTTTTTTGAGAAATGATGAGACCATACTTTTTAAATAAATTAAAAATTACAAGCAAGTGGGTATAATGTTCTTATTTAGTTTTGGAATAAACTAGGATACCATCTATGTAAATACAGGTAAACATGTTGGAAGATATCATTCATTTTTCGTTGGAAGATTTGGGGAGGCTACTTTCAGGCCAAAAGGCATAGCAAGGCATTCAAAATGTCCTTCAGGATCTGAAAAGGCGATCCATTCAATAGACTCAAGGTGCATTTTGACGTATCAAAATTTTTGATTTCATGTCAAATTTTGAGTACCACTTGGAATGTTGTATCTTATTCAAGAGTTGATTTTTATCTGGGATCTTGTAGCTATCTTTCTTGCAGTTATCATTTAATTTTTTGTAATTAAACACCATTCTTGATTGTTCGTATTTTTGTTCAGCTCCTTTATTAATTATAAAAGTCGAGCTTCTGTGTCTAGAATTAAATTTTTGAATAGCTCCTAAATATAATAACTGTTGGATATGCATTTTACATTCCTCAGTTTCCTCATTTGTATATCTTAAATCTTGGGCTTTAATTGTTAGATTGGGGTTAATTATTGCAAGTTTGCAATAAATTTTGTCTTTATCTCAATATTTGGTTGGATTTTCTCCTATAATCTCTATTTTTTCTAATATAGAAATAAGGGAGTTTAAGTCTGGTTGATGGGTATTAATCATTTGAAGTAATTGTTTTGGGATGATGAGGTTTGATGGGATAGTCCATGTAAAAAAAAATTGTATAAGGGCTTGACCAATCAAGTATTTCTAGTTTCCTAATATTTAGAAAAAGCTAAATCACAGGTTTGGAGATTAGTATTTAGGTTTGGGTTATTTGTCTGTTTACAAGCGTCTGGTGTAGAACAGTGGCAGGTAGTATTTGTTGGATTGCTATTATGTTTGTTAGTTGTGTTTCTAAGTGGATGGATAACTGATGGATAGTCTGAGACAATAGGTGAGACTATTGGTGTGGAAAAGAAGAGAGCATAATCTTTGATGAGAAGAAAAGTTTTGTTGGGTGCTAAAAGAAAATTAAGTCCTAAATAAGCTTAATGTTAGGATGTAATAATGATTTAATCCATAATTTGGAGAGCGGCAGAGGAGCACTATATTTACCACAATTATTGTAAA
This sequence comes from Zingiber officinale, assembly GCF_018446385.1. Lineage (NCBI taxonomy): Eukaryota > Viridiplantae > Streptophyta > Magnoliopsida > Zingiberales > Zingiberaceae > Zingiber > Zingiber officinale. The sequence goes on from NC_056004.1 coordinate 50,778,090, forward strand.
ATCTTAAATGTATATGTCACAAATTAGGTACATACTAATTGTTGTCTGTCAAATTGGGTATTAATTAAGGGTTGGGAGGTTGTTTTAATAAGAGTTTTAGGTAATATTGATAAAAGTGTAGTTTCATATATAGTAGAGTTAGTTGTCCTGTTGTCTAAAAAGACATGTAAGGTAAACTCATGACCATATATATTAACGAGACATTTGACCCTAATATTAAGGTTTTTCCCCTGTTACAAATACTGGAGGTTTTAATAAAAACCAGGTCAGTATCTGGTGAAGTCATGAAAATTTGTAAGCCTTTTCCTTTTTTCGGAAGTTGTGGCAAAGGTGAAGGAAATATGTTATGGATTATGGTATCCATGGTTTCTAAGTCTATTTCTAACTGATTTATTATGATTTTCAACACAGAGACACTTGTTTCTAGGAGAATGTTTCGGGTATTGCTTTTAGCGAGCTGACTCATGGGTATTGTAATAGTGAAATGTTTCCGAAGTCAAAGATTACAGACCTATTTTTTGCATATCTTACATGTACCTCTCATATCGATAGATGAATAATAACTACAGAGATAACAAGGAATACTACCAGTTCTTGTTTTTAATAGTCAATCATGTGGACAATAAGGTTCCTTGGTTTTTGTATTAAGTTGGGAAAATATTAAATTAGTTTTGGGGAAGTCTTCCCATAAGTTTGGATCATGGTTTATTGATTTTTAGTCAAAGTCTGTATAAGAAGAAGGATGTGGAAATGAATTTACTAAGCTATAGTCGAAAGAGGAGGGAGGTATTTCTTCTAGATCTTTTACTGATATAATTGAGTGAATAGAAGATGTGTCTGAAATATCAGATTGGATTTCTACTAAATCTATATTAGTACATGTTACTAATTTTGCCTCACGTGTATATAAATTTTTCTTATTTGGGTAGACAGAAGATAAATGTATCGATTCATTACAAACAAAAAAAGGTAATAGTGTTGGCATAGCTTTTCTTTGGTTTGAATTTTCTTACATGTTTGTCCATGTTTAAGTATGATTTCTTTTCTCTACTTTTTCTAACATAATATATTTTTCTTGATCTTATTTTTGGTTTAGAAATAGGTTGTTTGGAAGCTCTACTGGTTCTATAGTTATTTTGTATTTTCGATGGAGAAAAATCATACCGTTGAGAAGTATAGATTTGATTATAAAATTCATATTATTGGTTTTTAAGTTGTTTCTGTATATAAATGTAAGTACATTTGTCTTTTAAAATGAAAATAATATGATGTATTCATATTCCAATGTTATCATACTGTAGTGCTACTTTCATATTGGTCCAAGATTTATGTATTTCTTTGTCTAGGTCACTTGGTAGTTAAAAAAATATTACAAAATGATTTTATTCAGTTCCAATTAAAAAGTTGTAATTGTTCTAAATCGCTCATATGACTTCTTTTTGTCTAATGTTTAATCTAGTATTAGCGTCTCTAGCCGTAAATAATCTATGAATCGTATAGTAAAAATTAAGGATGTTATTACCTTGCGAAGCAATTCTAGCTACTTCAGGATGATTAGTTTTGTAGGTTTAACATGCTGCTCTGGCAATATCGTCCAAATAAATTTCGCCTACTCTTATCATGACTTCTTAGATTCTATATCTAGTTCATGTTTAGCTTGATAATATCTTTTTTACAGAGACTATTCATTATTCTAAGTAGGTATCATAACTATCTATTATTCTAAGTAGGTATCATACATTTGAGGATCATCATATTCCTTAATATTTAGTAGGATAGAGTTTTTTTTTTCAAAATATGTTATTATTTCTGTGGGTCTTCTTTTCCTATAGTTCTTCATAATGGGTTATTATTTTTGTGGGTCTTCTTTTTCTATTATGTCTCCACAACAACTCACAGAAGTTTTGACTCTCCTCTTGGCCACTTGATCCGTCTAATTAAGCAAAAAAAAAATGTTTTTACTTTTCCAAGTCTAATTATATTTAGCTCTAATTCATTATCATATATGAATACAATTTCAGGAATTCGACCAACCAAGCTGTTAGATGGGTTTGTACTTCATCCAGTTATAAAAATAACAATAAAAACAAATGATGAATGAATACAAGGACTTGCTAACAACTAGTCAGAATAGCTGATCAACTGGGCCTCCTGCGATGGTAAAATGTGAGACCGACTCTTATACATACATCGTATAAGGGTTTGAACTATTTACGATGCTGGGCTGTCCGTCGGATTATCTAAGGAGTCGATAAAAAATAAAAAATAAACAAATTCACGTCACGTCCATAGATGACGCGGCTTCTACGAAATAAAGAGAAAATACATTAATTAGTCTAACTAACCTTCCCCTTGGAGGGTCGCATCTGCTGACTTTCAGATGCCGCAAATAGAACAATTGTAAAAAAAAAAAAACACCAATATATATAAATTAAGTCTCGATGCCGAAGAGCTAATGCAACTTAATCTATGGCTGTGAGATAATACGACGGTCCAACTTCAACTTCAACTCCTCGGTGCAGAAAGTTCAATCGACGACAGTAAGCCAAGGCTATAGCTCCCCCCTTCTCCCCCACCAATTAACTTATTAATTTGTTAGTTATATGTTTCTGATATTTCAAGGACCGCAGCAACATGAGCAGTGGCATCAGCAGCTTCTGGTGGGTGAAAAGATTGCCATGGTTGGTAAAAAATGAAGCATCTTATGAGGCGGTGTCGGATTTGGAGGGCAGAACGAATAAGAGGAGCATCGTAGGCGTGCGAGGAGTTGTCGCTGGGTTTGTCGTGCTAGTTTGCCTCGTCGGTTTCATCTCGACTCGGTGGATCGATGGAACAGTATGCCTTCTTGATCTCTTAATTCTTATGCGCTTAATTACTTGTGCACTTGGTCTTTTAAGAAATATATATATACATATCATCCCTTTTTGTTAGAGTTCAGTTTAATTTTGGTTAGAATTGAGATCATAACACTCACTGGTAAAACGGAGAAGAACACAAATTAGCCAAACAAATCTTAGAAAAAAATCATATCGTCATAGTTTTCTTTTCTACGTGATCTTATCTGATCACGAATTTTTATGGCCATTATTTATTTTTACTATTATCCAAAAGAGAGAATAATGATCAATCAAGATGGGCTGGGTAAAGTCGAGCTAAAAAAGTTAATTGAATTTGGCATCTTTAGTGGTTTTCGACCTTTCTTCTACTGGCCTTGAGGAAAATGCAATGACCACATTTGCGTGATGCATGACGATGCACAGGCAACTCAATTCCAAGTGCCCCGTTGAAACGTTTGTGTGCCATTAAGTCTGGTTATGTTTCAACATCAAGCGTTAGACTATTTTTTTTTTTTTGTTTTTTTGTTTTTGTTTTTCTTTTGTTCATATCAGTTGACGGTCATCTTTAATCCATCCGTCCACTTCAAAGTGTTGACACATGGCAAAGTTGACTTTCATCCGACGTCACATTGAAAACTGTTGTCACGAAGAATTTAATCGATGAGTCTCTGTTTCAAATTTATTAATGAATAACTCTTTCTTATCTATCAATTTCCTAGGATTTCATACTTCCTATAACATGCTTAATGACTATATTGATCCAACTGGTCGAAAAGAAAGCCAAATAGTAAACTAGAGAAGCCAAATGGTTCGAGGGCACTCGAATGGTTTCAAGGGATTTAGACAACCACGAGATGAGAGGTGGGGTGATCAAGAAAGTGATTAGGGACTAATTAATACAAACAAGGAACATAGGGATTCTCTAGTTTGTAAATACTGGATCATCCTCTGGTCCAACATTTATATTGATGAGAGGCAATGATCTCCACTTATTTAATATGTAGGGTTCATTGCCTCCTACCAATCCATCTTTCCTAGTCTAGAAGTGAACCAAGAAAGATAGTCATAAAAAGGCAATGATTAAAAATAATCAATAATTGAATCTGACTAAACCTACAATCATATGATTCAGTAAAAAATGTGCTTCCATGTTATATATAATGCAATTAAGAGTTTAATTTATTACAAATTGTCAGAGTCATTAATTTTTATAATTAGTTGATTTTTTAAAATTGTTTATTTTTTTAGAAAAGTATGTTAGATTTTTATTAGAAAAATTAGGATTTTATTAGAAAAGTATAATATTTTATAAAGAATAGGTGGTGTTCTAAAATTATAAAAAAAAATTAAGATCCCCTGTATAGCCAGATTTGAGTAGTTAATACAATTTCCAATTTCTTTTTCTATGGTGAGAATCAAAAACTTTCCTTCAGGTGAGAGGATCCTGTCTTTATTCCTCCTAGCATCAAATGGTATCAAAGTTGAATTTCTAATTTGGTGTTCAATATTTTTTAATCCATCTTAACTGTTAATGTTTCTTCTAACCATCACTTTTCTTTCACTATCGTTAATACATTTGTCATATTGAGTAATGTTGCTCCATTTTCTCTCACAATACTTTTATTGAAATTTTCTTTCCATCATCAGCACACGTTTCTTCCACCACCGCATCCTTTGCCCATCTATCTACTTGTTGGTGTATTACGAGGCTAGTGCTTAAAACTAAGACCAATTTTAAACTTTAAATAGTGTTTAAAATACTATCCTTAAAGTTTTATTTGGTTTATAAATTGTGCATCATAAAGACCAAATATCATATAAGATTAGATGAAGCTAATTGTCGTAGAAGTCGTCACAGACTCTGAACCAAGTAACTAAAAGTGTTAGCGCTTGCTTTATGTGTTTACTTATTTCCGCTGCGTTTATCTCCTATTGTTTTTTAAAAAGTGAAAAAGTCACGAGTGTTATTCACCCCCCTAGCATGCATCGATCCTACACTATAGGCTTTGTTATTTTATGCATAACCTATAAAGATGCACTCTACACATCTTTCTCTCAATTTTCTCATTTTAGGTTCAAGAAGTTTCACAATGGCTCTATAACCCCACACTCTTAAGTGTTTGAGGTTATGCTTCTTTTTGTGCCCAAGTTCATAAGGGATTATTGAGCATCTTTTATTTGGTACTCTATTAAGTATATAACAAGCTATAAATATAACTTCATCCCAAAATCCTTGATTAAGTCTGGCATTAGTCATCATGGAATTGACTATTTCTATTAACACCCTATTTTTTCTTTCAGCCTTACCATTTATTTGTAGTGTATAAGGTGCAGTCAACTCATGTTTAATACCAATTGACTCAAAAAAATCTTTATCATAATATTCCCCACCTCCTTAGACTTTTTATAGAGATGTTGCTTACAAGTTCAATTTCTTGCTTATAAGACTTGAACATTTGCAAAGCTTGATCTTTAAAGTGTAACAAATAAATATAATATAATCTTGTGGAATCATGTATAAATATTACAAAATATTTGTTTCCTCCTAAAGTTGGAGTTGCATGCAAATCACATAAATCACTATGCACTAATTCCAACTTGTTATTTTATTAAGCATACAAGTGTTGCATTTTTTATTATCATTTTGTGCACATTTAGTCAAAAGATCTAATTTAATCATATCATAGATTATTTTGTAATGAACATGGCATAATCTAGAATGTCATAAAACAGTTGAAGACTCAGCCAAGTAAACAAAAGATGCATTCTTATTGATAGGTATAACATGTAGCTTAAACATGTTATTATAAAGATAACCCTTCCCAACAAACATCCTACCCTTGGAAAGAATAAACTTTATCAGCCTCAAAAACTAATTTGAACCCAAACTTATTCAAAAGACTACCCGATTTAAGATGTTTCTTAACTTTAGGAACAAATAACATATTGGTTAAAGTTACAACTTTTCCCAAAGTAAATTTTAGATTCATCTCCCCTATACCCTTGATGGGTATTGTTGAGGAGTTCCCCATGTAGAGAATGGAGTTTAGATCTTCAATTTCCTTCAAGGACTTGAAGAAGCCCTTATTCTTGCATATGTGTTGGGTGGCTCCCGAGTCAACCCACTAGGTGAATTCTTCATCAACTATGTTGATTTCAGTGATCATGGCTACAAGTGCCTTCTTATCATTGCCTTTGTTGTGGAAGTTTGGAGCATTTCCATTCTTCTTGAGAAGATGACACTCATACTTGTAGTGTCCCTCCTTCTTGCAATGATAACACTGGTCTTTCTTTTTCTTGATTTTGCAATTGTCTTTACCATAGAAAGTCTTCTTCTTAAATTTGTTATTTTGGCTTTCTTCTATGACATTCACCTTGGTGGTTGACTCTGTTAGGGTCAATTTGTAACTAGAGAGGGGGGATGAATAGCTCATCGCGCCCGTTGTCATGCTTCGTGATGATGATATGCAGCAGAATGAAACACGAAATACAATTACAATGCTAACCCGAATGATTTACTTGGTATCCACCTCAAGAAAATGTGACTAATCCAAGGATCCATACACGACATACTCTCCACTATGCAAAATACTCCTTCTCGGTAACTACCGAAGGCGGAGAAACCTTGTACAAACTCATACAACAAGATACAACACACATAAGAAGAAAAATATAAGAATACAAATGAAAAACCTCTTTTTGCTTGACCTTGTTGTTGAAGAACGCCTCTTGAAACTTGGAAGTGCAACAACACTTGTCCCCAAGAGCTTCAAGAACTGGCAGAAAAGTCGTGAGCTTGGTGGAGAAGAATCGGGAGAAGCTGTTTAGAGAGTTACCGAAGAAGAAGCTCACCACGATTTTATACTCTACGCTTCTAGGGCTCCCAATCAATTGGGCTTACTCCCAATCGATTGTCACATCACATCCACACAATCGTAGTCGTCCATCGCTCGCTTCATGCGCAACGATCATATTTCAATCGATTGACCAATCGATTGGGGAGGCTTGAATCGATCAGATGGTCGATTCAGAGTACCTCTGTGCTATCGCTGGAAAAGCCTGAATCGATCGACCGATCGATTCAATTTTCTCATGTTCGCGCAAGAAATCCAACCCCTAATCAATTGCTCGATCGTTTGGCGGTGCCCAATCGATTGACTGATCTATTGGAGACCCTTCTGTACTCACGGCATCACTTCCCAATCGATCGGTTGATCGATTGGGCCACTGTTTGTCACAGTACTTTGCCCAATCGATCAGCTGATCGATTGGGCTTAGTTCAATTTGACCACCTGATCAAATTGACCAACCCTAGCTTGCTCAAGTTGTAACGACCCGGCCCCTCGGCCCTTTGGGCGGCCCAACTGGCGGTCCCTTGGGCGACCCAACTGGCAACCCCTTATGTCGTCGACCGACGACCCTCGGTCGTGCCGTTACTCACTAGGTCTTCCCACCTCTGACTAGTGGATTTTTTGTCTTCCCCAGGATTCGAACTCTAGACCTCCAGGTTAAGTACTAGAGTTTATGAATCCTGGTAGCCAAGTGAGTCGGGTCATCGGTCGACGACATAAGGGGTCGCCAAATGGGCCGCCAGTTGGGACCGCCAAGGGACTGCCAAATGGGTCGTCCAAGGGGCCGAGGGGTCGGGTCGTTACACAAGTCAAGTCTAGGGGTCCCAAATCCAACATCCAGTCAACCAAGACCTGTTGGGACTCCTCCTGCCTAGCATTCGATCAACCTTGACCTGCTGGGACTTCTTCACCAAGTGTTCGGTTAATCCTTTGACCTACTTAGACTTTTCTCCTTGTGCTAAGTGTTTGGTCAACCTTGATCTACTTGGACTTACCGTCTCATGCCAAGTGTCTGGTCCTCCATTACCCACTTGGACTTCTTTCCACTAGATGTCCGGTCACTCTTGATCCATCTGGATTTTCTTGTGTCAAGTATCCCACTCCTTTGACCTACTTAGACTTCCCAACACTAGGTGTCCGATCAACCTTGACCTACTTGGATTTCCACATGTCTGGCTTCACTCACTAGGACTTTCTATCTACCTAGCTTCACTCACTAGGACTTTTCAACTACCTATATTCACTCACCAAGACTTTCACCTAGCTTCACTCACTAGGATTTTCCATATGCCTGACTTCACTCACCAGGACTTTATATTTGTGTAGCTTCACTCACTAGGTCTTTTCATCTGCCTAGCTTCACTCACTAGATTTTTCACATGGCTTCACTCACCAGAATTTTTCAACTTCCTAGCTTCACTCACTAGGTCTTTCACCTGGCTTTACTCATCAGGATTTCCAACTGACTAGCTTTACTTACCAGAACTTCCACTTGCCAACCTCTAGTTAAGACTTTCCCAGTCAAGTATCTAGTTAACTTTGACCTACTTGACTCTTCTTCATATCAAATTGATCAAACATTAACCAGAGGTGAATTGCATCAACAATCTCTCCAATCAGACGATTGCACCTGCAATCTCAACATATTGTCAAATATCGAAACTCAAATATCAAGACTCAAGCTTCAGCCAACTCAAGCTTAGTCAATGTGGTCAACCTGACCCAGGGGATATTGTACCAACAATCTCCCCTTTTTGATATTTGACAATACCTTTAAGTTAGGCTAATATCATAGCCTCAACTTCTCTTCATGCCAAAGGATGAATGAGAGTTTCCTTCATTCTCCCCCTTTCCTAGAGGGTAAATTCCTTCTTTAGGTAATAAAGGTCTAACTTAAATCTTACATTCTCCCCCTTTGGCACACATTAAAAACTCTCTTCCTGAAGAGTTACTCATACGTTGTTCACAACTTCACTCGTTGTTCACAACATCACAATGAAGGTCACATACCCTTCATTGTGTCGAATGCTCAACCTTGAGCATTAACCACTTCACAATGCTCATCCTAGAGCATTCATCATTCCAACAATGAAGGTCTCATACCCTTCATTGTATCTAATGCTCATCCTTGAACATTAACTCTAACGAAGGTTAACCACCTTCCATAGTGTTTAAAAAATTAATTTTCACATTCTTAAATATTAACACCCCCTAAAGACATGCTCCAAACTTCTATCATTGCACTAACAATGACTTGGAATTCCTAAATCTTTAAGAAACCCAAAACTTGAAGTTTTGAGGTTTAAAAGATTCAATATTGAAATCAACTTCATCCTAAACTTTAACTTAGTGTTTCTTAACCATTTCTCCTTGTTTTCATCATGAAAATTGCCCTTAAATGTATATAAATATATTCCAAGGGATTAGGAGTGGTTAAAGAGACTAAAAATGGCTTAAAGTGTTGAAATTAGACTTTCCCAGCCAAAATCAGCCTTCTCAATCGATTGGGGTTGGGACTCAATTGACTGGCACCATTTCAATCGATCCAGCGATCGATTCCATGAGCTTCTGTTCGCGAAGAAATCGCTTGAATCGTTTGAATCGATCAATTCAACAAAGTTGAATCTGATCAATTCAGCAAAGTTGAATCGATCGACTGATCAATTCCGTGAGCCTCTACTCACGAGAAACTCAATTTCAATCGATCGGCTGATCGATTGAAACTACCCAATTGATCGGTTGATCGATTGGATTTCTGGTTTCCTGAAAATGAATTTCAGCTAAAATTTAGAAATACCCTAAAAATTCTACAAAATTCTAAAAAACATGAAAATTCCTGTAGACATTATTTAGGGTATATACTATCATGAAGAAATATAGTTTTCTAAGAAAATAATTCCTATTTTCAAAAATTGACACAAACTTAAAAACTCTTGAAAACTTCAATATTTTCTTCTACTTTGTGTCTAACTTTTCAATGATGATTACTATCAAAAAATAGTCTTCACAGTTTTCCAAAGTATATTTAAAATGATTTTCAAAATCAATTTCCAACTATATTCTTTGGGTTCAATGCATATGACTTGTACATTAGCTTTTCCAATGGTTGGAGTATATATAAATTTATGTTTTGATGAAATTAAAACTCAAATAGATGCACTAAATCAACACCTTGAGTTTTATTCATCGTCCTAATATCTCACTTGTATCTGATGTGCACTAAAACACAAACAAGTCACCTTATAGTCTTTGTGAGATGTAGATTTTGGTTTTGCCCTAAACTAGGGATCATGCATATCTATCTAAGTATTTTAGGAATTATGAACATCCACCTAAGATGTCACTTGTCAGTGAATGTCATTGTCCTTAATTACAAGGAAATTAAAATAATGCATGATGAGTTATGTCATACATAAAAAAGGAATAATTTTCAAAAGAAAATATAATATTGCTACATGATGTATGTATGACATGACATGGTATTTTTATTTATTTTTCAAAATAAGCATCAATGCAAAATATGATGTCATGTTATATGATGGGCAAACGATCATGGCAATTAGCATAAATAAGATATACCTAGATAATATATCTAAGTATCTTAAATCCTTAGCTAAACTAAAATTGATCCTAGATTGCCCTCATTTTCTCAAGAAAATGTCGAAACCTAACTTGACATTTATTTTGCTCTTCCCTACTTGTACCAATTAAAATTAAATCCACTTTCTAAAAGTTTGGCACATTTTACTTTTCCAAAGAGTAATCAATTAATCATTTTCATTTTCAAAGGTTAACAAAAACCTTGAAAATGCCTCCAAGTGTCAACTTTATCAAGATTGAGTTAACCGCCCTACCTATTTAGAGTTGACACTCTCTAAACCCATCTAGGGTGTAGAGAATAGAACTCAAAACTTATTGGTACTCCTTGGATGCTCTATATACTCACTAGGGATAACTTCCCTAGATACCTTCCTAATGACCTTTCTAGACTTCTTAGAAGCCTTGGTCACTTTCTCTAGGTCAACTCTAGAGATAGCTTCTCTTGTGACCTTCTTGGTGACTTTCTTTGACTTTTTAAAAGTCTTAGTCACATTAGTCTTTCCAAAAATACTCCTAGGGATAACTTCTCTTGTATTTTTGACTTGACCACTAGACCTAGGGTTAGTTCCATAATTATATGAACCCTATGATAAGACGGGACATCCTTTTTGGCTTTGGATTTGTATCCAAATCTCTATGGCCATAGGATGACTCTTATTCATCTAAACCTAGGTTTTGCTCATTTTGACCCTTAAGAATATTTTTCATGTTCTTTAGGGTCTTTTCTAATTTACCAAACCTTGACTTCAAGGCTTGGTTTTCCAACCTTAAATCCTTAGATTTTAATTTTCCTTGATTCCTATGAGCATTTCTATTTTTAGGCATATATCTAAAATCCTTAGAGTTATTGCCTAATTTGTTATCTATTTTTCTAGCCTTAGATTGAGTGATTTTAGCATAATAAGCTACAAACTTTCCTTAATTCTTTCATGCTTCCTATTTTCATGATAAATAGTATTAAAATAATATAAACTATTCTTTGCATACTTTTTATCATTACTTAAAGAAATATACTCAATAAATGATACCTTGGGTTTGCTCTTGAGAGTTCCCCCTTAACTTGAGCTTCCTCCTTTGAGCTTGGTCAATTTCTTCCCCTTAGGACATTGACTCTAGTAATATCCTTTTTGATTGCAAGAGAAGCACACGGTGTGTTTCTTGCTCTTTTTTGTCACAGGGGCGGCCTCCTTGAGCTTCTCTTGCCCTTAGGTGCCACTTGGCTCTTCTTCTTGGCCAATTTAGGACACTTACTCTTGTAGTGTAACGTCACGATCCCTCGGCCCCTCGGTCTCTTGGCCTCTTGGGCGGCCACACTAGAGGCCCAACTGGCGGCCCCTGATGGTCCCTTAGGCGGCCACAATGGCGGCTCAACTGGCGACCCCTTATGTTATCATCCGACGACCCTCGACCGTGCCGTTATTCACAAGGACTTCCTACCCCTGGCCAGTGGATTTTTGTCTTCCACAGAATTCAAACTCTAGATCTCCAGGTTAAATACTAGAGTTTATAAATCCTGGTAGAAGGCAAAAATCCACTGACCAGGGGTGGGAAGTCCTTGTGAATAACGGCACGGCCGAGGGTTGTCGGATGACGACATAAGGGGTCGTCAGTTGGGCCACTATTGTTGCCGCCCAAGGGACCATCAGGGGCCGCCAGTTGGCCGCTAGTGTGGTCGCCCAAGGGGCCGAGGGGCCGTGACGTTACAATAAAAAGGCGCCTTTTTATTGTCACAGCCCCTTGGGCAGCCACACTAGCGACCCCTGATGGTCCCTTGGGCGGCCGCAATGGCGGCCCAACTGGCAACCCCTTATGTCGTCATCCAATGACCCTCGGCCGTGCTGTTACTCACAAGGACTTCCCACCCCTGGCCAATGGATTTTGCCTTCCCCAAGATTCGAACTCTAGATCTCCAGGTTAAATACTAGAGTTTATGAATCCTGGTAGCCAAGTGAGCGTCAAATTGTCACGCCCCGGGGGAGTCCCTGTCCGAACAAATTTCGACAGCACCTCCCCTGTACGGGTGACAATCTGAACCATTTCTACAGACACAATATACCTCAGCCACAGGCGGCTGGAATATACACACAACCACGCAGTTTATATGCAGCCTACTCGGCTGATACAATAAAATACATAACCACACAGTTATATGTAAATCTAACAGTCCACTCGGCTGTACCAAAACCAAACACAGTGGAAATACAATGGACAACACATATAAACTAAAAACGAAGACTGCTAGCCGGCTAGACTTACACAACACAACAAACAACACAAAATACAACATAATAACACTCCAGAGACAAAACTAGAACACAAAGCTAAATACACAAATTTCATATACTAAAATAAAAATAAACAAAAGCGGAGATAGGTCTTCTGATGTGATGTGGGGACTGACAGGCAGGATACTCCAAGCGACTCCATAAACAACCTGGTACCTGAAAAAGATAGTGTCCACGGCGGTGAGTTCAACAACTCAGCAGATACCTAGTTGACATGTATAGTAAACTATAACAAATAGTAATAACTATGGAGTACAGTCTCTTGGACAAAAGCTGGAAATGCACAATAGAAAAGGGCTCAAGGGAACTGTACTCACCAGTGCCTCCTATCAGAATAGTCAAGTCGTCAGACCGAGAGTATCATAAATCCTGTATGCATGTCATACATATGCATCCATACAAATGCAGCATATAAGTGCAACAAACACAATCAGTAAATGCATCAATGTATATGATGTCAATGACATTGTCACCCTTGACGCCAGTCAACCATCTCACACACGATGGTGAGACCGAGTGGGTAGGGTTGTGACAACCGTACACTCTGCCGTCACTACTCCTGATAAGTGATCGAGTGGACGAGATGCTTTCGGAGTACACCTATCCTCCTACCTCAAACATAGTGAGGGAGCGCAATGCTCTCATCTCCCGGTACACGATGACGGGGAGGGATCCCTGCCGGCTACCACGCTGCGTCACACTACCCATGAGCGGACCAGCGGAGCCAAACAGAGCAAATCTATCATGCCGGCTACCACGTTGCATCACCACTACCCAGCGGAGCCTAACAGAGCAACCTGTCTACCGGCTACCACACTGCGTCACCACTACCCAAGAGTGGACCAGTGGAGCCTAACAGAGTATAACTGCCATACACCCTGCCTGAATATACCACTAACCCATGAGTGGTGGTGTGTGCAGATCCATGTAACTAACGATGTGCTCGACAATAATAGAGCAAACTATCGCACAGCATGCAATCATGTGAGATGATGCATGAAACTAAGCATGGCAAAATCCTGAACAGCATAACAATATCCATATATATATAAAATGTGTATCATAGGACAATGAACCAAATCAAAGGTACACATATCAAATAAGGTATAAAAACCTAGATCCTGAACATAATAAACACATGGTTGTGTCACTACCCCTATAAGCATGTATAATCAGGTAGGTACTAACATGAAGTGCATAATAAGTAAACAAAACAAGCATGTAACAGGTATCGGATAGTGACCAACCGAAGCAAAGACGAACATAATCATTACTAAAGGTTATAACCTACTAAACATATCAACATGACATTATCAAAGATAAGTCAAGGTACCCGCCTCCAATGTAGATCGAGCTAATCAACCTCTATGTCGAAGTGCTCGTCCTGAATCCGAATCCTGTAATAAATCGTATGGTTTAGCTAAGTTTTATTATAAACCAAAATAGTTTAACCCAAATCCTTATTTACCAGGAACCCTAATTATTCCATCATTCCGATTAAACCTAATGAACAAGATAAATAACCATGTAAATCCAAATTCACTATAAAATGTATCACGATCCTACACTTCCTTCATAGCTCGGATTAAAGCATATCTTAAAAACTCACCTTAGCAACCTCTTCCTTGAGGTCCTCAGCCGAAGCAAGAGCGCCACAACAAATTCCAAAAGCCCTAAGTAAAAAATATCATCACATTCGTATCAAGGCATTCAACCCAAAGACTAAATCCAAATACTCACCCAAATCTGAATGTCTCAGCTGTTGAACCACTGCTGAAGAAAACCATATTCCAATTATCCCTCAAATCTGGCCGCCAAAAGTCCTAACTGAGCCCATTGATTTCCCTCAGATGGAATCCGGATGCGGCTGTGGTGGTGAACTAGGGCAGAGGGCACTAGGGCATCGGGAGGTGACTGCAGTAGACGGTAGTGGATCGACCAGTGGCGCGGTCGACGGTGGACAACGCCTCGGGTATGCGGCTGAGGCTTGGGCAGAGGAGAGTGACAGATTCTAGAGTATGGTCCTTTCCCCCTTTGCTGGAGACCGACGGCTTCACCATGGGTGATGCCAAGCACTCGGTGCTAGGGCAGAGAGAAAGAGAAGCGGAGGTCGGCGAAGCAGACTCGACGGTGACACGATCAAATCTAGGGCACGGCTGGGATGCTCGGCTGGGTTCGTTTTGTGGCATCGGCGCTAGGGCAGCAGGGAAGGTCGGCTGGATAACTAGGGTAGAATAAAGCGGCGGCATTGGCTGTCAGCGCCGACATCTAGCTTCACGCCATTGGTGGTCGACGGCGATGAATGGAGAAGAAGAAGAGGGGGAATCCGCTCGAGGCTTCCTTCTCCGAGAGGTCTTGTATGCGGGGAAGAAGGCGAAGCGTCGACGGTTTGGGAAGGGGAAACCGTCGAGGAAAGAAAAGAAGAGGAAGCGAAGAAGGGACGACACGGGCACGGGAAAAAGAAAAAAAAATAGAAAATAAAAAGGAAAAGAAAAAAAATTAAATTTTTCCTCGCTTAAATGGGGTAGCCCAAATAGGCTTTTCCGGGTCCTGTTTTTATCCCCGTAAACTCGTCCATACAGGCTTGGAAAATTCCCGAAAAATTTCTAAAAATTTCGGAAAATTCCCTTAAGGTGTTACGCCCATTTTTGGTATTTTACATGTAGTTCCCTTTTTCCCTACACTCAAAGCACATAATGTGATTTTTATGATTTAAAATTGAAATAGTTATACCTTTGTTTGTAGGGGTGGCACATGATCCTCTATTTGACTTTTCTTGATTTGTGAAGCTAGCACCATCTTCTTATTTTTCATTTGACTCGGAGGTGGAAGCCTCTTCTTGCTATGGTGTTAGTGAATGACGCTCCCCCTCAATCCTAGAGGTGGAGACCTCTTCATCTTCATCCTCTTGCTCATTGAACAAAGAGTATGCTCCCTTTTTGTCCTTTTCGTTGTACTTCGTTAAGGATGAAGCTTCTTGGACTTCCTCTTCTTGAGTTGAGCATCTCTCAACTTCAGAGTCATTTTCTTCTTGGTCTTACTCCAATGAGTCACCTTCTTTGGATTTCTCTTGGTTTAGTGCAGTGGAGAGAACCTCATGGATTTTAGCCAATTTACTCCATAGCTCCTTGACATCTTCAAATTCTCCCACTTGCTTCAAGATGTTGTTAGGTAATAGATTGACTAATATTGGTCACTTTATCATTGGCCTCACATCTTTGGATTTGCTCTTGGCTCCACTTATTTTTCTTGAGAATTTTGCTTTTGCTATTTGTTGGAGCTTGGAAACCTTCCATTAGAGCAAACCATTGCTCTATGTCCATCATAAGAAAATTTTCGATCCTTGATTTCCATGAATCAAAACTCATTGATGTGAATGGTGGAGGTACCCTTGTGTCGAATATGAGTCCATCTTAGAATTTCATCTTGAAGTTGAGCCTTTGATGAAACCTTTGACTTGTTGAAATTTGCTTCAACTTCTTCTCCCTCTAGCTTGTTTCCCTTTTCCGGCGATGATTCCGATGAAAAGTGACCTCACTCTAATACCACTTGTCAGGGTCGATTTATAGCTAGATGAGGGGGGAGGGGGGAGTGAATAGTTCGTCGCGCTCGTTGTCTTACTTCGTGATGATGATATGCAGCGGAATGAAACACAAAACATACTTACAACGCTAACACAAAGGATTTACTTGGTATCCACCTTAAGAAGAAGTGACTAATCCAAGGATTCACACACAACACACTCTCCACTATGCAAAATACTCCTTCTAGGTAACTACCGAAGGCAGAGGAGCCTTGTACAAACTCACACAATGAGATACAACACATGCAAGAAGAAAATACAAGAATACAAATGAAAAACCTCTTCTTGCTTGACCTTATTGTTGAAGAATGCCTCTTGAACCTTGGAAGTGCAGCAGCACTTGTCCCCAAGAGCTTTCAAGAATTAGCAGAAAAGTCGTGAGCTTGGTGGAGAAGAATCGGGAGAAGCTGTATCGAGAGTTACCGAAGAAGAAGCTTACCACGACTTTATACTCTAAGCTTTTAGGGCTCCTAATCGATTGGGCTTACTCCCAATCGATTATCACGTCACATCCATGAATTCGCAGCCGCCCATCGCTCACTTCTTACATAACGGTCATATCCCAATCGATTCACCAATCAATTGGAGAGGCTTGAATCGATTGGATGATCGATTCAGAGTGCCTCTATGCTCTCGTTGGAAAAGTCTAAATCGATCGACTGATCGATTCAGCTTTCTCGCATTCTCTCAAGAAATTCAGCCCCCAATCAATCGTCCGATCGATTGACGGTGCCCAATTGATTGGCTGATCGATTGTAGACCCTTCTTTGCTAACGACATCGCTTCCCAATCGATCGGCTGATCGATTGGTCTGTTGTTTGTCGCAACACTATGTCCAATCAATCAACTGATCGATTAGGTTTGGTCCATTTGATCACTTGAACAAATTGACCAACCCTAGCTTGCCCGAGTCAAGTCTAGGGCTCCCAAACCCAACATCCGGTCAACCAAGACCTGTTGGGACTCCTCGTGCCTAGCATCCGGTCAATCTTGACCTGCTGGGACTTCTTCACCAAGTGTCCAGTCAATTTTTTGACATACTTGGACTCTTCTCGTCGTGCCAAGTGTCCTGTCAACCTTGATCCACTTGGACTTATCGTCTCGTACCAAGTGTCCGGTCCTCCATGACCCATTTGGACTTCCTTCCACCAGATGTCCGGTCACTCTTAACTCATCTAGATTTTCTTGTGCTAAGTATCCGGTCAGTCCTTTGACCTACTTGGATTTCTCAACACCAGGTGTCCGGTCAATCTTGACCCACCCGGATTTCCACGTGCCTAGTTTCACTCACCAGGACTTTCCATCTGCCTAGCTTTACTCACTAGGACTTTCCATCTATCTAGCTTTACTCACCAAGACTTTCATCTAGTTTCACTCACTAAGATTTTTCATCTGCTTGACTTCACTCACCAAGACTTTCCATTTGCCTAGCTTCACTCACTAGGTCTTTCCATCTGCCTAGCTTCACTCACTAGATCTTTCACCTATCTTCATTCATCATGATTTTTCAACTGCTTAGCTTCACTCACTAGGTCTTTCACCTGGCTTCGTTTATCAGGATTTCCAACTGCCTGACTTCACTCACCATGACTTCCACTTGCCAACCTCCAGTTAGGACTTTCCCAGTCAAGTATCTTCTTTGACCTACTTGACTTTTCTTCACATCAAGCTGATCAAAATTTGACTCAAGGAGTTTACCGGTCAAAGTACTAACAATTATTGTCTCATCCATAACCAAATTGTGTCGAGAAAAATGACTTAACATTCTTTCCAATTTAGTGAATTGTTGCATAGTGAGCCTATATTGTCCATCATTTTATAATTGAAGTATTGAGACAAGAAATTTCTTACTTGTAGAGTCTTCTCTCATATACCTTGCCTCAAGTTTTTCCCATAGCTCTTTGGTGGTTCCTACCATATGGTAGATGTCAAACAGGTTGTCCTCCATGACGTTGAGGATGTGACCTCTATATATTTCATCGTCTGTCTCCCACTTCTATTTTGCACGGAGCTCGTCCAATGTCTCCTCCCCCTCTCTTTCATGCGTTGACTTTGGAGCCTTGAGCACATAAACCACCTTTAGGGCTACCAAGAGGAAATGAACCCTCTTCTTCCAACGGATGAAGTTACCACCATCAAACCTACCAAGCTTAACTATACTAGATGTTAGATCTTTCACAACACAAGCCATTTTGGGTGGTATCATAAAGCCTTAAGATTGTTGATGTATTACAAGACTAGTGCTAAAAAACAAGACCAATCTTGAACTCCAAATCGTGTTTCAAACACTATTCTTATGATTTTATTTGGTCTATAAATTGTGCACCACAAAGATCAAATATCCTATAGAATTAGATGAATCTAATTGTCGATACTTTGCATTGAGTAAGACAATTCAAAAAATAAAAAAAAGGAGGACAAGAATGTGTTTTCTTTTCCATCAATCTTAGTCCTTTTATAAATAATCCAGCATATCATAATATTGAAATGGTCAAAAATTACGACTTTTTTCAAAAGTTATGATGTTTCTCAAAAGTTCAGACTTTTCTAAAGTTACGACTTTTCCCAAAAGTTGAGACTTTTTCAAAGTTATGACTTTCCCTTCAAGTCTTTTTATTTATTTAAAATATTCAACACTACTAGTCTACTAGCATCTCCATCTTTCACTATGTTATTCTACCACCATCATTAATTCTCTATTTGTCATATTTTCCAACAATCATTTTTTCTTTCTTCCACCGCCGTCATCATATTTGTCATATTTTCATTCATTCCCTATCTCCTCGCCGCACAATCGTTATTCTCTTGTTTCTTCGCTACTAATTTGTCTGCCACAACTTCATTATCGAACCGTGTTACTTACTCTATCTTCTCCATCGCCATTTTTATTAAAATTTTCTTCTCTCAGAGTTATCACACATAATTTTTTTTCATCGCATCATCCACACATCAACTGTCATCATTCATTGCTCTGTTCCCTCACCATCATCTCCATCATTATCATACTTTCATTTACTCTTATTATTCACCATGCCCGATTTCCTCTTTGAACAATTCTTTATTCCCTTTTTTTTTTCACTACTAGTCTACCCAACACAATTTTATCATAAAGCAATGTTGGTTCATTTTCTCCATCATCATTTTATTGAGATTTTCTTCTCCCATCGTCAGCACACATCATTTCCTCCATTGCATTCTTCGCCCATAGCTACTGCCATCTCTACCTTTCACAGTTTTATTCCACCACCATCATTAATACCCGTTTGATATATTCTTGGGTTTAAATAGAATTCTCATACTCTCTTATCATTCTCTCACATCATTGACTACATAATCATAATGCATCATCATCGCCCGATCATTGTCACCACTATTGTCTTTGTTCTTTATAATCACAACCTACAACATTAGAGAGCACGTAGAATTCAAAATTTGAAGTGTCGTTAATTTTAAGTAAAGGTCATTATATTTTTGGAGTAGAGCC
The DNA here is from genome assembly GCF_018446385.1 of Zingiber officinale. Taxonomy (NCBI): domain Eukaryota; kingdom Viridiplantae; phylum Streptophyta; class Magnoliopsida; order Zingiberales; family Zingiberaceae; genus Zingiber; species Zingiber officinale. The sequence goes on from NC_056004.1 coordinate 50,797,730, forward strand.
AACTGTAGGTCGTCAAGGTGGGGCCGGCACATAGGGCCCCACCTCTGGCGGACCCACTTTTTTAAAAAATATATATATTTTTAAAGTAAATGCTTACCCAACCCAACATATTCATTGAACAAAAATAAGTTATAAGGGTGGGATCCACTTTTTTTTTAAAAAAAATGTATATATTTTTTAAAGTAAATACTAACAAAATAATGTTCATGTAAAAAAAATATCTAATTATAAATTTAAAATATTATGAATTTCTTTTTTGTAAAGTGTCAAAAAAAAAAAAAAATACAAGCAAACCTTTAATTTTCTTACTCCTTCGTTGATCTTTTCCTATTTCTAACTCTCTAAGCCATAAAATCCTTAAACATAAATTTAGTTTATGTGTTTTGTTAATAAATTTATTTTTATAGCATTGATTTTATTATTTTTTTATATAAATAAAAGGTTTTTTTTATTGCATCCTTCAAAGATCAATCTCATCGATAAATTTTCGTTAACATTTTAAACCAGCCCCAATTCGAGTTCTAAGAAAAAGACATCTCTGTCTGAATAAAAGTTTCTTAAAGGTAAGCATCTGTTGTTAGAGTAACTTAATTCCTTGTGGTATACTAATCGATATATATGTGGTTGTCAAATTGTTCATGCATGCAGATGCCCTCCTCCATGGTGAACTCAATCCCACACCCCCATCATCCGCCCTACCAATCCAAACCCTTCAAATTAGCTTGCCCTAATCAAACCAGCCCATCACTATCATCCAACCTTTGCCGGACGACGACGATAGCATCACCGCCATCTCCAGCTCCCTCTCCTTATAATGATCCCTTGATCACGTCCTCCTCTCCTTCTTGCCCATCTTACTTTCGATGGATTCATGAAGACCTAAAGCCCTGGGCATCGACTGGGATCACGCGTGACATGGTGGAACGTGCCCAATCGATGGCCGCATTTCGACTGCTAGTCATCGGCGGCCGGCTGTACGTGGAGCAGTACCATCGCGTTTTCCAGACACGCGACCTCTTCACCTTATGGGGCTTCGTCCAGCTCGCCAACCGCTTCCCCGGTCGTCTCCCGGACCTCGACCTCATGTTCAATTGTGAGGACCCGCCCACCGTCAAGAACTCCCCCTCACCCCCGCCTCTCTTCCGCTATTGCAAGGATGACACCACCGTCGACATCCTCTTCCCCGACTGGTCCTTCTGGGGCTGGTAATATAATTAATTAATTATATATTATATATAAAATATATAGCTGTTAAATAATATTTTTTTTTAAAAAAAAATCATTTTAGGGCTGAGATCAATATAAAGCCGTGGAAGGAATTGAGTGAGGAAATGAAGGACGCGAACAAGAGAGTGAAGTGGAAAAAGAGACGTCCATATGCATATTGGAAGGGCAATGAAGGGGTGTCTCGCCATCGACAAGACCTCATGAGGTGTAACCCTAGCCATGGTCATGACTGGAATGCGCGAGTTCATAATCAGGTAATTAATTTTTCATATTGCATGCAACTTATTTTTTACGAGAAAATAATTTATTAATTACGTTAATCTATACAATATTTGTGGATCGGATATATAACCAACCAATATATCATATATATATATATATATATATATATAGGATTGGGAGTCAGAGATCAAGAACGGGTTTAAGGAGTCAAACCTCGCTGAACAATGCACCTATAGGTACAAGATTTTTGTAGAGGGGAGGTCATGGTCAGTGAGTGAGAAATACACTTTGGCCTGCGACTCGCCCAACTTATTCGTGACGACCCACTTCTATGACTTCATGACGAGGAGCTTGATGCCCGGACAACACTTTTGGCCTATCAATGAAAATACCATATGCAGGTCCATTAAATTTGCAGTCGATTGGGGCAACAAAAACCAGGACAAGGTAATTAGCTAGCTACTCATATATATATAGTACTAAGTGTTAACTGGTGATTAATAATTACTAACTAGTAGCCTCTAATTCTTGTGTTGTATCGATATTAATCATCGCAGGCACAAAAGATAGGAAAGAAAGGAAGTGGCTTCATTTTGGAGGAAGTGAGCATGGATTATGTATACCAATACATGTTACATCTACTCACTGAATACGCCAAGTTGTTGCGTTACAAGCCGAGTTTGCCGGAGAAGGCCACTGAATTGTTTTTGGAATCGATGGCCTGTGACCAGGGAGGGAAGGTGAGGGAGTTCCTGATGGAGTCGATGGTGAGCTGGGCTAGCAATGCAGAGCCGTGCACGTTGCCTCCGCCCTACGGCGCAGAAGAGTTGGAAGAGTTGAGGTCGAAGAAGAATGCCGCTATCAAGGAAGTGGAGAAATGGGAGAAAGAAGCCTGGGACAAAGGACATTAATTATCCAATTGATCCTCCTACTTAATTTGATCACTTGCATTATGTAAAAAAAAAAATGGAAGATTTTCCTCTAGGATTCAAGTTTTCCTCTTGGATTATAATATTCAAGATAACAAATTTTAGATGCTCATGAGATATATTATACGTATTTAACATTTAAGATTTTAGGATTTAGAAGTTGAGTTATAGTGAATTTAAGTCAATAAGAATTTTCCTCTATAGTTCAAGTTTCCCTCTTGGGTTATAATGTGCAAGATAAAAAAAAAAAATTCAATCTCACGAGGTATAATGTTATTTTTTTAAAAGAAATGTTGATTTAAAAAAAAAATTGAAATCTAGGCGCCTGCTTGGATCGCTAATCTCTCATGTGTGCGCGATGTTATATATATATATATATATATTCTAGACTTTATTGAACATATTAAAATCTCAGTCTAAGCAAGAGATTATGGAGATTTTCAAAAATATAATATTCAAATAGATATAATTTTTCAAGGAAAAACAATGACTAATGTTAATAATAGCTTTAAAGTTCAAATAAATAATATTATTGAACACTTACTACAAAAGGAATTTATTTTCAAACCTAAAGACTTTTCATCTAATTTACTTATCGGGTTAAACTGGACCCTTAAGCTAGAACTAAGTACAAAACCTCAAACTTTACAACCCATGAAATCTATTATTTATAAAGACAGACATGATAGTTCTATAGTAAGATTTCATAATTATGAACCTTCCACATTACAAGAAGAAGATCATGAAGAAAACCAGACTAATTAATATGAATTTAATGAATATAGAATACATCACACAACCAGACCATATACACCAAAATAATGAGAATAATGAGGTAAAATAATTATTTTATGATGACTTAAACGAATATGTTTACATCCCAGCTGAAATTACTATATATTTCATTATTAATAAATTAGAACCTGACTAGATGTTATATTTCAATGAAAACAACAATATTATTGTTACAAAAAATTACTTCTGAAACGTTAACCTAATGAATCTAGCAGTACTAGCAATTTCTAACCATAACCTTTACAAGTAAGATATCCTGAAAGTTCTATGAGAACTATAGATTATGGAGAAAGTCATCCTCCAAGAACAAGGATTACTCTTTATACTAATAACAATTCTTTGTTGAGAATAATATAAAAAAGAAGACTACCAAAAATTACCTACTTTGATAAAAATTCAGTCTTATTAAATATTGGGGAATGTGATGATCCACAATTATATGATACCTATTTAAAACAATAGATATTCTCTATAAAATGAGATTATCAAGCCAGACATGAACTAAACATAGAATCTAGAGAAGTCGTGATAAGAGTAGGAGAAAATTACTTAGGTAACGTTGCCAGAGTAGTATGAAAAGCTTACAAAACTACTTATCCCGAAGAAGTAGCAAGGATTGCTTTGTAAGGAAACAACATACCTAATTTCTATTATACAATTCATAGGTTATTTACTACCCGAGATGCTAACACAGAATTAGACATACCACAACGAGAAGCCATGAGAGATTTAGAATAATTATAATTCTTTAGTTGAAATTGGATTAAACTTTTCTCTAATAACTTCTTATCATTAACAGCAGTGTTAGGAAACTATTGTAATTCATAATTAGGATAAATATTATTTAGCAGACTTCCAGGAAATTTTAAAAAAGAAATACATAAAGTTTTGACATATATAAAAGTGGCACCACAACATGACAATATTTCAAAACTAAAAGAAAAATGTACTTACATTCATATACAAAAACAACTCAAGAATTAACAATATGGATTCTATAGCCACATATAAACCCCTTAATGATATAGGCTTTCTCAACCTAAAACACGAACTAACTATAGAAACATTCCCTCAAGAGTACCAGACAATCTGTAACAAAACCTAAATCAGTAAGACCCAGAAAAACATATTATGTTAGAAAAAGTAGAGAAAAGAAATCATACCTAAACAAGGATAAACATGTGAGAAAATTCAAGTCAAAGAAAACTTATGCTAATACTATTACTTGTTTTGCTTGTAATGAACCTGGACATTTATCCTCTGTTTGTCCAAATAAAAAAAAAATCTATATACAGAGAAGCAAAACTAGTCACCCACACTAATCTTGACTTACTAGAAATATAATTAGATATCTTTGATACATCTTCTATTTACTCGATTATTTCTATAAATGGTGTGGAAGAAATACCTCCCTCTTCTGACTATAGTTTAGTAAATTCTTTCTTACATCCTTCATACCATCCTTACCCCGAAACTTCTGAATTATAGGATTACATGCCATTACATAATCTAGAAGAATTATGAGAAGATTTATCATATACTAATTTAATGTTCAAACAACTTAATACTAAAACTACAAAAGAACTTAACTGTCCACATGACTGATACTAAAGACAAGAAGTAATAACATTTCATTTTTTTATAGTTATTATCCATCTCTAAATAAACGAGGCACCTGTAAGATCTGTAAAAAATAAGTCTGTAATATGTGAATCCAGCAATTATTTGCCATTATAATACCCATAAACCAACCATCTAATGGCAATACTTGAAATTTCTTACTAGAAACAAGGGTCTTTGCCTTAGAAACCCATATTAATCAACTAGAAACAGAACTTGATACCGTGGATCAAAAAGTCAACGAACTCCTTACTCCACCCTCTTCACAAGCTCCTAATAAAGGAAAAAGCCTGCAACATTCTTTTACACCCATAGATACTGATCTAGTCTTTATCAAAGCTTCTAGTATATGCAACACAAGAAAAAACTTAGATATCACAAATTCCTTGTTAATATTCATGGCCAAGAATTTACATTACATGCCTTCTTAGACAGTGGGACCACTAACTCCACAATAAATGAAGCCATACTTTTTTCAGTAGTCCTGAAACTCTTATCAAAACTGCATCACAACCATTAATAAGTACGTAGTTTGATGGTCAAAAGTTAGCTTGCACACAATTCGTTACTAATATACATTTAAGGTTTTATGATAATTGTGGCAAATATAGCACCCCTTCCACTCTCTAAACTTTGGATTAAATCATTATTACATCTTAATATTCACTTAATCTCAGGATTAAATTTTCTTTTAGCACATGATAGAGCTTTCCTTTTAACCAAGGATTATGTTTTTTTCTTTTCTTCACTCATAGTATCACCTATAGTATCAGACTATCCATCTATTATCCATCCTTTAACTACCAAACTGCTCATAAAGACCATGTCTCTGGATAATATAGATAGTACTTCTTATCAATGTTCTACTAAACATACTTGTAAACAATCAGGTAATCCAACACAGTCTCTTACTAGTAATAATCAAACTTGTTCTATTTCTCTTTCTGACTATCAGGATCAAGATGAGGAAAATTAGACTCACTTGGCGGCTAGTCAAGCCCTTTATCCTATTTTTTTCATGACACTTGGACTATCCCATCTAATTTAATACTTTTAAAATAATTTTTTCAAATAATAAACACTCATTAACTTGATATAGACTCTCTCATTTCTAAATTAGAAAAACTAGAAATTATTAGAGAAAATTCTACCAAATATTGGGACAGAGACAAAGTTTACTGCAAATTAGCAATAATTAACCCAGATCTCACAATTAAAGCTCAAGATTTAAGATATACAAATTGGGAAACTAAAAAATATAACACTACTACAAATTGAGGCTAAGACATCACCACTAAAGTGTTGTTTTGGCCATATAAATGTTGCATTATACCTAAGGTAACGTTTTTCATTCTATCTTATCAGGTCCTGTCATGTTAGATATAATGTAACGCTTTTGTCATTTTATGCAACACTTTCTTAAACTGTTGTGATATATACCAAAGGCAACGCTTGTCTATATGCAACGCTTTTTTCTTCCAGCGACAACACTTTTTTTTTGTTACTCTTAAGCTATTACAACACTTTTTTCTATTAATAGCAACACTTTTTACAATTATTTTAACCCAATAATACAACATTTTTTTCATTAAATGCATCACTTTTTATTAAACTTTTCACCTCTTATACACATCACTTATTGATACATATGCAACACTTAGATTTGTGTTTTATTTTTAAAATGTAGCACTTTTACCGGTTAACAGTAACACTTATTTTTTCACCAATATATTATTGATATTACAATTTTACTATCCAATCAAGCACATTTGTACAAAATATATTATTCAAAATATGATCATTGTATTACAAAAGTTATATCACACTATATTCTGATTAAAATTTTTACAAAAACCCAACAACTAGCATCAAAAAATATACATAAGTCATCAATTAATACTTAGCTTCATGAATTCCCCCAAAAAAGGCAACTAAATATATTCATTTACAAAAAGCCAATAGATGGTAATGTGTGGTCGGCTTCATTAATCCCCCATAAGTCATTTGCCCATGCATTGAACGTGCCCACCAAAAAAGATATAATAATGTCCTGCTAGTCATGAAAACAAAAAACAACAACACACATTAATCAATAAAGCACGTTACACAACATAAAGAATATATAAAGAAATAATTCAATTCTGCCAATAAAGATAAACATATCTATGCAGTTTCAATATTAAATTGGATATTAATATTGCACATACTAAAACCAATAACAGGCTATCAACAAATTTTTTAAAAAAAAAATAAAAATCAACAACTCAAGATTATAAGAAGAGGAAAAGCCTTTTAACTGAACAAGGAAAGGGAGAACTTAAATGGAGCTCAACCAAGAAAAAAAAGTTCTTTCAGTACTTCAAAAGCTGTCAAGGCATGTCACTTTCCAAATTTTGAGGTTACCATTCCTACAAATTATTAGAAATTTATCATCATCATGCAAAAGTAGCAATCTCCAAAAGTACTGCCAAGTTAATTATTACCAAATTCATATAAATTTGCAAGCACGAGCAGGGGAGGAGTATGCCTATGCTACTAAAGTTTCAATAGTGGAATCACAACACAAACTCTTTGCTTGTCTCAAAAAACATAGAAGATTAAGCAACAAAATTAGAGAACTATGAAAAAACGTAACCTGACAAACAAACCATGGAAGAATCTTTTTTTTGCTACATTTCTTAACAAATCTGTGCAAATTGCAATGGAAGATTTCATGTGTTGCAACTTGCAATGATGACAAAATACTAATTCAACAATAAGAACGTCATGAACCAAAGATAATACATTAGTCGATGGGCATGGTGGCTAAGATAGAATAAGATGATAAAGTATATCACTCATCAATTTACTAATGCAGGAAGAAAAAAAGCATCATGGTTTCAAACAAATTATGCCCTATAAGAAAAAAAAGGTAAGTGATTTAGGAAAAATAATTTCTTTCAATTTCTGGAGGTAGTTTTGCAAGAAAATAGTTACTTTCAATTTCTGGAGGTATAAAATACACTAGAGTTTTGCAAGAAAAGGTAAGTGACTTGGTAATTCATGAATTGCCATGAAATGAGTTTCCAGCATTTCATAAGGAAAGATAATTGCCTTTACAACAATGTAAATTAATATAAATCCCTTGAAGTTAACTATGCATAAGTTCCTTAATGTGACCATGACTGTGAGCATACTTGAAATAAACAAATTCCAAGCTCTAAAAGCATATTAGAGATCATGAACGCCACCTTCAACATAGTTTGGAAGATAGAAAATCATGATGCGAAACAATCACAGCCAATTCTTCCAGACCAAAATCTATCAATGTTCATGTATTTCTAAATATATAGTAAGGCAGGATTTTCTAACAGCAGAGAAGTTATAACTAGAACAATCATTTTCTACCTGCCTGTGTCTTATCAGGCAAACATGGCATGTAAATGAAAGATTTGAAGAGGAATAGGCAATCCACAAGCTGGACGGAAAGTAACCATATCTTAAGAAAATACATAAACTAAAGAAAATACATATAAAACTATAACATACCTTAGGAAAAATATTTTCTTACAATTTCCGGAGGTAGTTTTGCAAGAACCTTCTGGACTGTATATCATATGCAATATTTAAGTCTCAATGGTTTGAGACAATATGATCAAATACCTCATCAGTGTTCAATCTAAAGTTGTGGTATCATTTTACATAACTCATTTCGTAAATCTGAAAATAGAAGATCCAACCTTAGAAGAAAAACAACATAGTACAAGAAAAATAATGCAAGAAGAACAAGGATTGGGAAAAAAAGAAGCTTGAGAGAGCTGGAAAAACACAATACCCTTGGTAGCAGTCCAACAACAACAAAATACAAGAAAAACAAAAGCAATTAAACTAAACAACCTTAACAACGATTAACCAAAACTTAATTATGCATAAAAGTTAAACTTGTACCACATTGTCACCCTATGACACAAGATCAACATTCATGCATAAATGAAACTAACCGAGTGCGATAACAAACAAACTATCATGCATAACAAAACTAATCAAAGTGCAATAACAACAATCAAACATCAATAAGAAAATAACACAATCAACAAATAAGTAAATCAACTAAGCTAACCAAACCCTCTTCCGCGATCATACACCAATCGACTACCTCCACCGTCACATGGAGACCCGGATTTGGAATGCCAGCCCCGGTGAACTGTAACACAACTACTGAATCTCTGATCTACAGCTCCCGATGGCACAAAGTTGATAGTTTAGATGGAATAGGAAATAAATTGCAGCATCAACAGAAACTAAATAGAAATCAAAAGAGAATTTGCTCTGCCGGAATTGCATACACCACTAGACTGAGGTTGCTGGAATTCCTGCCTTCGGAACGCCGTCCACGGGAGTTCATCGCAGCATCAGCCTTGGATTTGCTTTAGTAAGTTTTACCGGAATTGAAGAACAGAGGCTGAGCTTGAAGATGATGAGTTTCTGCCAGAGTTGGATGCACCACTGAGGTGGAGGAGACTTTTGCTTTCGGAACACCGTCCACAGGAGAACACCGCAGCATCCACCGGAGAAGATGATGATGAATCGGCCGACTTCCTCGTTGGAATCTTCCGCTTTCACAACGCCGTCCGCGGGAAGAACATCCACTGAGGAAGGGATGGAAAGGGATGCCTCGCCGGAGGAGAACGCTCCACCGTCAAGGATACTGTTGTTGTCCGTTGCCGGATTGAGGAAGATCGCGAGAAGAGGAACTTGGGTGTAGAGGACCGGCTGGCGGCAGTGAAGAGAAGAAGAGGTATCGTCGGCCGGAGAGAAGAAAAGAAAAGAACTGTTGTGCCCTAGCTGCCGCTGGAAATCGCGAACAGAAGAAACGTGAGGAGAATGGGGGCGAAGCACTGGGTCGTGCGTGAGGAAGAGGTTTCTTAACGGGTTGCTGGGTTTGGGTTAAGGAGGTGAGGAGTTTAGTAAGATCCGGATCCAATAAGAGAAGGAAAATTGAGTTTTTGAAATTGGGCTTGAAGAGTGGGCTTTTGGATTGGGCTTGAAGATTGGGTTTAAAGAGTAGGCTTTTGAATCAAATTTGAATTGGAGCTCCACTTCTTAGATGAACTCTTGGATGCTTTGATCTCGATAAACGGTCCAGATCGTTTTAAATCAGAATGAAGGGTTGGATCACTTAGATCTGAATTAAGGAACAAGATATCTCTAGATCAGGATCAACGGTCCATATTGATTCAGCTTGATCTCCTCCATTTGACCTCCAAATCAAACCAAATTCGATCCAGCTCGACCCTAATTTATGGCGATGGGTTTGGGAGGAGAAAAGGATCAGAAGATTAAAACCTAACGTAAATCATCACCTAAGTTTATATATAAAAAAATGTCAAAAAAATTTACCCCAAGTGCCTAATTAAAGAAATTGGTAACACTTTAAAAATTGTTACATATATAATATAAAAGTGTTTCATATTCTTATAATTATTGCAACACTTATAAAAAGTGTTGTATTTATACAATAAGTGTTGCATTTTCTTATATAGGCAACACTTATTTAAAGTGTTGCAAAGTTTTAAGAAAATTTCTTCTGTTGTAACAGTTTATAAAAGTGTTGCTTCTAAAGTGATGTCTTACCCTCAAATTGTAGTAGTGTAAAATGCATATAAACCAACTACTAACTTTAGGAGTCATCCAAAAATCAACATCTAGGCACAGAAGTCATAATAGAAATGTGGTCAATCTAGGGTGGTGTTTAATTACAAACGACTTAATGATAATTGTCAAGAAGATGGTTGACAAAGACCAACTCTTAAATAAAATCCAGAACTCTAAATGGTACTCTAACTTTGACATGAAATCAGAGTTTTGACAAGTTAAAATACACCATGAGTTTATTGAATGGACAACTTTTTCCTATCCCGAAGGACATTTTAAATGACTTATTATGCCTTTCACTCTTAAGGTTGCCTCTTAAATCTTTCAAAGAAAAATAGATGATATTTTTAGAAATGTTTCCATGTTCATTTTTGTTTACATTGATGATGCTTTAGTTTTCTCTAAAGCTAAGCAGGAACATTATGCCCATTTTCATATTATTTTTAATCTATTTGAAAAACATGATTTTATTATTTCCTGTATGAAAATATAGTTAGCAATTAGGTGCCGAAATAGGCCAAGGACAAATAGCATTTCAGCCTCATATTTTAGCTAAAATCTTAGCTTTTTATGACAAAATATAGGACACTAAAACTCTAAGAGTCTTTCTAAGTCTTCTTAATTATGCACAACCTTACTTAAAAGATATAGGTAAAATTGGTGGTCCCTTATACAATAAAACATCCTTAACATGACAAAAATATTTCAATCAACAAGACATAGCACTTGTCCAACAAATTAAATAGTTAGTTAAAATGATTCCAATGTTAACACTACCACTTGATTATGACTACTTAGTCATTGAAATCAATAGGTGTGAAACAAGATTGGGAGGTATTTTATTTAGAAAAAATATCCAAATATGACCCTAAAACTCCTAAAAATTTATGTAGATATACCTCTAGAAAATATTAAGAAAAAAGACATTTAACTTTTCTAGACAATGAAATATTAGTTGTCATTTATTGCTTAGAAGAATTTAGATTATTTATCTACAATAAATAAGAAATTACTATTAAAACAGATTGTGAAGCTATAGTAAAATATGACCAACAAACTAAACGCTTAAGAAAAGGATTGAGGATCAAGTGTTGGTTAAAATTCATAGATACTATTATCAATAAAGGATTACTTATTCAATAGGAACATATAAAAGAAATCAATAATTCCTTAGCAGATACACTTTCTTGGTTACTACATTAACTCTTATCCTACTGCTAACTTCTTTCTTTTGATAGGAACATGGATTGACCTAGAAAAGTACGTACTCTTGCTATCAAAACCATGAGTTTTGATAACCAAGACTTACAACAATTGACACAGTATGAAGACCAATTTCATTTCTCTTCTAGAGATAAACTAGATCATATTCAAAATTGTATTATTAACAACATTTGGAACATTCCCACAATACTCGGTAGTTCTCAATATAGAATTGCTATGATTAATGCACTATCTAACTATTTTCTCGCTATAATACAAAAATTAGTAGGCAAGAAATTTTCCTGCTACATGGTTTTCTCAGGAACTCAAGCAGGAGTACACTTCAATTGGGAAGAAACTTAGTCATCGAAGGCTTAGAACATCCATATTTCAAGGATTTTTATTCTCTTAAAGAAGCTTTTGATGCTATCCGTACACAACTTGGGCCTCACTTCTTTATCAACACTTTACTTAAGACATGACCACTTCTAGAAACAAGGCCTCGTAGCCCAAGTCTTAACAATACAAAAACTTATACTTGAATACTTAGCTCTGAAAAGCCTCCTAGGCCTTCTTTAAAGTTTTCTAGCCAACTCCCTCATAGGTCAAACTACTTAACATTGACTCAATTAAAAGAAAGGGCTACAACAATAACACCTCAAAGAGATTCAGAAGCCCGATTATTGGGTTTCCCCAACACTATACTAGATGACATCACTACTTATGTGCGGAGTTTAAGCTGAAAAGTCAACTTTAAAAACATTCATCAAAATATGTGAAGCAGCACTCAAAGCTTTTCACAAAAATCCTCTTGAAGGCATGACCATTGTCTATGAAACAGAGTTTAGCCCAAAACTAAAATGTCAAAAGATAGGCCTAACTTGTGCAAACTCTGGCAAATATGGATACCAGTGCCAACTTCTTTATTCTTTTCGTAAGGCCAATATGGATTATGAGACTTATACTACTACAGCATACAAAGGCAAGCTTATTACTCTGTTCATGTTACTATATTATGACCTTTTATATAAATTTTGGATTCATGATCCCGATTTTGTCAAAGAATTTCCTAAGAAATTAGAAACTATCATTTCTCTTGTCTTAGAGGAAGAAGAAATTTTTGTTGTCTACACATTTGATAGTACTTTACTTGAATGAGTGGATCTAAAAATAGAACCTGCCATATATTTGGTCAAGATTGACATAAATGAAGATGGTGGCTACCAAGCTGAACTAGAAGACTATCCTTCAAATCTAGACATACACTAGGATGCTCCACCATCTTTTGCAGGCCAACTCAAACATTGGCGAGCTTCTATCCAAGGCACAACTTGGACTTTGGATAGAATAGAAGATCTAGAAAATTACATTAAATAATATGATCTATTCTATCTCATCTGACACTTTATTATTATTATCATTAATAATTATTATTAAATAATAATGATATAATTAAATTTGGGAATGAGGCGGGGATGAGGATTTGATCCCCGTGGGTTCAGGTTCGGTGAATCTCCAAACCCGAAAAAATAAAAACAGGACGAAAATAAGAATGACAAACCTGTCCTCAGCCCGGCCCGCCCCGCCCCGCCCCCGCCCCGCCCCGCCCCGCCCATCCCTAATAACATCGTTTCAAAATTGAAGGTCCCGCCTAAATTCAACGACCTGTCACGTCTGTCGTTAAAGAAACAACTCCGCTCGAAACGTCCGTTAATATCCGTCATCACACGCCCCTTTCTTTATAGCCTCCCCCGAACTTGTTAGTTCTCTTTTCACTATCACTCTCTCCTCGCCACCGGAGCCCTAGACTGCCTCTCCTCTTCCTCCGACCATCTTCAAGATGCGCGAGATCCTCCACATCCAGGGCGGACAGTGCGGCAACCAGATCGGTGCCAAGTTCTGGGAAGTCGTCTGCTCGGAGCATGGCATTGATGCCACCGGCCGCTACGGCGGCGATAATCCCTTCCAGCTTGAGCGAGTGAACGTATACTACAATGAGGCCAGCTTCGGACGCTTCGTGCCCCGGGCGGTGCTCATGGATCTTGAGCCCGGCACCATGGACAGCGTCCGGTCCGGCCCCTACGGCCAGATCTTCCGCCCTGATAACTTCGTCTTCGGGCAGTCCGGGGCCGGCAACAACTGGGCCAAAGGGCATTACACTGAGGGCGCCGAGCTTATTGATTCGGTCCTTGATGTTGTCAGGAAAGAGGCCGAGAACTGCGATTGCTTGCAGGGTGAGATTTCCTTTCTATTGTGCGTTTTTCTTGATTTTTTTCCCCTTTAGATTCTGAATTGGTTGAATCTTAATGGTTTACTGGCAATGCTTTCCCATGCTATTAGTTGTTTCATATCTACAAGAAGTGACCATATCTTCTCCGATAACGTTGAGAAACAGAGATATAATTGTTAATCATGTGTTTTCGTGATTCCAGAACCTTGACTGTGGTCCTAATTGCCATCAGTATTGCGTTTACTTGATTTTTCTTTTTCTTTGTAAAACTTGGATCATCCAAATGTTTTACAAAGCACAGCTACTTGCTGCCTAGCTGGTCTTACAAATCTGTACAGTTTCAGCAGATGGCAAATAATTATTTCTCCAGAACATTGCTTCAACCAATATGTTACCTGTTGGATTGCACAACTCAGAATTTATTAACTCGTCATGAAACAGGGTTTCAGGTTTGTCATTCACTTGGAGGTGGGACTGGCTCCGGCATGGGGACGCTCCTCATATCTAAGATAAGAGAAGAGTATCCTGATCGCATGATACTAACTTTCTCCGTCTTCCCATCGCCTAAGGTGTCTGACACTGTGGTCGAGCCTTATAACGCTACTCTATCTGTCCACCAGCTTGTTGAGAATGCCGATGAGTGCATGGTGTTGGATAATGAAGCACTCTATGACATTTGTTTCCGAACTCTCAAGCTTACTACTCCAAGTTGTAAGTCTTTCTTCTCCGTGTGAACCATGTCTCATTGCACTGCAGGTATCCATTACTAACATTTATGTGAAACAATAGTTGGTGATCTGAACCACCTGATTTCGGCTACCATGAGTGGCGTTACTTGCTGCCTTCGATTCCCAGGACAACTCAACTCTGACCTTCGGAAGCTTGCCGTCAACCTCATCCCCTTCCCTCGTCTCCACTTCTTCATGGTAGGATTTGCTCCTCTTACATCCCGTGGATCACAGCACTACCGTGCTCTTACTGTCCCCGAGCTCACCCAACAAATGTGGGATGCCAAGAACATGATGTGTGCAGCTGATCCTCGCCATGGGCGCTACCTGACAGCATCAGCGATGTTCCGTGGCAAAATGAGCACCAAAGAGGTGGATGAGCAAATGCTCAATGTTCAGAACAAGAATTCTTCTTACTTTGTTGAGTGGATTCCAAACAATGTGAAGTCAACAGTCTGTGATATCCCACCAATTGGATTAAAGATGGCATCCACATTCATCGGCAACTCTACTTCAATTCAAGAGATGTTCCATCGTGTCAGCGAGCAATTCACTGCAATGTTCAGAAGAAAGGCTTTCTTGCATTGGTACACAGGAGAGGGAATGGATGAGATGGAGTTCACTGAGGCTGAAAGCAACATGAATGATCTTGTTTCTGAGTACCAACAATACCAGGATGCAACAACAGAGGATGTCGAATATGAAGAAGATGAAGGTGATTATCAAGAGGATTGATATGCATTATCATTGTCCTTCTCTTCCCGGTATGATCTTGGGGTACAATTCCACTTTGCGTTCAATGATATGTTGTAATTGTTTCATTTTCAGCAATGTTCAGTTGGTTGTTCTGTTTGACAAATTGTACTTGAGCATTATTGATTGAATGGTATATTACTTTTAGATTGATATGTTTCTATCTGTTATTCTGGAAAGAAAATATGAATGAAAAGCTTTAATATATATATATATGTAATATCATTAGCAATTATGGTTGAGAAATTATTGAATACGATTGCTTTTTTGTGTGGAATTAGAGATTAATGTCAATTGATGATAACTTGCTATGTGGATTAGTAAAATAAAATAGGGTGTGGTCTGGAAGCTAATCTTGAAATATTAGGCATTGTTTGCTTGGAAATTTTTTAATTTTTAAAGTTTTTATAAAATAGGATTTGAAATTTGAAAAATTAATATAATAAACACAAGCAGAATTGGGATTGATTTTTGTAGTTTCTATAAATTATTATTTGTTGTACTATAAATTATTATTTGTTGTAAAATAACATATGTATGTGGATACTCATCAATCCCTAATATTCCATAAACTTATTCATTGCTCTATAACTCATCATCTCTCATAACCTCCTAACTTATGTAAATGTATGAGCATGCGAGCATCTGCAACGCTAATTCGTTATAACATCCACCACTTCATCAAAAAGTATGAGTCTCACTGTCACATACTCATTATAACAGCATATCTCTTTCACTCACATCCCTTTTAACATTAGCACTCATTATTTATGGATCTCACCGTCCATTCACTCATCCCTTTTATTATTTTTTTTTAACTAATATTAAAAATTTTACAATTTAAAAAAACATAGAAAATAAAAAAAAAAATAAGAGAGAGAGTGTTCAAACCTTTGAACACTTTCTCTCCTCTCTCTTGTGAGTGGGCATTATAATGCCCACTCACAATGGAGAGAGGGTGTTAATGCCCATTTAACATCCCATTGAGGATGCTCTGAGAGTTTCAAGATGGTTACGTACTTATAAATACTTATATATGTATTCTTTTTATAGATGAGATAAAAAAGGTCAATAATATTTCCTTTTCCTATGTGATTACTTATATGATTTACACGTTATCAAAACAAAAGATTTACCTTTTTTTAAAAAATTCAGTTATAGGTAATATCAAAAAATATATAGATATGTTTATGTTTTTTCTTCATCAAAATTATTCACATGCCAAAAAGTTAAATTTATAATTCCTTCGTACTTTATTAGTTATTGTCTAATTAACTATTAGTTAGTTGTTATTTACATGATTTGTAAAATTTCAAAAATAGTTTACAATTATGTGTTATAAAATCATCTTTTGATTATATCATGTTTTATCATTCATTAATAAATATATATGATGTATGATAATTATTATTAATGATTTAGTTTTCTTTGGATTAGATTCTCACTATGTCAAATCTTTCAAAGTCAGAGTTTTAGGCTCTTGACATTTCGAGAAAAAAAATAGATGCGGAGATTTATTTGGAAGCTATGGGTCTTGAAGACACCATAAAAGATGAAAATAAGGAATCTTTATAAAAATTGTGCAAAAGCAATGATATTCATTCGTCACCATCTTCACGAATGATTGAAAATCAAATATTTGATGATCAAAGATCTACTTGAACTATGGAATAATTTGAAGGAAAGGTATAATCATTATAAAACTATGATTCTTCCAAATGCTTGTTATGAATGGATTCATTTATGTTTATACAATTTTAAATTTGTAAGTGAATATAAATCAACTATGTTAAAATCAACTTAAAGTTAAAATTATGTGGTGAAAAAATTACCGATGAACATATGTTGGAAAAAACATATTCTAATTTTCATGCATCTAGCATGCTTCTGCAGTAGCAATATAAAGAGAAAAGTTTCAAGAACTATTCTGAGTTGATTACATGTCTTCTTGTGGCTGAGTCAAATGAGTTTTTGATGAAAAATCATGAGACTCGCCCAACTAGTGCTAGTCCATTCCTTGAAGTAAATGAGATAACTTGCAAAAATGATAAACGACAGCACAAATAAAAATTTCATCATGGTCATAGTCGTAGACACGGAAATGATTGATTTCAAGAAAATCATGGTGGTTAGAAACATAACAACTCACTAAAAGTAGGTTAGTAATAATGTCCACCAAAAGTGGACAAATTGTTGGGACCGAAATGTAGCTAGAGGGAGGGGGGGTGAATAACTCGGCGCGATCTCGTGCTCGTCGTTGCTTGCTTCTTGCGATGATGTGCAGCGAAAAATACAAGAACACAAATACAACAACGCTAACTCGAGGATTTACTTGGTATCCACCTCACAAAAGATGACTAGTCCAAGGATCCACACATTCACGCACCCTCCACTAATAAAAACTCTCCTTTGCGATAACTACCGAAGGCGGAGAAGCCCTACAAGCTCACAATACAACAACAAGAAAGAAGGAAGCAAAATACAAATGAATCTTACAAGATTACAATAAACCCTAACTCCTTATTGTATTCTCGCCTCTTGACTTGGACGTACCTCCAAGAACCTTCAAGATCTGGCGGTGAACTTTGTGGAGAAATCGCCCAAACTCAAGCTCTGGTCGTGTGTGTCGAAGAGAGGAAGAAGTGACGAAGCAATCGCACGCCAACGGCTAAATCCTGCGCTAACGGTCGGATCTCAATCGATTGGATTACTCCCAATCGATTGGGGAGGCTTTGGATCGATCGGTCGATCGATCCAGAGCACCTCTGTGCTCTCTGGAATTGCCTGGATCGATCGGTCGATTGATCCATGGCTTATTGCAAAAAATCGCAGCTCCCAATCGATCAGCCGATCGATTGGAGGCTCCCAATCGATCGACCAATCGATTGGAAGGCTTTCTGTTCGCACGACACTTCTCCCCAATCGATCCACTGATCGATTGGGAGGAGCCTTGTCGCAGGGACTCACCCAATTGATCAACCGATCGATTGGACATGAGTCAATCGATCAGCTGATCGATTCAGCTCCTGTTTTTGCCCAAAAATAAGTCCAAAGTCCCCTACACCAACATCCGGTCAACCATGACCTGTTGGTTCATCATGCCTAGCATCCGGTTACCTTTGACCTGCTAGGACTCCCTCATTAAGTGTCCGGTCGATCCCTTTGACCCACTTGGACTTCCATCAGATGTCTGGTCAACCTTGACCTATCTGGATTTCCTCGTGCCAAGTATCCGGTCAATCTCTTTGACCTACTTGGTCTTTCCAATACTAGATGTCCGATCAACCATGATCCATCTAGATTTCCTGTGCATGGCTTCACTCACCAGGACTTCCCTTCTGCCTAGCTTCACTCACTAGGACTTCTCATCTGCCTAGCTTCACTCACCAGGACTTCCTTCTGCCTAGCTTCACTCACTAGGTCTTTCACATCTGCCTGGCTTCACTCACCAGGACTTCCGTTCTGCCTAGCTTCACTCACTAGGTCTTTCACCTGGCTTCACTCACCAGGATTTCCAATTGCCTAAACTTCCCAGTTAGGACTTTCACCTGGCTTCACTCACCAGGATTTTCCCGTCAAGTATCCAGTCAACCTTGACCTACTTGACTCTCCTTCTCACATGAACAATTGCACCTGCAATCTCCATTGTCCACATGTATTGTCAAACATCGAAACTCAAACATCAAGACTCGAGCTTGAACCAATTCAAGCTTAGTCAACCAGGTCAAACTTGACATAGGGAATATAACACCAACAATCTCCCCCTTTTTGATGTTTGACAATACCACCTGTAAGTTAGGCTAATTCCATAGCCTCAACTTCCTTCATGCCAATATATGAATGATGATTTCCTTCATTCTTCTCCTTTTCTAGAGGGCAACCTTCCTCTTCAGGTAATGAAGATCTAACTTAACCACACATTCTCCCCCTATTGCCACACATCAGAAACTCTCCCCCTGAAGAGTTACCCATCGTGGTTTACAACTTCACTCGTTGTTCACAACACAAAACCGAAGGTCACATACCCTTCATTATTCTCAACGCTCATCCTTGAGCATATATCACTTGGTATATTCACACACGATTCAAATGAAGGTCCCATACCCTTCATTTGCATCAAACGCTCATCCGTGAGCATACACCACATGAATAATGAAGATATCCACTCTCCATTATATTCAAATGCCCAACCCTGAGCATTTCCGCTAAAGAAGGTTAGCCACCTTCCAAGGTGTATGGTGTTAGGATCGTTCGTACTCGGCTAGAGAGGGGGGGTGTGAATAGCCGCCCCAAATTCTCGCGTTCTTCCTACAGTTAGGGTTAGTCGCAGCGGAAATACAAAGAAGAAACTAAGGAGAAGAAAAACAAACCGATGTAACGAGGTTCGGAGATGAACTCCTACTCCTCGGCGTGTCCGTAAGGTGGACGAGTCCAGTCAATCC
The DNA here is from genome assembly GCF_018446385.1 of Zingiber officinale. NCBI lineage: Eukaryota > Viridiplantae > Streptophyta > Magnoliopsida > Zingiberales > Zingiberaceae > Zingiber > Zingiber officinale. The sequence continues at coordinate 50,817,513 of NC_056004.1, forward strand.
GTCGGTGGATGAGTCCCCAGAGAACCGGCTAATACAATATACTCCTTCTGGGTGGAGAAACCTTGCCACAATGTTTCTTGCACAAGCAAGATAGGAGTACAACAGATACAAGAAAGCAAAAGACAATATGAAACACTTGCTTGCCTTTCTTGTTGACTGGTGTGATGAAGCAGCAGCTTCACACCAGCAACAGCTGACGAGAATCCAGTCGAGAAGCTCACGCGAAGCTTCAGCTGCGAGGAGCTCAGCAAAGCTCTGATAGCAGGTAAGAGCAGAAGCTCTAGAGCATAAGAACAGAAGTTCTAAGGAGGAAGCAGTAGTAGCAACGAAACCCTGTAGCGTCTTTTATACCTGCGAAGAAAAACACGAAGGAATCTAGCCGTTGCGTCGCAACGGCTAGTTCCCTGATCGGTCCACAGACCGATCAGGAGTGTGCCTGATCGGTCCACAGACCGATCAGCGCTTTCTCCCGAACTCCGCTAGCTACTGATCGTGCTCTGATCGGTCTGCTGACCGATCAGGGTATGGTCTGATCGGTCTGCTGACCGATCAGGGCTTATTGAGTGCGGTTCCTCGCACTCCTCAAGATCGTTACCTGATCGGTCGGCAGACCGATCAGGATATCACCTGATCGGTCCCCAGACCGATCAGTAAGCTCACAGAATCGATGCGTGCCTTCTGTTTGTTATCTGATCGGTCACCAGACCGATCAAATACACAAGCGTATCACTGGATCGGTCTGGTGACCGATCCAGAGCTTGGTTTTTGCCCAAACCAAGTCCCAAGTCTCCCAAACCAACATCCGGTCAACCTTGACCTGTTGATACATCATGCTTAGCATCCGGTCACTCCCTTGACCTGCTAAGACTCACTACCAAGTGTCCGGTCAATCCCTTTGACCCACTTGGACTTTCCTCTTTGTGTCAAGTATCCGGTCACTCCCTTGACCTACTTGACCTTCTCAACACCAGATGTTCGATCACCCTTGATCCATCTGGATTTTCCCTTGCTCGGCTTCACTCACCAGGACTTTCCCACTGCCTGGCTTCACTCACCAGGACTTTCCCTTTTACCTAGCTTCACTCACTAGGATTTTCACCTGGCTTCACTCACCAGGATTTCCAAACTGCCTAGCTTAACTCACTAGGTCTTTCCCCTGCCTGGCTTCACTCACCAGGACTTTCTCCAACTGCCTGGCTTCACTTACCAGGACTTTCCCTCGCGCCAAACTCCCTGTTTGGACTTTCCCCGTGCCAAGTCTCCATACTTGGACTTTCCGCGTGCCAAGCTACCTGCTTGGACTTTTCCCCGTGCCAAGTCTCCGTACTTGGACTTTTCCAGTGCCAAGTCTCCATACTTGGACTTTTCGCGTGCCAAGCTCCCTGCTTGGACTTTTCCCGAATCAGGTCAACTAGGTCAACCTTGACCTAAGGTTGCACCTACAATCTCCCAAACACCTATTCTTGTCAAACATCAAGAATACAACTCTCTTCTCGTCAAACATCAAAACACAACTCGAGTCAGGTCAACCAAGTCAACCTTGACCTAAGGTTGCACCTACAATCTCCCCCTTTTTGATGTTTGACAAAATCCAAAATCAAGTTAGGTTAACCCGATAACCTAACTTAGGTTTTCCAATGTTCTTCCTTGAACATTCTTCCAAAACCTACACTCTCCCCCTTTGGACATCTTACAAAACCTACACTCTCCCCCTTGGGACATCTCTCCCCCTTTTTGACACACATCAAAAAGAGGGAATCAAGGTTAAGAGTTTCTTCCTAATGAAAGTCTCATACCTTTCATTGAAACTCTTAATTTCCCCCTTGATACTAAACACAACAATCAACTTAGTGATAATCCCATATCACTCAAGTCTTTAGGAGTAAAAACTCCCCCTAAAAGTCAACTCCCCCTTAACTAATAGGTAAAACTCCCCCTAAAGGTCAACTCCCCCTTGACCATTGCACCAACAATGTCTTGGAGAGTTTCAAACCTTTAGAAATCCAAAACACCACCTTCCCGAGCTGAAATTTCAGACAACCAGTCGAAATTCAGCAAATTCAGCACGCCTGATCGGTCACCGGACCGATCAGGACCCCTCTGGATCGGTCCTTCCCTGGATCGCTCCAGTGACCGATCCAGCCTTGGACAGACTCGAGTTCTGATTTCCTTCTCCCGAAATTCAGAAACTTACAACAAATTCCAGAAAATTCCAAAAATTATAAAATTTTGAGGATATATTCCTCATAACATATACTATCAAGGAAAAATAGTTTTCTATGAAAATAACTTCCATTTTCAAATCTTGATACAAAGTTCGAAAAGTTTTGAAATAGCTCAAAGTTTCAAAAACTTTGTATCACTTTGTTCAATGATGAATGCTATCACTAGAAAAGCTTCATCAAGGTTTTTCAAATCAATTTCAAAATGATTTTAAACCTTTTAATTTAGGACCATAATCTTAGGGCTAAATGTACATGACTTGTACATAAGCTTTCCCTATGATCCCCCAATTTTGAATTAGGTTCATCTAGGTACAAGAACTATGCACCTTGATCCTAACTCATCATCCTAATATCTCACACACATCTAAGGTGTATCAAACACATTCAAGTCAATTTTGATGTGCGATATGGGTTTAGGTCAACTTAGGCTAAGTTCTCATGCATTTTCTAAACACCAATTTGATCTCAATATCAAAATGTGCTTTTATCCTTAAATCAATTTCATTGATTATTAATGCAAGAGATGATGACATGGCATGAAATAATATCATAAATGAAAACATGTGCCAATGTCATGATGTCATGGCATAAAGTATGAAACTTAACTAAAGCATGACATATAAAGAACCTAAGCTTTATCATGACATATCAAATGATAAAATTAACCATGATGTCATGACATGTGAGGGCAAATAATCATGGCAAGATTTAGCATGAATAAGACATACCTAGATTACCTATCTAAGTATCCTTAGCCTTAGCTAATACTTAAGCTTTAACCCTTGATTGCCCTAATATGCCAAAATCCTAATTTTAACACTTCTTGAACTCTAGATTCATCCATGCCACTTAAAGATCAAATTTATCCTCAAATCTTGGCATGTTTCATTTTTCCTCAAGAGTTCTCTAGATTTACCCAAATTGTGTCAATTGAAATTAACATCATCATTTTCCATGATGGCACATTTTACTCTTCCAAGGAGTAAATATTGCATTTCATTTTCAAAGGTTCCCAAAAACCTTGAAAATGCTCCTTGAGTGTCAATTTCCTCAAAGTTGGGTTAACTACCCTTCTAATCGGAGTTGACACTCTCTAACCCATCTATGGGGTAGAGAAGATGCTCCTAGGAACCCAATACCTATTTGAGCTCATTGGGTTCACTAAATATTCACTAGGGATAACTTCCCTAGCAACCCTCCTAATGACCCTCTTAGGCTTTAAAGCCTTGGCCATTTGGGACTCATCAAGATCAACTCTAGGGGTGACTCCCCTTGTGACCTTGGTGTTGGTCTTCCTAGCCCTAGGTTTTGTTCCATAATCGAATGGAACATTATGATAGGTGGGCTTGACCATTTGGGACTTAGGTTTGTGACCCAAACCTTTCTTATCCTTGGACTTGGGTTTTTGACCCCTACACCCTAGAGTCAAATCCTTAAGAGCCTTTTCTAGAGAGTCAAGTCTTGACCTCAAGACTTGATTTTCTTTCTCTAATACCTCAAGTTTTGATTTATCATTTTTCTTTGAGGTATTCCTAGGCATGTGTCTAGATGATTTGGGATTTCTATCTAGATTTTCCTTAGCCTTAGATGAGTTAATTCTAGGGTTAGCATTTCTAGAATTGTTCTTATCTAGGCTAACATGCTTGGCTCCTAAGCACATGTATCGATTTCTAGTGTTAACATGCTTATCATTATTGACAATGGCAATAAGACTACTAGCATGCATCCTACTAGAATTGCAAGACTGAGCTTTAAATGTTACCTTAGGGTTTGCCTTAGCTCCCCTTTTACATGTGTTTGGCCTCTTGTCCTTGTGAGGTTGCCTCCCCCTTGGACATTGACTCCTATAGTGTCCCCGTTGCTTGCATTGGAAGCACACCACGTGCTTCTTGCTCTTGCATGTCGGGACTCCGGCTTCCTTGACTTTTGGTGCCGGTGGAGTCTTTCTAACCCTCTTTGGACACTTACTCTTGTAGTGCCCAAACTTCCTACATTCAAAACACATTATGTGTAATTTGCTTGAAATCATAGTGTTTGAGTTACCTAGGGTTGTGGATGTAGATGAGCTTTCTTCTTCATCCCTTCCGGAGGTAGATGCCTCTTCTTGCACCGATCTTGAACAAGAGCTCTCCTCCTCTTCTTCCTTGGATATTGAGTAGCCCTCAACTCCCAATTCGCTTCCTCCATGATGTGAGCTACTTGGCTCACTAGGCTCCTCTTCATGGAATTTTGCCAAATTGTTCCACAATTCCTTGGCATTGTTGTACCTATCTATCTTGCACAAAACATTATTAGGTAAAGCAAATTCAATAATTTTTGTTACCTCATCATTGATTTCGGATTGTCGGATTTGCTCTTTCGTCCACTCCTTCTTCTTGATAGGTTTTCCTTCCTCATCCATCGGAGGGGAAAACCCTTCTTGTACACAAAACCAATTTAACATATTAGTCCTAAGAAAATACATCATCCTTACCTTCCAATATATGAAGTTGTCGTGAGACTCGTAGAAGGGTTGAATCGTGACATCTTCTCCATAGAGATCCATCTCTAGCCCGTGCTCCCCCGGGTGTTGATCCGTCGAAGAGCGGCCTCGCTCTGATACCACTTGTTAGGATCGTTCGTACTCGGCTAGAGAGGGGGGTGTGAATAGCCGCCCCAAATTCTCGCGTTCTTCCTACAGTTAGGGTTAGTCGCAGCGGAAATACAAGGAAGAAACTAAGGAGAAGAAAAACAAACCGATGTAACGAGGTTCGGAGATGAACTCCTACTCCTCGGCGTGTCCGTAAGGTGGACGAAGCCTACCAATCCGTCGGTGGATGAGTCCCCGGAGAACCGGCTAATACAATATACTCCTTCTGGGTGGAGAAACCTCGCCACAATGTTTCTTGCACAAGCAAGATAGGAGTACAACAGATACAAGAAAGCAAAAGACAATATGAAACACTTGCTTGCCTTTCTTGTTGACTGGAGTGATGAAGCAGCAGCTTCACACCAGCAGCAGCTGACGAGAATCCAGTCGAGAAGCTCACGCGAAGCTTCAGCTGCGAGGAGCTCAGCAAAGCTCTGATAGCAGGTAAGAGCAGAAGCTCTAGAGCACAAGAACAGAAGTTCTAAGGAGGAAGCAGTACCAGCAACGAAGCCCTGTAGCTTCTTTTATACCTGCGAAGAAAAACACGAAGGAATATAGCCGTTGCGTCGCAACGGCTAGTGCCCTGATCGGTCCACAGATCGATCAGGAGTGTGCCTGATCGGTCCACAGATCGATCAGCGCTTTCTCCCGAACTCCGCTAGCTACTGATCGTGCTCTGATCGGTCTGCTGACCGATCAGGGTATGGTCTGATCGGTCTGCTGACCGATCAGGGCTTATTGAGTGTGGTTCCTCGCACTCCTCAAGATCGTTACCTGATCGGTCGGCAGACCGATCAGGATATCACCTGATCGGTCCCCAGACCGATCAGGATATCACCTGATCGGTCCCCAGACCGATCAGTAAGCTCACAGAATCGATGCGTGCCTTCTGTTTGTTATCTGATCGGTCACCAGACCGATCAAATACACAAGCGTATCACTGGATCGGTCTGGTGACCGATCCAGAGCTTGGTTTTTGCCCAAACCAAGTCCCAAGTCTCCCAAACCAACATCCGGTCAACCTTGACTTGTTGATACATCATGCTTAGCATCCGGTCACTCCCTTGACCTGCTAAGACTCACTACCAAGTGTCCGGTCAATCCCTTTGACCCACTTGGACTTTCCTCTTTGTGTCAAGTATCCGGTCACTCCCTTGACCTACTTGACCTTCTCAACACCAGATGTCCGATCACCCTTGATCCATCTGGATTTTCCCTTGCCCGGCTTCACTCACCAGGACTTTCCCACTGCCTGGCTTCACTCACCAGGACTTTCCCTTTTACCTAGCTTCACTCACTAGGATTTTCACCTGGCTTCACTCACCAGGATTTCCAAACTGCCTAGCTTCACTCACTAGGTCTTTCCCCTGCCTGGCTTCACTCACCAGGACTTTCTCCAACTGCCTGGCTTCACTTACCAGGACTTTCCCTCGCGCCAAACTCCCTGTTTGGATTTTCCCCGTGCCAAGTCTCCATACTTGGACTTTCCGCGTGCCAAGCTACCTGCTTGGACTTTTCCCCGTGCCAAGTCTCCGTACTTGGACTTTTCCAGTGCCAAGTCTCCATACTTGGACTTTTCGCGTGCCAAGCTCCCTGCTTGGACTTTTCCCGAATCAGGTCAACCAGGTCAACCTTGACCTAAGGTTGCACCTACAATCTCCCAAACACCTATTCTTGTCAAACATCAAGAATACAACTCTCTTCTCGTCAAACATCAAAACACAACTCGAGTCACGTCAACCAAGTCAACCTTGACCTAAGGTTGCACTTACATATGGAAAATAGTTTTCATGTCCTTAAAGAGTAACTCCCCCTAAAGACATGCGCGTAACTTCTGTTATTGCACCAACAATGACTTGGAATCCCTAAACCCTTAGGAAACCCAAATTTGAAGTTTGTGAGGTTAAAAAAAAAAATCAATATTGAAACCAAACCTCAACCTAAACCTCTACTTAGTCTCCCTTAACCAATCCGTCCTTGTTTTCATCATGAAAACTCCCCCAAATGTATACAAATGTGTTTTGAGGGGTAAGGAATGGTTACCTAGACTAAAGGTGGTTCAAAATGCTGAAATCAAACTTTCCCAGCCAAAAGCATTCTCAATCGATTGGAGTTGGGTTCCAATCGATTGAACCCTGCTGAATCGATCCACTGATCGATTCAGACTACGTGGATCGATCGGATGATCGATCCAATGAGTTTTTGCTCGCGGGAAAACTCCTCTCAATCGATCGCCCGATCGATTGAGGCACTCCAATCGATCGGGTGATCGATTGGGGCTCTGAAAAACTGAAAATTCATTTCAGTGAATTTCAGAAACTCCCCTAAAATTCTACAAAAATTGAAAAATCATGAAAATTCATGTAGACATTCCTTAGGCCATATACTATCAAGGAAAAATAGTTTTCTATGAAAATACTTTCTATTTTCAAAGATTGACACAAACTTGGAAACTTGTAAAAAGTTTAGTATTTTCTTCCAAGTTTGTGCTTAACTCTTCAATGATTATTACTATCAAAAGATAGTCTTCATCAAGGTTTTCCAAAGCATATTTAAAATCATTTTCAAAACCAATATCCAACCATATTCTTTGGGCTCAATGCACATGACTTGTATATTAGCTTTCCCAATGATTGGAAAACACATAACTATGTGTTTTGATGAACTTAAAACTCAAAAGAATGCACTAAATCAACATCTTGAGTTTTGTTCATCATCCTAACATCTCACTTGTATTAAATATGTACGAAACCACATACAAGTCACCTTATAGTTCTTAGTGAGATGTAAACTTTTGGTTTTTGCCCTAATCTAGGGATCATGCATATCTATCTGGACATTTTGAAATTATGAACATCCGCAAAGGATGTTACTTGTTAATGAATACCATTTGTCCTTAGATTGCAAGGAATTAAAATAATGCATGATGTGTTATGACATACATCAAAGATAAATAATTTTTGAAAAGAAAATTTCTATAACTACATGATGTATGAATGTCATGACATGGTATTTTTTATGTTTTTCATAATAAGGCATGAATGCGAAAATAAACATGATGTCATGGCATATGATGGGCAAACAATCATGGCAAGTTTAACATAAATAAGATATACCTAGATTACCTATCTAAGTATCCTAAAACCTTAGCTAAATTAAAATTAAACCTAGATAGCCCCTTGTCTTCACAAGACAAATGCCCAAACCCTACTTGGCATTCATTTTTCTCTTGATTAATTTATGCCAATTAAAATCAAGCACATTCCTCAAATCTTGGCATAATTTTCTCCTTCAAGGAGTAATCATTGAGATCAAGTCCTAAATTTTTACCCTTAATCCCTTAAGAACATACCAAAATTCCAACTTGGTAGTTCTTATGATTTTTCCAATTTTGCCAATTTAATTTAAAATTGAAACTTTCAAATTATGGCACATTTTACTCTTCCAAAGAGTAAATGAAACTCCACTTCATTTTCAAAGGTTGATAATAACCTTGAAAATTCTCTCCGAGTGTCAACTTCATCAAAGTTGGGTTAACTACCCTCCTAATTTGAGTTGACACTCTCTAACCCATTTAAGGGGTAGAGAAGATGCTCCTAGGAACCCAAAATCTATTGGAGCTCCTTGAATGCTCTAGGTATTCACTAGGGATAACTTCCCTAGATACCTTCCTAGTGACTTTGTTAGGCTTCTTAGAAGCCTTGGTCACTTTTTCTGGATCAACTCTAGGAATTGCCTCCCTTGTGACCTTCTTAGTGACTTTCTTGGACTTCTTAGAAGTCTTAGTCACGTTTGTTATTGCAAAAATACTTCTAGGGATAACTTTCCTTGTATTTTTGACTTGACCTTTTGACCTAGGGTTGGTTCCATAATTATATGGAACCATATGGTAAGAGGGCACATCTTTTTTGATTTTAGGTTTGTATCCCAAACCTCTATGGCCCTTGGATGACTTTTGTACTCCTAGACCTAGGTTATGATTCTTGGACCCTTGTGTTTCATTTGTGATTTTCCTAAGGATCCTTTCCATTTTATCAAGTCTTGACCTCAAGACTTGATTTTCCTTCAATAGTTCCTCAACCTTAGATTTTTCACTAAAATATTGATTTTTCCTTTTCTTAGGCATATGCTTAAAACCCTTAGAATTATTTCCTAGTTGGTTATCTACCTTCCTAATCTTAGGTTTGGTAGTCTTAGCATGAAGAGTCATATGTTTTTCTTTAATACTATCATGCTCCCTATTTTTATGGTAAATAGTATTAAAATGATAAAAATTGGAAGTAGCATGCTTTTTACCATTATTTAAAGGAGTATACTCAATAAATGACACCTTTCGTTTTACCTTGGAGGCTCCCCCTTGACACATGCTTCCTCCTTGAGCCTTGACCACTCTCTTCCCTTTGGGACATTGACTCCGATAGTGTCCCCGTTGATTGCAAGAGAAGCACACAATGTGCTCCATGCTCTTCTTTATTCCAGGAGCAGTCTCTTTGGGCTTCTCCTTGCCCTTTGGTGCCACATGGCCCTTTTTCTTGGCCAATTTAGGGCACTTGCTCTTGTAGTGCCCATGTTCCCTACACTCAAAGCATATAATGTGATTTCTATTTTTAAATGAAATATTTATACCTTCATGTGTAGGGATGGCATCTTCTCCTTTGGATCCGGAGGTAGAAACTTCCTCTTGTTCCGACAATGATGCTCCTCCAATAGATTTGACTCGAATTATGGAGGTGGAAGCTTCTTCATCCTCTTCTTCTCTTGACCCGGATGTGGACACTTCTTTTTCTTCTTGATCCAGTGTCAACGAAGGTCGCTCCCCCTCAATCCTAGAGGTGGAGGCTTCTTCATCTTCCTCTTGTACATGGAACAAAGAATATGCTCCCTCTTTGCCCTTTTCATTGTATTCCTTTGAAGATGAAGCTTCTTGGACCTCTTCTTCAGAAGTTGAGCATCTCTCAACTTCGGAATCCTCTTCCTTTTGATCTTGCTCCAATGAGTCGCCCTCTTTGGATTGTTCTTGATCTTGTACAGTGGAGGGGATCTCATGAATCATTGCCAATTTGCTCCAAAGCTCATTGGCATCCTTAAAGTCTCCAATTTGCTCCAAAATATGGCTAGGCAATAGATTGACCAAAAGCTTCGTCACTTTATAATTTGCCTCGTTCCTTTGAATTTGTTCTTGACTCCACTTGCTTCTCTTGAGAAGTTTGCCCTTTGAACTTGTTGGAGCTTCGAAGCCTTCCATAAGAGAAAACCATTGCTTTATCTCCACCATCAAGAAATTTTCGATCATTGATCTCCAAAGATCGAAGCTTATCATTGTGAATGGTGGAGGCACCCTCATATCGAATCCGAGTCCATCTTGGAATTTCATCTTGAGGTTGAGATTCTTGAATTCTTTGACTTTGATGAATTTTCTTCAACTTCTTCACCCTCTAGCTTTTTTGCCCTTCCGGCGATGATTCCGGTGAAGAGCAGCCTCGCTCTGATACCACTTGTTGGGACCGAAATGTAGCTAGAGGGGGGGTGAATAGCTCGGCGCGATCTCGTGCTCGTCGTTGCTTGCTTCTTGCGATGATGTGCAGCGAAAAATACAAGAACACAAATACAACAACGCTAACTCGAGGATTTACTTGGTATCCACCTCACAAGAGGTGACTAGTCCAAGGATCCACACATTCACGCACCCTCCACTAATAAAAACTCTCCTTTGCGGTAACTACCAAAGTCGGAGAAGCCCTACAAGCTCACAATACAACAACAAGAAAGAAGGAAGCAAAATACAAATGAATCTTACAAGATTACAATAACCCTAGTTCCTTCTTCTTGTTGTATTCTCGCCTCTTGACTTGGACGTACCTCCAAGAACCTTCAAGATCTGGCGGTGAACTTTGTGGAGAAATCGCCCAAACTCAAGCTCTGGTCGTGTGTGTCGAAGAGAGGAAGAAGTGCCGAAGCAATCGCACGCCAACGGCTAAATCCTATGCCAACGGTCGGATTCCAATCGATTGGATTGCTCCCAATCGATTGGGGAGGCTTTTGATCGATCGGTCGATCGATTCAGAGCACCTCTGTGCTCTCTGGAATTGCCTGGATCGATCGGTCGATCGATCCAAGGCTTATTGCGAAAAATCGCAGCTCCCAATCGATCAGTCGATCGATTGGAAGCTCCCAATCGATCGACCGATCGATTGGAAGGCTTTCTATTCCCGCGACACTTCTCCCCAATCGATCCACTGATCGATTGGGAGGAGCCTTGTCGCGGGGACTCACCCAATCGATCAACCGATCGAATGGACATGAGCCAATCGATCAGCTGATCGATTCAGCTCCTGTTTTTGCCCAAAAACAAGTCCAAAGTCCCCTACACCAACATCCGGTCAACCATGACCTATTGGTTCATCATGCCTAGCATCCGGTCACCTTTGACCTGCTAGGACTCCCTCATCAAGTGTCCGGTCAATCCCTTTGACTCACTTGGACTTCCACCAGATGTTTGGTCAACCTTGACCTATCTGGATTTCCTCGTGCCAAGTATCCAGTCAATCTCTTTGACCTGCTTGGTCTTTCCAACACCAGATGTCCGATCAACCTTGATCCATCTGGATTTCCTGTGCCTGGCTTCACTCACCAGGACTTGCCTTCTGCCTAGCTTCACTCACTAGGACTTCTCATCTGTCTGGCTTCACTCACCAGGACTTTCTTCTGCCTAGCTTCACTCACTAGGTCTTTCACATCTGCCTGGCTTCACTCATCAGGGCTTCCCTTCTGCCTAGCTTCACTCACTAGGTCTTTCACCTGGCTTCACTCACCAGGATTTCCAATTGCCTAAACTTCCCAGTTAGGACTTTCACCTGGCTTCACTCACCAGGATTTTCACGTCAAGTATCCAGTCAACCTTGACCTACTTGACTCTCCTTCTCACATGAACAATTGCACCTGCAATCTCCATTGTCTACATGTATTGTCAAACATCGAAACCCAAACATCAGGACTCGAGCTTGAACCAATTCAAGATTAGTCAACCAGGTCAAACTTGACCTAGGGAATATTGCACCAACACAAATGATAATGGTAAATGGGTTCAAAATGGACAAGATAATGATAAAAGAAATAAAAAAGTTCCTGTTATAGATGTGGCCATGTACTTGTCGTACGCCAAAATACCTTACTGATCTCTACCAAGCCTCTTTAAAGGGCAAAGCAAAATATATAGAGACAAATATTGTCTTTCAAGAAAATAACACAATTCTTGATCCTTCTATGACAATACATTTGGATGTTTTTGATTTCTTTACAAATCATGATGAAGGAATAGACAATTTGATTCTAAATGAAGATATTTATGGAAATGTCTACGATGATCAAACATTGTAAAATAAATTAGTTTGTTTGCTATTATGTTTCTTTAGTAATATTTTTTACTTGTTTCTCATTATGTATTTATTTTATTTTAATGAAGAATATCATGATTTTTAGATTCAATAATGAAGATTTATGCCTTGTTGATAGCGCAACGACACATTCTATATTCAGAAAGGAAAAATATTTTTCTTATTTAGACATGGATGAAAGTAATGTTGGTACAATATCTGGTAGTGTAAATATATCATTATTTGGAGGAACAAAATTTGTTATTGACAATGCACTGTTCTCTCCTATGTCTTAAAGAAATGGATATCATATCAAAATACATGATGAGAATATTAAATATCTCTATATTACAAAATTAGTGTTGGGTAAGAAACATATATATGAAAGATTACTCGGATTCTCATCTGGTGTGTACTACATAATAATAAATGTGGTAGAAACAAATGCAACAATAACCCGAAGTTTACTTACTCAAATGATTTTATACTTTGTCATGATCGGTTGAGACATCTAGGTTCTATAATATTTTAAAAAATTATCAAGAATTCACATGGACACCCATTAAAGAACCAGAAGATTTCTTCAATTTAATGAATTCACATGTGTTGCATTTGGCAGATGAGTTATAAAACCACCCACCAGATACAGATTCGAAGACTTGGTATCTTATGCACTTGTTACTAGTAGCGGAGATCCTACATCTTTTCAGGAGGTGATACACAGCTTTGAGAAGAACAAGTGGCCGGATGCTATGGCAGAGGAGATGGAGTCGTTGCATAAGAACCAAACGTGGGATCTAATGGAACTTCTTGAAGGAAAGAAAGTTATAGGGTGCAAGTGGATATTCAAGAAGAAAGAAGCAATATCAGAGGGAGATGAGTGAAGTTCAAGGCTGGTTGGTAGCAAAGGGGTATTCACAAAGAAAGAGGATTGACTATGAAAAAAAAATTCTACAGTAGTAAGACATACGTCAATTAGAGCGGTGTTGGCTTTAATGTCACATCACGATTTGTAACTGGAGCAAATGGATGTGAAGATGATATTTATTCATGGAAATTTGGAGGAGCAGATTTTTACATCACAACCTGAGAGATTTAGTTAGCACGGACAAGAGCAGTTGGTTTGCAAGTTGAAGAATGTGCTCTATGGATTGAAACAATCTCCTAGGTAATTGTACAAACATTTTGATTCATACATGATTTAAAATGAATATAGGAGATGTGAGTATAATTGCTGCATATATGTGAAGAGCCTTGAAGATGAATCACTGGTTTTCTTACTACTATACATAGATGGCATGCTCATTATTGCAAAGAAGATGAAAAAGGTCGATAAATTGAAGAGGCTACTGAGTAAGGAATTTGATCTAAATGATTTGGGAGAAACCAAGAAAATTCTTGGGATGGAGATTCATAAGGATAGAGCTGCAGTAAGAATATGGTTATCTCAACATAGCTATGTGAAGAAAGTGTTGGATAGGTTCAACATGAAGAATGCAAGTCAGTGAGCACATCCCTAGCGCATCACTTCAAGTTATCCAGTACACAGTGCCCAAAGATAGATGACGAGATCCAAGAGATGTCAAAGGTTCCTTATGCCAGTGCAGTTGGTTCTCTGATATATGTCATGGTTTGCATGAGACCAGATTTGGCACAGGCAGTTAGTATGGTGAGCAAGTTCTCTCAAATCCTGATCGACCACATTGGGATGCAATGAAGTGGATTTTTAGATACTTGATTATGGCATCATATTTAGTAGACAATCGAAAGATCCTTCAATTACTGGGTACGTAGATGCAGACTTTACAGGAGATTTAGATGACAGAAGGTCTACTACAGGATACGTGTTCACTGTGGTAAGAGGACCTATTTATTAGAAATCTATGATACAATTTATTATTGCATTGTCTACTACGAAATCAGAGTACATGACAGTAGCTGAAGTAGTGAAAAAAGATTTACAGCTTACAGGGTTAGTCAGAGAGATGGACATTCAGCAAGGTGGAGTCAAGTTATTATGCGATAGTCAGAGTGTTATCTATTTGGCGAAGAATTAGGTGTATCATGTGAGAACCAAGCACATTGATGTGAGGTTTCACATGATCAAAGAGCTGATTGCTTCCAGAAAAATTCAACTTGAGAAGGTTCACATTACAAACAATGTTGCAGACATGCTAACAAAGTCAGTAACCACAGAGAAGTTCAAGCACTGCTTGAACTTGATCCATATCTCTAAATACTAGAGGAAAGAAGTCCAAACCCAAAGATTCAGGTGTAGTTTTGCTCAGATACTCGTGTTCTTTAAAGCGGTGAATATTCGCCAAGATGGAGATTATTAACGGGTGACTCATATTTGGATGAAGGCTAATACGATGGATGTCATAGAGGAAAAATCTGTTAAGATTTTTTGTAATAAAATTTTGTTACAATTTTATATAACAAAATTCTATTACAGTTTTTCATAACAAAATTTTGTTACGATTTTTCATAACAGAATTCTGTTGCGATTTTTCATAACAAAATTCTATTATGATTTTACCGGGTCTGGGGTTTATGCACTATTTATAGAGATCATTGTAAACATATTGTACAAACATAAGAATCATTAAATGTGATTCTCTTGTGTAGAGAGAATTATAATAAAACTTCGGCCGTTTTGTGAAGTAGGCACGCTGCCAAACCACAGTAACTCTTCTTTTTTCTCTTCTTCTCCTTCCTCATGTTTGCCCCTTTGGTGTGTCTTTGTGTCATTGCTCCGCGCGATCTCTTTCTCTCTTCCTCTTCTTCTGCATTAGAGGTTGAGAGGTGTTGCTCCCCTCTTTGTACAACAATATTTGAATCTTATTTGTAAGGTAAGATGACTAAGAGATCCTTTAAATCTAAAGGACATAAAGCAAATGAAGTTATAGAATTAGTGCACCCTGATGTATGTGGACCAATTAGTGTTTAAGCTAGAGGTAGATTTGAGTATTTCATTACATTACTCTAAATGTAAGATATGGCAAAAATTAAATAATAGGTATTATTGGAGAAAAAATCTTATTGGATTTTTCGAGAATTTTAAAAAAAAAATTGGGATTTAAACGGAGTCCGTGTAACTCATTTTGAGAGGAAGAACCAGTTGGATCGGAGAAAGTCTGTTTAAATATCCCAATTAAAATGAGAGTTGATTAATTTTATTAACATAAGGTATTAAAGCAATACCTAAGTTCACTCTCCCTAATTTTCTTTTTTCTCTCGATTCCTCACCTCTCGACCTTTCTTCTTCCCCCGATCTCTTCCTCTCCTCCTGATCCCCTTCCTCTCCCTCTCCCTCTCCCTCTCGCATCGACCTCTCTCGATCCACCTCCTACCTCTCCTCATCGCCACCACTCTTCCTCTCCTCGTCTCCTTTGCCAGTGCTCTCCACCATATTCATTACCATCGGCGTCGAGAGCCACTACTCGAGCTGATGCCGCCCGAACCCCTCCTCCGATCTCCACTGCGACCCTCTCCAACCGTGCCCTAGCACTGCCGCCGCCTTTACTCTTCTCCGTGCCCTAGATCGCCGATTGGCCATTTTCCTCATAGCCACCGTTGACCGCTGATCTTGATGCCGCCGTCGCTGGTGCCATCCCACAGTCACTAGTGCTAGAGGCAATCGTAGTTAGCGTCGCAACAACTCGACCGATCGGTGCCGCCTTGCTATTTTCTTTCTCTACGCATGGAAGAAGATCGCGGCTGCTGCGTTGTCGGTCGCTGCTCTACATCCTTGTCGACATTGTCAACACCCCCTGGTTGTGTCGAACTCAGCAAACCATCATCCCGGTTTACCTCTACTCCGACCATCGTAGCTGCAGACACCATAGTGCCGTCCTCTGCTATTTTGGACGTCTTGACCCTACCATTCACCTTAGAGGTCCTTGCTCCAGCCGTGGGTAAGGAAATTCCCTTATCCCCTAAGCTTGATTTATTCAAATGTTATGAAATCTATAGCAATACATGAGATGAATCTAATAGTGATTAGGAAGAGGGATTGATTGATTCATGTTGATGGTTTAGAATGCCAATTGATTTAGTTATCATGCTAATTGAATGAGCGTAAGGTTAGAGGATCCAAATGGTTGATTTGGGTTTGATTGATTTATATGATATTGGTTGTTATCATGAATCGAAAGAAGAAGAAGGTAATAATAGATTAAGGACATTGATTCATGGGGTTAATTAAAGTTTGATTTATCTAATGGTGATGGGTTGACAAATTCATTGATTAGGTTGATCTAATTAGAGTTTCCTAATCAGTTTAGGATTTGGGTTCATTACTTGTTCTGGTGTGGATGTTGGATTTGATTGTGCTTGAAATAAATCCTATGTGAGATGGATCAATTATGTGGGGATAATTCAGGATGTTTAGTAGATGGTATGATGGACTGTAGAAATTGATTAAGTTGTATTTGATGGACTAATGGAATATAGATTATGAATAGAAAGATTAAAGGATTCATGGATGATTCGATTAGGGTTTTCCTAGTTAGTTTGGTTTGGGATTTAGCTAGTTATTTCATATGTAATTAGCTAAATTGTAATTATGTGATTTGCAGGACACTGATTCGAGACGAGCGTCTCGACGTGGGATTTGTTCCGATATGAACTACTGATTAAGGCGGGTACATTGACTTATCTCTTTGATATTGTCATTATGATATGTATAGTAATTTATAGCTAGTAGTAATGGTTGTGTTTAGCTACCATTGGCATGTCACTACTTGATACCTATAGCATGTCTTTGTTTGTTATTATCTGTTATGTATTTAGACTTATATTCTTTTGTTCTTGCCATGTGTATTTATGATATATAAGTAGTGACATACATTGGCTTACTGTGTACAGGACTAGTTACTAGACATACCTGACATGTGTACCTAGTTTCATGATACTTAGATCCTTGTTGGATTTCTTTACCTTTTTGGTATATATTATGGAGGTGTCAGGTTTTACATGCTGTAGTGTCATGAATCATCTTGCATGATTGCATGCTGAACGATTGTCGGCTCCATTGTTGTTGAGCACATCGCCAGTTACATGATCTGCACATACAACCACTCATAGGTTAGTGGTACATAAGGCAGGGTGTGTGCAGTTTACTCTATCAGGGCTCCGCTGGTCCGCTCATGGGTAGTGATGACTGCAGCGTGTAGCGGGAAGGGATCCCTCCCCTTGACCATGATATAAGAGATGAGAGCTTAGGCTCCCCCACTATGTTTGGGGTAGGAGGATAAGTGTACTCCGACAGTATCATATCCATTCTGTCACTCAGGAGTAGTGATGGCAGAGTGTACAGTTGTCATAGCTCTACCCACTCGGTCTCACCATCGCGTGTGAGATGGATGACTGGCGTCAGGGGTGACCATGTCATATTTGCATCATATGGATGGCTTGCATTTATTGTTTGTGGTTGCTGCATTTTGTATGTTACATTTTTGGTGGTTGCATATGATTGACATGCATACAGGAGACATTTTGTGTCTAGTCTGACGACCCTTATATCCGGATAGGAGGTCCTGGTGAGTACAGTTTTTCAGCCTTTTCAGTTCACATTTCCTATTATTGTTCGGGAAACTGTACTGCATGATTATTACTGGTAGTTATATTTTATTATGCATGTCCGCTTGATACTGTTAGAGTGTATACTGAAAGCCTAAGCTTTTATAAACATTTATTTTGAATAAAGAATCACATTTGGTCAAATCATCTACATTTGTTGTAGTTGTTCAATTAATTTATATTGTAGATAACATAGTATGTGGTGTCACATGCAGAAGATGATGTTATCAGTACCTTATAAATTATAAACAGTAGCTTACGACCAAAATGAAAAGGGACAAACCATTGGAAGGTCGTAGTGTAATTAGGAATTAGTTTATCTTAACTATATAATTACACTAGTACACTTAGAGTGTATTGAGTAGGACCATTTGAGGTCGTTTCTTTTATATTGTCTTTATAAAGGAACAAAGACCTCAGTTATTATGAAAGTGTGTGCTCTTAATCCTAATATAATAACAAGCACATATATTTGATATTTATTTCTTTAATTTATCAATGGGTGAGATTTAGTTCGATGAATCAATAAGCCCGATAAGTTGGGAAATGATATCACTTATAGTGTGTGTTGTTGATTATAGAAGGAAACTATGTCCTAGTAATCTAGGTTGATAATGTCCCCAAGATGAGCTCATAAAGATTGTCATGTTAAACCCTACAGGTGGACTTAGTCCGACATGACGATAAGGTTGAGTGATACTATTCTTGGATTAAGATATTAATTAAATGAGTTGTCAGTAACTCACTTAATTAGTGGACATTTGACATCTTAAACACAGGGAGACTAACACACTCATAATAAGAAGGAGCCCAAAAATGTAATTTGGGATTGGTGCGGTAGTTCAATAATAGTTCTCTAGTGGAATGAATTATTATTGATAAAATTAAGTTGTGTGTTCGTGGCGAACACGGGATGCTTAATTTTATCGGGAGACCAAAACCAATTCCTCCTCTCGGTCCCTATCGTAGCCTCTTAATTATAGAGTACTATACCCACCTATACCCACCTTCTATACCCACCTAAAGGGGGTCGGCCAAGCTAGCTTGGGAATCAAGCTAGGGTCGGCCTAAGCATGGTTTATGGGTGGCTGGCCCTAGCTTGAACCCAAGCTAGAAGGGGCCGGCCTTAATGAAATTAAAAAGAATTTTAATTTAATTTTTATTATGTGGAAGATATAATTTATTAAAGAGAATTAAAATTAAAATATCTCTCTTAAAAAGATCTACAAAAGATTAAAGAAAGAGATTAGATCTCTTTCCTTATTTGTAGATTGGAAAGATATTTTATTTTCGCTTTGAAAATTATTCACATGTTGAAAAATTAAAATTATAGAAATTTCTTTTTATCAACCATGAAGGGATTTTTGAAGAAAAATTTTATTTTTAAAATTTTCGAAAACAAATTAGGAAGTTTTAATTTGTTGATTGAAACTTGTCTAATTTGTCTCTCTATTGTTAGGATCTTAGATGGCTAGAGGGGGGTGAATAGCCTCTTAAAAACTTAAACAAAAACTTTCTACAAAAACTTGTTAGCACAGCGGAATTAGAAAACTAAAACAAGAAGGAAACAAGCACACTAACACACTGATTTACGAGGTTCCGGGATAACTTGCCCCTACTCCTCGGCGTCTCCGTAAGGTGGACGACTCCTTGATCTTCGGTAGATCGCACCCCGGATAAATTCCGGCTAAAGATCCTCCTTCTCGGTGGAGTAACCTCTCCACAAAGTCTCAAGGAATATATATGTTAAAGCACAAGACTTACAGATCTCGGTGGCATAGAAGAATGAAATGAAGCTTACAACCACGCGAGGATCAGTGGAAACAGAGAACTCACAGATCGCAGTTTTTCACCGAGAGCTCCAGAACACCACAACGATCAACAGAACTTTCTTACTTTCTTGTTGTTTCCTCTCACTTTTTACTGCTTCTTAAGCCTCTGTCCCCGCTGTCACGGATCGTGGTCAATCTGCACAGAATCATCGCTGCAGTCAATCCCTCTTCCTCCTTAGCTGGTTCTCTGAACTCACACCAATGAAATCACAGTCTTCACTGGTGTCTTTTGAGCTCGAACCAATCACCAGGAGTCAAGCGGATCGCAGCCAGATCACACCAGTAGCCGTTGTTGCTTCAAAAGCACCATACGCCGCGAATCACAGCAGAAAGGCCATTTGTCGTATTCCTCTTATGGACTTAATTTGAAATTAAGCTCGGAATGATACCTGTGATCCTGCAAACTCAAAAGCTAACAGCACAGAGGGTTATATCACATATATCAGGTAAATCAAATGCAGTGGAGGAATCGCAGAAACAATAACAAGTCTGATTGTGTGT
Source organism: Zingiber officinale (assembly GCF_018446385.1). Lineage (NCBI taxonomy): Eukaryota > Viridiplantae > Streptophyta > Magnoliopsida > Zingiberales > Zingiberaceae > Zingiber > Zingiber officinale. Next base: position 50,837,656 of record NC_056004.1, read on the forward strand.
GGATCGGTCTCCAGACCGATCCATGGACCGATCAGGGCATATCCTGATCGGTCCACCTCTTGTCTGATCGGTCGTGGAGACCGATCAGGCTTCAGGTGGATCGGTCTCCACGACCGATCCATGCCTTCTCCTCTTCGCAGTACCATCTCTGATCGGTCCGCAGACCGATCAGATTACACTCAGTGTGCTACTGAGTGTTTCCTGATCGGTCCGCAGACCGATCAGATTACACTCAGTGTGCTCCTGAGTGTTTCCTGATCGGTCACCAGACCGATCCATGAAAACTCAATTTCACAGTTTCACTGGATCGGTCTGCCGACCGATCCAATGTACCATGGAATGTCCACTTAGGTCCCTCTCTGACCTAATTCGATCTAGAGAACGAGCTCCCGATCCCTCTCTGACCTAGTCCGGAGAACGAGCTGCCGAGCCCTCTCCGACTCCATCTGGTCCAGAGAACGAGCTACCGAGCCCTCTCTGACCTAGTCCGGAGAACGAGCTACCGAGCCCTCTCTGACCTAGTCCGGAGAACGAGCTACCGAGCCCTCTCTGACCTAGTCCGGAGAACGAGCTACCGAGCCCTCTCCGACTTCGTCCGGTCCAGAGAACGAGCTACCGAGCCCTCTCTGACCTAGTCCGGAGAACGAGCTACCGAGCCCTCTCCGACTTCGCGTGCCAAGTTTCCAACTTGGACTTTTCCCTTCCACTTGATCAACCTTGATCATTAATCAAAACGAGTTTAATTAACATCTGATACAAACTTAAATCCGTGTCAACATCAAAACAACAGCCAGGTCAAACTGTATCAACAATCTCCCCCTTTTTGTTGTTTGACAACACGATTTAAGTTTAGATCAGAAATGTTCTTATTTTCATAATTTTAGGGGAATCAAGATCCTCCCCCTAAGATGAATATACCACGATGTAAGGAAGTCAATAACAGGAATCAAGATCCTCCCCGTTATCTTCTCCCCTAAAATCAAATCTTCATACATCTCTAAACTTAGATATCTTCTCCCCCTTTGTCAAACACCGAAAAGGTGCAAATGAGGTGACAAAACTCAAAAGACTCCCCCTTAACCCATACTGTCGTTTTCTTAATGCACCTAGAATTCCCTCTAAGTGTATTATGAGACGATAATAAAAATAAGAGGCAGTCAAGACAAAGCGTATGAACAGCATAGCAATAGTCAATAGAAAATGACACATAAAGAAAAACAGGAAAGAGAGCAGCATAAATAGATGAGAAAAGCAAAAATCCAGGTCATACAAAAATATCCAATAAAATAGCATCCAAAATACAGACAGTCAATCAGAATGTATCAATCAATGTCCTCAACATGAGGAGCATCATCATCATCTGCGGGAGGCACGTAATCCTGCGGCGGCATGCTGGAGCTCGAAGGTGGATGGCCCGAGAAACGCTGCGGAGGTGGGTAGTTGGCCATCCAGCCCAGAAGTAGCTGCTGCGTCACCAGCTGCTGACTGCGTAGATCGTCATAGCGCTGGTCGATCCGAACGCGCAGTCCATGGAGCAAAGCGACTCTCCAGCTCGGCGCGCAGATCAGGATCGTCCTCTCCATCGTCAGCAGCAGGAGGAGCAGCAACAGGAGCAACCTGTCGTGGAGGTCCCCGTGGCAACTCACCTAGAGCTCTCCCATCCTTCCACCGAACGCCCCCATTTTGTCCTATGATTCCAGACTTGGAAAATGCCCGCTTCACAAGTCTGCAATCCTGTCTGACCATCTTGACTGTTCTACCCTTAGAGACATCAATCTGATGGGTCTCGAGCCAATCTGTAATTATATGCCCATAAGGCATATAAACAGTGGAGCTGCTAGGCTGAGAATATGAAATGATCGAAGAGTAGATGCTCGACATGATATCAAAATCGAGACGCCGACGTAAACCATAAAGCATAAGACAATGATATGATCGGATCTCAGATAATGGTTTAGATGTGATAGGTAGAAGGCAGTTCGTGACAATCTTGAAAAGAATGTAGTCTTGAGGAGATAATCTCAAGGCTGCAAAAATAGGGAAGTCAACATCTAGCTCATCTAGTCCATCAGGTCTAGGGTGTCCAAAGAAATACTCATAGATAGAGTCAGGTGATACATCAAGTGGAGGAGGTAATGACTCTGGTAAATCAGGATAAATAGGAAAAGGATCTCCTGAACACATACGACAACCTAGATACCCAAAAAATTCTCTGATGGAGAAATCGATAGTTCTTTTAGCGACTCGGGTTTTATAAACACCATCACTGTTCTAATGAAGATTGTTATAGAACTCAGAAACTAGGTCAAGGTTGATGTCCCTTTCTAAGTAGACTACCGAGTCAAGTTTATAATAGGCTAGGGTTTCGGACACAGAAGGACAAAATTCATCCATGTATTTTCGATCCACAGATCGACATGGAAGCAGCTTGAATGTCCTCTGTTGAAATGCTTGCTCAAACTGGCGGTTCGGGAATCTTGAAGAAGAGGAAGGTTGAGGTCGGGAAGGTGCCTGGGACTTGGATTTCTCAGGTGACTTAGATTTAGAGGTCCCTTCACTCCCTACTTTCTTTCTAAGGGTTAACAAAGTGGTAAAATGAGGCAATGAGTGAGCACCGGAGCCACCAGCACAAAAAAACATATATGGTGAGAAAAGAAACCGAACTGCCAAAGTTCTAGAGAGGTAGAAAGTTACCTTGGTGCCATTGAACTTTTGGCTAGAGTTTCGGAGGGCTAGAGCTTCAGCTAGGGTTCGGCTAGAGGTCCGCGTGCAACGAGAAGAGAAGGAGTGAGGTGAGGGAAGAAGTCGGCTAGGGTTCCGCGTGAAAAAGGAAAAGAAGAGATCGGGATGTTTTTAATGGTTTACTGATGGGTAAACAGTGATGAAATGATCGGACGGCTGTCCGATCAGGAGAAATCCTGACCGATCAGGGAACGTCCTGATCGGTCAGGGATCGTCCTGATCGGTCGTGGGGACCGATCAGGGAGCTTCCTGATCGGTCCCTGGACCGATCAGATGTGGATCAGTAGGGTCGATGTGTGCCGGTGTCTCCTGATCGATCCCTGGATCGATCAGTGAACCTTCTGTGGTCAGGAATGTCCTGATCGGTCGTGGAGACCGATCAGGTATCGTCAAATCTCCTGATCGGTCGTGGAGACCGATCAGGCATCATCCTGATCGGTCCCTGGACCGATCAGTGTCTGATATAATTTTCAGTAACTGAAATTATGAGCCGTTATCTATCGAGAATTCTAAAAATTTCAAAACTCAAGAATTCAGAATCTCCCAAATTCATAACCTAGAATCTAAGAATCAACACCCACAAGTATATTAAGAAAATGAGCTCTTATGGTCTGAGCTTGTTTAGAGCCCGAAAGTTTCAGACTTTAAATCCAAAAACTCAGACATTTGGAATCTTAGAATTCCAATCTCAGAAAACCTTATAAAACTATATAGTGAACCAAGGTATTAATTAAGACTTAGGATTGCTATGATCAGTTTCAAGTTTGTCAAAATATATCCAAGTTGCTATTATTTCCTTTAACAACCTATCGTATTATCAATCAAAGTCATAAAATGAATCAAACAACAATATCAATCAACACATCAACCATCAACCATAATTAGATAATTTCTAGGCAAAAGTCCAACCAAGATTCCTTGATTGGAATATATGAGTAAGATCTAGGAGCCAAATACACATGAATTATGTAATGGCCTTCCCCATACTCAATTTATGTCTCTTCAACCTAATTATTCAAGGGATGCATGATACATTTTGAATAATTTGATTGATCCTAGCATCTCACCCCATTTCTAGCAAACAAAAATATTTTGTTAAACCTTATAGTTTGTGTGAGATGTTCCCAAGTTGCCCAAATTAATTTCCCAATTTCTCTTGTCATTTTAATGGTCCTTATTGATCATGATGTGGTCAAAATGACTTATTGAGCCAAACACATTCCCAATTCCCTCCTTAAATGACTAAATTCATTTTCCGGAAGGGGTTTTGTGAAAATGTCGGCTAAGTTTGACTTTGACTCAACATATGTGAGTGCAATGTCTCCCCTAGCTACGTGATCTCTAATGAAGTGATGACGCACTTCAATGTGTTTGGTCCTTGAATGATGGACTGGATTTTTCGTTAGGTTTATTGTGCTAATGTTATCACACAACACTTGCACTCCCTTATACGAAAGTCCATAATCTTCTAGAGTGTGAATCATCCACAACAATTGTGATATACTCTCTCCCATGGCAATGTATTCAGCCTCGGTCGTGGAGAGAGCAACACAATGTTGCTTCCGACTTGACCAACTAACTAATGATGAACCTAAAAATTGGCAACCCCCACTAGTGCTTTTCCGATCCAATTTGCATCCAGCATAATCGGAATCGGTATAGCCTATCAAGTCAAAAGACTCAGTACGAGGGTACCAAAGACCTACTCTAATTGTGCCTTTAAGGTATCTCAGAATTCTCTTAACTGCAATTAAATGAGATTCCTTGGCACAGACTTGATATCTAGCGCACATGCCCACAGCAAAGAGTATGTCCGGTCGACTAGCTGTGAGATATAGAAGACTACCGATCATGCTTCTATATTGCGTTAGATCAACTGATTTTCCACTCTCATCATTGTCCAGACGAGTGTTTGTCGCCATTGGAGTGGACACTTCCTTAGAGTCACTCATGCTGAATTTCTTGAGCATCTCTTGAGTGTATTTTGTCTGATGAACATAAATGTCATCTCGAGTTTGTTTGATTTCAAGTCCAAGGAAGAATGTCAATTCTCCTACTAGACTCATCTCAAACTCACTTTCCATGTGAGTGATAAATTCATTCAAATAGCCCTTGTTGTTTGAGCCACAAATTATGTCATCGACATACACTTGGGCTACAAAAATATTTTCACCATCTCTACGTAGAAATAGTGTTGGGTCTATTTGGCCTCTCACAAAACCCTTTTCTAGTATGTTGACAACCTTTCGTACCAAGCTCGTGGTGCTTGTTTAAGCCCATAAAGTGCTTTCTTGAGCTTGTACACATGGTTTGGAACTTCGGTATTCACAAACCCTGGTGGTTGTTCAACATAGACCTCTTCTTTAATAAAGTCATTTAAGAAGGCAGATTTAACATCCATTTGATAGAGCTTGAAACCTCTATGTGCAGCAAAAGCTAGCATCAAACGAATGGACTCTAATCGGGCCACGGGAGCATAAGTCTCATCATAATCGAGACCTTCGACTTGACTATAGCCCTTGGCTACAAGTCTCGCCTTGTTCCTTACGACTTCTCCCTTTTGGTTTAACTTATTTTTGAAGACACATTTAGTTCCAATAATGATGGTCTTCTTAGGTCTAGGAACTAAGTCCCACACTTGGCTCCTTTCAAATTGACCTAACTCATCTTGCATAGCTATGATCCAATCAGGATCGTGCAATGCCTCATCAACTAATTTTGGTTCAGTCTCTGAAATCAATGCGACTTCATTAGACTCATTTCTAAAGAATGACCTAGTCCTAACTCCTTGTTGGATGTCTCCCACAATTTGGTCTTGGGGATGACTAGTGGCTATCCTAGATTGTCTTGGTGTTGATGGTGCCTCATGAATGGTCTCACTAGGCACAGGCAAGGACTCAATATCAGGCAAAGGATCAGATTGAGTTCTTTGTTGCCTTTGCTCATCGTCATCAGAGTCAACCTCGACTCTTTCTTCATTTTGATCATTCAAACTTAGATTTCTAAGTTCAAGTTGAATTTCTCCTACATCCCTTGATTGATCATTTAAGTTAGGGATTTCTTCAAAAGCTACATCAGAGGACTCTTCAATCAATTTAGTCCTATTGTTGTAGACTCGATAGGCTTTGCTGGTGAACGAGTACCCGACCAGTATCCCTTCATCAGCTTTGGCCGAAAATTTTCCAAGATGATCCTTGGTGTTCAAAATAAACACCTTACAACCAAACACCCTAAGATGTTTAATTGTAGGGGGTTTACCAAACCAAAGTTCATGAGGAGTCTTTCCTAAAAACCTATGTATCAGGATTCGGTTTTGCACATAGCAAGTTGTATTTACAGCTTCAGCCCATAAGTAACTCGGTAGTGAGTACTCATTGAGCATACTTCGTGCAGCCTCTTGTAAGACTCGGTTCTTTCTCTCCACAACCCCATTTTGCTGTGGGGTCCTTGGAGTAGAGAACTCATGCCTATATCCCTTTTCTTGACAGAATTCTAAAAACCTATGATTTTGAAATTCCCCACCATGATCACTTCTAATGGTTTTAATTGTTGTTGATTTTTCATTTTCAGTTCTTCTACAAAAGGAAATAAAAATATCTATGGTTTGATCCTTAGTTTTCAAAAAGAAGGTCCATGTATACCTAGTAAAGTCATCAATAATCACTAAACAATATCTACTTCCATTTAATGAAATAACACTACTGCAATCAAACAAATCCATATGTAATAAGTCTAAGGCAGTAGTTGTACTTACAGCGCTTTTACCTTTATGAGGCGCTTTAGTTTGCTTACCCTTCTGACATGCATCACACAATTTGGTCTTTTGGTACTTGATGCTTGGTAAGCCTCGCACTAAACCTTTGTTGACCAGCTTCCGGATATTCTTCATGTTCACATGAGCCAACCTCCTATGCCAAAGCCACGATTCTTCTTCTTTTGACATGAAACACTTAGCAAGAGCATTAGTAGCACTTTTAAAAGAAACTTGATAAATGTTATCTACCCTTGTGCCTACTAGTACCGTGTCAAGTGTGTCAATGTTCTTGACTAGACATTGACTCGAATGAAACTCAATTGTGTAACCCGTATCACACAATTGACTGACACTTAGGAGATTAAAAGTCATCCCCTTGACTAGAAGGACATTCTTGATTTGGAGGCATTCGGATATATGAATGTCTCCAACTCCTATAACCTTAAGACTACCATTGTTACCAAATGACACATTACCTCTATTTTTGTTTTGAATGGTAGAAAATAGTGACTTGTCCCCGGTCATGTGCTTGGAGCATCCACTATCAACAAACCAAGTTGATAGACGCTCCCCCTTTACCAATGCCTACAAGACACGAAAGATAGATGTTTTAGGTACCCAAATCTTGGGACCTAATGCATATACAATGAAATACTTAGGCACCCATGCCTTTGTTACCTTCTTCCTAGTCTCATGAACCCTAGAAACATGCGATCTATGAAATTGGGTTCTTGACACTAAAGAAATAAAGCTAGACTCCTTAGGTTGGTATCCTAATCCAGTCTTGTTGTAGACCGCCCTTTGGGCATTTAGAATCATGTCTAGGGTCTTAGAGATAGTTGAGAATTTCTCAAGCATTTTCTTGAGTTTCTCAACCTCACCCTTCAAGGCCTTGTTCTCATCCTCAAGGAGCTCTAGATGTAGGTCATCAACCTCATCTTCCCTAAGAGCTCTCAAGTTTTCTACTTCTTCTTTTAATGATTTATTTTCTGTTTTTGATTTTTTAAGCAAGGTAGACAAATGTGTAATAGTCTTATAACATTTTTCTAAGTGAGAAGAGGTTACCTCTTCATCATCAGAAGATGATGAAGCCGCGGCTGAAGTGCTTGAGTCATCACTCTCGGACTCGGACTCCTCCCTTGCCATGAGTGCCAATTGCCGAGTACTCTTCTCCTTCTTCTCTTCCTCCTCCGATGAGCTTGAGGAAGATTCATCCCATGTGGCTTTGAGGGCTTTCTTTTTCTTGGCCTTTTCCTCCTTCTTCTTGGCCCGTTCCTCCTTCTTGAGTTTTGGACACTCACTCCGGTAGTGGCCTTTCTTGCTACACTCATAGCAAGTAATGTTAGACTTATCAATATTTTGATCTACAGTTTTACCTTTGTATCTCCTGCTTCTTCTCATGATCCTCCTCATAAAATTTGCCATCTCGCTTGATGATGATCCACCTTTATCATCGGACTCGGAGGAAGATGAAGATAAAGGAATCTCTTTCTCCTTCTTCTTTTCTTTCTTTCTTCTCCCATCCTTGCTCTTTTCTCCTGCAACCAAAGCTATACCTTTCTCCTTTTGACCTTTGTTAGCAAGTTCATGAAGTTCCATTTCACAAAAGAATTCGTCTAATTTAACAATGGAAAGATCCTTGGAAACCTTGTAGGCATCTACCATAGATGACCACAAGGCATTCCTTGGAAAGGATTTAAGAGCGTACCTTACTAGATCACGATTCTCCACGCGTTCATCCACGGAATGGAGACCATTGATGATCTCTTTGAACCTCCCATGTAGTTCACTTACCGTTTCGTTCTCCTTCATGGTTAGATTTTGTAGTTGATTCAAGAATAGGTCCCTCTTGGCTATCCGAGAATCTCGAGTTCCTTCTTGGAGCTCGATAAGCTTGTTCCATAAATCTTTTGCACTCGAGAATGGACCTACCTTGACGAGTTGGTCCTTGGCAATCCCACATTGTAAGGTGACTACTGCCTTGGCATCGGCTTGCCCTTTACGAGTTTGTTCAGTAGACCACCTTGATGAATCGAGTTCCTTACCTTCTTCGTCCTTCGGTGGTGTGAATCCTTCCTTGACTGAGAACCACATGGAGATATCAGTTTTGAGGTAGTACTCCATGCGGCTCTTCCAATACTGGAAATCTGCTCCATCGAAGAAGGGTGGTCTGTTGGTGCTGAATCCTTCCTTCATGGCCATCTTGTTGCTCCTTGGAATGTTAGTCCAGATGAAGAGCACCAGGCTCTGATACCACTTCTTAGGATCTTAGATGGCTAGAGGGGGGTGAATAGCCTCTTAAAAACTTAAACAAAAACTTTCTACAAAAACTTGTTAGCACAGCGGAATTAGAAAACTAAAACAAGAAGGAAACAAGCACACTAACACACTGATTTACGAGGTTCCGGGATAACTTGCCCCTACTCCTCGGCGTGTCCGTAAGGTGGACGACTCCTTGATCTTCGGTAGATCGCACCCCGGATAAATTCCGGCTAAAGATCCTCCTTCTCGGTGGAGTAACCTCTCCACAAAGTCTCAAGGAATATATATGTTAAAGCACAAGACTTACAGATCTCGGTGGCACAGAAGAATGAAATGAAGCTTACAACCACGCGAGGATCAGTGGAAACAGAGAACTCACAGATCGCAGTTTTTCACCGAGAGCTCCAAAACACCACAACGATCAACAGAACTTTCTTACTTTCTTGTTGTTTCCTCTCACTTTTTACTGCTTCTTAAGCCTCTGTCCCTGCTGTCACGGATCGTGGTCAATCTGCACAGAATCATCGCTGTAGCCAATCCCTCTTCCTCCTTACCTGGTTCTCTGAACTCACACCAATGAAATCACAGTCTTCACTGGTGTCTTCTGAGCTCGAACCAATCACCAGGAGTCAAGCGGATCGCAGCCAGATCACACCAGTAGCCGTTGATGCCTCAAATGCACCATGCGCCGCGAATCACAGTAGAAAGGCCATTTGTCGTATTCCTCTTATGGACTTAATTTGAAATTAAGCTCTGAATGATACCTGTGATCCTGCAAACTCAAAAGCTAACAGCACAGAGGGTTATATCACATATATCAGGTAAATCAAATGCAGTGGAGGAATCGCAGAAACAATAACAAGTCTGATTGTGTGTGGATCGGTCTCCAGACCGATCCATGGACCGATCAGGGCATATCCTGATCGGTCCACCTCTTGTCTGATCGGTCGTGGAGACCGATCAGGCTTCAGGTGGATCGGTCTCCACGACCGATCCATGCCTTCTCCTCTTCGCAGTACCATCTCTGATCGGTCCGCAGACCGATCAGATTACACTCAGTGTGCTACTGAGTGTTTCCTGATCGGTCCGCAGACCGATCAGATTACACTCAGTGTGCTCCTGAGTGTTTCCTGATCGGTCACCAGACCGATCCATGAAAACTCAGTTTCACAGTTTCACTGGATCGGTCTGCCGACCGATCCACTGTCTCATGTATCACTGGATCAGTCTGCTGACCGATCCAATGTACCATGGAATGTCCACTTAGGTCCCTCTCTGACCTAATTCGATCTAGAGAACGAGCTCCCGAGCCCTCTCTGACCTAGTCCGGAGAACGAGCTGCCGAGCCCTCTCCGACTCCATCTGGTCCAGAGAACGAGCTACCGAGCCCTCTCTGACCTAGTCCGGAGAACGAGCTACCGAGCCCTCTCCGGCCTAGCCGACCGAGCCACTGTCTTATGTAGTCACTGGATCGGGCTACCGACTGATCCAATGTACCATGGAATGTCCACTTAGGTCCCTCTCTGACCTAATCCGGAGAACGAGCTACCGAGCCCTCTCCGACTTCGTCCGGTCCAGAGAACGAGCTACCGAGCCCTCTCTGACTTCGCGTGCCAAGTTTCCAACTTGGACTTTTCCCTTCCACTTGATCAACCTTGATCATTAATCAAAACGAGTTTAATTAACATCTGATACAAACTTAAATCCGTGTCAACATCAAAACAACAGCCAGGTCAGACTGTATCAACATCTATGATATGGCCGGCCATTATAAGTTTAATTGGGAAATTTTATTTTTCTCAATTAATTCATGTCAAGGAAAATTAAGGAAATTTTATTGTAATTAAATTTCCTAATTTACCAAGGCTAAGGAATATAAAAGAGGGGGTTTGGGTGCCTTCATGTGGTACAACCTTTATTATTTTTCTCCCTCTCTTATTCCTTGGTGTGGTCGGCCATCCTCTTCCTCTCTTCCTCTTTGTAGTGGCCGAAACCTCTCTCTTGGCTTGGAGCTCTTGTGGTGGCCGGATACTACTTGGAGAAGAAGAAGAAGAAGAAGAAGAAGGAGAGAAAGCTTGCATCCCTTGGAGCTTGGTTGGTGATTTTCTTCATCCTTGGTAAAGCTCTTGTTTTGGCCGAACCTAGCTAGGAGGAGAAGAAGGTGCTTTGGTGGTTTCTCATCTTGGAAGATCGTTGCCTACACAACGTCCAAGGTTAGAAGAGGAATACGGTAGAAGATCAAGAGGTCTTTCTAAAAGGTATAACTAGTAATTTTTCTTTTCCGCATCATACTAGTTATTTTTGGAAATAATACCAAATACAAGAGGCTTACGATTCTAGTATTTCGAATTTATTTTCGATGTAGTGTTCTTATGTTTATTTCTTTTCCTTGTGATTTGATTGTTTCTTTCGGTTAACCTAAAGTTATTTTAGGAAATTAAATATTAGCTTTCCATAAAAGGTTTTGTCTAGTCGGTAGTGGTTGCTCCCATATCCAAGAAGGTCATGTGCCTCGCCACGTCAGTACTGGGAACCAATTATGGAAATTAATATTTAATGAAATTAATAACTTAGGTGATTTGGATTGAACGTGTTAAGTTCCGCAGGAGATCCAAATCAAAACCTAAAAGAACAAATAGATTAAGTTTTGGATCAAACGTGTTAAGTTCCGCAGGCGATCCAAAATTTAATTTAAAAGAACACATGATAGCTAGGAAAAGGTTCAGACCTTTGTACAAAATTTTTGTACAGTAGAACCTTTAGGTTTTCCGAGTAGCAACCAGCAGATCCCGCTAAGTTATTGAACTCGCTACCCCTTATTTTTTATGTTGTTTTCAAGTTAGCACATAGATATGTCGTGTCGCTTGGAGTATCCTGACTGCCGGTCCCACGTCACATCAGAAGACGGTTTACCTCGCTCTTGATTTCTTTTATATATTCTTTATTGATTTAGCTTTGTATTGGTGTTTATCCATGTGGATATTTTATTGTTTTGGTGTTGTATTTGTGTTTAAGCTGTGCTGGCACGCATTGTGTTATTTTGGTTGTATGGGCTTCCCGTTTATTTTTTCGCTGTGTTTTAGCGCAGTAGTGTGGGCTGTTTAATCTATATAACTGTGTGGTTGTATTTTTAGTATAGTCGTGTGGGCTGTTTAATATATATATAACTGCATGGTTGTGCATATTCCAGCTATGTGGGCTGATGTATTTTGTTTGTGATGTATTCATGCTTCAGATTGTCACCGATACAGGGGAGATGTTGTCAGATTTTCCTCTGGTCGGGGGTCCTCTGGAGCGTGACACTAGATACGATTATGTTTACCTAATGTTTCCTAAATCTGAAACTTTTGAGAAATTCAAATAATTCAGAAATGAAGTGGAAAAACAATTGGGTAAAAGCATAAAGACATTTTGATCAGATAGAGGCGGTGAGTATCTATCCAAGGACTTTAGAACATACTTATCAGATAATGAGATATTATCCCAATTGAGCACACCAGCTACTTCCCAGTAGAATGGTGTCACTGAAAGGAGAAATAGGACTTTGTTGGATATGGCTAGATCCACGCTAGGTTTCTCCAAGCTCAGTACATCCTTTTGGGGATATGCTATTCAAACTGTAATATACTTATTGAACATGGTTCCTTCTAAGTCTGTCTCTACGACACCTCTAGAATTGTGGAATGAGCATGTGCCTAATCTAAGACATATTCAAGCATGGGGATGTCCTACATATGTGCTGAAGCGAAAGATGGATAAACTGAAAACTAGGTCAGAATTGTGCATGTTTGTTGGATATCCTAAGGGAACAAGAGGATATTACTTCTATAGTCCTCAAGACAAGAAGGTATTTATGAGTACAAATGTAACCTTCTTAGAGAATAGATACATAGAAGAGCGTGAATCAAAGAGTAAGGTTCTTTTGGAAGAGATTGCCAAATCATCTACCCTAGAGATTCACACTGAACCTACTTAGTTTGAATTCATATTTCTACCACCACTAACCAATAATTTTCGAACAACTAAAGTGGTAGAAAATATTGTTCCCAATGACCAATCACCTCCACATATCAGAATGGAGAATGAGGAAAATGGTCAAGGAGAGAATTTGAGACAACGACAATCAACTCCAATCAATCAAAACCTCCACAATTAGACATAGTGAGAGGGTCATTCAACTACCTTCTAGATGCTTTCTCTATGGAGAATCATTTGATGCAGTCTCCATCAAACAAGAGGAGGATCTCATCACGTACAAAGAAGCTATGAAGGATGTCAACATTGACCATTGGAGGGATGCTATGGAATCAAAAATGAGATCCATGTACACTAACTCTATCTGGGACCTTGTAGATATGCCTGAACGGATAAAACCTATTGGGTGTAAGTAGGTCTACAAGAGAAAGAGAGGAATCGACGAAAAAGTGGCAACATTTAAGGCTAGATTAGTAGCCAAAGATTTTAGCCAATGTGAAGGAATCAATTACGATGAGACCTTCTCACCAATGGCTATGATAAAGTCTATTCGGATTCTCTTATCCATTTCATCTCATTTTGATTATGAAGTGTGACAAATGGATGTCAAGGTAATATTTCTTAATGAAAATCTTGACGAAAGCATTTATATGGTACAACCAGATGGTTTTATCCAAAACGGTCAAGAGCATAAAGTATGTAAACTAAAAAAGTCTATTTATGGACTTAAGTAGGCGTCTAGATCTTGGAACATCAGATTTGATCAAGTTATGAAAGATTATGGTTTCGATCAAAATCTTGATGAGCCTTGCGTCTATAAGAAAATTTTAGATGACAAAGTGAATTTTCTCGTGTTATATATGGATGGCATCCTACTAATTGGGAATAATGTAGGGGTATGATATCTGCTAAGAAATGGTTGGCTCAACAATTTGACATGAAGAACTTGGGAGAAGCAAATTATGTTATAGGTATCCAAATTCTTCGGGATAGAAAGAACAAGCAAATTGCTTTATCTCAATCTTTATATATTGATAAAATATTGGTGAAGTATGCAATGCAAAATTCTAAGAAAGGCCAAATACCTTTTAGGCATGGAATTCACTTGTCACGGGAGCACAATCCCAAGAATCTAAGTGAAGTGGAATACATGAAATGAGTTCCCTATGCTTCGGCTGTAATAAGTCTCATGTATGTGATGCTATGCAGTCAAGCAGATATTTGTTATGCTATTGGGATCGTTAGTAGATATCAGTCGAACCCAGGACTAGAGCACTGCATTGTTGTAAAGTATATTCTCAAGTATCTTCGCAGAACTAGAGGATATATGTTGGTTTATTCAGCTTCAGAGTTGGCACTTGTGGGTTATACTGATTCTAATTTTTAAGCTGATAGAGACTCTCGTAAGTCTACATTAAGATCTATGTTCACATTGGATGGTGGTGTCATTGTATGGAGGAGTATCAAGCAATCTTGCATTGTTGATTCCACAATTGAAGTGGAGTATGTGGCAGCTTGTGAAGCAACGAAAGAAGTCATTTGGCTGAAAAAGCTTTTGTAGAGTCTTGAGGTTGTTCATTCTGCATCAAAGGCCATTACTTTGTACTGTGATAATAGTAGTGTAGTCGCAAATGCAAAAGAGCCCAGAAACCATCAACGTGGAAAGCACATTGAACGAAAGTATCACCTGAGGGTATTATTCAATGAGAAGATGTGACAATGTGCAAGATAACTTCTGCTGAAAATCTTGTTAATCCTTTCACTAAAAGCTTAACTGCTAGAGCTTTTGGGGAATATATTCAAAATATGGGTGTACTAGACATGTCTCATTTACTGTAGGTCAAGGTGGAGAATAATGTTCGATAGTATAGTACTCATCAAGTACTTTTGTTATGACATTTTGAAATTAAAATAATTTTATTTATTTATTTAAATAAATTTATTTTGAGCATTGCATATATCCATTGAATTGTTGTATTGTTATAAATTGAGTGTTTAAGTCGTTAAACACGGAAATATTCAATTTGTAATTCGGCCCAAAATTTTATTATCCATGATCAGTAAATAAAAAAGGACATTAATTTGACAATATCGTCTCAATTTTATTGAAGTATATCTTTGGCTTAATAATAAAATTTCGGATACATTTGGTTGTATTGGACTCGACCATGTGAGATTTGAATTTGATTCGACCATACTAATTCAAATTCACTTATTTGTCATACATACCACCTCAATCTTGAGCGGATAATGAACTTTGATTACTAACTTGAAGTTCTTTGAGACATCAATGGGTGAGATCAGACTATTGGTCAATTGAAAGCGCTGGAATTCTGTTCTGTTTAAATTGCCCTGTACAAAAATTGTACAAGTACAGAACTTTTTCTAGAAACCCGCATGTTCGATTAGACATGTGTTTGATCAATCAAGTAAGTTCTTGACGGATCAAAGCACACCTTGATCGAAGTACAAGATCGCTGGCCTCTTGTGTTGGTATTCAAAATCGATACGAAGAAAACTAAACTAATTACACAGCGGAATTAAAGAACTAGTTGTACCTTTCTTCATAGTTAAAGACCTCTTGATCTTCTGCCGTATTCCTCTCCTCTTCTTGGACGTCGTGTGGGCGATGATCTACCAAGACAAAACCACCCTCCTCTTCTCGGTTTCCAAACCGTCGGTTACAAAAGGAGGCTCTAGGATGGGGCACCTTCTAATCTTCTTCCTCTTCTTCAAGCCGCCGGCCACCAATGGATTGTTAGGAAGGGGTGTCGGCCCTAGCTAGGAGAGGAAGGGGGCGCCAGCCATAAGCAAGGAGAGGAGGGGGCGACCCTTGGTGAAGGTGGCGCCGGCCCTAGGTGGAGGATAAGGTGACGCCGACCACAAGGGGAGAAGAGAATTGTGGAATTAGAAAATTTTAGTTTTAGGGACCACCACCTACTCCTTTTTATAGGCTTGTCGTTGGTTACAAAGAAAGAAAAAAAATAACAGAATTCTATTAAGAAAAAATCTCCCTTTCTATAACCAAACCAAGTTAAACCAAGTTAAGTTAAACCAAATTAAGTTAAATCAAACCAAGTTATGGATGGGTGGATGCGAGACTTTATATAGATGCTACAACAGGGACCTAGAGGAGAAATTGGTTTAGGCCTCCTGATGGGCTTGGGCTTCTTGTGTTCGGCCCGAACACCCAACCCAAGTCCATCAATAATATCCCATACCACTAAAGGGTTATTATTGAACTACCGCACCAATCTCATATTACAATATGGGCTCCTTCTTATCATGAGTGTGTTAATCTCCCTGTGTTTAAGATATCGTATGCCCGTTAATTAAATGATTTACTGACAACTCAATTAATTAATATCTGATTCCAAGAGTAGTACTACTCAACTTTATTATCATGCCGGACTAAGTCCACCTGCAGGGTTTACATGATAATCCTTATGAGCTCCTCAAGGGGACGTCATCAACCTAAATAATTAGGACACAAATTCCTTCTATAATCAACAACACACCATATAAATAGTACTATTTGTTAGAGTGTATACTAAAAGTCTAGCTTTTTGTAAATAATTATTTTGAAATAAGAATCACATTGGTCAAATATCTACATTTATGCTAAGTGTAGTTGTCCATTTAATTTATATTGTAGATAACATGGTGTGAGGAGACACACAAAAGTTCATGTTATCAGTTCCTTATAAATTATAAACAGTTGCTCACAACCAAGATGAAATGGGACAAACTATTGGAGTGGTTGTAGTGTAATTAGATATTAGTTTATCTTGACTAATAAATTACACTAGTACACTATGAGTGTATTGAGCAGGATCATTTGAGATAGTTTCTTTTTATACTGATTATATAAAAGAACAAAACCTCTATTATTATGGAAGTGTGTACTCTTAATCATGATATAATAACGAGCACGTATATTTAATATTTATTTCTTTAATTTATCAAAGGGTGTGATTTAGCTCGTTAAATCAATAGGCCTAATAAGTTGGGAAATGATATTATTTATATGGTGTGTTGTTGATTATAGAATGAAATTGTGTCCTAGTAATCTAGGTTGATGATGCCCCCTTGAGGAGCTCATAAGGATTGTCATGTAAATCCTATAGGTGGACTTAGTCCGACATGATAATAAGGTTGAGTGGTACTACTCTTGGAGCTAGATATTAATTAAGTGAGTTGTCAGTAACTCATTTAATTAGTGGACATTCAATATCTTAAACACAGGGAGACTAATACACTCATGATAAGAAGGAGCCCATATTGTAATATGGGATTGGTGTGGCAGTGCAATAATAACTCTTTAGTGGAATGAGATATTATTGATGAACTTGAGTTGGGTGTTCGGGACAAACACGGGAAGCTCAAGCTCATCGGGAGACCAAAATCAATTCCTCCTCTCGGTCCCTATTGTAACCTCTTATATAAAGCCTTATATTCATCCCAAAGCCTAGCTTCTTAAGGCCCAAGTTAGGGTCGGTCAAGCCTTGCTTGGAGACCAAGCAAGGGGCCGGCCAAGCTAAGCTTGGAGCCCAAGCTAGGGCCGGCCAAGCCTTACTTGGTGCCCAAGCAAGTGGTCGGCCACACCATGAAGAGAAGGAAGTTTTATTTTGTAAAATCTTTCCTTTTATAGAGATCCATAAAAAGGATTTAAAAGGATGATTTTAATATAAAACTTTCCTTTTTAGATCAGTCATAAAAGGAAATAAAAGAGAGTTTTTATTTTGTTAAAAACTTTCCTTTTATGTTGGTATTAAAAGAGAGTTTTAAATATTAAAATCTTTCCTTTTATAAATTTCTATGAAGTAATAAAAGAGAGATTTGAAATCTTTCCTTATTTGTAGTTATCTATAATGTGAAAGAAAGATTTTAATTTTTGATAAAACTTTCCTTTTGTAACCATGTTTTATTTTAAATCTTATCTTTTATAGATATCCATAAAAGGATTTAAAAGAGAGATTTTAATTTATAAAACATTCCTTTTATAACTATCCACAAAAGGGATTTTAAAAGAGATATTTTAATTTTATTTAAAATCTTTCCTTGCTTGGAAAACTAGCATGTGGCCGGTCATGTCATGGGAGAAAAGGAAGTTTTATTTTTGTTATAAAACATTCTTTTTTTGCAATCACCAAGGAATATAAAAGAGAAAGAGGGGGTGCCTCACCCGAGAACACATCTTCTATTCCTCTATATTCTTCCTTGGTGGCCGGCCCTTGCTCTTTCTCTTCTCTCTTTTTGTTTTCTCTCTTGGAGGCCGACAGCATCAAGGTGGGAGTTCTCTTGGTGGCCGGTTGATTGAAGGAGAAGAAGAAGAGAAGGAAAATCTCTTGTCTAGCATCCCTTAGAGGATAGTTGGTGGCCGGATCTTGGAAGCTTTGGAAGAAGCTTGGGTGGACTACCTTTTGGAAGATCATCGTCCACACGACGTTCAAGAGAAGGAGAGGAATACAATAGAAGATCAAGAGATCTATAAGCTACAAAAGGTATAACTAGTTATTAGTTTCCTCATCATGACTAGTTCATCCTTTTGTATAGATCTTGAAAAACCAAACACAAGAGGTTATCGGTTTTAAATTATCATTTTTGTTATCAATTTTATTTTTCGATTTCATGTTTCGATAATGTGTTTCTATTGAGGTCTCTATAGTTAAACCTAGTTTACTGTAAGAAGTTAAATATTCAATTTCTTTGTGAGGCTTTGTCTAAGAAGTGGTGGATGATCTCATACCCAAGAAGGTCTAGTGTCTCGCCATGTTTAACCTAGAAACCGATCTTTGAAATAGATATTTGATAACTTTTGTAATATGGTTTAACTTAGGAAGATCACATCGGTTGAACTTGGAGTAAGAATGTTAAGTTTCGTTCCCAATCCAAATTAACTTCTAAAGAAAACTTTGGATTAATAATGTTAAGCATCGTTTGCAATCCAAATTGAACTTTAGTATAGCACATGGGTAGCTAGGATAGTTCTATGCTTGTACAAATTTTTGTACAGGAGAACTAGGACGGTATTACGAGTAGCAACCAATACTATTTCCCAACTCATCAGGCCTATTGATTTAACGGATAAATCTCACCCATTGATAAGTTAAAAAAATAAATACTAAGTATACGTGCTTATTATTATATAGGGATTAAGAGGGCGCACATCCATAATAACGGAGGTTCTGTTCTTTTATATAGTCAGTATAAATCGAACAACTTCAAATGGTCCTACTCAATACACACATAGTGTACTAGTGTAATTTTATAGTCAAGACAAATTAATACCAAATTACACTACAACCATTCCAATGGTTTGTCCCAATCCATCTTGGTTGTGAGTTACTATTTATAATTTATAAGGAACCGATAACATGATTTTCTGTGTGACACCACACACCATGTTATCTACAATATAGATTAAATGGACAACTGTATTGACATATATATAAATATAAAATGCAAACATTTGACCAAAGTAATTCTCATTTCAAAATATTTCACAAGCAGATGTTCATACAAAAGCTAGGCTTATAGTATAGATCCCAACAATCTCCCACTTATACTAAAAGACTATACTGGCATATATATTGTCATACATCTGATTCTCATTCCCTCAACATGCCTATCAAAAGCTCTCGCCAGAAGGGCCTTAGTGAAAGGATCTGCCAGGTTATCTGCTGATGTAATCTTGGCGACAACAACCTCACCTCGTTTTACTATGTCTCGTATCAGGTGGTACTTGCGCTCAATGTGTTTACTTGCCTTATGGGCTCGTGGTTCCTTCAAGTTTGCTACTGCACCACTGTTGTCACAATAAATTGTGATAGCTTTGGGCAAACCAGGAATCACATCTAAATCCATCAAGAAGTTTCTGAGCCACACAACTTCTTTGGCTGCCTCAAAGGCTGCCACATACTCAACTTCCATGATGGAGTCTAAAACATATTTCTGCTTAACACTCCTCTATGCTATGGCTCCACCTCCCAAAGTAAATACATACCCCAAGGTTGATTTATTGCTGTCCCTATCTGATTGTAAGTCCGAATCCATATAACCCATAGGGAGTAAATCATCTGCCTGGTAAACCAACATATAATCTCTAGTTATTTTCAGGTACTTTAATATATGCTTTACGACAGTCCAATATCTCGATCCTGGGTTACTTTGATATCTGCTAACCATGCCCACGACAAAACAGATATCCGGTCTCGTACATAGCATTGCATACATTAGGCTTCCTACAGCCGAAGCATAAGGAGCTACCTTCATCTCCTCTATCTCCTTTGATGTCTTAGGACGCATCTCTTTAGATAAAGGTACTCCATGCCGAAAAGGTAGAAAACCTTTCTTGGAGTTTTGCATGCTAAAACGAGCTAGGATAGTATCGATGTATGAAGCTTGGGATAAGCATGACATCCTTTTCTTGTGATTCCTAATTACTTTGATCCCAAGAATATGTCCACATTCTCCCAAGTCCTTCATATCAAACTACTTAGACAACCATACCCTTACGTCTAACAACACTTTGATATTGTTGCCAATGAGCAAAATGTCATCTACATATAGTGCAAGAAATACCACCACATTTTCGTCACTTTTCATGTATACACAAGACTCATCCGGACACTGAATGAATCCATGAGACTGGATCACTTCATTAAACCGGATGTTCCAAGATCTTGAAGCTTGCTTCAGTCCATAAATGAACCGATTGAGCTTACATATAAGATGTTTTTTGCCTTTCGCAATGAATCCCTCTGGTTGCTTCATATAGATATTTTTTTCAAGACTTCCGTTAAGGAAAGCTGTCTTGACATCCATTTGCCAAACCTCATAATCCATATGAGCAACAATAGATAAAAAAAACCGGATAGACTTAAGCATGGTTATCGACGAAAAAGTTTCCTCATAATCGATTCTCTTTTTCTGAGTATACCCCTTCGGAACAAGCCTCGCTTTAAAGGTTTCCACCTTCCCGTCTGTTCCTCTTTTCCTTTTGTAGACTCATTTACATTCAATGGCTTGTACACCATTTGGTGGTTCTACAAGCTCCCAGACCTGATTAGAATGCATAGATTCTATTTCAGAGTTCATTGCACTTTGCCAAGATATTGCATCTTTATCTTGGAGTGCTTCATCATATGTCCAGGGATCAACTTCATGTTTACCAGGGATCAAGTCCGAAGACTCTCCCAAAAACATGAATCTATCAGGTTGCCTAACAACCCTCCCACTACGACGAGGCACTACCTGTGATTGTGCATCATTTGTGACACGTGTTTTTGTTACTTGTGGTATCTCGTCTTGTACCGTTGGTACTAAAGGAGAAGTGTCCTCTCTTATTTCCTCAAGAATAATTTTACTCATAAACTTGTGGTTCATTACATAGTCCTCTTCTAAAAATCAGGCATTGGTGCTAACAATGACTTTCTGATCTTTAGGACTATAAAACAAACCACCTTTCGTTCCTCTAGGATATCCCATGAACAAGCGAACTTCTGTACATGATTCCAACTTATCAGCGTCTCCCTTCAGCACCTGTGCTGGACTACCCCAAATCCGAATATGTTTCAAACTATGCTTACACTCATTCCATAATTCTGTGGGAGTAGAGGATACTGACTTAGAAGATACCAAGTTCAGAATGTACGCCGCCGTTTCCAAAGCATATCTCCAAAATGAATTTGGTAATTCTGAATAACTCATCATTGATCTAACAATTTTCATAAGAGTCATATTCATTCGTTCCGCCACACCATTCTGTTGGGATGTAACAGGTGCAGACAATTGGAATTGAATCTCGGCCTCTGATAAGTAACTCCTAAACTCTCCTAAGAGGTACTCTCCACCACGATCAGACCGTAGTGTCTTGATACTTTTACCATGATATTTCTCCACATCAGCCTTGTACTCTTTAAACTTATCAAAGCACTCAGACTTGCGGCGCATCAAGTAAATGTACTCATATCTCAAATAGTCATCTATAAAAGAGACAAAATATTCAAAACCACCTCTTGCTTGGATAGTCATAGGCCCACACAAATCAGAATGAACCAATTCCAACACTTCTTTGGCTCTATACCCCTTTGCCTTAAAAGGCCTCTTGGTCATTTTTCCTTCCAAGCAAGACTCGCTGATCGGAAAGTTTTCCACCACCAATGAACCCAAAGGTCCATCGGCTATTAACATTTGAATCCAACTCAAGTTAATATGACCCAACCTTAGATGTCAAAGATATGTTTGATTCATTTTCGAATGTTGCTTTCTCTTATTAGAATTAGAAGATGTGTTATTAATTTTCATTTGTTGCATCGTGAGAGTTATTAGATTAAGAGTATACAAATTACCAACCAATGCACCAGAATAGATTACCACCCTATTTTTATTGGCAACCACTTTGTCATCAAAATAAATAGAATATCCATCCATAAATAATTTAGAAACTGAAATCGAGTTCTTTCTAAAACATGGTACGTAAAGACCAATCACATAGAACCAGAAAACATGCTCTGATACCACTTGAAGGCGTTGAAATTCGATTCTATTTAAATTTCCCTGTACAAAAATTGTACAAGTACAGAACTTTTCCTAACAACCCGCATGTTTGATCAGATATGTGTTTGATCAATCAAGCAAGTTCTTGAATAAGCACACCTTGATCGAAGAACAAGATTGCTGGCCTCTTGTGTTGGTATTCAAAATCGATACAAAGAAAATTAAACTAATTACGCAACGGAATTAAAGAACTAGTTGTACCTTTTTTGTAGCTAAAGACCTCTTGATCTTCTACCATATTCCTCTCCTCTTCTTCGACGTCGTGTGGGCGACGATCTACCAAGACAAAACCACCCTCCTTCTCTTCTCGGTTTCCAAACCGTCGATTACAAAAGGAGGCTCTAGGATGGGGCACCTTCTAATCTTCTTCCTTTTCTTCCTCTTCTTCAAGCCGCCGGCCACCAATGGATTGCTAGGAAGGGGCACCGGCCCTAGCTAGGAGAGGAAGGGGGCGCCGGCCCTAAGCAAGGAGAGGAGGGGGCGGCCCTTGGTGGAGGTGGCGCCGACCCTAGGTGGAGGATAAGGTGGCGTCGGACACAAGAGGAAAAGAGAATTGTGGAATTAGAAAATTTTGGTTTCAGGAGCCACCACCTACTCCTTTTTATAGGCTTGCCGTTGGTTACAAAGAAAGAAAAAAATAACAGAATTTTGTTAAGAAAAAATCTCCCTTTCTATAACTAAACCAAGTTAAATCAAACCAAGTTAAACCAAGTTAAGTTAAACCAAATTAAGTTAAATCAAACCAAGTTATGGATGGGTGGATTCGAGGCTTTATATAGAAGCTACAACAGGGACCTAGAGGAGAAATTAGTTTACGCCTCCTGATGAGCTTGGGCTTCCTGTGTTCAGCCCGAACATCCAACCCAAGTCCATCAATAATAACTCATACCACTAAAGGGTTATTATTGAACTACCGCACTAATCTCATATTACAATATGAGCTCTTTCTTATCATGAGTGTGTTAATCTCCCTGTGTTTAAGATATCGTATGTCCGTTAATTAAATGAGTTACTGACAACTCAATTAATTAACATCTGATTCCAAGAGTAGTACAACTCAACTTTATTATCATGCCAGACTAAGTCCACCTTCAGGGTTTACATGATAATCCTTATGAACTCCTCATGGGGACATCATCAACCTAAATAATTAGGACACAGATTCCTTCTATAATCAACAACACACCATATAAATAGTATTATTTTCTAACTCATCGGGTCTATTGATTTAACAAATAAATCTCACTCATTGATAAGTTAAAGAAATAAATACTAAGTATATGTGCTTATTATTATATAGGGATTAAGAGGACGCACATTCATAATAACGGAGGTTCTGTTCTTTTATATAGTCAGTATAAATCGAACAACCTCAAATGGTCCTGCTCAATACACACATAGTGTACTAATGTAATTTTATAGTCAAGACAAACTAATACTAAATTACACTACAACCGTTCCAATGATTTGTCTCAATCCATCTTGGTTGTGAGCTACTATTTATAATTTATAAGGAACCGATAACATGATCTTCTGTGTGGCACCACACACCATGTTATCCACAATATAAATTAAATGGACAACTGCATTAACATATATATAAATATAAAATATAAACATTTGACCAAAGTGATTCTCATTTCAAAATATTTCACAAGCAGATGTTCATACAAAAGCTAGGCTTATAGTATACATCCCAACAATCAATATCTCAATGTTTTGGGAATTAAAGTGAAATAACAAAGAACATATATTCGCAATATGGAATCTGTCACCTTGTTAATAGGTATGATCATGAACTCATGAATTCTTCTAAACGATAGTAAAATCTAAGCTCAGTAATTCAACATTCTTCTTGAATTTATTATATGATACAATCACATGGGACTATTAAAGAGAAGATGAGGGCTAAGTAATTATTAATATCTAATAGAGACAATATGGAAATGGTACCCTATTTTAGATGTTCTAATTGATCAACGGGGTGATATGTTGGGTTAATCAATCAGAGGATATGATTATTAATTTTAGGCTTCAGTGATTTCAATTAAATTGAGAGTGCAATCTTATTCTTTTAGTGGAGATTAATAAATTATCTTGATTAATCAGGAGTTAATTAAATCAAATTAATTTAATGGAGCTTAATTTAATTGGGTCCGATCAGGTCCCTTTGGTGGCTCGAATATAAACTCAAATAAATCATATGAGTTATAATTTATAGAATTTATAGGAATAAATTAATTGGATAATTGTGTCATTATCTATGGAAAGTTTATATCAAAAACTTCCTGATATGATATGATTTGATAATCCATTAATTTATAGAAAAGAGATAATTACATATTTTGGAATTATCTCACCTTTTTAGGCTACTTTATAAATAAGGTAGTCGGGTAGAAACTACACACATATAATAATCCTATGTTTGAGTTTGAGAGAATACTAGAGAAGGCTTGGAAGTTTGAAGTGTAGATCCTATTAGAGTGTATACTAAAAGTCTAGTTTTTTCTAAACATTTAAATAAAGAATCACATTGGTCAAATGTCTACATTTATATGCTAAGTGTAGTTATTCAATTAATTTATATTGTAGATAACATGGTGTGTGGTGTCACACACAGAAGATCATGTTATTAGTTCCTTATAAGTTATAAATAGTAGCTCACGACTATTAGTTTATCTTAACTATAAAATTACACTAGTACACTCTGAGTGTATTGAGCAAGACCATTTGAAGTAGTTTCTTTTTATACTGACTCTTTAAAAAAATAAGACCTCTGTTATTATGAAAGTGTGTGCTCTTAATCATGATATAATAACAAGCATGTATACTTAATATTTATTTCTTTAATTTATCAAAGGGTGTGATTTAGTTCGATAAATCAATAGGCCCAATAAGTTGGGAAATAATATTATTTATATGGTGTGTTGTTGATTATAGAATGAAATTGTGTCCTAGTAATCTAGGTTGATAATGTCCCCTTGAGGAACTCATAAGGATTGTCATGTAAACCCTGCAGGTGGACTTAGTCCGATATGACAATAAGGTTGAGTGGTACTACTTTTGGAGTTAGATATTAATTAAGTGAGTTGTCAGTAACTCATTTAATTAGTGGACATTCGATATCTTAAACACAGGGAGATTAACACACTCATGATAAGAAGGAGCACATATAGTAATATGGGATTGGTGCGGTAGTTCAATAATGACTCTTTAGTGGTATGAGTTATTATTGATGAACTCGAGTTGGGTGTTCAGGGCAAACACGGGAAGCTTAAGTTCATCGGGAGACCAAAACCAATTCCTCCTCTCGGTCCCTGTCGTAGCCTCTTATTTATAAAATCTTATACCCACCTAAGCTCATCTTCTTACCCATCCTTAGGTGGTCGGCCAAGCCTAGTTTGGAGCCCAAGCAAGGGTGGCCAACCACAATTAAAATAAAAGGGATTTTAATTTTAAAATCTTTCCTTATGTGGAAGTCATGATTTAAAAGAGAGTTTTAAAATTAAATTTTTCCTTTTATAGTTTCTACAAAGGATTAAGAGAAAGGTTTGATATCTTTCCTTATTTGTAGTTAAAAGGAAGATTTTAATTTTGGAGAAAACTTTTCTTTTTCGTAATCATCTATATGTTTTAATAAAGAGATTTTAATTTATAAAAGTTTCCTTTTATAACCAACCATGAAGGGAATTTTAAAAGAGAAATTTTTATTTTAAAAATTTCCGGAAACAAATAAGGAAGTTTTAATTTTGTGTTTAAAACTTTCCTTGTTTGGAGGATTTGATATGGCCAGCCATTGAAAGAATTATAAAGAAGGTTTTATTAAATTTTCCTTCTTAGACATTGGCAAGGAAAATAAGGAAATTTTAATTATGTTTAAAACTTTCCTTATTTGCCAAGATCAAGGAATATAAAAGAGAGGGTAGAGGTGTCTCACCTGATAACAATACATCTATTATTCCTCTCCACTATTCCTTGGTGGTGGCCGACCCTCATCTTCTTCCTCTTCTCCTTTTCTTCTTCTTGGTGGCCGGCGGTATCAACTCTCAAGGAGATTTTGGTGGCCGGATTTAGCTTGGAGAAGAAGTAGAGAAAGGAGGTTTTGTTTCTTAGCATCCTTGGAGCTTGGTTGGTGGCCAAAGTTCTTCATCTCTAGGAGATTGTTGGTGGCCGAAACTTGCAAGGAGAAGAAGGAGGCTTGGGTGGATTCTCGTCTCGGTAGATCATCGCCCACACGACGTCTGAGATAAGAAGAGGAATACGACAGAAGATCGTGAGGTCTATAAGCTACAAAAGGTATAACTAGTTATTAGTTTCCACATCATAACTAGTTTATTCTTTTGTTTAGATCTTGAAATACCAAACACAAGAGGCTAACGATTCTAGGTTTCAGATTTATGATTTGATCTTGTGTTTCTTTTGTTTTTTCGATCTTGTGATTCGATTGTTCTTATTGGTTAAACTTAAGGTTACTATAAGGAGATTAAATATTGAATTTCGTTGAAAGGCTTTGTCTAGGAAGTGGTGGATGATCTCATACCCAAGAAGGCCTAGTGCCTCGCCATGTTTAACCTGAAAGTCGATCTCTGAAATAAATATTTAATCAAATTTGTAACATGGGTGGTTTTGGATTAATAATGTTAAGCATCGTTTGCGATCCAAGTCTAAACCTCTAAGAACAGATAAGTTAAATTTGGAATCAATAATGTTAAGTTCTGTTTACGATTCCAAATTTAATTTCTAAAGAACACAATAGGTTGTTAGGAAAGGTTCGGGACTTGTACAAAATTTTTGTACAGGGAAACCAGTACGATATTCCAAGTAGCAACCAACAGATCCAATGCAGAGAAGAATTGTTAAAGCACGCTTCAAGGGTAATCTCTAATTCTTTATGTGTTGTGATTAATTATTCATGCTAAATACGTAGAACAATCATGATCCTATGAAGTAGAGATTATTGGAATCACAAGAAACTAATTTTGTGATTTTGATATTCTTGACCTTAACTTTCAAATTATACCTATGTTGGATGAGCACAGGTATCTAGTGTGATTATTGGAGGTATCATAATAATTATACCTGTGTTGTAGGGTGTATACGTGTCTGGTGTGTACTATTAGTATTGCTACTAACTGTATTTGTTGCTTAGTAGATACCTGTTGGATCTACCCATACCTATAGAATTATGTGTTAGATGGATCATGTACTGGAAGTACTTATATTGATTGTATCGTTACATTGATGATGGTTGTGTCTGTATCATGATTATTTACATCATGTCCATTGATCACGTCTGGAAGCTGAGTCGGATGAAGGCGGGCCTCGATGTACTGGAAGTTGACGGAAAGTCACCGCGGAGTCCGATCGATCTGGCACTCCTCGGAAGGGTTCCCGCAGGCGTATGACGGGGGACGATGATCAGGATGATGACGCGAGGACTCTGCGTACACACAGACGAGCCCACGAGTCGTTAGAGACTAGAAACCAGGGGAAAAGTCCCCAGGTCAGGCCCTCCGACGCTCAAGTCAGGTACTTTTTCCCCAGAAACACAGAGAAAGGACGAAAAGTAAAGACGAGTAAGAAAGGACGAGTGAGCGTACCTGCGTAAGGGACAAAGCATCCCTTTTTATACTGCAACGGATGTTTCTGGGTTCTGGCGGGTGTCAGAGAATGTCGGCTGTCAGACTTTGTCTGGCGGTGAATGACACGTAGCATCTTCTCATAGGTCGGCGGCAGGATAAAAGGGGTAATGAACCCCGACTGTTGGCATATTTCCTGATACTCTGATTATTCTCTGACAAACAGTTACGATTCTCTTGCTTGCTTGTCATGTAGTGCCTGGTATCCTCCACTCGTAATTGCTAAGATGGGTCTTTGCAATTGCTAACCCCGATCTGATATCGCCTCCCAACCTTAGTTCGGTTCTGTTTATCCCGACTCCAAAGCTGTACATCTGACTTCATCCAACCCGACCTGTATGCCTGCATCCAATTCTGCTTATCTTGGACCATGAGGCTATGAATCCTGACCTGTATCTTTAGCTGGCACATCCCGACCTGCACGTTTCATCGATCTATCTATCCCGAGCCATAAGGCTATAAATCCTGATTCGTATCTTTGACTAACACATCCCGACTTGTACGTTTCATCGATCCAAATATCCTGAGCCATAAGGCCATAAATCCTTACCTGTGTCTTTTGTTAACGCATCCCGACCTGTACGTTTCATCGATCCAAGTATCCTGAGCCATAAGGCTATAAATCCTGACCTGTATACATCGATCTACTTCCGCTTATCTTGAGTTCCGACCTGTACTCTTTGATCCCTTTATTCAATGTCGTGAGGATAAAGTCCCGACCCGTATCCTCGGTAAGCACACTACCGACCTGTATGCTTGTGCATTTATCTTATGCCGTAAGGCTAGAAGTCTTGATCCGTATCCTTAGTAGACATCACCTACCAACCTACTTCTGTCCTCTATAATCCATGGTTCGTATGTCCCGACCTGTACGCCAGGTCTGTATACCGACCTGCTTCTGTCCTCTATAATCCATGGTTCGCACGTCCCGACCTGCTTCTGTCCTCTATAATCCATGGTTCGTACGTCTCGACATGTACGCCAGGTCTGTAGACCGACCTGCTTCTGTCTATAATCCATGGTTCGCACGTCCCGACCTATACGCCAGGTCTGTACGCCGACCTGCTTCTGTCCTCTATAATCCATGGTTCGTACGTCCCGACCTGTACGCCAGGTCTATACTGACATGCTTCTGTCCGTTATCTATGGTTCCTACTTCCCGACCTGTACGCTAGGTTTGTATATCGACCTACTTCTGTCCTCTGTAATCCATGGTTCGCATGTCCCGAGCTGTACGTCAGGTCTGTACACCGACCTGCTTCTGTCCTTTATAATCCATGGTTCGTACGTCCCGACCTGTACGCCAGGTCTGTATACTGACCTGCTTCTGTCTGTTATCTATGGTTCGTGCGTCCCGACCTATACGCCAGGTCTGTATACTGACCTGCTTCTGTCCTCTGTAATCCATGGTTCGCACGTCCCGACCTGTATGCCAGGTTTGTATACCGACCTGCTTCTGTCCTCTGTAATCCCTGGTACATACGTCCCGACCTATACGCCAAGTCTGTTCTATGCCAGAGGCCTTTCCTTCCGCGCCTTTACCTGGCCTGTGGGCCCTACCCTTAATGGCCATCAAGGCTAGATCTTGTCCAACTTGTAATCTTATCTTTTGACTGCCCCGTCAGCTGAGACTCTGACCATGGTCACGCCAGCTTGACTTCTGACCTCCACAGGGGCTAGACTTTTGACCATCCCATGGGCTTGACTTTTGACCACGTCATCTGCCTGACCCCCTTCTCATGCACTGTATCATCCATCATTGCACTGCATGCTGATAATTAAGTCTCCCTCTGTGGTTGAGAGAGTTGTACACATTTTGCTGTCCATTTGGCCACTCAAGGGGAGTGGTAGCTTGGAGTTGGGTTCATCTTGTCCTGGTTGTGCCAGCTCGGCCACTCTATGTAGTGGTAGCTGGAGTCATGCAGACAGTGACTCTTCTTGCCATGTGGCTAGATAGCTATTCTGCATCTTGCCCGTCTCGACCACATTAATGTAGTGGTAGCTTGGAGACACGAGCAATTGTCATAGTCTTGCCCACTCGGCCACATTGATGTAGTGGTATCTTAGAGTGGACTCTAGGAGTGACACATACATGTGCATATGCATATGATGCACAGTGTATCTTTCATAGATATATCTGCATTTGCTTGTGATTATTGCATTTGCTTGAGATATGATTATTGCATATAGTTGTCATGCTTCATACGTGTTTATTTATCATACATGTATATGATGTCGTTTATATTGCTCAGGTGGTGTTATAAAAGACGGTAGGTGGTGACAGGGAAGTCAGTGATTGTCAACTGCCTAGGCGGTGCCTAGGCAGTTGAATTTTTTTAGGGTTCCTACAATAAAGAAGATAATATAATAAAATAATTAATAAAAATTCATCTTCATAATAATAATAAAAAAAGTAATATCACTATTTATACCAAAAGTCTAAATTAAAAAATTTAAAGTTTTAATTCAACATGACAACAAGTCAACAAGGACTAGACTAAATGTAATTAATCTTCTAAATCATCTACACATGCAACTACATCCATAATCCTCTCATTATTGGACTCAAAATCAACATTTTTATTCTCCTCCTCCGATATATCTAAATCCTCATCAAATTCTCTAATGGGGATGTTCCTTGCGCTCCTCCTTAGTTGTAGCATTTCATCCACTCCCAAGGCCTTCACCGTCATTTTCCAAGTAAGCCCCGAACCCAGCTCGACCTCATCTTCATCACCACCATCAACAAGCCAACCTTGAACTTCACCATCTTGAGAGTATAAAAGAAAATCTCCACTCATTTCTCTTTTACTCTTTTTCTTCATAAGATTGGCATTGAATTTGACATATACAAGATCATTCAATCTTAATGTCTCGAGCTTATTCCTCTTCTTAGTATGTATCTAAACAATTAGAAAATTATTTAAAATAATAAAAAGAAATCATATATAACATAATTAATGAATTACTACTTACCCCTTCAAATTGGCTCCAATTTCTTTCACACCCCAATGAACTACTTGTTAAAGAGAGAAATCGCATTACCATTTTCTATAAGTTTGGAGTGTCCGCACCATAATTAGACCACCATCCAACTTTAAAAAAAATAGAAAAATAAATAAATAAATAAATAATCCAAAAATAAGTAAAAGAGGCATGTATGCTAGTGAATAGAAATAAAGAAAAGAGATATACCTGGATCAAAGTCATGGTATACATCCATCTTCTCATATGTCGTGACTGCCATTTTTCATCCAAAGTTTCTAGATTTACTCTTATACTTCAACAATTCATCATTAAAAAAGGTAGATTGTATATCCTCATCAGTGGAAAAAATTCTCTCAGCACAATTTAAGAACTCATTCATAACATTGATAATCAACAAGTAAGCGGCATAATGCAAAGGACTATCAAGTCTATCTTTAGACTTCTCATCAATAATCTTCAAAATAGAGATGACATTTTCTTCTTTTTTTTGAAAGTTTTTCTAATCTCTTCCTTGGCTTGTTTAAATGCACCCAATAAAAAGGCCATTGAGGGCTTTTTGTCACCGTCAACAAGGCTTAAAACTTCTACTAAAGGTGTGAAAACATTCAAAGCTAAAGAAACACCATTCCAAAAAAAAAACTTATTACCGTCGCCTCCGCTACTTTCCCCTTCACACTACTCCTTAATTTTGTGTTGCTCCACTCCTCAGATGTAAACATAAACCTCAATTGATCTTTTTTGTCTTTGAGACTTTCCAATGTCAAAAAAGAAGTAGCAAATCTAGTCACCTCGGGTCTCACAATATCCCTCTTCTTGGTATATTTCCTCATAATAGTCAAAGTTCTATGGTGTGCATTGAATATTGTTAGTCTTTGCTTTTTCAAGTATTCCGCTAAACTTGAGTAACTTTCCAATTACTTCAAGCATGAGGTTGATTGTATGAGTCGCACAAGAGGTCCAAAAAATTTGAGGTTGTGTAACCTTCAACAACTCCGCGGCTATCATATTGTTTGTTGCATTGTTTATTACTACTTGAACCACATGCTGAGGGCCAATTTTATTGATATATTTTTCCACAAACTCAAAGATGTAAGTCTCGTTGTGTGCCTCCATGGATTCTTCAGTAGAACCAAAGTATGAAGTACCTAGTTTGCAATTAACACAAATTCATAATGCTTCTCTTCTTACAATCCATCCATGCATCGGTCATTATTGAACATTCATTTTTCATCCACTTTTCTCCATAGTTTTTAAGAGATAATGTCTTTCTCTCAACTTCTTGTTTCAAAAATGGCTCTCTTAGAAGATATTGACTTGGAGGTTTGTAGCCCGGACCGAATTGACCAACCATCTCTATAAATTGTCTAAAGCCTTGATTGTTAATTGTATGAAAAGGAATCCCCGCCTCATAAATCCATCTTGCAAGATACTTATGCACATCGTTTGTAAACTTTAACTTTAATGCATCATTTATGTTTTGTTGTCTTGCCTTTGTTAGATCGATTGTAGATGTCCACTTATCAAAAGATCCGAGGTGCTTTGACATTTTTTTAGAAGAATCTCCTTCCACTGGACAATATTCATCCTTACAGCAACAGCTATATTTACTTTTACCTTCTCTTCTTTTAGTTCTTCTACCCTTTCTAGCTTCTTATTCTTGTTATTGTCAAGATGCTTCTTACTCTTTTTTTGTTTTCATCAGATACGTTAGGACATGCTTCAACTTGTCCTACAATACCTGCAATATGATGTTTCATCCAATAAACTCCTCCTTTGATAAGCCTCTTACATAATTTACATGTGATTCAATCTCTTTTTTCTTTACAATACTGTACCCCATAATCCAAAATAATATCATTAGACTTCCGCTTCAATTCTACCTTCGGTTGTTTCTCATTTTCCACCATTAATCTTCAATAATAAAAAAATTAAGAATTAAAAGTTAGTGCGATAATTTAATCTAAATATTAGAAAATTAAATATATAATAGACTAATAGTTAGGTATATCATATATTGTACATGTGATCACTACATTTGAGATTTTTTATTTATTTTTTGATTTTTTTTTTTTAGCTTGTGGGTATGCCTTTTAGGATTTTGCCTTTAGGATTTAGAGGTTGGATTATGAAATTAAGCATAAAAAAATTTTAAACTGAACAAATATTTTAGGTGTGGACAGGGTATGCGATGTAAATTAGGTTTTAATTAGGTCTATTTAAATTATCTAATTCATAGATAAGAGTTGATTAGAATTATTAATATAAAGTATCTGATTAAATTTGATTAAATCCTAAGTTTAAAAACAAAATAGAACAAAAAAAAAACCTAGCTAATTTTTGCTCCGTAAGAGCACGTGCGATGGGCGCTCGCCAGACCCGTCACACGTGCACGAAAGCCTCACTAGACCCGGGTGATGCGTCCGAACATGTCGTCGGGCCAGGGCAACTTGTCCAGGCCTATCGCCTAGCCCCGGGTA
Organism: Zingiber officinale; assembly: GCF_018446385.1. NCBI lineage: Eukaryota > Viridiplantae > Streptophyta > Magnoliopsida > Zingiberales > Zingiberaceae > Zingiber > Zingiber officinale. The sequence continues at coordinate 50,871,054 of NC_056004.1, forward strand.
CGGGTGAGTGGCCTCGCAATGGGTCCGGCAAGGCATTCTTTGAGCGACCCTCCGAAGGAATCTCGAAGAAACTTTGATATCTAGGTTTTTGTAAACCTTACCTGATGACAACAGTGGCGGCGAGCCATAGTGGCGGGCGGCTAGTTACAGCAGCTACGAAGCAGTTGCAGGCTAAAGGAGGCGAAGGCAATGAAGGTTTTTTTTAACCTACCTGTTTTCCCCCCCCCCCGCCTTTTAAGGTCGCCTTCGACAAAAGCGAAGCGGATTACCTCGGCCTCCCACTAAGGCGCCTCTTAGGAGGCCTCCTGCAATGCCATTTAGAACATGATTAGATCATGTTTTATCAAGACCAGAATCTAGTAAATGTCTCAACTTAGACTTCTAAAATGGATCTAAGTTGAACCAACAACTAAGTCCCATTGGAGCTCGTCCTTACTAGATTACTCTCCTCTACTACTTACCTCACTTACCATTGCAGACTTACTTAACTCTTGACCCATCAAATCTTCCTACCGGCTGCCCCATCTAGACTTCAGCTAGTTATCAAGTCTCGCAGACCTAACTGGACTTCTTGTCATATATCAACCTATCTAGCCTTCATGCTAGTTCCCAACTAGACTTCAGTCTGGTGTTAGGTCTTATCAAGTCTTTCAGTCTTACACACTTAGTAAATAGGTTAAGCCACAAGTTTAACTTTAACCTTTTTCATATATCAAAATCAGAGTTTGATTATTAGTACAAACTGTACCAATAGTTTTGTCTTAGATTACAAATCAAATATTTTGTAGATGAAATTTTTATCCATCAACCAGCTTATACACTAAAGGTTTTAAAATGATTTTATATGGATAAAACTCATCCATTAAGTTCCCCGATAGTTGTTCGCTCACTTAATGTGAACAAAGATCCTTTTCGACCTAGTAAAATGGTGAAGAACTGCTTGATCTTGAAGTATCATATTTAAGTACAATTGGTACATTAATGCATCTTGATAATAAAACAAGACCAGATATAACATTTTTTATAAATTTATGAGTAAGATATAGTTCTTCTCCAACACGTAGGCATTGGAATGAAATTAAACATATATTTAAGTTTTTTCAAGGTACCATCAATTTGAGCTTGTTTTATTCTAATCTATCTTCTTCAGAGTTAATTAATTAGTTATACAAATGCAAGATATTTATTTGATCCACATAAAGGTGGATCTCATACTAGTTGGTTATTTATGTGCATACGGTGGAACAACCACATTTTGGCAATCTACCAAATAAATCATAGCTGCTGCATCATCGAATCATTCAAAAATACTTGCAATACATGAAACAAGTCGGGAATGTGTTTGGTTGAGATCAATGATTCAGCATATCAAGAAAAAAAATATGATTTAGCTGCTAATAAGAAAATTCAAACAATATTGTATTAAGATAACGGGACATGTATAGCTCAATTAAAGAAAGAGTACATCAAAAGGGATAGAATTAAACATATTTTGCCAAAGTTCTTCACTCATGATCTACAAAAGAATGACGATATTAAAGTTCAACAGATTCACTCTAGTGATAACTTGGCAGATTTATTCACCAAAGCATTACATATAACAACATTTAAGAAATTAATACATGGTATTGGCATGTGGCGATACAGAGATCTCAAATAATATTTCAAATAGGGGGAGTAAATTCTCACTATACCATATTATGTTATCTGGTAAATTTATAGTAATACAGTTACAACATGACATACTCTTTTTTTTCACTAGGTTTTTTTTCCATCGGATATATATATATATATATATATATATATATATATATATATATATATATATATATGTGTGTGTGTGTGTGTGTGGATGTCCATAAACCCCGGGAGTGGATCCTCTAAACCATACTTTCTAATTCAGAAATAAACTAGTTCATTCATAAGTGAGTGTCTATGGACTCTACCTTTATAAACCCTTGGCCCAGGAGTAGACCAGGGGTCACGGTCCAGAAAATCTCACCTGATAAACCCTCAATACTCTGTAAACTCCCTCATTGCTATATAACCTAAATAAGTCAATATAATTTGCCTTCCTCAATATATAATTCAGCATTCATAACTTAATTATTATGAATGACAACAAAATAAAATAGATAAAAATTAAATACGGACCCTTATTATTATTATTATTATTATAAAAACACTCTTAGTTTTTTATTTATTATCTAAACAATACTCCATCTCGCTTCAGCCTAGTTTTTTTTTTAAAAAAAAAGAAACCTTTAGTTTTTTGATAACTAACTACATCCATAATTACTCCAATATAATATTGATCAATATTGACAAAGATGAAGTATCTACATTGAACTAGCTATGAACTAGCTACCATTCATAATATAATATTAATCAACATTTACTAGAGACAAAGTATCCATATTATAATAATTATAAACTATAATGATTACAATATAATATTACTAATGTTAATGGAACTACATATTATGACAATTATGGACCTCGAATAAGGATACTTTCAAGAAGAAAATGGATAAAAATAGGATAAGACGTTTTGATGATAAATAAAAAGAAAAGACATGGAGGATTCCAATAAGAAATATACACCCTTCTAATTTTTACCCAAATAAATTATCTAAATGACTAATTGTATTAAATTAAAATTAGTCATATTAGAAGAGAGTAAGGCGAACAACTTAAGGGAACAAAGAATATAAGAAAAACAAAAAGTTCTTGCAATGGTTGAACAATTCATAGACTCAACCACAGGACTTATGATTCTAAAGCTTATATATGATGTTTTGAGATGATAAATTCACAAAATCAATCAAAATTGCATACCTGCATATTTTTAATACTTCAAAGAAAGACAGGATCAGATACATCCCCTTGTGCTCACTCAACAACCCACTTTTCCTCACCCAACAATCCATGACTGATCCATCCTCTTTCTCACCCAACAATCAGCTACTTCCTCACGACTGCTTACCCAACAATCAGATACTTCAACTTAACTAGAAGTAGAAGACGGAGTGTTTACTGCCTCCATCGAACCCAGTGGGTCAAGCAATTAACCTAAGAACCGGTTATCAATCTGATCTGGCTGAAATGATCAAAAAAATTTATCCTCCCAGGTAGGTCTTCAAAACTTTGTATAACAAGAAAAAAAATGGAATGCAGCAATCAACTAGTAGGATTCATCAGTTTCGGGCCAGCAATTTGATAGAAGATGGGATAAATGATCAATAATCTAAATCAGTTACAAAATCAGACTTACAGGAGTATCAAAAGCAATCAGGACATGGTACTAAGAAACTCAAAATAGTTATTTTTGCTCGCATATTCTCGTCTCCAAATCCTGTTCCGCTTCATCAATAATCTTAAGTTCTTCCAAATAAGCATTTAGTTTCCTCATCTGTTCTTCTTGGATGCTCAGAGGGGCTTTTTCTTTGTAACCTGCGTTATTCACTTCCTGTGCCAAAAGATCATGCTTCCTGCCAGTATCACCAAAAAGCATACAATAAGTATGAGGAACTAAAATTTATAACTAACGAAATAAATACAGTTAAAAAGTACAAGTAAAGGAACTAAAATTTATAACCAAGGAAATAAATACAGTTAAAAAGTGGCTGACTAATAAATTAAGCGAATTAGATTTACTATGCAAATGGACTAAATTCAAATAATCATCTTTAATAACGGCAGAACAAGAATGTAGCGCTTACAACTGCAAATTTCAAATATTTTCTTTGGTCAATAAAAGAAAATCGGTTGCAGGATTTGGTTCACTGATTCATCACCATTAAAGGAGTTGAAATTGTTAAATATCTCTTGGCATCAATGAGATAAAATGTCCGGGCACTGGAGAGCTAAAAGCGGTGCATGGTTACTGGAGATCAACAGTGAAGGTTCAAGGTTTTAATGGTCACTGAGACAGCCACCTAGATGGGACGGACATCAACCGAACCACTTGAATCAAAGGCAGTATTTTAAGCAGTCAAAAGTCTACGTAAGCGGCTGCCGGTGCCATCGTCATTAGGTTGATATCTCACCATTTCGCCGGACTGGCACTACACAAGTGAGACGTCAGCATGCCACAATGAGTCCGGGAGCATCTCTTGGGCCGACAACTAATTTGGACCCCTCACACGAGCTTGAACGCGTCGCCCAAGCCAGGCGACAGGCCCGGATGCATCGCCCGAGCCCGGACACATCGCCCGAGCCCAGCGACAACCCAGATGCATTGCCCCGAACCCTACATCCAGACACATCGCTTGGGTCGGGCAACACATCCAAAATCGAAATAGAAAGAAAGTTAGGTTTTCCTTTTTTAACCGATTAATAATTTTAATCAACTCCTAACTATGATTGAGATAATTTAAATAGACTTAATTAAAACATAATTAAATATTTAGATTAATTTTTTTTATTTTTAATTAATGTATTTAAGCCTACTAAAATTATTCTATATATATATATATATATAGGTTTGTTACCCTACACACCCGTTCGGTGCACACTCCTATATATATATATAGGTTTGTTACCCTACATACTCGTTCGGTGCACACTCCTATATATATATAGGTTTGTTACCCTACACACCCGTTCGGTGCACACTCCTATATATATATAGGTTTGTTACCCTACATACTCGTTCGGTGCACACTCCTATATATATATATATATATATATATATATATATATAGGTTTGTTACCCTACATACTCGTTCGGTGCACACTCCTGGATGACCCTCACAACTCCAGGCGCCTAGATGCACCCTCGGCCGCCCAGATTCACTTTTGAGAATCAGGGTGCCCGGGGTGCATCAGGATGCCCGGAGTTGCGAGGTCGCCCAGGGATGTACACCCAACAAGTGCGCAAGGTAACAAAATATTATATATATATATATATATATATAGTCAAAAAAATTCAACTGTATAAGCGGCAGAGGCAGTCACTAATTGTCTCACCACTGTCTACCGCCATTTACAACTCCAAAGATAAATAAATAACAGGAAAGACATTAAAAAAAATGCAGTGAAAATTACTTCTGTATCTCTTCTCTTCTTTTTCTCAGCTTTTCACGTTCAGCTTCTGCATCAAGTGTTCCTTGGAGTTGGAGATATACAGACAGAGATTCATTGACAACATCAACTGCACATCCAGCTGGAGCCATGTCATTCTCAGTTAGGACCTGCAGAAATCGACAACATAGATTAATATTTCAACAAGAGATCACAAACATTTTGTTGAGTTAATGCATAATCAGAAAGAGAATAGCGGCGGTGGAATTAACATGGTGAAGCCAAAACTAAATGAAATGAGCAAAGGTGCAACAAAAGGAACCAAATAGTACAAAAGAGAAGGATCAATCTACTAAAAACTACAAGTTCCAAATGCCATGCATCTTGGGGCTAATACAAGATTCAAATGAAGAATTTTAGCTGATTGAAGGGAACCACAGCATAGACCATAAATCAAATAGCTCGAGTGACATGGAAAATAGGTAGCACAAATCTGAAAGAGAGGTAATAAAACATTATCCACGTAATTAACATCATTAGGTTGGAAACTCAAAAGGAAAAATTAGGAACAAAAGAAGACATTCTATTTTCTGAACTTCTATTGCATAATAAAACAAATAATATATGTCACCAAATGTCAACTAGCTTGATATAGACAACAGATTAACCTTCAAAGAAGAGACTGCGGCAAGTGTTAGTATCTCAAACTCATAGGTCCTCATGGTGTTGGCAATATCATGTTGCCGACAAATAGCAAAAGCCGGATATCTGAAATGAGGATATAAACAGATATCAATAAAATTTCCCATCCATCAAGAAGCAAACTAAAATTATCATGCACATTTAGTAAGATACTTGTCAACCAGCATGACATTGCCATTTCAACCATTCTAGATAGGCATCATTTCATAAATGTAATCAACACAGCATGAACAGACAGACTGGATTTCATAGAATAGCTAGAACAATATAATTCTGGAATTTAAATTTCATCCCCTTAAGAAACTGACTACCAAATTGGTTAGTGAACAGTTTTCAGCTTGTTTACATTTTCATAGAGAGGAATGAAAGAATTTTGTTGTAAGGGATATGTTAACTACAATGTTTGCTCCTGAAATTTGGATAGACTAGTGTGCAATGGAAACAAAAGACAGTCAACTAACCTGAAGAATATATATATATATATATGACGTACTGATAATGCTGGTCTGAAACCATATTATTATAAATAGCAAGCATTTAAATTCATGACTAACAAAGAAAACTTGTTTTGATAGATTCTGTTTAAAAAACCTTTCACTTCTGTCACTTTGTGGACGCAAGGATCGAAGCTTCCTCACGGTAGCATTGACGATCTCCATATCATTCTCGATTTTCTCATTTGACCAAGCCTACAGAAAAGTGGAGGATTAAAATCTTAAAATTTGACAACAAATTCAAGGTAAGACAATGCTTACTTCTATAACTGAAGGGTAATCTGAAATCATAATAGATTCCTCCCTGCAGCTTCCTTCTATTTGAGGAAGACGCTGCCATAATTCTTCAGTAACAAATGGCATCAAGGGATGTAGCAAACGTAAGCCAGTATCTAGACAGATCCACAATGTATGCCTAGCATCTGCTCTAGCAGACTCAAACTTTGAATCGATGAAGTAGGGTTTGATAGCTTCAATGAATACATCACAGAGCTGAAATTGCCACCATGCATATACTGCTGTAGTTGCATCTGAGAATTTGTACAATTCAAAGGATGATATAGTTTTGGCTATAGCTTTGTTTAGGACAGAAAGTATCCACTGACAAACAGGTGGCATGAATTTCACATCAAGCTTCTCTGGTGGAGCATAATCATCTCCAAGTTTCATCATGGCAAAACGTATAGCATTCCACAACTTATTACACCATTGTCGATAGCCAATAACTCTCAAGACATCCAGATTTATCTTGTCCGACTGACAGGAAAAAACCATGTTAATTCCACAAGACAAGCTTTGAAATGTCAACTAAATATGAGAAGAAGATGACCTGAGCTGTATAAGAAACAAGAGCAAAGCGAAGAGCATCAGCACCACATTCAGGAATACCATTGGGAAAATCTTTAGCCTGGTCCAACTTTGCCTTTTCCAGTTCACTTCGATCCAAATTACTAGCTTCCAACCTTTTGTGCAAGCCTTCCAGTGAAACTCCATTTGTTACCTCTAGCGGATCAATAACATTGCCTTTCGACTTTGACATTTTCTGGCCATGTGCATCTCTTATCATAGGGTGCAAATATACCTGAAGATAATAAAAAGTACAAGTGCCCAAGTAAAGTAGCCAATTTCATGTGCTAAATAGAAGCATTTCCTAACAAGCAATATCTAGTATGGAAAAAGTGTGGCAATTGAAAAGCAAACTAAATTGTCAATGGAAAAAAATATTATGGTACAAAGATAGCACATTTGGTGAACAGCTAGGAGGGCAACAATACAATATATGATTGTAATGTACATCAATATCCATTGGACAACAGCTAGGAGGGCAACAATACAATATATGATTGTAATGTACATCAATATCCATTGGACAACTGTGTTGTTTGACAACTTATGGATAAGAAAAGTAGCATTGAGGCAATTAGGAAAATATTTATAGGTATATCTTGGCAAAGCAAAAGGAAATACAGTAAATTGTTGCAACAACCTAAGACAATACTTCTAATGTTAATATATCAAGGGATACAATCACATCAAGTACAAATAGGTCAAACTATGGTAGACACTATGAGGTATAGAGGTTGAAGCTGCAAATATTCCTTGAGTGATGACGTTATCATGTTGTTTCACCACATTATTTCTGCTTCCACTCAGCTGACATAAAAAACATAACCTTGAGAATTCTTTATTACACAATACAATAATTTTGCAGCATTTAGACTCTGAGCCAATGCCTCAAGGCTCAACACTGCAGCAAGGAACACCAGTGCCATACCAGTTGTAAGCACAGAAAGCATGCCAGAGAAGAAAATATACCACCACAGAAAACAAAGGGCAATGACTTCATTATTTTCCCTTTCTCTTTCTTCCTCTTTCAATCATCACTCTCTTTAAATGCACGGCACTATTTCTTTTCTCGTCTCCCTATCACTTTTTAAACAGCACAGAACTGCTCAGTTTTTTCTTTCATTTTGGCCAATAATGTCTTTATAATAAATAAAGAGAAATCCCATTCGAACAATTTAATTTACATAAAAAACTGAGCACTTTCTGAGCACTTTTGGTTTGATCAACTACCATAAAGTCAAATCTGCAACCCAAAACAGACCCAAATCCCAACTTTGTTCCTTGTTATTATCTAAATTATTCAAACCCTCACATTTTGCAGGCAGGAGGGTTCATAATATCTTTGACTGAAGTTACATAAATGCTACTCTTTGAACTGCATAAATCATATGAAGTTGCTATATAATCCTAGTAATTCCTGTTATGAATGTTTACATACCTTTCTGAAGGGCACATCACCACCAAGTTGCATCCCCAGCATAACCATCCGTGCAACCCAGAAGAAAAGGATATCATGTCCAGTTTCAAGCACAGTAGTAGGATAAAATGCCTTAAAATCAGGTGTAACGTCTGGCCAGCCAAGAACAGACAATGGAAAAAGACCAGATGAAAACCATGTATCCAGCACGTCTGGATCTTGTGCAATCTCAAATTTCTTCCCTGAGAAAATCTTTTTTGCCTCAATGATTGCCTCCTGCTCATTTCTTCCAACCACCCAATGATCATTGTAAGAACCCACATCTTTAAGTTGATCATCTTCAATTGTCACATACCAGGCAGGGATGCGATGTCCCCACCAAAGTTGCCTCGAAATGCACCAGTCACGTATATTCTCAAGCCATCTGCATTTATAAACAAACAAGATTAATGACCAAAATAGATGACCTATTAGAAAAATGCATGTAAACTCTCAGTTTCAGTCAGCTACAAATCTGAATTTACCTTTTCCATTCTTGTTCATACTGATGTGGAATAATCTCAATCTTCTTATCGTCACTCATGACAGCATCAAGAGCTAGTTTTGCCATGCTTTTGCAATCAACAAACCACTGAGGTTTTATCATGGGTTCCACCACATCATTACTTCTAGAACAAATGCCAAGTTTCATTTCATTTTTCTGAGCTCCTCGGTATAAACCCTGTTCAAAGGAAGAAATACAATAAAATTGGTGAAATCACAAAATTAAATGAAAATAAATGCAAATAAAGTAGATGCATGTATACCTTCGCCTTCAATGCTTCTACAACAGCTACACGGGCTGCAAATCTAGGCAGCCCTTCAAAGTCGGCACCACCATTGCTATTAATCTTCCCTTCATCAGTAAAAATATTAATGAAAGCAAGATTATGACGTTTTCCAACTTCAAAGTCATTTGGATCATGTGCAGGAGTGATCTGCAATATGATTTCAGGAAGATAAGTATTTTAACACAGTAAAAGGCAGATGTAGTGATTGATTATAAAACTGTTTGTGGAGATACAAGCTTACCTTGACAGCCCCAGTTCCAAATTCAGGATCAACCAGGATATCATCACATATTATTGGTAGCTTCCGCTCATTGAAAGGATGCACGGCACACTTTCCATGTAGATGAGCATACCGTTTATCCTTAGAATGAACAGCAATTGCAGTATCACCAAGCATTGTTTCCACTCTTGTGGTAGCTACTACAATCTCACCCATGCCTCCCTCAAGTGCATAAGCAAAGGAAGTCAAGACACCAAACTGAACTTCATGCTCATAACCAGGGACCTTTCGATAGGTCTCTTCTGTAATTTCCTCATGATCAACCTAAAATTAGTAGACAAATAAAGAGTATCAAAGCCAATAGAACATTTAATGCAATTTTAAATAAAATTTCACCCATACCTCAATATCAGATATTGCAGTTCGTAACGTGCAGTCCCAATTGACAAGACGATGATCCCTGAAATAGGACCATACATCAATGTGAAAAGTTTCCAGAAAACAAAAACTGAGAGTAATAAGATTGAACATTGCAACCACTATTTTGAAATCCAACTTGATAGGCTGTTTATGTGACCACATAGGCTTATGCAATAAGAAATCACATTCCATCAGTTTATAGCTGCAAAGAGATTGTGGAAGCTAAACAAATCTCTAACTTCTTAAAGTCCAACACAGACAGTTATAAGAATCCTGTTATTAGCAATTCAAATTGAATGATTTGCTTCAATCAGGACCCCAATGATACCACCCATATGGATGAATTGTGGGTTAAGAATTGGTGATTTGATACAAATAAACCTGATTCCATATGAATACACCCAATTCCACAAACGAATTGATTCGCAGATCACTATGGAAAATACCAGATTTATAACTGTCAAGAAAAACAATCACAATATTTTAAGGATTAAAAAATTTATTGTTCATAGCCTTCTCTTTTATGCTACATCGCCTTTTTCAACTCTTCATGTAATCAAATGTTTCTTCTTTAAAGGTGCTTCTTACTCAACCCTCGTCCTTCAGTCCTCTTCAATCAGTGGACATCAATCAAGCCACATCCTCAGCATTTGACATCGACCAGAGAATGACAGCAACCAGAAGACATCAAAGAACCTACTGCTTCGATGGCTTCATCAATCTTCAATGAGAGGATAGGAATGGAAATGGGTATCTAATAATTGAGAACTTCACCCACTTAAGTCAAGTTTGTGAACCTAATTATGCTGTGAAATTGTCATGTAGCCTTTGTAGGCATCATGCCATGCCCATAGCCGGAGACCTACTTGGAACTTGACATAGAATCCTAGAGCCGGTTTTGGTTTAGCAAATTTGCTAATTGGTAGTTGGGAGTCTGAAGAAGTGGCAATCAATCCTTATATGCTTTGTTTTCTCTTGGAAGAGAGATCAAAAGTCATGTCCGTAGCAGTTTAATTGTCCCAATCAAGCTGACTCTAGAGGAGCATTTCCCTAGTAAGTTATTTGATTCTGCTAAACTTAAATGTTGCTACGGTTATAAACCTATATTTTATCTTTGTACTGGGCATCTAGACCTGCCTATAATTGCTCTTCTAAACAATCAGTTCTCCGAGAAGAGCTACTGATGTGAATCATCTACCTATAGGAGAACTTACTCAATTCGTATTGATACGGTGATGAAGAGGACCCCACCAAAGATGGGTCAAAGCATGGAAGAGCAGCTGATGTGGATGTCAAAGAAAAAACAGTCAAAAGCCCAGGTCCACAAACATACGAAGTTGGCTGAACGGGCCTCCAATGCCGATCGGACGTAACTGTCTGGACGGCTATCCTCTGAAAACTTGAGACTGAGATTTCAAATAGTAAATCTCCGGGACCACCGTCCCTGCCGATCGGACGGCATGTCCGGTCAGACAAAAGGCAGCTCCGACAACAGGAAAGCTGAGTGAAGGAAAATAGCTTTATTCAATGCGACCAAGCTGGGACATCCTCCGATCAGCCTATAGTGGGACCCACCTAGGCACCTACATATCTCATCTTACCCTTTTAAAAGTTTGTGTCATTGATAACAGAGCATGTCCAGCAAACAAATCGTACTTTAGAAGCTTCCAACCTGTCACATTATAGATTTGTGTGCTCGCTTAAGAAAAGGTATCAGAGACACTTTTTGACTTGGTTTTTCTTAGGACGCTTTGGAAAGAGTGCATATGCTTTGAGATACGTGCACAAACGCTACAGTGACACTATAAAAGGGGATTCCCATCCACAGGCGGAAGTATGCGATATCTTGTTACTCTACACGCTTTGGCTACTATTTATATTCTTCTCCACTAAGCCGAGGACTGACTTGAGCGTCGGAAGGTCAACGCCGGGAACCCCTTCCCGGCTTGGCACTAACGCTCTTGATTTTGCAGGGCAATGAGGAGTCTCCATCAAGTCAATTGCAGAGCCACATTTCCCAACCTACCGTCTTCTCCGCTTTCAAACAGGATCATATTTGGCGTTGTCTGTGGGAATCTTCACTTGTAGCCGAAACATGAAAATGAAAGACGTTGGATGATTCACCACCGCGACGCTAACCCAAGAAGATTTAGAGATGCTGATAAGTGTCATGGCTGCAAAGATGGCGCAACAACAACAAGTGACAGCAGCCGACTGCTGAGCACCGAACGACCCAGCCACGTTGGTGATAAGCCAACGAGCTAACCTAAAAGCTTGAGCGGAAGACCCCAACAGCAGGCCGACTGGCGCCTTCTAGGAAGCACCGAACCCGCCAATCCTATATCACCAGGCATTATTCTGCACGCCCTCAAAAGAGCAAGCCCGAGCTGAAAGAACACAAGGATCCTCTTCTGAGAATGCGTCGTCCAAGACAAGCACAAAGGCAAAGCACCCTGACTCGACGACTCTCCCAAGCGAATCAATAGGCAGTTCTCCCAAGAAATCTTCAATGATCAGTTGCCACCTCACTATAGGCCTCTGACGATCGGGGTCAACTGACCCCGAAGACCAACTAATAAAGTTCGACAACATGGCCACTCTCCACCAGTACATCAACGGAGTCAAGTGTCAAGTATTCCTTACCACGCTCTCCGGATTGGCACAGAGATAGTTCAAACGCTTGTCGATCGATCCATCTACAGCTTCAAAGACTTCTGAACGACTTTCCTATAGCATTTTGCTAGCAGCCACTGCTACCAGAAGATGAATGTGAACATGTTCACGGTCAAACAAGGGCCCAAGGAAGCATTGTTGGCCTACAATAAGAGATTCAACTAAATAGTCATGGACGTCTCATCGGCCACCCCGGATACCTTGATAAGTTCTTTTTCCCATGGACTTAAAGATGGCGATTTCTTTCACTCACCCATTCGGAAGCCCCCGAGAGACTTTGACCATCTGCACGGGCGAGACTAAGTACATCAACATTAAGGAGGCTCAGTCAGCTCGGAAGAAAAAAGTGATTCCTGAGTCGGCAGTCGCCCCGAGCGCCGAGCAACCCACACCCACCAGCCACCAAAGGGGCTCCGAACGGGGGCAGCTCAGCAACATCAGGAGCCCCGAGCCCATGCAATCCAGCATGTGGAGGCAGAGCGGACGAAATTTATCGAGCCCTGACAGTGGACTCCGCTCTTCTGCTCTTATCGTCGCTCAATGATGTCAGGCAGGATAGCGGTTATCCTCCGGGCTGATGCAAAACGGAAAATTAAGAAGAAGACAAGAAGAGGAACCTTCAAGAAGGAAACTTTTTATTAAAACTTGAGGTGTTAATCTCTCAACATCTAAATATGACTCTTATGTAGACCACAACCTAAGACTCAAATAAGGAAAAAATTACAATAATTATAATTAATAGATCTTAATTCTAATCTTGTAAAGAAAGGAAATAGATTTTTACCCGAAAAGGAAAGTAATTAACATAATGATCTTAACACAAATCAAGATGCGGATCAAAACAAATCTTTTCTAAAAAATACCAGAAATATGAAAATTACCCTAAATACCAAAAATAATTGAAAAATAGCAAAAAGGCCCTAAAAGGTTTAAACGCCGAAATTTGGAGCTGAAAATTGACAGTTACAGTTAACAAATGTAGGTTTTCAAATTCGGAACACGTGACAACAGACAGAGCCTGATTCCAAGTCCCAATTCAAAAGTTATGTCCGTTTGAAGTTTGAAGACTCATATTAGACTTCAACACGGATTAGGCATGCATCAGTCTCCCCGGCTTGAAAAGAACTCGCCCTCAAGTTTAGATTAACTTCATTAGCAACCGTCGAATAAGGAGTTAGGTGCTTCACATTGAAGACATCAGAAGTCTTTAGATGACTAAGAAGGTGCAACTTGTAAACATTGTCATTAATCATCTACAGTATCTCATATGGTTCGATTTTTCGATCTTTTAGCTTATCATATTCTCCAACAGATAAACGATCATGAGTCAATACAGCCCACACAAAATCTTCAATCTCAAAAAGTACCTGTCGATGATGACGATCGACCCGAGCCTCATACTTAGTATTAGCTTTCTATAATTACCAATTTCACTTGCTCATGAATACCTCGAAGATGCTCTGTCATCTCATCTGCTTTAGGACAAATTTACCCTACACATGGAACAAGGGCTAAGTCTAAAACTCCTGATGGATTCCGACCTTAAACAATCTCAAAAGGGCTCAATCCCATGGCCTTATTTTTCAATCTGTTGTAAGCAAACTCTACATGAGGTAACGCCAAGTCCCACTATTTTGGTTTAGTTCCTGAAAGACGTCTCAGAAGATTACCCAGACTCCGGTTCGCCATCTCAATTTGACCATCCGTCTGATGGTGGTAAGCACTGCTAAAGTTGCTAGTTTAATTGTGTCCCCAATTTCCCCCATAAGCTCTTCCAGAAGTGACTAATGATTTGGTATCTCGATCTAAAGTCATGAGCTAAGGAACGTCATGTAAACGCACGATCTCCTTGAAGTAAAGATAGGCAATCCAACTAGCATTCATAGTCTTCCTGCAAGCTACGAAATACGCCATCTTTGAGAATCTGTCAACAATAACAAGAATTGAGTCTGACGTTTGTTGGGTGCGGGGTAATCCTAATACGAAATCCGTTGATTTTGCTAATTGAACACAATTCAAGTCTAATCTGATAAAAAAAGAAGATGGGTAGAAAAACTTATTAGATATCATTTCATCGACTCCAGTATCTAATAAGTTCTACCTACTATTGGATTTGAACCAATGACTACCGCCGTATGAAAGCAATACTCTAACGACATCGAGCCAAGGAGCTTCAAGAATGGGTAGGAGAGTGTATAAGCCTGCATTGGTTAGAACCCCCTTAGACCACTGACATACAAAACATCGATCAACAAAGTGAGTCACATCGTTGGTCAACTTGGGCCAATAGAAATTGACAAAGATGAGGGTCAACGTCTTATCACGTCCAAAGTGCCCCTCATTATGAAGCTCGCTCATAATCTGCTACCTTAGAGAGCAGTCTGGAATACACAACTACAACCCACGAAACAGATAACCATTATATAAAATAAAATCATGTTGATAACCATCATGTACCTCCTGGAATATCCTTCCGAAGGATGGATAAACTGCATACATATCTGGAAAAACCTAAAAGTCTGCAACGCTAGTATTCATGGAGGTGAGTAATGAAGAACGCCGACTCAGAGCATCTGCGACACAGTTCAGACTTCCCACTTGGTGATTTAGTGTAAAGGTGAACTCTTCTAAGTAAGCCACCCACTTGGCATGCCGCCTGCTGAGCTTGTGTTGACTACTGATATACTTTAATGCTTCATGATCAGGATGAATTCCTTCTGTACTAGGTAGTGTCGCCAATGCTTCAAGGACTGAACAATAGCATAGAACTCCAAGTCGTATGTAGAATAATTTTTCTTAGACCCAGAGAGCTTCTCGCTGAAGAAAGCAACAGGTCGCCCAGATTGACTCAAAACACCCCCGATACCTACGCTGGATGCATTACAGTTGACCTCGAATATTTTGTCAAAATCAAGAACGGCCAGAACGGGTGCTTTTGCCATCCTTTGTTTGACCAGTTGAAAGCTAGTCTCTACTTCTTCAGACCACTTAAAATCTCTTCCCTTGAGACACTCCGTGATAGGAGCAATCGGAGTGCTAAAATTTCTAATGAACCGACAGTAGAAAGAAGCTAAACCATGGAAGCTTCTGACATCGTGCAAGGTCCTCGGTTGAGACTACTGCAAAACTGCATCTAGCTTGGTTTGATCTGCATATACACCATCAGTAGACACAATGAAGCCAAGAAAAGTTATCGATGTAGTAAAGAAAGAGCACTTCTTGTTTACAAATATGCACTCCGTTTTTAGCTTTTCAAAGACAGCACGGAGATGATCGAAGTCTGATTGCCATGTCGGACTGTAAACGAGGATGTCGTCAAAGTATATCACCACAAACTTTCCCATAAAGGGCCGCAAGATCTTATGCATAAACCTCATGAAGGTACTGGACGCATTGGACAGTCCAAAAGGCATGATCATCCACTCATATAGCTCATGCTGCGTCTTGAATGTTGTCTTCCATTCATCACCAAACTTTATTCTGATCTGGTGGTATCCGCTTTTAAGGTCAATTTTTGAAAAGACCTTAGAGTCGGATAGGTAATCCAACATGTCATCCAAGCGGGGAATTGGACACCTATACTTCACTATAATCTTGTTAATGGCTCTACTATCGACACACATACGCCACGAGCCATCTTTCTTCGGTACTAGTAGGGCAAGAACTGCACAAGGACTTATGCTCTCTCGAATGTGTCCCTTTTCTAGCAACTCCACCACTTGATGTTGCAATTCTTCTGCTTCTTTAGGGCTAAGGCGATAATCTGGCCAATTACGCAAACTCGACCCCGGAACAAGGTCAATCTGATGTTGGATATCACACATCGGCGGTAGCGTAGAAGGAAGATCCTCTGGCATCAGCTCATCAAAATCCGCTAGCAACTGCTGTACTTCGGTTAGTAACTTTACGGTCATGGTCGGAGCAATACTTTGACATAGTAGCAAAGCATATACAACTCCTTGCTCTACTTTATCTAAAAACCTGGATATAGAAAGCATATTAGTATTTTTAGCTATCGGATCTAGAGTAGTTCCTTCCTGCCACGGCGCGAACACAATTTTTTTCCCATTGACGTTAAGGGTATAGGTATTCTTCCACTCATCATGAACAGCACATCGATCATACTGCCATGGTTGCTCCAATAATACATGACATGCATCCATAACCACCACATCACACTAAGCACTATCAAAATATTTCCAATTGAAAATAAAACGAAGCATCGTCGGTCTACTATTACCACGCTTTCTTTATTCGGCCAAGATAACTTGTAGGGTTTAGGATGACAATCTGTCTTCAGTTGTAATTTCTGGACAGCCTCTGCGAATATTACATTCTCACAACTGTCGCGGTTGATAATCATCTTGCAGACTTTATCCGCGATGATACAGGTAGTATGAAAAATATTGATTCTCAACCAATCGTCCCCCGAATCGCCCTTAGGAGTCAGACTCTTGACCAAAGTCTCATGACCATCGCCATAAATCACTTCGTCAAATGCTTCATACATCGGATCGTCAATTGTTGTTATATCTTCTATCACCTCTTCCTCGATTTTGTCCTTTGGATCAGTAGAAGGACCTACATTGGTGCACCATATGTCCTTGTTCACCACATTGATAACATCTGACAGGAGTTTCAGAGTAAACCAGTGGTGACCGCGGTGGTGGTCGCTGCAATGGCTGCTTCGGTGGATGTTGTTGTAAGGGACGAGAATTTTAAGGGCGAGTTGGTCGATTGTTCTGGTCGCCTCTCCTCCCTAGTTTTCTATTTTATTTCTTTTCAGCCACCCGTGCAAGCTGAAAGGCCTCTGACACCGTCGAGAGTAAATGAAGACTAAGGACATCTTGCAAGGCCAAGCGCAGACCCCCTAAGTAGCGTGCCACCTGCTGCTCCTCCATATCGGATAGGTCATTTCAGGCCACCTGGAAAAACTCTTCTATATATTCGTCAATCGTTCTCACGCCCTGTCATAATGAGCGACTTGAGTTTAAGTGCAAGTAAAGAGAAGGAAGTGTTCCTTCATATTTTCCTTCATATCTTCCCAGATAATTATTTGAGATTTACCTTGTTTGTCCCGAGAACGTCGTATCTATTCCCACCATGCTAATGCTCGCCCTCTAAGTCTAATGGTAATTAATTTCACTTTCATCCGATCTGGAACTGCCTATAGTTGAAGATCCACTCTACCTCGTTGATCCAGTCAATGAAGTCCTCTGCTCGCAACGAACCAGAAAATTCGGACAAATCCCGAAATCCAAAGTTTCCAGCATGCTCCTCTCGTCCATGACGATCCTGAGGTGAGTCCCGCCGGTGATATGGGTTCTTGAAGGAAGACTCATATCTACGATCTGAAATCTCACGATCTTCGAGATCCCGCACCGCCATATGCTGGGTTAAATCTACAACTTACCTCAGTAAATCCTCAATCGTCATTATATCCTGGATGCTATGACCACAGTGCTCAGCTTCCTCCGTCGAAGCCTGCATGTTGTTGCGACCGCAACTACGACCACGACGACCCGCCATTGGATCTGATAATGACCTTCACGCGTTCTGATACCAACTGATGCCGGGCAAGATAGTAATTATCCTGTGGGCTGATGCGAAACGGACAATTAAGGAGAAGACAAAAAGAGGAACCTTCAAGAAGGAAACTTTTTATTAGAACTTGAGGGGTTAATCTCTTAACATCTAAACATGACTCTTATATAGATCACAATTAAGACTCAAATAAGGAAAAAAATTATAAATAATTACAATTAACATATCTTAATTCCAATCTTGTTTACTCAAAAAGAAAAATAATTAGCTTAACGATTTTAACTCAATTCAAGACACGGATCAAGACAAATCCTCTCTAAAAATTACCAGAAATACGAAAATTACCCTAAATAACCAAAAATTAAAAGTTACCAAAAATAGCAAAAAGACCCTAAAAATGGTTTAAACATCGGAATTTGGGGCTAAAAATTAACGGTTACGGTTACCCTATAACAAATGTAGGTTTTCGAATTCGACACACGTGACAACAAACAGAGTCTAATTCTGAGTTCCGAGTTAAAAGTTATACTCGTTTGAAGTTTGAAGACTCATATTGGACTTAACACGGGTTGGGCCTACATCACTCGGCAAATCATAACATGAGAGATTGCTACCATCTCAAACCAAAGCCAAACCGACTAACTCCCTCCAAAATTCCGCCGTCGATCTCCATCTCCTGATCGCCGACATCACTGTCGATCGAGCAGACAACACGAGGAAGGCAGACCAGCTACTGAACAGCACCAACCGCGGCCCTAACGAAGAGATTATCAATGGCATGTGGGCATCGGCCGAGCGGTCACGCCCGTTAGCCCGAGAAGAAGAGAATCGCAGCAATGCCGCTCGAGGCAACATCGACGTAATCATAGGAGGCCCAACCAAAGGTAATTCCAACCGGGCCTGAAAACCATATACCCGGCGATTAGAAATCCATGCCGTCAGATGCAGCAAAGAGAGCGGAGGCACCAGAGATCAGTTTTGTTCCTCAAGATTTGGAGGGAGTAAAAGTCCCTCATGATGACACCTTGATCATCAAGGCGATAATTGTTAACTATAATATTCACCGTACTTTGTAGATACATGCAACTCAGTGAATATTATATTCAAGAAGGCGTTTGATCAACTTCAGATTGATCGGGGCGAGATTCAACCCATGACAACTTCGTTATATGGCTTCACATACAATGAAGTGTTGCCAATCGGCCAGGCTCGGCTGACCATATCACTTAGAGAAGAGTAACTCAAGAGGACGAGGACGACAAATTTTATTGTAGTGGATGCGTCATCCGCTTACAATGCTATATTGGGCCGACCGACGCTTAACGAGTTCCGAGCGACCGTCTCCACGTTCTGCCAAAAGATTAAGTTTTCCATGGAAAATATTACTGACTTGGAAAATATTACTGGCTAGATATTTTTAGCCTACCTTGCAAGCAGATGTCGACCAGACAGTGGCAACTTACCTATTTTGTCAGAAATACCAGAACATACCACACCGGCCTACAAAAAAAGTTGAAGGCGTTCATCGTCTCTTGCCCATTTGACTAATGGGGCATGGATATTATCGAGCCTTTCCCCATGATGACCGATCAAAGAAAATTTCTACTCGTAGCTGTGGACTATTTTTCTAAATGGATAGAGGCTGAACCACTCACCAAGATAACCGAGTAGATGTTATCAAATTCTTATGGCAGAAATTGTGCTGGTTCAGCGTTCCTAACAAGCTCGTCTCCGACAACAGAAGACAATTTCAAGAACGGAGGCTTAGAGAGTGGTGTGTCGGCTATGGTATTTTGCAGACCTTCACTTCAGTAGCCTACCCTCGGAGCAATGGCCATACGGAAGTCAGTAATAGAGAAATCTTCAGAGGACTCAGAACTTGGCTAGATCATCTCAGAGGAAGTTGAGTCGACAAACTTCCAAGTGTCGTACCGCACCGCCCCTCGAGAAGCCACTGGTATAACTCCATTCGGTCGAAATAGGCATGGAGTCCGATCGGAGACAACTGTATGACAAAGACAATCCTGAGCAGCGTCTTATGGAATTAGACTTGATAGATGAAATCAGAGATAAAGCAGTCGAATGGCATACCAACAAAGGATAGCATATCAGCAAAGGATGAAGCATAACTACAACCGAAGGGTGATTCCCACATCATTCCAGGTCAGCAACTTAGTCTGGAAAAAAGTCAAGTCAGTCGGCAACGTTAGCAAATTACAGGCCCCATGGGGTGGACCGTATAAAGTGATTCAGAAGCTCAGCCCGGGATCTTATTATCTACAAGATGAGAACGGAAGGAATCTTGAGTGGTCTTGGAGTGTAAACCATCTATAGCCTTATCGGGCCAGGTAGTAAGTTTACGATCGAATTTATGTACATTATAAAAATATTTGTTCTATGAATGCAAAAAAGTTTAAATGAAAAATTATAGCATTCTAAACTCTTAAGTTGTTCGGCCAAGTTATAAGCAAGCAAAGGCCTCGCGCTAAGTGTCAAAGATTCTCGCGTCGTTCAGTCGAGTTATAAGTGAGCTAAGCTCTAATGCCTCCATACTCTTGAGCCGTTCGGCCAAATTATAAGTGAGTAAAACCCTCGCGTTAAGTGCCAAAGACTCTCACACCACTAGGCCGAGTTATAAGTGAGTTAAACTCTCACACCTCCAGACTCTTGAACGTTCGGCCAAGTTATAAGCGAGCAGAACTCTCGCGCTTCGTATTGCTCGAGCAGACCGAAAAAGCTAAGTCTTAAAAGACAGCTTTAAATTAGCACATCTACAGATCGAGAACTCAAGAAAGTAGAACGATAATGCATTGAACTGAACTTAGTAAACTTTTACAAGTGCTTAGTGTGTACAAGGAGTTTTTACAAAATTAACAGAACAACTACGTCATATTAGCGACCACGTCTTCGAGCAGTGTTTCCACGATTTTTCCCTCTTACTGAACGTCGTCGGCACCTCAAGATAGCCGCTGTCCTTCAGCTGCTAAAGGGTCCCCTCAATGCCATAACTGAACAACCGAATGGTCTGATCAGTCAGCATCTGATTGAAATCCCTGGAGCGGAGATACTCCACCACCCTATAGGATTCTAGCCGGGCGAGCTCTTCTTCCTTAAGTTTGGCCAGCTCAGCCTTCAGCGCTCACAGCTCGACGTCTTTCTCATCAACTATTCTTTTGAACTTGCCAAGCTGGAGTTCGTGGCTCCCATGTTTGGCCGTACAGCCAAACTGCACAACGGCCAATGTGTTTTCGATCTCCTCGAGTTTTTTAGCCAGAACTCAAACTTCTTTGTTCTTTATCTCCAAGTTCTCAATAGCCCTGAGCTTCCTAGCATTGGCAGAATTGATCTTTGCCTTAAAATTATGTGCTTGCTTGGTCAGTCAGTCGAGTTGGAAGGCCTAGTCATGATTTTTGTTCTTTTCTACCACCAGCACCCGTTCGGACCCTAAAAGTTTCTCGGAGATAGTGTCCAAGCCTTTCTTCAGTCGCGACACCTCATCAGTTAATTGCTCAACCCGAACCCGCAACGCGCTTGTCTCCTCGACCGAGATCTGCAGCTGTTTATTTTCATGTTCGAGAAAGGCAAGCCTTTGACACATGGCTTAGCTTTCCATCCAGAACTACAAGTAAAAGAAGTCAGTTACGATCGACCGGGAAAAATGAATTTGAAATTCCAATTAGGCTTACCCAAGTGGATTTCTGACTACAGCTGTCAGTCAGCTCCCCGGGCATAATTGTTGTCGCCCTAGTCCTAGCATCTGCCCAGGTATGGACTAAGGGACCTTGTATCCTGATCTGGTGTTCTGGGGAGCACGGCTCGGCATCATCCGGATGGCTCCATTCGTCTGTTGGTAGTCTGATAATGGTCGTAATATGCCTACGACCGCTCGGATCTAAAGGCTCTGAAGTAGCTTTGCCCTTGGACTTGGACATTGGAGAGGAACGAATAATTGAAGTAGGGGCCGCTAGGTCGGCGAAGGGCGACATCAGGTAGGAGATCGACTGCGCTATAGTGGTCCCAACCGATAGCTCGGATAAGGGGTCCAATCGAACGATGGCGGTGTCAGCAGGTCGGCCGTCCTCTCAAGGGCGGCATATAAAGAACTCTCACCCTGCTCGGATGGAAGTCGAAGAGCCGACACGACTGCAAAAGTCTACAGATTAGATGCCTCCGAGCAGGAGGAAGCCTCCGGTCGGAGCCTCTTCCAACGTTGGCGCTGGATCAGGGGCTCGCCGAAGGTGAACAACTACTAAGATCATGGAGGGTCGGCCAGGTGGAAGCTCGCCTGTGGTAGCTGCAGGAAGTCGGACGAAGAAGTAGTGATCCTTCCCGCCTTTATTAGATGTGGGCATCTTTTCAAAGTAAACAGCACACTGGGGCTTGAAAAAGGAAGGTGTCGGCTCGGAGAGTTTTGGGTAGTAAAAGTAGTGGAAAATACAAGACAAAAGAGGAATTCCGTATACACGGAATAGTATCACAACCCCGTACAGTAACTAAACGAGTTAGGTACCAACTATTGTAAGGGAATGTGGATATATCTACAAACTTTAGAAAAGAAAGGGTGAATAGGAAATCGCAAACTGACATAGAATTGGTCTTTGAAAAAAGGAAGAAAACCATCTGGAGGCGTACGAGGGCGAGCATAGGCGAAAGGATTGCGATTTGGTAGTTGTCGGGAATGTGATAGGTCATCTTCATTTGAACAACCTCGTCACCGTTGAAATCGGATGTGGTAGAGGTATACCATAGCCCGGGGGGGACACGCCATGAGACAGAAGATGGAAATCGAAGATTGAAAGAGAGAAAGGCAAAAGAACTTGGGAGAAAGATCGCAGGTGAGAAGCAATGGGGACGAAGGCGAGAGCAAAGGAGACGATAAGGCGAAGGAAGAAATTAAGGGTTTAAAAACCCTGTTGACGATTGCCCCGAGCTATTCGATCAAGAGCTTTGGAAAACGGGGCTTAATCTTGGCCGTTGAATTCGAAAAGACAGCAATCACATCAGATCCCAACAGTCGTCTATCACATCACATATGCGATGACAAAGGATTACGACACATGGCATTCAGTCATATGTGGCATTAATGAGGAATAGAAGTGTATGATTAAAAGGCACGGTCGGCGTGCTTTACATTAATGGCCGAGTATTTAAACGGTTTCCAAGAAATCATGATGATGTCAGCAGCAATTAAAAGGCACTAAGTGAGGAGAGACGCTCAGAAAAGAGATCAGAAAGAAGTTAAAAAACGACTGAGTGTTGTTCATATCGGACCCGAGCGGCAGCTCTAAACCCTAGTACGTCCAGTCAGGGAGAAATTAGCTACTTGACGAGTAATAGAAACAATGAATGCATAGCCGAATGGCAGCTCTAAACCCTAGAACACCCGATCGAGAAGAAAAGTTGCAGAACATACTAATTGTCCAGTTAGTCGGACTGGCAGCCTCCTTCGACTAGGTTTAAGGGAAAGGCTTGTGATACGGTGATAACGAGAGGCCCATCAAAGATGGGTCAAAGCAGGGAAGAGCGGTTGACGTGGATGTCAAAGTCAAAATAGTCAAAACCCAGGTCCACAAATCAAGCGAAGTTGACCGAACGGGCCTCCAATGTTGATCGGAAGTGAAGACGGCCATCCTCTGAAAACTTGCGACTAGGGTTAAGAGTCAAACAGTAAATCTCCCGGACCACCGTCCCTGTTGATCGGACGGCATGTCCGGTAGGACAAAAGGCAATTCTCCGACAACAAGAAAGTCGAGTGAAGGAAAGGTATCAGAGCAACCAAGTTGGGGCGTCCCTGCCAAGTGTCCTCCGAGCGGCCTCCACAGCCTACAGTGGAACCCACCTACATATCTCATCGTACTCTTTTGGAAGTTGTGTCACTAACAACAGAGCATGTCCAACAGGCAAATCATACTTTAGAAGATTCTAGCCTGTCATATCAGAGATTTGTCTGCTCGCTTAAGAAAAGGTATCAGAGATTTGTGTGCTCGCTTAAGGAAAAGTGTCAGGGACACTTTTTGGCTTGTCTTTTCCTAGGACGCTTTGGAAAGTGTGTCTATGCTTTGAGATGCGTGCACAAACGCTATAGTAACACTATAATGAGGGTTTCCATCCACAAGCAGAGGTATACGATATCTTGTTATTCTCCACTAAGCCGAGGACTGACTTGAGCGTCAGAGAGCCAACGTCGAGAAACCCTTCCCGGCATAGCACTAACGCTCCTAGTTTTGCAGGACAATGAGGAGTCTCCATCAAGTCAACCGCAGAGTCACGTTCCCAGCCTACCGTCTTCTCCGCTTTCAGACAGGATCAAGTATCAATGTATCTCAATACCTAAAGATCATATATTTGGAAAAAGGAGCCAATTTCCTAGTGCATTCTTGAGAAATTATAGCATATTTAGAGCCATTTCCGAATGATCATGATACGAGGGATCTCTAAAATATATGACTAAGATGTTAGGTCTTGTAATTATACAATCTTGTTTCCGTACCTGTCTTCTATACTTCCTAAGGTCACTTAAAGGTTCAATAAAAAATTATATAATGTGTTAATAAAAATTCTACTTTATTCATAATAGCTTCAATATCTAAAAGGATGTAAATATCATATTTCATTTAACAGCATAATACAATAAACGGAAGAATTTGACATTGATTTATAACAAAATTATGTTTATATTTTCAACTCATGATAATGTTTAAATTATTATTTATTTTATTTTATTAAAAAAATAGTTGAAATAAGCAATAGAAAGCTTCCTCAGCAAATGCTTTTGACATAGAAAATCAATTGTCATCAAATGCATTTAACATAGAAAAACAATTGTCATCAAATGCTTTTGGCATAGAAAAGGACTTGTTGTCAAATGAAAGATCTTAGATGTGACACCACTTTTTAAGTCCATCAATTCTCACCCTTATTGTCATTTTATTTATAAATGATTTTGTATTTATATCACTGTGAGATTTATTCTTCTCAATGATTAGGTATCGGATGCACATTGAGTATTGCCAACTCTGTCTCTATTTGACAAGATTTATGTATATATTATACACACACCATAAAGTTACGTTGCACACCATGCAGCGCTAGTGTGCAACTGCACGGTGCGCAGCATTTTCATTTTTTTTCTTGCAGTTATGTCATTTAGGGTTTTGACTTTAGGGTATAGGGGTTGGGTTATAGTATTAAGTCTAAAAAAAATTCAAACAGAAAAAATACATTAGGTTTAGGCACTCACGAGATGTGCGGTGTAAAGTGTGCGGCATATCAAATTCATATATATATATATATAGCCTGCACACCTTTATGTGAGCGGTTGTCCGACGGGACGATCTGACACGGTCAAAATTTAATTTTTTTAATCTCCCTCATCTGCATGTAATAACTCTCTTCTCACTCCTTTGGTGGCATGCAAGGTGATGTTGGTTTGTAGAAACCAGCGTCAAGGTGGTGCTGACACCACCAAACCAGCACCATCCACCTTCTACATGCCAGCACCACCTTGGTGTTGGCACAACCAAATCAGAATCATCCACCTTGGTGTTGGTTTATGAACCAAGTGTTGGTTTCTACAAAGCACCACCTTGGTGGTGCTGGCACTAAGGTGGATGGTGCTGGTTTGGTGGTGTCAGCACCACCTTGCATGTAGACAAAGGAGAGAGAAGAGAGTTATTGCATACAGATGAGATGAGAGAGAGATTAAAAAAATTAAATTTTTGCAGCGTCAAATCGCCTAAGTCAGACGTTGAGGGTGCTCACATAAAGTTATATAGACTATATATATATATATATATATATACATTTTCAATATACTAGTATATTAGGTTTAGATTCATGTTTTTAATGTGTTAGATTTACTTTTAGCTATTAAATTTAACTTTTAATTAGTTTCCTTTTTAATTTTAGAATCATATAAAAATAAGATTTGTTGAGAATTGTATTGATGGTCACAATTCTTTCCCGTATGGCTATAAGTGAACCAACCGTTCATGAGCAAGTTTGGTAAGAGTTTATTTATGTCTGTTCAATATACACAAGGTCAATTAAATGAGCAAGCTTCAACAACTATTAAACTAAATAAACAAATTTGAATGCAAATGTGTTCAATGTTTATGAACAAAAATCGTGAAATGTTTGTGAACAATATTCATAACAAAGTTTGTAAACCATATTCATCAACAAAGTTCTAATCAAACTTGTAAATAAACAAACAAGATTTCAAAACACCTAAACAAACTTGTAATACTAATCAACTAAACAAGCTTAAATGTAAAATTTTCAAACAAGCATCTAAACAAACCAAGCTCAAGCTCATAAAAAAAGAAATCAAACCAAGCTTGAACAACCATTTCAATGGCTTGATTCATTTTAAGTTCGGCTTGGCTCGGTTACCTTATCAAACAAGCTTGAACATAGCTTAGCTCGGCTTGGCTCATTTACAACCCTACTTTTCCCTTCTAATTATCTAAAAGACTATTGCTTTATATGTGAATTGTATTGTATTACATTGCAAATCATGAATTATATGATTTAAACATCTATTCCTGGAACTAATTTGACATTAGGATACATTAAAGTGTCAATTTGTTTGGCCCTAAGCATACCAACCTCATCAAAATATGAGACTTTACTAGCTCAAACTCAGTATAAAGAATGTAAGGAATCTGATGGTGAACAACTTATCTAAGTGATCTTGCATAACTCTGACAACCAACGTGATCCAGAAGATGTCACTTATATAAAATGTAAAAGCCTAAAATTAATTAGCGTGGGTGGTCATCTCAGTGTTTTACATAATTGGAAGAGATTATCAATGTCATCATAGCCCTGACACATGTCACCATATAAAAGTCTCTTGCTTATGTCCAAATCTCATAGCAGAAGAAGAAACAGCATATGCTGATAAAAGTAACATCAATGGTCTATCAAACAAGGGCAAGTAATTAAGCATTAAACTGCTCCTATATAGATTTGGTAGACTCATAAATCTCAGCATCTCAGTGATGTGAGGTGTCCTAACTCAGCTTGGCCGACAAACCAAACTCTAATTGTCGCAACCCACAAAATATAGGTGTTATTTAGTTCATCTATGATAACAATCATGGAACCAAAAAAACTCCAAAACCCAACAGTGGGAGTTAACGAGGATGTAGTTTAGAAATCAAACATCATGAATTTAAGGGAGTTTTGAAGGATCCATCAAACAAAATAAATGTGGATTCTTTTAAGTTTTTTGTTCTTTTTAGTTTTTTAGAAAAAACGAGATCAGTACTTTAACCCAATTGGCCTGCCCAAGAAGCTACAGGGGACTTGATATCTGTTGTTGATCATTAGCATTTAGCAACATTAGCGATTCAGGTGGCAATGGTGGTTTTCATTGCTTCCATAGAAGGGACAACATGTGGCATAGGTGTGCGCATGAGAAATGAGCGCATGTATGCCAAAACTATACAAGCAATCAAAGGATCTTAAGTAGGGTCGTTAGCTCATGTGGCATAGGTGTGCGCATGAGAAATGAGATGTACATGTGTGCGAAAACGGCAAGTTCTGACCCAGCAGTGGCAATGTTGCTGGACAGCAGCTAGATATGCATGAGCAGCAATGGTGATGCTAGATAGCAATGGTGCTTCCAATCAGAAAGGTACAGTTCCATGAAGCAGGCCTTTATGCCTAGTTATCGAGATCATGCGGTAGCATGAAGGGCATAGAGTTTCTAACAGGGGGGGCCACATAGCAACTATTGTGCAAAGGTTCTATAATTGCACAGCAGCATTTTGGTTATTAGAGAAAAGCACAGTGAGAACCCCACGAAGGCTGACATCATCATGAGGGATCGCACAAGGGACTTGGAGAAGGTTAATGTGATTGCAGGGCTCAGCTTGATGGATCGAGATCACACATTGCTAGAAAGAGAGGAAGGATTGAGCAAGAAAGCCCTAGGAACCCAATGCCATGTTGTGGGGAAAGTTTAGTCTATTCCTCTATTTCCTTTTGTTTATATATATAATTAATCAATGTAAAAAGTTACAAGTAAAGCCTTGATATTGATGATATTTACATTTACTCCTACAATAGCTATATTGTAAGGCAGATATAAACTTTGTGATATATGATACCATACATTATTGTGAGTACAATTAATGTCATGTTTTTTAGATATGGAGTGTGTATCATCAGAACACCACATGTGTTATGCATTGGATAGACTGGAAGTGCTTTCCTAAATTTTATTGAGAAAAAAAGTGTTGTCAGTTGTAGGGATTATAGGATCTCAAATGTCCACACAACTGTAGTAAACAACAAATATTAGTTGAGGGAGCTAACCTGTAAAGTAAACCTTTTTTATAAAGCCTGACAAATGCTTCAGTAACCGCCTTGGATCTAGCATCATCCATGGTAAAACACTGTTCTAAGAAAGAGGTAAACAATATGAGATAGGCCGTTATTTTCTGAGAGTGCGTAAGTATGCCCATTTACGATCTCCTATACTGACCTCACGAGACCAGTCAAGCGAAGCTCCTAACCTACGTTCTTGGTTTAGTATTTGACCACCATAGTCATTTTTCCATTTCCAAACCTACCAAATAAAAACACAAACATTAACTGAACAAGCATGTGAATATCAATTAGGAACAGCAAAATTCCCAATCAACACAAAACATCACATTGAAGAGAAATCACTATTTCTACAAAAGGATGTTAGTCTTTGAAGCTATAGAAAGTCAAGTCCGAAATAAAATACTGGTAAAGAATCCACCTCAGACACAAATTTTTCACGCCCAATATCATGCCTGGTTAACTTGCTTTCACGCATGAGCTTCTTCTCCACAACAACCTGTTAACAAAGTTATCAATTAGGCATAGGATTTGGTGATAGACCTTAAATATCACTTTCTTACTTATACATGCAAGCAGATAATTACAATACCAGAACACAATAAAGGGCTTCCGCAGATTTAATTAGCAGGAGTGACTCAGAGAGATGGTGATAAATAATGGAAATGAAAACACTTCTGTCATTCTACAAACAGGTTGCATACAAAATCTTTAGCATTGTAAGGCATATAAGAGAAATCCAATATTATTGATCCTTAAGAAGTAAATAACTTATTGGACCCTTTTAAACTCAATGCTCCTATTGAATTGCACCGCAATTTTGTTATTCATCAATCTTACCAGTCGAATATTAACAGAAACTGATATTTTTTTTCAACCACGCCTACTGTTGGTCCAATATACCCACCTTAAATCAATAAAATTGCAATAGATCAATAGAAGATTCGGGAAATCTGATGAACAAAAACCATGTCTAAGGGGATAGTTGTCATTCATGGAAATTCCTACCTTATCACTCCCAAAAATAGAGATTGCAATATGGGTTATTAAGAAAACCCTTCAAATGCACTTATTCTTGTTTTTATTGCAGACGTCTCAATTCACATGTTTGTTTCTGATCCTAGATTATCAACCATTCATCACTAATCTTCTTAAAATGTTCGCTAGATCCATAAAACTGTATCGCTACTCCTTGGAGCTAACTTTGGTTATAAATCACTGTCACAGAAGGACCGATATAATAGAAAATGATGGGAAATAAGAAAGAATTTAAGATCTGATCAGGCAAATAGGAACACTACTAAAAGATATTGTGGTCATCAAAATCAGTTTCAGCATACTACATACAGCCTGAGACTGAACCCAATGGTGGTTGCTCAAACTTAAAAGTTGACAGACACCACAACTTGCAAAGCCCTGCTGATGTAACTAAAAACATGAGCACTCTGCTATCAATTGCATTGATGCATTGACACCTCACTCATCATTTTTTATTTTGCATAACTAAAAAGTCATGCCCTACAGAGTAAACAAGATGGAACAAAATCAAGCCTAAATATAGTTCATGAGCATTATGAAAAGAATTATTACCTGGGTTGCTATACCAGCATGGTCCATTCCTGGCACCCATAGGACATTATAGCCAGACATTCTCCGCCAACGAATAATTGTATCCTAAGATTGCACAACAAGCCATATAAATGCCAAATAAAACAGAGAAATAAAAGGACAGATACAGTATCCCAAGATAGAAAGTAACAAGGAAAACCTAATATAAAAATTACCTGTATAGCAGCAGTAAGACCATGACCTATGTGAAGAGCACCAGTCACGTTTGGAGGTGGGAGGACCTATAGGAAATATATGATTGCTAAAGTAACTTATATTATGACTAAAATGGAAAGAATGAATATCAATTTTTTCTTGAAAAACAATAACAGTCATATCAGCTTGCTGCCACCTAAGAACCCATATTAGCAAAGGCTTCATTTGTTTGGGTCCACTTTTTGTTTTCTAAGACTTCTCATTCAGACAACAGGTAATTTCCTCTCAACCTCATGAATTTCCAAATGACGAATCTATGGGAAAGGAAAAAAACAGAAAACAAAAAAAAAAACAAAAGTTGTAGTCAAAGAGACTAGAAAAGGAGCGCCATCTCAACCACACTATTTATAAATGCTATTTTTTAATCTTTTCTATCTCCTTTCCAACACCATGACTCCCTGTCTTCTGGTAATTTAGACTGCATATCTTGTAGAATATTATAGGATTAAATGAGCTTATTCTATATCAAGACAACTAATTTTTTAACTTAAAAATGTTGTATTTCACCAAAAAGATCCATAGATTGAATTTTTCTGCTTTAACTTTTCCTACACGTAAAAGACTTCAAACTCACTTCACTGGAGTAGTAGATTTTCAGCTAATCATTCATAAGCCATCCAAGATAATTGATACCAGAAAATCTGTGTAGAGAACTAGAGTTAGATATTATATGCAGGTTAGTTTTTTGTAAAGCACATACAATTACAAAAGGAGGTTTTGAGCAGTTTGCATCGGCTACAAAGAATCCTGATGCTTCCCACCATGAATACCATCTAAGTTGATACAGAAAAAATATATAATATGGTCAGAAAATCTGTAAACTTTTGTTATTATTTGAAAAGGTCAAATATATTTACGATTTCTCAACAACACTTGGATTATATTGCTTGGCCATCTGGCGAGAAAGTTGCTTTTTTTGTCCATCAGGGGTATCAGGGTCAATAAAGTCCTCCGTCCTCTCTTCATCAACATCCCTTCTTCTCTGCCTTCGATCACTCTTCTTAGGATCATCAGTTGGCTTTTGTGCCTATCAAGCAATGTATTGTAAAAATTCCAGAAACTAAATCTTTGTTATCATGATATCTATGAAATAATGAATTCAGGTAAACTTTTACTCTAAGGATTATGTCATTACCTGGAGTTTTGCAGCCTCTGCCTTTTGTGCAGCCTTGAGTTTTTTTTCTTCTTTCAGTTTAGCCTATTAAGTTGGAATAATCAAATAAAAAAATGAATGAATGAACGAAGACTAATTTCCAAGAGGAAAAAAAAACCATTTGATCGTGTGAATAATAAATATTGATCAACAACAAATATGAGGAAAGAGAGGAATGAGAAAAAAGCATGGAAAAAAGGATTCATACACCTTACATTACTTATTTGTTCATTAATCTTCTCTAATTTTATTTAATTTACTGCTGGTGCTGTCAGAAAACAAGGACCATGTTAATAGGAAATTGGATGTTGAGGAATCAAATATTGCTTATAACAAAATCAGTATGTAGATTGTGTGCATTGAAACCCTTTCTTAATAAGAAGGATGTGAAGTGTATCCAATTTTTAAGTGCCAAAAATGGAGAACACCATGGCATTCTTTCAAGATACATTCTGAAGTAGCATAACAGAATCAGTTTGTTGATAGTCATTTTTAAGCAAATTAAGAAGAGACTTGAGAAATGAAAGCAAAAGCAGAATGATTTTGGCTCCAAATAAACTGTTGCAGTTTTCGCCTCATTAATGGAGAGTTCAAACGATAATAGTAACAATCAGGCAGTCGAGTGCATGAAGCTCCCGCCAATGTGGGGTACCAGAGAAGGATCAGATCATATTAGATCTATGGTGCATAGCCTTAACCTCAATTGCAAGAAGTTGTTTCCGCGACTCAAATCCGTGGCCACAAGGCAACAACTTTATAGCTGTGTCAAAGCTCCCCTTTCAAAAGATCATAGTAACAATGGACAACAATATTTATTGTTTACAAGGCAAGTATAGTAGCATAATTATTAACCAAAGAACAGATAGGATATGCATTTTTTTATAAACTATAAACCTTTTGCTCCTTCTTGATCTTCCGTTCCAGATCTTGATCATCAATCTGCATATCAATTCAAAGCTAAATGAGAAATGCTAAAATCTTTTTTTTCACTCTAGTAGATCATACAGAAAAAACAAATATCTACTAAGTCCTTCACTAAAAATGATATCAGAGATGGACATGACTTAATTTAATTATTGCCATAACAATCTTGAAAGAAGATGAGAGGGGAGCATCGAGTGTTTTATGTGACCGTAAAGTACCTCTTAAACTTAAAAGTAAGTTCTATAAAATCACAGTTAGATCTACTATGTTATATGGAGCTGAATGTTGGGCTATAACTCGAGCACATAGGCAGAAGATGAGAGTTGCAGAGATGAGGATGTTAAGGTGGATGTGTGGACATACGAGGATGGACAAAATAAGAAATGAGAGCATTAGAAAGAAAGTCGGAGTTGCATCTATTGAGGAAAAACTTCGAGAGACACGGTTAAGATGGTACGGGCATGTACTTAGATGACCAATAAATACTCCAGTTAGGCGATGTGAAACTATGATAAACATGCATATCAAACGAGGAAAAGGAAAACCAAAAAAGCCTTGGTTAACAACAATAAAACAAGATAAAATTTATTTAAATATAGATGATGATATAGTCGGAGATAGAGCTCAATGGCGTAAAAGGATTCATACAACCAACCCCACCTAGTGGGAAAAGGCTTGGTTGTTGTTATTGTTGTTGTTGTTGTAGTAACAATCTTGAAAGAAAAATGCCATAATTAATTAAAATTTCAAGAAAATTATGTTTTCTATTGAGACAAACGAATTGCTTTTTGAATAAATGCTAAGTGCTAATTAAGTATCATTATCATAATTCCAATATTTTTCCTATGTAGAAAGGATTAAGGGATAGGAGAAGGTGGAGAGTGCAAAGTAATGAAATGGTTCTGGAGAAAGCAATATCAAAGCAGGAACAAAGATTTAAAGAGTGGCATATAATGAATCCTAACAAAGACAATGCATCGCGGGAAAAAAAAACATACCTAAATAAACAGTGCATCAGATTTAGTTACATGAATTAAAATGGTTAAAACCTCAGAGAGTATTAATGTGACTAATAAAGAAAGGAAAACATTGAAAATAATTTGAAGACAGAAAAGAGAAAGGAATTTGAAAATGAACAAAAGGAATTCTATGGAAAATATGGATCTGACAATAACTAGTAGTTGGAGAGACTTTCATAGTTCAAGCCTCCAAGGACAGGTATCTGGAAATTTAAAATAAATAATAATAAATATAATTGTAGAATTTAATCAACAAATTGTGTATTTTAGCAGACAAAGGCAATCACCATTCAGAAGAAGACATCACATAACAGTATCACAATCTAGTACCATCAACGAAAACCATAAACAGATAAAATCAGCAAACCTTATCTACTTTATTTGGATTTTCCAGCTTATCATCCATGGGCTGCATAGAATTATTAGAAATTTAGTAAAGAAAAATTACCAAATAAATCACATTTTTCATACAACAACTAGTACAACAAATAACAACCATGCTTAGCAAACAAACTTCAGAAAATAATATATTTATTGAAGCTTTCAAATACATGTATGTGAGAGACAAAGAACCCTTTTTCGGTTATTTATGAGCTTGCTTTTCTGTTCAAAACAAACTTGATCATCCATACTCATAACTAGAATCTGACGGGAATGAAGGTGAAAGAAAGTCGTCAAAGCTAACCCATTAAGCAATTTAGATATGGCATTACCATGCAAAAAAAATAAGAGATTTGACTTACCGGAGCCATTGAACAATCAGCCTTACTGATCAATTCACCAATTTGAGCACCTATTAAGCTTGAGCACATTAGAAAAAATACTAGAATAAACAAAGACAAAAATCATCCTGTAGTAGTTAAAATAGATAGAAGCCACTAAAACAATGTTAACAAAGAAAATTCCACAAGACTTTAAATGGAGTAGAGAAAAAAAAAATCCAAACAATCGTCATCCGTTCCACCAATTCTTCAAACTTTTGCATCATCGTTAGAGTAAAAGGGATGATCATTTCAAAAATGGCTTTTTACTCCCTACTCAATCCTCCAAGATTCCAAATTTTAAGTACATCCTCAAAAAAACAAATGTATCTAAATGCACCCAAAAACTTAACAATATTCGTTTGTAAATTGCCAAAAGCTGAAGGATTTAATTCATCCCGTGAATGTAACAAAAATATATACATCTCCCAATTTATCTTGTCCTATGTTACTGCCTATGCATGGGAAGAAAACTCAAGGCACGAAACGGCGTCCGAGTGTGAGAGAATACAACATCCGACAGCAGCGACCAAAAGAGAAAACAGAGGCGCGAACACGGGATAAGGATAAATAGAAGATTTCGGAACAAAGAAGTTACTTTCAGATGTGCTTCGCGCGCTCCGCTACGGTCGACGGAGGTCGCGAATTCGGCGGCTGGGTAGGAGGAATGCCGAAACAGAGTCTCACACGAGCTCTGAGTTCGACGTCACCAGATGCTGCCTATTAGGGATTTAAGCATTGAACCGGTGGGAGTTTGGCAATTCGACACGGTTGGTTCAAGTGACAATCTAATGAACCGGGACTCTTGAGAGAAATAAAAAACAAAGTTTTATTCCAAAAAGAATCTGATCATATTAAATTTATGAAAAATGATATATTCAAGAAGAAATCTTAATAAAAAATTCAAGAATAAATATATAAATGTATGGGGCCCATAAAAGTGAATTTATATCTTTTCTTTTCATTCTCTTTTTTTCACAAGGTAAACAGTGCTTTAAACATATCATAATTGTCAATAATCCGCCCATCTTAGCATAATTCGTTCAATTTCGTCATAATTTTTAATTTTTTATGTTTTTCAATAAATAATTTCTGAGGATTTTTTTAAATAATAATAATAATAATTTTCATATATATAATATATTTTTTAAAAAAAATTATAATCTAGTATAGCTAGTTATTTCTATTCCAAGATCCTTTCTTTTTCTTCTGCTGGGTGGATCGACAAGATCAACGGTTACTGGACTATCGAGTTCTTCCTTCACTGCTTGATCAATGCTACAAGATGCTGGCATTAGTCTCACTGCTAGTGTTCTTTCACGGATGCAACTATTGATTCTACCTCAAACAAATTTATTCTTCGCGCAGATTAATTTTGAAAGAAAATGGCCATGCTAATTTACCTATCGGATAAATTTAAAGTATAATTTATGTTCTTTTATAAAAGACTCTTATTAAAATTTGAATACTGATGCTTTTATTTATTCTCTTAACGCTATGTTTGGGATGAAGTGAGGGAAAGGGAGGGAAGGGGAAACAAGGGGAAGGAAAATTTAAATTTTGTTTGGGAGAAAGTAAGTTAGAAAAAGAAAGGGTAAGGGAAGGTAAGTTTTAACCTCCCTTACCCATCAAATGAAAGAATTTCTTACACCCCGATTTGGGGTGTAAGTAAAGGTAAAGAAAATTTTAAAAAATTATTTTTCAATTTTATCCCTCAATTATTATATTAGTTATAAAATTTGTTGTTTTGATTTAGGTACCACGCTTGCACCGCCGACTCCAACATCTCACACTTCACGACACCAACGTTTCACCCCGAGGACAGGTAACCTTGTCTTTATCCTTTTTCTCTGTGTCTTTGTATTTTTCTTTTCATTCTTTCTTGGAAAAATTTGCATACAGTCCCCATTGGCAAACATAACTTTGCATGCAGTCCCTACTCCCCAAATTCTTTGTTTTCACTCCCTAGTCAAACATATTTACCTAATTACCCATGATATTTTTAGGTATAAAAAGTTCAAAAATCAGTATAATTCATCTTAAATTTAGTACATTAAATTTAGAATCTAGTATATTTTTTATCAAATTGAGTACGATTCTTTTTTCATCTTAATTAGATGGAAAATATATTAGATTTTCTTTAAATGGTACTCAATTGGATGAAAAATATACTAGATTTTCTTTAAATGATAAATAGTGCTGAATTTAGGAGGAATTATATTAAGAAAAAAGTTATACTCAATTTAATAGAAAATATACTCGATTCTAGTTTAAAGTGCTGAATTTAATAAAAATTATACTCGTTTTTAGACTATTTGTACCTAAAAAATATGAGAGTTAATTTTGATAGAAAATATACACGATTTTCTTTAAATGGTACTCAATTGGATGAAAATATACTAAATTTTGTTTAAATGGTACTGAATTTAAGAGAAATTATATTAAACAGGGAAAAAATTATGCTCAATTTAATAGAAAATATACTCGATTCTAATGTAAAATACTGAATTTAACAGAAATTATACTCGTTTTTAGATTTTTTTTATACCTAAAAAATATGAGAGATAATTTTAATAGAAAATATACTCGATTCTAGTATAAAATGCTGACTTTAAGAAGAATTATACTCATTCTTGGACTTTTTATGCCTAAAAAATCTGAGGACAATTAGGTCATGATATTTACATGAGGGGAGTTTAAGCAAAGGAAACTTTGCATGTAGGGAGTGGAAACAAAGTTTTTTGGATAGAAGGACTGCATGCAAAATTAAGAATGAGATTGGGAATTTTTCTCCACTTTACCGTTCTATCTTCTCCTTGTATTTTTCTTTACTTCGTTGTTTCTCCTTTTTCTTTACTTCGATGCAAACCATTACTTTATTTGAATAGTTCAACAAATAAAGAATGGAATGAGTGAACGTTGATGCATCACAGAAACATATTAAAAGTGATTGATAAAGTTGATGCAGCCAACTCCAATCAATACATATGTGCATGATGTATTGATTTACTTTTTTAAAGTAAATAGATCAATACATCTGTACATCTGTGTATTGGAATAAAGTAAATATTCCAATCAATATATCTGTGCATCTTTATTAATGAATGTATTGACCTACTTAATCAATACATCTGTGCTCCATCATTATTGACAAAGTTGATACAGCCAACTCCAATCAAGTTATTATTACCCTATAAATCTATATCAACTTGTATATAATTTCAAAGGCACTTAAGGATTTGATCAGCAGATGCAACAAAAGTTATGTTTCATGCACATAATTGAATGAATATCTAATGCAATTATATTGTAACTTATAGATAAAACCAGCAACTGTCGAATGAAAAAACAAGTCTATTCGAAATTATGAAAAATTAGTTCAATTATATGGAAAAGATAGGGCTACAGGACAACATGTCGAAACTGCATCAGAAATGCGAAAGAGAAAAGCTAACATGGAAATGGAGAATAATGTTAGTGGACATAATTTTGAAATCATTGATGAAATTGAATTTATGATATCTGAGCAGGAAATCCATTTGGACAATTCAAATGCAGTTAATGTTGGAACCCCCAAGATTGTTTTAGTGTGATCAACAAGTTAAGTTAGGTCCTGCGTTATTTTAACCTTGTGTCTAAGTGTGCAGGAGCTTAGGAGCACAGGTACTAGAGCGGAAGACGCAACTAGCGAGAAGAACGGCACGCGGTGTGTCCGAGGGATGAGGCGCTGCGGGAGAATACCCCGGTGGACGAGAAGGAAGCGTGCGGTGCTTCCAAGGGACAAAAGCCGGAGCGGAAGATTGCTCGGGGAGCAAGAGACGCAGCTAGCGAGAAGGTCAGCACGCGGTGCGACCGAGGGACGAAGACTGCGGATGAGTACGCTGGTGGACGAGAAGGAAACACGCAGCGATTCCGAGGGACGAGAAGCCGGAGCGGAAGGCTGCTCGAGAAGACCGGAAGTTGGGTTCGGGTGAGCCCTTTTCCAGATGGCAGAGATCACCCAAGCGAGCGGATCCGGAGGAGAAGAACCGGACCGAGGTGGGACTGAACCAGAGAAACCCTCCGGGGCGCCCTGAGCAGTAAAATTAATCAGATCGAGTTTTGACTCGATCTGAACGTTGGGGGATAAGTTTTATCCCCCCAGGGCGTCCGGAACCCTTCCAGGCGCCCCGACCAAGGCTATAAATATAGCCTTGGTCCAGAAGCTTTTCAATGAACTCTAAATTGTAATTCCAAACACTTGTGCACTTCTATTCTAGTTTAGCTTCTGTTTTCTGCACTTCAACGTTGTACGAGGCTTCTCCGCCTGAAGGAGTTTTTAGTGAGCTTAATCTTCCTTAGATTAACAACCACATCGGTTGTAACCAAGTAAACCTTTTGTGCCTCGCTTTTTCTTTATGCTTTTAATTTATTAACTTACTTTATATATGCAAGTGTTAGCTTAAAGAGTTCGAGGAGGGTTTGTTTGTTTTATTCTACAGGACTATCCAACAACCCCCTCCTAGCCGGCCGCAACGGTCCTTTAGTTAATGAGGGCGCTCAAATTCCATCTCTTAGTTCTGAACCAACTAAATCTCAAACTACCTCTTTTGTTGGTGCATCATCAAAGAATAAGAGTGCAAAGAAATTTAAAGTTGATAATGACAGTATAACCAATGCAATTGACTATGTAGCTCAAGCCATTATGAGCTCAACACATGAAATAGTTAAGTCAAATGAACTTCCAATTCCTGAGCATGAAGTGTGGAGTTTGTTGATTCAATTAGGTGTTGAGCAACATATAATATCTACATGCTATTTGTATCTTGTTCAACGCCCGAAGATGTTGAGAGCTTTACTTGGATGTCCTTTCGAACATCGCAAAAACTTGTTATTTCAAATGTTGGATGGAGAGAATCTACGACATGATTAGTTTGTTGCTTGTTAGGTATTTGGATTATATATTTGGATGCTATGTATTATGAATTTGGATTATATGTACTTGGATGATCTTGGATGTTTGTTAGATTATTATTATTTAATGTAAGACTTGTTATTTGATGATTGGATATATTTTGTACTTATGGTGGATTGGTTTTATAAAAATAGGATATATTTTGTTTCTGTTTTATAAAATAAAAATAAGAATGGTTTTCATTATTATTTTTTGTTGTAGATGTTTTTTTCATTTGAGGTATATGGAAATTCACAATAGATATTTAATATGTAAAGTCTAGGTTCACCTTTGAATGCATAACCTATCTTATAACATCTGTAGATAGATTTATTTGTTAATCTTAACTTGATAATAACCTATCTTTTAAAAATTAATTTTCTATATTAAAAAATAACTATTTTAAACGATAATATAAAAATTTAATTTTATTATTCAAAAAGATCTAATTTATATTTATAAAATAAATATTAATATTATAAGAAATATCTAATTTAAAAAGTAAGGATATTTTTGTAACTTTATCTATTTAACCTTCATTCTCTTTCATTTCCTCCCAAACAAAATAACATATGTTACGTTAATGAATCTTCCCTCCCTCCCAAACAAGGGGAAGTTAAATATTTTACTTCCCCTCCCTTCCCCTTCCTTCCCCTTCCGTTAATGAACCTTCCCAGGGGCGGATGTACCGGGGGGGGGGGGCGGCGTCGGCGGTCGCCCCCCCTGCTGGCGGGACAAAAAAAAAATCGGGGCGCGCCGGTAAAAAACTCTTCACAACAACGAAGAAAAAATCACAGTCGAGGCTCGCAGCAGGAGAAAAAACAGAACGGTGTCGGA
This sequence comes from Zingiber officinale, assembly GCF_018446385.1. Classification (NCBI taxonomy): domain Eukaryota; kingdom Viridiplantae; phylum Streptophyta; class Magnoliopsida; order Zingiberales; family Zingiberaceae; genus Zingiber; species Zingiber officinale. The sequence continues at coordinate 50,911,014 of NC_056004.1, forward strand.
GAAAACGAAGAGACGAAGAACAGTGCATTTTGTTAATTGTGAACCACGTGTCCCTTTGATATAGCCGCGTGTTCACATTGCGTTTTCATTCCAGCCGCGTGTTCACATTGCGTTTTCATTCCATATATAATTATATCAAGGATTAGTTTTTTATATTTTTATTTATCTCTCAATTTTTTGTTTCACACGTTTTCATTCCATATATAATTATATAAAGCTTTATTTTTTATATTTTTATTTATCTCTACTCGATTTTTTTGTTTCCGCCGCGGCGCCGCTCACAAAACCTTTACGGCTTTACCCTTGTGATCTTGGCATCTTGCCCTGTGTTTCTTCTCTCTCTCTCCCGAGCGCCGACCAAAGCGGCAAAGCCGTAAAGTCCTGCACTCAAAGGCTATTTTTCCCTCTCTTCCGAGTGTCGATCAAAGCGGCAAAGGTTCAGCCTTCGGCCTTCAGCCGTCGGCCTTCAAGTAAGTAGATTTTATTTTATTTTATTTCTTTAATAATTGTTTGATTATTTCTTGATTACAATGTATGATATAAGTAATAATTTAAAATTTTAATTGTTTAAATGTTTAGTTGCTTTTTATATTTGATTGTTGGATAATTAAAAATTTAGATTTTGTATATTTAATGGTTGGATAATTTGTAATTTAGTTTTTTTATAAACTCTGAATATGTAATTAGTTTTTTTTATTAGCTGTTAGTTAATTGTAATTTGTGAATATTGATAATTTATGCTAAATTAATTTTATTTTTTTAAAAGAATTGTGTTGATGAATGATGTTAAATAATTTAATTGTGTTATTGTTAAATTGTTCACATTACTTTATGTTGATAATTTTTTCCCATACATTATAATTTGTAGAAAATGTTGAAATATTTTGCAAAGAGATCTAGGAATTCAATTGAATCGTCTAGTGTTCCGGATGAAGAGTCTACTCCTACACCACAACCACCACCACCTCCTCCTCCTCCACAAATTTTATTTGAAAATATTGGAAATCTGAGTAGTGAAGTAGAAATTATTGCTGATCCTGGTTTACGAAAATTGATTGAAGAGTATGATGTTGGTGCTAGAGATCGTATTCGAAAAGAATATGTTGCTATGGGCCCTTGTCAACCTTGAGGCCATAATTTTTCAAGAAAAAAAATGGGTAAAGACAATAGATATTTCAGAGAGGTTTGGTTTAAAGACCGTAATTGGCTGGAGTATAGTGTTTCAAAGGATGCAGCCTTTTGTTTCTGGTGTTATCTTTTTAGACCTAGTAATATAAGGTTTGGAGGAGATGATGTGTTTACGAGATCTGGTTTCATAAATTGGAAAAAAGCAATTGAAAAATTCAATGAGCATATAGGTGGAGTTGGTAGTACGCACAATGAGACAAGAATACAGTTTGAGGGTTTCAAGAATCAAAGACAAAGCGTGGAGTATTCATTTTCATCGGGGAACATGAGCTTGAAGTTGCTTATCGCAAACGCTTGACTTCCATTTTAAAAGTAATTCGATTTTTGTTGTTACAAGGATTACCTTTTCGGGGGCATGATGAGTCTTCGACATCATCCAATAGAGGCAATTTTTTAGAATTGCTCAAATGGTATAGCTCAGAGTGTCCAGAAGTTGCGACAGTTGTTGGAATGAATGCACCTGGAAATAATCAAATGATTGCCCCAAAAATTCAAAAGCAATTGGTGAATGCTTGTGTCGTTGAGACCACAAACGATATTATAGCTGATCTTGGAGATAGGTGGTTCACTTTACTACTTGATGAGGCTCGTGACTGTTCAGTGAAAGAGCAAATGATAGTTGTTATTAGATATGTGAACAAACATGGAGAGGTGATTGAACGATTTATGGCTGTAGTTCATGTTGCAACAACTACAGCTGCTTGTTTGAAGGAGGCAATCGACTCTTTATTTGCTAAGTATGGTTTGTCAGTGGCGAGATTGAGGGGTCAAGGATATGATGGTGCTTCAAATATGTCTGGAGAATTTAATAGCTTAAAGTCACTGATAATGAAAGAAAATCTGTATGCATTGTATGTTCATTGTTTTGCTTATCAACTCTAGCTAGTGGTTGTAGCTGTTGCTCAAGCAAATCAATATGTTTGTGATTTTATGTGGATTGTTGGTTCGATTGTGAACACATCTCCATCATCTTGCAAAACGGCCGACAAACTTCGACAACTTGAACATGACAGAAAAGTTAAACTTCTTGAAAGAGGAGAGATTAGTTATGGTAGAGGACTAAACCAAGAAACTAGTCTAGCTAGACCTGAAGATACACGATGGGGGTCTCATCATTCAACTTTATGTCGTATTGAACAAATGTGGCCATCTGTTATAGAGGTTCTTCAAAATTTGATTGATGATGGTGATCGTTCTTCTAAAGGTTTAAGTAGAACTTTGGTTGAAATAATGGAGAGGTATGAATTTGTGTTTATTCTACTATTGATGAAACGTATATTGGTAATCACAAATTATTTATCAACCGTTCTACAAGAGAAAGATCAAAATATTGTGAATGTGATGCGTTTGATCAATAATGTGAAATGCAAATTGCAAAAGTTGAGAGATTCTGGATGGGATATTTTACTTGAGGATGTGAAGAAGTTTTGTAACACTCATTCCATTGAAATAATTAATATGACAGATAACATCAACAGGCGTAGTCGTTTGAAGAGAGATGGAAAAAATGTTAATTTTTATCACTACTTCCATGTTGAAATCTTTTGTGAGGTAACTTCATAATTTTTTTTTTGTTTACCGTCAATTAAATTCTTTTAAACAGTAACATATTTATTATTTTTTTCTTTTGTTGTTTGATTTTTAAATTGTAGGTTATCGATATTATTCTACAGGAGATGGATAGTCGTTTCTCTGAAACAACTACAGATTTGTTGATTTATATGTCATGTCTTGATCCTAGGAACTCATTCTCTAGATTTGATGTACAGAAGTTAGTGCGTCTAGCTCATTTTTATGAGGATGATTTTTCTTGGAATGAGCGTATGTTGGTTGAACAAGAGCTTAAAACATATATTGATGACGTCAGATCAAATGTACGATTTGAAGGCATTTCAGATTTGGGAGCTCTTGCAAAAAAAATGATTGAAACAATGAAGAACCGTGTATTTCCTTTGGTTTATCGGATGATTGAGCTAGCCTTACTTCTTCCAGTTGCTACTACAACCGTTGAAAGAGTGTTTTCAGCAATGAATATTGTCAAAACAGATTTACGAAATAGGATTGGAGATGAATGGATGAATGATAGTTTGGTAGTCTATATCGAGAAAGATGTTTTTAATACTGTCGACAATGAGCCAATTTTACAGCGTTTTCAGAACATGGAGTCTCGAAGAATGTAATTGTCACGTATTCGTTAGTAGACTGCTTTAATATTTTAATATTATTGTACGAGTTTCTTTTCATAATATTGTACCTTTTTCTCTTGTATGCAAATTATTTAAAAAATATTTTTTAATTACATAGAAGTTATTAACTGTTCAAAAAAAATTCGCCACGCTCAAATCACGGTCGCCCCTCCATGATTAAATTCCTAGATCCGCCACTGAACCTTCTCTCACCTCATCTAAGGGTTTCGTATGCTTGTGTGTAATTTAGTGTATATTGAAGTTTGAGTGTTTTATCCTGCAATTTGTAACGTATTAATTACTATCATTTATTTATTTATTTATTATAATTTAAATATTTAATTTTTCAAAACGACTAATTTTTAAATGTCGATCCTATAAAAAAAAACTATCAGCCATTAAAATAAATTAAAAATACTAATAAAGACACATTTAGATGGTATCCTCTATATTAAATAGTATCACGCCATAACATTAACATGATTATAAGTTATTAAATGGATAGATTTTTTTTTTTATCACTTTTGGATATCTAATAATTTATAACTCTACATTATACCATTAATTGTTCTTGATAACGTATTAATACACATTAATTTTCTCTTTCCTTTATTTTTTATGATGTATATTCGGCGTTTTACTAAAAACGCACTCAGATTTCTAGAATTCTCAACAGGCACATCGGAAAGGCATACTTAATTAAAAAAATATCACCTTTCAGCCCTAAATTAAAATAAAAAAAAACTAATGTTCTTTATTTAAATCAAATCAAATTAAATCGAATTAAAAAAATAAAAACTTAATTATCTTATCAATTAATTTTATAACAAATTATAACCTAAATGATGTGCATGGGTTATACGTGTATTTAGATTTCTATTATTACATATTTGTATGAATTTCTTGTTTATAATTTCTGACATCGCACTTCTCTTTATTATTATTGCTAGTATGACTACTTTCTTATTAGGAGATATGCTCTTTTTCTCTTTTCATTGACAAGGCACAATGAGAATCGAAATTGGATGAAGAACGCAAGGAAAATCACATTCGAAAGCCAACCTTAGGTAGGCCGTGCCAAATGGCATGGTCGTGCCTCTCCCTTCTAGAGGTGCACATGGTCCGACCGTGCCAAAAGGCAATGTCGTGTGAGCTCTTATGTCGTGTGCATAGTCTGGTCGTGCCAAATGGCCTGACCATGTGAGGTTTGCGACCAGGGCACACGGTCCTAACCCTTTAAAAGGGAAACTTCTCCCTTTTTCTTGAGAAGGAAGTTTTCTCCTTTGGAGGAGACATATCGAGGAGCGGTCTTCTGTTTGGAGAGTTCTTGGAGGTGATACAAGGTCGTTTCTATCATTGTCTGCATCCTAGAGCATTGGATTGAATCCAAAGACCTTGTTTCTCGCTTTGGCTAAGCATCTCTTTCCTCTCTCACTTATTTGAATTGTAGAATGCTTATTTTCAATATCTTTGTGTTTATCCTCTTTGTTTATGGAGTAGATTCCTTTTAGTCTAAAAGTAGTTGTGATATGAATCGATGTAAAACTCTATGGATTTGTCTTTCATTTGTTTTAAGGACATGTTTATGCTTATTTCTTATTTGATGGAATGCATGTGTAAACTTTCTTGCTAATACATGTTGAATTAAATGGATGTATGGATTGGCCTCCACGTAGATAGAATACCTAAGATCATACGACCGGAGGTCCCTTGGTGACAGAGGTTGAATCCGGATAAGAAACACCTTAAATTCGAGCCTAAAGGGTTTTCCCAAATTCTATTGTGAGTAGGTGATTGGTGTAATTTGAACCGAATAGCTAGGGGTCTCTAGATGATAGGGGTAACCGTTACACTGGACTTCTTTAAGTTACTCATCTTGCTTGTTAGCATTCGACAACAATAGGAGAACACTAGTAATTATTTAGGATCTCTATTAGATATAAACCTAGAGAATAAGGAATTGGCTATCCATATTGCATCGATAAGCATCACAATGAAACCTTCATAGAACTACCTTTTCAAATTAGACTTCCGCACAACAACTCCTTCTGCTAATCTCTCTCTTAGAGTCGCACGTGATTTATAGTTCAAAGACCACCAATACTTTCATTAGTCTAGATAATTTATTGTGTGACATCTCTAGTGCTTGTTTCCCAGTCCTTATGGATCAATATTTTTTACCTGATGACTATTTCGTGCACTTATGGATTGACACAACACTAAAAAAGCTTAATTTTTTCAATAAATTACCAAATTGCTTAGGTAAATTTACTAAATATTCAAATCACATATCTAACTTTAAAAATTACTAAATCATGTATCGTATATCCATTTTACCCCTCCGTATTTACAGGGTAATTTTTTTAATAGATTTATTTAAAAAAATGATTCATATTCAAAAAATCATTGTCATCAATATATTATGTCAAATTGATGTTTGAGAGTATGGATATAATTATGAGAACTAGACAAATACATAGGACCTGATTTCATATCATTTCAAACTCTCTTCTAGGTCCATCAGTCGGTTTTGGCCGAAATCGATCAAAACTGACTAATGGACTTAGAGAGTTTGAAATGCTCATACCCTCAAATATGTTCATCTAATTCTCTTGATTATATTCATATCCTCAAATATCAATTTAACATAATATATTGAGAGAAGTAATTTTTTGAACATAAAATTAAATTTTAAAAAAACAATCTATTAAAAAAACTCAATCTAAATAGATTACTACAACAATCGATTCAAGACCGCGGATGAATAATAACCTGAATCATTGCTATATTGTAGCAATCGATTAAAAAGTCTAATTTGAATTTAAAAATCACTACTCTTAATGTAGTATGTCAATTTGATGTTTGAGATCATGGATATAATCAAGAGAACTAGGCGAGCACATAAGACCTGATTTCATGTCATTCCGAGCTCTCTAAGTCCATTAGTCAATTTTGATTGATTTTGACCAAAATCGGCTGATGGACCTAGAGAGCTCGGAATGACATGAAATCAGGTCATATGTGTTCATCTAGCTCTCTTGATAATATCTATACTCTCGAACATCAATTTGGTACACTATATCGAGAGTAATAATTTATGTTAAGAAAATTTTTAACACGAATTAGATTTTTCGAACACATTTATGTTAAGAAAATTTTTGCTCTCGATATAGTTTGTCAAATTGATATTTGAGGGCATGAATATGATCATGAGAACTAGATGAATACATAGAATCTAGTTCTATATCATTCCAAGTTCTCTAATTCCATCAGCCGATTTTAATCAATTTTGAGTAAAATTGACAAATGGACCTAGAGAACTCAGAATGAATGGAATAAGATCCTATGTATTTGTCTAATTCTCTTGATTATATCTATACTCTCAAATAATAATTTGGCATATTACACTGAGAGTAATAATTTTTTTAATATGAATGTATCTGAAAAATCTAATTCATGTTAAAAAAAGATCATTGCTCTTGATATAGTGTGTCAAATTGATGTTTGAGGATATAAATATAATCAGGAGAACTAGACAAACACATACAACCTAGTTCCATATCATTCCATGCATTTTAGGTCCATCAATCAATTTTTACTAAAAGCAATCAAACCGGATTATCGACTTAGAGCTCGAAATGACATAGAGTTAAGTCCTATGTGCTCATCTAGTTCTCTTGATTATATCTATACTTTTAATCAGTAATTTGACACACTATATTAAGAGCAGTGATTTTTTGAATTCAACTAGAATTTTTTTAATCAATTGCTATAGTATAGTAATCGTTTCGAGTTATTGTTCATCCGTATAGTATAATCTCGAATCGATTGCTACAGTATCAATTGCTATAAATATAGCATCGATTCAGATTAAGTTTTTTTTAATAGATAATTTTTTTTAATTCTATTATTCAAAAAATCATTGTTCTTGATATATTATGTCAAATTGATGTTTGAGGGCATGGATATAATTAGGAGAACTAGATAAACATATATGACTTGATTCCATATTATTCCAAACTCTCAAGGTTCATTAGTTAGTTTTGATTGGTTTCGGCTAAAATCGGCTGATGAACCTAGAGAGTTCGAAATGATATAGAATCAAATCCTATGTGTTCATCTAGCTATCTTGATATTATTCATACTTTCAAACATTAATTTGGCATAATATATTAAGAGTTAAATATGAAACAATCTTTTTTAAAAAAATCTATCTATTTTTAAAAAATTACATAAATTGATTACTACACTATAACAATCAATTCGGTTAAATATGGAGGAGGGTAAATGGATATATGATATGTGATTTTGTCATTTTAAAAGTTGGGTACGTGATTTAAATACTTAGAAAATTTATCTACACGGTTTGATAATTTGTCAAATTTTGTTTAAATGCATCATTAAACTCGATCTCGTAAATTTATCCATTTTTTTAAAATTTTAGAGTTTTATTAAACAAAAATAAAAAAAAAGTTAATAAAAAATTATAAATTTAATTTTTATTTTTTTATATATTTTTCAATAGCTAATTACAAGAGAAAAAAAATCAAATAACATATGAAATATATATATATATATATATATATATATATATATATATAAAACAACTTAAAAAAATTACTTTGATCAAAGTATCACCACTTTGGTGTTGATTTCATCAAAACATCAACACCTTGGCGCTAATTTTGTAAAAGTAATTCTTAGTCTCTTATATGAAATTATGGGGTTAGGTGTCGATTGCAGGCAAGTTAAATTTTTGAAAATAGATTGTACATGTCTAGGAAAGCCTTGAATTTAAGATTTTAGGACACGATGAGACTAAGGTGTTGGATCGAGATGCACGTAAGATGGGGATGAATCATGTGGTTTTCAAAAATCTTATATTTTCGATTTTGAAATCAAAGTACGTGTTGTGAAAATACAAATACAAATAAAAAAGTAAAAGACACGGTTCGATTTTTACTTGATTCGGAGTCTTCGGCGACTCATACTCCAAGACTCAGGTCTCGCGAATCTATCGATGGGTAATCCACTAAAATACCTCTTCTAGAACCGCTAGAAGAGGAAATCGAATATAAAAAATATCGAAAAGTGTAACAAGCTACACGTTCCGCTTGCAGTAATTAAGTACATGAATTAATACTTTGTTACCAAACATATTTTGTAGGAAATTGGCTCGAGCTCGGTGTTTGGTCGGCTTCTCAGTGGCAATAGGGTGTAGCAGAGTTGTAGCAGGGTAGCAGCAGGAAGCCAGAGCAGTCGGAAAGCTAATCAGACGCGTAGAAACTTGTATAGAAGTTGTTTTTAAATGCTCCTCAAGACACTCTTATAAAGAGGGTGAAAGACATCTTCTATAGCCTTAAAGGCGCCTCCAGCGTGTCAAATCTAATCCTGAATTCGTTGCTCCTTATCTGCGATAAAATATAAATTTTATCCCTTGGAAGGCACCTTCCATAGCACCGAAGGCGCCTTCCATGAACAGTTCGAAGGCGCTTTCCAATGCTTGAAGGCGCTTCGGGTATTATTCACTCAAGATATTTTTGTTCCTTTTGTCCTGCAAATTAGGTTAGTCTAATATGACATCTAACATACAAAATAAAATTAGCATAATAATAATATAATTAATTTATGACTTAGACCCTGTCCTTTAGACCAGGATCTAATGAAGGTCTCAATTTAGGTTTCTAAAATAGACCTAGATTGGACTGACGCCTACTATCCCCTTAACCGAGATGTATCATCACTTAGTCACTCTTCTCCAGTGACTTACCTCTACTTATCGTGTGTTAAGTTACCTCCTTGACATCAATATGACCCACCAGGTCTTCCTGACGGAATCACACATCTGGACTTCTCCACTTGGGAATTGCACATCCCGATCTTCTACTGAAATCGCACATCCGAACTTCGTCACTCTGAAATCGAACATCCCGACTAGACTTTCCACATGGTGTCAAGTCCTCTTGACCCGTCAAGTTAGTCAACCATGCACACTCGGTAACAAGGTTACGATAACACCTAGCTTAACTCACTTGTCATTCATCAAAACTTGAATTAGATCGTTAGTACAAATTATACCAGCATAAAGAACACTATAGAAACTTACAAAACTTAGATTAAGTTTAATCAGAGCTGAATAAAGCTAAGGCCATCAATGGCAATACCACAACAGTCTTGATCCTTTGAAATCAACATCACTATATTGTGATTTCTTCAACACATTGATTATGATATTTGAACAATAGCACCACACATGTCCTGATCTTTCTAAATCGGCACCATAATAGTCTTTAGCCTTAGAAATTAGCACCACGGTGTTCTGGTTTCTTGAATACAATGGTGTTGATCTCTAAAAATTAACACTAAAATGGTCCTGACCTTCGAAACCAACACTACCATATTGTGATTTTATCTAATATAGTGGTGTTGATCTCTGAACAACAGCATCATATAAGTTTTGATCTTTCAAAACTAGCACTATAGGATTGTGATTTCTCTAATTAATTGATGTCGATCTTTGAAAACTAGTACCATAATGGTCTTGATTCTTTGAAATTAGTACCCTTGAGTTGTGAAAATCACAACATAGTGGTGTTGTTCTTTCAGCAACAACACCACAATGATCTTGATCATGCATCCTTTGTGTCAACTATCACAGATCCATAACTTTATGTAAGAGGTTCAGAAATAAAGTTGCACGCCGTCTCTACCCTCACAACACTCCCCTTTTTCACACTACGTTCGGATTTCAAAATTTCAAATACTCTAGGTTCATTAATGACTAATGAGTTTTGACCAAAAGCCCTTAGCAACTCTAATTGGATCAAGGCTTGTAGATTTTTATAGTGCTCCTCAGCCTCACTGTGCCCTAAGTTATCAATGTTAAGCCCTTTTTAGTCGTGCACAGCTTGTGTTTCCATGATTCTGCTTGCATGTAAATTGGCACATATCTATAATTTCAAATAAGAGGCTCAAAACCAGGGTTGTACATTATCTCTAACTTCTCTACACTCCCCTCTTTGACTCTATGTTCAAGTTTCATAATTTCAAATTCTCTAGGTCCATCAATAAGTTTTAGTCAAAACTCATTGATGACCTTAACTAACTCTGATCGGACCAATTTAATTTTTGTAGGTTTTTGCAGTGCTTATTAGTCTATTGTAGTTTAAAGTCTCAGATTCAAGGTATTTCTAGCCATGCACGGTGTTTTTAAAAATTTAGCCTGCACGTCAATTGACACAGACCCATAACTTCATGCAAGAGGCAGAAGTAGGTTAGAACACCATCTATACATTCTCTACACTCTCCTCTTCCACTCCATTTCGAGATTTTAGAATTACAAATCATCTAAATCCATCAATGAGTTTCGACTAATCTCTGATCATACCTAACCCAAGTCCGATAGGTTTCTGCAATGCCCTCAGTCTTATTGTGCCCTAAAGTCTCAGCTTCAAGGCCTTCTTAGTCGTGCATAACTTTTTTTCACAATGGTCGTGAACCTTAGAAATTAACATCAGTGTTCTAATTTCTTCAACACAGTAATGCTAAACTTTGGAAATTAGCATCATAATGGTAGTGGACTCCCTTTTGTACAATGGTCGAGCAAGTATGGTAGTGGACTCCCTTTTGTACAATGGTCGAGCAAGTATGGTATCATCTTTTTTTTCTTTTCAGGGCTCAAACTCCCCTAGGCTTGGATATAGTCAAGATCGAAATCCTCTAGGTTGCGGTAGCGGACTTCCTTTCGTACAAGATGTAGCAGAAAAAAATAATAAATATACAGTAGGAAAAAAAACTGATCCCTCCAGAGATCTATGCGGATACGATATACAAAGTTTGATAGAATGACTAACTTGGTTGCGTGAAAAATATAATTTTGATAGCAACTTTGATTCATTAGATCTCAACATAATCAAAATGACCACACGTCTTTGGTATCCACATGAACACGTTCCATGTTCATCATACGAACTCAGTTTCGAAGAAGAACCACTTTTGTTGTGCTAGCAACTTGGATGATTCGACCAAGAGAAGAAAAAGAAGAAGACTAGAAAATCATCTATTCGAAAATGCATTGCAAAATATCTTTTGTACTCATCTAATGAATGCAAATGGCTTTTATCTTTTGGTATCTTTTTTATTAATGCTACATTAATCTCTATTAATAGACATTAATCCTCTTTAGTGGTTGAGTCTACTCCAATGAGTCTAATTCGGATTAGACTCAATCCAATAATCCAATAGTTGGATTCATTTGAGTCTAATTCAGATTAGACTTAACCCTATAATCTTATAACACATCATATTTTAGTCAAACTAAAATAATAAACTCATCTCCAAATCAACATATTTTTTGTGTGTGACCCAATAAGTTCTCGTAATGTTGGCAATATCTTTAAAATCATTTTATATAAGTACATATCCAATGAGTGACATCTAACAATGCATCATTGCTACCCAAGTGACGAGAATGTTGAGATCTGACCTAATTTTTTTTTGTCTATTATCTTGTGTAACTTGATCCTTCTATCCTTGATATCTAAATTGATCCATGAGACATAAATCATGTCATCCTCTTATCATTCTTTATATTTTTTTGATCTCTAAGTAAACACACTCAATCAAATAAGTTCAATATCACATATTGACTAATTTGATTATGACTATGCATTCTTGTATCCTGTTTAATCAAGGGATCCACATATATCATTTCTATCATATGGAAGGGATAAATCCTATCTACATCACTCACATCCATTCGTATAACTTATTGCAACCCAATGATCGACTTTATAATCCACCTTGTTATAGGTGACGTTTGTCGATACCAAAGTACAAAACTCCTTATATAGGGAACTGTAGTGACTTCAGGTCTGAAGGCTATTCATACTAATAGTCACTATGAGAATATTTACGATACTTATATAATGATCCATGAGACATTCTTATAGTGAGTCAATTCAACACATATTCTCTAATTTATATTCATATGTCAACTTGATATCTTATATCCATGACTTGTGAGATTAAGTCATCAATTGACTTATTTGTTAGTCTCAACACATTAATATTATCATTGTATATTAATGATTGACTAGGAATAGGTAAGAGTAGTGTTCGATATATATATTTACAGTCTCCTACTATCAATTCAACCAATTGATATGTTGTAGACTAGAACTTACTATCCTAGGGCATTATTATACTTATTCATCTAGTACAGATTTGAAGTAAATATAATAACTATAAACTTTGCCTATTAATTATGATACAAAAGTTTCCTTATCAATCATATCATAATTATCTCTAAGGGCTAATACTAATATAAGAGTCAAGCGAGTACTGTAACACCTTGTCCTATTTAAGGCCCAAACTCCACTGAACTCAGATGTAGGCGGGATTGAGATCCTCATCTCTACAATCATAGCGGAAAACAACACAAATCTCTCAAAATTCCATCATATTGATGAAAAACTATTACAAAATATAAGTAAATCTTATATATCAGTAGCATCTTCATCAGAGATGCTCTCATTGATTTTCAAAAAATCAATAACTGGGAGGGGGAGTCTGTCGAAAGCTTCCCATTATCTACAAGTTACTTCAGGGTGCTATCAATTCCATGTTACCATTCGGACGAAGCGAATATTGACCATATCATAAAATTCCTATGATTGAAGGAATTCCTTTTCCCGATGGCCCAGAGCTCTTCTTCTCTTACCTGATGCTCCTTTAGCTCAGACATTTGGTCCTCCAATTGATTTTTTTGGGCCTCTAGCTCTATCACAGAGGCTTGCAACTCCTTCGGGGAGGCCTCCTAGCCCTACACCTCATATTGGACATCTTCAATTGTGATGAGGGCAACCTTTAAATCATATCGTCGAATTTCCACTAGGGCTTTAACCGACTCAACTTCCTCTTGGGTGGCTCTCAGTTTCACTCTCAGGAGCCCTAGCTCCTATCGGCTAGCATCCAAACTAGCCTGGATGGCTACCTCCTTGGATGCGACAGTTTCTAATTTTATTTGATGGTCAGCTGTTGCAGCTATCAGTGTGTGTCTATCTCCACTTACAACTAACTAATGATATGTGCCAGGCTGATTCTTTTTGTCATCATCTCCATTATCCCCCTTCTCAGTCGGATGATCATCGTCTGGTTAGAAGCAGGGTCTGCTTGTTGTGGCTTTAGGCGATCGACTTCTGACTGCACGATAATTATTTCCTGTTGAGGCATAGCCAAAATTTATTGAGAAGGGGCTGTAGCTAACCAAGGCTCCAACTCAGCTACGCGGGGCTACAGATCTCGACGACCCTAACGAATGTTAGGGTATCGCTGGCCGAATATTAGTAGTTCGGACATGTACCTAGCCCCATGTCATAGAAGTTCCTCTGCTAAATCTTGGATGGACATGGCTTTGGTCGTTGGTTCTTTATTTTTCTAGGGGAGGGTTGTTGGACCATAAAGGGTATGATCTAATTGGTGCTCTTCTTGGACTGGGTCTTGGGATAACTCCACGACGAAGGGGACTTCTTCTTCACCTAACAAATTCTCGTGTTGACCTAAAGAACTCAGGTCTCGAGGAATATGTAAAGGACCTGCCTTTATGCGAGAAGTCCTTGATTTAATAATGGGGTTCTAGGAGATTATTGGAGGGGTGCAATAGCCAAGTGATCCTCTAATCTAACTTGCGCATCTGGTGGTTGAATTAGCGAATAAATCAGTGAAGATAAGGACTTGACAGGAATTTGTGAAGGGGCAGAGGGACCTATTTGTTCAGCGGAGGGACCTATTTGTTCGACCGAGGGACTAGATGAGTGATGTATTTTCCTTGCAATTTTGAGGGGGGCTTTCGATTCCACAGATGAAGTCGATCTCGAGGTGCTGGGTCGACCAACAGGAGACCTCGATTCTCCTGTAGGCTTGCTGTCCTCGATGCCGATTGGAAAGCCCCCTTTGTTTAGGCTATAGCCAAAGTCGGTGATGCTCCTTCCTTGGGGGTCACCTAGTAAGGTCAACTATTTCTACTTGGCGTGCTTCTAACTCTGTAGCCGTAAGCTTCATCACATTATTTAGCGGTGCCCTCATCATTGTGTCGATTGCAAAAATAACATGCCTTTAGTTAGATATTATAACTTGTGAGGATGAAGATTTTTACAAAATGAAGCGATAAGAGGAACTAGTTTGGGGCTAAGCCCAAATATGTGTAGCAGTCCTTTCTCGCGTAGGATATTGCTGCTAAATTACAGGCTCAATAGCTTCTAGGATGCATTGTGTAGGATCGTTATACACATGGGGAGGGGAGGGGGGGGGGGCAGGTGAATTATGTGATTTTAAAAAACTTGTCCTTTTTAGTTTTTAAAAGCGAGTACACAACGTAATATGATAAAGCAGAAATCGAAAAAGCACAAGTACACGAGGTGTTACTTGGTTTGGAGCATTCGACAACTCCTATTCCAAGACTCACAATCCCTTGGATCGTATCGACAGAAATCCACTAAAAATCTTCTTCCAAAACTGCCGGAAGAGGGAATCGAATACAATAGTAAAATAAGGACAAGTGTAACAACATATATTTTCCTTTATGCAATAATTAAGTACTTTAATTAAAACTTTCGTTACCCAATATTTTGAAAAAAATCGAATCGATCTTGGTGTTGGATGGTGGGCGCATGACATTTCTGGCGTAATGGCTAGGGGCCGATTATCAAGAACTGACTACCTGGGGTTTACTCCACCATGTGTCTGACGCCTGTGTACCTACATGTACCTCTCTCCATATCCATTGGGCCGGCACTAGGGGGGTCGTTAGTGTAATAGATCTATATATTTTTTTTTAAAATGAGTGACTGCATTTAAGGACATAATGACCGAGACATGCTGCCATTTAATACGTAATCTCTTCATAAATATGCAATGAATCTATGACATGGTTTAAGCAGTCAAGGTAGATGAGATCATTCCAATTACACAAAAGTCCAGTGAATCAGACTCTCGTCTCCTTTGACTAGACTTGAAGAAAAGAATTGTGATCCGAGGAATGATTAGTAGGTGCCACGTGGATAAGAGAAGATTGGTAAAATTATTGAGGTGATTTCAACATAGGAAAATCTAAGGCCTCCTAGTCTCTTGGGCCTCCCATTCCTTAGCGTCTCGACTCTCGGGCCTTAAAGGGTGTTGACGGCCTCCAACATAACTAACTCATTGATGATTCACTTATCGACGTTCATCGGAATCAAACATTAAAATTTATTGATACCCTTATAAATGTTCAAAACTAAGATAATTTCAATTGATTCATCCAAATAGGGATGGAGCTAGATCTTGGTTCATTGATACCCTTATAACTTATTGTCAATTACTCATTGTTTTTGTTAATTCAAATTTTATCTGATATGTATATTTGCATGATATTTTTTAGTTGGCTTTATTAATTCTACGACTAAGACCAACCATCAGTCGTTGGTTGTTAATTTCAATTGATTCATCCAAATAGGGATGGAGCTAGATCTTGGTTCATTGTAGCCAATTAGGGTGCAAATGAATTGCTCAAAAGTATTTGATTCATATTTAAAATTATCAAATCCAAACTAAACTCGATGTTCGATAATTTTATTCGATTGTTCACGAGTCGCTCGTGAGCCGAACTTAGAATCGTACTCTGATTATTTTTATACAATTTTTATTTAAATATGCTTAAATTAATTAAAGTAAAAATAATTTGAACCGAACTCAAATTTAAGTCATTTCGAACTATAATTTAATATTTCTCGAATTGATATTTGAACAAATCGAACTGAACTATAATATTATTTCGAACTAAACTCAAGCCAAAATTATTTATATTTTAAAACTTCAAATATAATTTTAATATCTCGTATATTTTTTGAATTCTAATTCAATTATCAATATTTTCATATTATTCTACTAATTCAATTTGTTTGCACTCACAATAATATAATATAATTAATAAAGTAAAAAGAATCGTGTAATCATAAAACACCATAAAATAATTACTTTATAATTGTTTCAAGTTAATCATCAAGTACTAAATCTTGAGAAATCTTAATCTCATGGATAAAACCAAGCGAGTTGCATCAATTTTTTTTATTATCAAAAATCAAAAATAAATTTTATGGCCCAAACAAGCTATACAAAGAGTACTTTATACCTACTTATTAGAAGTAATCATTTAATTTTTAAAGTTGTATATCAATAATATTATAAAATATATCACCACTATAGTGATCTAAATTTATCGAATAGCCGGTGGAAAATTTTCGTAGAACTAAATCGGTCACCTTAGGCTTAACTGATTAATCATTTTTTTTAAATTTATCACTTTTGATATATTATGATAAAACCTTCTAAATTAATAGAAAACCAATTTCAATGTGATTATATTTATTTATAGCTCCTAATAAATACTTTCATTAATTGAGTGAGTTTTAGTGGACTGTGTTTGACATTCAAGCTGCAAAAGGTTGGAATCGTCAACCCAACGGCCCCCTCAACCCGGCCCCACAAGTATGAGAGGGAGTAAATCACGGTAAATACGGGCCCAGCTATGATATGATGGTTTTAAGTGTTTAACACGAACAGATATTAATATTATCGCATTTGACTGTGTTTGACATTCAAGATTCATTACATACTCGTTTATCAAATGAGCTCACCGTGATTATGTTTTTTTTCTTAAAACATTTTTTTTTTAATTTCATGTATATCTCCGCCACCGTCTCACCTATTATCCGTCACATAATTCGTACCAAATGCTCTATTTCTCTCTTTCCTCCTCTCCTCCTCCTCCTGCACGCGCACGTTCAAAAAAAAAACTAATAATAAAAAACGGCACTCACTCACTCACACTCACAGAATTAAATATAAATAACGAATTTTTTTTTTTAAAAAACATGTATAGATAAACTCCCACCAAATTATAATGCAAATGGCGTAAAACATAAACTTTTTTAAAATTGTACCAAATGCTCTATTTCTCTCTTTCCTCCTCCATCTCCTCCTCTTCTTCTTCTTCTTATTCTTCTTCTTCGCGCAAAAAAAAAAAACAACAACACTCACTCACACTCACAGAATTAGATATAAATGACGAATTTATATTTTTTTTAAAAAATGTACATAAACTCCCACCAAATTATAATGCAAATGGCGTAAACCATCAACTTATTTTGGACCCACATTGGGCCTATAGTATCTCGGCCCATGCATCCAAGGAATGAACTTAAATTGAAAGGCTCTATTAGTGGACCTAACTAATGTACTTAATTACTGCATCGTTAGAGATTTACGGCTGGCGCCACCAATCATTTGGTGGGATGGCCTCTAGAATTAGTGGTCCAGTTCTTTAAGTAACCAAAGTGTTGTGGCATAATATTAGAGAAGCGTTTTATCACATAACTTCTAAAATCTAAACCCTAATACCAAACTATGGAGGCAGCAAAAACTTTGTAGTAGTTTATAAAATTAACAAAAAGTTCAAGGGTGATCTCTGTTGACTTGTCTTGAATTATTAGAATATTTGTTGGAGGCGCCATTAATTATTACTTGAATGATTGTCGAAGTTGTGGCCTTATCTTATTCCATGGTTCTTTTTCAAGGAGACATTTCTCTAATGTCAAATAATATGAGGTATTTGATTCAAATATTGGTTTGGTTTAGTCTTTAAAAAGAATTGGTCACAAATTTAGTGTTTATTTTTTTGGAAAATAAGTGTTTAGTATTTACAAACAAGGATCATGGGACACTGAGAATGGACCCAATGGGTTCTAATCTAAGATCAAGGATATGAGACGAAAGTGGTAGAAAAGGTAAATTCACTCTTATTAGTACATCTTTTGGTGTTATCATTTAGCTTATATAACCTTAAGTTTTTGTCTTTAGCACCACCATAAGCTTGAGATCATGAATTTATCATCCTTAGAAATATGGAAGACAGTATACTTATCGTGCGTGAACATGTTTGCCTTATTTGCGCAAACCATATGGTAGCCTTTCAAATTAGAGATTCGACCTAAAATTTAGTGTTGATTGTCTTCTATTCCAATTAGAATGTCGACCATGGACAACATACATAGTCCATATTGGTATGAGTTGAAGCTTCTTAGACTAGGTTGGTAGTTTCTACCAGCCAAATGAAAAGGAGCAATTTCATGTATGGTTTAGTCAAGCCTCCACACAATTTTAAATCAACTTGGAGAGATCAGTGTAGAAGAATCTTGCTTTTATAGCTTATAGCTCAATGATTGGGCAAAAATTAAAAGGGAGCTTAGATTATTAGAATTGTGAGAGAACCCCTTTTTTTAAAAAAAGTCAAAACAACGTCCAATATATTTCATATTCTAAAAATACACTTACTATAATGTTATTATAGAAGCTATAATCTATTAAAATAGATTGATTCGACTTACATAAATTATTTTTTATGTTAAAATTTGTTTATTAACTTAGTTAAAATCATTTTTAAATTGATCAAAATCATTTTTAAATTGATCAAAATCATTTTTAAATTGATCAAAATCACTTTAAAATTTAAAAAACCTTTAAAGCTGTTAAAGTAACTATAACAATAATTTGATAGTTATTTGATGACTGCTACAATAATAATATAGTAATTATTTAATGACTTCTATAATATTTCATTAGCTATTTAATAGCTGATACAATAGTTTTAAAGTATTTTAAAATCATTTTAAAGCAATTTTAATGGAGTTTAAATAATTTTACTCAAGTTGAAAAAAAATTTAATATAAAAGTGTTATATATAATATTTTTAATCAAATAGAATTAAAAATAATAATTTACTTTAACACAATAGCATTGTAACTTAGCTGCGTCACAGCTGCCATAACAATGCTGAAAAAAAAAAATATCGCTAGAAACTATTTTAATCTTTTAATAATAATAACCATTCAAGCTGTTTTTCTTTTAAATTTTTTTATCCTCAAGGATTTCCCATTGATAAGGTCGGTATTTCTTTGGGTGGGGTATCCCTTCCGCAGAGGTAGCTTAGAAATTTTATTTAGTTACATCCATCAACTTTTGGGCCACGATCCTTGATCCACTCTTAAATAAGGGGTCGTTCATAGATGAAATTCTATAAATCCCACCTGTATAATAAGTGGGGTCAGAGAATCCGTGCTCATCAGCTCAAGACAATAATGGCCATGTCAATCTTTAGATATTGAGGAATTGTGGGTGGCTCTAGTTCTGCCGGTTCAATACTTCAATGTGCCATTGAAAACTAAAAAAATAAGTAAAATCAGTTTTGACACAGTACAAAACAACCAATTTAACCGGTTAATTCAATGAAATCGAAGACAAAGAGGTTGAATTATTAGAAAAATTTCGAATTGACCTCATCCAATTTGACCAGAAACATGATGGTAACGTTAAACAAAGACCTATATCAAAGTCAAATGGTGGATGATATGCTAAGGTCATATTCCCGGCGTCCACGTTACAAACACCACGCAATCAGCTGATTACAAAATAAATAAATAAATAATTTTTTTTAATAAGAAGTTATATGTTTTGTTAAATAATTAATTAAAAAATATCGAAAGTAAAAATAAGGTTTACATATGATATTTATTGACTTTGAAAAAATTTATGATAAAATTCCGAGAAAAATTATATAGAAAATTTTAGAAAAATGAGATGTCAGTGTAATATATATTGAACTAATTAAGGATATGTATGAAGATATAACGGCTAAAGTAAAGACTTCAGATGGAGTATTTCAAATAAAAATAAAATTACATCAAAAATTAGTTCTAAGTCGCTATCTTTTTACACTAATTATGGATGAACTCACTGTCCACATTCAAAATATAATGTTAAACTAGAATCTTGGTAGAAAATAATGGAAGGGAAAAGTTTTAGACTTAATAGAATAAAGACGGAATATATAAAATTTAAGTTTAACAATATTAGACATAATAAGACAATTATTAAAATAGAAGATGACGAATACCCTGGAACTGAAAGCTTTAGATATTTAGAATCAGGGATTGAGAGAAATATCTTACATAGAATATAAATATGATGATTAAAATGAAGGAGAACACCGGGTGTTTTTATGTGATCGTAAAGTACCTCTAAAACTTAAAGAAAAATTTTACATAATCGTAGTTAGACCCGCTATATTATATGAAATTAAATGTTAGACTATAACTCAAACACATGAGTAATAATGTGAATTGCCAAGATGAGAATGTTAAGGTGAATGTATAAACATATAAGAATGAATAAACTAAGAAATGAAAACATTAGAGAGAAAGTAGAAGTTACATATATTAAAAAAAAAATTCCGAAAGACACGTTTAAAATGATACAAATATGTACTTAGACGACTAATAAATACTCTAATTAAACGATGTGAAACTATGATAAATATACCTATCAAACGAACAAGAAAAAGACAAAAAAAAATTTAATTAACAATAATAAAATAAAATTTATTTAAATATAAATAATGATATAATAAAAAATAAAACTCAAAGGCATAAAAAGATACCTATAACCGACCATCTAATGAGATAAACAGATTCACGAAACAACCATCTAATGAGATAAACAGATTCACGAAACATTTCTTGTTTCTTTAAAGAAATAAGCACAAATCCATCTTTAAATGTTTGTCCTCCCTGGTCATTAACCCTTTCAAATTCCAGTCCGCACGGAAAACACAGATGCTAGATTAAGTTATAAATAAAATGAGCTGGACTCGTTAGCAACAAAATTCTGCCACATTTTGAGGTGGTAGCGATGATTTTCTATACACAAATAGAAGGGAACAAAAACAATCAAACACAGAATTGCTTGAGGATTGAGCTCTTAATGTTGTGTACATAGGCATATTACGTGCTAACAAAAAAAAACACTACCAAAAATTTAGCCAAGAATTGCCTTTGAGGATGAGTTATTTGGTTTACAAAACATACCCTCTCTAATATTTACTCGCCAACTGAAAAGCACCACTAAAAAAGGCTCCTCCAACTGACAATGAAAGATGTAAAATGAACACGAATCATTATCATCTTTTATCGCCTTGTGACAAAAACATTGAAACAGGAATCGACTTGCATAGCATTGTTGTTCCGTGAAAGGATGTGGCATGGGCACCCTGTAGATATGTCTCCAGCTGCAAGAAATGCATGCTTAATTATACGCTTCTTCAAAACCATTCCATTACTCAAATTGAAAATTGTTAGAGAAAGGCCAACCTGATCTGTGCTAATTTTTGTGAAACCGAATTTGTTAGTCCAAATAGATTCAGCTTCCTCAGCTGCAGGTAATACTATATGCCTCACACCAAGAGAAGCTAAAAATCTCTCAATACATGAAAACAGAGACTGGAAATAACCCTACAGAAACGAAGAATTAACTATTTAGTGGGAATCATCTTAATGATGGAGAAATAAAACCGTACAAGAATTACAGGATCAAGTCAAGCAAAGAAGGAAAAAAATGAGCAAAAGATGAGCTAAGCAGAGATGAGATTTAACTTGCTTAGGACTAGCTCAACAAATTGTGCTAAGCTTCAGCTATGATCACCAGTTAACTAGAAATGTTTACCCAACGTCAGGCCTTTAAATGCTTATCAGTCACATGTTCATCATCTTATCAAAAATAGGTATAACAATACAGAATTTAAGTTAGAGCGAAGCAAATTATGATGTCTAACATGACATAAAACAGAGGGAGCATCATTCAAAATGATAAATGTTTCAGTTACAGGTTCATATGTAAACACTGTGGAGTTAGATACAGCAAAAGCAGATTAACAAAAGGCCAACAGGTTGTTCTGATGTTATCCTCTTATAATTGTCTAACAAAAGTGTTTCACATGTCCATTCTAGAGCAATCGAACCTCACAAATACAAAATAAGGTTGTTCAGAATTTTATTTTTTTTAAAAAAACCATGTAATTTGGAGAAGGGGTTTGATTTAGAAATTTCAATCCAAAAGTAAAGCTCAGAATTGTTGTTGTTAGGGATGATGTAAGCTCGAATGAACTCTCTTACAAGGTCAAGCTCCAAGCACTTGACACCTTTGTTCGACACTAAATTAATCAATAGATAAGCAATCTGAACATAGATACAAGAACACACCTGGCCCTGATGTTCTCTACTTGTTGCAACTAATGGAAGTTCAGCAACATCCCTCCCCAAAAAACGTAGTAATCCCGCAGATACCACACATGAACTGCAATATTGAGCACACTTAAAACAAAATTGTAAAGCTACTGAGGAATGAACAAGTGATGCCTGCTTTACTTATGAAAACGTACCCAACTATTAGTACTGGACAATACATCCCTGCAAAATCTTGACCCTTCACACTCCGCCTTCCAGAACAAACAGATAATCAGTATGTAAAAAATGCAATTACGAATAATGGGAAACAGAAGACAATGCTCTCACCCATAAACCATTGATGGAATAAGATCCTTTCCAGTCGATGCTTCAACAATAGGATCAAATGATTCCTGTAAATAAATATTAAAAAAAAAATTACTCACGAGCAATTCAGCAACTTTAACTTATATTTAATCATATTATTTAAATTATGTATTAAACAGAAACTATTCATATTTTTAAATATCATATTAATAATACACTATCAGTTTTTATCATATATGAATAATTGTATGCCATATTATTTATTTTAGTTTTATCAAACGAGGCAGAGGCAGAGGCAGAGGCAGAGGCAGAGGTAGACAAAAAAGTCTTAGTTAGCAACAATAAAACAAGATAAAATTTATTTAAATATAGATGATGATATAATAGGAGATAGAGCTCAATGACGTAAAAGGATTCATACAGCCGACTCCACCTAGTGGGAAAAGGCTTGGTTGTTGTTGTTGTTGTATATTATTTATTTTAGTTTATTATTTAGCAAGCAAGCAATTGAGAAGTTTCATTTTGATTATTCATACTGTGATAATATGATTACTTGGTATTCTATAATACTAATAGTTGACAGTTAATACACATCATTTTTTTAACACTTTTTGTCACATTAGACAATAAATCAATTTATCTAACTTTTATTTTAATTTTTGCACTTCTTTTGTTGATTCTAGTCCTACCAATTATACCCATCCGACAAGGCTGATACAAAGTTTTTTTTACTTTTACATATTCATGCCACTACAGATTGTGAACACAATGTATTGAGATTTATAAAATCAAAATAGTTTATAAGCAGCAAAACAATGCGAGAGGAATTGTATATAAGAGACATTTGTCGATATTTAACAGTGTAACATCACTTAAATATTTAAATTGTGTAACATCACTTACGTGGAAAATAGTAACTGCCCTTGAAAGGAGAAGTTTACTGTCTGCTTCAAGTGCTCTTCCACTTAAAAGTCTCCATCTTATGTCAGTGTCTAAATTTTTATCTAAACCTCTACTGTCACATTTCCTCTTTAAAATGTCCATATTTGAAGAAGGAAGCAACTCTGCTCTACGATGAAGGTATTCCTCCAATGCACTTCGCATTCGGATGCAATCAGTGCAGCAGAACCATTCTCCTAGAGGCAGTTCCTGAAATTAAAGTGATAATCAAGTTCAAAAATGTATCCATCATATAGTGCAAAGGCACAAATTGACCAAACAAAGTTCTATTCTTCCTACTTGGCACATACATTCTAGTTAAATTGAGAAGATATCTAGGCAATTCTATTCTTCTTACTTAGCACATACATTCTAGTTAAATAATAGTGGGTATCTAGGAATCTTAAGGCTAATCACACACAATTTTAGTTTGTATGTTTATCGGAAAGAGAATTTAAGAGTGGTAAATATGGAAGTACCTTTAAATCAGCCATTTTATGATCCCTCAAACATCCAACATGGTATTCCCTCTCGCACTGAATCCAATGACAAACCAAGTGAGTTTTTTCAATGACGGATGAAAAAAATCAAACTTTTCTGGGCATTATACAACTGAAATATACCTGATCACAGATGATAACAGTGCGGTCATTAAATCCTCCTCTACTAAAATCATGACACCTGAATAGATTTACAAACATCAGAAATAATTTCAGAAGTATCTAGTGTCCCAACTCCAAAATTCAAACTGAATTTGAAGTCGCACTATATATAAATTGACCAAAAAAAGCAGCTTTGCAACAAAGCATCAGAGAAAATAAAGATTATGTATGTGATAGAGCATTGTTCTGAGTCTGTATGTGATAGAAAAAAATAGCACTTTGCCCAACCCTAACTTGGCTTGGAACCACAAGAGTTGGGTTCTTATCAAATCAAATCAAGTTAAAACAAAAAACCCGAATCCAAATCTCATCAAAAGTGAAATGCAAATATTTATAGCTGAATATTTTTAAAAACTATGAAAAATCTTAGAAAACCAAAGCAACCTAATGTATTACTAGCTAATGCAGTCTTTAGTAAGAATTTAATTTGAATCCATTACAAAATAAAAATGAAAAAAAATCACAGCAAAAGCCTCAAAGGGAATGCAATCAAATTGGAAAATGTAATGTTTTAACCAGTTCATCTGAATTATTCAACAAATAATGTTTGAAAATATCCCCTATCAAGAGCTCAGGAACAATGTCAAAGTAATAACCTGCACAGTGAACATGAACTGTCATCAGTCAGTGTTGTTGTGACAATACGGATACACCGTTTAAATATCTGCTCAATGGGATCCACACCAGCAACTCTCCCAGCAGCAATTGCATTCTTATTACTCGACAAACATTTCTCCCGTTGATGAAGACTTTGACAATATCGACAGTGCCAATCCCCTTTTGGAGCACTGGACAAACCAATACATTCTGCAACAGATACAATTAGATTAACACTTGGAAAAATAATATCACCCAATTACTGAAGAGAAAGAGATTCCCATATTTTGATAGAGCATGCATATTCAAGAAGAGCAGCATAGAAATAAATAATGGAACAGGACTATTTGAAAGAATTAAGTTCTTGGGTAAATAACAAAAAATGTTAAATGCTACACTGGAAAAAAGTTGAGTTACTCTTCCACTAAAGTGAAATGGAATTAATAGAATTATAACAACTTCTATATGTAGTTTGAATGCTGTAAGAGTCAACTTAGTCTGTATAAACAAGAAGACAGGCAATTTACCCAAAGGAGTGCCAATTATGGAGTTCATATGCCAGATTTGTAGTTGAGATATAAACAACATTAAATTTAGAAACTAATTTATGGTATTATCTGATCCTGATACAAAATGTACCCTATAAAATACTACTTCCAAAAGTAATCTAGTTTTTTTTTCCAAAATTATTAACTTTATTAAAAAATGGTTTACAAATTTGAAATTCATAAAAACTCAATTGATTAATTTTTGCTGATTCTATGTTGAAGAAAAAGTAAAATGAATAATATGAACTAACTTAGAGATGTTGCAAAAATGTTACAGAAATTCTATTATCCATGAATGAACAAAAAAGAGAAGGGGAAATGAGTTAGAGGATAAAAGGATAGGTCAGACAGAGGGGGGAAACTAGATGGAGAAGAGTGTAAATAAAGAGAAGAATAGGAAGGAAAGATTAGTGAGTTTTCTTCTTATAATTAACAAACTCGCCTTCTTCATCTCTCCTGCATTAGATGGTGCAATGGTTAACAGATCAGCAAAGGTCTCACAGACAATCCTATTCCCTAACTTGTCCAGCAGAGGTTGGTTCCAATTCCACCATTGTCCATGAATACAATCCTATTCCCAAACCTGTATCCTATGTTTGAGAGACCATTTCTTCCTTTGGAAAGCAATGTGCAATATGCACACCAAAACATATGAAATTAAAAGCTTTATAGAATGCTTAAGTTGGTAAAGGTGGAGAAATCAATAAATAAACTTTTAATGAAACATATAGCAGGATGAGAAAGATTATTTATTGAATTACAACTCTACAAATTCTGAGAAAGATCATAAATATAGTTATACTAGTTAACAAGATTGAAACCAATGTATACATAAGTGCATGCTATCATAATACAAGATGCCATGTTTCTTAATCAAGAAAGAGGGGGGAAACCTTTGTGGAATGCTCTAGGACAAAGATCACAAAGTATTAGATTTCCACCATCAGCACATATGCTGCAAAGATCGTCACTGTCGCTAGCTATCGTTTTTCGGTCTTTTGCTAGTGAAACTGATAACTCATGCAGGGAAACTCCATTGGAAGTGTAAATGTAGTTGTAACTGGAAATCATAGCACAATGGATAGATAAGTGTGGTGATTCAATCATTACAAAGAGCTGAAATATTTCCACTTACGGTTTGCGCCTCAATGCTTGACCAGCATGAGCTTCAAATTGTGAAGGGCTAACCTGTATTTGGTATACAAAAAATTAAATTCTGATTTATGTGTAAAAAAAAAACAGCATGAGGTATACATTACCACAGAATTGCAGCATTGACAACATATTCCAGAATCTTTTATGTAGCCCTCAAGAAGCCGCTGAAAAATAATCATAAAATCCTTGTGAGTAAAACAACAACATATTTTTCAAATGAGAATCAATCCACTATCTTATTAGAACAACCTTTCCACGAACATAGTAGCCTACTTCAGTACCCTCTGGCAAAATATCAGTCATAAAGACCAACTTGTGCAGGCCAATATCCCTTGAAGAAGGTAATGATGAAAACAAAGACAAAATTAGAGGCAAGGTAAAAAAAAAGGAGAGGAAGAGTAATTCTAGCTAAGATATGGGAAAAAGATGGGAAATGTCTGAGATACTTTCTAGTCAGTCTCCCAAGACTAGTCTTTTTATTTGATGTTAGGTTTTTGGATGAGCTGTCTGCATGACTTGCTACAGAAACAGGCTTCGATAACCTGTGCAGAAAATCCATACAGAACACATTTTAATAAGATTAAAAGTAGAACAAAAGACAAGTTTTTAAATAAAAAAGATAGATGAGCAAATAAAGTAGTCATTCCAAACACATGAAGCTGTAAATTCTGTAATATTTTGAATTTGGAACCAATAACCTAAGCCATCTATTGTGACATACTATTGGGTCAAAAGGTGAACTTGTCACCTTAGCGGCCCCTCTAGGGTAGGGTGGGGTGGGGGGTGGGGGCATTTGCCCTAGCCAGTGACCCTTTGCGTCGGGGAGGTCAGACATCCAACGAGGCATTTTCACACCCACTAGAAATTGACCCCAAACACCCATGCAGGTACCAACTGCGCCAACCTATGGGGACATCCATTGTGACATACTATTATAGCAAAAGGTAATTACGCTCACCCCAAACACCCACCGTCCCTAAGTTATGTGAAGGGAGGTAAATCACAAGATCAACTTATAGTCGATTGCCAAGTTGACATACTATTGTAGCAGGAAGGTGATTATACTCACCCAGACACCTCTGATAGTCCATCTCAAGTTATGCGAAGGGAGGTAAATCACGGGTTAGCTTATAGCCACTAAGTTGGCTAGGGCGTGAGAGGAGTTTTTTTTTCCTGAGGGCATGTGTTTGCCAAGTTGACATACTATGTGGCAAAAGGCGATTTATTCACCCCCAGTACCCCCGCCAACCCGTCCCTAAGTCAATACGAAGGAGGTAAATCACTAGTGACTACTAGCCATTAGTGCAAGTGACCGAGGCATGGGGTAGGGCATGCTCGGACGCATCGAGTTTTGACCCCAAGACCTCGCTAAGATAACATACTAGATACTAGATGAAGTTGCCACAATTAGGTGCAATCCGAAAGATGGTACAAGAATTGATCAAAATGCAAATGAATAAAAACCATCCTTATCTATCAAAAATCATAAACATGGAGACAAAAAGATCCCCTAGGTCAACACGGAGGAGGTAGATCCTTATATTTGGTTTCATCCAATCTACTTGAGGTGCATATAAGAAAATTACATTAATAATTTCTTTCGGTACCACTATCCTAAAAGTTATAATACTATCTCCTTTATAACTACTCATGTCACTTCATCCTTTAACGAATTATTTACAATAATACCTATTTCATTTTTTATTTTAATCCTTCCTACATACCATAACTTAAAACCTAAGTTCTCTATTATGTCTGTATTCTCTCCTACCCATTTTATCTCTTGTAATCATAAAATATTAATTTCTTTCTTAATTGTCATATCTACTACCTTGCTTTACCGATGTGCGTTTATGTTCCAGATCTAAGACATTCAATATACCTATAATATTTGTGCTTATCAAACTTATGCTATGAAAATTCTTGTATATTTAATACTACACTTAAGTTCTCATAAAGATATAGCGGTCCTTGTCAAAACATTACAGACGAATCCTGTAACGCATTCTTTCCGGGGAAGGACCTAACATAACACAACAATTTAATGGATTCATTTATAGAATATTCACTTGTGTTTGATTTTGGCTAACTTAATGCAACCCTCAACCTTTTTCATTCGGATTTAGGACCGATATTGGCGATTTTTAAATATATGTAATAAAATGCATATAAAATTAATGATATTTTATTCAACCGTTTATGTTGATACGAATTATGCAAACTAGGCACTTTAACACCATATAGTGTGGATTGATATTCTAGATTAAAATTTTAGGGAAAAATAAATGATACATGTTTCAACTATGATGCTCACAAGCTCTATCTTTTTTCCCTCTTTTTAGATAGATATTAATAACTGTAGGTGTATCTTAAAATAGTTCATGACAAAATTCATCTTTTTTATAAAAATATTTATTCATATCCAAAGATGATAATAGAGCAAAGTGGGGAATTAACTTCCCATCTTCACTGACATAAAGAAGCAAAGTGAGGCAGAATGAGTCATTGACGAAAATCTCCCCACTATTGACCTTAAGTAAAATCTTCTTTGCGATACTACCCCCACCGTGTTTCTTTGGCAAGGGGAGCTCAAAGAAATATAAATTATATATGTATGAGCTAAATATCATTTTTTGTGTACCAACTAGAAAAAATTGAGCATACAAAAAATATATCCCATCATTCCCTCATTTGAGTTATATATTTTATCATTTTCTACCCTATCCACATTCTGGGATGGGGTGCGACAACCCCAACTTGAAGCAAGTTGATGCATGGCCCCATCTAAATGGGCATACTTGCCATCCAAAATTAGTGCTTTATATTCTTACTATTTAACTTATTGACACCACTAAAATAATTGTCCAACTGCCTTCTTAATAATTAATCAATGAGGCTATTAAGGATGCTAACAAATCAAAGTCATTTATGTACTTGGTGCATCTGACACTCATGAAACAAGTCTAGCTTTTAAGACTATAATTAGGTCTAATAAAAAACAAAGTAAATAAATTGAAAAAATATAGTATTGAATCTATAGCAACATCAACACTTGTGAGGGGAAGGATATCGAGTTACTTTTATTGTTTTATTAGTTACAAACTAAGTATGATTTTTCTACTATTGCATTTTACTAAAATAGAGGTATTTTGATTAAGTTATAGATCCCCACATGAAGCAGATATGATTCATAGGGGTACAAGCATGGTTCACGTTAAAACAACCACACCCTTAGGGTTTGCATCTGAATTTTTTTACTTCTATTCAGTAAATGGTAATCACAGATCAGGTCATATCAATGCTCCATTGCTTCCTTCTCTTTGATAACAATAGAAGAAAACGAATATTAAAATTCCATTAAAAACAGCCATCTCAGGAGCTAATACCATGATTGCAGATTGCCTAACAAGGAAAATTAATACCATTATTGTCAAACAAGGATTTGACATAAGAAAAATGAGAGAATTAGTATACAACATCTCCATGTAACTTTACCGAAATTGCACATTCAAAAGATGTCAAATAAATTCAGTCCAATAAACATAGATGTTTATCAATTCCAAATAGCGTACCCTTTTGTGAAGGCACTTCCATGTATTGGGCTTGGAGTTCTTGGAGGTTGTTGTGATTCCAGACATGAATCACAAAAATTTCCAAACTTTGCAGGAGTAATTATTGGCCCTAAGATATGAATGATCATTAAGAAATCAAGAACGATAAAATAACTGTGTCGGTTCTAAGAGAATAATCACCTTTGCATTTTTGACAAGTAAAGGTACCCTGTGAAGAGACTTGACCTATTGCATTTTGGATTCTAGCTTCCAACATGTCCAAAGGTGAACTGGCGCATGCCTTAACAATATCATGAAGGCTTTTCCCATTTGGCAAGAAAATAAAATTAGCTGGGTGTTTTTTTGTGCTATGAGCATGTTGTTCAAATACATATGCTGAAACAACCTGATAAACAAAGATAAATAGAAAACATTAATCTTTCTCAGTTCTATGCCGCCCTATCAGATGACCAAATCAAACTAATAAAATACTCACAATAGAACCATCACAAGAAGCACAAGAGCACAGTATGCCATTGCCCTTAATCACACCTCTTAGTGCTAAATGCTGTAATGAGAATACAGAAAACAGTTTACCCTGAACTTCCAGATGAAAGAAGTATAGGAAAGATATTTGAAAACTGAAGTTTAGGGAAACCACAAATTACCATAAGAACAAGAGGGAAAAGTACAAGAACATCTGGAAATAAGGCTAAAACCAATATCACTTTTGACAAATTTTATCTCTCCATTTCACTTTTAACAGATCTGTCTCTAACAATTCTAACCCTCCATTAAAATTATTACTCATTTACAAATAAATATTGACAATATATTTTAAAATATGATAAAGTTTATTAAATTCAATCGTCTTATCAACAATGACACCCAGGTTTAACATTTTTTTAAATTGAATCCAATAGTATGTTATTCATTTTCAATTATCACATGAAAAATGACGCTTAGTTTTCGATAATTGAGACCAATTGCAGGGAAGAGAAGCAATGGAAAGTAGATGAAAGCCATAATTGGATTCAAACTTATTGGTGGAATAGAGTCGTTAGAGAATCAAATGGTTTAGGACAGATTTGATAAAATTGAAAAGTAAATTCAGATTTCTTAAAAGTGACAAGGTTATGATATATTTTTAACTTAACTGATATTAACAATGTAGGAAAAATCAGGCCTTAAAATACTCCAAATGATGAAATTTATGCACTGTTATTGCAGGTAAATATAGCAGTACATAACCTTCAAACAGACTAATTAGTTAAAACAACAAATATAAAACTTACCTTACCACAAGAAGCATTGTAACTCACGGGCAACCCCTCAAGCAAACCAGTGGAAAGCAATTCCCTTATGTTACTGGGAACCTTTGTTGATGTTATTTTCTTTGACATCTTTAATTCCATTTTCTTATTAGGAGTCAACATTGAAGAACAACTTGCAGCATTTGCAATACCTTTGCTATCTTCAGATCCTGATGAAGAACTGCTTGTGCTAGTGATGCTGGATATCCCCTTAGCAGCTGACCTTGTAAATCTTCTCATGGGGCTCAAGACATGGCTATTGCTATCTTTGTGACTGAAGTGGCCATTCATTGTAATATGAGAATCCACAGAGGTCTCTTTATGCTCGGTACAAGTCACCTTCAAAGCCGACCTTGTAAACCTCCTAACAAAAGTCTTCTTTGATGAGCCATTGTCAATCCTTATTCCATCTGGACACCTTCCTACGGGAAATCCTCCCTCATCCATAATTAATACCGGAATTGACACAATATTTGATTCCTCTGATACACCTTTACTTGGTGGCCCTGTAATTTTTACATGGCTCCCTGTTCTGGAAGTTCCTGCCTCCAGTTCATCAGCGACATCAACCATAACCAAGTCTTCAACGCAATCATTTCCAATGAACTCATTGTCCAATATTTTGCCACTGCCATCAACAAGGGTATTATCCGACTCTACCAATGAATCCAGATTTTGAGGAGATACTGATGTATTATCGATTTTCCCTCTGGCCTCAAACTCTGCCGGAACAATCAAAGAAGAACTCCTAATTCCTTTAACTTTGTTACTCGAACAAGATCCCAGAGCCAAGATGATGGAGTTCAATGGAGGAGGATGGATATCGACCGCAGACTGCACTTTACCGTCCCTCGTCAAGGGAGTTCCTTCAGCATCCGCCTGCTCCATGGGAACAACATTCACCGAATCTGCAGTCTTACCTTCAATCGACGCGTTGGCATCCGGTTCAACCGGATCCAAAGACGCAGAAGAATCGACCACCATCAGAGGATCAGCAGGCGAATGCGAGGAGGCCACGGCCGTCAGATCCGAGGCGTGCTTCTTCATCCGCTTGCTCTCACGAGGGGAAACAACGGCGGCGGGGGCGGACCGGGAATTACCAGAGCGGGTGCGGCCAAGGGAGATGGAAATCTGAGCCTGCGCCTTGAGAGCGAAGGCGAACTCCCGCTTGAGGCCCGTCCGGACGCCGGAGCGGAGGACGGAGTCCTCGAGATCGGTAGGGCCACAACCGTTCTCCACGGAATCAGGCGGAGGAGAGGCGAGAGTTCCGCCAGCCAACGCCATCGGAGGCAGAGGAGCAGGAGGCGAACCGCGGGGATAATTAGGGCTCGGAGAGGCACAAATCGTTGCTTCTCGGGAATTTGAGGAGGCAGGGGATTAAGTTGGGGGGAAGGAAAGAGAAGGGAAGGGGAGAACAAATTGGTAAAATAGAAACCGAAACCGATTGGTTTCAAATCAGAGCGTGATGTCTAGATCAACGTCGAGAGTTGTGATCAAATTGCTCCTATATTTGACCCGGTCATGGATGTGGCTTGGGCCGTTGGTGAAGACTACTCGGCCTCATGTCCGGGCCGAAATTGGCAAGCCGGTTCTTTTTGTCATTCTGGACTTCCTAATATATCGATAACGGAATATATTTATTGAGCGTTGGATTAGTTGCTAGATCTGCGGGTTACAATTACA
Organism: Zingiber officinale; assembly: GCF_018446385.1. Classification (NCBI taxonomy): domain Eukaryota; kingdom Viridiplantae; phylum Streptophyta; class Magnoliopsida; order Zingiberales; family Zingiberaceae; genus Zingiber; species Zingiber officinale. Next base: position 50,944,254 of record NC_056004.1, read on the forward strand.
TGAGATTAGATTTTAATCAATTTGCCATGGAATCTCCATCATAATAATTTGATACCCTAAAACCCTGAGACTCTCATTCATTGGCAGACGCAATCAATTCTTGCCCAAACGATTTGGAGACAGCGATGGGACCCCTCCCCCTCCTGGTGGCAATGATGATGGAGAAAATTTCGAGTGAAGATCAGGAGACCAAACAACAGGTCGACAACCCAGATCGCGAGGGGTCGTGCTCGCTCGGTCAACCTTAGGTATCCACAAGATGACCTTCAAAAGGTCAAGAGGCAAATGAGAGGAATCACATCGCACAGCACAAGTGAACTCCTTTTCAGCAAAAGTTTTGGTTGAAGAGTCACCAACTAACTTTAGACTGGCACAAGTCAGAGTACAATCACAACTAATCCGGAGAACCAGTTGTGCATATTCGAGGATGTCACCCGTTGCATCAGTGTAGATGGAGTTAAATATCATGTCTTCTTGTTTGATAGAGTGTGTTATGAGTGACTTTAAAAGTAATATGAGATTGATAGTTAAGATGATGTATTAGTTAAAGTTAAAGTATATATATCCGAATAAATTATTTTTAATGGGGCTCGACTCTCAATATATATCTGATCGGTTCTTGATCAATTAGACCTCCGAAGCTTAGTTCCCCACTTCTTATGGGCATGACTTCCGACATATATTCTATCGGCTCCAAGCCGATCAAACTCCCTTTAGGAGATAACTTTGTCAGGAAATCATAACTACCTATCAGAGAATAATAGTTACTCGTCAAAGAATATTCCTCTGCTCTGACATATACACGCAACGAAGCCTTCCTCTACTTAGAAGAAGATGATCATCCTCCACTACCTGACATATTCTGACTCCTGACATTCTCTGACGCATAATTATTGTAGAGATTATGAGAGACAGTATAAAAGGGGTTCTTTCCTTTAGCTAGGTATGCACGTGTGCACACACATCAACATTACGATTCTACTATTTATCTTCTTCTCCATCTCGCTCGGCTACCATTCTAACTTGAGCGTTAGAGTGTTTGTGTCAAGGACTCCCTCCATGGTTCTCGTCCTAATGTTCCCGTTAGCTCTATCTGTGTTGTACGTAGGTCTGCAGCTCCCAACTCGAAGTCCTTCCTTTGTCAGCATTCCTATCACCTCACTAGCCGCCCATCTACTCAGCTTTCGGCCGACATCAAATTTGACATCATCTGTGAGAACACATTCACTTGTTCTAGAACATAAAGACGGACGTCGTCGGTAAAATCAACGTTGCCATGACCTTGGATAAATACGAGCTATTTGTGAACACCAAGGCGCATGCCTTGTCCCCAAAACAAGCCATTGATTCTTACCTACACCGGGGCATCCATGGCCTCGTTAGAAAAGCTTCCTGTATCTAAGAAAAGATCCAAGAAAAAATAGTCATTTGAGTTCCCCCGAGTATTTTTCCGAACGCCCGCTGAGGGTTGAGGTAAAATCGAACGGTCACAAGCCTCCTCGGCTGAGAATTCACCCTAAAGGGACCCAAGGCGAGGCGAGGCGAGGCTCCTAGGGAATCACCTGAACAACCCAATGTCCCTTTCTCTCAAGAGGTACTAGATGAAAAGTTTCCTAAGCATTTCCGACCTTTGTCGGTTGGAGAGTATGGAGACAACACCGATCTTGAAGATCGCCTCCGAAGATTCAAGAACGCCACTCTACTGCATTAGTATAGCGATGCAATAAAATGTCAAGTGTTTTTGACCACTCTATCAAGCTCGGTACAGAGATGGTTCGACCAACTGCCAGTCGAATTTGTTGGTGCAGTTTGTACTAACGGTCTAACTTAAATTTTGATGAATGACAAGTAACTTAAGTTAGATTTTGTCGTGATCTAACCACTTGATTAAGTATGCAAGAGAAGTCCAGATAGGTCAATGGGCTAACCGGATATCTAGCAAGAAATCCAGCTAGGTCAACGGGCCAACCAAATAGCTGGTACGAAGTCCAGATAGGTCGACGGGCTGACCGGATATCTGACAAGAAATTCAGCTAGGTCAACGAGCCGACCGAATAGCTTGTATAAAGTCCATACAAGTTGACGGGCTGACCGGATGTCTGGCAAGTTGGTAAGTTAAGGTAAGTCATTGAGGAGAGTGACATTGTGAGGACGCATCTCGGTTGAGAGACAGTAGGCGTTGGTCCAATTTAGGTCCATTTAGGATCCCTAAACTGAGACCTTGACTAGTTCCTGGTCTTAGGAGAACGGGAACTAATTACTATTCTTTATTATTAATTTTGTCCTAATATTTGTTTTACAGGTTATTTGGACTAACATTGTTTTGCAGGACAAAAGGAGCATATTTGCCTTTGGATGAACAGTGCCCGAAGGTGCCTTCAAGTAGTGAAGGCGCCTACTTGAAGGTGCCTTCGTACTATTTAGAGAAGACACCTTCCATGGCTATGGAAGACGCCTTCCATAGGGTGAAATTTTGACCTCGCCGTGGATAAGTATCGGGTTGTTCGGGATCAAGTTTAACCTATTGGAGGCGCCTTTAATAGCTATGGAAGGCGCCTTCCATGCCTTATATAAGGCAGTCTCGAGAAGGCATTCAAATAACACTGATATACGAGCTACCGTGCATCCTTTTGAGCTTTCGACTACCCCAGGTTTCTGCTACGACTCTGCTACGAAGCCGCTGTGCCCGACAACTGCTCTGAGGACTTCTGATCACGGCCGGTAGACCGAAACTAACACACGAGTGCTCCTACTTTTATTTCTAAAAGTGTCGGTAGCATTTCATTTGTGTATTTGATTACTGCAAAAGGACAAGTGCAGTGTGTTGCACTTGTTTGAACTTTCTTTGTACACGATTCCCTCTTCCGGAGGTACCGGAAGAGGCCTTTAGTGGATTACCCATTGATAGGTCTGCAGGACCTATGTCTTGGAGTAGGAGTCATCGAAGGTTTCAAACCAAGTAAACCGCTTGTATCTTTTACGTGTCTTTTTAATTTCAATTTCATACGTACTTTCCACTGTGCATACTTGTGATTTTAAAACTGACAAAATGAATTTTTGAAAACCACGTGATTCACCTCCCTTCTCATGTGTGAACGATCCAACAAGTGGTATCAGAGCAAGTTCTACTCTGAATTGGTGCAACCACCAATCAAGCCGGGAGAATTATTATTTTTTTATTTTTCACATTCTATTTGAATTGGTAAAACTTTACCTATTCAGATAATTTTTCGTTCGATTTTAACTTGAAGTTGGTGCAACACCTCTCAAGTTCTTTTATATTTCTTTATCTCAAACTCTGCTAATCCAAGACCAAGTCTTGACACCTCTTTTAGTTTTCTATCTATAGCTGTGAAATGACCCAAAATGAAGGATACAACACCGTCCATTCTCCCCTCTTCAACGATGATGACTTCCTGTACTGGAAGAAGCGGATGAAGGTATACCTGAAAATGGACTTTGACGAGTGGTTCAGCGCCACCAAAGGGTACAAAGTACCAATGGATTACGCTTGAATTCCAATGGACCCAGAAAATTGGAATCTGAAAATGAAGAAAAAAGCACAAATTGACTTCAAGACCCTCAACACAATCAGTGCGAGCTAACAAAAGAACAGCTTAACCGCATCGGCCCTCACGAAAACACCAAAGAGCTATGAGACAAACTCATAGAACTACACGAGAGGACCAACGACGCAAAGGTAATGAAAAGAGACTTATATCTAAATAAATTGTTTAATATAAAAATGTAAAAAGGTGAGACTGCCAGTCAGCTGCACGCGAGGATAAAAGATATTCTCAATGGACTTCACACTATTGGCCACCAGATGGAGAATCGAGATCTAATCAAGTATGCTCTAAACGCGTTTCCTTGAAATATACCATGGGCATCCATTGTGGATGTCTATAAGATTTCGAGGAATTTGTCAAAATTAAAATTAAACAAACTATTTTGTGAATTAGAACTACATGAACAGACTAACGCCAAAACTGAGAAAGGTATTGCTCTTATTACAGGGACATCAAAAGAAAAGTCCAGAACCAAACCTGAACCTGAAATTGAGTTTGACCAAGACTCAGAGGATGAAGAACATGTTGGTTGCTACTCGGAAAGCCTAACGGTTCCACTGTACAAAAATTTTGTACAAAGGTCTGAACCTTTTCCTAGCTACCATGTGTTCTTTTAAATTAAACTTGGATCGCCTGCGGAACTTAACACGTTTGATCCAAAGTTTAATTTATTTGTTCTTTTAGGTTTAGACTTGGATCTCCTGCGGAACTTAACACGTTCGATCCAAATCACCTAGGTTATTAATTCCATTAAATATTAATTTTCAAAATCGGCTTCCAGGACTGTATGGCGAGGTACATGGCCTTCTTGGATATGGGAACAACCACCACTGCCTAGACAAAGCCTTTTAAGGAAAGCTAATATTTAATTTCTTTAAATAACTTTAGGTCAACCAAAAAGAACAATCAAATCACAAGGAAAAGAAAAATAAAAGAACACAAGATCGAAAACTAATTCGAAATACTAGAACCGCATGCCTCTTGTATTTGGTATTTTTACAAAGAAATAAAACTAGTATGATGCGGAAATTAAATACTAGTATACCTTTTCTTTTACAAGCAAAAACCTCTAGGTCTTCTACCGTATTCCTCTTCTAACCTCGGACATTGTGTGAGCAACGATCTTCCAAGATGAGAAACCACCAAAGCACCTTCTTCTCCTTTCTTCAAGTTTCGGCCAAGCACAAAGCTTCCAAAAGATGAAGATCTTTTTCCACTAACCAAGCTCCAAGGGATGCAAGCTTTCTCTCCTTCTTCTCCAAGCTAAATTCCGGCCACCGCTTGATCTCCAAGGAGGATGAGAGGTTCGGCCACAAAGATGGAGAGAAGAGAAAGGGAAGAGGCCGGCCACACCAAAGAAGAAAAGAGAGAGAAAAAGAATAGAGTCGTTCACAATAAAGCCTCCTCTACCCCCTCTTTTATAATCCTTGATCTTGGCAAATAAGGAAATTTAAATAAAAACTTCCTTAATTCTTTTGCCATGAAAAGGAAAAATTTATTTAATTAAAAATAATTTTTCTTTTCATTATAACATGACCGGCCACTTATTTCCCCAAATCAAGGAGAGTTTTAATTAAACAAGAATTAAAACTTCCTAATTTGTTTCCGGAAATTTATAAAAATTTCTCCAATAATTTTATCCCTTCATGATTGGTTTATAAAAAGGAAATTTAATAAATTAAAATCTTTCTTTTAAACATATGGATAAAAAGAAAGTTATCTCTAAAAATTAAAATCTCTTTTAATCTACAAATAAGGAAAGATATCAAATCTTTTCTTAATCTTTTGTAGAAACTTATAAAAGAGAATTTTTAATTTTTAAACTCTCTTTTAAATCATGAACATGGTTAAAAAGGAAAGTTATCTTAAAATTTAAAATCCACCTTTTAATCAACAAATAAGGAAAGATTTCAAATTTTAAACTCTCTTTTAAACATATAGATGATTTACAAATAAGGAAAGTTTTTACCAAAAATTAAAACCATCCTTTTAATCTACAAATAAGGAAAGAGATTAATCTCTTCTCTTAATCTTTTGTAGAAAGCTATAAAAGGAAATTAATTTTAAACTCTCTTCATGATATCCACATAAGAAATAATTTTAATAAAAATCCTTTTTAATATTTTAGTGGCCGGCCACCTAAGCTTGGGACCCAAGCTTTGGCCGGCCACCAACTTGGCTCATCCACTTGGTCTTGGCCGGCCCTAGCTTGGGTTCCAAGCTAGCTTGGCCGGCCCCATTGGATGGGTAAGAAGGTGGGTATGTAGTGGGTATAAATCTCTATATACAAGAGGCTACGATAGGGACCGAGAGGAGGAATTGGTTTTGGTCTCCCGATAAAATTAAGCATCCTGTGTTCACCCCGAACACACAACTTAATTTTATCAATAATAATTCATTCCACCAGAGAACTATTATTGAACTACCGCACCAATCTCAAATTACATTTTGGGCTCCTTCTTATTATGAGTGTGTTAGTCTCCCTGTGTTTAAGATGTCGAATGTCCACTAATAAGTGAGTTACTAACAACTCATTTAATTAATATCTTAGTCCAAGAGTAGTACCACTCAACCTTATCGTCATGTCGGACTAAGTCCACCTGCAGGGTTTAACATGACAATCCTTATGAGCTCCTCTTGGGGACATTCTCAACCTAGATTACTAGGACACAGTTTCCTTCTATAATCAACAACACACATTATAAGTGATATCATTTCCCAACTTATCGGGCTTATTGATTTATCGAACTAAATCTCACCCATTAATAAATTAAAGAAATAAATATCAAATATATGTGCTTGTTATTATATTAGGATTAAGAGCACACACTTCCATAATAACTGAGGTCTTTGTTCCTTTACAAAGTCAGTTATATAGTGAGCTACTGTTTATAATTTATAAGGTACTGATAACATGATCCTCTGTGTGTGACACACCACACCATGTTATCTACAATATAAATTAATTGAACAACTACATTTATCATAAATGTAGACATTTGACCAATGTGATTCTTATTTCTAGATAAATGTTTATACCAAAAGCTAGACTTTTAGTATACATCCTAACAGAACACCCAGTGAACCTTGTAAGAAAGATGTTCACCAGGAGAAAGAAGAATTTAAGCAAAAAGGGTATGCAAAAGATCAACTCCACCTCTAATTCTAACAACAAGAATGTGACCTGCTTTAGATGCAATAATAAGGGGCACTACAAGATCGACTGCCCGAATTTGACAAAAAAAAGAAGGCTCTCAAAGCGACGTGGGACGAATCGTCCGGAGATGAATCAGATGGTGGAGAACCGCAGCACACCAACTACCTCGCACTGATGGCTTACGAATCAGAATCGGAGAACGAATCAGAAGACGGGTCCGAACCCGAATCGAGCCACGAGTCCACACTCGTTTCCGAAGGTTCCGATGAGGTATACTTTACTTTAAGCAAAAATTTTTTTTTTTAAAATTATTGTATGTTTAAATAATAAATTAACTAACTCTAAAAATTACATAAATGAACTAATAAAAGAAAATAACAAATATAATGAACATTTAAAACCAAGTTTAACAACTGAACCAATTCAAGTTGAAATCCCAACTCAAGTTGCAAAACTTGAGAAGGATAATCTCAGACTGAAAAATAAAATAATTGAATTAAAAGAATTACTACAAAAATTCACAATTTGATCCAAGTATCTCGACATGATACTTGGGTCATAAAGACCTGTGTACAACAAGTCTGGACTCGGATACAAGTCCAACTCAACCAACAAATCCTTTATATCATTAGTTAATCAAAATAAGACCCAAACTAAAGTTTGGGTTCTAAAAGTGTGCCTAACCATGCAAGTAGGAATCAATCAATATTATGTACCTAAAAATGAGATCCATTATATAAAATCAAATCCAACTAAAATCTTAAATTCAAACCAAAATAAATCTTCAAAACTAAATTTCTAAATTTAAAAATGAAATAAAATCAAACAAATCAAATTACCATCAAGTCCACTATAATTATAAAAGTAATCGACACAAATCCAAAACTTAAAAATCAAACTCAACAATTCAAGGGAAGACTCTAAATTAGTTGGCACCTCCAAAATAATAACTTACTCGGCTGGGTAATCAGGACTAGTCAAAATAAGGACAACAGTTTTGTTGGACCGTTGGCGGCCGGCTAGAAGGGGGGGTTGGATAGCCTATAAATACAAAAAATAAAAACCAACCCTTCTCGAACTCTTAAACTAACACTTGCATAAATAAAGTAAACAATAAAACATAAAGGAAGTAAAAGGCAGACAGAGATTTACTTGATTACAACCGGGGAGGTTGTTAATCCAAGGAAGATGAAGCACTAGTATCTCCTTCAGGCGGAGAAGCCTTTTATAACGTTTAAGAACAGAAACAGAAGCTCAACTCTAAACTAAAGCACACAAGCGTTGAAATTATAATTCTTGAGTTCATTGAAAAGCTTTTGGACCAAGGCTATATTTATAGCCTTGGTCGGGGCGCTTGGAAGGGTTCCGGGTGCCCTTGGGGGATAAAACTTTATCCCCAACGTTCAGATCGAGTCAAAGCTCGATCCTGTGAAAAAGTCAACTCCGGGTGCCCCGGTACGTTCAGGGTGCCCCGGACCCAAAAGTCAACTCTGGTTGACTTTTTCAGTCCGGGTCCTCTGCTCTGGCTCTGGTCGCCTCGGTCCGGGTCTTCAACTCCGGATCCGCTTGCTTGGGTGATCTCGGGCATCCGGAAAAGGGCTCACCCGAACCCAACTTCCGGTCTTCTCGAGCAGGCTTCCGCTCCGGCTTCTCGTCCCTCGGAATCGCTGCATGCTTCCTTCTCGTCCGCCAGCATACTCATCCACAGTCTTTGTCCCTCGGTCGCACCCCGTGCCGACCTTCTCGCTAGCTGCGTCTCTTGCTCCCCGAGTAATCTTCCGCTCCGACTTTCGTCCCTCGGAACCACTGCACGCTTCCTTCTCGTCCGCCGGTGTACTCTTCCGCAGCGCCTCATCCCTCGGACGTACCGCGTGCCATCCTTCTCACTAGCTGCGTCTTCCGCTCGACTACCTGTTCTCCTAAGCTCCTGCACACTTAGACGCAAGGTTAGAAACACACAGGACCTAACTTAACTTGTTGATCACACCAAAACAACCTTGGGGTTCTAACAATCTCCCCCTTTTTGATGTGAGCAACCCAAGTTAAGTTAGGGTAAAAAATAGACAAAAAATAAAACTAACTTAATTTGCAATTTAAGTGCAAAAGGATAGAAAAAATTATATTTGGTCTACCTCCCCCTAGACTTATATTTTTCCTCTCCCCCTTTAATCACATAAAAAAAATAGGATAGAAAAAATTATATTTGGTCTACCTCCCCTTAGACTTATACTTTTCCTCTCCCCCTTTGATCACATAAAAAAAATGGGGTTTGCAAGAAAAATCTAAGGGTAAAACTTAGAAAATTTTTTAGACTTAAAAAATTTGCAATAATTTTCACATAAACAGTCTCTAAGTAAAAACAACTTTCTAAGAAAATTTTCTAAGTGAAATTATAGGTAAAAGAATTTTCAAAAAAAATTCTAACTTAGGCAATTTTGTAAAAAAATATTTTTTTTGAAAATTCTAAGTAAAAAAAATATCAGAGAAAATTTCTAAGTTAAATAATTTTTCACAAAAATTTTGAGAAATTTGTTAAAAATTATTTTTGAAGATTTTTCTAAAAATAAAATTTTAACCAGAAATTTCTAACTTCAGAAAAAAAATTTGACTTAGGATTTATTTTTTAATTTAAACAAAATTCGTTGTAAAGTTATTGCCATTTCTTTAATATTATTATGATATCTAAATTTTCATTTTAGTCTATCATAATTTCTTAAATCATAACTTTTCAGATTTAACGTAAACAATATTAAGCATGCTAAAAATTGTATTCGTTCTTTTAACATGTCATTTTCTATTATTAGTTTGTCGAGATTCTTTAATCGACAAGCTATTTCTTTTAACTTAATAATTTTTGTTATATTTTGAATTTTTAATTCACAAAAATATTTTGATAATATAAATTCTAACTTGATAAAATTTTTCGACAATGTTTCTAATTTACAAAATTCGTTCGAAAAATTATTTTGTAATTCACAAGAATATTTTGTCATAAATTCTAATTTGCAAAAATCTATTGATAATAGATTTTCTAATTTGAAAAACTCTTTCAATGATTTTTTGATTGAATCACTCAATTGATCGGAAGTTGGAGTCCATACCTGACTTACCTTCTTGGTCGTTGATTCTCCCCCTATTGTGTTGTTTCTTCCGAAGATTCTTCCCATTCATCAATGCTCATTGAAGAAGAGCTTTCTGTGTCCTTGGGATGAAATTCGGCTATTGGGGTTGTCGTGGCACTTACCTCGGTGTCGGACTCTTCTGACGATGGATCGGTGTTGGATTCAACTTTGACTTGTTCTTCATAGAGCTTTAAGAACTTTTCCCAAAGTTCTTTTGTGCTTTTATATTCGCAAACTCTATCGAGATCTTCATTTGGTATTACGCTTATAATGTGAAATTCTACCCGGGCGTTTGCTATATACTCGTTATGTTGCTTCTTATTCCAGAGGCGTTTATCGAGTTCTTCTCCATTCGTTGTCTTTGGTGCTTCAAAACCAGATTTCATTATTAAACAAATACCAAAATCAGTGTTTAGATATACCTCCATTTGTTTCTTCCATAAAGAAAACTCCCCCTTGAATGCTGGTGGATAGATGCTATCTTCGGTCATCGTTTTGTTGTTTCAGACAGCGGTTAGTCCTTCTGAGGCGTCTCGGCTCTGTTACCACTTGTTGGACCTTTGGCGGCCGACTAGAAGGGGAGGGGGGGTTGGATAGCCTATAAATACAAAAAATAAAAACCAACCCCTCTCAAACTCTTAAACTAACACTTGCATAAATAAAGTAAACAATAAAACATAAAGGAAGTAAAAGGCAGACAGAGATTTACTTGGTTACAACCGGGGAGGTTGTTAATCCAAGGAAGATGAAGCACTAGTATCTCCTTCAGGCAGAGAAGCCTTTTACAACGTTTAAGAACAGAAACAGAAGCTCAACTCTAAACTAAAGCACACAAGCGTTGGAATTACAATTCTTGAGTTCATTGAAAAGCTTCTGGACCAATGCTATATTTATAGCCTTGGTCGGGGCGCCTGGAAGGGCTCCGGGCGCCCTTGGGGGGATAAAACTTTATCCCCAATATTCAGATCGAGTCAAAGCTCGATCTTGTGAAAAAGTCAACTCCGGGCGCCCCGGTACGTTCCGGGCGCCCCGATCAGCTTGGGGCGCCCAGACCCAAAAGTCAACTCTAGTTGACTTTTTCGGTCCGGGTTCTCTACTCCGGCTCTGGTCGCCTCGGTCCGGGTCTTCAACTCCGGATCCGCTTGCTTGGGTGATCTCGGGCATCCGGAAAAGGGCTCACCCGAACCCAACTTCCGGTCTTCTCGAGCATGCTTTCGCTCCGGCTTCTCGTCCCTCGGAATCGCTGCGTGCTTCCTTCTCGTCCGCTAGCATACTCATCCGCAGTCTTCGTCCCTCGGTCGCACCTTGTGCCGACCTTCTCGCTAGCTGCGTCTCTTGCTCCCCGAGCAATCTTTCGCTCTGGCTTTCGTCCCTCTGAACCATCGCACGCTTCCTTCTCATCCGTCGGTGTACTCTTCCGCAGCGCCTCATCCCTCCGACGCACCGCGTGCCGTCCTTCTCGCTAGTTGCGTCTTCCGCTTGACTACCTGTGCTCCTAAGCTCCTGCACACTTAGACACAAGGTTAGAAACACATAGGACCTAACTTAACTTGTTGATCACACCAAAACAACCTTAGGGTTCCAACAAGTTTAACTTGACAAATGTATTAGTGATGTTTTGGATGATAGTAGGTTAGGGAAACTCTATCTATGCATGTCTAGGAAGATATGACTTTGACCTGGTGTATTTAACTTAGTGAAACTAACTGAAGCTATCTCTTACGAATCCTAACTAGTTAGACCAAGATTTTGTACTAAGTTCAGTGGATAAAACTATTTGAAAAATCTTGAATGCATGATTACTCTAATGATGTCCAGGTGACTCACCATAACCCATAAGTTTATCCAAAGAATGTCTATTTATTGAACCCAAAGTTAAATCTGAATCTAACACAAAGTTAAACCAAATCCTGAAATTAAACTTAACTTTGTTGGATCGAGACGCGCTAGGGGGGAGTGAATAACGCTCGTGGGTTTCACTTTTTGTATTCAAAATGATCGAGTAAAATGCAGTGGAACTTTAAATAAAACACAGAAGGACGCCAATATTTACTTGGTTCAGAGCCTAAGGTGACTCCTACTCCAAGGCCCACGCTCGTTGAGCGTTTACTTTGGGCAACAACTATAATCGCGAAATAGTACAAGAGATTATTACAATTTAGATGCACAAAAACTTATACCGACAACAAGAATTCAAAATTCATAGCTCTGAATCATCAGGGTTGTGTTATGGCTCAGTCGAAACGTCTCGTTAGCAGCAAACAGTTGTATGATTGCTTGGGAGTTGATTGATTAGGCTGCTGGTCGAGATTGCCTTATAAAGGTTGTTGAGGGTGCCTTCAACCTCCTTAAGGGCGTCTCCAATCCCTGGGTCAACTACGCGTGGATAAGGCTGACTTCTTTGCCGCTTATCCTCTTAAGGTCGCCTCCTTCAAGGTTGTCCGAGGTGCCTCAAGCCTTCATGAGGGCGCCTCCAGCTCTGTTGCGTAGATTCCCTCTGCCTTGCACCCGAGGAGCCTCCAAGCTCCATTGAGGGTGCCTCGGGTACTGTTCATCTGAGGCAAAATATGCTCCTTTGTCACTACAAGATATGTTAGTCCCAAAAATACCCTGCACTACAAAGTTAGCACATAATAATGAATATAAAAGGATGTTCGACAGTCACCAAACTGTCCGGTTCTGACTTCAGATTTCCGACCGGAAACCCTAGGTCGAACCGACGCCTACTGTTCCCTCAGCGGGGAACGCGTCCTCACCTACTCTACTCAGGAGAGTATACCTGTGTTGCCAGTCTGGTCCTCCAGACCGACTGGACTTTTGCTCAGTGCCCGAGTCTTCAGATCTTTCTGCTGGACGCCCGCTCCACGACCCGTCTAGACTTTTCACTATTGGGACCGAAATGTAGCTAGAGGGGGGGGGGGGGTGAATAGCTCGTCGCGTGCTCGTGGTCGGCGTTGCTTGTTTCTTCAAAGATGTGCAGCGGAAATATACAAGAAACAACACATACAACGCTAACAAGTATATTTACTTGGTATCCACCTCCAAAGAAGGTGACTAGTCCAAGGATCCACACACTCACACACACCTCCACTAATCAACACTCCTTTTCGATAACTACCGAAGGCGGAGAAGCCCTACAAGTTCACACTACAAGAAGAAAGGGAAAGGATACACAAATACAAGCAAAAGCTTACAATGAGTATAGAAAACCCTAACCCTAGCTTTCTTCTTCAGCTGTAGATCCACCTCTTGACTTGGAAAACCTCCAAGAACCTTCAAGAACTGGCGATCTGAACTTTGTGGAGAAGCTCTGGGACCACAGTGAATATCTGAGATGAATCGGTGAAGTTCTGCCGAAGAAGACGCTCGCCAGCAACCTAAATACGACATAACGGTCGAATACCGATCGATTGGATTGCTCCCAATCGATCGGGGAGGCTTTGGATCGATCGGTCGATCGATCCAGAGCACCTCTGTACTCTACGGGAAATGCCTGGATCGATCGGCTGATCGATCCAGCCTTTATCGAGTAAAAACGCGCCACCCCAATCGATCCACTGATCGATTGGGGTCTCTGGATCGATCCAGAGACGTTCTGTGCGCTCTGCGACTTGCCCACTAGAGGCTTGTCGCGGGGACCTTCCCAATCGATCGACCGATCGATCCAGACATTGGTTTTTGTCCAAAACCAAGTCCCAAGCCCCCAAACCAACATCCGGTCAATCCATGACCTGTTGGTTTATCATGCCTAGCATCCGGTCACCCTTGACCTGCTAGGACTCCCTCACCAAGTGTCCGGTCAATCCCTTTGACCCACTTGGACTTTTCCTCATCATGCCAAGTATCCGGTCACTCCCTTGACCTACTTGGACTTCCCAACATCAGATGTCCGATCAGCCTTGATCTATCTGGATTTTCCTTTGCCTGGCTTCACTCACCAGGATTTTCCTTCTGCCTAGCTTCACTCACTAGGTCTTTCACCTGACTTCACTCACCAGGATTTTTCTTCTGCCTAACATCCCAGTTAGGACTTCCCAGTCAAGTATCTGGTCAACCTTGACCTACTTGACTCTTCTTCAACCAACCTGATCAGACCCTGATCAGAGGGAAATTGCACCAAACAATCTCCCCAAATGAACAACTGCACCTGCATTTGTCCATATCATCGAAGTCTTGTATTGTCAAACATCGAAACCCAAACCAAGACTCAAGCTTGGTCAACCTTGACCTAAGGGATATTGCACCAATAATCTCCCCCTTTTTGATGTTTGACAATATCTCATTTAAGTTAGGCTAATTCCCATAGCCTCAACTTCCTTCATGCCACTAGGTAATGAAAGCGTAAGTTAAACCCTACATTCTCCCACTAAGAAGGCAAACTCCCTCTTAGATAATGAAAGCCTAACTTAAACCCTACATTCTCCCCCTATGGGCACACATCAACAAATTCACTTGTTGACAACTCTCCCCTTTGAGACTCTCCCCCCGAAGAGTTGCTCATCGTTGTTCACAACTTCACTCGGTATGATCAACATGATAATGAAAGTCTCATACCTTTCATTTATGCTTAACCCTATATTCTCCCCCAATGTAGACAAATACCCAACCTTGAGCATTTACAACTTAAATAATGAAGATATCCACTCTCCATTGTAAACCAATGCTCAACCTTGAGTATCTTTTACTAAGGAAGGTTAACCACCTTCCACGGTGTATGAAAATTTAGTTTTCATGTCCTTAAAGAGTAACTCCCCCTAAAGACATGCACGTAACTTCTGTCATTGCACCAACAATGACTTGGAATCCTTAAACCTTTAGGAAACCCAAAATTAGAAGTTTTGAGGTTCAACAATTCAATATTGAAACCAAACCTCAACCTAAACATCTACCTACTCTCCCTTAACCAATCCATCCTTGTTTTCAACCTGAAAACACCCTTTTCAAATATACAAATGTATTTTGAGGGGTTAGGAATGGTTTCCTAGGCTAAACAAGGGTCGAACCACTGAAAATCAGCTTTCCCAGCTAAAATCAGGTTCCCCAATCCATTGGAGTTGGGTCCCAATCGATTACACTACCTTGAATCGATTCACTGATCAATTCAGCTAGTCTGGATCGATCGACTGATCGATCCAGCGAGTTTCTGCTCGTGAGAATGGCCTTCTCAATCGATCGGCTGATCGATTGAGGCACTCCAATCTATCGGGTGATCGATTGGAGACCTGAAATTGCTGAAATTCAATTTCAGCCAATTTCAGAAACCCCTAGAAAATTCTACAAAATTCCAAAAATCATAAAAATCATTGTAGACATTATTTAGGGCATATAGTATCATGGAAAAATAGTTTTCTAAGAAAATACTTCATATTTTCAAAGATTTCACAAACTTGAAACCTTGTAAAAACTTTAGTGTTTTCTTCAAGTTTGTGCTCAACTATTCAATGATGATTACTATCAAAAGATATCCTTCACCAAGGTTTTCCAAAAGTATTTTAAAAAGATTTTCAAAACCAATATCCAACCATGGTCCTTGGGCTCAATGCACATGACTTGTACATTAGCTTTCCCAATGATTGGAAAACACATAACTATGTGTTTTGATGAACCTAAAACTCAAAAGAATGCACTAAATCAACATCTTGAGTTTTGTTCATCATTCTAACATCTCACTTGTATCTAATGTGTACTAAATCACATACAAGTCACCTTATAGTTCTTTTGTGAGATGAAAAATTTGGTTTTGCCCTAATCTAGGAATCATGCATATCTACCTAGGCATTTTGAGGTTATGAACATCCACCAAGGATATTATTTGTTAATAAATGTCATTTGTCCTTAAATTACAAGGAATTAAAATCATGCATGATATGTGATGGCATACATAAAAAAAAATAATTTTCAATAGAAAATATCCTATAACTACATGATGTATGTATGACATGACATAGTATTTTTGTGATTTTTCATAATAAAAATGAATGCAAAAATAAATATGATGTCATGGCATATGATAGGCAAACAAAGCATGGCAAGTTAGTATAGATAAAATACCTAGATTACCTACCTAAGTATCCTTAACCCTTAGCTAACTTAAAAATTTTAAATCCTAGATTGCCCACTATTTCCCAAGAAAATGTCAAAAATCAATTTTGACATTTCTTTTACTTTTCCTAATTTGTGTCAATTTAAGTTAAGAATATTCCTCAAATTTTAGCACAATTTACTCTTTTAAAGAGTAATCAATTGAGTTAAGGCTTAAATTTGCCTTTAACTTCCTAAGAACATACCAAAATCCCAATTTGGTAGTTCTTATGATTTTCTCAAATTGTGTCATTTAAAATTTCATCCAATTTCTCAAAATATGACACATTTTACTCTTTCCAAGAGTAAACCCTTTATCCTTTTCATTTTCAAAGGTTAATAATAACCTTGAAAATGCTCCTTGAGTGTCAACTTCATCATGATTGGGTTAACTACCCTTCCAATCGAAGTTGACACCCTCTAACCCATCTATGGGGTAGAGAAAATGCTCCTAGGAACCCAAAACCTATTGGTGCTCCTTGGATGCTCTAGGTATTCACTAGGGATAATTTCTCTAGATACCTTCCTAGTGACCTTGTTAGGCTTCTTAGAAGCCTTGGTCACACTTTCTAAGTCAATCTTAGGGATTTCTTCCCTTGTGACCTTCTTTGTGACTTTGTTAGACTTCTTAGAAGTCTTAGTCACTTTAGTTGCAAAAATACTCCTAGGGATAACTTCCCTTGTACTTTTGACTTGACCCTTAGACGTAGGGTTAGTTCCATAGCTATATGGAACCCTATGGTAAGAGATTTCATCTTTCTTAGCCTTAGGTTTGTATCCCAAACCTCTATGGCCCTTGGATGACCTTTGTTGTCCTAACCCTAGATTTTGCTCATTTTGCCCTATTAGGATATTTTCCATCCTTTTTAGGGTCTTTTCCATTTTATCAAGTCTTGACCTCAAGACTTGATTTTCTTCCCATAAATCCCTAGATTTAGGTTTTCTATTTAATCCTTGAGCGTTTTTTATTTCTAGGCTTATAGTTATTGACCTTAGTGTTCTTGCCTAGATTTTTATCTACATTCCTAGCCCTAGGTGTAGTGGTTTTAGCATGTAGAGCCATATGATTTTCATTAATGTCTCCATGCTTCCTATTCTTATGGTAAATATCATTAAAATGATATAAGTTAGAACTAGCATGCTTTTTACCATAATTTAAAGGGGTAGGCTCAATAAAAGTTACCTTTCTTTTTACCTTGGAGGCTCCCCCTTGAATTGAGCTTCCTCCTTGAGCCTTGACCACCTTCTTCCCCTTAGGGCATTGACTTCGGTAATGCCCTCTTTGTTGGCACAAGAAGCACACAATGTGCTCCTTGCTCTTCTTTGTTGTGGGGATGGTTTCCTTGGGCTTCTCCTTGCCCTTGGGTGTTACTTGGCCCTTCTTCTTAGCCAATTTAGGACATTTACTTTTGTAATGGCCTTCTTCCCTACACTCAAAGTAAATGATATGATTTTTGTTATTTTCTATTGAAATTGTTATACCTTTGCTTGTAGGGGTGACATCTTCTCCTTTTGATCTGGAGGTAGAAGCCTCCTCTTGATCCGAACTTGATACTCCTCCAATAGGTTTGTCTTGACTTGTGGAGGTGGAAGCTTCTTCATCCTCTTCTTCTTTTGACCCGAATGTGGAGGCTTCTTCTAGCTCTTGATCCGGTGTCATCGAAGATTGCTCCCCCTCAATCCTAGAGGTGGAGACTTCCTCATCCTCATCTTGTACATGGAACAAGGAGTATGCTCCCTCCTTGCCTTCTTCATTACATTCCTTTGAAGATGAAGCTTCTTGGACTTCCTCTTCTTCGGAAGTTGAGCATCTCTCAACTTCGGAGTCCTCTTGCTCTTTATTTTGATCCAATGAGTCGCCCTCTTTGGATTTTTCTTGGTCTGATACAGTGGAGAGGATCTCATGAATTGATGCCAATTTGCTCCAAAGCTCCTTGGCATACTTGAACTCTCCAATTTTTTCAAGAATGTGGCTAGGCAATAGATTGACCAAAAGCTTGGTCACTTTATCATTGACCTCACATCTTTGGATTTGTTTTTGACTCCATTTGCTTTTCTTGAGGACTTTGCCCTTGGAATTTGTTGGAGCCTCGAACCATTCCATGAGAGCAAACTATTGCTCTATCTCCACCATCAAGAAATTCTCGATCCTTGATCTCCAAAGATCGAAGCTTATCGTGGTGAATGGTGGAGGCACCCTCGTGTCGAATCCGAGTCCATCTCGGAATTCCATTTGAAGTTGAGCTTCTTGTGATGAAGTCTTCAACTTGTAGAATTGCTTCAACTTCTTCACCCTTTAGCTTTGCCCCTTCCGGCGATGATTCCGGTGAAGAGCGGCCTCGCTCTGATACCACTTGTTGGGACCGAAATGTAGCTAGAGGGGGGGGGGTGAATAGCTCATCGCGTGCTCGTGGTCGGCGTTGCTTGTTTCTTCAAAGATGTGCAGCGGAAATATACAAGAAACAACACACACAACGCTAACAAGTAGATTTACTTGGTATCCACCTCCAAAGGAGGTGACTAGTCCAAGGATCCACACACTCACACACACCTCCACTAATCAACACTCCTTTTCGGTAACTACCGAAGGCGGAGAAGCCCTACAAGTTCACACTACAAGAAGAAAGGGAAAGGATACACAAATACAAGCAAAAGCTTACAATGAGTATAGAAAACCCTAACCCTAGCTTTCTTCTTCAGCTGTAGATCCACCTCTTGACTTGGAAAACCTCCAAGAACCTTCAAGAACTGGCGATCTGAACTTTGTGGAGAAGCTCTGGGACCACATTGAAGATCTGAGATGAATCAGTGAAGTTCTGCCGAAGAAGACGCTCGCCAGCAACCTAAATACGACATAACGGTCGAATCCCAATCGATTGGATTACTCCCAATCGATCAGGGAGGCTTTGGATCGATCGGTCGATCGATCCAGAGCGCCTTTGTACTCTACGGGAAATGCCTGGATCGATCGGCTGATCGATCCAGCCTTTATCGCATAAAAACGCGCCACCCCAATCGATCCACTGATTGATTGGGGTCTCTGGATCGATCAACCGATCGATCTAGAGACGTTCTGTGCGCTCTGCGACTTGCCCACTCGAGGCTTGTCGCGGGGACCTTCCCAATCGATCGGCCGATCGATTGGGCATCAGCCAATCGATCGGCTGATCGATCCAGACATTGGTTTTTGCCCAAAACCAAGTCCCAAGCCCCCAAACCAACATCCGATCAATCCATGACCTGTTGGTTTATTATGCCTAGCATCCGGTCACCCTTGACCTGCTAGGACTCCCTCCCTTTGACCCACTTGGACTTTTCCTCATCATGCCAAGTATCCGGTCACTCCCTTGACCTACTTGGATTTTCACCAGATGTCTGGTCAACCTTGACCCATCTGGATTTTCTCGTGCCAAGTATCCAGTCAATCCTTTGACCTACTTGGACTTCCCAACATCAGATGTCCGATCAGCCTTGATCCATCTAGATTTTCCCTTGCCTGGCTTCACTCACCAGGATTTTCCTTCTGCCTAGCTTCACTCACTAGGTCTTTCACCTGGCTTCACTCACCAGGATTTTCCTTCTGCCTAACATCCCAGTTTGGACTTCCCAGTCAAGTATCTGGTCAACCTTGACCTACTTGACTCTTCTTCAACCAACCTGATCAGACCTTGATCAGAGGGAAATTACACCAAACAATCTCCCCAAATGAACAACTGCACCTGCATTTGTCCATATCAACGAAGTCTTATATTATCAAACATCGAAACCCAAACCAAGACTCAAGCTTGGTCAACCTTGACCTAAGGGATATTGCACCAACATTCACCTGGTTCGCGACACCAGGACTTTTCACCTAGGGTTACCGCCCCCTAGGACTTTTGCCCGAAGCTTCGACCCGCCAAGACTTTTCGCCTAGGGTTACCACCCCCTAGGGTTTTCACCCTGCCTAACCGTAGCAAGGACTTTTGCCTAAGATACCTTAGGACTTTCTTGCAAAGCTCATTCACACATGTTAGATAACAACACAATTTAACTTTGAACCCTTTGACATAATCAAAATATAGGTTCGATCGTCGGATGCTTCTCACACCAACAATCTCCCCTTTTTTGATGATGACAACACGGTTCAAAGTTAAGTCAAAATTATAACAGTAAATACAGAAAGTTAAACATGAGCATAAATGAAATAATTTGAAATCAACACCTATGCTTCCTCTTTCATGTTTAAATTCTTAATTTACTTAACTTTGACTTTTCTCTCCCCCTTTGACATAAATCAAAAAGAACAAGTAGAGAGAAAAATATAGAAAAATATTCTATGTAATTTTAAGCTCCCCTGAATAGTATCACTTAGCAAAATTTAGCTTTGAAAATACTTAGCTAATTTAGAAATATTTTGAAAAATATCTAACTTTTTCAATAAAAACTTAGAAACTTTTATATCTTTTTCGAAAAACAAACTTAGCTAAATTTTCAACTTTAAAATTGATTGCGTTGAGAAAACATCTTGCCAAATAGCTAAGTTTTCGAAAATAATCTAAGTTTAGTTTTAAAAAAAACTTGGTTAAGTATTTAGCTTAAAGGGGGGTTTTTACAAAAGCATAGTTAAGTACTTAGCTTGAAAATACTTAGCTTGAATAACATTTTGATAAATTTAGTACTTAGCTTTAAAATATGTAAATAAAATTTGATAAACCTAAGTTTTGAAACTCTCTTTTTCACAACAAAAGAAAATACTTAGCTAAGTAAGTGATTTGAAAAATACTTGAGCAAATACTTAATTTTTGTAGATAATTTATTTTTCATTTTTTTAAAAATAAATTAATTTTTTGGGAAAATATTTTTTTTTGAAAAATAACTTAGCTCGACTCCCTTCACTCCCCCTTGATTAATGCTTAAAAAATTTTGAGGATAGAGTCCAAACATGTATTTTAAAAAAAAAGTTATTTATATTTTCTTAATTTTTCATCTCACTCATTCTAGGTTATCAAGCATGTTCAGCTTATGAGTGAGTGTGAGATGAAGTTGTCAATATTGAAATTGAGATATGGGGTTGGATTTCAAATTTTAAAATATAAGTAAACATTTCAGATTCAAAGATATATTAAAAATTAATAATCTTCCATATTAAATTAATTTGATATAATTAAGATTTTGAATATCTAAGAATTAATAATTTGAAATTTGATTATGATTTGAGAATAAATTATCATTTAGAAATAATTAAAATTTTGAAAATCTAATAATTAAATTATTAGAATTTTTGAATTCCAATATGATTTTGAAATTAATTAGGATTTAGATTTTGAAAATTGAATTTGATTTGAAAATTAATTATTATTTGAAACTTAAGATTAAGATCTTGAAAGTGAAAATTTAATAATTAATAATTTGAAATTTTAATTATAAATTGAAACTTAAGATTAAGATTTTGAAAATAAAAATTATTTTAAAATTAATTATAAAAATTAAGTAAGGTTTCAAAATTAATTATGATTTGAAACTTAAGATTTTGACAATAATGATTTTGAAATTAATCATAATTTAAAAATAATTTAATTATGATTTAAAATTAATTAGGATTTTAAAAATTAATTATGATTTTTAAAATAATTATGAAATTTATTATAGAATTAAATAGATTTTTTTAAAATTAATTATGATTTAGAATTAAATAACTATTTTAACCCTAGGTCCATCTCATCATTTTTCTAAGTTATCAATCAGGGAACCTTGTATGTTGTTGTGAGATGGTTAACTTTAATTTAAATTTTGTCTAAGAATTAATTTACATTTGAGTTAGACTTAGATTTTTGAATTGGTCAATTAAATACACATTTCAAAGATTGGCTCTCAGGCTGTGGCGAGGCACTAGGTCTTCTTGGGTATGAGATCATCCACCACTTCTAGACAGAGCCTTTCAAAGAAATTATATATTTAATTTTTCTTTTGAAAACTCCTAGGGCTAACCAGTCAAGTGTAAATTGCGCCTGAGTCCTTAATCTAGCCTAATCTAAGCATTTATATAAAAACAAGAAAAAAATAATTATCAAACAATTCTATTTATTTATAAAGATAGTTTTTCTATTGGCTCCCCTTGGATTATAGCCTCGATATGGTCTATCAAAGTAATGTATCTGATCCTTGGGGACCCAATAATAACCTAGTCCAACTTGATTAACCAAGTTAAACTTAGGTACCCATGCTTGGACTATGTTTCTATTTGATCTATTTATAATTGACAGATATGATTTAAATTTATGTTTACGCTTAAATTCAAGTCCGGATCTATTGTAAAAAACTATTTGTTTTCCAAGAATCAGATTAAGATTCTTGAAACCCAACATGAACCGTTCCAACATGTCCTTAAGTTCTTTAACTTGAGTTTTCATATTGAAATTTTCTTCCTCAAGTTGTTGGACTTGAGTTGAACTTCCAATTTGAACAGACTCTGTCAAAGAACTTGAGTAAGTCGCTTCCTTAAGGGTTGTTACCTCCTTTTGGAGTGACTTGACCTAGACGTTGGATTTAGCTAATTTCTTTAACAAATAAGAAACTAAAATTTCTAAATTAGTACCAGAAATAAGAGAGCTTATAGTGGGGTTAGGTCCTTCGGAAACGGATACGGATCCGTGGCTTCGCTTGGACTCGATTTCTGATTCACTCTCAGTTTTGGACTCGAACTCAGACTCAGTTTCAACAATATTTGTTTGTACCGGTAGAGCGAGGAAACTTGCTTGTTCTTCTTCGTCGGAGTTCGGTTCTTCTTCTGACTCTGGTTCGGTTCTGCATCTTGCTTTGGTTCGCGCGCTCTGCTTGTACCTACAATCAAAGTTGTACCCTTCTCGGTCGTAGTAGTATTAGTCTGCTCATTTAGCTCAAATAATTCGTCTATTAAATCACGCGTACTTACTTCCGTATCAGAAGTACCTTCGTGTAGCTCAATTAGCTTCTCCCATAACTCTTTCGTGCTTGAAAATGGGCCGACTCGGTTCAACTCCTCCTTGGTTAGGCCGCATTGAAGAGTATACGTCGCTTTGGCATTGGCCTCGACCTTCTTTATAAAGTTTGCATCCTAGTTCTCGCATGATATCAGTTTGCCGTTGTCATTAGTTGGGAATTCAAAGTCAGTTTTGACAATCATCCAGACCTTGAAATGAATATGAAGGTACGACTCCATTCGGTCCTTCCAATAACCGAAGTCTTCTTCGGAGAAGAGCGGCGGACGAGCTGTGCTGTAGCCTTCTTGATAGGCCATTTTAGAAAGACAATCTCACACACACAAAAATAAGAAATTTTGTTCCAAGACTTAGTCTTGGATTAGTAGTGCGGGATTAAGAGAAAAATAACAATTCACTATTTTAAAAAAATAATAATAAAATATTAAAAAATATTATTATAAATTTTTTAAAAATGCGATATTTTGCTAATACCAACCACCGGTGAAAAGATGAAACTGAATTTTTTAAAAATAATTTTGGAGGGGAAAAAATGAAAGGCGTAACAGTTTAACAAAACTGATATCTAATTTTGTTTTTCAAAAAGGAACCCTCCTGCTCAATTGGTGGTTTCACCAATTCAGAGCGGTCTGGCTTTGATACCAATTGTTGGATCGAAACACGCTAGAGGGGGGGGGGGAGTGAATAGCGCTCATGGTTTTCACTTTTCATATTCAAATTGATCGAGTAAAATACAGCGGAACTTTAAATGAAACACAGAAGGACACCAAGATTTACTTGGTTCGGAGCATAGGGCGACTCCTATTCCAAGGCTCACACTCGTTGAGTGTTATTTTGAGCAACAACTATAATCGCAAAATAGTACAAGAGATTATTACAATTTAGATGCACAAAAACTTATACCGACAACAAGAATTCAAAATTCGCAGCTCCGGGTCATCGGGGTTGTGTTATGGCTCAGCCGGAACGTCTCGTTAGCAGCAAACAGTTGTATGATCGCTTGGGAGTTGATTGATTAGGTTGCTGGTCGAGACTGCCTTATAAAGGCTGTTGAGGGTGCCTTCAACCTCCTTGAGGGCGCCTCTAATCCCCGGGTCAACTGCGCGTGGATAAGGCTGACTTCTTCGCCGCTTATCCTCTTGAAGGCAACTCCATACTCCTTGAGGGCGCCTTCAAGGTTGTTCGAGGTGCCTCAAGCCTTCATGAGGGCGCCTCCAGCTCCGCTGCTCAGACTCCTTCTGCCTTGCACCCGAGGCACCTCCAAGCTCCATTGAGGGCGCTTCGAGTACTGTTCATCCGAGGCAAAATATGCTCCTTTATCCCTGCAAGATATGTTAGTCCTAAAAATACCCTGCACCATAAAGTTAGCACATAATAATGAATATAAAAGGATGTTCGACAGTCACCAGACTGTTCGGTTCTGACTTCGGATTTTCGATCGAAAACCCTAGGTCTAACCGACGCCTACTGTTCCCTCAGCGGGGAGCGCGTCCTCACCTACTCCACTCAGGAGAGTATACTTGTTTGCTAGTCCGGTCCTCCAGACCGACTGGACTTTTACTCAGTGCTCGAGTCTTCAGGTCTTTTCGCTGGACGCCCGCTCCATGACCCATCCAGACTTTTCACCTGGTTCGCGACACCAGGACTTTTCACCTAGGGTTACCGCCCTCTAGGACTTTTGCCCAAAGCTTCAACCCGCAAAGACTTTCCGCCTAAGGTTACCACCCTCTAGGACTTAGGGTTACCACCCCCTAGGGTTTTCACCCCGCCTAACCGCAGCTAGGACTTTTGCCTAAGATACCTTAGGACTTTCCTACAAAGCTCATTCACACATGTTAGATAACAACATAACTTAACTTTGAACCCTTTAACATAATTAAAACACAGGTTCTATCGTCGGATGCTTCTCGCACTAACAAACTTATCTCACAAAATTATAGGATTCCCTGATTGAAAATATAGATCGAGTGAGATGACTAAGGACTTTAAAATTTAAAATTAAATTTGAAATTAAAAATAAAAATTAAACTTAAAATTAAAAATTAAACTTAAAAACTAAAATAAAAAATTTAAACTTAAAGTTAAACTTAAGTTATTCACCCTAATCGAATTCCAAATCAAGTTTAATTTAAATTAGTTTTTAACTCCTACATATTGTAGGAAACTAAGTGGATATTGGACATTAATTGTTCCAAACACATGTCTGGGGATCACGCTAAATTCACTCAATTAACATACAAAAGCTTAGGAACAGTTGCCTTTGGAAACAACGACAAACTCAAGGTAATTGGGATAGGTAATATTGAACTCAAAACTGATTTGATTATTAAGAAAGTATTACTTGTTAAAAATCTCAAATACAATCTTCTTAGCATTAGTCAATTGTGTGATTCTGGATAGAAGGTTAGGTTCCTATCCTCTGAATGCTTAATTTAGTATATAGATAACCCTACTATAAAACTAAAAGGGTTTAGGAAGGACAATATCTATGCAATCAACCTAACTGCTTCCTCACTTGAGTGTCACTTGACACAAAATGAAGAAACCTGGTTATGACATAGAAGAATGTCACACATAAACTTTAGAAATCTAAGTAAATTAAATGGATTAGTTAGAGGCTTACCAAAGTTACCCAACTTAGACTCAACAATTTGTAATGTCTGTCAATAAGGAAAACAAACAAAATTAACTCACAAATCAACTAATCAACTTCAAACAAATTCTATACTAGAACTATTGTACTTAGACCTATTTGACATCCATGGAATCAAATCAATAAATGAAAGTCTTTACTGCCTGGTAATAATAGATGATTATTCTAGATTCACCTAGGTAAAATTCTTAAAAAATAAAGATAAAACATTTGAAGTTTTTAGTAATTTTTACAAACAAATTAAAAATTGAAAAAGATAGAAAAATTAGAAGAATCAGAAGTGATAATGGAGGTGAATTTAGAAATCTCAACTTTAATCAATTATGCCTTGAAAATGGGTATCATCACGAATTTTCATGCCTTAAATACCCTAATAAAATGGAATAGTAGAAAGAAAGAATAGAACTCTATGTGAAGCCTCTAGGACAATGCTAAATGAGTATAAACTACTAAAATATTTTTGGGCAGAAGCTATTAGCACAACCTGTTATGTATAAAACAGAACCACAATAAATAAAACTTATAATAAAACTTCATTTGAACTTTATTATAATAAACAACCTAATATTAAATACTTTAAAGTATTTGGATGCCCAACCTACATACTAAACACAAGAGAACACCTAGGAAAGTTTACCTCAAAAGTAGAAAATAGAATCTTTGTAGGGTACTCATTAAACAGTAGAGGTTACAAAGTATATAACAAAGTCACACTGAGAATTGAAGAAACCTCAAATGGAAAATTTGAAGAGACCAACCAAAACTTAGAACAAACCCAAATTCAAATAATTGATTTTGTTCGAGGTCAAGGGGGAGACATTGAAAACCTAAGTCACGAATACGAAGAAGAACAACAACCTCAAGTAAATGAACCTACTAGAATGGTAAGAGCTAACCCAAACCATCCAATTGACTAAATAATTGGTGACCTAGACCTAAGAGTTCAGACTAGATCATCCTTTATAAATTTAAGTCAAATATCTTTGATCTTAAAAATTGAACCCAAAATAATAGAAGAATCCTTTCTCAACCCAGACTGGATCATAACCATGCAAGAAGAACTAGCCCAGTTTGAAAGAAACAAAGTCTGGGACTTAGTACCACCACCTAACAATAAAAAGGTAATAGAAACAAAATGGGTATTCAGAAATAAACTAAGTGAAAATGGAGAAATTATTAGAAACAAGGCTAGACTAGTGACTAAAGGGTTTAGTCAAGTAGAAGGACTTGACTATGATGAAACATATGCTCGAGTAGCTAGACTTGAGTCTATTAGAATGCTACTTAGCTATGCAACCCATAAAGGATTTAAGCTTTATCAAATGGATGTTAAATCCACCTTTTTAAATGGGTTAATAAAAGAAGAAGTTTATGTAGGTCAACCACTTGGGTTTGAAAGTCTAGATCATCCTAACCATGCCTTTAAACTTAAAAAAACCTTATATGATCTTAAACAAGACCCTAGGGCTTGGTATGAAAGGTTGACCTCCTACCTAATTTCCAAAGGATTCAACCAAGGACAAATTGATCCAACTTTATTTGTAAAATCAATCAACTAAGATAAGTTTATAGCTCAAGTATATGTAGATGACATAATTTGGTTCAACCAATTCAAAATTTTTACAAGAGTTTATAACCTTAATGGAACAAGAATTTGAAATGAGCTTAGTAGGTAAACTAACTTACTTTTTAGGTTTACAAATTAAACAAACTAATTAAGGAAATTATGTTTACCAACAAAAGTATCTCAAGGAGTTACTTAAAAAATTTGGAATGGGAAATACCAAGGAAATAAAAACACCAATGGCAACCAACACAACCTTAGATAATGACACAACTGGAAAACTCGTAGACCTAAAGTACTATAGAAGTATGATATGTAGTCTTCTATACTTAACCACAAGTCAACCTGATATTTTATTTGCGGTTAGTATGTGTGTTAGATACCAAACATGTGCTAAAGAATCCCACTTAACTAATGTAAAAAGAATTTTCAGATATCTAAAAGGAACATCAAATGTACAAATTTGGTATCCTAAAACACTCAACTTTGAACTCATAGGTTACTCCGACTCAGACTATGCTGGCTGTAAACTAGATCGTAAAAGTACAAGTGGTGGATGCCAATTACTTAGACCATCACTTGTCAGCTGGTTTAGTAGAAAGCAACATTGTGTTGCCTTATCTACTACTGAGGTAGAATATATAGCAATAGGAGAATGTGTTGTACAATTTTTATGGATGATGCACACTCTAAAAGATTTTAATTTAAACTTTACAAATACAAAAGTATTAATTGACAATGTTAGCTCAGTTAATTTAACAAAAAAATCCTGTGCGCCATTCAGGAACCAAACACATCGAAATTAGACACCACTTTATCAGGGATCATGTCACTAAAGGAGACATTAAACTCAAGTACATTGAGTCTAAGTCAAACTTAGCTGACATATTCACTAAACCCCTCTCTAAAAGTGAATTTAGCAACTTACATCGACAATTAGGAATACGTTTCATAGACTACAACCACTATTTTTAAAATTATTTTCAAAGAATTTGTAAATTCTAGGGTTAAATTTTTCTTACATTTTTCTCAAAATTCCCTTATTCTTAGAATTTTCAAAATCAATTTTAGCCTTAGTCTAGATCAAATCCATAGAAAGCATGCTCCTATAGCTAGATTTAAGACTTGAGCATCTCACCAACACATTAGGGCTATCTTGTTTGTGGATTACCAAACTTAGAAAGGGGTGAGATGTATAGGCAGATTGCTTGGACTTAAGATGCTTATATTAGTACATCAACATAAGTTTGAGCGTTAAATATCAAAATTACAGTGATTAAGTTAAGTAATCCAGTTTAGTCAAACACTAGCTGGATAAAAAGACTTAACCTGACTAACCAAGTGAATGCTGCTATCTTCTGATAGTTAGTTAATAACTAACAGTTAGATAGTTAAGGACTATTTATAATTAATTAGATTATTTTGAACTAATCTCAGGTTCAGGGGGAGAATTGATTTTCAAGTTTTTCTAAAAATTATTTTCAAATCAAACTTATGCTTTTCATAAATCCACCTTTGAAAATATGTTTTGGAAAACTCTGTCATTCTCAATTCATAAGTTTTAAAAAAATAAATTTGATAACTATGTTATTTTTTTAAAACTACTTTAAACTATCTTTTTGAAAAATGTTTTTGAAAAGCTTTACAACACTTAGTATTTTACATTTTATTCTTGAGTTTTGTTGCAAAACTTAGCATTTTCAAAATCTTATTTCTGGAAAACTTATGTTTTTCCTCACAGTTCTTTTAAGCATCTTCAAAGGTTTTTTTTAAAAAATAGATTTTAAAAATTATTCTTAGCCTTGTGAAAATCCTGATATAAGTGTTGCAACAATTTTTTATAGATATCTTTAAAAATCAATTTGAAACCCCTTTCCATATTTGAAAATTGTTTTGAAAGACGTCTTATAAAAACCTTATTATTTTCAAAGCTTCTTAAAAATCGGTTCTATACTTAAGTTCATTTCTAAAATAGTTTATAAAGATAATAGTTTTTGAAACTATTTTGAAAGCCTTTATGGTAATAAAAGTTTTTTTAACTCCCCCAAGTAATCCTAGAACTTATCCTATTGTCAAAATTTTTTTACTTCACATTTTTTTTTGTTGTCTATTCATGTTTTTGATGAATGGCAAGAGGGAGAGTTGGAGATTAAGTTAGCAAACACCGAAATTCGAATAACTAACACTGAAATTTGAATAACTTAAATTTTATTTGTCTATTGAATAACTTAAAAATATCATTTGTCTATTTATGCTTGCATTTTTTTTCCTAACTTAGCCCAGGTTGCCATTATATCAAAAAGGGGAAGATTATTAGTGCAGTTTGCACTAACGATCTAACTTAGATTTTGATGAATGACAGGTAAGTTAAGTTAGGTTTTGTTGTGATCTAATCACTTGATTAAGTGTGCAGGAAAAGTCCAGATAGGTCGATGGACTGATCGAATATCTGGTAAGAAATCCAGCTAGGTCAACGGGCTGACCGGATAGCTGGTATGAAGTCCAGATAGGTCGATGAGCTGACTAGATATCTGGCAAGAAATTCAGCTAGGTCAACGAGCTGACTAGATAACTGGTATGAAGTCTAAATAGGTCGACGAGTTGACCGGACTTCTAACAAGTTGGTAAGTTAAGGTAAGTCACTCGAGGAGAGTGACCTTGTGAGGATGCGTCCCGGTTGAGGGACAGTAGGCGTCGGTCTAGTTTAGGTCTATTTAGGATCCCTAAACTAAGACATTAACTAGTTCTTGGTCCTTGGAGGGCAGGAACTAATTACTACTCTTTATTATTAATTATTATTGTCCTAATATTTGTTTTGCAGGTTATTTGAGCTAATGTTGTTTTGCAGGATAAAAGAAGCATATTTGCCTTCGGATGAACAGTGTCCGAAGGCGCCTTCAAGCAATGAAGGCGCTTTCATACTGTTTATAGAAGGCACATTCCATGGCTATAGAAGGCACCTTTCGCAGGGTGAAATTTTGACCTCACCGTGGATAAGTGTCGGACTGTTCGGGATCAAGTTTAACCTATTAGAGGCGCCTTTAACGACTATGGAAGGCGCCTTCCATGCCTTATATAAGGCAGTCTCGAGAAGACATTCAAATAACACTGCTATACGAGCTACTGCGCATGCTTTGAGCATTCGACTGCCCCAAGCTTCTGCTACGATTTTGCTGCGAAGCTGCTACACCCAACAACTGCTTCGAGAACTTACGATCATGATAGGTAGACCGACACCGACACACGAGTGCTCCTTCTTATATTTCTAAAAGTGTCGGTAACATTTCATTTGTGTATTTGATTACTGCAAAAGGACAAGTGTAGTGTGTTGCACTTGTTTGAACTTTCTTTGTACTCGATTTTCTCTTTCAAAAGTACCAAAAGAGACCTTTGGTGGATTACCCATCGATAGGTCCGCAGTGTTAGAATGTATACTAAAAGCCTAGCTTTTTATATTGATCCGGCGGTTAGAACAGGGGACCCCCATTCTGAGGGGTCAATGTCACGTGGGAGTCAAAAGGTCAGGTGGCCGACCGGAGAAGGATGGGCCGACCTCCCGGTCGGCCAACCGGTGAATAACCGATGGAAAAAGGCGCCCCGACAGAAGTCGGGGTTCTGGCGCTCAATTGAACAGTAGCGAAGAGCCGAGCGGAAGGCCAAAGACAAGGTGACATACTGCTAGCAGTCCCCACAACACCTTACCAAGGATCTACCCAGTATACCGAGGCATACGAAGAGACGAACGGGGTATGATTGGTTTTGGGTGTGGAGTAAGATGAGTGCCGGCCGGACGCCCCGTCCAGCCGGCCGGACGGGCACCTCATCATGGGGTAAGGAGAGGACAATTTATATCTTATGACAGCGGTCAAGTCCTATGACTAGGCCATACTCCTAATCTGGCGACGAGGTGTCCTGCTGTTCCATCGAGAGCGTGCTTGGACTGTAGCAGTATGGTGTCAGGTAAGCTCTCTGACAAACACATACCGAGGTATGGGCTAAGAACACATGTTTACCTCGATTGGTGTGCATAAGTTTCTTCCAGCCCTATATAAGAAGCCTTATACTTCGCCGGAGGGACGGGTTCGACACCTTTGGAGCCACTTTTTTTACTACTTGCTTGCCTGACTTGAGTGTCGGAGGGTCGCCGCCGGGAACCCCTTCCCAGCCCGACTTCTGTGCAGGTTCGTCGGAGGTTCGTGTAACCAGTCGAAGATCCACGTCAGCAGCCGGGGAGCGCCACGTGCCCAGTGTCGGTTGATTCAACATTCGGACAGGATCAATTTGGCGCCGTCTGTGGGAACGCTCCTGCATCCGAACGGAAATAATGGACGAGACTGGACGATAACACACGGTGACGCTCTCCACGGAAGAACTCGACGCTCTGATCGAGTTGAGGGCCGCCAAGCTTGTGGAGCAAAAACAGAAAGCAGCAGCCGAGCGGCCGGAGCAGCAAGCAACGTTCGCGTCTGGTGGCCGAGCGGAAGCACCGCAGGCCACCGTTGCATTTCATCGGGCCCTATTCCGCACCCCCGAAGCTGCAGCAACCAATAGAGATCGGGGATCTTCTTCGGATGAAATGCCTAGACAAGACAGAAAAGGAAAAGCCCCTCGAGCGGACTCATCGCCCGAGCGGATTAATCGCCAATTTTCAGAAGCTATTCTACGAGACCCTCTGCCCAAGCACTACGTGCCTCCGACGATCGGCGAATACAATGGAACCACCGATCCGGATGATCATTTGGGCAAGTTTGATAACACGGCAACCCTGCATCAATACACAGATGGGGTGAAGTGTCGGGTTTTCCTCACCAGCCTCTCTGGGTCGGCTCAACGGTGGTTTCGGAGATTGCCGGACGGATCTATCTCAAGCTTCAAAGACTTCTGAACGACCTTCCTCCACCATTTCGCAAGCAGTTGGCGCTATCAAAAAACCAGTGTTAGTCTGTTTGCCATCAAACAGGAAGCCCGCGAATTGCTCTGAGCGTATATCCAACGGCTCAACCAGGTGACTATGGACATTCCAACAGCCACCTCGGAGACCATGATGAACGCCTTCACACAAGGCCTAGTGGATGGGGATTTCTTCCGATCGCTCATTCGGAAGCCGCCTCGAGACTACGACCAAATGCTACACCGGGCCAACGAATATATCAACGTGGAGGAAGCCCAAGCAGCCCGGAAAAAAGAAGCTCCAACCGAGCGGGTTCCCCCTGCCGAGCGGAAGCCTCACATAGCTCATCAACCACCAAGAGGACCAAGGGCTGAAGCAATCCGCTCCCCCCATGGGAGGTCCCATGTGCAAGAAGTAGCAGCTGAGCGGCCCAAGCCAAAGAAGAAATGGACTCCCATGTTCTGCTCATTCCATCGCACGGACACCCACAATACCAGAGACTGTCGGAGTCTGCCCCTGATTGCCCATCTCGTTCCCCAAAGTGGTGGCCGTAGATCACCGTCATCCGACAGGCGACAGAGGCCTCGGGTATCCGAGCGGACAATGCCCGACAGGCGGCAAGGGCAAACTCCCGAGCGGCATCATGCACCGAGACGAGAAGACAATCCCCGGCAGTCTAGGGAGCGGCCCAGACCGTCCGCCCGGGAGGAAGAGAATAGAAACAACACTTCCCGGGGCGAGATAAACATCATAGCTGGTGGTCCGACCGGAGGAGACTCTAACCGAGCAAGGAAGGCTAGCGTCAGGCAACTCCAAATCCACACGGTCGGCTGCAGTCAGGAAAGGGCGAGCGGACCTGAGATAAGTTTTGGGCCCAGAGACTTGGAAGGAGTCGAAGTGCCCCACGACGATGCTCTGCTCATCAAAGCGGTAATAGCCAACTACACTATTCACCGCGTATTTATTGACACAGGAAGCTCAGTCAATATAATATTCAAAAATGCCTTCGATCAACTACAAATTGACCACGCCGAGCTGCTGCCCATGACAACCCCCCTCTACGGGTTCACGGGCAATGAAGTCCTGCCAGTCGAACAAATACGGTTGGCTATTTCACTGGGAGAAGAGCCGTTCAGGAGGACGCGGATAGAAAACTTCGTGGTGGTGGACTCTCCCTCATCATACAACGTCATTTTGGGACGACCGGCTCTCAGCAAGTTCCGGGCGGCCGTCTCCACCTTCCACCAGAAGATCAAGTTCCCCGTCGAAGACAAAGTGGGAGAAGTACGGGGAGGTCAACTGGCAGCTCGGCGATGCTACGTCGAAATGGTCCGAGCAGAAGCAAATTCCGCTAGGAAGTCGCCACGGATCGAGGTGAATGCTATAACTGAAAAGCCTCCCTCTTTAGTTTATGAAGAAAAAGAGGAAGTGCAGATACACCCGACCCGATCGGAGGCCACGACATTCATCGCGTCCGATCTGGAGGCGAATCAGAAAGAGGAGGTGATCCAATGCCTCCGAAGAAACCATGATGTCTTCGTCTGGTCGACACATGAGCTGCCCGGAATTTCACCAAGTATAGCGCAGCATGAGCTCCATGTCCGACCGGACGCTCGGCCAGTAAAGCAAAGAAAAAGGGACTTCAGCGCCGAGCAGAATGCCATCATCCGAGCGGAGGTGGAGAAACTCTTGGAGGCCGGCCATATACGCGAGGTCCAGTTCCCGAGCTGGTTGGCGAATGTGGTGCTAGTTTCCAAGCCCGGCAACAAGTGGAGAGTGTGCATCGATTTCCGGGACCTTAACAAGGCGTGCCCAAAGGACTTTTACCCCTTGCCCCGAATCGATCAACTGGTGGATTCTACGGCCGGCTGCGAGTTGATATGCATGCTCGACGCCTATCAGGGATATCATCAAGTGCCGCTCGCCCGGCAAGACCAAGAAAAAGTTAGCTTCGTGACGGCCGACGACACCTACTGCTATAATGTGATGCCGTTCGGACTGAAGAACGCGGGAGCCACCTATCAACGCTTGATGAACAAAGTGTTCAAGGAGCAGATCGGGCGGAATCTGGAAGTTTATGTGGACGACATTCTTATCAAGTCCGTCCGAGCGGCTGATCTCTTCAAAGACATGGAGGAAACCTTCCGAACGTTACGGAAATATGGAGTCAAGCTAAATCCTCAGAAATGCCTGTTCGGAGCAAAAGGAGGGCGTTTCTTAGGATACATAGTGACCGAGCGGGGTATCGAAGCAAATACCAGCAAGGTGAAAGCTCTACAAGACATGCCGCCTCCACGAAATACGAGGGAAGTGCAGCGTTTGACCGGTCGGATAACTGCTTTGTCCAGATTCATATCCAAAATCGCCGACCGGAGCCTTCCTTTTTTCAAAATCTTGCGCAAGGCCACTAAGTTTCACTGGGACGAAGAATGCGATCGGGCGTTCGAAGATTTGAAGGCATATCTGAACTCTCTCCCGGTATTAGCCAAGCCGGCTGCGGGTGAGCCACTTTGTATCTACTTGTCTTCAACCGAGCAAGCAATCGGCTCGGCACTAGTGAAGGCGAGCGGGGAAGAGCCTGTGTATTTTCTTAGTCATATTTTAAAAGATGCTGAATCTCGCTACACTGGGCTCAAGAAGCTGGCTTTCGCTCTAGTCCTCGCCGCTCGGCGCCTTCGTCCCTACTTCCTGGAGCATACCATCATTGTCAAAACCAATAGCCCGCTCGGGCGAGTATTACTGAATCCAGAAGCGTCCGAGCGACTCATCAAATGGACGACGGAGTTGAGTGAATTTGACATCCAATACCAGCCCCGCTCGACAATCAAAGCGCAGTTCTTGGCAGATTTCGTGACCGAGGTGCAGAATTCAGAGCCCGAAGCTGTGTGGAAATTATTTGTGGACGGGTCATCCACTCGGCTCGGAAGTGGGATTGGAATACTGTTGCTCTCCCCTCAAGAAGAAAAGATGCACTTATCCGTTCGGCTGGATTATAAAGCTACAAACAATGAAGCAGAGTATGAGGCCCTCATAGCCGGCTTGCAGGCAGCGCGGCATGTGGGAACCGGTCGGGTAACGCTTCATTCGGATTCGCAGTTGGCCGCTCAGCAGCTCTCTGACACCTTTGAAATCAACAGCGCTCGGCTCAAACTCTACGCTGAAGCCTTTGAGAAGCTCAAAGCCAATTTTAGAGAAGTCATTGTTCGGAAGATACCCAAAGCGGAAAATCAAGTGACCGATGAGTTAGCCAAACTCGTGAGCTCAATAACGCCGGTCGCCATTTTGCAGCCGATTGAACAAGTATTGTTGGTGTCGCACATCGACCGTATGGAGGGTCTCACGTTTCCAAGCGACTGGAGGACACCCATTATGGAGTTTCTCCGCTCAGGTTCTACGCCGTCCGATCGGGATGAGGCCCAGCTACTAAGGAGGAGAGCCGGTCGGTTCACGCTCATTGGAGATCAGCTATACAAGAAGGCTTTCTCCCGTCCGCTTCTGAAATGCGTGAGTTCAGAAGATGCGGCATACATCCTTCAAGAAGTGCATCAAGGATCATGCGGGGGTCATCCGGGCGGACGATCACTAGCTAAAAAGATACTGCTGGCCGGATACTTCTGGCCAACTTTACAAACAGACGCCGCTCGGACCGTCGCGACGTGCCTTTCTTGTCAAAGGTATCATAATTTCTCTCACCGACCGGCGGAGGAAATGAAGGCCGCTACTGTCTCTTGCCCGTTCGACCAATGGGGAATGGATATTGTGGGTCCGTTTCCTATGGCAACCGGACAACGGAAATTTTTATTGGTGGCGGTTGATTATTTTTCCAAGTGGGTGGAGGCCGAGCCGCTAGCCAAGATCACCGAGCAGATGGTCAAGAAATTTATTTGGCAAAACATCATCTGACGGTTGGCATCCCCCGTCGACTTATCTCCGATAATGGGCGGCAATTCACAGGAAAGTTGCTCGAAGATTGGTGCAAAAGCTATGGCATCGAGCAACACTTCACGTCCATGGCATATCCCCAAAGCAATGGTCAAGCCGAAGTAGCCAATCGGGAAATTCTTCGTATTTTGCGCGCTCGGCTCGATCATATGGGAGGAAGCTGGGTGGATGAGGTGCCAGGCGTCTTATGGGCCATCCGAACGACCCCGAAGGAAGGAACTGGCGTCACGCCCTTCCATTTGGTGTATGGCAGCGAAGCGGTTATTCCTGTCGAAGTTGGAGTTGAGTTCGCTTGAATCCAAAATTATGATGAGGACAACGCCGAGCGGAGGAACATGGAGCTGGATTTGGTCGAGGAAGAAAGAGCCAAGGCATCCGTCCGGCTGATGGCGTATCGTCAAAGAATGAAGCAGAATTACAACCGGCGCGTAATCCCCAGATCATTCCAGGTTGGCGATCTTGTCTGGAAGAAAGTAAAGTCGGTCGGCGACGTCGGCAAGCTAGAAGCTCCTTGGGCAAGCCCCTTCAAAATCATCGAAAAGCTCCGCTCGGGCGCTTACTATTTGGAGGATGAAGATGGGCGGCAACTGGACCGACCTTGGAGAGCGAATCATCTCCAACCTTATAGAGCTGGGTGAAAGGTGCACTGATGTAACTCATTTTCGTGTATATTCTAGTCGCCCATGCCCTTGTAATGCAGGATGCCAAAATAATTGAAGGATGGCAAAAAGCTTCGCCGAACGGCTGTGTCAAGTTAGCCTTAAAGACCGTCGAGCTCCGACGTAAAATATCGAGAGACGAGCCGCCGTCTATAAACCCTCCGAGCGGAAAATCGTCTAGCTCCGACATTAAATATCGAGAGACGAGCCGACCTCTATAAACCCTCCGAGCGGAAGACCGTCGAGCTCCGACGTTAAATATCGAGAGACGAACCGGCGTCTATAAACCCTCCGAGCGGAAGACCGTCGAGCTCCGACGTTAAATATCGAGAGACGAGCCGACGTCTATAAACCCTCCGAGCGGAAGACCGTTGAGCTCCGACGTTAAACATCGAGAGACGAGCCGGCGTCTATAAACCCTCCGAGCGGAAGACCGTCGAGCTCCGACGTTAAATATTGAGAGACGAGCCGGCGTCTATAAACCCTCCGAGCGGAAGACCGTCGAGCTCCGGCGTTAAACATCGAGACGAGCAGGCGTCTATAAACCCTCCGAGTGGAAGACCGCCGAGCTCCGGCGTTAAATATCGAGACGAGCGGCGTCTATAAACCCTTGAGCGGAAGACCGTCGAGCTCCGACGTTAAACATCGAGAGACGAGTCGGCGTCTATAAACCCTCCGAGCGGAAGACCGTCGAGCTCCGGCGTTAAATATCGAGAGACGAGCCGGCGTCTATAAACCCTCCGAGCGGAAGACCGTCGAGCTCCGGCGTTAAACATCGAGAGACGAGCCGGCGTCTATAAATCCTCCGAGCGGAAGACCGTCGAGCTCCGACGTTAAATATCGAAAGACGAGCCGGCGTCTATAAAACCTCCGAGCGGAAGACCGTCGAGCTCCAACGTTAAATATCGAGAGACGAGCCGGCGTCTATAAACCCTCCGAGCGGAAGACCGTCGAGCTCCGACGTTAAACATCGAGAGACGAGCCGGCGTTTATAAACCCTCCGAGCGGAAGACCGTCGAGCTCCGACATTAAACATCGAGAGACGAGCCAGCATAAACCCTTCGAGCGAAAAACCGTCGAGCTCCGACGTTAAATATTGAGAGACGAGCCGGCGTCTATAAACCCTCCGAGCGGAAGACCGTCAAGCTCCGACGTTAAATATCGAGAGACGAGCCGGCGTCTATAAACCCTCCGAGCGGAAGATCGTCGAGCTCCGGCGTTAAATATCGAGAGACGAGCCGTCTATAAACCCTCCGGCGGAAGATCGCCGAGCTCCGGCGTTAAATATCGAGGACGAGCCGACGTCTATAAACCCTCCGAGCGGAAGACCGCCGAGCTCCGGCGTTAAACATCGAGAGCGAGCGGCGTCTATAAACCCTCCGGCGGAAGACCGCCGAGCTCCGGCGTTAAATATCGAGAGCGAGTGGCGTCTATAAACCCTCCGGCGGAAGACCGTCGAGCTCCGACGTTAAATATCAAGAGACGAGCGGCGTCTATAAACCCTCCGAGTGGAAGACCGCCGAGCTCCGATGTTAAATATCGAGACGCCGGCGTCTATAAACCCTCGAGCGGAAGACCGTCGAGCTCCGGCGTTAAACATTGAGAGACGAGCGGCGTCTATAAACCCTCCGGCGGAAGACCGCCGAGCTCCAACGTTAAACATCGAGAGACAGGCGTATAAATCCTCCGAGCGAAGACCGTCCGAGCTCAGGCATTAAATATCGAGGACGAGGGCGTCTATAAACCCTCCGGCGGAAGACCGCCGAGCTCCGGCGTTAAATATCGAGAGCGAGCCGGCGTCTATAAACCCTCCGAGCGGAAGACCGTCGAGCTCCGGCGTTAAACATCGAGAGACGAGCCGGCGTCTATAAACCCTCGAGCGGAAGACCGTCGAGCTCCGGCGTTAAACATCGAGAGACGGACCGGCATCTATAAACCCTCCGGCGGAAGACCGCCGAGCTCCGGCGTTAAACATCGAGAGCGAGCCGCGTCTATAAACCCTCCGAGCGGAAGACCGTCGAGCTCCGACGTTAAATATCGAGAGACGAGCCGGCGTCTATAAACCCTCCGAGCGAAAGACCGTCGAGCTCCGACGTTAAATATCGAGAGACGAGCTGGCGTCTATAAACCCTCCGAGCGGAAGACCGTCGAGCTCCGACGTTAAATATCGAGAGACGAGCCGGCGTCTATAAACCCTCCGAGCGGAAGACCGTCGAGCTCTGACGTTAAATATCTAGAGACGAGCCGGCGTCTATAAACCCTCCGAGCGGATAGCCATCCACGTGATACATTCCGGCGGTAAGAGCCGATCGACGACAGAGCCTATTCTTTAAGGCCAACATACGGCCGAGCGGCTCGCTTAGCAAAAATAGATGAAAAACCCCTTTGAGGTAAGGTGCAAAGCAAAAGATGGTTAATAAGAATTAAAGGTGGGAGCACGTGAACGAATGACGTTCGCGCGCCGAGCGGCTATGTAGTCGCATGGCGAAAGGCGTTTTTTGAAAACAATCAGCTTGAGCTCATGTTAGAGTATGAAGCCGAGCGGAGGAGTTTTAAAGAACACTTTAAACATGACGAAAGAAAATTTTCTTGCCAAAACAAAAGTTGCAAGAACAGAAAGATGATCTATTTACGCCAAACGCTGGGCAAACAAAAGAAGTTACAGCAAAAATAAGTTGTGCCGAACAACAAAAGTACAAAAACATGATCACTCCTCACGCGTCAAAATCAAAAAGAGCATCAGGAATGGCGCCCATCACGGTAGCCAGATCCTCTGGGGGGATGGTCAGCTCGGCGGGAAGGTGGCCTTTAGTCTTCAAGTAATCTACCGCCGCCTTGATCGCCTCTTCGAAAGTGAGGGAAATCTTGTCGGTGAATTTCTCTCCGAAGTCGTCCGAGCGGACAAATGCCTTCCTCACTTCGTCAGAGCGAGCCGACTCCCCATCCTGATACCCTTTGAGCGCGGCTCGGGAAGCATCGTTGGCGGCATGGAGATCCTTCAAGTCTCCTTCAAATTTGAGCAGATCGGCCGAGCGGCTCTCCTTCTCGGTGGCCAGAAGGGCATCCAGATCCTTGATGCGTTGCTCTAGCCCTCTGATCTCCACCTTCATTAGGTCCATGTCATCGATGGCCTTGCGCTTCCGAGAGGTCGCCGTCTTGATCTCTTTATCCCGTTGTTTGACCAGAGCTTCAAGCCGAGCGACCTCGCTCGCCAGATCGGAAGCTCGTTTCCGTTCGACTTCCAAAAGCTTTTTTGCTTTTCTCTAGAGCTGCCGTGGATTGCCCTTGGTTCGCCTCCGAAAGTTTGAGTTTTTTCATTTCGTCCTCCAGCTCAGCCAGTCGATTGTTGACTGCAATCTGCTCTACCCAACTCTGCGAACAAAGGCAGTTAAGTTAAAAGCTAAAATAAAAAGTATCAGTAAAGCAGAAAGGCATACCCCGGTCGCCTGCTGCAGGTTACTGTCCCCTAGCTGACTGGGGGACATGAGCGCGACGCGTACGCGCGCGTCCTCCCAAACTTTGGCGAGCGGACCGGTGAGGGTGATCTGCTGTTCGGGAACCGATGGCCGATCGGCAGCCAGTAGGTATTCCTCCGAGGAAAATCTTAGGACAGTTTTAATCACCCTCGGGCCGCTCGAGTCATCTTGAGATGCAGCAGCATGGCCAGAGGACTCGCCGAGCGGGACCGGATGGTCGCCCAGTCGCCTAAGACGACGTAGAGTCCGAGAGGTGGAAGGTTGCGCCTCAGGGATGGTCAGCGGCAAGTCAAGCTGAGTCGGAGTGCGCTCCGAGGAGACCGCCTCAAAAACCACATGAGCATCATCGCTCCGCTCGGAAAGATGCTCTCCTGGTGGAGGCTGTTGAGCGGCTTGCTCTAGCCGACGGCGCTTTCGAGTCACCAAAGGTGCCTCGTCAGCCGATCGGCCTTCCTCCTTGGCCTAGGCAGATGTTGTGATATTGGCCGCAGCCTCGTCAGTGAAGACGCGGGCGGCCGATGCCTCGGGAGCAACTTGAGTTCCCTCGCTCCCTTCAGTTGCAGGGCCGGTCAGGACCAGCCCCCGTTCGGCCGCTTCCTTGTCCTTCACCGCCTCAATATTGACGGCTTTCAGCTTGAGCTTTTCGGTTGCCTTAGCACGCCACATAACTTCAGCTACAGAAACAAAGAATAAATCAGTTAGCACAAAAGAAAAAGAGGGATAAGAATCGCTTACTCATGCTACAAGGCAGATCGGCTTGGATGGGAGACAAGCCAAATATATACATTACTCCAGGAAGGAGCAACTTGTCGATATCGTAACGTTGGCCGACCAGCTGGTTGGCCGCATGAAGATACGCCGGATGACTCTTGAATTTGCCAAGACCCGGTTGATTCGGCACCGCCGTCTGCCACTTCGTTCGGAAGGCCGGCCGCTCGGGGAGACGCATAAAAAAGAAATGCTCCTTCCAATGCTTATTGGAGCTCGGCATGTTGGTAAATAGAACGAAACCCGACCTAGATTGAAATATGAAGGTCCCCCACTCGGATTGTTTTGGGTAGAAGAAATAGTGGAAGATTTTGGGGTCCAAGGGGATATCGTTCAATTTGAAAAGGACTATCACCCCGCTCAGCAATCTAATTGAGTTCGGGACTAATTGGCCGAGCGGGAGGCGAAAGTGGTTGCATATTTTGAGGATGAACGGATGTGGAGGAAAGCGCAGCCCGACCAAAAATTGATCACGGAAAAAGCAAATGGTGCCGGGCGGCGGATCATTAGGCCGATCGGAAGGAGTGGCTACAACTATCTCATGGTCGGCCGGAATTTCATACGCCCGAATGAGACGCAGTGCATCTTCTTCATCGAATCGGCTCTCCATAGTCGTATACCAGAGACTAGGAGCGCCGACTGTAGGCGTAGAAGTACTCGCCATGGTCGAAACAGAAGATATATTGACAGAAAAACTAAAAGAAAATGCCGACAGAAGGAAAAAGAAAGCAATACAGGAGGTGGGGAGCTGAAAAGGAAGGCTTATGGGTGCTAGAAAGATCGAGGAAAGGAAGAAGATGGCGAGCGCACCAAACAAGCGGGGAATAAGGATCACTGGAGCAGAAACAACAGCGGGAGGTCGAAGGTCGATGAAGAAGAAGGCGGCGGAGAGAGGGGGCCGCGAGATTTATAACGTTTGCCCCATACGGCCTTAGCCGTCCAATTCAGGTCGTGAAGAACGAGGTCATCATCCAGCCGTTCATTTCAAACGGCGGCTGTTCCATCGGAGGTGACACCATCACCATACCCTGACAAAAGTAAGATTGCCACGTGTCAGCAAGATACGGGTTACATTTAATGAGCGCCCCGTACCGCACGCAACGCACGTGATGGGCAGTAGAGAAGAGGATTCGGCATGGATTCCAAGGCAATACAAGGCACGGTCAAGATACCGCCGAATGGATGAGCATCCCTGAGCCTGGCCGAGCGGACTAGTGTATCGGTCGTTACTCAGTCAGATCGGCAATCCAGTCAGTCTGACTTCGCCTCCTTCGACTAGACTTGAGGGGGAGGCAAGTGATCCGGTGGTTAGAACAGGGGACCCCCATTCTGAGGGGTCAATGCCACGTGGGAGTCAAAAGGCCAGGTGGCCGACCGGAGAAGGATGGGCCGACCTCCCGGCCGGCCAACCGGTGAATAACCGATGGCAAAAGGCGCCCCGACAAAAGTCGGGGTTCCGGCGCTCAATTGAACAGTAGCAAAGAGCCGAGCGGAAGGCCAAAGACAAGGTGACATACTGCTAGCAGTCCCCACAGCACCTTACCAAGGATCTACCCAGCATACCGAGGCATACGAAGAGCCGAACGGGGTATGATTGGTTTTGGGTGTGGAGTAAGATGAGTGCCGGCTGGACGCCCTGTCCAGCCGGCCGGACGGGCACCTCGTCATGGGGTAAGGAGAGGACAATTTATATCTTATGACAGCGGTCAAGTCCTATGACTAGGCCATACTCCTAATCTGGCGACGAGGTGTCCTGCTGTCCCATCGAGAGCGTGCTTGGACTGTAGCAGTATGGTATCAGGTAAGCTCTCTGACAAACACATACCGAGGTATGGGCTAAGAACACGTGTTTACCTCGATTGGTGTGCATGAGTTTCTTCCAGCCCTATATAAGAAGCCTTATACTTCGCCGGAGGGACGAGTTCGACACCTTTGGAGCCACTTTTTTTACTACTTGCTTGCCTGACTTGAGCGTCGGAGGGTCGCAACCGGGAATCCCTTCCCGACCCGACTTTTGTGCAGGTTCGCCGGAGGTTCGTGCAACCAGTCGAAGATCCACGTCAGCAGCCGGGGAGCGCCACGTGCCCAGCGTCCGTTGATTCAACATTCGGACAGGATCATGTATAAATATTTATTTTGAAATGAGAATCACATTGGAATGAGGCAAACCATTGGAATGGTTGTAGTGTAATTTGGTATTAGTTTATCTTGACTATAAAGTTACACTAGTACACTATGTGTGTATTGTGCAGGACCATTTGAGGTTGTTCCTTTTATACTGACTGCATAAAAGAACAGAACCTCTATTATTATGGATGTGTGTACTCTTAATCCGATATAATAACAAATACATGTACTTAGTATTTATTTCTTTAATTTATCAAAGGGTGAGATTTATTCGTTAAATCAATAGGCCCGATAAGTTGAGAAATAATATTATTTATATGGTGTGTTGTTGATTATAAAAGGAAACTGTATCCTATTTATTAGGATGATGATGTCCCCTTAAGGAGCTCATAAGGATTATCATGTAAACCCTGCAGGTGGACTTAGTTTCGACATGACAATGAAGTTGAGTGGTACTACTCTTGGAGCTAGATGTTAATTAAGTGAGTTGTCAGTAACTCATTTAATTAATGGGCATTCGATATCTTAAACACAGGGAGATTAACACACTCATGATAAGAAGGAACCCATAATGTAATATGGGATTGGTACGATAGTCAATAATAACTCTTTAGTAGTATGAGCTATTATTGATGAACTTGAGTTGGGTGTTCGGGTTGAACACAGGAAGGTCAAGCTCATCAGGAGGCCAAAGTCAATTCCTCCTCTAGGTCCCTGTTGTAGCCTCTATATATAAAGTCTCATATACAACCAAGTCCACTTCTTACCCCAAGTAATGGGCCGACCACATCCTTGCTTGGTGCCCAAGCAAGGGGTCGACCACAAGGGAATTAAAAGGGAGTTTTAATTTTTTTAAAAAATCTTTCCTTTTATAGTCATCCTCCAATGGATTTAAAAGAGAGATTTTAATTTTTATAGTCATTCTAAAAGGGATTTAAAAGAGAGATTTTAATTTTAAAATCTTTCCTTTTATAGCCATCT
Organism: Zingiber officinale; assembly: GCF_018446385.1. Classification (NCBI taxonomy): domain Eukaryota; kingdom Viridiplantae; phylum Streptophyta; class Magnoliopsida; order Zingiberales; family Zingiberaceae; genus Zingiber; species Zingiber officinale. The sequence continues at coordinate 50,988,203 of NC_056004.1, forward strand.
TCCAAGGGATTTAAAAGGGAGATTTTAATTTTTAAAACTTTTCTTTTATAGCCATCCACAAAGGGATTTATACGAGAGATTTTAATTTTAAAATATTTCCTTTTATAGTCATCCTCCAAGGGATTTAAAAGAGAGATTTTAATTTTTAAAACTTTCCTTTTATAGCTATCCACAAAGGGATTTAAAAGAGATATTTTAATTTTAAAATATTTCCTTTTTTGTAGTCATCCATAATGGTTTAAAAGAGAGATTTTAATTTAAATTTTTTCCTTAATTGTTGCCCAAATAAGGGTCGGCCACACATAATAGGAAGGTTTTAATTTTAAATCTTTCCTTTTTTGCATTCACCAAGGATTATAAAAGAGAAGTAGATGGTGCCTTATGGTAGAACATAACCTAAGTCTCTTCTTTTAATCCTTGTTGTGGCCGACCCTCTTCCCTTTCAATTCTCCCCTTGTTTCCTTTACCAAGGGTCGGTGGCATCAAGAGGCTCTATCTTCTTGTGGCTGGTTACTTGGAGGAGGAGAAGAAGAGAAGGAGGCTCCCTATTCTAGCATCCCTTGGTGGCCGAAAGTCTTGGAGGCAAAGAAATAGTTTGGGTGGTGTTGTCTTAGTAGATCGTCGCCCACACAACGTCTAAGAGGAGGAGAGGAATACAACAGAAGATCAAGAGGTCTTTAAGATATAAAGAAAGGTATAACTAGTTAATTATTTCCGCTCTGTACTAGTTTAGTTTTCCTTTATATGGATCCTGAAATATCAACACAAGAGGCTAGCGATTCTGTGCTTCGATTGAGGTCTCTGTAGTTAAACCTAGGGTTTACTGTAAGGAGTTTAAATATTCAATTTCTTTGAAAGGCTTTGTCTAGAAAGTGGTGGATGATCTCATACCCAAGAAGGCCGAGTGCCTCGCCAACGACCTGGAAGTCAATCCTTGAAATAGATATTTAATCAACTTCTGTAATATGGTTTAACTTCTGACGAACACATGGGTTGAACTTGGATTAATAATGTTAAGTTTCCTTTGCAATCCAAGTTAACTTTTGAAAAACACATGGGTTGTTAGGAAAAGTTCTGTGCTTGTACAAATTTTTGTATAGGGGAAACAGAACGGAATTCCGACAGCACCCAACATGCGGAATCTGGATCTTGAAGTAGGAGTTGTCGAAGGCTTCGATCTAAGTAAACTGCTTGTTTCTTTCACGTGTCTTTTTAATTTCGATTTCATATGTACTTTCCACTGCGCATACTTGTGGTTTGAAAACCGACAAAATGAGTTTTTGAAATTCATATGATTCACCTCCTCTCACGTATGATCGATCCAACAGGATCTACTACCTATTTTAAGGAACTCAGAAAAGCCTTCCTACACCACTTTGCCAACAGTAGGAGGTATCAAAAGACCAACCTAAGTCAGTTCATACTCAACCTATTTTAAATAATACATTGTGTCTCCAAACTTCAAGACATTTAGATCATACACCCCGTACCTTTAATTCGCCAATCGACTATCGGTCGCTAGCTTTGCACTTAGACGCTCCAAATTGCCGATTGGCAAAAAGCTTCTTGTCAACTCTGATAAGTTGAAAATCAAAACGGCAGCTCCAATTGGTAGTTCAGCCGCTCAACAGCTCATCCGTCTCGTTTAACAGTTTGAGATCAACCGCTCAAGTCATATCGATAACTCCTTTACAAACTGACAGTAAATCCGACTCAACAAAATGGCAGTTCTCAGGAACACAAATACTGATCAGCCAATCTCTAGCTATTTCAAACAAGATATACCAGTAACTCGGCATCCCACGGGACCAATTCCGAATTCAAAAATAGCAATAGTCAAGCTTGACTAAATCCAGGTGATACTTCCGAGCAGCCAAATTTCAGTCAAAGGAACAGTTGGTTGAAAGCCGATCGGACAAATTCATTCAAATTTCAATTAAATTCTAAGTGGACATTGCAATCAAAAAACTTTATCGACCGTTCAATTCTAAGGGCAAATTCCAAGTCCATTCAATTGGCAAAATTCCATGCGGAGTCTCCCAATTGGCCCAAGCCAAGTAAATTCCATTAAGGCATTCTCTCTCCAAGAAGTGGCCTATTTCAAGCAAATGAAACACTTTACAGACTAACAATCGGCAAATTCAAAAAATGACAAATACCGATTAAATTTCCAGTCAGTTGTAGTCGGGCGCGATTCAATCTGGGTGGATTTTGGTCCAGTGGCGAATTCATATCTCTTTCGATTAAATTTATAAGAGAGATTTATGATATAACGAATATTAAAAGTTACCATGGGTGCAAAGGAGGTCAAAATAATATGTTGAGTTGATTCAAAGTCAAGAGAGATCAATGATCATCTCTTTCAAACTGAGCCAACCAGCAACATTCTAGGGCTGACCCGCCAGGGCCGACCTGTCAAAGCCGACCGATAGCACGCCAAAGCTGACTAGCAACATTCTAGAGCCGACCGATAACATTTTAAGGTTGAACGATAGCATTTCTGGGCCAACCCGCCAAGGCTGACCCACCATTCTTCCAAGACCTATTCTCTAAGAAGATCGACCACTCTTCCAAGGATGATCTGCCGAGACAACAGGCCACCCAACCACTCTTCCAAGATCGATCTGCCAAGTCAAATCTTCCGATGTCCGAGAAGTGAGAGCGATACAACACTTTGAGGTCGTTCGGACCTCTTTTGACGAACCCCTCAAGTGGGTATTTTGATATTGCACTTAATAACCGTCTAAGACCCACGATACAAAAGACCATTATTAGCTCACTCGGGAAACATGCCAAGTGGTTGAGCTAGGCCTGCCATTGTTCCAGACTCCTGCCTCAGTTATGAATTATAAGCGTGCATGACTCACACGCCCAACGATCATCTGGTTCACTGTCCTAGACAATCACCTGAGCTACGAGTTATAAGCATGCATGACTCACACACCTAACAACCATCCAGTCAGCTGTCCTAAACTATCGTCTCAACTGCGAGTTATAAGCGTGCATGACTCATAGCCCAACGACCATCCGGTCAGTTGTCCCAGACTCTCACCTCAGCTATGAGTTATAAGAATGCATGGCTCATGCGGCCAACGACCATCTGGTCAGTGTCCCAAATTCTCACCTGAGCTGCGAGTTATAAATGTGCATGGCTCACACACCCAATGATCATCTGGTCAGCTTTCCTAGACTCTCGCATTAGCTGTGTCTTATAAGCGGGCATGGCTCATTGCCCAATGACCATCCGGTTGGTCATCCCAGACTTTCGCCTCAGCTGTGAATTATAAGCGTGCATGGATCAAGCGCCCAATGACCAACCGATCGACTGTCCATGACTCTTGCCTTAGTTGCGAGTTATAAGCGTGCATAACTCACCTGCCCAACGATCATTCGGTCGACTATCCCAGACTCTCACCTTAGCCGCGGGTTATAAACATGAATGACTCACGTGCCCAACAATCATTCGATCGACTGTCCTAAACTCTCACCTCAGTTGCGAGTTATACGCGTGCATGACTTACGGACCCAACCATCATCCAATTGACTATCCTAGACTATCGTCTCAGCTGCGGGTTATAAGCATGCATGGGTCATGCACCCAATGACCATCCGGTCAGCTGCCCCAGCTCTTTCACTTAGGCACGACTCCTAGCACCTCACTTGGGCATGACTCCAAGTAGTAATTCACGTGGGCATGACTCCCAGCCAATCAACACTCATCATCAATTGCCACCCGATCATCACTCATCATCAATCACTGCCAGTTCGACACTCGAATATCTCCAGCCGATCAATACTCATCATTAAATATTGCTCGCTCGACACATGCGTATCCCCAGCCGATTGACACTTATCATCAATTGCCACATGATCGACACTCATCATCAATTGCCACATGATTGACACTCATCATCAATTGCCACTCGTTCAACACTTATCATCAATCGTCGCTCGCTTGGCACTCACATATCTCCAGCCGATCGACACTCATCATCAAATGCCGCCTGCTCGGCATGCACATATTGTTGGATCGTAAAGTCGCTAGAGGGGGGATGAATAATGATCATCACTTTTTTGGAAATCGAGAATACACAGCGGAAAGGAAATATGAAAATTCAAATGCTAACATAAGTAATTTTCTACTTGGTTTGGAGCCTTCGACGACTCCTACTCCAAGGCTCGTAATTGTCAAATGCTTTCATTGGGCAATCACTATTAGTTCAAAATTGGGTTACGAAAGATTTAGTAACATGGGTTCAGCCAGTCATCTTGCTCCAACTCAGCTTCTGGATATTTTTTCTGGTTTGGGTGCCTTGACCAGCTCCGGGCACTCGGATCCCTTTCGGGCGCTTGGACACCCTTTTTCAACATTTTCCTCTCCACAAAAAAGGGTTAGTCCAGACAATAAAAAATAAATTTATCCTATTAAACAAAGTTAGCACGATATAACAGGATAGTAGTAGTAATTAGATCATGTCTTCTCGAGACCAGGATCTAGTCAATGTCTCAACTTAGGTTTCCCAGATAGACCTAAGTTGGACTGACACCTACAGTTCCCTCAATCGGAAATACGTTCTCACTGAATCTCTCCTCCAGTTGCTTACCTCTTACTTACCAACTATAGTCATTTGACTTGCCTTTGACCCACCAGGTCTTCCCACCAGTTGTCAAGTCCTATGGACCCAACTGGACTTCAGCTAGTTGTTAGATCCTGCAAACCCAACTGAACTTTTTGCCAAATATCGGGTCCCTCGAACCTATCTGGACTTCACACCAATTATCGGGTCTCGTGGACCTAGCTAGATTTCAGCCTGGTGTCAGGTCCTTCAGACCTATCAACTCCTACACACTTGGTAAAATAATTAAATCACGTAACACATCTAACTTCAACCTATTTGTCATACATCAAAACCTGATTATCAGTGCAACTTGCACCAACACATATCTCCATCCTATTGGCACTTATCATCAATCGTCACATACTTGACACTCACATATCTCCTCTCGATCAACACTCATCCTAAATCCCATATTGCTCGAACTCGTCGCTCGTTGCTCGACACTTAGCACAAAGCCAATCGTACAACATCCGAAACCTTGCCATCTATGGCACATCACACTCGAGGTATAAGATGATCAGACGGTAGAAGGACTTGGGTCTATTCAGTCGGTCATGAACTTCCTTTGACTAGACTTGAAGGAGAGACTTGTGATATGACGTGTTGCGAGTGATCCTAAAGGTAAGGTGGGGTCGATAGTCAAGATGATGCGACAGTCAAAGTCAAGGTGTATGTATCTAAATGGATCACTTTCAACGGGTTTAGATCCCTACTTCTCATGAGTATGGCTCCCATCATACATCTGGTCAGCCTCTAGTTGGTCAGAACTCCGCGATTCAGCTCTCCACTTCTCATGGGCTTGACTTCAAACATACATCCGGTCATCTCTATAGCCCGTCGGACTTGCAGGGCTCAACTCTCCACTTCTCATGGCATGACTCCCAATATATATCTGATCGGCTCTATAGCCGTTTAGAGCTCTGGGGCTCAACTCCCCACTTCTAATGAGCATGGCTCCCAACATATATCCGATCAGCTCCATAGTTGGTTGGACCTCCAGGGTTCAGCTTCCCATTTCTCATGGGCATGACTCCCAACATACATCCAATCGCCTCCATAGCCAATCGGAACTCTGGAGCTCAGCTCCCCACTTCTCATGAGCATGATTTTCAACATACATCTAGTTGGCTCCATAGCCGGTCAGACCTCTAGAGCCTAGCTCTCCACTTCTCATGGGTAGGGATCCTAGCATATATTCGGTCGGCTCCATAGTCGGTCGAACCTTTGAGGCTCAATTTTTCACTTCTCATGGGCTCTGTGCCTTTCAATCTCACTGGTTCCTTGCCCACTCGACTCATGGGCTCTATTCCCGTTCGCGTTCGGCTTACAGGCTCCATGCCCACTTCTCACGGGCTATGTACCCTTTGATCTCACGGGTTCCATGCTCACTCAATCCACGAGCTTTATTCCCAACGATCTCATGAGCTTCATGCCCACTTGGCTCATGGGTACCATGCCCTTTGGTCTCACAAGCTCCGTTCCCATTCAATCCATGGGCTCTGCTCCCTTCGATCTCACTGGCTCTGTGCCCACTCGGCTCACGAACTTCGTGCCCTTCGATCTTAGGGGCTCTGCACCCACTTAGCTCACAAACTCCATGCCCTTCGATCTCATGGGCTCCATGTGCCTTTGATCCCATGGGCTCTGCACCCACTCAGCTCAAGAGCTCTGCTCCCGTTCACTTTTGATCTCTCAGGCTTTGTGTCTGCTCAGGTTACGAGCTTCGCTCCCTTTCACGTTCGACTTAGGCTCCACTCCCATTTGCTTTCGATCTCTTAGGCTCTACTCCCATTTGGCTCATGGGCTCCATGCCCTTCGATATCATGGACTTTGCGCCCACTTGATCCATGGGCTCTCCTCTCTTTGATCCATGGGCTCCTCTCCCGCTCCGCTCAGCCCACGGGCTCCGTTCTCTTTTGATCTCTCTGGTTCCACACCCGCTTAGCTCACGGGCTCCTCTCCCATTCCCATTTGGCTCACAGGCTCCGCTCCCATTGGACTCACGAGCTTTGCTCCCATTTGCTTTCGATCACTCAAGCTCTATGCCTGCTCAACTCATGGGTTCCGCTCCCATTCGTGTTTGACTCACGGGTTTTGCTCCCATTCACATTTAACTCATGGGCTCTATGTCCACTCGGCTCATGGACTTCATGCCCTTTGATCTCATGGGATCTACACCCACTCGATCCATGAGCTCTCCTCCCTTCGATCCCATGAGCTCTACGCCCGCTCGACTCACAGGCTCTAATCCCGTTCTCTTTTTATCTCTCAGGCTCCACTCGTTCTTGCTCATAGGCTTCATCCCGTTCGACTCATAGGCTCTGCACTTGTTTGCTTTCGATCTCTCGGTCTCCATGCCCATTGAGCTCATAGGCTCCGCTCCCATTCCCATTCGTCTCACAGGCTCCGCTCCTGTTCTACTCACGAGCTCCATTCCCACCCATCTCATGGGTTTTGCACTCGCTCAGCTCATGTGCTCTGCACCCCACTTTTTCTAGGTAGGATATCGCCGATTGGACGAGCCCCCTACGGGCCCACTTCTCGGCTCCACTCGACCTCCACGGCACTCATCTACCTCATTGCTCTACCAGCATGCACCTCGCTTGACACTCAACTGGCACACACCTAGCTCGACACTCGATCGGCACTAGCTTTGCTCACTGCTCAGTTGGCACTCACCTTGTTCGCCGCTCGATTGACACGTGCCTCGCTCATTGCTTTGTCGGCACTCACCTCACTCACCACTCGCTAGGCACCATTTTTGTTGCTTGCTCCACATTGCCACAGCTACTCGCTTGACATTATACAACGAGCCCAGCGATTTAACTCTGTACTTCGGAGCGATTTAGCTTTTACGATAGGTGGTTTAGTTACTCGGACTTTTGCCTCTTTCAACTATACTTGAAAGGGAGACTTATGATACAGTAAATGAAGAGGTGAGAACACGTAGATGGGGAGGTTATTTTTGGAAATTTACTATGCTCCTCTTTTGGGGTCTTTCTTCTATGTAGAGCAGGAAAAAAGGAAGGGGGGGGGGGACTTCTTTGTTTTTTCTACCGCCACCTCTCACGTGCCCGCCTCCTCCACACACACCAGAAGCCTCATCACCTCTGGCCACAACCGCCTCGTAACCCTCACAGTAGGCCATTACCGCCGCAGGGCACGCGACCTTCACCTTCCGGCAAACCTCTGATGCCTCACTCCTCATGTCTCCACTGCAACGAATGCTGCTGCGACGGACACCACATGCCATGACATCATCTCCTTCTCCCTCTTATCGGATGCACACCAGCAGCCTTATTGTCTCTGCCCCTCCTCTTCTCCCTATCTCAAGTCTTCACCATCGACCTCCACACTACTGCCTCTATCACCAGCCCTCGTGGTTTCTAGTTGGTGTATGTTGCACTGTTGCCTCAGTCGGACGTCGATAGGCACTGTGGCTGCCATCGCCTTTGGCATAGTTTCCACCACTAAAGAAGCCCCTTTTTCCTCACAGTCGTTTTTGACAGAGATTCGACAGCCACCGCTGGCCCCGATAAAGATCCAGCCACTTCCATTACCTCTGGTGCAAATTCGGTCGTCCCCAACATAGATTTGGCCACTATTGCCGCAGACCCCACTGTTGCCGATCTACTGTGTTCTGGCATTCGAGTTGTCCGACTTGTTTGTCGCTGTAGTGTTCCGGCCTGTGTGCCACTGCTATGTTTTGACCTCTGAGCCGCTGCTGTATTCCTGCCTACGAACCCGTTATATTTTGGTTCTCTGGCTTTGCACTGCCTTTTCCAGCTTTATGCTATCCTCTAGATCTGTGCCTCCTCAGGCTCCATGCCTTCTTTGGTTCCGTGCCTTCTTCATCTCTGTGCCGCCTCCAGCTCCATGATGCCTCTGGCTCCGTGCCGCCTCTGACTCCATGTCGTCTCTAGCTCTGTGCCAGCGCCTCCGGCCTGCTCTTGCAGGCTAAGTATATTTTTACATTCAATCTTTATGTACTTCATTATAGTACTATTTATCTATTTCATATACTTTGTCAGATACTGACTTGAGCATTAGAGTGGAAGGCTGGGACAACCCAGACTTCCCCTAATGCCCTATCTACATTTTCCTATCTTCTAGCAGCTTTCTAGATACCATTGACTGGAGACTTTCTAACACATTTGGTCTCTTGTTCTTGGCTCTTTTTTGGAGGTCCAGCGACTTAGTCAACCAAGAAGATAGCTCATCATCTTTTTCTCCCTCCGGATCATGGTGACTCAGTCCGCATTCCAGCCATATCATCAGTGGTCCACTCTCTGCAGCTTCTAGATGGGATCACTGATGATATTTGGTTGGATTAGCTTAGCAATAGTTCAACATGTTGAAACCCAACATCATTTAGTCTTTTGACGAGATCAACTTGTCATTTCTACATTATTTGCTAGCAACAATATCAATCTAAAGCAATAGGGACTTGATTTGCTTTAGTAATACATCCAACGCTTCATCCAGACAACCCTATAGTACCTTCTACCACTCTTGAGATATTGCCTTCTTTCAAGGTATCTAGAAGAGAGAGTTATTTTGAAGTTGGACCCAACCAATAAGGGAGAAAGAAGGGTATAGTACAGGCCCCGGGGAAGGTCGAGCACCTGGAGACTTAATTTTCCCTTGTGCACTCTTGAAAGTATTCAAAGAGAGAGCTTTGTAGATTTGTGAAAAGAATAAAATGTTGCAACCACTCCTGCATTTTGAGAAAGGGCTTAAGTGATGCCAATCTGACTATATTTATACCACCCAGGATTGTCAGAAGTAAGGTTAGAAAATTAAGCACATTATCAATACCAATTCACAGATGAGGTCACTCTTAGTCTCGAAAAAGCATTGCTTCAAGAGAGGTAGAGTAACATGACTCCCAAAGTCTTAGAGGATGGACATACAAGTGAGAAAAATCTACATCCAAGACCAATGTGATTTTCTTTCTCAAGAAGAAAGTGGAACATCTAGTAAGATGTCAGATACTGACAATCATCCCAAATTTCAAGTCTCCCCCAAGCCTAGTGGCTTAGGCATCAACTTCTATCATATTTTCTTCCTAACCTCAAAGGCTTAACACAGAGCAAAATAATTAGGATGAATAACGAGAAAAGAAAATTCACCCATAAGATATACTTGCTTGTAACCCGACCCACGACTTAGGGGCTTAGGATAAACCTGATCACTTGGGAACTAAAAAATTATAGGCGTGAGGGTATGCTTACAAATAACCCAGCCTGACACCTTAAGAATCTAGGATTTATCTGAGTTGCGAGGGTATGCTCGCTTATAACCTGACCAAATGGTTCAGGAATTTATAAGATTTCAATCTTTAAGCCACTTTGGATTTCTCTGAGTCACAAGAAGATGCTCACTTATAACCTGACCGAACGGCTTGGGAGTCTAGAATTCATTTAATCTTTAAGCCGCTCTAGATTTATTTGATTCATGAGAGTATGATCGCTTATAATCCAACCAAACGGTTCAAGAATTTATAAGATTTTAGTCTTTAAGCAATCTGGATTTCTCGGAGTCGCGAGAGCATACTTACTTATAACCCGACTGAACGGCTTGGGAGTATGGAATTCATTTAGTTTTTAAGCCGCTCTGGATTTATCTGAATCGTGAGAGCATACTTGCTTATAACCCGATCGAATGGTTCAGGAATTTATAATATTTCGATCTTTAAGCACCTCTAGATTTCTCTGAGTTACGAGAATATGCTCGCTTATAACCCGACCGAATGGCTTGAGAGTCTGAAATTCATTCAATCTTTAAACCGCTCTAGATTTATTTGAGTCGCGAGAGCATGCTCGCTTATAACTTGACCGAATGGTTCGGGAGTCTGGAATTCATTCGATCTTTAAGCTACTTTGGATTTATCTGAGTCATGAGAGCATGCTCACTTATAACCCGATTGAATGGTTCTGGAGTCTGGAATTCATTTGGTCTTTAAGCCACTCTGGATTTATCTGAGTCGCGAGAGTTTGCTCGCTTATAACCTGACCAAACGGTTCAGGAATTTTATATTCATCCAGTTTTTAAGCTGGGAGCTATAATTTATAACTTATAAGAATCTTCAAATAAGTTCGCATGCATTCTCATTAATTGTAAGAAATTTTACATATTGCATGAGTAAATTACAGGAGTACTTGTCAGATCCGATAAGGCTGTAAATAATTTGCACTCTAAGGTCGGTCTAATCTTTTGCCTTCTACATCTTTGAAATAATAGGAGGCAGAGGTGAGCTTTTGTACCACCTTGAATGGTCCTCCCCATTGTGGCTCTATCATTATTTACATCCCTGATCGGCTTGACCCACTTACAGACTAGATCGTCGACCTAAAAAAAATGAGGGATAACTCTTTTATTATAATTTTGTCTCATCCTTTGGCAGTACGTCATTAGCCTAGTTGCCATATTGTCTCTGATTTCTTCTATTAAGTCAAGCTCCATTAAGTGTCGACCAACATTATCCTCATCATACAATCTCCTCTGATCAGATTTCACATCAATCTAGATCGGGACCACAACTTCCCCACCATAAACTAGGTGAAAAGGAGTTATACCTGTCGCCTCTCGAGGAGTTGTATGATATGCCCATAGTACGCTAGGTAATTCATCCACCCAGTTTCCTCCAACATGATCTAATTTGATTTTGAGGTCTCTGATAATTTCTCTATTGGTCACTTCTACTTGTCCATTACTTTAAAGATCTACTACTGGCGTGAAGGCTTAGATGATACCATAACCCTTACACCATTCTTTGATTTTTCTACCTTAGAATTGTCTACTATTGTCTGAAATCAATTTGTGTGGTATTTTGAACCTACAAATGATATATTCCATAAAAATTTAATAACCACCTACTCAATTATCCTGACCAATGGTTCAACATTCACCCATTTAGAGAAATAATCCACCTCTATTTGCATAAATATTTTTTGAGCAGGTCCGAAAGGGAAAGGGCCCACTGTATCCATGCCCCACTGATCGAATGGACAGGCAACAATGGAAGTTTTCAACAACTTTGTGGTATAATGAGAGATGTTTTGATGCTTTTGATAAGATAAACAAGTTTTACTAGCTGGCCAGCATCGGCTTGCAGAGTGGGCTAGAAATACCTAGCCAACAATACCTTCCGAGCAAGAGATCGACCACTCGCATGACTCCCGTAGGAACCTTGATGCATTTCCTATAAAATGTATTGTATATCCTCCAACCCTATGTACTTGAGCAGAGGGCATGAAAAAGTCCGCTTATAAAGTTAATCCCCAATTAAAGTGAATCGACTAGCTCTATTCTTAATCATACGTGTTTGTAGTAAGATACATCAATTAAATAATAAGGGTTATTGGAGTAATAATCTTATTGGATTTTCTGAGAATTTTTATAATTTTTTCTAGATTTAAACGAAGTCCGTATGATAAGTTTAAGAGGATGAATCTGGTAGGATAAATAAAACCTGTTTGGATTATCCAATAAGTGGGAGTTGATTGAGAAATTAACTTAGGGTTAAGTTGATTAAACCCTAAGTATTTAAGCAATTGCTACAGTGACCTAAGCCTTACACGCAGCTTCACTTCTCCTCCCGACTTCTTTCCCTTGTCATCGTGTCTTTGCCTCTACCCTCTCTCGTGTGATTCTGCCGCGTCGCCCAGCCGATCCACTGCCGCTTTCTCCCTCTCCTCTCTGATTGGTGAAGCTGGCCGCCATCTTCCCATTCTTGGCTGTAGACACCAAGCACTCGTCGTGAGCTAAGCATTCGATCCTAATGAGGTTGCCGCGCCAACTCAGATCCACCATCTCTGTGCCCTAGCTCCCGATCCACTCACGGTGTCGAGCCTAACCTGGCAGCATCACCATCCTCCATTTGCTTTGAGTTAGCGCCACCCATTTGACCTAGTGTCGCCGTTGTTTAGAGTGCCAGATTTGAAATTACAACCACCAAATTCTTCCCTCCGTTCACAAGAGAGTATGGTGAACATCTTTATCTTTGTTTCCTTCCTATCTGATCATTAGTTGAGGTACCCATCTGATCTATAGATGGGTTATAGATTCAATCTATAACACTATGAACCTGTCGAATTTCGACAATCAAGTGCTGATTTGGGGTTCTTGACCTAGAAGGCAGTAGCTTCATTTAACGCCGGCCGAAACTTCCAACAGCAACTTCTCTAGTCGAGAGTCTACAGAGGTGTCTCTAGTTTTGGGTAAGTTGTATTGGAATTGATTCAAGTTTAGCTTAAATTGAGTTGATTGTGGAATGAGGATGATTGGAATCGGTGAATTTCGGATAACTTTGTAGATCCACTTACTTGATGATGATGTTATTGGAATCGGATTGTTAAAATAGGTTGATTAACTTTCAGTAAGTGGATGGATTGGGTGAAGTCAATTAGGGGTTTCTTTAATTAGTTTGGATTTAAGTTTAGCTAGTTGTTGCTTATGTGATTAGCTAAACTGTACGGTATATGATTTGCAGGACGTTGATTCGAGATGAGCGTCTCGACGTGGGATTGGTTTATCACGATCGACAGATAAAGGCGGGTACTTCCTGCTTTGATTCTTTAATACTTTGACCTTAGTGCATGGGCTATATATTCGGATAGTTACTATATTTACCTTGACTCCACTCATATTTTTCCTATGCTTGATGCTTATCCACTCGATCTTTGAGCTAATCGATTTGATGTCTATATAGTCTCTCGTTGTCATCCATGATATTTAGCATATACTAGATACCATGCTTACTTACTTTGACTGTTGTTTAATGACATACCTTATTGAGTATGATGGCTTACTGTAGCATACATGATTTCTATTTATATATATGTGATGACTGTTGCATCTTACGCATCATATCATTGCATGCATGTCAACTATAAATTCTCCCTTGTGGTCGAGAGAGTCGTTGATCAGGGCAGCACACTCGCCCACTCATGAGTAGTGGCAGCTGGAGTGTGCCGCTTGTCCTGTAGTGCCCCCACTTGGTCACTCATGGGTAGTGGCGGCTGGAGATGCAAGCAGCAGGGACCCTCGTTGCTATGTAGCTAGATAGCTACCATGCGCCTGTCCGCTCGGTCACTCGAGTAGTGGCTACTGGAGTGTTGTACAGTTGTCATTGATCCAACCTCTCGACCATACAGGGGTCATGGTGCAGAGAGGTGGGCGGGGTGACAACCGTGCATACACTGTTATTATTTTGCTTGTCTATGCTGTTGGTTGTTTATTTATGTAGTTCTCTTATTGTATTTATGCGATATGCTTACATGTGTTGAGTTATATACTTGATGCATGTGCTTCAACATTGGCTTGCTTATTGGTAGTATGTGTATATCGCACATATTACCCTTGTAGTTATGAGCGGTATTATCAGATCCTCACTGCACTTGACTTAATATTACTTGCTTAGTATATAGTTTTAGGTATGGATATTTACTATGATATCACTGTAGTATCTGCTATGTTTCCTATGAGACTGTATACCTTTATATCTCTAATTCTTTATTATATTCATGCACAATCTGTCTATTACCCGCTGAGTTCCAGCACTCACCGCCCTATAAACTGGTTTATTTCGCCAAGTAGCAGCAGGTAAAGGATTTATGGAGTCGCCTAGAGATCCTGTCCGCCATTCCCATGTCACATCGAGCTTCTTATTCCATTATTGCTTCTGTTCGCATTATTGGCTTTGGACTTGTACGTGTATTTGTATCTTTTATATGGAGTTTAGCTTTATGGTATCTTGTACTTGATTTGATGTAGTTGTCGTGTCAAGCCGTGCCGGCTCACAGTTAGTTGTATTGTGATTTTGTGATCATTATTTTGTGACTTTCGCTGTGCTTTGTTTCAGCCGAGTGGGCTGTTTATTAACTGCGTGGTTGTGTTTACTTCCAGCCATATGGGCTACTTATAAACTGCGTGGTTGTGTTTACATTCAGCCGTGTGGGCTATATATTGATTGTGAGTAGCCTTGTGGTAATGTATATTGGTTTCATTTGTCACTGCTACAGGGGAGGTATTGTCTGATTTTCGTCGGACCACCTTACTCTTGGGGTGTGACAATTTATTGGTATTAGAGCCACAGGTTTATGAGGCATGTTTTCTCATGTTTTTGGATTTTCGTGATTTGTTTTCTCGATGTGACTTTTCGAGTTTTAGGATCAAGCAGCGACATGACATCTCCAAGCTACAAGAGGTATGCTTGTGTACTGTTATCATACACTACTGGTGATACTTATCTAGTTATTTGTAGCATGTATGACATGTGTTGGGTTAGCCACCGTTTAGGTTTATTAGTTCCTACTAGAGATTATGGATTATAGTCTCATGAGATTTCTTCTACCATACCACTAGTACTACTAGTTTATGCTATTACTTGTTGGGTAGTGGATAGTATCTGCTAAATATTATGTTGGCTTGGTCAGTAGAGTATTGATTTACTCGTGTTAGTTCGGTCAGTAGATGACCGATTTATCTTTGTTGGTTTGGTTAGTAGAGGACTGATTCATTCTTGTTGGTTTAGTTAGTAAAGGATTAATTTACTCTTATTAGTTCGGTCAGTAGGGGACTGACTTACTCTATTTCATGGAGATTCCGATCGTTGGGTTATTTGTGTTTGGTTAGATAACCCTGAAGATACATTTGAGTACATGACTTGTACCGATATAGAAATGACTGAATTAGTCGTGTATCATTGTTGGCTTTACCAGTTTTAGAGGATTTATGTATCCTATTCCATGGGAACTTTGACCATGGACTGTATGTATTTGGTAGGATAACTCAGAAGGGACATTGGATAGATGACCTCCCACTGATGTAAAAAAGTGTAGAGCTAGTTGCTTAACACTTACGAGATACTACCGTAATAGGGTGTATAAATTGGAGAGTAAATTCAAATATATGACTTGTACTGGTGCAGAAAAGATAAAGGTTGTTGATTGTGCTTTTCGTGACTAGGCACCACGTGAAGGGAAATGCAGAAGACGTCTTATGGGAGTAGAGCATCTCTTTTCGATAATTTTGAGATGCTCTAGAGAGATAGTATTTTTCTACCTCCTTCTATATAGCTTGTCAGGAGTTCTTAGAACCGGAAAAGGAGGAATAATGATATAATGGTTTATAAGGCGATGGTTAGTCAACTCGCCTAATGTTGTTCCATGAGAGATCCTGATTCATGGTCTGATCAGATATGGGTAGATATCCTCGATGGTATCTAGAGATATATGACCCACAATGATGCGGAGGAGGTGGTGTTAGTTGATTAACACCTATAAAGTTCCACCGTTACCAAGTGGAAATATCAGATGATGATTTACGAGGAGCAGAGCATCGATTGACAGTTATTTCGATCAGCTATCTAGTGATAATGCTCCTCTATGCTTGTGTGCATGACTCGTCGCTAAAGGTTTCCGAACCTTTAGTAGATCAAGTGTAGTCAGATGTGTTACAAGACAATGGTTAATTAACTCAACTAGCATTGTGTCTATAAGTAGTTCAAGACCTTGATCACATGATCAGTTACTAAAGGTCTTAAGGTCCATATCTCATATTAGAGTGTTCGACATTGTGTCGATAGTTATCAGAGGATCTTCCTCAGGTATGATTATGATATTTGTGGAGATACCCTCTTGATGGGTAGAATCTCAGTCAGGAGGTTAGTGACCCTTTGGACTTTAGATTGTCATTCCTTTATGGATATTTGGATATCTGAAGGACGAGCTTTGACATACTCTTTGGACATTTTTAGATAGGATTAATAGAGTTTCTATACTCATATATCATGGATTGATGTATCTCTATCATTTAGAGAGTTGTTGATTATTGAGCAGGAAGTCAAGGAACACTCCTTGTACTTCTATAGGCATACATCTTTGGTAGAATGGTGATATATTTCTACATCTTGATTGTACACCATGATGAGAATTGGTCAATGGGAGATTATCAGGTTTGATTGATGTTGAGGATGATTTGAGATTGATGGATATTGTGATATGTTAATTTCTGATGATTTATTGACGGATATTAAGATTAAATGTTGTGTTATGTGGTTGTCTGATGATCTATTAGTAGATATTTGTTTTGATAATCTATTATTTGGTGTTTGTCGTTGATGGTTACATAGTGAGTGTCATGTGTGATATTTATGGATTTGGTGATTTGTGGATGGTGATCAGATCTTAAACCCATTGCTAGTGATCTTATGGTGGAGTGTGCCTATTGTGCAGACATTATGAGTTCTTGATATTGCCATTTAGGTTTACAGTTCCATATATATTTTCATGGACTCGATGAATATGGTATTTCTAGGGTATTTGGATCAGTTGACATTGTCTTCGTTGACAATATTGTAATATATTCTTGATCCGTAGGGTGGATCATGAACACCTTCTTTGCATAGTTCTGGAGATGTTTCAATGAGAATATCTCTATGCGAAGTTTAGTATTATGTATTTTGATTGTCTTCTGTGGGATTTTTGAGACAAATTGTCTTTAGTGGAGGTATATTAGTGGATCCACAGGAGATGGAAGCTGTTACCGGTTGGGAGTAGCCGAAGTCTATACAGGAGACTCACAACTTCCTTGGTCTGGCTAGATATTACCGAATATTGGTTGAGGGTTTTTCTAGTATTGTTATGTCGTTGACTTGACTGTCTAGGAAAGGAATGAAATTTTCTTGGGCAGAGGCTTGTGAGACCAGTTCAGGAGCTAAAATGAAAAGATGATAACCTGCACTTATCTTAGTTTTACCTTCTCGTGTAGATGAATTTATACTCTACACAGAAATATAGTATTAGGGGTTAGGTGCAGTTCTGAAGCAACACGGTCGAGTAGTACCATATTCTTCTCGATAGCTGAAAGACCATGAGAAAAATTATCCGACTCATGATTTGGAGTTAGTAGCTACCATTTTCATGCTGAAAATGGGGAGACATCATTTATATGAGATTCTTTACTCTATGAGAGATTATATGTGTTCCTGAGTCACATCCTGTCCCAGAGGAGTTACTCCAAGAAGCACATTGACCTAGATTTGTGATACATTCGGGTGGTACCCGATGTATAGAGATTTGGAGTGTTCCTATTATTAAAGCGACACAAAGAAAAATATTACGAATTTTGTAGCTTGATGTCTAGTATATCAGCAAGTGGAGGCAGAACATCAAAGACTAGCAAGATTGTTCTAGCAGATTCGGGCACTAGAATGGAAACGGGAGCTTGTTATGATGGACTTTGTTGTGGGATTATCCAGGACTTATAGAGGATATGTTGCGATATTGGGTAATCGTTGATTGATTAACTAATTTGCTCCTTTTCTATCGATCTGTAGGATGAATTCTTTGAATTGATTAGCAGGGTTATATTGTAGGGAGATTACCATACCTCAGGAATATCTCTGATTATCATATCGGATAGTGATCCGTGATTCACATTACAGTGTGGGTAGATTTTACAGCAGACCATGAGTTGAGAGCTTTATTTTAGTACAACTTTCCACCCTCAGACAGATGAACAATCTAAGCGCATTATATAAATATTGTAGGATATGCTATTAGCGTGCGTTATGGATTTTGGTGGTAGTTGTAAGGACCATTTATGACTGGTAGATTTTACCCACAGTTGACTAGACATCAGTGTGGAAGTAGTGGAAGTAGGGTGAGCTCATAGCCCACAGAGTCATCGCTATTGCTTGGAAGTGGATCACTTTGTGGTTTTTAAGAGAACCTTTAATCCCTCATGGTGGAAGATTCATTTATGATATTAGGATAGAGTAGTTGATGAGAGTGTTGTTTAGTTGTTACTCATAGATGAGGATCCCTTAGTTGAGCAGTAAATTTAGGGACCAAATTTTTATTAGTGGGGGAGAATGTAAGATTCGGTAATTAAATAATAAGGGTTATTAGAGTAACAAACTTATTGGATTTTTTGGGATTTTTTAGAAATTTTTCTGGATTTAAATGGAGTCTGTATGATAAATTTAAGAGGATAAATCTGTTAGGCTAGATAAAGCCTGTTTGGATTATTCAATAAGTGGGAGTTGATTGAGGAATTAACTTAGGGTTAAGTTGATTAAACCCTAAGTATTTAAGCAATTGCTACAGCGACCTAAGCCTTATACACAACTTCACTTCTCCTCCCGACTTCTTTCCCTTGTCATCACGTCTTTGCCTCTACCCTCTCTCGTGCGATTCTCCCACATCGCCCGCCCGATCCACTACCTCTCTCCCTCTCCTCTCTGATTGGCGAAGCTCGCCACCGTCTTCCCATTCCTGGCTGTGGACACCAAGCACTCGCCGTGAGCCAAGCATTCTATCCTATCGAGGTTGTCGTGCCAGCTCAGATCCACTGTCTCCGTGCCCTAGCTCCCGATCCACTCACGGTGCCGAGCCTAACCTGGCAGCGTCACCATCCTCCATTTGCTTCAAGTTAGTGCCACTCATTTGACCTAGCGCAGCTGTTGTTTAGAGTGTCGGATTTGAAATCGCAACCACCAGATTCTTTCCTCTATTCACAAGAGAGTATGGTGAGCATCTTTATCTTTGTTTCCTTCCTATTTGATCATTAGTTGAGGTACTCATCTGATCTGTAGATGGGTTGTAGATCTAATCGGTAGCACTATGAACCCGCTGAATTCCGACAAGTGCTGATTTGGGGATCTTGACCTAGAAGGCAGTAGCTTCATTGAACATCGGCCGGAACTTCCGACAGCAACTTCTCCAGTCGAGAGTCTACAGAGGTGTCTCTAGTTTTGGGTAAGTTATATTGGAATTGATTCAAGTTTAGTGACGATCACTCGAGAGTAGTGGCGGTTGGAGTGTTGTACAATTGTCATTGATCCGACCTCTCGACCATACAGGGGTTGTAGTGTAAAGAGGTGGGCGGGGTGATAATTGATGCATACGCTGTTATTATTTTACTTGCCTATGCTGTTGGTTGTTTACTTATGCAGTTCTCTTATTGTATCAATGCGATATGCTTACATGTGTTGAGTTATATACTTGATGCATGTGCTTCGACATTGGCTTACTTATTGGTAGTATGTGTATACCTCTATCATTTAGAGAGTTGTTGATTATTGAGCAGGAAGTCAAGGAACATTCCTTGTACTTCTGTAGACATACATCTTTGGTAGAATGGTGATATATTTCTATATCTTGATTGTACACCATGATAAGAATTGGTCATTGGGAGATTATCAGGTTTGATTGATGTTAAGGATGGTTTGAGGTTAATGGATATTGTGATATTAGATATTGTGATATGTTAATTTCTGATGATTTATTGGCAGATATTATGAGATTAAATGTTGTGTTATATGGTTGTCTGATGATCTATTAGTAGATATTTGTTTTGATGATCTATTATTTGGTGTCTGTCGTTGATGGTGACATAGTGAGTGTCATGTGTGATATTTGTGGATTTGGTGATTTGTGGTTGGTGATCAGATCTTAAACCCATTGCCAGTGATCTTATGGTGGAGTGTGCCTATTGTGCGGACATTATGAGTTCTTGATATTGCCATTTAGGCTTATAGTGCCCTATATGTTTTTATGGACTCGATGAATATGGTATTTCTAGGGTATTTAGATCAGTTGACATTGTCTTCGTTGATAATATTGTAATATATTCTTGATCCGTAGGGTGGGCACGAACACCATCTTCACATAGTTCTGGAGATGTTTCAATGAGAATATCTCTATGCGAAGTTCAGTATTACGTATTTTGATTGTCTTCTGTGGGATTTTTGAGACAAATTTTCTTTAGTATGTTAGAGTGTATACTGAAAGCCTAAGCTTTTGTAAACATTTATTTTGAATAAAGAATCACATTTGGTCAAATTATCTACATTTATTTGTAGTTGTTCAATTAATTTATATTGTAGAAAACATAGTATGTGGTGTCACATATAGAAGATAATGTTATCAGTACCTTATAAATTTTAAACAGTAGCTCACGACCAAAATGGAAAGGAACAAACCATTGGAAGGTCGTAGTGTAATTAGGTATTAGTTTATCTTAACTATATAATTACACTAGTACACTTAGAGTGTATTGAGTAGGACCATCAAAGGTCGTTTCTTTTATACTGACTTTATAAAGGAACAAGACCTCAGTTATTATGGAAGTGTGTGCTCTTAATCCTAATATAATAACAAGCACATATATTTGATATTTATTTCTTTAATTTATCAATGAGTGAGATTTAGTTCGATAAATCAATAAGCCCGATAAGTTGGAAAATGATATCACTTATAGTGTGTGTTATTGATTATAGAAGGAAACTGTGTCCTAGTGATCTAGGTTGATAATATCCCCAAAAGGAGCTCATAAGGATTGTCATGTTAAACCCTGAAGGTGGACTTAGTCCGACATGACGATAAGGTTGAGTGGTACTATTCTTGGACTAAGATATTAATTAAATGAGTTGTCAGTAACTCACTTAATTAGTGGACATTCGACATCTTAAACACAGGGAGACTAACACACTCATAATAAGAAGGAGCCCAAAAATGTAATTTGGGATTGGTGCGGTAGTTCAATAATAGTTCTTTAGTGAAATGAATTATTGTTGATAAAATTAAGTTGTGTGTTCGGGGCGAACACGGGATGCTTAATTTTATCGGGAGACCAAAACCAATTCCTCATCTCGGTCCCTATCGTAGCCTCTTATTTATAGAGTACTATACCCACCTATACCCACCTTCATACCCATGTTGTAGGGGCCAGCCAAGCTAACTTGAGGACCAAGCTAGGGCCGGCCAAACCTTGGTCCATGGGTGGCTGGCCCTAGCTTGAACCCAATAGGTGGCTGGCCCTATTAAATTAGAAAAGAATTTTAATTTAAAATTTTTCTTATGTAGAAGATATAATTTATTGGAGAGATTAAAAATTAAAATATCTCTTTTATAAGTTTCTACAAAAGATTAAAGAAAGAGATTAAATCTCTTTCCTTATTTGTAGATTGGAAGGATATTTTATTTTTCTTCTTTGTAAATTATTCACATGTTGAAAAATTAAAATTATAGAAATTTCTTTTTATCAACCATGAAGGGATTTTAAAGGGAAATTTTATTTTTAAAAATTTTCGAAGACAAATAAGGAATTTTAATTGTTGATTGAAAATTGCCTTGTTTGCTCTCCATGAGGTGGCCGACCATGACATGATCTATTAGGAA
Organism: Zingiber officinale; assembly: GCF_018446385.1. NCBI lineage: Eukaryota > Viridiplantae > Streptophyta > Magnoliopsida > Zingiberales > Zingiberaceae > Zingiber > Zingiber officinale. The sequence goes on from NC_056004.1 coordinate 51,010,011, forward strand.
ATTTTGTTTACTTTTTCTTAATTAATTCGTGTCAAGGAAAGTTAAGGAAATTTTATTGTAATTAAATTTCCTTATTTGCCAAAGCTAAGGATTATAAAAGAGGGGGTTTTGGGAGCCTTCAAGGTGAACAACCTCTATTATTTTTCTCCCTCTTTTCTTCCTTGGTGTGGTCGGCTCTTCCTTTTCTCTTCTCTCCATCCTTGTGGCCGAAACTCTCTTCCCTCTTGGAGATCAAGTGGTGGCCAGATTCTAGCTTGGAGAAGGAGAGAAAGCTTGCATCCCTTGGAGCATTGGTGGTGGTTGAATCTCTTCATCCTTGGAGGTGCTCTTATTGTGGCCGAACCTTGCACGGAGGAGAAGAAGGTACTTTGGTGGTTTCTCATCTCGGAAGATCGTTGCCCACACAATGTCCGAAGTTAGAAGAAGAATACGGTAGAAGACCTAGAGGTTTTTGCTTGCAAAAGAAAAGGTATACTAGTATTTAATTTCCGCATCATACTAGTTTTATTTCTTTGTAAAAATACCAAATACAAGAGGCATGCGATTCTAGTTTTTCGAATTAGTTTTCGATGTTGTGTTCTTTTATTTTTCTTTTTCTTGTGAATCGATTGTTCTTTTTGGTTAACCTAGAGTTATTTAAGGAAATGAAATATTAGCTTTCCTTAAAAGGCTTTGTCTAGGCGGTGGTGGTTGTTCCCATATCCAAGAAGGTCATGTGCCTTGCCATGCAGTCCTGGAAGCCAATTTTGGAAATTAATATTTAATGGAATTAATAACCTAGGTGATTTGGATCGAACGTGTTAAGTTCCGTAGGAGATCCAAGTCTAAACCTAAAAGAACAAATAAATTAAACTTAGGATCAAACGTGTTAAGTTCCGCAGGCGATCCGAGTTTAATTTAAAAGAACACATGGTAGCTAGGAAAAGGTTCAGACCTTTGTACAAAATTTTTGTACAGTGGAACCATTAAATTTTCCGAGTAGCAACCAACAATTGGTATCAGAGCTAGGGTTTTGCCTCTGTGTATTTGGTATTAGTTTAATTATGCACATGTCATACATAATTTAGGCAGGTTAATAGTAGGATGTGCTAACTTTGTGGATGCAGGATCCAACTATTATGGCTTATAGTTATTATGTGTGATTGGACCCTTGGACATGTCAAGGGAATTTATTGTGTGTGCGTGATTGTATTATAAAATACAGCATGAGCTGTATTTAGTTTTATTAGGATTTTATTTTTTGATCTAGATTCATGTACATTCCTTCGAGGAATATAGGATCGAAAAATGTAAAATTCTATTTATGTCGCGAATCGAATCTTGCAAGGCGTGGAACCTTTTGAGGACCAGAGGCGCAGCGGAACAAGGAGAAAGATGGATGCGACGACTAGACCCGGTGGCAGTGGCCAAAAATGGCAGCAGCTAGGGATGATAACACACGGAGGACAATAATAGATAAAAGTCATAATAGTTGAAAATTAGTTTTTCTATTTATTGCTTTTATACTGTGCTGTGTGTGCATGTTAGTATACATGTTTAGTAGGCTAGCATAGTCAAAATTCCTCATTTTAAATAACTAAGTGGGAGAGGGATTTTAAATAAATCTCATGGTCTCCATTATTGGTTTGTAAGTGATACAAACAAACTTGCGCGTTGGCTTTGAGTGCCTTACTCCATATCGGATGAGTTTGTTTGTGGATCACTAGAACAAACTTCCATTTTGGATGACTATAGGAAGTTAATTAAGAGCGTGTGATCTTCCCCATCGGAAGGGGCACAATCTTATTAATGGACTTAGTGTCAAGTAATGGTATACACTTAGGCACGTCTAATAGTATACTCCCCATCGGAGTCACTGCTATTATTCGTGTGACCAAAGGAAACCAACTATTAATTTTATTTATCAAAAAGTTAGGTTGACAAGATAATAAAATTAATGGGTTAAACCCTCCTTTTACGAATGTTGAATTTGTATACGTCCACACTATCATGGCATACAAAATTCACGGTGTTTTGAGGTGTTGGTTAATTTAAAATAGTATTGTTTGAGGAGTCAATATTATTTTAAATTTAGAGTTCTGACCAAAAGTTATTTGTGATTCTTAGGATCACTTTCAACCCACTGGCCATCATACTAAAAGAGAACAGACTTACTGGTCCTAACTACATAGATTGGAAAAGGAACCTGGACATTGTTCTTACTGCTGAAAGCTATAAGTTTGTACTGACTGAGCCTTGCCCTGATACACCTAATGGTGAATCTACCCAAGAGGAGATTGAGTATCATAGGAAATGGGTAAAAGCATATGAGATGGCGCGGTGTTACATTTTGGCTTCAATGTCAAATGTGTTGCAACATCAGCATCAAGATTTACCAACAACGTATGATATTATGAACAATCTCAAGGAACTCTTTGGTCACAAGGATCGGGCCTCTAGGCAAGAAGCCATGAGAAAGATAATGACGGCCACCATGCAAGAGGGTACTCCTCTGAGGGATCATATCCTAAAGATGATGGCTTATCTGAATGAAATTCAAATCCTTGGAGGAGAAATTGATGGGGAAACCCATATCGATATGATCCTCCAAACGCTACCTAGAAGTTTTGAGCAATTCCGCCTGAATTACAATATGAATAAAAGGGTATATTCATTGGCGGAACTACTGACAGAACTTCAGGCAGCAGAAGGTTTATTTCGTCATAATTCTCAGATTCACTATGCTGAAAATGGTTCTACTTCTAAACCGAAAGGAAAGAAGAAGAAGAAACAAGTTAGCTCAGCAAAGAAGGTGAATAAATCTCAGAGTACAGGAGCTAAAGCTGGAGTGAAGAAGCCGAAGGGCAAGTGCTTCATCTGCAAGCAGTCTGGGCATTGGAAAGCGGACTGTCCTCGTAGGAATCAAAACAACAAAGGTATATCTCATGCTCTGGTTGTTGAAACATGTTTAGCGTTGTTATCTACCAACACCTGGTGGGTAGATACAGGAGCCACTGATCATGTCTATAATTCTTTGCAGGGGTTCCAGGAAATCCGACGACTATATGAAGGAGAGATAACCGTCTACATAGGCAATGCTACTAAGGTGGCGGCTGTTGCAGTGGGAGACGTCTACTTATCTTTTGATAGAAATAGAAATTTGGTTTTAAGAAATTGTCTTTATGTACCCAGTTTTAGAAAGAATTTAATTTCAGTTTCTAAACTGTTTTTGGATGGATATTCTGTTTCCTTTAGTAACGATGTAGTTATTAAGAGAAATAAAGTGATTATCTGTTCTGGTGCATTAGTTGGCAATTTGTATACTTTAAATCTAATTTCTCCCACAAAGCATAATATGGAAATTAATAACACATCTTCTAACTCAAATAAGAGAAAAGAACCTTCGAAAATGAACCAAGCATATCTTTGGCATCTAAGGCTTGGTCATATTAACTTAAGTAGGATTCAGAGGCTTATAGCCGATGGACTCTTGGGTTCATTAGAGTTGGAAAATTTTCCAACTTGTGAATCTTGCTTGGAAGGTAAAATGACCAAGAGGCCTTTTAAGGCCAAGGGGTATAGAGCCAAAGAAGTGTTAGAATTGGTTCATTCTGATTTGTGTGGTCCTATGTCTGTCCAGGTAAGAGGTGGTACTGAAAGCCTAAGCTTTTGTAAACATTTATTTTGAATAAAGAATCACATTTGGTCAAATTATCTACATTTGTTTGTAGTTATTCAATTAATTTATATTGTAGATAACATAGTATGTGGTGTCACATACAGAAGATAATGTTATCAGTACCTTATAAATTTTAAACAGTAGCTCACGACCAAAATGGAAAGGAACAAACCATTGGAAGGTCGTAGTATAATTAGGTATTAGTTTATCTTAACTATATAATTACACTAGTACAGTTAGAGTGTATTGAGTAGGACCATCATAGGTCGTTTCTTTTATACTGACTTTATAAAGGAACAAGACCTAAGTTATTATGGAAGTGTGTGCTCTTAATCCTAATATAATAACAAGCACATATATTTGATATTTATTTCTTTAATTTATCAATGGGTGAGATTTAGTTCGATAAATCAATAAGCCCGATAAGTTGGGAAATGATATCACTTATAGTGTGTGTTGTTGCTTATAGAAGGAAACTGTGTCCTAGTGATCTAGGTTGATAATGTCCCCAAGAGAAGCTCATAAGGATTGTTATGTTAAACCCTGCAGGTGGACTTAGTCCGACATGACGATAAGGTTGAGTGGTACTATTCTTGGACTAAGATATTAATTAAATGAGTTGTCAGTAACTCACTTAATTAGTGGACATTCGACATCTTAAACACAGGGAGACTAACACACTCATAATAAGAAGGAGCCCAAAAATGTAATTTGGGATTGGTGCGGTAGTTCAATAATAGTTCTTTAGTGAAATGAATTATTGTTGATAAAATTAAGTTGTGTGTTCGGGGCGAACACGGGATGTTTAATTTTATCGGGAGACCAAAACCAATTCCTCATCTCGGTCCCTATCATAGCCTCTTATTTATAGACTACTATACCCACCTATACCCACCTTCATACCCATGTTGCAGGGGTCGGCCAAGCTAGCTTGAGGACCAAGCTAGGGCAGGCCAAACCTTGGTCCATGGGTGGCCGGCCCTAGCTTGAACCCAAGCTTAGGTGGCCGGCCCTATTAAATTAGAAAAGAATTTTAATTTTAAAATTTTCTTATGTGGAAGATATAATTTATTGGAGAGATTAAAAATTAAAATATCTCTTTTATAAGTTTCTACACAAGATTAAAGAAAGAGATTAAATCTCTTTCCTTATTTGTAGATTAGAAGGATATTTTATTTTTCTTCTTTGTAAATTATTCACATGTTGAAAAATTAAAATTATAGAAATTTCTTTTTATCAACCATGAAGGGATTTTAAAGGGAAATTTTATTTTTTAAAATTTCCGAAGACAAATAAGGAATTTTAATTGTTGATTGAAAATTTCCTTGTTTGCTCTCCATGAGGTGGCCGACCATGACATGATCTATTAGGAAATTTTGTTTAATTTTTCTTAATTAATTCGTGTCAAGGAAAGTTAAGGAAATTTTATTGTAATTAAATTTCCTTATTTGTCAAAGCTAAGGATTATAAAAGAGGGGGTTTTGGGAGCCTTCAAGGTGAACAACCTCTATTATTTTTCTCCCTCTTTTCTTCCTTGGTGTGGCCGGCTCTTCCTTTTCTCTTCTCTCCATCCTTGTGGCCGAAACTCTCTTCCCTCTTGGAGATCAAGTGGTGGCTGGATTCTAGCTTGGAGAAGAAGGAGAGAAAGCTTGCAGCCCTTGGAGCATTGGTGGTGGTTGAATCTCTTCATCCTTGGAGGTACTCTTGTTGTGGCCGAACCTTGAAAGGAGGAGAAGAAGGTGCTTTGGTGGTTTCTCATCTCGGAAGATCGTTACCCACACAACGTCCAAGGTTAGAAGAGGAATACGGTAGAAGACCTAGAGGTTTTTGCTTGCAAAAGAAAAGGTATACTAGTATTTAATTTTCGCATTATACTAGTTTTATTTCTTTGTAAAAATACCAAATACAAGAGGCATGCGATTCTAGTTTTTTGAATTAGTTTTCGATGTTGTGTTCTTTTATTTTTCTTTTCCTTGTGAATCGATTGTTCTTTTTGGTTAACCTAGAGTTATTTAAGGAAATTAAATATTAGCTTTCCTTAAAAGGCTTTGTCTAGGCGGTGGTGGTTGTTCCCATATCCAAGAAGGTCATGTGCCTCGCCATGCAGTCCTGGAAGCCAATTTTGAAAATTAATATTTAATGGAATTAATAACCTAGGTGATTTGGATCGAGCGTGTTAAGTTTCGCAGGAGATCCAAGTCTAAACCTAAAAGAACAAATAAATTAAACTTAGGATCAAACGTGTTAAGTTCCGCAGGCGATCCGAGTTTAATTTAAAAGAACACATGGTAGCTAGGAAAAGGTTCAGACCTTTGTACAAAATTTTTGTACAGTGGAACCATTAGGTTTTCCGAGTAGCAACCAACATAGTGGAGGTATATTAGTGGATCCACAAGAGATGGAAGTTGTTACCGGTTGGGAGTAGCCGAAGTCTATACAGGAGACTCACAACTTCCTTGGTCTGGCTAGATATTACCGAAGATTGGTTGAGGGTTTTTCTAGTATTGTTATGTCGTTGACTAGACTGTCTAGGAAAGGAATGAAATTTTCTTGGGCAGAGACTTGTGAGACCAGTTTAGGAGCTAAAATGAAAAGATGATAACTGCACTCATCTTAGTTTTACCTTCTCGTGTAGATGAATTTATACTCTACACAGAAGTATCGTACTAGGGGTTAGGTGCAGTTCTGAAGCAACACGGTCGAGTAGTACCATATTCTTCTCGATAGCTGAAAGACCATGAGAAAAATTATCTGACTCATGATTTGGAGTTAGTAGCTACCATTTTCACACTGAAAATGGGGAGACAACATTTATATGAGATTCTTTACTCTATGAGAGATTATATGTGTTCCTGAGTCACATCCTGTCCCAGATGAGTTACTCCAGGAAGCACATTGACCTAGATTTGTGATACATTCGGGTGGTACCCGATGTATAGAGATTTGGAGTGTTCCTATTATTAAAGTGACATAAAGAAAAATATTACAGATTTTGTAGCTTTATGTCTAGTATATCAGCAAGTGGAGGAAGAACATCAAAGACTAGCAGGATTGTTCTAGTAGATTCGGATACTGGAATGAAAATGGGAGCTTGTTATGATCGTGTCTTGTATTCATCCTCTTTCTTCCATGGATTAGGTGGTCCTTCATTCAGTCCATCTTTTTCTGATGCATGAGCTTAAGCATAAACTTAATTTGGATTTTAGTTAATGGGTCTTTAAGTCCATTATCTACTATTCTGGCTACAGTACATCGTTTAAAGTTTATATGATTCATTGTCATATCCTGACTGCTTTCATAGCTTCTTTGGTGGTAGGAGTTGGTGATGGAGAATTGATAGAATTATCCGACTTTGACTTAGTTGGCCTTCATTAGATGTCATTGGTTGGGATTAAGGCTAGTTCTCAGGGCTTGGTTTTCAAACGTACTCATCCATGTTACATTCCGCTTGTTGCGGAAGAGCCCGATATTGAGGATGTTCCTATTGCAATAGAGGAGCCTCTTGTTCCATTTTTAGCCTTAGAGTATTCCCAGACTCCATATTTTGACGCAGCCCAGGCGACATCATCTTCAGTTCCTCCACCGTCTAGAGATCCTTTTAGTTAGTTGTGTGATGACATATTTGGCCGATTCGACTCATTACAGATTATGTTTCAAGGATAGCTAATTGAGTCCCATCAGGACATAACTAAATGAGTCAACACTTTGGAGGCGCAACAAACAGAGATGTTTGATTATTTTCGATCTATGCACAATCCTTTACCCCTTCCATCTAATACTTGATCTGATGTATTTGCTATTTAGACACTATGACTATGTAGTTGAATTTTATATTTTCTAGTTATGAGAACTTTTTAGTTGTGACTTTTACTCTACATTTTAATTGATTTAGGCATGTGTTTTATAGAATATGGTTCTTTATCTCTTAACACATTTTTAAAAAATATTACTTAGTAAATTTTCAAAATTATTTTTAAAATCCCCCTTTCAAAATGGATTTCAAAATATCTTATCTTTTTGGAGTATCCTAGACTTTACCGTAGAATTGCATGTTCTTATAGTTTTAGCAGTCAACATCTCACAAGCACAGTAGGATACATTGCTTTTGTATTTTGAATCATAGAACGATGTGGGATGCTTAGGACTGAACTTAAGATTTCAGATACTTATGTCAGTGCATCGCTATAAATCTGGACTTTAAACAAATTAAATTAATCAATTTGAGTGATTTGACTAGTAACAAACTAGTTAGAACCAAATGCTCAAATTGACCAATCTGAATCAACAGTTGTTATCTTGTGGTAGTCAGCTAAGTATGAAGGTTGGACATTTCATCGTAAGGACACTTTTCTAGTTTTTAAAATCATGCTTGGACTTTTAGGTACTTATCAATTTTAGGGGGAGCTTCAACCTTATATTTTGTCCTTATCCAATTTTTAAAAATTTTATCAAATTTTCTTTTCAAACTTTTCAATTTATTTTTCAAATTTTTTCCCATATTTTAAAAATTATTCTTTTTTATTTTAACTTTTCAAAATTATTCTTTTTTATTTTAAATTTTCAAAATTATTTTCAAAATTAATCTTTCCAACTTTATCTTTTTCAAATTTTCAAATTTATCTTTACAAGACTTTTCAAAAATTTAAACTTATCTCAATTTTTTTTTTTTACAAACTTCAATTCTATACTTATGCTTTTTCAAAACCATATGCTTGCTACGTACTCTTGTTAGATTTTTTTAAATCAATCCCTATTGTTTCTTTATCATAACTTTTCTTTCGTAAACTTCCAAAGATTCAAAAAATACTTATATTTTGGATATTTCAAATTCACACTTCTCAAGCTATTTTGTTTCTAAAGTTCATTACTTGTTGTTCATATTTTTCCTATTTTTGATGTGTGTCAAAGGGGAGAGATAATGAATTCAAGGGGAATTATTTAACTTAGGGGAATAGTTAAATTAAAGATGCTTGTTTATTTATTTTTGCATATATTAACTTAAGTGTGAACCTTGGTTTCCAAACATAAAAAAAGAGGGAGATTGTTGGTACATGGTGCACCAGAATCGAATATGAGTTTTGATATTGTCAAAGTTTCAAATTAAGTCTTATTGTGATCTAACAAGTTGACTGAGTGTGCAGACTATTTACTCCTAGAGAAAGTCTTAGCAGATCATGGAAGCCAGGGAAAAAGCCCAAGTGGATCAAGAGGACCCGACACTTGGTAGGGAAGCTTCATAGGTTGGAGGACCGTAGATCGAGGGAAAGTCCTGATGAGCTGATCCGATGCTAAGCGGTAAAATCCAAACAGGTCTAGAGGATCAATGTTTGGCAAGTAAGTTGAGGTAAGCAACTGGAGGGAGAGATAGTGAGGTCATGTTCCAGAAAGGAACAAACCCTAGGTCGCTGATCTAACTGAAGAAACCAGGAAGGTTTCCAAGTTGAGATCAAGACAGTGTTATTATTGTTTACTACTCATGCATCTTATTATATTACTGTGTTAACCTTTGTTTTGCAAGGAATTGTCTAACTTTGTTTTGCAGGGAACGACTTGATCGGTCGACCGAACATAGGGATCGGTCGACCGAACAAGGCTAACTCAGGCTAGAAACTAGTTCAGACCAAAACAGCACAGAATTCGATTAAAGCTTGATCGGTCCACCGAATCAGATGATTAGTCAACTAAACCTTGATGATGTGGCACAGATCAGGTTGAGCTAAAGCAGAGAAGGAAAAATGGCTGATCGGTCAACCAAACCAGGGGATAGGTCAACCGAACGATCATCACATTAAAGGCGCATTAATAAAGGATCTCGGCGAACGGGGAAACTTCTACCATTCGATCGACCGAACAAAGTTATCAGTCATACAAACCATTAAAGATCATAAATGCTCGAAGATATGATCTCAGGGAAGAAGGAAGGGAGCGTGTTCAGTCGACCGAACTTGAGGATCGGTCGACTGAATGGTGATGATGCTTATAAAAAGGGAGCTCGAGGTCCGAGGCAGGTAATCAGTTTCAGTTCACCTTTGTGCTAAATCCTTGTTCGTGCTACTACTCTGCAACACTTCTTCAAGCAAGCTACTACTCCAATAAAGTGTCGACGATCTACAGTGCTTCTTAATTGTTCGGTATATTTTTTATTAACTTGCATTGTACTTCTTTATTAGTAAGATTGTAGGCTGCTATTATCTTACATCTTTCATTGTACGAATTGCTTCTTTCTAGAGATTTTGAAAAGAAGAATTATAGTGGATTGTCCAACGGTGCGATCAAGAGATCGCGGGTCTTGGAGTAGGAGTCGACCTAGGCTCTAAGCCAAGTAAACGAAATGAGTCTTTTATTTTTCGCTGCACCGCTCTTATCTTAACGCTTCAGAAGAAAAGTTTTTGAAAAAAGTAATATTCACCCCCTCCCCCCTCTATCTCATTTTTCGATCCTTCAATTTTATTAAGTGTAGATCCATCAGCCACTTTTGGACCGAAACAGGTTAACGAACTTAATGCTTTGTAACATTCATGACTGAAATGGTTTCAGATGTAGGGGAGTTCCATTAACTCTTATGTGTCGTTTGATATTGAGTATAATTACCTTAGATTTTATAAGAACCTCTCCCCTTTAGAATAACATCAACTTGTTGCTAGTCTATCTACATCAGCAACATGCTACAATCCCTATTAGAATTTTCTATTGTTGATACAACAAAGACTAGTAACACATTGTTATTGATGTCACCATGAACAACAACAACAACAATGTATTCTGGTATTTTCACACCATCAATATACTACACCAGAGCATTGTAACATACATAATGTTGTTGATCCAAGCAAAACTAGAAACATATTGTTGTAACACGTTGTTGACCCTAGATATATCTAGTTGGTGAGTTGATTAGCAGTAGAATTCTATTATCTCACTTCAAAGGCAAATTTGTAAGGCGTAGGTCCACCCGCTTGTGTGTTCTGGTGTGGAAATAGCAACAACACCTTATTGCTAGTCTATGATAAATAAACAATAGTCTATTTCTAGTTTTGCTAGCATGAGAAACAATGTGTTCTAACACTATGTTGTTGTGTGTTGCATAGTGTGGAAAGACTAGCAATTCTATGTTGTTGATTTGTATAAGACCAGCAACAATGTGTTTCTATCTTCATGAAGACCAGCAACACAGTATGTCCTTCGTAATAGTTTGATAGTATCTATCGATTGATAGTATTATTAAAGTTATGAAAATATTTTCCTTCTTTATTTGGTGTGGGACCTTAACCTTCACTATTTAGCCTATGACTTCGTATTCTTAAAATCTATAAAAAAAAAAAAAAAAAAACAAAACTCCCAAAGTGTGCTGTCATGTCCCTATAATGACAACACTTTCGTGTCTCACGTCATGACTTTCGTGTCTCATGTCATGTCCTATGACCATTCTTGAAATCTGCATCAATGGCTCCCATTTGCCCTCATCATATCTGTTAGGTTCTTTGGCGGCCGACAAGAGGAGGGATGAATAATCCCTACATAAAAATAAAATAAAAAGACTTTTCTTAAATTTATAACTTAATTAAAACACTTTCATAAATATAGAAATAATAATAAACTAAAAATACGAGGCTCAATAGATTTACTTGTTTACAACCGAAAAGATTGTTAATCTAAGACAAATGAAAAAGCACACTAAAAATCTCCTTTGAGCAGAGAAGCCTCTTATAACAATGAATGCACAGAATCGGAAAGCTAAACTCAGACAAACTCAAGCACAAGTGTTGTTACTTTGTAATTCTTGTTGTTCTTAGCTTCTGGGAGCAGGTTGCTTACATAATCATGCTTGGGGCACCTGGAAGGGTTTCAGGCGCCTGGAATGGGATAGAATTCTATCCCTGATGTAACGTTCAAACGCCACATCGAAATGGCTAAGAATCGGGTTTCAGGCGTCCGGAAGGGTTTCGAGCACCCCGGATTGGTCCGGGCACCCCCAGTCCGGGCGCCCCTACTGGTCCGGGCGACCCCACCAGGTTCGGGCGCCCCGGTCTGATCCTAGCGCCCCGGGGCCAAAAATCAGCATTGGTCCCGATCTCCTGCTCCTGTTCCGCTCACATCGGTCCGGGTCTTCTGCTCCAGTTTTGCTCGCTTGGATGATTTCGGCTATCCAGAATAGGGCTCACCCAAACCCAAGTTCTGACCTTCTCGAGCAAACTTTCTTCTCGTGCCTTGGAATCGCTGCTTGCTTCCTTCTCGTATGCCAGCGTACTCTTCCACAGCTTTTCGTCCCTCGGACAACTACGTCTTTTGCTCCTTAAGCAATCTTCTGCTTCAACTTCTCATCCCTCGAGAACACCGCAGGCTCCCTTCTTGTCCGTCGGTCTACTCTTCCATAGCACCTCGTCCCTCAGACGCACCAAGCCAGTCGGCTCTCTCCCGTGCCGTCTTTCTCGCTAGCTGCGTCTTTCACTCGACTTCTTGTGCTCCTAAGTTCCTGGACACTTAGACATAGGGTTAAACACAACAAGACCTAACTTAACTTGTTTGATCACATCAAAACTACCTTGGGGTACCAACAATCTCCCCCTTTTTGATGTGAGCAACCCAGGTTAAGTTAGGATAAACCAACATAAAGTAAAAATAATAAATTTTACAATAAAGTACAAAAATTAAAAAAAGTTAAGCTACCTCTCCCTAGACTTAATCTTCCCTTCTCCCCCTTTGATCACAATAAAAGTAGGGTAGCTCAAAAAAAAATCTAAGGGTAACTTTTCAAAAAAAAAAAGTTTTTAGTAAAAAAAAACTTTGATTTTCCAACATTTTGAAAAATGTATCAAGTTTTTGAAAACCTTGAAAATAACTTTGATATCACTTAAAAAAATTTATAGTAATTTTAGAAACTTTAAGTTTTACAAAAAAAAAAAATCTAAGTAAAAATATGTTTGAGTAACTATTTAAGGCATTAATTATAATTAAATGTTTTATCAGTTAGTCAATTAATTATTTTATTTTATTAATTGGTTTCCAGGCTGTGGCGATGTACTAGGTCTTCTTGGTTATTGGAGCAACTATTTTCTAGACAAAGCCTCTTAAGGAAATCAAATATTTAATCTACTCTCTGAAAGCCCTAACTTTAAAGTTTTAATCCAAGAACGATTTTGGAACTCAATATAGGTTTCTTCCAACTAAGTTGATTAAAAATCCTTTAGGAATATATTTCTAAGAAATTTTCCTAATTTATCCCTTGTGGTAATTAAGGTACTAATTTAGATCATTAAATTTTCTAATACTTGTATTATATGAGCATGTATGATTTTTCAAATTCTTTATTTCTTTTTGCAAATTATCATTTTTCAATTTTATTTGTCAAATTCTTCTAATGGATAAGATTTGACTAGAATTAATTTAACTCTTGGTTTTCTTTTTCTAGCTTACAACAATCCTTTGACAATAATTTAACAAACTTGAATAATTTATCGGGAGGCAGAGATCGTACCTGACTTACCTTGTTGATCCCGTTGTCCATAGCTTCCCCTGAACTTCGCTTTCTTCCGATGTTGCTCCTTCATCATCGATGCTCTCGATGCTTATGTCAGATGAATTTGCTTCATTTTTGTCTTCCTGATGACTTGCCACTAACGCAAGTCCGACGATGACTTCAATTTTCGATTCGGATGACGTTTCATCCCACGTTGCCTTTAACATTTTGTACTTGTTAGATTGGACAGACTTTTTGTTCTTGCCCTTGTTCTTCAACTTAGGGTAGTTGTCTTTAATGTGCCCTTCTTCATTGTAGTGGTAGCATTTGATTTTTCTTTTCTTTCTACTCTGTCGATGGTTAGTTTTTCTAGATTTAAATAATTTTTTAAATCACCTTACCATCATTGTCGTTTCGTCATCGTCGTCGAGAGAGGATTCTGAATCTAGATCATCCATCTTCGCCTTGAGGGTAATATTATGATTTGACTCCTTCTTCGAATCTGCACATCTCATTTCATGGACTTCAAATGTTGAAAATATTTCTTCTAAGATCATAAATTCTAAATCTTTAGATATATAGTAAGCATCTACTAATGATGCCCACTCGGTAGTTCTAGGAAATGCATTAAATGTGTACCTTAGCGAATCTTGGTTGCTTACCTTTTCTCTAAGATTCATGAGTCCGGTGATTAGTTCCTTTATTCTCGAGTGAAGATGTGCAACAGTTTCTTCTGCTTCCAATTTTATGTTACTCAGCTGGTTCCTTAGCAGATCATGTCTTGCGAGCTTGGCTTCGGACGTGCCTTCGTGTACCTCAAGGAACTTCTCCCAAAGCTCCTTTGCTGAGTTGTAGGTGCCAATCTGGTTGACTTCTTGTGGTGGTAGGACGCTCAGCAGATGGAACTCTGCTTTGTCGTTTGCCACGAAGTCGGTCTGCTCCTTCTTCGTCTACTGGTATTCTTTCTTACCTTCGGGTGTTACAAAACCAAACTTCATTATTAAAAGAAATTCAAAATCGATTTTTAAAAAATATCTCCATTCACTTTTTCCAGCTCGCAAACTCCCCCTCAAACTTTGGTGGGTAGATGCTTGGTCCGGCCATCTCGTGTGCTTCATTTGGCGGTTAGTCTTCCTGAAGCGTTCTTGCTCTAATACCACTTGTTAGGCCCCTTGGTGGCCAACTAGGGGGGGTGATAGGCCCTACAAAAAAAACAAAATAAAAAGACCTTTCTCGAACTTATAACTTAATTAAAACACTTGCATAAACATAGAAATAATAATAAACTAAAAAGACGAGGCTCAACAGATTTACTTGGTTACAATCGGGGAGGTTGTTAATGCAAGGCAGATGAAAAGTGCACTAAAAATCTCCTCTGGATGGAGAAGCCTCTTACAGCAATGAATGTATAGAATCAGAAAGTTAAACTCAGACAAACTCAAGCACAAGTGTTGTTACTTTGTAATTCTTGTTGTTCTTAGCTTCTGAGAGCAGGGCTACTTATATAGCCATGCTCGGGGTGCCTGGAAGGGTTCCAGGCACTGGAATGGGATAGAATTCTATCCCTGACGCAATGTTTAAATGCTATATCGAAATGGCTAAGAATCAGGTTCCAAGCGCTCGGAGTCCGAGCGCCCCGGGGCCAAAAATCAGCTTTTGCTAATTTTTGGTCCCGATCTCCTGCTCCGATTCCGCTCGTATCGGTCCGGGTCTTCTACTCCGGCTCCACTCGCTTGGGTGATTTTGACCATCCATAATAGAGCTCACCCAAATCCAACTTCCGACCTTCTCGAACAAACTTTCGCTCTGACTTCTCATCCCTTGGAATCGTTACTTGCTTCCTTCTCGTCCGCCAGCATACTCTTCCACAGCTTTTCATCCCTCAGACAACTGCGTCTTTTGCTCCTTGAGCAATCTTCCGCTATGGTTTCTCATCCCTCAGAAACACTGCACGCTCCCTTCTCATCCACCGGTGTACTCTTTCGTAGCACCTTGTCCCTCAGACGCACCAAGCTCATTGGCTTTCTCTCGTGTCGTCCTTCTCACTAGCTGCGTCTTTCACTCAACTTCCTGTGCTTTTAAGTTCCTACATACTTAGATACAGGGTTAAACATAACAAGACTTAACTTAACTTAACTTATTTGATCACATCAAAACTACCTTAGAATACCAATAATATCCTGACCGACAACTTATTGAGAAGGCCCCGATTTCTCTAAAAGAAGTGGAACTGACCTGAGATATATTAGCTTTCCTATCCCTCTCGCCGTGGTTGCATGAAATCTAATTATTTTACATGCACATAGTTCAATGGTGGTGACACGTGTGTGCACGTTGCTTCTTCAAGGTGGATGGAAACTTCTTATAAGGAGCTTGATCCTCAATGGGAAGAACTCATGAATATCATAATCAAGCTTGTGAAGCTTTCTTCATAGAACGTTTTGCAAATCAAGTGAGAGCAAAGGAAAGAGAAGTGATTCTTCTACTTTAATACCCTCATTTCATCCACTTTTTGAAATTAATGTACAATTTTTTTCTCTCCAAACACTCGTGATAGTATTCATCAATCCCTTACGATGATGGCTTTACCTCCTCTTCATTTTACGATAAAAGCAACAGAGTCATGCTCTCTCCACTTTAAGCAATTGTTATCTGACGTATCCCTCCTATTGTTCCGCATAACCACTCTTTATTCATATATGCAGTGTAGTTATCATTCACACCTCAGATGGTCATTGGTGTCATGGTATCCTATTACATATCAGCCATCAACAGTTCATTGGATTGTTACAAGAAAATGTTCATGTTTACATTGTCGTAATACATCAACATCTTAGCGGTTGCTACTATAGGTTAACATTATGACAGTGAATCCATGTTGCCTTCATAACAAAAGCTGACATGTGGTTTTAATGATGGCTTGAAGATATATTCCAAATATGGAGTTGATTCCTTAACTATCAGATTAAGTTAAAGAAGTTGAGAGAAAGAAGGACAAAATTATAACATAGCCACAATCATCGACAATGATGGTTTGAATTAACTATGAAGGCTAAAAATGGCCAAGTAGATGTGTAGTTGTGTCAATAAAATCCTATATCCAATTTGAAATTGTTGGTGCGGGAAGCATCCGACGATCGAACTTTAATTTTGATAATGGCAAAGGAATTCAAAGTTAAGATTATTTGTTATCTAATATGTTCATGGAGCTTGCAGGAAAGTCCTAAGTGATACTTAGGCAAAAGTCCTAGCTACGGTTAGGCAAGGTGAAAACCCTAGGGGGTGGTAACCCTAGGTGAAGGAAAAAACCTAAAGGGGGGGGGGGGGGGGAACCTTAGGTCCTAGGGGGTGGTAACCCTAGGTGGAGAAAAACCCTAAGGGGTGGCAACCTTAGGTCCTAGGGGGTGGTAACCCTAGGTGGAGAAAAAACTCTAGGGGGCGGTAACCATAGGTCCTAGGGGGTGGTAACCCTAGGCGAAAAGTCCAGTCGGTCTGGAGGACCAGACTGGCACCAGGTAATCTCTCCTGAGGAGAGTAGGTGAGGACGTGTTCCCCGTAGAGGGAACAGTAGGCGTCGGACCCCCTAGGATTTTCGGTCGAAAATTCGAAGTCAGACCCGGACAGTTCGGAGACTGTCATTTACTGTCTTTACTATATTTTATGTGTGCTAATATTTGTCTTGCAGGGTAGGGTATTGTTTTGGAGCTAACGCATCTTGCAGGTACAAAAAACCACAGTTAAGCCTCGGATTAACAGTGTCCGAGGCGCCTCCATGGAGCTTGGAGGCGCCTCGGGTGCAAGCCGAAGCCAGCTGTCCGAGGAGCTGGAGGCGCCTCGGACGTAACTGGAGGCACCTTGGACCAAGGCTTGAAGGCGCCTTGAAGAGGCTGGAAGGCGCCTTAAACCAGATAAGGTGCGACCAGTTTTGTGCTGATCCACGCGTGCGACTCGGCGGCGTGGAGGCGCCTTGGACAGGCTTGGAGGCACCTTCAGCACAGTATAAAAGAAGGTCTCGAGGCAGAACTCAGGGAATAAAGTTCTAAGCTTCCTTTCTTCAACGTGCTGCCAACGAGACGACCTAGAAGTGCTGTGAATTGACACCGACGACCCGGAGCTCCGAATCTTCAGTTTGTCCTACTATTGTTGGTATAATTTAGTCGCTTCTTTTAATCATTGTACTTCATCTTGTAAACACATTAACGAGCTTATAGTTGTTGCCCACCGGAAGTGATCAACGATCGCGGACCTTGGAGTAGGAGTCGTCACAGGCTCCGAACCAAGTAACTCCTCGAGTTTTTGTGTGATTATCTTTTTGTTTCTGTTGCTTTAACTCTCGAATGATTTCCGACTCCGAAACGTAAAATAGCCACGAGCGCTATTCATCCCCCCCTCTAGCGCTTTCGATCCAACAATTGGTATCAGAGCCAGACCGCTCTAAATTGGTGAAATCACCAATCAAAGCAGGGGGGTTACGCCTTTCATTTATTTCCCTCCAAAACTATTTTCGAAAAATTAATTTTCATCTATTCACTGTTGGTTGGAATTAATAAAATATCGCATTTAGCAAAATTTGAGATAATATTTTTTAGTAATATTTTATTATTTTTTTCTCAAAATTCGTGAATTCATATTTCTATTTTTTTCCCGCACTACTAATCCAAGACCAAGTCTTGGAACAAGTTTTATTGTGTTTATTGTGCGAGATTCCTTCTTAATGGACTACGAAGATGGGTATAGCTCCACATGCCTACCACTTCTGTCTAGCGAAAATTTTAGATACTGAAAAGACCAGATGGAGCACCAATTGAAGACCGAAGCAGAAATATGGACCATCATCCATATTGGATTTATTCTCCCCACCGAAGAAGGTGTACCCATCACTTATGACAAGTGGGATGCACAAATAATAAGAACATGCGAGGCAAATGCAAAAGCAACATGGACTCTCCTATGCGGACTAACAAATTCAGAGCTTGATCGAGTCGGAAAGTTCAACAATGCTAAGGAGCTTTGGGAGAAATTGCTCAACCTTCATGAGATTCCTTCAGAGTCAGAAGATCAAGATAAACCAGAGTTCGAATCCGAGCACGAATTTCCAGAATCAACCTCTGAACCAGACTCAGAAGAATCGGATCAGACCGATTTTATAGCACTAATGGCCAGAGAAGAAATTGCTGAATCTGAGTCTGAATTCGAGACGACAACAATCAAGGGGGAGGATCATGTCATGGATCAGAAAGGTAAAATTGTAAATTCAAATTTTAAATTTCACATAACGTATTTCAAGTGTAGGGAGAGAGGGCACTATAGAAACCAGTGCCCTACTCGTAAGATTCGGTCGACACAACCAGAGAAGAAATCGATCCAGAAAGGGAAAATGTACATTGAATGCTCCAAGTGTAAACGAATGAGTTACTGCAAAAGACAATGTCCAGAAAGAAGATCCAAGGATCCAAAGGAAGAAATCAAGGTAAGTGAATTTACGTTACATGAAAATTCAATTTTTCCAACGCATGCTTGTCCCCTAACTAAATCTGCTTGCTCTAGTCTAGATTTCTCTAGAAAATTAGACATGCATGCTAACAATACAATGAATAGAGTTAATTCAAATCTAAATAAGAAAAACTCAAAATCATTTAATAAATATAAAAAATTAACGTTTAGAAAATTAGAAAAATAAAATAATATTTTAAAAGATAAAATAGATAAGTTAGAAAAGATTATTAATAATTTAACTAATCAACAAAATCTAGACTTGGGTTACAAGTCTAAAGTAAAACTTAAATACTACAAACCAAGCTATAATCAAGTACATTTTAATTACTAAACTAAAATTCAAATCTAGCTTAAATCGAAACTTAATTTAAATCTAACCTAAAATCTAACTTAAATCTAATTAAATATACAAAAATCAATAATGCAGGGAGAGGCTCCAGAATAGTTGGCACCTCAAAAAATTAATCTACTCGACAGGGTAACCAAAAGTAACCTATCCGGTAGGGTAATTAGGATTAGAATAAAAAGGGACAACAGTTTAACTTGACCAATGGTACTGGTGAAGTTTTGGATGATAGTACGTTAGGGAAGCATAGTCTATGCATGTCTAAGAAGATATGACTTCGACCTGGTGCATTTGGCTAAGTGGAACTAACCGAAGCTACCCCTTACAGATCTTAACCAGTTAGACCAAGGTTTTGTATTAAGTTCAGTGGATAGGACTATTTGGAAAACCTTGAAGGCATGGTTACTCTAATGATATCCAAGTGACTCACCATAGCCCAGAAGTTTATCTAAAGAATACCTATTTGTTGAGCCCAAAACTAAACTTGAATCTAACACTGTAACGCCCCAAATTTCCTCAATTAGATTCCTAAAAGTAATTTAAAAATATTTAAAAATGCTATAGAAATATTCTAGGGATTTTTATAAATTTTTAGAGTATTTTTATGTAATTTTTGGAGGTCGTTTGGTATTTTTACTAAACGAAGGAAGTTTTGACAAAAAAATATCCAAGCCGAGAATTGAACCCACGACCTTTGACTCGGTCAAAACCTGGCTGACCAGGTGGGCAAACAGATTTTTTCTATTTAGAAAAGGTAGCGAATTTATTTAAGATAGTTAACAGAATATTGGATTATAAAAGTGATAAGTTGATCTTGGATTTGTTTGTTTAGAAAAGGTAGCGAATTTATTTAAGATAATTAACAGAATATAATTAAAGGGATAAGTTGATGTTGGATTTGTTTGTTTAGAAAAAGTAGCGAATTTATTTAAGATAATTAACAGAAATATTAAGTTATAAAAAGGGATAAGTTAATGCTCTGTTTTCCCATGACTTAAACCATTCTCTCCTTCTCTTCTGCGTACGATGGCGGAGCTCGGGCAGAAAATGAAAGGGAATTAGGGCATCATCTCCGGCGGCCGGCCAAGGTCCTAGAAGCCCTTTTTGTTCGGTTGTGAGTCCAAGAAGCAAGGTAAGTCGCTACTCACCTGCAGTAAGATAGCTCCGAAGCATATTTTGTATTCCTCTCCCGGTTTCCGAAGCTTTGCTTGAATTTTCTTGCGTTTCAGCTTTTGGATCTATTTGTTGCCGAGAGTTTTGATGTATTCTTGAGTTATGTTCTTAAATTCGTTATGCATGTATTGGGACAGATTTTGGAGGAATTCGATTGATGTTTCCTTGTTCCTTCCGATTTTTGAAGTGTGTTGTGAAGTTGCTCGTGCGTTTGCTGCCGTGAACTTCAAAGTAAGGAGATGAGTTGTTTAGGTTAGGCATAGGGTTGTTTTCTTCCTTCAGGCCTTATAATTGGTAATTCCGATTTTAAGTTAGGTTTTTCTATGGTGATCTTAAAGGACATGATTAGTTCATATGGAGTTTAAAGGTTTCGGATTTTCACTGCTAGACAATGGAAATAAGTGTTATATGGTTTTAGATTCATTGATCTCGTAGTATAGTGTTTTAGTTACAGATTTCTTAATAAATCAAAGTTAGCAGTAGCAAATTCTTTCCTTATGCTTTGTTATGTTGGAAGTGATTCATGTTACGTAAAGGTACTGATTTAAGTAAAGGGACTTTTCATATATTAGATAAAGCAAAATAGATAAGATTCAGTGAAGAAATTGTGGTTGATCAGGACAGAGGTGAGTCTCACAGATGGAGGTACAATTTTTATAAGAAGCCCAAATTTCTATTATTGGTTACAGACAGGGTTTCCCATTAGGCCAGCTAAAGATAACTTAGAGAAATTGTTATTTCCCGAGGGGATCCAGGAGACAAAAGAAGACTATGAGGTTTACATATTGATCAATGTAGATTCTATAAAGTATTAATAAGCAGAATTTTAGTAGCATAGTATGTAGATCTTAGATAAGCTTACTATACAGATTTTGATTAAGCTTGTATGCAGAATTTCGATTGAGTTAGTATGCAGATTTTGTTAAGCTTAGTATGCAGATTTTAGATAAGCTCAGTATGCAGATTTTAGATAAGCTTAGTATGAAGATTTTAGATAAGCTTAATATGCAGATTTCTGTTTAAACTTGTATGCAGATTTTGTTTAAGCATTGCAATGTTAGAATTTGTTTAAACATTTCAGTTTTGTAAGAAGCATTCTTTTATAAGAAAAGTATAAGAAAGATTAAGAAAAGAAAGAAAAAGGCCAAGGCCTTAAGTAAATCCCAAAGTCAAGACTTTAGGGATTTTGGCACACAAGGTGCTAAAGAAAATGCCGAGGCATTATATAGAAGTATTAAAAGATAACAAGTATTTTACTTTTATCAGTGGCACTGCACTCGACTTTCTAGGTTTAGATAATCTAGTAGTAACAGCTCGGCCGACGGTCGACGGTCGACGACCATAGGGTCGCCAAATGGGCCGCCAAATGGGCCGCCGAATGGGTCGGGTCGTTACAAAAGTAAAAGCACAGTTGCCGGGCCCAAGAAGAAGTTGATTATTATTTTGAAGTATTATAAGTATTATAGAGTATAAGTTTTTCAACAAGTAAAACGAGTTTTACATAAACTATTAAAGAATAAGTCTTTAAACAAGTGGAATAAGATTCAGAAGGTGTTTAGAATTCAGTAAGTTTAGTTCTTTATTCTACCATGTTTATCTAGTGGATGAGTAGTTACATGTTTACCTATTAGATGAGTAGCATGATTAGCGAGTAGAATTACATGAGTAGATTTCTTAGCTTTTCTTTGCTATTAGTTTGACATGAGCAGTTATGTTTATGCTTTATTTCTTTTTAGAGCATATAGTTTCTAGTTCTTTTCGTATACATGCACATTCGTGATTTTGTGAGTTAGATAGTGCTTACTAAGCAAATTTTGCTTATAGACTACACTTCCTCTTACTGCAGATAAAGGAAAAGAAAAGATTTAGCAAGGAAGGCGACAAGGTGGCGCCGATGGTGTGTGATGCCAGGACTATGGAAGCCTTGGGACTTAGTTTAAGAATTTATTAAGATTGTCATTTATTAAGAATGTATTAGATGAGTCATTTAGTCTTCCGCTGTTAGTTAATTGTATGATTTTATTTTGTTTCCGCTATTCATTACTTGCATGATTTGATTTCATTAAACTGCGTGGTGATGTTATTCCTTTCGTGTGTCTGATATGTGTTCCAGCCGCCTGTGGCTGTGTATATTATGTTATGTATGTCAGTTTAAGGTCACCGGTACAGGGGAGACTCTGCCGAAATTTTTGGGTAGGGTTTCCATGTGATTTTTTAATCATACCGGTTAAGTAGAGTTAGTAGTTAAGTAACGATCATCCTTAGATAGTAGTAGTAGTAAGAAGGGTGGTTGTTACAAACACAAAGTTAAACCAAACCCAATAATTGAACCTAATTCATCTCACAAAATTATAGGATTCCCTGATTTAAAATTTAGATCGGGTGAGATGACTAAGAGTTAAATTAAATTGATAATTAATAATTCAAATTAAATTAATAATCAAAATTCAACTTAAATTAAAAATTAAATTAAAAACTTATTTAAAAATTATTTTAAAAACTTATTTAAAATTGTTTTAAAAACTTATTTAATTTTTTTTTTAAAATTCTTTTAAAAATCATTCCAAAAATCCTTTTAAAAATCACTTTTAAAATCATTTTAAAAATCCTCTTAAAAATCATTTGAAAAATCTTTTAAAATCAATTTCAAAATTATTTAAAAATCTTTTAAATCAATTTCAAAATTATTTAAAAATCTTTTAAAATCAATTTCAAAATTATTTAAAGTCAATTTCAAAATTATTTAAAAATCCTTTAAGATCAATTTCAAAATTATTTAAAACTCTTTTCAAATCAATTTCAAAATTATTGAAATATCTTTTAAAGTAAATTTCAAAATTATTTAAAAATCTTGTAAAATCAATTTCAAAATTATTTAAAAATCTTTTAAAATCAATTTCAAAATTATTTAAAAATCTTTTAAAAACAACATTTGAAAATCATTTAAAAAACATTTGAAAATCATTTTAAAATTATTTTTAAAAAAACATTTTAATTCTATAATTAATTTTAAAATCATAAATCTTATTTAATTATATATCATTTCAAAAATATTATTTAATTCTTTAATTATTAAGGTTCAAATCATAATTAATTAATTTCAATCAAAGTATTAATTTTAATATATTCATCAAAATTCTAAATATTCACTCATTTGAAATTCAAACTTAAACTTAAATAAAGGTAACTCCATCTCACACTCACTCATAAGCTGAACATGCTTGATAACCTAGAATGAGTGAGATGGAAAATTAGGAAAATAATTCTTAAATACATGCTTGGACTAAAGAACCCTAAGAACTTATTAAGGCATTAATCAAGGGGGACTGATTTTTTTTTCTCAAGTTAGTTTTTCTTTAAAATAAAAATTATCTTTGACTTGATTTTAAAAATTATTTTTGACTTGACTTAGAATAAAAAATTATTTTTGACTCAGCTTTAAAATATATATGATATTAAGCTTAATATTGAATTAACATTATTTTTAAAAGCTTGGATTTTTAGTTAATCATTTTTCAAAACTAAGCACTAAAATTATCCAAATCTTTTACTAAGTTTTTTGCAAGAAACTGTCTCTCAAAGCTAAGTACTTAAGTCAAGCTTTATGAAAATCCTTTTAAAGTTAAGTACTTAAGCAAAACTTTTATCAATAATTTTTTTAAAAAAAGGGGGTTAAGTATTTATACCTTTAAGTGTTTGTCAAAATCTTTTTAATAGCTCATTTTCAAACAACAATTAGTTTCAAAAGATTAAATTTAGCTAATTTTTGTTGAAATTGAGCTAAGTATTTTCAAAACTATTTCAAATTGAACCAAGTGTTTTTCAAAAGGGCTTGTTAAAATTTAGCTAAGTATTCTCTAAAGCTTCTTTTCAAATTTAGCTAAGTGACTTCTATAGCCTTTTTTCAAAATTAACTAAGTTAAATAGTTTTCTAAAAAGGCTATTCGAAATTAATGATTTTTAAAAGGCTTTAAAAAATTTTACGAAATATTTTCAAAAAGGCCTCTCCAATTGCAAAACTTAGCCTACTATTTTCGAAACTTGCCTTTCGAAAATCGTTTGTTTCAATCTTTTAAAACTTAACCTAAGTTTACACAAATTTTGGCTAAGTACCTCTCAAAACTAAGTATTTTCAAAAGCATTTCAAGTTTTAGCAGCTAAATATTTTTCAAAGAGCTTTCAAATCTAACTAAATATCTTTCCAAAAAGCTTTTTCAAGATTTGCTAAGTATTTGTTCAAAGTTTAACTAAATATTTTGATATAAAAAATTAGCTAAGTTACTTTTCAAAGTCAATATAATTTTATCGTTAACCCTCTATTTTTCCTTCTCTAAACTTTTTTGAAAAGTTAAGTTTCTCAAAATAAGCTAAGGCCATTGATCATTCTTACTTATTTATTTTTGATATATGGCAAAGGGGGTAGAAGAAATTCAAAAGGAAGTAGAAGAAATTCAAAAGGAAATTAAAGAAAGTTTGAATTAAAGAAAGTTTGAAAATTTATAAATTTAAGGAGAGCTTTTATTAAGGGGGAGCATTCTACAAAATTTATAAAACTCTTGGACTAACTTATTTTTTTTCCTTGTGCTAAATTTATGCTAGTTATGCCTTTCTTTATTGCATCTTTTTTCTTAACTTTGAATTTCGGTTGCCATAATCAAAAAGTGAGAAATTGTTGGTGCGGGAAGCATCTGACGATCGAACTTTAGTTTTTATAATGGCAAAGAGATTCAAAGTTAAGATTATTTGCTATCTAATATATTCATGGAGCTTACAGGAAAGTCCTAAGTGATACTTAGGCAAAAGTCCTAGCTGCGGTTAGGCAAGGTGAAAACTCTAGGGGTGGTAACCCTAGGTCCTAGGGGGTGGTAACCCTAGGTGAAGGAAAAAACCTAATTGGGGGGGGGGTAAACTTAGGTCCTAGGGGGTGGTAACCCTAGGTGGAGAAAAATCCTAAGGGGCGACAACCTTAGGTCCTAGGGGGTGATAACCCTAGGTGGAGAAAAACCCTAGGGGCGGTAACCCTAGGTCCTATGGGGTGGTAACCCTATGCGGAAAGTCCAGTCGGTCTGGAGGACCGGACTGGCACCAGGTAATCTCTCCTGAGGAGAGTAGGTGAGGACGTGTTCCCCGTAGAGGGAACAGTAGGCGTCGGGTCGACCTATGGTTTCCGGTCAAAAATTTGAAGTCAGACCCGAACAGTTCGGAGACTGTCATTTACTGTCTTTACTATATTTTATGTGTGCTAATATTTATCTTGCAGAGTAGGTTATTGTTTTGGAGCTAACACATCTTGCAGGTACAAAATACCACAGTTAAGCCTCGGATGAACAGTGTCTGAGGCGCCTCCATGGAGCTTGGAGGCACCTCGGGTGCAAGCTGAAGCCAGCTGTCTAGAGGAGCTGGAGGCGCCTCAGACGTAGCTGGAGGCGCCTTGGACCAAGGCTTGAAGGCGCCTTGAAGAGGCTTGAAGGCGCCTTAAACTAGATAAGGTGCGACCAGTTTTGTGCTGATCCACGCGTGCGACTCGGCGGCCTGGAGGCGCCTTGGACAGGCTTGGAGGTGCCTTCAGCACAGTGTAAAAGAAGGTCTCGAGGCAGAACTCAGGGAATAAAGTTCTAAGCTTCCTTTCTTCAACATGCTGCCAACGAGACGACCTAGAAGTGCTGCGAATTGACATCGACGACCCGGAGCTCCGAATCTTTAGTTTTTCCTACTGTCGTTGGTATAATTTAGTCGCTTCTTTTAATCATTGTACTTCATCTTGTAAACACATTAACGAGATTATAGTTGTTTCCCACCGGAAGCGATCAACGATCGCGGGCCTTGGAGTAGGAGTCGTCACAGGCTCTGAACCAAGTAACTCCTCGAGTTCCTGTGTGTTTGTCCTTTTGTTTCCGCTGCTTTAACTCTCGAACGATTTCCGACTCCAAAACGTAAAATAGCCACGAGCGCTATTCATCCCCCCCTCTAGCGCTTTCGATCCAACATGAATGATACTATTGGAGGTTTGTCAGTCCATGAGCCACTTATGGGATGAAACCCTCTGATGGACCTAACACATTGCAAACATAACTAAAAAGGAAGAGGGGTACCATGAGAAATGAAATAAGAAGAGCTATGTGATTTGGAAAAATTAGAAAAATATATGCATTGATTGCATAATATTCAAAACACGAAGGTTTTGTTGTAACAGTGCAATGCACCATAGATGGTTGCCCACTATGTCCTATGATAACATGCCTTGAGCGACCTATTGAGGTGTAAACAATAAGCACACTGCATATATGAATAAAGAGAGGTTACACAAAACATGAAAAAGTGAAATTGTTATGTAATAATCCCTTATAGCGGATGGAAGCATGACTGGGTTCTTGTAAATTTAAGGGGAGGTAAACCCAGTTCATTGGATTCATCGGATGAGGTAGTGCCAGATTTTTCTGATAAAACTTTGGCCAAAATATGATTTAGTAACCCACACCATTCTCCACAGCCGGCTTAAGGGATCCCTTGGGTCGTCGAGTAAATCCAGATGATACAACAGTGTTTCTTTAGGTGGGAGGGATAAAAGCAATGGATAGTCATGTACCTTTGGATGAAATTGAAGGGATGAAAAATTTTGAACAGTTAAGACAAGAGACAAGGATGGGAAAGCTATAATATCTCACACTCATCACTCCTTATGAAAGTCAATCCTTATAGGGTAACCAAGCTCGTAACAGTAAGTTGGAAAGATATCAAGGGCCAAAACGATGCTGGCAATGCAAATTTCAAGATCAACCATGAGCCATAATGCAAGACAGGTAAGAGTTGTTGGTGTTGAAAGCACTAGCTAATCAAACCTGTGTTTTGATATTAGTAAAGGTTCAAAGTTAAGCTTATTTGTAATCTAACAAGCTTACTTGAGTGTGGAGGCAAGACCTAGTTGAGGCTAGGCAACAAAGTTTTGGTCAAGGGATTGGTCATGAAGACCTAGTCAAGGGGATTGGGCATGAAGCTTTGTTCAAGGGGATTGGGCATGAAGTCTTGGTTAAGGGATTGGGCATGAAGTTCTGGTCAAGTGGATTGGGCAGAAATTTTGATAGATCGAGGACATCAAATGGAAGTACTAGGGGTCGTGAACACCGGGCAGAAGTCTAGGAAGGTCAAGAATTGGACATCTAGTAGAAGTCCCAAGGGTCAAGGTCAGATGCTGAGTAAAAGTCTAAATAGGTATTTGTCAAAAGGTAACTCTCCTTAGAGGAGTAGGCGAGGAGGCATTTTTTGTTGAGGGAATAGTAGGCGACAGTTCGACCTAAGATTTCATGAGAAATCTGAAAGTCAGAATCAGATAGTCTCGAAACTATCAAACTAAGTTAAAATACTATATTTTGCCTTCTGTTCTAACTCTATGGTATAGGAAATTGAAACTGAAAGTTGGCTAGAAAAAAGACTTACAGGCATCTAGGAAGGGCTAGGTGCCCGAATGTCCATGTGCTCAGAGTGGGTCCAAGCACCCAAATTGGATGAACCCAGCCACAAGTGCAGTGAGGTGGTGCACTCTAATTGGCCAACATACGTCAAAGTCCAGACACTCAGATGGGTCAAAGCGCCCATAGATGGATAACACCTACACAGATAGAGAGCTTCACCAAGTTGACATCAGTTGTTCAGGCGCTAAGGGGTGGTCCAGGCGCCGGGAGTTAGATAAATCCCCGACGAAGTAGGATCGAATAGAATTTGGTCTAGGTGTTCAGGATCAGTCCAGGAACCTAGAAAAGGCTATAAAAAGGGCTTCAATTAGCTACTTTAGAATACACTTCTTTATGACTTCTGTACTCGCGTGCTGCTTCGAAAAGCTCTCCATAATGCCAAATCGTTCCTCCGACGACAATGCTCAAGTCTACATATATCATTTTCAAATTGTCGGTATAATTATTTTTTAATTGTCATTTCATTATATATAGTAGACATTTCTTTGTAATTGATGAATCTTTAGTGGATTGTCCAACGAAAGCACTCAATGAGTGTGGGCCTTGGAGTAGAAGTCGTCAAAGATTTTGAACTAAGTTAAAAAAAAATAAAGTATTAGCATTGCTTCTATTCTTTATTTATTCTGCTAAATTATTTATGTGCGTAGGTTATACGTACGTGCATTTAGACCATTATTGATGCACATTCGTTTGTAATTCTCATTTATGATTTACGCTATCGCACTCTATTCCATTGTTTTATCAACATGGCTACTCATTTTATTTGGAGATCTACTCCTTCTTTGTTTTTATTTATAGGGCATGACAAGGAGTGAAATCAGATAAAGAACACAAGGAAAAACTCTTCCAAAAGCTAGCATGGGAAGGTAATACCTTGAGGCACGGTCGTGCCCCTCACTTTAGAGGTTCACATGGCTCGGTCATCCCTCTTAGAATGACTGTGACTCCTCCTCTAAAATTACACACGGTCTGGCCGTGCCAAATGGCATGACCATGTCTCTCCAATCCAAGAGGGCACACGGCTTGATCGTGCCTACCAAGCATGGTCGTGTCCCCTATAATACCACGTGTATGGCTCAACCATGCCAATTGGCATGGTCGTGCGACTCAAGGGACTAGAACACATGACCCCGACTCTATAAAAGGGAACTCCTCCCCTTTTTTGAGGAGGAATTTTTATCCTTTGGGAAAAGACTATCTTAGGCAACCGTCATCATTTTCGGGAGTTTTGGGGCAATCTAAAGTCATTTCCACCATCTGCTCTTCTCCCAAGTGAAGGATTGGATCTTAAAGACTCCATTCTCATCTTGGCTAAGCGTGTCTCTTCCTTTCTCCATGATTTGATCGTAGAATGCTTTCTTCAATATTTTTGAGTCATATTCCTTTGTTTATGGAGTAGATTATTCTAGTCTAGGACTAAGGGAGTAGTTGTGATACAAATTGATGTAAAACTCTATAGATATGCGCTTATCTTGTTTCAATGACATGTTTATGTTTGATTTTTGTTTGATTGAATGCATGTGTGAATCCTTATTGCCAAGACATGTTGTTTAATTGAATAGATGTATGGATTAGTTACCATGTAGTGGGAATCTCGAGATTGTATGACCGAGGGTCCCTTAGTGACAGAGGATAATCATTAAACTAGACATCTTAGGGATTCCCTTGAAATGGAGGTCAAATTCATACAAGGGAGACTCTAAGTTATGCTTACAAGGTTTTCCCCTATTCATTTTAAGAGGTGATTAATGTGATTTAGATTATAAAACTGAGGGTCCCTAGGTGATAAAAAAGGTAACCATTAAACTAGATTTTATACATTACCCTTCTTACTTAATAGCATTGAATACCAATGGAAAAACACTCTTATGAGATTGTCATAGGGTAGCATTGGTATTTACTTGGGTTCCCTATGAGGCATAAACTTAGAGGACAAGGAATTGGCGATCCATATTACATTAAGGAGCATCACAATAAAACTAACATCCTAGAACGTCCTTCCCAAGATAGACTTCCTCAAACAACTCTTTCTCTAGATCTCTCTCTTTCTAGCTCTCTCTAGCTTTCACTCATCTTCTAGTTCACAAACCATCAACTTTTTGATAGTCTAGATAATTCACTTTGCAACATTCCTAGTGCTTACCACCAGTCCCTGAGGATCAATATCTTTTGTTACTTAGAGACTATTCCGTGCACTTGCAGACGGTTAATAAGTTTTTAGCGTCATTGTTGGAGACTAGTTTTGAATAACATTAGGTGTTTTGCATTTGGTTTTGTCTAGACACTTTTTCTTTTCTTTTTGTGAATACTTATTTTTTGCACTTTCTTCCCTTTAATTATGCATTTCATTTTCTACATTTCAATTTCTTTTAGCAAAATTTGATTTCATTTGAGTCCTTTTATATGAAGGTTGATCTCTATAAGAAATTTGCTACCTATTGATCCCGAGATTGATAGAACCTTTAGGAGAAGAAGAAACCAGCAGAGATAAGTTTTGTAAGAAGAACAAGCCTAGAGAGTCATGGTAGACAAACTTCTAAAGGATTATACCACACCATATGCTAGGGGAATCAGATCTAGCATTACCAAACCTACTGTTTAGGCCAACAATTTTGAGATTAAACCAGCATTTATCTCCATGGTACAACAAAACCAGTTTGGGGGAGGACCCAATGAAGATCCAAATCAACATCTAGAAATCTTCTACGAGATGTGCAACACGATGAAAATGAATGAGATTCCTCCCGAAGCTATCAGATTACTATTGTTTGAATTTTCTCTCAGAGATAGAGTTAAGGCATGGTTGAATTCCCTATCCACAAATAGCATCACCTCATGAGAGCAATGTGAGCAAATATTCTTGGAGAAGTTCTTCACTCTAAGTAAAATGACACATATGAGGAATTTGATTGCTATCTTTCATCAAAATGACACTAAATATTTGTATGAAGCTTAGAACTAGTTTAAGGGTATGCTTAGATTATGCCCACACCACGGCTTGGAAAAGTGGTTAGTAATACACACCTTTTATAACGATATCAACTATTAGACTAAAGTCTCTTTAGACTCTGTAGCTGGTGGAGCCTTAATGAACAAAGGATTTGATGAAGCCGAGGAGATCATTGAAAGTGTATCGCTCAATAACCATCAATGGTGCTCTAAAAGAAGTGTTAACCCTACCAAGATTCTAGGGAAGTATGATGTTGATGCAATGAATCTAATTTCTGCAAAACTAGATGCTCTGATGAAGAAATTTGATACAATCAATGTTAGTTCAGTGAACACCATTATCACCACATGTGAAGGATGTGGAAGTACAGAGAATGTCAGGGAAAGTTGCCCAATTGAAGCCTTCACTGCACAAGTGGCCCAAATTGAACAAGTTGATGCAATTGGCAACTTTAACCAAAGGCAGAATAATTCATACTCCAACACGTACAACCCTGGTTAGAAAATCATCCAAGCTTCTCTTACAAGAACACTCAAGAGCAAGGCTCATGACCAAGTTATCAACCAGAGCAACAACAAAGCTACCAACAAAGCAATCAACCATCAAGAGTGGAGAAGCTCCTTGAGGAGTTACTTGCCAACCAAGTGGAGATGAAAAACTATATCAAACAACCGAACACACGAATGGACAACACCAAAAGGCATATGAAAATGCTTGATACTCAAATAGCATAAGTGGTAAGTTCATCTTCAAGAACACATGGAAGTTTTCTAGGAAAATCACAACAAAATATAATTGAGCACTGCAATAGGATTGAATTAAGGAGCGAGCAGATCTTGGGAGAACCCCAAGTGACTGGTAAAGACAAAGGGGTTGACCATAATGGAAAGTCGTCTCCGTCTACCTCTTTCAATGGAGTTGTTCAAGAGGAGGAGGAGGCTACCATTCAGGTTGAAGGGCATCCATCAAAAATATTTCCCTTTTCCCTAGAGAATCTCAAAATCCATGAATGATGCAAAGTTTGATAAGTTTCTAGAGAGTATCAATGAGATTTGCATAGACATCCTGTTGGTGCAATCGACCTCGAGAGTTTCG
Organism: Zingiber officinale; assembly: GCF_018446385.1. Taxonomy (NCBI): domain Eukaryota; kingdom Viridiplantae; phylum Streptophyta; class Magnoliopsida; order Zingiberales; family Zingiberaceae; genus Zingiber; species Zingiber officinale. Next base: position 51,041,655 of record NC_056004.1, read on the forward strand.
ATATTTGATAATGTACCTAAGTCTAGTCAGTTTGACTAAGAGATGATCTAAACAGAACTTGGTGTTTGAAAGAGAGAAGTCTAGTCAGCACTAGATGACCATCAAGGGTAAGTCCTAATCGAAGGTTAGGCAAGTGAGAAGTCTACTAAGTGACTAGTCCTAACTAGAGGTTAGGCAAAGGAAAATCCTGGTGAGTGAAATCGGGGCCTAGTGAGTGAAGCTAGGTAGTGAAAATCCTGATGAGTGAAGTTGGACCCTACTAAGTGAAGCTAGGTAATCGAAGTCCTGATGATTGAAGCCAGCCCCTAGTGAGTATAGCTAGGTAGTGAAAGTCCTGGTGAGTGAAACAGGGCCCTAGTGAGTGAAGTTAGGTATTGAAAGTCCTAGTGAGTGAAGTCAGACCCTAGTGAGTGAAGTTAGGTGATAGAAGTCTTGGTGAGTGAAGCCAAGTAATGGAAGTCCTAGTGAGTAAAACTGGACAACCATAGGGAAAGGTAACCCTAGGTAAAGAAAAGTTTTAGAGGAGTAAACTCCAAGCATGTGTGACCGAGCGGTCGACCAGATCAGCGAATTATTAATAATACTAACACTATTTTTCCTTACTATTTTACATCTATTATGCTAACTCAGTATTGTAGGAAAGTCTTAATAGATCAGCTTAGTTAGATATTAAGTAAAATAAAAAAAAAAGTCAAAACATGTCTGAAGGACCAGATGTTTAGTAGGTAAATGGAGGTAAGCACTAGAGGAGAGTGTTCCAGTAAGGACAAGTCTCAATTAGGGACTTTAGCATAAGTCCAATTTAGGTCTAGTTTGAAAACTTAAATTAAGACTATGACTAGATCTTGGTCTTGGGAAATTATATTTAATTAATACTGCTTATTTTTATTGTGTTAACTTTATTTTGTAGGGTATACTTTATTTTCTTAGACTAACACATTTTGCAGGATGAAAGGAACAAATTCAGTCTTGGGGGAACAATACCAGAGGCGCCTCCTGTGTGAGTGGAGGTGTCTCGGAGGCCTACTTGAAGACTTCGCATAGGAGGGCACAGAGGCGCCTTCAACCGCATGGAAGGCACCTTGAGTTGGGTGATGGAAGGCGCCTTAGATAGCATTGAAGATGCTTTCGATTGGATAAGGTAGAAGACTTCGTCAATGATAAGAGCTATTTTTTGGGGGATAAAACCTTCGGGTTGAAGGCGCCTTCGATTGGCTTGAAGCCACCTCCAATGCTCAATAAAAGAGAGCTTCGGCCAATGCATTCAACTAGCTCCTCTACAAGATATTGTGCAACCATTCAACGTTTCAACCACTCCAACTTTGTGCTTCTATTCTTCTACAACGCTACTGCCGAGGAGCCATCCAACATCGAGTTTGATCCAATCATCTTCAAACGTATTGGGTAATAAAGTTTCTTTTTTTACTTAATTACTACATAGAGGAAAGTGTAACTTGTTACATTTATCCTATCATTTATATTATACTTGATTCCCTCTTTTGGAAATTTTGGAAGAGGATTATAGTGGATTGTTCATCGATATGGTCTGAGGGATCGTGGGTCTTGGAGTAAGAGTCATCGAAGGCTTCAAATCAAGTAACCGACCAAGTTTTCTGTTTCGCCTTCATACTTAGTTTTTCTGCTGCGTACTTATTTTCAAAATCAAAAAATAGATTCTTAAAACCACGTGATTCACCCCCTCCCGCCGCTCTCCTCACGTGCGCTATGGTCCTACAAGTGGTATCAGATGTTGGAGCAATCCCAATGGTCCGTGCGGCCATGTATTTTGGTGTTTGGGCAAAGAGTTTAAGTTAGGTTCATCCTTGTATTTGATATATGTATCTGAGTTGTGCAAGTTTACAGGATAAACATACGACTCAGGTTGATGGCTTAAGGGTCCGGTGAAGGATAGAGCATCCGACAGACCGTGGATAATGCAGCAAGGACAAGGGCTAAGGGAAGCGACTTCGAGGCATACGCGAAAGATGACATTGGGATAAACCATGGTCTTGGGTGCATCCGAGGGACGAGAGTCAAAGGAAGTAGACTTAAAGGCAAGAGGTCAAGGCTGGAACGAAGAAGAGTCAAGTGAGTCATAAGGGTGAGGATCCGAGTGCTGAGAGATTGTACCGGGTTACTAATCGACTGATGAAAATGTTAGTCGACTGGTACAGTTAACTGGGATTGAAAAAAATATTTCTGTTCGCTCGACCAGTGTAGAGCAATTGACTGGTACTTTCACCAATTGACGGGTATCGAGTCATTGGGTTATAACGGTCGAATTTTCACAGAGGGTAGTCAACTGACACTTTCACCAGTCGACAGGTAGGTAGGATTTTCCAACCCATAACCTATATAATCAAGCCTTTAAGGTTGACGAAATTAGTGGTGGTTAATCCTAATTAGTAGTCAACAAGTGCTCAAGAGTTCTTTGTAATTCAAGAAGTTTTAGTGAGTGTTGTGGTGAGGTTTCTCCACCCACAAGGGGCTACGTGAGCTAGCCGGAGGTTTTTCGGGGAGTAATCCACCTACTGATAAGGATTGTCCACCTTACAGACAGCTGTGGAGTAGGAGCTTTATTCCGAACCACGTAAATTGGCATGTCGATTTGTTTGCTTATTCTTTCTTAGTCTTTAGCTTTATTTATATTCGTATTTGTATTTGTTATTGTATTTCTGCTTGCGCACTAACGAATACTTAGGAAGCGATCGAATTGGGGGCATGACTATTCAACCCCCCCTTTCTAACCAGCCATACACGAGATCCCCTACAAGTGGTATCAAAGCAAAGGTCACACTTCACATGACTAACCGCCGAGAAGAGCAACTACAAGAAGATGACCGACTTGATAGAATCGCCAAAGTATGAAGGAGGAAGCTTATGGGTTATCACCTTTTGGATGGTGAAAATGAAGAACTTCTTCGAGACAGATTGGGACACTATGTTGGTCATCGAGGAACCATTTGAAGTCCCAAAAGATAAGAAATGGAAGAATCTCCGACCGCGATATTGGACGGAAGAGCAAATGTCATAAGCAAAGGCATATTCAAAGGTAATATCAATTTTAATTGATATTTTACCACCTAACGTGATAAGTGATGTAGGTGAATACAAAAATATCCACGATTTGTGAAGCAAAGTAAAGAAAGTTCTAGGCAAAGAACTTATGCCTACATAAGAGGAAGAAAAATTTGAAGAAAGGGATGAAGTGATCCAAGAGGAGGAGAAGGATCAATCGGATGTGGAGACCAATTCAACATCAAAAGAGGAAGAGGAAGTGAATTCGGTCACATCCAAGAAAAAGAAAGATGAGGAAGTATCATCAACATCCTCAAGGGTTGAAGAAGAGTCCAAGACAAGTGAAAAGGGAGTCTTGGATGTCAACCTAGTGAGCATCTCCACCGAAGTGAAGTCAAAAGATCACATCATTTGCTTCGGGTACAATGAAAAGGGGCAGTAAAAGAATAGGTGTCCAATGGGTAAGAAGAAGGTAACTCCTAAACCTAATCATGTTATTTTAAATACTAACATAGGTTGTAGGAATGAAGAAGCCCAAAAGAGGAGAATGCGTATTATATGCTTCACGTGTGGGGAGAAGGGTCACTACCACACCAAATGCCCTAAGAAGAGAGAGATCAAAAAGCTAGCGCAATTTAAGAAATGGGAGAAAGAGAAGAAGAGGAGCTCAAGTCTAGGGGGAGCTTCAAGGGTAAGGGAGGTATATCCTAACTTGAAGGTTAATTCAAATTTAAATTCCTCTATGCATGCTAAAAATAATTTTTATTATTTACCCATGCAAAATTTCAAATTTAGATATCATGATAGGAGTAGGATAAATGTAGATCATAACCTTAGGAGACCTATGCATGATAAACCTAGGTAAGTTAAATTCTCATTACCTAAGGAGAAAAAGGTAATAGAGAACCAAGGCATTAATCCCAAAAAGGGGAGACACATGCCTAGGAAGGGTGGGTCTAGGAATGTCCATGGTGGACATGTTGACTCAGAAAGGGAGAATCAAGCTTTAAAGGTAAAGCTTGATCATTTGGAGAAAACCCTAGATAGATTCAATATTGGATCTAAGGGTTTAGGTATGATGTTGAGTAGCCAAAGACCCAACAATGATAGATCGAGTTTGGGATACTGATCTAATGTCTCTGATGCTAAGGGAAAATCTTATGCTAGGGTCGCATATGACTATAGCAAGGGGAAGTCAATAAATGACAAGGGAAAGTCATTTAAAAATAAGAAGAAATTAACCAAGGACAAGATTCCAAGGTTAAGAAGGTTAGGTTTGTAGGCCAAGTGTCACCGGAGGTGCACCGATGTGGCCTAACAATTGTGGATGAGTCACCTAGAGAGGTGGCTAAGGCTAAGAGCTTTAGGGGGAGCTCAAAGAGTCAATTTGGGACCCATGATAAATGGATCTCAAGTGAATTTTACTTGGGAGTCTAGATTGGGTCATAAAATGTGCCAAAAAGTTTGGAGACGGATTTGAGTCTCAACCTTAAGAAATTGGCACAATTGGATTGTATTTCATGCTTAGAAATATGACATTGAGGTCATATAGCATGATAATTAGTTTTTGATGTATATATACCATATAAACCAATGCTAGGGATGCATTGTGGTTTAGTATGGGCAAATACATCAAGAGGAAGCCAAAACTAGGATTTTAGGTTAAGGTTTAATTGAACCATTTAGCTAGTTTTGAGTTTTGTGTCAATCTTAAGATTGGTGATAGATACATTTTTGAATGTATATTTCCAAAGTGGACATGGGTAAAACAAACCTCTCTACAAAATTTGGGAATTTTTGGATATCTGTGGAATTTTTTATGTATTTTTGAAGTTGAGTTTTAAATGTTATTTGGGTTGAAAATAGTGTGCCAGTCGACTGGTATAGTTACTAGTCGACTGGTAACAGTGTTTATCAAACACAGAATGGTTATGTGAGGTTGTTTCGATAGGAGCAGTCGACTGATACTTGTGGCAGTCGATTGATACCAGCCTAAAATTATTTTCAGCATTGGTTGTGACCAAGTCAACTCGTATAGGTGTATGAGATCCATCAGTCGACTGCCACAAGCATCAATCGACTGATGCTTGTGGCAGTCGATTGATACCAGCCTAAAATTATTTTCAGCATTGGTTGTGACCAAGTCAACTCGTATAGGTGTATGAGATCCATGGGGGATAAATACACGAGTTTATGGTCAATTCTGGTGATCAAGTTTCAACAATTGGGATATTGTTGGAGCTTTTTTATATTAGGCAAAGGGGGAGAAGTAAGATTTAGTTGGGAAAACCTTAAATACCTTTGCATTTGGTAAAATTCCTAGCTCGATGGGGAGCATAGGTGTAGGAGGAGCCTTGTGATAGGTTCTTAAATACCCCTGTGGTAAAATTTCTAGCTCAATGGGGAGCATAGGTGCAGGAGGAGCCTTGTGATAGGTTCTTAAATAGCCCTGTGATAAAATTCCTAACTCAATGGGGAGCATAAGTGTAGGGGGAGCCTTGGGATAGGTTCCAGTGCATGTTTGCATTTTTCATTCGGTGGTGTAAATTCAAGTGTGTAGTCTTGGCAACGTAAGTCCATTTGGCGGTGTAAGTCGAAGTGTGTAGCCTTGACAATGTAAGTCCATTATTTTTAGCATATTATTTTGCTATTATGTTTTTCCTAACTTAAACGTATTGTCAAACATCAAAAAGGAGGAGATTGTTGGAGGAATCCCAATGGTGTGTGCGACCATGTGTTTTGGTGTTTGGGAAAAGAGTTTAAGTTAGGTTCATCCTTGTATTTAATATGTGTATTTGAGTTATGTAGGTTTGCAGGATATACATATGACTTAGGTTGATGGCTTCGGGTCCGGTGAAGAATGAAGCATTCGAGGGGCTGTGGACAAGGCAGAAAGGACAAGGACCGAGGGAAGCGACATTGAGGCTTACGCGAAGGATGACATTGGGACGAGCTGCGGGATTGGGTGCATATGAGGTACGAGAGTCAAAGGAAGTAGGCTTGAAGGCAAGAGGTCAAGGCTACAATGAAGAAGAGTCAAGTGAGTCGTAAGGGTGAAGGTCCGAGTGCTGAGAGTCTGTACTCTGGGTACCAGTTGATTAATAAAAATATTAGTCGACTGGTACAGTCGACTGGGTAGTCGACTTGGAGCGAACAAAATGCTTTTGTTCACTCGACCAGTGTGGAGCAGTCGATTGGTATCGAGCCGTTGGGTTGTAACGGTCAAATCTCCACAGAGGACAGTCGATTGGCACTTTCACCAATCGATTGGTAGGCGGGGTTTTCCAACCCATGGCCTATATAACCAAGCCTTGGGAGCTTGGTTAAGGTTGACGAAATTAGTGGTGGTTAACCCTAATTAGTAGTCAACAAGTGCTCAAGAGTTCTTTGTAATCCAAGAGATCTTGGTGAGTGTTGTGGTGAGGTTTCTTCATCCACATGGAGCTACATGAGCTAGCCAGAGGTCTTCCAAGGAGTAATCCACCGACGAATAGGGATCGTCTACCTTACGGACAGCCGTGGAGTAGGAGCTTTAGCTCCAAACCACGTACATTGGCGTGTCGGTTTGTTTGCTTATTCTTTCTTAATCTTTGGCTTTATTTGTATTCGTATTTGTTTTTGTTATTGTATTTCCACTTGCACACTAACGAATACCTAGGAAGCGATCGAATTGGGGGCACGACTATTCAACCCCCCCTTTCTAGTCGGCCACACACGAGATCCCCTACATCAGAGCCTTGTTAGCTCTGAATTGGTGCAGCCACCAATCAAGTAGGGGTTTATTTTTATGATCTTTTTTTGCTTTATTTTTTAAGTTTTAAGTTTTTTTTCGAATCAATCTGAACCAGCACTGTTGCCTCTTCAGATAAATTTTTTTCTTTAATTTCCTTAAATTTCTTGAATTGGTGCAAGACCACTCGCGTTTTATTCTATTGTTCTTTCTTCTCCCGCACTACTAATCCAATATCTAATCTTGGAACTTGTCTTTTTGCCTATATCTGTCTTGCAAGATCTTCTCATAATCAATGGCTCAAAGCAAAGGACAAAGCATTCATGAACCTCCATCATACGAAATTGATTACTTCAGAATATGGAAGCATCAGATGGAGTGCTTCATCATAATGGGTGACTTCGACTGCAGGATAACATTGAAAAGATCCATCCAAAATTTGGAAGCAAACCAAAAGGTAATAAACTTTATTTTAGAATTATTGTCTAATAGACTAGACTAGCTTCATGGCCTTAATGGCTAAGGAGGAAGTAAAAGGACTTGAATCTGAGTCAGAACAAAAGTCAGAATCCGATTCTGAGATGACGATAGACAAGGAGGAGAATCCTAACGAGGATTCAAAAGGTAAATTAGTAAATTCAAAAGTTAAAGATATATAACATGTTTTAAATGTAGTGAAAGAGGATATTACAAAAGTAAGTGCCTCATTTATAAGACTTGAACCACACAATCGGAGGAAAAGGATAAATCAATACCAAAAGTCCAGAAAGGAAAGGAGCACATCCAATGTTTCAAGTGCAAACAGATGGACCACTCTAAACATCGATGCCCAGTGATCCTGTCTGAGAGTGTGACGAGATGAAGAGTTGGGGACGACAGACGATGACTCTTAAGGAGAGATAGACGACGACTCCGGGGAAAACAAATAATAATGGATCTGAGAAAACCCAAAGCAAATCCTGAAGAAATCCAATCAAAAAATACCTTCCAGCGATGAGAATGACAAGATGAAAGTAAATCTGAGAAACCCAAAGAAGATCTAGGAAAGGCTCCAACGAATTGGAGCACCGTGATGAAGAAAACCACGAATTAGTGCTTTGGCATATGCTATCACCTCCTGCGCACTACGAAGCCAACCGACAAAGCGTTAGTGACCTAAGATCAGGGTGGGAATCCCTGGCTAGACCCTCCGACGCTCAAGTCAATCCCCTCTTGTTCTAGGTGGGAAGAAGAAGAAGAAGTACAATAAACTGAAATGGAACTAGGGTTTTAGTGGTGGTGTTGTGCGCGTACCTAGCCAACGGAAAGGATTCTCCTTTTTATACCACCTCATATAACCTCCGTGGTCATGAGGTGGACCCTGGTTTGTTAGAGTTTGTTATCAGATGACATAAATACCTGCAATAATAGTTTAAGGAATCTTTTTTGTCCCCCAGATGTACCTTCTTTGTTACCTAGTGCACTTACAGAAGTTTCTAGAAGTTGTTTCCCGCCAAGTTGTCATATGATCATATATTATTTTCATACATCACATATATTTAGTTACACTGCTCCTTACTGGTTATGTTTATGAGATTTAATAAATGTGAGTGCCCTTATGGTCGGTCAGATTTTTCCAAGACGATCTCATACTAATAGCTTATATAGGTGTGTATTGATATACTCGTCCGGGATTGTATTTCCAAGCATATTATGCCTATGTCTGACCAAATGTTTCCAAGCCGGATTCCTTCTGACCGTCTCAGTTCGTATGTCTGCTTGATCGCCCGAGATTATATTGTCGAACGAGTCATATATACGCTCGACCGGGATTATACTACCGGGAGTATCATATCTATGTTTGATTGGATTTCCCAGTCAAGTCCCTCCTGATCGTCTCGGTTCGTATGTCTGCTCGATCGTCCAAGATTATATTGTCGAACGAGTCATATATACGCTCGACCGAGATTATACTACCGGGCGTGTCATATCTATGTCTGACCGGATGTCTCCCAGCCGGATCCCTTCTGACCGTCTCAGTTTGTATGTCTGCTCGATCGTCCGAGATTACATTATCGAACGAGTTATGTGTATGCTCGATCGGGCTTCTACTACCGAGCGTATTGTGCCTATGTCTGACTGTATACTTCCAAGTTGAGTCCCTTCTGACAATGTATGTTGGCTCGATCGTCCGAGATTACATTACCGAACGAGTTATGTGTATGCTCGACCGGGCTTCTACTATCGAACGTATTGTGCCTATGTTTGATCGTATACTTCCAAGCCGAGTCCTTTCTAACAGCCTTGGTTCGTATGCCTGCTTGATCACCCGAGATTACACTACCGAGCGAGTTATGTGTATGCTCGGTCGGGCTTCTTCTACCGAGCGTATCTGAACGCGCTAATCCTTGATCTGTTTTAGTTCAGCCAGGCTTATATACTCGTTCGGACATATATTTTCGATCAGTGTTTCATGCTCGATCGAGGTTCCCCTACTGGGCGTAGGTGTGCTTTGCTAATACTTCACCCATTTGGGTTCGTCCGGCACTATCTGCTTGGTCGAGCTTTGTCTGCCGAATATGCCTACTCAGATCGTGCACCTCGCTAGTTTTATCCCGGTCAGTTTATATTCTCGACCGAGATTTGCCTACTGGGTGCATTCATCTTACCTGGGCCTCCCTACTTCTTCCCTCTTCTCTTCACATCCCCCTTCACATTATTACACGGACTCCACTCCTTTCAACCCATATCACCCAGAAAAGAGACCCAAAGATCCAAGAGGAGCAAATGTCAATAAGTTTATAGTATATGAAAATCCTATTTTTTTTCTACACATGTTAGTAACATAGAGAATCACTATCACTCAAGTTTAGGCTCTCTCCAAAAATTAGACAAATCAATTAATCAAGTTAATTTAAATCTAAATAAATATAATTTAAAATCATTTAATAATTTTGAAAGTTTAAAAATTTATCTTAAGTGTTAGAAAATTAGAAAAATAAAATAAGATTTTAAAAGATAAAATTGATAAACTAGAAAAAATTATTGATAATTTTATTAACATACAAAACCTAGATTTGGTTAAAAGTCTAAATCAAATTTTAAACTCTACAAACTAAGTTATAATAAGTATCTTTTAATTATGAAATTAATTAATAAAAATAATAACAAATTTAAACTACAAAAAAACTTAAAACAGAGATATTATGATTTAGGGGGAGGCACTAAATTAGCTGGTACCTCTAAAATACTAGTCTACTCGACTAGGTAATTAGGACTAAATTAAAAAGATAAGTTGACTCTTGTCTAACTTAGTATCAAAGTAGAGTGAGATGATAATACGTTAGGGAAGCTTGGTATAGGGAGTCAAGTAGGGTAAGACATATCCTACTTGGTCTACTTAGCTAAGTGGAACTAACCAAAGTTACTTCGTCACATCCTAGATTAGTTAGACCAAGACTTGTCAATAGAAAAATTAAATGTTCAATTTCTTAAAAAGGCTTTTTCTAGAAGTGGTTGTTACTCCGATACCTAAAAAAAACCCTTGTGTCTTACCATAGCCTAGAAGCTAATTTTTGAAATGTACATTTAATTAACTGACAGTTAAACCTGAAACTAACATAAAGTCAAACTATCTTTAAATAAAAATTCAACTAACTCATCTTATAAAACTATAGGAATACCTGTGTTTAAAAATTTAGATTAAGTGGGATGATTAGATCAATAGAATTTAATTTAAAATTGAAATTGAAATTAAACTTAAAACCTAAATTAAATTAAAATTAAAATTAAAATTTAATTAAATTAAAATTAAAATTAAACTAAAATTAAAATCAAATTAAATTAAAATTAAAATTAAAATTAAAATTAAAATTAATAAAATTAAATTTAAATTTAATAAATTTAAATTAAATTAAAAGTAAATTTAAACTTAACTTAAATTAAAACTTAAACTTAAATTAAAACTTAAACTTAAATTTAAAATTAACTTAAATTAAAACATAAACTTAAATTAAATTTAAATTTAAAACTTAACTTAAACTTAAATTAAAACTAAAACTTAACTTAAACTTAATATTAAAACTTAACTTAAATTAAAACTTAAAATAAATTAAATAAAAATCTTAAAACTTAACTTAAACTTAAATTAAAACTAAAACTTAATTTAAAGTTAAAATTAAAACATAAACTTAAATTAAAATTTAAAACTTAAACTTAAATTAAATTAAAACTTAAAACTTAACTTAAACCAACTTCACTCCACTCTAGGAGCTTACCTCAACTTACCCGCTAAACAATTTGGTCATCCAGACCTATTTGGACTTCATTTTCTCAACATCTGATCAACCTGTCAGGACTTCTTGATTTGATCTTTGATCCTCCTAACTTATCGAATCCACCTTGCCAAATGTTTAGTCTACCTGACCCATTTGACTTTCTGTCTGGTTCCCACCATTTGTCGAGACTTTCGTTGCCTACTATCTAGTCTACTTGACTTACTTAGGACTTTCTAAATTTGCATCCTACAATCTTGATTATTTCATTAGATCACATTAAGATTTAACTTGAACAATTAACAACATCAAAATATAGGTTTGATTATGGTGCACCCTACACCAATACACCATTCCCTGCCCCATCGCCTTTGGTTTGGACATAGGTCATTTTCTCTGAGAAGATGTCTTCGTGGTTAAGAAATTTCTTTTTTTTTGGCTTTAGATGGGTAAAATGGGAATTTAGACCAGGGGAGGCTATGCAATTTGGACATTTCCAAAATGCCTATGCAATGTGGGGAAAACGTAAAACTAACTACACACTTTGGTAAATCGCCATTTTTTGTAAGATAATGGAAAAGAATAAGGTCCACACGATAAAAGATTTGCATGATCTTATTTTTTGGTCAACTCTTCGGATTTCATAAAGATCTTGTTATGGTTCTAATGGATAGAGTCATAAAGGACTCTCTTTTTAATATTTTAAATTTATTTTTAATTATGTATGTTATTTTATAAGATCTACTATGAATTAGAAAAATTTTAACCATATAATGCAAAATAAAATTACTATTTTTCCCCTTTTCCAACTCCCACTCTCTATACTTCTCTCATTCGTTAAGATTGGAAAAGAGAAATCACACCTAGCACTAGCATGATCCGGTTGGTGTTACTATGCTCCATGCTTGATTCAGTTCAAATGTTGCACTTGTTCGTGTTATGTCAAATTGAAATAGAGGATTTTATTAGCAATAGAAAGTCATATATCTCTACCATTTCACTTCCTTGATAGACATTAGTTTAGCTTTTATTTAAATATATTTATAGTCATAAATTTTTCGATTTTTCCTTTGTCTTTATTATATCATTTACAATTGTTCTGGTTTAGGTGATAAAAAATATGATTTTCTTGTATGCTTAAAAAAACTCATTAAATTCTTGATAGATGAGTTTTATCATTTTGTACCAATATTTTTTATTTTTTTATTTTTTTTTTTGTGTTTCAAGGATAATGATGAATGGATTGGAGCATAATTCTTTTTGCCACATTATTTCCTTAATTTTATTTCTTTTAGACATAATTTTATTTTTTTATTTTTAAGTAATTTTAAATACACTTGCTTATATTAAATTATGTTTCAAAAAAATTAAATAATTTAATAATTTTATTAATTAAAAAATCATTATCAAAATTTAAATATACAAAATTAATTAATAATTTTACCTCTTACAAAAAGTAAAAAAAAATAAATTTTATATAAAAAATACCTTTTAAAATTAGTATTTTAATTTATTTTTTAAAAAAATTTAAACTCAGCCTTGTACAATGAAAAAGGATGATAAATTTTTTGTAAATAATGTGCCTAAATTTATTTTCGCCTAAGGCATCTTGAGCTGGCTTTCCATTGAACAAACGAACAGAAAAGTATTCTAAAAGGCAAAAAACCAAAGACTCCCTAGCCTCATCACTAGAACCTATGAGCTATACCATAATATTACAAGAAAACAAAGTATGAAGGAATTATTGATCTCCAAATCGATCTCCCCTCGTCAAATGATATTTCTTGTACCGCTTAAAGCTCGTCGTGTGAGTCGTCATCATCCTCGGCATCACCTCCTGGCGCACCGCCGGATCTCTGATACACTGCAGAAATGATGGGGTTGCAAACGCTTTCCACCTCCTTGAGCTTCTCCTCGTAGTCCTCTTTCTCGGCGCTTTGGTTGTCATCGAGCCACTCGAGTGCATCCTTCAGGGCTGCCTCTATCTTCTCCTTCTCTTCGCTCTCAAGCTTGTCGGCGAGCTTGTCCTTCTCATTGATGGTGTTCTTCATGTTGTACACGTAAGTCTCCAACTGGTTTCGGGCATCAATCTTCTCCTTCACCTTCTTGTCCTCCTCCGCGAACTCCTCTGCCTCACGAACCATTCGATCAATCTCTTCCTGGCTGAGGCGACCCTTTTCGTTTGTGATGGTGATTTTCTCGGATTTGCCAGTGCCCTTATCTTCTGCCTTCACATTCAGAATACCATTGGCATCGACCTCGAAAGTGACTTCAATCTGGGGTGTGCCTCTGTGTTATCGTCGCAGGCAAAGTTAGTAGCAAGAAATTTGAAAGATGAGAAAGCATTTCTGAATAGCATTAAAGAAGACAAACCTTGGTGCCGGTGGAATTCCAGACAAATCAAACTTCCCAAGCAGCCTGCAGTCCTTTGTGAGGCTTCTCTCGCCCTCAAAAACCTACAGTGCATCCCATCCCCGGTCTCGTTACAAATCTTAGTAAGAATTGAAGAAGGGAAAGGAGAGCAACAAACAAGAAGAAATCCGGTGTTACCTGGATGGAGACAGTAGTCTGTTGATCTTGGTAAGTTGTGAAAACTTGAGACTTCTTGGTTGGGATCACTGTATTCCTTGGAATCAACTTAGTCATCACTCCTCCAACAGTTTCGATGCCAAGGGTGAGTGGAGCAACATCCAGAAGAAGGATGTCTGAATGCAAAAGATCACACTGTTAGGATTGAGCATTTAAGATAGACACTATAATAAATAATCTTTGTAGACCATGATAGTACCTTTGGTTTCTTCACCACCTTCTCCACTGAGAATGCTTCCTTGCACGGCTGCACCAAAAGCAACGGCCTCATCAGGGTTAACCCCCTTGTTTGGCTCTTTGCCATCAAAGTAATCCTTGAGGAGCTGTTGCACCTTGGGAATCCTAGTGCTACCACCGACAAGAACAATCTCATCAATTTGATGCTTCTCCAGTCCTGCATCTTCCATTGCTTTCTTCACTGGCCCCATAGTCTTCCTGAATAGATCATTGTTCAATTCCTCGAAGCGGGCTCGTGTTAAGGACTCAGAGAAATCCAAGCCATCAAAAAGTGATTCAATCTCAACACGGACTTGGTGCTGGTTACTCAAAGCTCTCTTGGCACGTTCGCTCTCCCTCCTCAATTTCCCAAGAGCACGATTATCCTTGCTGATGTCCTTCCCGTACTTCTTCTTGATCAATTTAATGAAATATTCCATTATTCTCTGATCGAAGTCCTCACCTCCCAAATGAGTATCACCATTTGTTGCCAGAACTTCAAAAACTCCATTATCGATTGTCAATATACTAACATCGAATGTCCCACCACCAAGGTCAAAAACAAGAATGTTCTTCTCGCCACCCTTCTTGTCCAGGCCATATGCAATGGCGGCAGCTGTTGGCTCGTTGATTATTCTGGCCACATTCAAGCCAGCAATTACGCCAGCATCTTTGGTTGCCTGTCTTTGAGCGTCATTGAAATAAGCTGGTTCATAAAAAAGAATGGAAATTAGATTTCTAGGATAAAAAATGGTAGCGTCTTTGACAGGAAGGTACAATCTTAGAACTCTGCACGCACCAGGAACGGTAATCACAGCATCCTTAATTTTCTTTCCGAGGAAAGCTTCTGCTGTCTCCTTCATCTTAGTCAAAATCATTGCACTTATCTCCTCAGGACTAAAAACTTTTACTTCCCCATCCTTGATTTTGACTTGGATGTAAGGTTTACCATCTTTGTTCACTATTTTGTAGGGGACAAGTTTCATGTCCCTCTGAACTTCTTTATCCTCAAATCTATGTCAGGAAATGTTTAGTTTAGACTAAAGAAGAAAAAAAAAACAATATATTAGACCTTAAGAAGAGCAAACTTACTTTCTTCCAATTAATCTTTTGACATCAAAAATAGTTCTTTCTGGGTTCACGGCTGCCTGATTCTTTGCAGCCTCACCAATCAATCTCTCAGAATCAGTGAAAGCCACCCAAGATGGTGTAATGCGGTTTCCTTGGTCGTTGGCTATGATCTCAACATGACCATTCTTGTAGACACCAACGCAAGAGTAGGTGGTCCCAAGATCAATCCCGATAACTGTTCCCAACTTAGAGGCTTCTTCTTTAGCAACTGAGAATGCAATCAAAGATCCTGCAAATATATTCATCATATTAACAAGCCTTACTTATCAAATAGCCAACTTTTCATGGTAATGGGCAAAAATGATTCAACTCCATGATACCATTATTCTCAAGCAGTCCAGTAAAACACTAAAGGGAGATGCAAAACGTCAACATGGTATGGACGTGTACGAAGACAGGTATATTAATAATTTAACAAACTCAAGGTAAGGAATACAGACTCCTTGTATATGTCGGCTAAGAATGCTTCAAATAAGATACCAACTATAACTCCTAGCGGAGAACAGAGTTAAGACATGACCATCGGGCATGTAACAACGTTAAAAAAAATCTAAAGATGAGTAAGAATTATTAACAATATTAAAAGGCCTTGAAATTAGTTGAGCGACGATAAAATTAAGATATATTTCCAAGCATTATGAGTTTCATACTTCTATCCAGAAAAGCGATCCATCGAATCTGACAGAAGTTAGCTCTATTTGAAGAAATTCCACTATTACAACAAAAATGAGTAAATCAAAACCAGTCAGGAAGAGCAACCACCGGAAACATATTTGTGCTCGATTCTATATTAAAAAAACACACACACACATACGCTCCTCTCACACCGGATATGAGATCGTAAATCAAACCAATCCGGAGTTAAGACTAATCTAAAGGAAACCCAATTAGGATCCCCGCGTTCATTCACCACAATCAAGACCTAGGGGCCGAGATTAGAGCAGCAAAACCAAATCAGAAGTATAATGCGACACTAGATCAGATAAGAAACGCATACCAGCGAGCAGAAGACCCAACAGGATCAGGGACCCGCGATTCCGCAGAGATGAAGCCATAGACGCTTCCCTGGAGCTTCCTTTCCAACGAGAACACCAAGACAACTTGATCTCCCTCTTGATCGGCCTCTCTCTCTTCTGTATCTCTCTCGGTCGAGTGATCTGATAATTAACGAACCCAAAGCGGCCTTTATAATGGGCTCTGAGTCGGACGGTGTGTGCTAGTTGGACTCGTGTCACCGCCATTGACGGTGAAGACTACATGTCATTTCGTCGACGTGGACCAATCATAACTCGAGTTGCTCCTCTCTTGGCCAATGGCATACGACCATGTCGTTGCGACGACGATAGCCGTTAGACGTGGATCTGACGGGCCAGAGGCGATCTCGTTGTTGCAGAGAGAGAGATCAGGTACCGGTCGGCGGGTAAAGTGGGACCCATTGAGATTTTCTGGAAACTCTGTGGCGTTTCTTGATCTTTCAGGATTCTATGGCAGGGGAGGTCGGTCTTTGTAAAATGTTGGCAATTTTGAATAAATTATTGGATAAAATAAAAAAAATGCCCTTATTTTTATTATGTCTAGTATATATTTTTTTTTAAAATGACATTCAATTCTATTTTAAAATTATCTTTAAAAAAAATTATTTAATGTAATTTTAATCAGAATTATTTTAATATTGATTAAAATTATTCTAATTAAAACTATTTTAATTTGATCAAAACTATTTCATTATTATTTTAATTTATTTTAATATTTTTAATCATAATTATTATAATATTAAATAGTTTAATTAAAATTATTTAGTGCAATTCTTTTAAAACTGCCATAAGGATTGAGATATTTTTAAATTTTAAATAAAACAAAATGCCCCTTTAAATATTTTTTAAAACATATTTGATATGCAAAGGGAAGCAGATAAGGATACGAATCAAAATATGTGTAGTAGAAAACTAATATAAAAAGATCTCCCACTTTAATCTTCTATACCGTGATTTTTTTTTTCATTTTTTTCATATACGATACGGCGCAGTACAGATTGCATCAATATTCAAACTACCGAGTTGATCCAACTTCCCGACCTGAATTGGTCCAATCTTTGACTTGAGCTGGTCTGACTTATCAGCGTGCCAACTTCCCTACCTTCCAATCGGTTAACTTCCGACCTCTCGACTTGCCTCTTGTCCAACCTTCAGATTTATCGTTAGTCTGACCTCCTGACATGCAAAGGGAAACCATAGTTATCATAATGTGACGGGACATGATAGTAATCAAAACACGAAGGGAAATAATTGTTACCGTAACACGTTTAGACACAGTAGTTACAATGGAGTTTGTCCGATGGTAAGGGCCATCCCTTAGAGGATCATGATCATGGTGAAAGTTAAAATCTAGACGGTCAATATTCTTATGTCATTGGTCGATTGAACAACTCATTCGCTCGAGCGAGATAAAAAAGTACCGATCAGATATCACTATAGCTCGACTAGGCACCGAGCTTCCGACACTCGAAACAGAGACATACATCGAGCGGCAAGCTCGCTCGGACTTACATCGAACATCGGAACCAGTGAAAAAGGATCGCAGCATGACAACGAAGCTCTGACAGTGGAAGGTTGGCAGAGCGACCACTCCGCTCGACCAAAGAGCTAGACCACCTGAACGGCTAAAAACTGGCCGAGCTACCATACCGCTTGGCCCACTAAAAGACAAAAGGAGGATTAGCCGATATCCTCGTGGGAACTCGCGCCATCGACAGACGGTGTGGTTGGCGGCATGGACAGGCAGAGGATCGTACGGCGAAAGCTTCCACTGTCATGTAAGGGATATGCTCGGGTCATTGAGGTATGGTCTCAGGGACGCTTTCCTGACATGTCTTTTCAGGGAAAGCTTTGAGAAGCGTGCACGCGCTTCCCCGAAACCTTATATAAAGGGCTCCAAGCTTTGACGGAGGGAGGCATAATCTTTACTGTAGCTACTGTTACTCTGCTACTTTGTTTCCTCGCTTCTTCTACATCACCGGTTACTGACTTGAGCGTCGGACGGCCATCGCCGGGGAATCCCTCCCTGGCTCGGCATAACGTTGTTGTGATTGTAGGTCTCTCTGACTCGGAGTCCACCAACAGGCAACAGGAGTGCCACGTCTCCCAGCATCCATCGCCTCGATTTTCGGACAGAATCAAATTTGGCGCCGTCTGTGGGAACACACTTGCATCCGAGCCGAGAAAATGGAAGAAGCTGGATGACTTCACACTATGACGCTCACTCAAGAAGAACTTGATATGCTCGTACAAGCTCGAGCAACCAAGATAGTCGAGCAGCAACAGCAAAAGGCGCTAGCCAAGCGACTGGCGCAGCAAGCAACATTGCCATCCAGGGGTTGAGCACCGCAGGAGGACCGGTCGGAACAACTCTCCATCTGGGGACAAAATAGAGGGTCGATCGGCACGCAAGGAGAAGCACCCCCCGCGCTGATACTATTGGATCGATGAATTCACTAAGGGGGGGGGGGGGGCATGAATAACGATTAAAAAAATATCGTAAAAATTCGAGTCGAGTGCACAGCGGAAGAATAAAATGATCAATGCTAACAAGAGTCGTTTTACTATGTTCGGAGTCTTTGTTGACTCCTACTCTAAGGTCGCACTCGTTGAGTGCTTTCGTTGGACAATTTACTAGCAATTCGAAAAGATGATTACACAATTTAAATTACAGGAATGCTAATAAATAAACAATACCGACAATAATAAGGAAAAGAAAAACAGCACTTGTCGGAGAAGTCTCGCAGCGTTGCAGGAGCACAGCACAGAAGAGCAAGCTTTGGAAGATCTTGGTTTGAGATGATTCTTTGCTCCAGGGTGCATCCTCCTTATATAGGAGGCTTCGGGCGTCCGGATCCCTTCCGAGCACCTGGAGTGTGACGTAGCTCGTTCAAACATGAATCTCCACGTGGCGATGCGGCGAGGGGATAAAGTTTGCATTCCGGGCGCTTAGATCCCTTCCGGGCGCCCGGATCCCTTCCGGGCGCACGAACCTCTGTTTTCCAGCGACCTGCACGAAAACGTTAGTCCGAGGCAAAATGCAAAACTACCCTGCAAAACAAAGTGTTAGCACAATTTTAAAAGGAATAGTACAGTTATAATAGTAATAAAAGCAGTAATTAGATTTCGTCTCCTCAAGACCGGAATCTAGTCACAATCTCAACTTAGATTTCCTAAATAGATCTAAGTTGAATCGACGCCTAATGTTCCCTTCCAGGGAATGCGTCTTCACAGTCACTCTCCTCCAGTGACTTACCTTAACCTACCTGCCAGACATCTGGTCAGCCCTTTGACCCGTCTGGACTTCGTGGCAACTATTAGGTCAGCCCATCGACCTAGCTGGACTTCATGCCAAACATCCGGTCAGTCAGTCGACCAGTCTGGGCTTCGTGCCAGCTATCAGGTTGACCCGTTGACCTAGCTGGACTTCGTTCCAGACATCGGGTCAGCCCGTCGACCAGTCTGGCCTTCGTGCTAGCTATCAGGTCGACCCGTTGACCTAGCTGGATTTCTCCTGCACACTTCGTCAAAGTGTTAGATCAATACGAAACTAACTTAACTTACTTTGTCATTCATCAAAACTTGAGTTAGACCGTTAGTACTAACCGCACCAACAATCTCCCCCTTTTTGATGCAATGATAACCTGAGTTAAGTTAGTGAAAAAATATGCAAGTAAAATAAATAATTATAAAGTTTTTAAGTTAGTCTTATTTTTGTCATGCCCCCAAAAGAGTCCCTACAGAAAAATTTCGACAACATCTCCCCTGTACCGATGACAATCTGAGGCATACATACAAAATACATCATCCACATACGGCTGGAATATACACACAATCACGCAGTTAATAATGTAGCCCACACGACTGAAACATAGCATAACCACGTAGTTAATAATGCAACCCACTCGGTTGAAACATAGCACAGCGAAAATCACAAAATAACGAACATGAAACGAACAAAACAACTAACTGCGAGTTGGCTCGGCTTGACACATCATCACCCAACCAAATACAATATACCACAAAACAAAACTCCATATAAAAGAATACACAAATACAAGAACAAGTACAAAACCAACAATGCGAAAGGAAACACTAACGAAAGGAGAAGCTCGATGTGACTTGGGGCTGACGGACAGGATCTCCAGGTGACTCCATAAATCCTTTACATGCTACTTGATGAAATAAACCAATTTGTGGGGTGGTGAGTACTAAGACTCAGCTGATAATAGAATAGATAGTGCATGAACATAATAAATAACTAAAGATGCAAGGTTTACAGTCTCATAGGGAATATAACAGATACTACAGTGATATCATAATAAGTGGTCATACCTAAAACCATATCTTAGGCTAGTAATAGAAGGTCAGGTATAGCAAAGATCTGCTACAGTACTGCTCATAACTACATGGGTAACATATGAGGTATATACATATTACCAATAAGCAAACAAGTGTCTAAACTCATACCTCAGGTATATATCTCAACCTATGTGAGCATATCAGCATAAGTAAGCAACAACAACATAAATAAGCAATAGTAGCATAAGTAAGCAACAACAGCATAAATAAGCAATAGCAGCATAAGTAAGCAATAGCAGCATAAGTAAGCAACAACATCAACAGGTATAATAATAACAGCGTATGCACTGATGGTCACTCCCGCCCACCCTCTGTACCATGACCCCTGTATGGTCAAGAGGCCAGGATAATGACAGATTGTACACCACTCCAGCTACCACTACTCTCGAGTGTCCGAGGGGGCAGTTGCATAGTAACTAACTAGCTACATCTGCGATGGGGGTCCCTGCTACTCGCAACTCCAGCTATCACTACCCATGAGTAAGCGAGTGGGAGCACGACAGGACAAGCGGTACGCTCCAGCTACCACTACCCATGAGTGGCCGAGCGTGCGGCCCTAGCCAATGACCCTCTCAACCACAAGGGAGACATGGTCGTCGACATGCATGCAATGACATGATGCATAAAATACAACAGTCATCGTATATATATAAACAGAAAACAGGTATGCTACATGAAACCAGCATACTCAGTAAGGTGTGTAAATAACAACATTCAAGCAAGTAAGCATGGTATCTAGTATCCATATATCCAATATCTAATATCTAATATCTAGTATATGATATATGCTAAATATCATAGATAGCAATGAGAGACTGTATAGATACAGAAACGAGTAGCTCAAAGATCGAGTGGATCAGCTACAAGCACAAAAAAAATATGAGTGAAGTCAAGATAAATGTAGGAACTATCCGAAAATATAGCTCATGCACTAAGATCAATGTACTAAAGAGATAAAGCAAGAAGTACCCGCCTTTATCTGTCGATCGTGCTAAAATACGTCCCACGCCGTGATGCTCATCCCATACTAAAGTCTCGCATCAGTCAATATATATATTTTATTTAGCTAAATTCATATGAATTAAGTAGCTAAATAAAATCCTCAAACGAATTAGGGTAACCCTAATCAAACACAATCTTTGATTAACCCTAGATTAATGTTTAGGCTTACTAATACAATTCACCACTTAACCTAGAGTTAAGCTAGTGTAACTTCATTTAATCCATTATTAAATCCATGGAGTAAATCAACCTAATTAATCTATTTCATCTTCAGCCCATGAATCAATCCATTTGATTACCATCACAGATTCTAATCCAAATCCAGCTAACCAAATCTTATTAATCAATTGACCCAAATCTGAATTTTTAAACAAGCTATAGATCCAAACCGAAATCATGAAATCACCTGCATACCCTATAGCCAAGCTTCTCCAACAATCCCCCAATCAACCTTACCCATACTACAACCTAATTAGATTAGGTTTATACATGATTCCTCCCAAAAACTCCCCTAAACCAAATATAAATCACATCAACCTAACAAGAACAACCAACTACAACCTTCAAATTAATCCACATCTCAATTAATCCCTTAATCTAATTCATTACATAATGTAATCAATTTATAGCACAACTTATCCAACCTGGACTTCTCCTTCATTGATTCACTGCTGGAAAGGTTCACTTCTGGAACAGGATGTCTAGAACTGTAGTTCGCCGGCGAACAGTGCTAGCCAAAGTTACAATGACCTGTCAGCCATCAAAATTCCTCATCACAATACACAGAATGGAAACTGATTTTTGTTTATTACCTCCACGCTTGGGCACGAAGCCTCGTTCTGTCCAGTTGCCCTCACATGTCAATCTGGTGGCATACTACGACAGAAATCGGACAAGAAAGGGAAACACTTCATACCTTCTTGAGGCCGAAAGAGGATGACCGACCCATGAAACGCAAATGAAAGAGGATGGCCGACGAGGAAATGCAGAGAAAGGAGATCGTCGGGAACGCGAGGGGAGGTGGGCGATGCAATGACAATCCGGTGGTGTGTTTGAGGAGGAAACAGGGCACGGAAGGAGATCGACAAACGATGGAATCAGAAAAAAAAACTCAGGAAACCTACCTCTATCACAGACTCGCGCGCTCGGCTCCCGGCGAGCACCTGGTGCTTGTGGCCAAGAGAGGAAGACAACTCCATAGTCGACGAGGAGGCGCGACGATGTCAGGCGTCAGTCCGCAATCTAGGGCAATAGCGACGTAGATGGTGGTCAGTGCGATCACAACCGCGAGAACGAGAGAGGGAGAGACATGGCTAGGGCACGGTGAAGAGGGGAATCGGGAGGAAAGCTTGGGTTCGGGCGCGATGTGCAGAGAACGAGAAGATTGGGAGAGTAAATCGGGAATTTAGGGATTAATAAACTTAGGTTAACTTAATTAACCTCTAAGTTTATTCCTCAATCAACTCCGATTTAAGGGGTATTCCAAACAGACTTTCACTAAGTCCAATAATTCTACCCCTTAAAATATATCATACGGGCTCCAATTAAATCCAGAAAAATTTCTAAAAAAATCCAATAAGATTATTTCTCAAATAACTTTATTATTTAATTGATATTTGGGGGTTGTATTTTACAGTTTTATATTTGGTATTTCGTTGTTTTAACTTTATTTTAACTAACTTAAACCACCTAACCTTCTCCCTTTAACATTTATCAAAAATAACATAGAAAAATACGCGATTAAGGAAGTAAGAGAAAATGCAATAAAGAATTTTAATTAAAGTCTGATTGACTTGGGGGAGTCTAGCATAGAAAAATTTTGAAAAATAATTTAGAAAGATAACTTTGTAAACTTTAGAGTAATTTTAAATATAAACTTTGTAAAATTAACCATATTTTCAAGTAATAACTCAATTTTTAAACTTAAGTTTGTAAAATCTAATTTTCAAAACTTTGTTTTAAAATCTAATTTTCAAAACTTTGTTTTAAAATCTAATTTTCAAAAATAGATTTATCAAATTAGATTTGCAAAAATAAGTCAGATTTTTTAACAGATTTTAAAATATTTTAAGGAAATATTTTTCAAAAACTAATTTCAAAATAAGTATGAAAAATAATTGATTATTCCCCTGAACTTGACATAATTTTAAAATAAAACTTTTGAAAATATTTACCAGAAAAATATTTAAAGTAAGATTTTCAAAAATAAATTGAGGTGGGATTTTAGAAAACCAATCTAAGATATTTAAATAAACTTTAGGAGACAATTTTTTAAAAAAAAAAATGATTCTCTCTCTAAATTTGGTATTCTCTTGAATTTATTACTCCCCCTTAATTTATCTCTCAGACTCTCCTCCTTAAGTTAACACTAAGGTTTGGGTTAAACTTCAAAGCCTTAACACATTTTCCTACCTAAGTGTTTAAGGGATTCAGTGTTAGTAATACTTATCTTTATCGAGTATATTATTTACATAAATATTTCTATATACTTGGTATAATTGTTTGATAAAAATAAATTTATTGAAATTAATCAATAATCAATTATTCTTAGTAATTTGTTACAAACTTTAATAATAGTTAATCATTATCAATAATTTATTGATATACTTTTATTTTACTTAACTTATTGATTAAATTTCGTATTAATTGACTTGATAACAATGGATTAAAAATAATAGTTATAATTTATATTTTGTTTTTCATTTACTTAATTGTTAGGATTTGATTAAGTAACCTAAGTTACGTTTAATTTGGATTAGCTAAGTTTAGAATTAGTATTAATTTATTAAGGTTCAATTTGAATCAATCGTAAATAATGATAAATTATGATTTAATTACAGTGAAGTTAAGATTTTGACTAACGTTAAAATTAATATTGATTGAATTAAATTAAGGTTAAGTTTTAAGGTAAGATTTAATTTAGAGTACAGTTAATTTTTGAAGTTTTTATTTCAATTATTTAATTCAGTTTAAAATTTTAAGTTAATCAAATGTTATAAATTTCATTAGGACTTTTAAAATGATTTTTTAAATAATTTTAAAAAGGATTTTTAAAATGATTTTGAAATAATTTTTTAAAGAATTTTTAAAATGATTTTTAAATAGTTTTTAAAAGGATTTTTAAAATGATTTTTTAAATAAATTTTTAAATTATTTTTAAAATAAATTTTAAAATTATTTTTTAAATAAATTTTAAAAGAATTTATAAAAGGATTTTTAAATCAATTTTTAAAAGAATTTTTAAAAGAAATCTTTTGAAAAGAATTTTTAAAAGGATTTTCTAAATAATTTATTTTAAGGGATTTTTAAATAATTTTTTAAAAAGGATTTTTAAAATGATTTTTAAATAATTTTTTTTAAAAGAATTTTTAAATTGGTTTTTTCAATATAATTTTAAAAAGAATTTTTAAAAGGATTTTTTTAAGTGATTTTTTAAAAATAATTTTAAAAATATTTTAAGACTAATTTTAAAAAGATTCTCTTTTTTTTAAATATTTTTTAAAAATATTTTAAAAATAATTTTAAAAAGATTTTTAGAATAATTTTTAAAATATTTTTTAAAAAAATAATTTTTAAATGATTTTTTTAAATATTTTTTTTTAAAAAAAATTAAATAATCTTTAAATAAGTTTAAAAATATTTATAGAATAATTTTAAAAAGATTTTTTTAAAATAATTTTTAAAAAGATTTAAAATTTTTTTTTTTTTTTAAATAATTTTAAATTATTTTATATTTAAGTTTTTAATTAAGAATTTTTAAAATAAGAAAATAATTTTATATCTAGTTTAAAATAATTAAATAATAATAATAAAATAATTTTTAAAATTTAAAATAATTAATACATTTTTAATAATAAAATCAATTTTAAAATCAATTTTACCTATACCAATTAATTTGAATTTATAATTTTTTCCAAAGGCAACTATTTTTAAGCTTTTTTAATTAATTTTAATGAATTTGATTTTATTTCCTATTATATGTTTAAATTAATTATTGGCCAAGATTTAATTAATTTACTATAATTTTAATTAGATTATATTTAATTTATATTTATTTATTTTAATTTTATTTTTAAAATAAATTTTAAGTTAAAAAGTTTTTTAAAAAAATTTTAAGTTAAAAAGTTTTTAAAATAAATTTTAATTTAATAGATTTTTAAAATAAATTTTAAGTTAAAAAGTTTTTAAAATAAATTTTAAGTTAAAAGATTTTTAAAATAAATTTTAGGTTAAAAGATTTTTAAAATAAATTTTAAGTTAAAAATATTTTTAAAATAAATTTAAGTAAAAAAAATTTAGTTAAAAAGATTTTTTTAAAATAAATTTTAAATTAAATAGATTTTTAAAATAAATTTAAGTTAAAACGGATTTTTTTAAAAAATAAAATTTAATTTAAAATTTTTTTTAAAATAAATTTAAGTTAAAAAAATTTTAAGTTAAAAAAATTTTAAGTTAAAAAAATTTAAGTTAAAAAGATTTTTAAAATAAATTTTATGTTAAAAAGATTTTGAAAATAAATTTTAAGTTGAAAAGATTTTTAAAATAAATTTTAGGTTAAAAAGATTTTTAAAATAAATTTAATTTAAAAAAATTTGTTAAAAGGATTTTGAAATTCAAAATTTTTTTAATTTAAACAGATTTTGAATATAAATTTTAAGTTAAAGAAAATTTAAAGTTAAAAAGAATTTTTAAAATAATTTAATTTAGTTTGATTTAATTTTATTGGATTAGATTTGATTTGATTTGATTTAATTTAATTTAATGTAATTTAATTTATTTTTAAAGTTCAGTTTTTAATCATCTCACCCGATCTATTTTCAATTAGGGAATTGTATAATTTTGTGAGATGAATTATGTTTAGTTTTAGGGTTTGATTTAACTTTTTGTTAGATTCAGGTTTAGCTTTAAGCTCAACTAATAGACATTCTTTGGATAAATTTCTAAGCTATGATGAGTCACTTGGATATCATTAGTGTAACCATGCATTCGAGGTTTTCCAAATAGTTTTATCCACTGAACTTAATACAAAACCTTGGTCTAACTGGTTATGATCCATAAAGGGTAGCTTCGATTAGTTCCACTAAGCCAAATGCACCAGGTTGAAGTCATATCTTCCTAGACATACATAGACAAAGCTTCCCTAACGTACTATCATCCAAAAATTTACCAGTACCATTGGTCAAGTTAAACTATTATCCCTTTGAACTAATCCTAATTACCCTGCCGGGTAGGTTGGTTTTGGTTACCCTGTCGGGTAGGTTAATTTTGGAGGTGCCAGCTTTTCTGGGGTCTCCCCCTGAATTATTGGTCTGTTATTTTTAAGTTTTAATTCTTTATTTGTGTCTATTACTTTTATAACTATATTTAACTTGATGATAACCTAATTTTTGATGGGTTCTAAAATTTTTTGATTTTGTTGATCTAGGTTTGTGTTTTGATTTTTGATTTGGTTTATCAGATTTGATATAGTATATTTTATCTTTAGATATGTAATATTGGTTAATTCCTACTTGCGTGTTAAGCATGCTTTTGGAACCCAAACTTTATTTTGTTGTTTATGTTGGGTTATTAATGATTTAAATGTTTTATTTAAACTTGACTTGTAGCCAAGTCCAATTTTATTGTAGACTGCTTTTTGACTATTTAAAATTAGATATAAATTCTTAGATCTTGTTGTAAATTTTTCTAACATACTTTTTAATTTATTATTTTATATTTTTAGTGTTAAATTTTCCTCCTCAAGTGTTAGGTCTTGAATTGGATTAGAATTTATGATTTGTTCCTTGAGGTTTTGGTTTTCCTCAAGGAGCAATTTATTTTCATTTTCTATTGTAGTTAATTTTTTTATTTAAACAAGCAATAATTCTAAAAAATCTCTTATTCAAATTAAAACATACCTCTTCGGGACCTTCAGAAATGAGTACGGACTCGTGGCTCAATTCGGGTTCGGACCCGTCTTCCGATTTGTCGTCCGATTCTTCTTCACAGGCCATCAACGTGAGGTGACTCTGGTACTTTTGATCTTCGGCCTCTGATTCTTCTGAGGATGAGTCGTCCCAAGTCGCTTTGAGAGTCTTCTTCTTGGATGTCTTCGGCTTGTCGCTCTTCAATCTTGGACACTTGTTCTTGTAGTGGCCTTTCCTATTGCACCTGAAGCAGGTCACGTTCCTTGGTTCAATCGGGGAGTTGATCTTCTGCAGGTCCTTTTTCCTGAAGCTCCTCTTCCTCCTGGTGAACATCTTCCTTACCAGGTTCACCAGGTACTCTTCGTCTTCAGAATCCTGATCTGACTCGACTTCAGGTTCAGGCTTGGTCTTTATCCTTTCCTTGGAGGAACATGCAAACAAAACAATACTTTTCTTGGTTCCGGTGTTAGTCTGCTCATGTAATTCTAGCTCGCAGAATAACTCATTTAATTTCAATTTTGATAATTTTTTTGAAATTTTGTAGGCATCCACAATAGATGCCCACAATGTATTACGTGGAAAAGCATTTAAAGCGTACCTTATTAAGTCTCGATTTTTTCATTTGGTGGCCTATCGCGTGGAGTCCGTTGAAGATATCTTTGATCCTCGCATGAAGTTGATTCGCTGTTTCTCCTTCCTGTATTTTAATATTAAATATTTTATTTAACAGAAGGTCACGCTTAGTTACCTTGGCGTCGCTCGTTCCTTCGTGTAGTTCGATCAACTTGTCCCATAACTCTTTAGCATTTTGGTGCGGTCCCACTCGGTTCAGCTCTTCCTTTGTCAACCCGCATTGCAGCGTGTTGAAAGCTTTGTAGTCCGTCGATGACTTCTTTCTCATGTCCGGAGTCCACTATTCCGGGTCTAGTAGGTTTCCAGAGTTGTCGACCGGCACCTTGTATCCTCTGGTGACGTTGAACCACTAGTCGAAGTCAGTTTTTAAGTAAACCTCCATTCACTTCTTCCAGTAGGGGAAGTCATCCCCGTTGAATAGGGGGGACGAACTGTGCTGAAGCCTTCGACTTGAGACATTTTTATCCTGTACACAAATAGACAAAGAGACAAGAAATCCCAAGACTTGGTCATGGATTAGTAGTACATAATAAAATTATAGAAAAACTGAATTGGTGTTGCGCCAATTCAGCTTAATTACTACGAAAAAAATTCCCAAAAAGACAACGATGCCAGTTTGGATTTTTAACATAAAACTGAAAACCTAAAAAAAAAATAAAAAAAGTTTCACCCCCTGTCTAATTGGTGGTTGCACCAAATCAGAGTGGTACCTGCTCTGATACCACTTATTGGATCGATGAATTCGCTAGAGGGAGGGTGAATAGCGATTAAAAAATATCGTAAAAACTCGAGTCGAGTGCATAGCGGAAGAATAAAATGGTCAATGCTAACAAGAGTCGTTTTACTTAGTTCGAAGCTTTTGTCGACTCCTACTCCAAGGCCCGCACTCATTGAGTGCTTTTGTTGGATAATTTACTAGCAATTCGAAAAGATGATTACACAATTTAAATTACAGGAATGCTAATAAATAAAAAATACCGACAATAATAAGGAAAAGAAAAACAACACTTGTCGGAGAAGCCTCGCAGTGTTGCAGGAGCACAACACAGAAGAGCAAGCTTTGGAAGATCTTGTTCTGAGATGATTCTTTGCTCCAGGGTGCATCCTCCTTATATAGGAGGCTCCGGGCGCCCAGATCCTTTCCGGGCGCCTGGAGTGTGACGTAGCTCGTCCAAACATGAAACTCCACGTGGCGACACGGCGAGGGGATAAAGTTTGCATCCCGGGCGCCCGGATCCCTTCCGGGCACCCGGACCTCTGTTTTCCAGCAACATGCACGAAAACGTTAGTCTGAGGCAAAATGCAAAATTACCCTACAAAACAAAGTGTTAGCAAAGTTTTAAAAGGAATAGTACAGTTATAATAGTAATAAAAATAGTAATTAGATTCCGTCTCCTCGAGACCGGAATCTAGTCACGATCTCAACTTAGATTTCTGAAATGGATCTAAGTTGGATCGACGCCTAATGCTCCCTTCCCGAGAACACGTCCTCATAGTCACTCCCCTCCAGTGATTTACCTTAACCTACCTACCAGACGTCCGGTCAGCCCTTCGGCCCGTCTGGACTTCGTGCCAGCTATCAGGTTAGCCCATCGACCTAGCTGGACTTCGTGCCAAACATCTGGTCAGTCCGTCGACCAGTCTGGGCTTCGTGCCAACTATCAGGTTGACCCGTTGACCTGGATGGACTTCGTGCCAGACATCCGGTTAGCCCGTCGACTAGTTTGGGCTTCGTGCCAGCTATCAGGTCGACCCGTTGACCTAGCTGGATTTCTCCTGCACACTTCGTCAAAGTGTTAGATCAATATGAAACTAACTTAACCTACTTTGTCAATCATCAAAATTTCAGTTAGACCGTTAGTGCTAACCGCACCAACAGATACCGTTTCATCGGGCTTTGTTCCATATGCCCTCAGAAATCGCACAGGCAAATCAAGAGCATGGGTCTTCTTCGAACGAAGCACTCGTTCGGGATGCCCGGAAAGGCAAAGCGCCGCGAGGTAACGCGTCCCTTAAGCTGATCAATCGCCAGTTCTCCGAAGCAATCTTGCATGACCCGTTGCCGAGGCACTATGCCTGTTGGTGATCGGAGAGTACAATGGATCGACTGATCTAGATGATCATTTAGGCAAATTCGACAACGTAGCTACACTTCACCAATACACAGATAGGGTGAAGTGCTGGGTCTTCCTCACCACGCTCTCTGGCTCAACACAGCGCTGGTTCAAAAGGCTGCCGGACGGATCGATACGAAACTTAAAGGATTTTCGAACGGCTTTCCTACACCACTTCATGAGCAGTAGGCGCTACCAAAAAAATGAGCGTCAGCTTGTTTTCCTTGAAGCAAGGGCCGAGAGAGACCCTCCGAGCGTACATCCAATTCTTCAACCAGGTAGCAATGGATATCCCCTCGGTCACATCCGAGACCATGATGAACGCCTTTACACAGGGGCTCGTCGAGGGAGACTTTTTCCAATCGCTCATCAGGAAGCTGCCCCGCGACTATGACCACATGCTCAAGAAGGCTAATGAGTATATAAATGTGGAGGAGGCCCAAGCCGTAAGAAGGAAGGAGGTGCCAACCGAACCCATGGTGTCGATCGAACGACAATCGCCGAACAACCACCCACCACCAAGGGGGCCGAGAGTTGAAGGCTGACTGCACCAAGAAACGAGGGTGTAGGTCGTGCAGCATGTGGCTTCCGATCGGCCAAAGGCACCAAAGGGCAAGGTATGGACACCTATGTTCCATTCCTTCCACCAGTCGGCGTCACACAACACACGTGATTGCCGGGCTCTGACACCAATCGCCAGACCGGCCCCAAGGGGCTATCGTCGACGATCTCCTTCTCCCGAACGATGACACAGGCATTAATCCGTCGGATGGCAGGAAGATGCAAGAAGATCACCCAAGCGACAACAGCATCATCAGCGAAGGGGAAGCATTGATCCTTCTCGAGTCGCGCACGAGCGAAACAGGCCATCCTCTCGGGAGGAGGAAAACAGAAGTAATGTCGCTCGGGGGGAAATAAACATCATCACTGGTGGGCTGACCAGCGATGATTCTAATCGAGCCAGAAAGTCATACGCTCGCCAACTAGAGATACATGTGATAGGTAGCAGCCGAGAAAAGGCAAGTGTGCCTGAGATCAGCTTCGGGCCCCGGGATCTAGAGGGAGTGGAAGTCCCTCACGATGCCACCCTCATCATCCGAGCGGTAATCGCTAACTATACTATCCACCGAGTTTTTGTTGACACAGGAAGCTCGGTGAATATAATCTTCAAGAAGGCTTTCGATCAGCTCCAAATCGACCGAGGTGAGCTACTGCCAATGACGACCCCATTATATGGGTTCACTGGCAACGAGTGTTAGAATATATACTAAAAGTCTAGCTTTTTGTATAAACATTTATTTTGAAATGAGAATCACATTGGTCAAATGTCTGTATTTAGTTAAATGCAGTTGTCCATTTAATTTATATGGTAGATAACATGGTGTGTGGTG
This sequence comes from Zingiber officinale, assembly GCF_018446385.1. Classification (NCBI taxonomy): domain Eukaryota; kingdom Viridiplantae; phylum Streptophyta; class Magnoliopsida; order Zingiberales; family Zingiberaceae; genus Zingiber; species Zingiber officinale. The sequence continues at coordinate 51,073,034 of NC_056004.1, forward strand.
TCACACAGAAGATCATGTTATCAGTTCCTTATAAATTATAAATAGTAGCTCACAACCAAGATGGATTGGGGCAAACCATTGGAATGATTGTAGTGTAATTTGGTATTAGTTTATCTTGACTATAAAATTACACTAGTACACTATGTGTGTATTGAGCAGACCATTTGATGTTGTTCCTTTTATACTGACTGCATAAAAGAACAGAACCTCTGTTATTATGGATGTACGTACTCTTAATCCCGATATAATAACAAACACATGTACTTAGTATTTATTTCTTTAATTTATCAAAGGGTGAGATTTATTCGTTAAATCAATAGTCCCGATAAGTTAGGAAATAATATTATTTATATGGTGTGTTGTTGATTATAAAAGGAAACTGTGTCCTATTTATTAGGATGATGATGCCCCCTTGAGAAGCACATAAGGATTGTCATGTAAACTCTATAGTTGAACTTAGTTCCGACATGACAATAAAGTTGAGTGGTACTACTATTGGAACTAGATGTTAATTAAGTGAGTTGCCATTAACTCATTTAATTAATGGGCATTCGATATCTTAAACACAGGGAGATTAACGCACTTATGATAAGGAGGTCATAATGTAATATGAGATTGGTACGGTAGTTCAATAATAACTCTTTAGTAGTATGAGTTATTATTGATGAACTTGAGTTGGGTGTTCGGGTCGAACACAGGAAGCTCAAGCTCATCAGGAGGTCAAAGCTAATTCCCCCTCTAGGTCCCTGTTGTAGCCTCTATGTATAAAGCCTCGTATCGAATCAAGACCACTTCTTACCCAAGTAATGGGTCGGCCACATCCTTGCTTGGTGCCCAAGCAAGGGTCGACCAAGCTTTGCTGGGAGCCCAAGAGGTGGTCGGCCAAGCCTTGCTTGGTGCCCAAGCAACGGGCCGACCACAAGGAATTAAAATAGAGTTTTAATTTTTTTTTTAAATCTTTCCTTTTATAGCCATCCTCCAAGGGATTTAAAAGAGAGATTTTATTTTTTTAAAACTTTCCTTTTATAGTCATCCACAAAGGGAATTAAAAGAGATGTTTTAATTTTAAAATCTTTCCTTTTTTGTAGCCATCCACAATGGTTTAAAAGAGATATTTTAATTTAAAATTTTTCCTTAATTGTTGCCCAAATAAGGGTCGGCCACACATAATAGGAATTAAAAGGAAGGTTTTAATTTTAAATCTTTCCTTTTTTGCATTCACCAAGGATTATAAAAGAGAGGTAGATGGTGTCTTATGGGATAACACAACCTAAGTCTCTTCTTTTAATCCTTGTTTTGGCCGACCCTCTTCCCTTTCTATTCTCCCCTTGTTTCCTTTACCCAGGGCCGGTGGCATCAAGAGGCTCCCTATTCTAGCATCCCTTGGTGGCTGAAAATCTTGGAGGCAAAGAAGTGGTTCGGGTGGTGTTGTCTTGGAAGATCGTCGGCCACACGACATCCAAGAGAAGGAGAGGAATACAGCAAAAGATCAAGAGGTCTTTAAGCTACAAAGAAAGGTATAACTAGTTAATTATTTCCGCTGTGTACTAGTTTATTTTTCCTTTGTATGGATCCTGAAGTATCAACACAAGAAGCTAGCGATCTTATATTTTGATTGAGGTCTCTGTAGTTTAACCTAGGGTTTACTGTAAAGAGTTTAAATACTCAATTTCTTTGAAAGGCTTTGACTAGAAGTGGTGGATGATCTCATACCCAAGAAGGCCGAGTGCCTCGCCAATGACCTGGAAGCCAATCCTTGAAATAGATATTTAATCAACTTCTGTAATATGGTTTAACTTCTGATGAACACATGGGTTGAACTTGGATTAATAATATTAAGTTTTGTTTGCAATCCAAGTTTAACTTTTGAAAAGCACATGGGTTGCTAGGAAAAGTTCTGTGGTTGTACAACTTTTTGTACAGGGGAAATAGAACGGAATTTCGAGTAGCACCAACAATTGGTATCAAAGCTAGTTTTCTGCCTCTGTGTGTTTGGTTTTCAGTTAAATTATGCACTTTTTGTACATAAATTTAGGCAAGATAATGGTAGGATGTGCAAATAGATTAACTATGTGGTTGTAGGCATCCTAGTTCCAACTATTATGGTCCTATTGTGTTTGTGTATGATTTGGACTCTCGGGCATGTCGAGGGCATTTTATGTGTGTGCATGATTGTAATTATTAAATACAGCAGGAGCTGTATTAGTTTTAGGATTTTACATTCTGTTCGATCTAGATTACATGTACATTCCCTTGTGGAATATAGGATCGATAAATGTAAAATTTTATTTTTATCGCGGATCGTATCCTTGCGAGGCGTGGCGCTATTTGATGACCAGAGACGCAGCGGAAAAGGAAGGAAGATAGACGCGACGACATGACCTGTTGGCGGCGGCTAGGGTTGGTGGCACACGGAGGGCAGCTATGGATGAGGTCATAATAGTTGGAAAATTATTTTTCATATTTATTGTCTTTTATGTTGTTTATATGTGTTATGTGTGTGTGCATGTTAAAATTCCTCGTTTAAATAACTAAGTGGGAGAGGAATTATTTAAATTCCACGGTCTCCATTACTGGTTTGTAAGTGATGCATTCAAACTTGCGCGTTGGCTTTGAGTGCCTTCCTCCACATCGGATGAGTTTGTTTGCGGATCACTAGATCAAACTCCCTTTATGGATGATTATAGGAAATTATTTAGGTTTGTGTGATCTTCTCCATCTGAAGGGGCACAATTCTATTTAATGGACTAAGTATCAAGTAATGATATACACTTAGGCATATTTATTGTCTTTTATGCTGTTTATATGTGTTGTGTGTGTGTGCATGTTAAAATTCCTCGTTTAAATAACTAAGTGGGAGAGGAATTATTTAAATTCCACGATCTCCATTACTGGTTTGTAAGTGATGCATTCAAATTTGCGCGTTGGCTTTGAGTGCCTTCCTCCACATCGGATGAGTTTGTTTGCGGATCACTAGATCAAACTCCCTTTATGGATGATTATAAGAAATTATTTAGGTTTGTGTGATCTTCTCCATCTGAAGGGGCACATTCCTATTTAATGGACTAAGTATCAAGTAATGATATACACTTAGGCACATTTAATATTATCCTCCCCATCGGAGTCACTGTTATTATTTGTGTGATCGAAGAAAACCAACTATTCATTTTATTTGTCATAAAGTTAGGTTGACAAGATAATAAAATTAATGGGTAAAACCCCCCTCTTACAAATGTTTGAATTTGTATACGTCCACACTATCATGACATACAAAATTGACGGTGTTTTGAGGTGTTGGTGAATTTAAATGATATTGCTTGAGGAATCAATATTATTTTAAATTCTAAAGTTTTGACCAAATATTTTATGATTATTAGGATTTCAAATGACTTTCAATTCTCTTGCTGTTATATTGAAAGAAAACAAACTTACTAGTCCCAATTACATTGATTGGAAACGGAACTTGGACATTGTCTTAACTGTTGAAGGTTACAAGTTCGTACTTTTTGAGATCTATCCAAGTCTGCCTAAAAGCGATTCTAGTGAAGAGGAGATTGAGTATTATAAGAAATGGGTCAGGGCAGATGAGATAGCGCGGTGTTACATTTTGGCTTCTATGTCAAATGTGCTGCAACATCAACATCAGGTCATGCCTACCGCTTATGACATGATGCACAATCTCAAGGAACCCTTCGGACACTAGAATCGAGCTTCTAGGCAAGAGGCTATGAGAAACTTGATAACGACCACCATGACTGAGGGGACACCCGTAAGGGATCACATCCTCAAAATGATGCCTCTTTTAAATGAGATGGAAGTCCTTGGAGCAGAAATTGATGGGGAAACCTAGGTCGATATCATTCTCCAAACGCTGCCTAAACGTTTTGAGCAGTTCCGCCTGAACTACGACATGAACAAAAGGGTTTATTCGTTGGCGGAACTTCTGACAGAACTTCAAGCAGCAGAAGGGTTATTTCGTCAAAGTTCTCAAATTCACAATGCTAAAAATGTTTCTGCTTCGAAACTGAAAGGCAGAAAGAAGAAAAAGAAATAAGTTGGTTCAGCAAAGAAAGTGAATCGATCTCTAGGAATTGGGCCGCATGCAGGTGTGAAGAAGTCGAAGGGCAAGTGCTTCATATGCAAGTAGTCTGAACATTGGAAAGTGGGCTGCCCTCGTAGAAAAGAGAACAATAAAGGTATATTTTATTCTTTAGTGGTTGAAACATGTTTAGTGGTGTTATCTACCAGTACCTAGTGTGTAGACACGGGAGCCACTGATCATGTCTGTAATTCATTAGAGGGGTTCTAGGAAACTCGACGACTATATGAAGGGGAGATTACCGTCTACATGGGCAATGCTACAAAAGTGGCGACTGTTGCAGTGGGAGATGTTTATTTATCTTTTGATAGAAATAAAATATTGATTTTGAGAAATTATCTTTATGTACCATGTTCTAGAAAGAACTTGATTTCAGTTTCTAAACTATTTATGAATGGATATTCTGTTTCTTTTGATGATAAAGTAGTTGTCAATAAAAATAGGGTAGTTATTCTGTTCTGGTAGGTTGGTTGGCAATTTGTATACTCTAAATCCAATAACTCTCACGATACAACAAATGGAAATTAATAACACATCTTCTCATTCTAATAAGAGAAAGCAACCTTCAGAAATAAATCAAACATATTTTTGGCATCTAAGGCTTGGTCATATTAACTTGAGTAGGATTCAAAGGCTAATAGGTGATGGACCTTTGGGTTCATTAGTGGTGGAAAATTTTCCAACCTGCGAATCTTGCTTGGAAGGAAAAATGATCAAGAGAACTTTTAAGGCCAAGGGGTATAGAGCCAAAAATGTGTTGGAATTGGTTCATTCTGATTTGTGTGGACCTATGACTATCCAGGCAAGAGGTGGTTTCAAATATTTTGTCTCTTTTATAGACAACTATTCAAGATACATGTGTATTTACTTGATGCGCCGTAAGTCTGAGTGCTTTAATAAATTTAAAGAATACAAGGCTGATGTGGAGAAACGCCATGGTAAAGGTATCAAGACACTACGGTCTGATCGTGGTGGCGAGTACTTCTTAGGAGAGTTTAGGAGTTACTTATCAGAAGTTGGGATTCAATCTCAATTGTCTGCACCTGGTACACCCCAATAGAATGGTGTGACAGAACGAAGGAATATGACTCTTATGGAAATGGTTAGATCAATGATGAGTTATTCAGAATTACCAAATTTGTTTTGGGGATATGCTCTGAAAATGGTAGTGTACATTCTGAACTTGGTACCTTCTAAGTCAGTAACCTCTACTCTCACAGAATTATGGAATGAACATAAGCTTAATCTGAAACATATTCAGATTTAGGGTAGTCCAACACATGTGCTGAAGGGAGACGCTGATAAGTTGGAATCACGTACAGAAATTCGCTTATTTGTGGGTTATCCTAAAGGAACGAAAGGTGGTTTATTTTAGAGTCCTAAAGATCAGAAGGTCATTGTTAGCACCAATGCCTGATTTTTAGAAGAGGACTATGTAATAAACCACAAGCCCATGAGTAAAATTATTCTTGAGGAAATAAGAGAAGACACGTCTACTTTAGTACCAACAATACAAGATGAGATACCACAAGAAACTACGACACGTGTCACAAATGATGCACAGTTATAAGTAGTGCCTCGTCGTAGTGGGAAGGTTGTTAGGCAACCTGATAGATTCATGTTTTTGGGAGAATCTTCAGACTTGATCCCTGGTGAACATGAACCTGATCCCTGGACATATGATGAAGCACTCCAAGATAAAGATGTAGCATCTTGGCAAAGTGCAATGAACTGTGAAATAAAATCTATGTACTATAATCAGGTCTGGGAGCTTATAGAACCACTAAATGGTGTAAAAGCCATTGGATGTAAATGGGTCTACAAATAAAAAAGAGGGACAGACGAGAAGGTGAAAATTTTTAAAGCAAGGCTTGTTGCAAAAGGGTATACTAAAAAAGAGGGAATCAATTATGAGGAAACCTTTTCGCTGGTAGCCATGCTTAAGTCTATTCGAATTCTTTTATCTATTGCCACTCATATGGATTATGAGATTTGACAAATGGATGTCAAGACAGCTTTCCTTAATAGAAGTCTTGAAGAAAATATCCATATGAAGCAATCGATTCATTACGAAGGGCAAATAACATCTTATATGTAACCTCAATCGGTCTATCTATGGACTGAAGCAAGCTTCAAGATCTTGGAACATCTGGTTTAATGAAGTAATCCAGTCTTATGGATTTATTCAGTGTCCGGATGAGTCTTGTGTATACAAGAAGAGTGACGAAAATGTGGTGGTATTTCTTGTACTATACGTAGATGACATTTTCTCATTAGCAACAATGTCAAAGTGTTGTCAGACGTAAGAGTATGGTTGTCCAAGCAGTTTGATATAAATGATTTGGGAGAATGTGGGCATATTCTTGGGATTAAAGTAATAAGGAATCGCAAGAAAAGAATGTTGTGCTTATCCCAAACTTCATACAATGATACTATTCTAGCTCGTTTTAGCATGCAAAAATCCAAGAAAGGTTTTGTACCTTTTCTGCATGGAGTACCTTTATCTAAAGAGATGTTTCCTAAAACATCAAAGGAAATAGAGGACATAAAGACAATTCCTTATGCTTCAGCTATAGGAAGCCTAATGTATGTGATGCTATATACGAGACCGGATATCTATTTTACCGTGGGCATGATTAGCAGATATCAAAGTAACCCAGGAAAAGGGCATTGGATTGCCGTAAAACATATATTGAAGTACCTGAAAAGGACTAGAGATTATATGCTAGTTTACCAGCCAGATGATTTGCTCCTTGTGGGTTACACGGATTCAGACTTCCAATCAGATAGGGACAATAGTAAGTCGACCTCAGGGTATGTGTTTACTTTGGGAGGTGGAGCCATAGCATGGAGGAGTGTTAAGCAGAAATGCGTTTCAGACTCCACCATGGAAGCTGAGTATGTGACAGCCTCTGAGGCAGCCAAAGAAGCTGTATGACTCAGAAACTTCTTGATGGACTTAGATGTGATTCCTGGTTTGTCCAAAATTATCACAATTTATTATGATAATAGTGGCGCAATAGCAAACTCGAAGGAACCATGAGCCCATAAGGCAAGTAAACACATTGAGCACAAGTACCACCTGATACGAGACATCGTAAAGCTAGGAGAAGTTGCTGTCGCCAATATTGCATCAGAAGATAACCTGACAGATCCTTTCACTAAGGACCTTCCGACGAGAGCTTTTGATAGGCATGTTGAGGGGATGGAGATCAGATGTATGGAAGCATATATGACAACATAGTATTTTAGTATAAGTGGGAGATTGTTAGAATGTATACTAAAAGCCTAGCTTTTTGTATAAACATTTATTTTGAAATGAGAATCACATTGGTCAAATGTCTGTATTTAATTAAATGCAGTTATCCATTTAATTTATATTGTAGATAACATGGTATATGGTGTCACACAGAAGATCATGTTATCAGTTCCTTATAAATTATAAATAGTAGCTCACAGCCAAGATGGATTTGGACAAACCATTGGAATGATTGTAGTGTAATTTGGTATTAGTTTATCTTGACTATAAAATTATACTAGTACACTATGTGTGTATTGAGTAGGACCATTTGAGGTCGTTCCTTTTATACTGACTGCATAAAAGAACAGAACCTCTGTTATTATGGATGTGCATACTCTTAATCCCGATATAATAACAAGCACATGTACTTAGTATTTATTTATTTAATTTATCAAAGGGTGAGATTTATTCGTTAAATCAAATGCCTGACAAGTTGGGAAATAATATTATTTATATGGTGTGTTGTTGATTATAGAAGGAAACTGTGTCCTATTTATTATGATGATGATGTCCCCTTGAGGAGCTCATAAGGATTGTCATGTAAACCTTGCAGGTGGACATAGTTCTGACATGACAATGAAGTTGAGTGGTACTACTCTTGGAGCTAGATGTTAATTAATTGAGTTATCAGTAATTCATTTAATTAATGAGCATTCGATATCTTAAACATAGGGAGATTAACGCATTCATGATAAGAAGGAGCACATAATGTAATATGGGATTGGTGCGGTAGTTTAATAATAACTCATTAGTGGTATGAGTTATTATTGATGAACTTGGGTTGGGTGTTTGGGTCGAACACAGGAAGCTCAAGCTCATCAGGAGGCCAAAGTCAATTCCTCCTCTAGGTCCCTGTTGTAGCCTCTATGTATAAAGTCTCGTATCGAACCAAAACCACTTCTTACCCAAGTAATGGGTTGGCCACATCCTTGCTTGGTGCCCAAGCAAGGGTCGGCCAAGCTTTGCTTGGAGCCCAAGAGGTGGCCGGGTAAGCCTTGCTTAGTCCCAAGCATGGGGCCGACCATAAGGAATTAAAAGAGAGTTTTAATTTTTTTAAAATCTTTCCTTTTATAGTCATCCTCCAAGGGATTTAAAAGAGAAATTTTAATTTTAAAATCTTTCCTTTTATAGTCATCCTCTAAGGGATTTAAAAGAGAAATTTTAATTTTTTTAAAACTTTTCTTTTATAGCCATCCACAAAGGGATTTAAAAGAGAAATTTTAATTTTTTTAAAAACTTTTCTTTTATAGCCATCCACAAAGGGATTTAAAAGAGATATTTTAATTTTAAAATCTTTCCTTTTTGTACCCATCCACAATGGTTTAAAAGAGATATTTTAATTTAAAAATTTTCCTTAATTGTTGCCCAAATAAGAGTCGACCACACATAATAGGAATTAAAAGGAAGGTTTTAATTTTAAATCTTTCCTTTTTGCATTCACCAAGGATTATAAAAGAGAGGTAGATGACACCTTATGGGATAACACAACCTAAGTCTCTTCTTTTAATCCTTGTTTTGGCCAGCCCTCTTCCCTTTATATTCTCCCCGGCATCAAGAGGCTCCATCTTCTTGTGGCCGGTTACTTGGAGGAGAAGAAGAGAAGGAGGCTCCCTATTCTATCATCCCTTGGTGGAAGAAAATCTTGGAGGCAAAGAAGTGGTTCGGGTGGTGTTGTCTTAGAAGATCGTCGCCCACACGACGTTCAAGAGGAGGAGAGGAATACAGCAGAAAATCAAGAGGTCTTTAAGCTACAAAGAAAGGTATAACTAGTTAATTATTTTCGTTGTGTACTAGTTTATTTTTCCTTTGTATGGATCTTGAAGTACCAACACAAGATGCTAGCAATCTTGTGCTTTGATTGAGGTCTCTGTAGTTTAACCTAGGGTTTACTGTAAGGAGTTTAAATATTCAATTTCTTTGAAAAGCTTTGACTAGGAAGTGGTGGATGATATCATACCCAGAAGGCCGAGTGCCTCGCTAACGACCTGGAAGTCAATCCTTGAAATATATATTTAATAAACTTCTGTAATATGGTTTAACTTCTGATGAACACATGGGTTAAACTTGGATTAATAATGTTAAGTTTCATTTGCAATCCAAGTTTAACTTCTGAAAAGCATATGGGTTGCTAGGAAAAGTTCTGTGCTTGTACAAATTTTTGTACAGGGGAAACATAATGGAATTTCGAGTAGCGCCAACAACGAGGTGCAGCTGATTGGCCAAGCTAAGTTGGAAAAATCGCTGGGAGAAGGACCGCTGAGAAGAACCAGAGCCACAACCTTCATTGTGGTAGATTCCCCCTCGGCCTACAACGTCATCCTGGGCCGACCGACCCTAAATGAGTTCTGGGCAGTAGTTTCAACCTACTGTCAAAAGATTAAGTCCCCGGTGGATGACCGAGTCAGGGAAGTCGGGGGTGACCAACTGGCCGCTCGGAGATGCTATATCGAGATGGTCAAGACTGAGGCTAGGTTCGCTCGGAAAACCCTACGGCTAGAGGTTAGCGCCATTTCGAAAAAGCCTCCTACCTTAGTCTATGAAGAAAAGGAAGAAGTCTAAATCCATCCTTGTCGAGCATAAGCAACAACTTTCATAGCGTCTGATCTGGAGGCTAAACAGAAGGCAGAACTGATCGCTTGTCTCCAACAAAACCATGATGTCTTCACGTGGTCGACGCGCAAGCTCCCTGAGATTTCCCCAAGCATCGCGCAACACGAATTTCACGTCCGACCGGATGCTAGGCCGGTGAAATAAAGGAAGAGAGACTTCAGCGCTGAACAAAATCTGATCATCGGGGTAGAAGCTGCTGGAGGCTGACCACATACGGGAAGTGCGATTTCCAAGCTAACTCGCAAACATGGTGCTGGTCTCCAAGCCGGGCAACAAGTGGCGAGTCTGCATTGACTTCTAGGACATCAACAAGGCATTCCCAAAGGACTTCTACCCACTGCCTCGGATTAATCAGATGGTAGACTCTACTGCTAGGTGCGAGCTGATATGCATGTTGGACGCATATCAAGGGTACCACAAAGTGCCGCTCGCTAGGGAAGATCAGGAAAAGGTTAGCTTTATTACGGTCGATGGCACGTATTGTTATAATGTCATGCCGTTTGGATTAAACAACGCTGGAGCCACCTATCAGAGGCTAATGAATAAAGTATTCTGACGGTAGATTAACCGCAACATGGAGGTATACGTCGACAACATATTAATTAAATTCCTCCGAGCAGCTAACCTATGTGCAGATATCAAGGAGACCTGCCAGACACTCAGGACATACGGGATCAAACTGAATCTTAACAAGTGCTTGTTCGGCGCGAAGAGCGAGCGATTCCTGGGCTACATCGTCATCAAGCAAGGCATTGAGGCAAATCCTAGTAAAGTGAAAGCATTACAAGACATGTCACCACCAAGAAATTTGAAGGAAGCCCAGCGTCTCACCAGTCGGATAATAGCACTGTCGCGGTTCATCTCCAAATTATCCGATCGAAGTTTACCATTCTTCAAGATATTACGCCGAGCCACCAAGTTCCAATGGGATCAGGAGTGAGACCGAGCATTCGAAGAGCTTAAGGAATATCTTAACTCATTGTCTGTACTAGCTAAGCCAATTGTCAGCAAGTCACTCTGAATTTATCTGTCCTCGACTGAGCACGCGGTTGGCTCGACACTAGTTCGACAGAACGACGAGGAACATCCAGTGTATTTCCTGAGTCATATATTGAAAGATGTTGAGTCTCGCTACATCGGTCTCGAGAAGTTGGCTTATGCATTGGTACTGGCCGCTCGGAGGCTTCACCCGTACTTTCTCGCTCACTCCATCGTCGTAATGACCAACAGCCCCTTGGGTAGAGTCCTCCTCAACCCAGAGGTGTCCGGTCAACTTATCAAATAGACGACGGAACTCAGCGAGTTCGACATTCAATATCAGCCCTGGAGGCCATCAAAGCACAATCATTGGCGGATTTCATTACTGAGGTGCAAAATCCTGAGCTGGAAGCCGTTTGGAGGATTTATGTGGATGGATCATCCACTCAGCAGGACAGCAGGGTAGGTATATTGCTCATCTCGCCCCCACGAGGAGTGGATGCTACTGTCCATACGGTTGGATTACAAAGCCACGAATAATGAGGCCGAGTACGAGGCGCTCATAGCCAGCCTGCAGGCTGCCCGACACGTTGGAGCCATCAAAGTCTTCGTCCATTTGGACTCTCAATAGGCCGCCCAGCAGTTGACCGGGACGTTCGAGATTAGTAGTGCACGACTCAAGCTCTACGTCGAAGCCTTTGAAAAACTAAAGGCTAACTTTCAGGAGGTCATCATACATAAGGTCCCCCGATCGGAAAACCAAGCTGTGGACGAGCTGGCCAAACTAGTCAGTTCGCTATTACCGATTGTCATAGCATAGCGATCAAGCAAGTATCTTTAGTGGCTCATGTTGATCGAATGGAGGGACTCTCCTTTCCAAATGACCGGAGAATGGCTTTAGTGGAATTCTTGCGGTCAGGAGCTGCACCATCCAATCCAGAGGAGACTCACATATTGAGGAGAAGAGCCAGTCAGTTCACCTTGATTGGGGATCAACTCTACAAGAAGGCCTTCTCTAGGCCTCTGTTTAAATGTGTCAGATCGGAGGATGCCGATTACATACTGCGGGAGGTACATTAAGGGTCCTGTAGGGACATCTGGGCGGACGCTCATTAGCAAGGAAGATCCTGTTGGCTGGATATTTCTGGCCGACCCTCCAGGAGGATACCGTCCGGACGGTGTCCACCTGTCTGTCCTGCCAGAAGTATCATAGCCTCTCGCACCGGGCAACCGAGGAGATGAAGACATCCACGGTCTCTTGGTCGTTTGACCAGTGAGGCATGGATATTGTAGGTACATTCCCCATGCAACAGGTCAGCGGAAGTTCTTGCTCGTCGTAGTGGGTTATTTCTCTAAATGGGTAGAGGTCGAGCCGCTGGCAAGGATAACTGAGCAGATGATCATGAAGTTTATCTGGCAGAACATCATCTGTCGATTTGGCATCTCTTGTCGGCTCGTCTCAGATAGCGGAAGGCAGTTTGTCGGTCAGAGACTCAAAGAATGGTGTGAAGAATATGACATTCAGCAAGCCTTCACCTCAGTGGCCTATCCGCAGAGCAACGGGCAAGCGAAGGTCGCCAACCACGAAATTCTTAGAATCCTACGCGCTCGGCTTGATCATATGGGAGGCAGCTGGGTCGATGAGCTCCCCAGCTGTTAGTTTCTACTCAGAATACCGTCCTAGTTCCCCTGTACAAAAATTTGTACAAGCATAGAACTATCATAGCTACCCATGTGTTCTACTAAAGTTAAATTTGGATTGCAAACGATGCTTAACATTATTAATCCAAATTTCCTTTTAGAAGTTAAACTTGGATTGGGAACAAAACTTAACATTCTTACTCCAAGTTCAACCGATGTGATCTTCCTAAGTTAAACCATATTACAGAAGTTATCAAATATCTATTTCTAAGATTGGTTTCCAGGTTAAACATGGTGAGGCACTAGGCCTTCTTGGGTATGAGATCATCCACCACTTCCTAGACAAAGCCTCACAGAGAAATTGGATATTTAACTTCTTACAGTAAACTAGGTTTAACTATAGAGACCTCAATAGAAACACATTATCGAAACATGAAATTGAAAAATAAAATCGATAACAAAAATAATAACTTAAAACTGATAACCTCTTGTGTTTGGTTTTACAAGATCTATACAAAAGGATGAACTAGTCATGATGCGGAAACTAATAACTAGTTATGCCTTTCATAGCTTATAAACCTCTTGATCTTCTATTGTATTCCTCTCCTTCTCTTAAACGTCGTGTGGACGACAATCTTCCAAGAGGTAGTCCACCTAAGCTTCTTCCAAAGCTTCTAAGATCCGGCCACCAACTATCCTCCAAGGGATGCTAGATAAGAGAGCTTCCTTCTCTTCTTCTTCTCCTTCAAGCAACCGGCCACCAAGAGATCACCACCAATTGATGTCGCCGGCCTCCAAGAGAGAAAACAAAAGGAGAGAAGATAAAGAGCAAGGGTCGGGCACCAAGGAAGAATAGAGAGGAATAGAAGATGTGTTGTTGGGTGAGGCACCCCCTCCTTCTCTTTTATATTCCTTGGTCTTGACAAAAAAGGAAAGTTTTTTAACAAAAAATAGAACTTCCTTTCTCATCATAGCATGGCCGGCCACAAGCTTGTTCTCCAAGCAAGGAAAGATTTTAAACAAAAAATAAAATCTCTCTTTTAAATTTCTTTTGTGGATAGTTATAAAAGGAACATTTTATAAATTAAAATATCTCTCTTTTAAATCCTTTTATGGATATCTATAAAAGATAAGATTTAAAATAAAACATGGTTTCAAAAAAGGAAAGTTTTATAACAAAAATTAAAATCTTTCTTTCACATTATAGATAATTATAAATAAGGAAAGATTTCAAATCTCTCTTTTATTCCTTTGTAAAAAACTATAAAAGAAAACATTTTAAAATTTAAAACTCTCTTTTAAAATCAACATAAAAGGAAAGTTTTTAACAAAATAAAAACTCCCTTTTATTTTCTTTTATGACCAATTTAAAAAAGGAAAGTTTTATATTAAAATCATCCTTTTAAATCCTTTTTATGGATCTCTATAAAAGGAAAGATTTTACAAAAAATAAAACTTCCTTCTTCTTGTGTGTGGTCGGCCCCTTGCTTGGGTACCAAGCAAGGCTTAGCCGGCCCTAGCTTGGGCTCCAAGCTTAGCTTGGTCGGCCCCTTGCTTGGTCTCCAAGCAAGGCTTGGTCGGCCCTAGCTTGAGCCTTAAGAAGCTAGGCTTTGGGTGGATATAAGGCTTTATATTAGAGGCTACAATAGGGACCTAGAGGAGAAATTGACTTTGGTCTCCCGATGAGCTTGAGCTTCTCGTGTTCGCCCTGAACACCAAACTCAAGTTCATCAATAATAACTCATACCACTAAAGAGTTATTATTGCACTACCACACCAATCTCATATTACAATATGTGTTGCTTCTTATTATGAGTGTGTTAGTGTCCCTGTGTTTAAGATATTGAATGTCCACTAATTAAATAAGTTACTGACAACTCACTTAATTAATATCTAGCTCCAAGAGTAGTACCACTCAACCTTATCGTCATGTCAGACTAATACACCTGCAGGGTTTATATGACAATCCTTATGAGCTCCTTAAGGGGGCATCATCAACCTAGATTACTAGGACATAGTTTCATACTTTAATTAACAACACACCATATAAATAATATCATTTCTCAACTTATCGGGCACAACTAAATCATACCTTTTAATAAATTAAAGAAATAAATATTAAATATATGTACTTATTATTATATCATGATTAAGAGTACACACTTCCATAATAACATAAGTTTTGTTCTTTTATATAGTCAGTATAAAAAGAAACTACCTCAAATGATCCTGCTCAATACACTCATAGTGTACTAGTATAATTTATTAGTCAAGATAAACTAATACCTAATTATATTGCAACCACTCCAATGGTTTGTCCCATTCCATCTTGGTTGTGAGCAACTGTTTATAATTTATAAGGAACTGATAACATGAACTTATGTGTGTCTTCTCACACCATGTTATCTTCAATATAAATTAAACGGACAACTACACTTAGCATAAATGTAGACATTTGACCAGTGTGATTCTTATTTCAAAATAATTATTTACAAAAATCTAGACTTTTAGTATACATTCTAACACCAGTGTGCTGTGGGCGCTCCGCACGACTCCTAAAGAGGGGACCGGGGCAACTCCTTTCCACCTGGTGTATGGTGGCGAAGCGGTCGTCTCTGTAGAAGTCGGAGTCGAATCTGACCGGATGAAACACTATAGCGAGGATAACGCCGAGCGGAGGTTTCTAAAGCTGGACTTGGTGGACGAAGCGTGTGCAAAAGCCGCCGTCCGGCTGATGGCCTACTGCTAGAGGATGAAGCAGAACTACAATCGAAGGGTGATCCCAAGGTCGTTCCAGGTCGACGATTTGGTGTGGAAGAAAGTAAAGTCAGTCGACGACATCACCAAGCTAGAAGCCCCATGGGCTAAACCCTTCAAGGTCATGGAGAAGCTCCATTCGGGCACCTATTACTTGGAGGATGAAGACGGGCGTCGGCTGGAGCGGTCGTGGAGCGCAAACCATCTCCAGCCTTACCGAGCCGGGTGAGAGGTGCGCTAATATAATAATCAATGTATCTTTATATCCTTGTGCTCCCTGTATGCAGGGCAGAAATAAAAGACTCAAATTTCGAGCTCTGTGCCGAATGGCCTAACAAACCGTCGAGCGACGACGTTAAACGCGGGATCATCAAATCATCGAGCGACGATGTTAAACCCCTATCTCCATTGACGATTGAGCGACGACCTTAAACCCATGGCTTCGTTAAATTATCGAGCAGCGACGTTAAACCCCTGTCTCCATCGACGGTTGTGCGGCGACCTTAAACCCATGACTTCGTCAAATCGTCGAGCGGTGACGTTAATGTAGTGTATACTAAAAGTCTAGCTTTTGTATAAACATTTAAGAATCACATTGGTCAAATGTCTACATTTATGCGAAGTGTAGTTGTCCATTGAATTTATATTGAAGATAACATGGTGTGAGAAGACACACAAAAGTTCAAGTTATCAGTTCCTTATAAATTATAAACAGTTGTTCACAACCAACATGGAATAAGATAAACCATTGGAGTGGTTATAGTATAATTAGGTATTAGTTTATCTTGACTAATAAATTATACTAGTACACTATGAGTGTATTGAGCAGGACCATTTGAGGTAGTATCTTTTTATACTGACTATATAAAAGAACAAAACCTCTGTTATTATGGAAGTGTGTACTCTTAATCATGATATAATAACAAGCACGTATATTTAATATTTATTTCTTTATTTTATCAAAGGGTATGATTTAGCTCGTTAAATCAATAAGTCCGATAAGTTGGGAAATGATATTATTTATATGGTGTGTTGTTAATTATAGAATGAAATTATGTCATAGTAATCTAGGTTGATGATGTCCCCTTGAGAAGCTCATAAAAATTGTCATGTAAACCTTGCAGGTGGACTTAGTCCGACATGATGATAAGGTTGAATGGTACTACTTTTGGAGCTAGATATTAATTAAGTGAGTTGTCAGTAACTCATTTAATTAAACACAGGGAGACTAACACACTCATGATAAGAAGGAGCTTATATAGTAATATGGGATTGGTGCGGTAGTACAATAATAACTCTTTAGTTGAATGAGATATTATTGATGAACTTGAGTTGGGTGTTCGGGGCAAACACGGGAAGCTCAAGCTCATCGGGAGACCAAAACCAATTCCTCCTCTCGATCCCTATTGTAGCCTCTTATTTATAAAGTCTTATATCCACACAAACCCAACTTCTTACCCACCTTAAGGTGGCCGGCCAAGCCAAGCTTAGAGCCCAAGCTAGGGTCGGACAAACCAAGGTTAGATGGGTTCAAGTTGTGATCGGCCCTAGCTTGGAGCCCAAGCAAGGGTGGCCGGCCACATTGAATTCAAAATGAAGTTTTATTTTGTAAAATCTTTCCTTTTATAGAGATCCATTAAAAGGATTTAAAAGAATGATTTTAATATAAAACTTTTCTTTTTTAGATTGGTCATAAAAGGAAATAAAAGGAAGTTTTTATTTTGTTGGAAACTTTCCTTTTATGTTGGTTTTAAAAGAGAGTTTTAAATTTTTAAAATCTTTCCTTTTATAGCTTTCTATAAAGGAATAAAAGAGAGATTTGAAATCTTTCCTTATTTGTAGTTATCTATAATGTGAAAGAAAGATTTTAATTTTTTTGATAAAACTTTCCTTTCTTGAAACCATGTTTTATTTTAAATCTTATCTTTTATAGATATCCATAAAAGGGTTTAAAAGAAAGATATTTTAATTTATAAAATATTCCTTTTAGAACTATTCACAAAAGGGATTTTTAAAAGAGAGATTTTAATTTTTGTTTAAAATCTTTCCTTGCTTGGAGAACAAGTTTGTGGCCTACCATGACAAGAAGAAAAGGAAGTTTTAATTTTTTGTTTTAAAACTTTCCTTTTTAGTCATTGACAAGGAATATAAGGAAGTTTTAATTATGTTTAAAACTTTCCTTATTTGCCAAGACCAAAGAATATAATAGAGAGGGTAGAGGTGTCTCACCTCACAACAAGAATACATATTCTATTCCTCTCCTATCTTCCTTGGTGGTGGTCGACTCTTACTCTTTCTCTCTTCTCCTTTGTTTTCCCTCTTGGTGGCAGGTGGCATATTGGTGTGGAGATCCATTGATGGCCGGTTGCTTGAAGGAGAAGAAGAAGAGAAGGAGGTTCTCTTGTCTAGCATCCCTTGGAGGAAAGTTGGTGGCCGAACTTCATCATCTCTTGGAGAAAGTTGGTGGCCGAAACTTGGAAGGAAGAAGAAGGCTTGGGTGGATTCTCGTCTTGGTAGATCGTCGCTCACACGACGTCTGAGATAAGAAGAGGAATACAATAGAAGATTAAGATGTCTATAAGATACAAGAGGTATAACTAGTTATAAGTTTCCGCATCATAACTAGTGCATCCTTTTGTATAGATCTTGTAAAGCCAAACACAAGAGGTTATCAATTTTAATTATCATTTTTATTTTCAATATTTGTTTCGATTTCATGTTTCAATAATGTGTTTCTATTGAGGTCTCTATTGTTAAACCTAGTTTACTGTGAGAAGTTTAAATATCTGATTTATTTGAAAGACTTTGTCTAAGTAGTGGTGGATGATCCCATACCCAAGAAGGCCTAGTGTCTCACCACGTTTGACCTAGAAGCTGATCCTTGAAATAGATATTTGATCAACTTCTGTAATATGATTTAACTTAGGAAGATCACATCGGTTGAACTTGCAGTAAGAATATTAAGTTTCGTTCCCAATTCAAGTTTAACTTCTAAAGGAAAAATTTGGATTAATAATGTTAAGCATCATTTGCAATCCAAATTTAACTTTAGCAGAACACATGGGTAGTTAGGATAGTTCTATGCTTGTACAAATTTTTGTACAGGGGAGCTAGGACGGTATTCCAAGTAGCAACCAACAGTTAAACCCCTATCTCCATCGACAGTTGAGCGGCGACCTTAAACCCACGACTTCATCAAATCGTCGAGCAACGACGTTAAACCCCTATCTCCATCGATGGTCGAGCGGCGACCATAAATCCAAGAGGAGATAAATCGTAGATAGACGATGACTATAGTCGAACGGGAAGACATGCAAACAAACATGACATTTTTAAGAGAAAGCCTGTCGAGCGGGAAGATAACTTCATTAATCAAAAGGAAATATCGTCGATCGACGTACATATGAGGAGACTTCAAAAAAGAACTTTTACAAGATAGATGCTCAGCCTCACTCTATATAATCATAAACATCGTCAGACATTGAGTCATTTAGTTTGCTACGACTAATGATGTTGTCCGTCGTCTCGGGAGGAAGATGGTCATCCGCCTTAAGCTGCTAGAGTGCCCCGTCAATGGCCAGCTTGAAGACACAGACGATCCGCTGGACAACCTTGTCGGTAAACTGGTCCAAGTGAAGGTACGCCTGCTTCATCGCTTTGAACCTAGTCGGCTTGGCTTCCTGATAGGTCACCAGAGCCGAGCGGGATACCTCCAGAGCGTCCTCAGCCTCCTTAAGCTGCCCCTTCAGAGTAGCTTCTCTAGTTGAGCGGTAATTCCGCTCGATAACCAGGTAATCCTCGACTTCTTTAAGCTTCTGAGATAGCTGCCGAGCCTCCTAGTTCTTCAGCTCTAGATCAGCGATAGCTCATCTCCTCCTTGTCGTGGCCAGCTCGAGCTTTTTCTCATAAGTCTTCACCTGCGACTCGAGCTGGCCCAGCTGGATTGCCTGGTCGGTAGATTTCTTCTACTCGGCCTCAAGAAGCTTCTGGGCCTTCTCTAGATTGACCTTTAACTCGGCGACCAATGACCCCTGGGAGGAAGAGGTGCCACTCGAGATCTTGAGTTTCTTTAGCTCTTCCTCCACAAGAGTGAGTCGTTGGCACATGGCCACGCTCTCCACCCAGTACTGTATATGACAAATGTTAAGCATCAGTCGGAGGTAAATTGTGAATTGTTGATGAAATACGTACCCCGGTGGACATCTGTAGGTGGCTGTTGTCGAGCGCCCCTGGTGACATCATCGTCGCTCTGGCCCTCGCTTCCTCCCAGATACTAGTAAGTGGCCCGCGAATCAGAATCTTATGCTCGGGGATGGTCGGACGAGTGCACTGCTCGAGGTAGTTCTCTGTTGAAAGGTTGAGGGTCGCTGTCACTGATCGCCGACCGCTCGAGTCTAACAAGGTGAAGACCACCGAACCGAAAGGAGCAGCAGCAGACGCGGGATCGATCCTAGACCGCAGTGGTCTCCGTTGGGTTCGGGTCGGCGGTAGAGAGGTGACCGGTTGGGCAACAAGAGCCTCCGGGGGTAGCTTGGGCAATGATGGGGTCTGGTCAGATGAAGTAGCCTCCGTCGTGGCCGGAAGGGTTGTAGGAGAAGAGGTGCCTGTTGGTGCAACCTTAGGTCAAGGTTGACCTGGTTGACCAGACTCGAGTTGACTTGACTCGAGTTGTGTTTTGATGTTTGACGAGTTATGTTTGACAATGTTTGACGTGAACAGAAAAGTTGTACCTTGATGTTTTACAAGGATACAAGCTTGGGAGATTGTGGGTGCAACTCGTGGTCAAGGTTGACCTGGTTGACCCGAGGTGAGTTGACCTGACTCGGAAAAGTCCAAGCAGGGAGTTTGGCATGGTGAAAAGTCCAAGCAGGGAGCTTGGCACGGGAAAAGTCCAAGTATGGAGACTTGGCACGGAGAAGTCCAAGTATGGAAGCTTGGCACATGGGAAGTCGGAGAGGGCTCGGTAGCTCGTTCTCCGGACTGTGGTAAGAGAGGGCTCGGGAGCTCGTTCTCTGGACCGAATGGAAGTCGGAGAGGGCTCGGTGGCTCGTTCTCAGGACCATGGAGAGGGCTCGGTGGCTCGTTCTCCGACCGGATGTGGAAAGTCCCGGTGAGTGAAGCCGGTGGTTGTGAAAACCCTAGTGAGTGAAGCTAGGTGAAAGTCCGGTGAGTGAATCCAGGCGGTGGGAAAGTCTGGTGAGTGAAGCCGGGCGGTTGGAAAGTCCTGGTGAGTGAAGCGGGCAGTTGGAAAATCTGGTGAGTGAAGCCGGTGAAAACCCTAGTGAGTGAAGCTAGGTGAAAGTCACGGTGAGTGAAGCCGGGTGAGAAAGTCTGGTGAGTGAAGCCAGGCGGTTGGAAAGTCTGGTGAGTGGCCAGGCGATTGGAAATCTGGTGAGTGAAGCCGGTGAAAATCCTAGTGAGTGAAGCTAGGTGAAAGTCACGGTGAGTGAAGCCGGGCAAGGGAAAATTCAGATGGATCAAGGGTGATCGGACATCTGGTGTTGAGAAGGTCAAGGTAGTGACCGGATACTTGACACGAAGAGAAAAGTCCAAGTGGGTCAAAGGGATTGACCGGACACTTGGTGGGGAGTCTTAGCAGGTCAAGGGAGTGACCGGATGCTAAGCATGATGTACCAAGAGGTCAAGGTTGACCGGATATTGGTTTGGACTTGGTTTGGGCAAAAACCAAGACCTGGATCGGTCTGGAGACCGATCAGAAAGCAATCAATGTGCCTCTGTGAGCTTACTGATCGGTCTAGGGACCGATCAGAAGGAAGCCTGATCGGTCCCCGGGACCGATCAGGGTACGCACAGAGAGTTGGGCAACTCTCTGTGAAAGCTTTCTGATCGGTCTGGGGACCGATCAGCATAGAGCCTGATCGGTCCCCACGACCGATCAGATCAGCCCCAGACCGATCAGGGTGATGCCTGATCGGTCTGGCCCTAGCCGTTGGCTCACAACGGCTAGTCTTCTGTTCTTCGCAGGTGCAGTGCAGGTTGAGTGCAGGTTATAAAAGGAGTTCAAGGGCTTCTACTAGCCTCTCTTCTTCTTCCTACTCCTGACTGTGATCGAGCTTTGCTGAGCTCCGAAGCTTCGGGTGAGCTTCTTTGACTGAGTTGCTTGTTGGCATTCGTCCGTGAAGTTGGTGCTTCATCCGGGACTTCAGTTGACGAGAAGGCAAGCGAGTATTTGTACATTCATTGTGTATTTTGTTCTTGCTCTTCTTTGTATTTCCATATTGTTGTTGCAAGCTATTGCGGCGAGGTTTCTCCACCCACAAGGAGTATTTAGTAGCCGATTTTCCGGGGACTCATCCACCGACGGATTGATAGGGCTCGTCCACCTTACGGACACGCCGAGGAGTAGGAGTATCACCTCCGAACCTCGTTACATCGTCGAGTTCGAGTTTGATGTTTGATCTTTCCTTTTTGCGTTTCTATTTAGTTATTTCCGCTGCGCTAACCCTAATCGTAGGAAGAAACGCGAAGAATTTGAGGTAAGCTATTCACACCCCCCCTCTCTAGCCGCGACCATCGATCCTAACAAGTGGTATCAGAGCCAGGTCTCTCTTCGTTGGATCAACACCCGGGGGAGCACGAGCTAGAGAATGAATCTATTTGGAGAAGATGTCACGATTCCACCCTTCTACGATCGCGACGACTTCGCGTTTTGGAATGTAATAATGAAGTACTTTCTTATGACTAACCTTGAAAATTAGAGTTGTGTTCAATTAGGGTTCAAGCCTCCGATGGACAAGAAAGGAGAAACCCTAGAGAAGAAGGAGTGGACCGAGGAACAAGTCCACCAATCCCTAGTAACGATGAGGTATTGAAAATTTTTGAATTTTCTTTACCTAATGATGTTTTGTGTAGGATAGGTGGATATAACGATGCCAAGGAGTTGTGGAACAACTTGGCTAAGCTCCATGAGGGGAACTCCAATTCAAGCCATGAAGAGGAGTCAAGTGAGCCAAGGAGTTCACATCATGGAGGGATGGATTTAGAAGTTTAGGGCTACTCAACATCTAAAGAAGAAGAAGAGGAGAGTTCCTCTTCAAGTTCGGAGCAAGGAGAAGAAGCTTCTACCTCTGGAAGGGATGAAAGAGAGAGCTTACATCCCACCTCAACCCTAGGTAACTCAAGCAATTTAAGTTCTAGTAAATTACATATATTATGCTTTGAGTGTAGGGAATTTGGGCATTACAAGAGTAAATGTCCAAAGAGGGTTAGGAAGACTCCACCGGCGCCAAAGATCAAGGAAGCCGGAGTCCCGATACGCAAGAGCAAGGAGCACGTGGTGTGCTTCCAATGCAAGCGAAGGGAACATTATCGGAGCCAATGTCCGAGGGGGAGGCAACCTCACAAGGACAAGAAGACGAGCACATCGATAGGGGGAGCTAAGGCAAACCTTAAGGTAATCTCTAAAGCACATTATTGTAATAATAATAAGACACATGCTAGTAGCCTTATTGCTATTGTTAATAATGGTAAGCATGATAACATTAGAAATCGATACACATGCTTAGGTGCCAAACATGTGAGCCTAGATAAGGATAACACTAGGAAAGCCAACCCTAGGATTAATTCATCTAAGGTTAAGGAAAATCTAGGTAGAAACCCCAAAACAACTAGACACATGCCTAGGAATACCTCAAAGAAAAATGAAAAATTAAAAATTGAGGTATTAGAGAAGGAGAATCAAGTCTTGAGGTCAAGACTTGATACTTTGGAAAAGGCTCTTAAGAACTTGGAGAAGTTATCTCTAGGGTTTAAGGGTCAAAAACCAATGTCCAAGGACAAGAAAGGTTTGGGTCACAAACCTAAGTCCCAAGTGGTCAAGCCCACTTATCATAATGTTCCATTCGATTATGGAATAAAATCTAGGGCTAGGAAGACCATCACCAAGGTCACAAGGGGAGTCACCCCTAGAGTGGATCTTGATGAGTCCCAAATGACCAAGGCTTTAAAGCCTAGGAGGGTCATTAGGAGGGTTGCTAGGGAAGTCATCCCTAGTGAATATTTAGTGAACCCAATGAGCTCCAATAGGTATTGGGTTCCTAAGAGCGGGATTCCATCACGCTAGATGGTTTAGGGTGTGCCAACTTTACTTGAATAGGTAGTTAACCTAATCATGGCAAAAGGTGGCACTTTAGGAATTCTCAAGGTGTAATCAAGCCTTGGAAATGAAATGGAAAAGTATTCCTAAGGTGTTTAGGATGTGCCAATCACAATTGAAGAGTTTTCTAGGGTCAATCTAATTAGCACATAGTGATCTAAAAATCCTTAGTATATGATTTTAGGTCTAATACACTTAGGAATATGGATTTTATGGCAAAATGATCAAAAATGGCAACTAAGGCTAGAGTTAGGTATTTTCTATACCTTTACGTGTTATTGCTTGCCATATGCCATGTCATGACATCATACTTAATTTATCATCATTTGAAATGCCATGATAATGCTTAAGTTATTTATATGTCATGCTCTAGTTAAGTTTCACACTTTATGCCATGACATCATGACATTGTCACATGTCTTCATTTATGATACTATTTTATGTCATGTCATCATCTCTTGCATGTATAATCAATTAAATTGATTTAAGGACAAAAACACAACTTGATATGGAGATCAAATTATAGTTTAGAAAACGCATGAGAATCTAGTTTAAGATAACCTAGACCCATATCTCACATCAAAATTGACTTGAATGTGTTTGATACACCTTAGATGCGTGTGAGATATTAGGATGATGAGTTAGGATCAAGGTGCATAGTTCTTGTACCTAGATGAGCCTAATTCTAAATTGGGGATCATAGGGAAAGCTTGTGTACAAGTCATGTACATTTAGCCCTAAGATTGTGGTCCCAAATTAAAGAGTTTAAAATCATTTCAAAATTAATTTGAAAAACCTTGATAAAGCTTTTCTAGTGATAGCATTCATCATTGAGCAAAGTGATACAAAGATGAGTTAACTTTGAGCTATTTCAAAGACTTTTGAACTTTGTATCAAGATTTGAAAATGGAACTTATTTTCATAGAAAACTATTTTTCCATGATAGTATATGTTATGAGGAGTGTATCCTCAAAATTTTACAATTTTTAGAATTTTCTGTGATTTTCTAGAGGTTTCTGAATTTCGGGAGAAGAAAAATTCAGAAAACAGAAATCAGAGGTCATGGACCGATCAGGAGGTTCCCTGATCGGTCCAGGTCTGTGTGGATCGGTCACTGGACCAATCCAGAGGGAGCCTGATCGGTCTGGTGACCGATCAGGGCGTGCCAAGTTGCTGAATTTCAACTGTTGACTGAAATTTCAGCTACGGAAGTTGGTGGTTTAGAGTTATAAAGGTTTGAAACTCACCAAGACATTGTTGGTGCAATGGTCAAGGTGGAGTTGACCTTTAGGGGGAATTTTACCTATTAGTCAAGGGGAGTTGACGGGGGAGTTTTTACTCCTAAAGACTTGAGTGATATGAGATTATCACTAAGTTAATTGTTGACCTTAGTATCAAGGGGGAAATTAAGGGTTTCAATGAAAGGTATGAGACTTTCATTAGGAAGAAACTCTTGACCTTGATTCACTCTTTTTTATGTGTGTCAAAAAGGGAGAGAGTAGAAAGGAGAATGGAGAATGTCTAGAGAATGTTCAGGGAAGAACATTGGAAAACCTAAGTTAGGTTATCGGGTTAACCTAACTTGATTATGAGTTTGATTATGAGTTTTGTCAAACATCAAAAAGGGGGAGATTGTTGGTGCAACCTTAGGTCAAGGTTGACCTGGTTGACCAGACTCGAGTTGACTTGACTCGAGTTGTGTTTTGATGTTTGACGAGTTATGTTTGACAATGTTTGACGTGAACAGAAAAGTTGTACCTTGATGTTTTACAAGGATACAAGCTTGGGAGATTGTGGGTGCAACTCGTGGTCAAGGTTGACCTGGTTGACCCGAGGTGAGTTAACCTGACTCGGAAAAGTCCAAGCAGGGAGTTTGGCATGGTGAAAAGTCCAAGCAGGGAGCTTGGCACGGGAAAAGTCCAAGTATGGAGACTTGGCACGGAGAAGTCCAAGTATGGAAGCTTGGCACATGGGAAGTCGGAGAGGGCTCGGTAGCTCGTTCTCCGGACTGTGGTCAGAGAGGGCTCGGGAGCTCGTTCTCTGGACCGAATGGAAGTCGGAGAGGGCTCGGTAGCTCGTTCTCCGAACTGTGGTCAGAGAGGGCTCGGTAGCTCGTTCTCTGGACTGGATGTGGAAAGTCCTGGTGAGTGAAGCCAGGCAGTTGTGAAAACCCTAGTGAGTGAAGTTAGGTGAAAGTCCTGGTGAGTGAAGCCAGGCAGTGGGAAAGTCCTGGTGAGTGAAGTCAGGCAGTTGGAAAGTCCTGGTGAGTGAAGCCGGGCAGATTGGAAATCCTGGTGAGTGAAGCCAGGTGAAAACCCTAGTGAGTGAAGCTAGGTGAAAGTCCTGGTGAGTGAAGCCAGGCAGTGGGAAAGTCCTGGTGAGTGAAGCCAGGCAGTTGGAAAGTCCTGGTGAGTGAAGTCGGGCAGATTGGAAATCCTGGTGAGTGAAGCCAGGTGAAAATCCTAGTGAGTGAAGCTAGGTGAAAGTCCTGGTGAGTGAAGCCGGGCAAGGGAAAATCCAGATGGATCAAGGGTGATCGGACATCTGGTGTTGAGAAGGTCAAGTAGGTCAAGGGAGTGATCGGATACTTGACACGAAGAGAAAAGTCCAAGTGGGTCAAAGGGATTGACCGGACACTTGGTGGGGAGTCTTAGCAGGTCAAGGGAGTGACCGGATGCTAAGCATGATGTACCAAGAGGTCAAGGTTGATCGGATATTGGTTTGGACTTGGTTTGGGCAAAAACCAAGACCTGGATTGGTCTGGAGACCGATCAGAAAGCGATCAGTGTGCCTCTGTGAGCTTACTGATCGGTCTGGGGACCGATCAGGGTACGCACAGAGAGTTGGGCAACTCTCTGTGAAAGCTTTCTGATCGGTCTGGGGACCGATCAGCATAGAGCCTGATCGGTCCCCACGACCGATCAGATCAGCCCCAGACCGATCAGGGTGATGCCTGATCGGTCTGGCCCTAGCCGTTGGCTCACAACGGCTAGTCTTCTGTCTTCTGTTCTTCACAGGTGCAGTGCAGGTTGAGTGCAGGTTATAAAAGGAGTTCAAGGGCTTCTACTAGCCTCTCTTCTTCTTCCTACTCCTGACTGTGATCGAGCTTTGCTGAGCTCCGAAGCTTCGGGTGAGCTTCTTTGACTGAGTTGCTTGTTGGCATTCGTCCGTGAAGTTGGTGCTTCATCCGGGACTTCAGTCGACGAGAAGGCAAGCGAGTATTTGTATATTCATTGTGTATTTTGTTCTTGCTCTTCTTTGTATTTCCATATTGCTGTTGCAAGCTATTGTGGCGAGGTTTCTCCACCCACAAGGAGTATTTATTAGCCGGTTTTCCGGGGACTCATCCACCGACGGATTGATAGGGCTCGTCCACCTTACGGACACGCCGAGGAGTAGGAGTATCACCTCCGAACCTCGTTACATCGTCGAGTTCGAGTTTGAGGTTTGATCTTTCCTTTTTGCGTTTCTATTTAGTTATTTCCGCTGCGCTAACCCTAATCGTAGGAAGAAACGCGAAGAATTTGAGGTCGGCTATTCACACCCCCCCCCTCTCTAGCCGCGACCATCGATCCTAACAGTGCCGACCCTTTTGATGACCCCCACGACCGAGGTGGCAGAACGGGATGGATTGTCCGTACGACGCCTCTTGCGCCTAAGGAGGGGCACTCCATCGGAAGACTCGGAGCCTCCGGTCTGATCGGCAGGCTGTGCTTCGGGGGTTGGGAGCGGATCACCAACCACTTCAATGCTGGTCGTCTAGTCGGCGGTGCCCTCACCCACAGCGGGCGTCTCTCCGCTCCCAACAACCGTGCCCTCCTGGGAGCCGACCAGCGCTAAGCCGAGGCTTGCTAACTCCTTAGCTGCGACCGCCTCAACCTCGACATCCTTCAACTTGCTGAAGCTGGCCACCCGTGCTCGCATCATGATTTAGGCTGCAAGAGGAAAAGAGAAAATCAATTAGACCCAAAGGAGAGAACCAAGAAGTTTCTTACCTAAGCCGTGCGAGAGTCGATATCAGATCGGACTCAGATCGAAGATATACATGACGCCTTCCAATAGCAACTTATGAATGTCAAACTTCTAGCCGGCCAACATTGTCGCTGCGTGAAGGTAGTCCGGCTGACTCTTGTACTTCTTTAGATTGGGCTGAGGAGGCAGGCCGACCTGCCAGCGCGTTCGGTAGCAAGGTCGTACGGGAAGACGCAGAAAGAAAAAATACTCCTTCCAATGCTTGTTGGAAGAAGACATCTTGTCGAAAAAGACTAGCCCGACTCGCGATTGAAAAAGGAAAGTCCCCAGCTCGGATTGCTTGGAGTAGTAAAAATAGTGGAAGTCACGTGGGGTCAGGGGAATGCCGTCCAGCCAAAACAAAATTATCATGCCGCACAGCAGGTGGAAAGAGTTTGGTACAAGTTATGGAAGGGGGACACGGAAATAGTTGCAAACTTCAATGATGAACGGGTGGATCGGGAATCGAAGCCGGCCACAAATTGGTCTCGGAAAAGATAAATAGTGTCGGTTGGCGGGTTATTTGGCCGATCGGACGGGGAGGCCAGGATTATGTCATGGTCAGAAGGGATCTCAAAGACATTCCTAAGGCTCTCGGCATCGGCCGCGTCAAATCTGGTCTCCATGGTATTGTACCAGAGACCAGAAGCAGGGTCAGACTGTCGAGAAGAGCTAGCCATGGTCGGAAAACAATAACAAGAGTTCGATAGAAGTAAAGATGGATAGAAAATGTGATGAACATGAGAAAGAGATGAAGATCCGAGAGAACTACAAGAAGATCGAAGAGAGCCTACAGAGAGCGGAAAATGTTGCCGCAGGAGAAGGTGGTAAGTCGCCGGAGCAGCTGATTGCACAGGAATCGCCTGAGCAACGGATTGCACAGGGATCGCTGGAACACTTATCGCAGATCACAGAGGTAAAGGAGAGGGCAGCGCTGCGACGTTATAAGCCCTCGGCTCGACCGAGCAGAGCCGTCGGATCTAGGGCGTGAACTCCAAGATGCAGATCCAGTTGTAGAATTCAAACCGCCAAGCATCACATCAGAGTCTGTTACCTCGGGCAGGCAGTGACTGTGGCAATGACACATGGCATTCCCCCATTGGTGCACATTTAATGAGCGCGCGCTCGGCCTTAACGGGGTGATCTACACGAATTCCGAAGAGATCCTGGTGACATCAGCATTGACCGCACGCGTACGAGGACATTGGAGGAGAAAGCCCAAGTGTAAATGCTTGGAGCACCGATCGACTACAGGGGTCGGTCTCAGGGTCGACCGGCACTCTGTGATGAACCACTCGGAGTTCTACCAATATGATGGTCGATCAGTCAATCGGTCTCCATACTTCTTTTTGTCCAGTCAGTCGAATTTGCAGCCTCCTTCGACTATACTTGAGGGGGAGGCATGTGATCCGGTGGTAAGGGCCCACCCCTCAGAGGCATGACCACGGTGGAAGTCAAAGTCTAGGTGGTCAATGTCCCTGTGTCGCTGGCTGGTTGGACAACTCACTCGCTCGACCGGGACAAAGAAGTACTGATCAGATATCACTACAACTCGGCTAGGCACCGAGCTTTCGACGCTCAAAATAGAGACATACGTCAAGCGGCCAGCTTGCTCGGACTTACATCAAACCTTGGAATCGGTGAAAAAGGATCACAGCATGACAACAGAGCTCAGACAATGGAAGGTTGGCCGAGCGGTCACTCCGCTCGGCCAAAGGGCTAGACCACCCGAATGACTAAAGGTTGGCCGAGCGACCATCCTGCTCGACCCACTAACCGACAAAAGGTGGATCAGCCAATATCCTCATGAGAACTTGCGCCACCGATAGACGGCGTGGTTGGCGTCGTGGATAGGCAGAGGATCGTATGGCGAAAACTTCCACTGTCATGTCAGGGATATGCTTGGGTCATTGAGGTATGGTGTCAGGGATGCTTTCCTAACATGTCTTTTTAGGGGAAGCTTTGAAAAGCGTGCACGCACTTCCCTGGAGCCCTATATAAAGGGTTCCAAGCTTCGACGGAGGGAGGCATAATCTTTACTGTAGCTACTGTTACTCTGCTACTTTATTTCCTCGCTTCTTCTACATCACCGATTACTGACTTGAGCGTCGGAGGGCCATCGCCAGGGAACCCCTCCCTGGCTCGGCATAACGTTGCTGTGATTGCAGGTCTCTCTGACTCGGAGTCCATCAACAGTCAACAGGAGCGCCACACCCCCCAACATCCATCGCCTTGACTCTTAGACATAATCAGAGTTCTTTTGTGAGGTGCAAGGGAGGAGAGAGGTTAAAGTGTGCCTGGGTTTTACCCTGAAGATTATTTTAATTTTTTATGCATAAATGTTCACCCGATCAACTCAAAATCCTAATTAAATCAAATTTCACTAATATCCAGAGGGCCTTTCGATCGATTAATCTAGTAGATTATAATTTATGGTTCTGCCACTAGTGAGGTGCATGTGCCCCTTGGGCTTCTATCCATGAGGTGCATCTCTTTAGTTTCTCCACCTATATAAGATAAGGGGAGGGCGACTCTTTCTAGAATATGATATCATTTACTTTTACTCTAGTTTTGTCACGCCCCAGAGGAGTCTCTGTCAGACAAAAATCCGGCAACATCTCCCCTGTACCGATGACAATATGAAGTAATAAATACATACACACCACATATAACATAATACAACAATCCACATGGTTGGATATAAGCACAACCACACAGTTAATAATAGCCCACACGGCTGGAAACATGCACAGCGAAAAACACAAAATAATACGAACGTAAGACCAACAACGACACTAACAAAAATACCTGCAATCACCATACTTGACTCCAAAATTCACATCGACTTATTGAAAAGCAAAATATACAGAATCAACATACCACCCAAATAATAACAAAACCAAACAGAAAACTATTCTCGAGTGTGATGTGGGACTGGCAGCCGGGACTCTCCAAGCATCCATGACTCATCTACCTGTTACCTAGCGAAAGAAAATCAATTTGCGAGGTGGTGAGTATTGGAACTCAGTGGGTAAAGGTAAGATAATGCATGAACAAAATAAACCAATAGAAAATGCCAAAAGGAATACAGTCTCATAAGAAGAATAGCATATACTAAAAAAAATCATAATAAATGCTCATAACTGAAACCATATCCTAGTCTAGTATTAGAAAGTCAGAAGTAGTACTAATCTGCTACAGTACTGCTCATAACTACAGAGAAAATATGTAAGGTATATAAACTTCTAATAAGTACCAAGGAGTAAACACCTACAACAAGGGCATATCTCGACATAATCAAGCATAATAACATAAGTGAGCAACAGCCACATAACCTAATACCAGCAGCAGAAGCAAGCAACAACAGCATAGGCTAGTAACAGCAGTAAAAGTAGCAACAGCAGCATCAGCAGATATAATGATAACAACGTATGCACGGATGGTCACCCCGCCTACCTCTCTGCACCATGACCCCTGTATGGTCGAGAGGTCGGATCGATGACAACTGTACCACCCAAAGGCTGCCACTACTCTCGAGTGATTGGATAGACAGGTGCTGAATAGCTAACTAGCTACACAGTGAAAGGGGTCCCTGCTGTTTGTAACTCCAGCTACCACTACCCACGCGTGGCCGAGTGCGTCATGATAGGACAAGCGACATCAACTCTAGCTACCACTCTATCGAGTGGCCGAGGATGCGACCCTGGTCAACGACTCTCTCGACCGCAAGGGAGAATTGGTCGTTGATATGCATGCCATGATATTATGCACCAAATGCAACAGTCATCATACAAATATAAGCAGAAAATTAGGTATGCTACATGAAGCCAGCATGCTCAATATAGTACATAAATAAACAACAGTCAAAACATACAAACATGGTATCTAGTACCTGCTACTTATCATGGACAACAACAAGAGACTGTATAGATATGGAAACGAATTTCTCAAAGATCACGTGGAAGTATCAAGCGTAGGAAAATAAGAGTGGAGTCAAGGTAAAAACAGTTCCTTATCCAAAATAGTCCATGCACCAAGGTCAAAGTACTAAAAGAAGTAAAGCAAGAAGTACCCACCTTTAATATGTAGCTTGAACAAAACAATCCTCGCGTCGGAGTGCTCGTCTTGAAATAACGCCCTGCAAATCACGTGATGTATAAATTTAGCTAATTTTATAAACAACAACTAGTTAAACCCAAGCCCAACTTAATTAGGAGATACCCTAATCGAAATGACACTACAAGAAAAAAGCTAAACAACAACGCTTTTTTGGCGTTGTCGTATGTACTTAAAAAGTGATGTTGTAGATGGTGTTGTAGAAAGTCATATCAAAGACAACGCTTTAAAAGCGTTGTGGTTGGTCACAAAGACAACGCTTTTTAAGCGTTGTCTTTTCGTTCTTAAAAAGCGTTGTTATAGATGCTGTTGTAAAAATGCACATATCAAAGACAACGCTTTAAAAGCGTTGTGGTTGGTCACAAAGACAACGCTTTTTAAGCGTTGTCTATTCGTTCTTAAAAAGCGTTGTTAAAGATGCTGTTGTAAAAATGCCCATATCAAAGACAACGCTTTAAAAGCGTTGTGGTTGGTCTCAAAGACATTATTTTTTAAGCGTTGTCTTTTATTACTTAAAAACGTTGTCTTTTTAAATTTATAAAAAATAGTGTTTTTCTTAATTAAATAGCAAAAATTATAAAAAATACTCAAAATTTACATATAATTGAATATCCACAACCACAATCATTTTTATAAGAAGACTATTTAACAAATAAATAAAATTTTATATTATACAAACAAAATGTATACATATTGATCCACAAATTAAATTTGTATCATACAAGTTATCCTTAACTTCATGACAATAATTTTTCAAACACACAAGTTTTACAAAACCTCATCATTGACTAACCCCTGTTGTTGGTGTCCATCGCATGGAATTGCTTCTTTAAGTCCAGCAATCTCTTCTTCTGAAAGGCTTTCAGCTATCACTCTTAGAGCCATCTTCTTCAACTTGTCATCAGCACACCTGGGGTTGTAGGCAATCAAGAAATTTTGTATGAAAACTTTCATACATGTAAATCTCGTACTAAATAATATGTCAATGTTATATATACATGTAATTCATACCGTAAGTGTGTTTATATCGTAACTGACAAGTTTTCTTTAGGGCCAACTTCTACTCAAGCTCTTTAAACACTGCATCAAAATAAAAAAATTGGCATTAGTTCTGTGCTAAATGAAAATCATATTTAAAGGAAAAAGCGGGAGTGCTGTAGATGGATATATTAACCAAGCATATTAATGTTTGACCTGTCTTTACAAGTTCTAAGCATATATATTAACCAAGCGAGAGTGCTAGCTGTAGACTCCGAACCAAGTAAAAATAAACTATGTTAGCAATTGTTTTTACTTAACTTATATTCTGCTGCATTTTACTCAATTGTTTTTAAACGAACGTGAAAAAGCAACGAGTGCTATTGACATTAATTTTGAACTAGAATTAATTTTGAACTAGAATTTCTGTAATAGAATCTAACTTAAGTTATACCATGAGATTGACAATTATTTACACAATTGAGCTGAAGCAAGGTAAAAGTTCAACTTGACATGACACATTCACAGTCCCAAAATCGAGGACGACATTCTATTCCCTTCCAACACCCATGCGTCATGGAAATATATATATTAACAAACTGTAGACATTATCCTACTATCAAATTCTCAGAAGTCAGAAGTTGGCAATGGAAATGTGAATGCAGTTCAATTTATGAATAGCTAATGATCAACTAAGTTGATTTTGGTTAGCTTTCCAGCGAGAGCTTGAATAAGAAATCGCATGCAGTGTACAAGATTCTTAGTTCACGAAATTCCATAAAAACGGGTTAATTATAACAACATTAACTACCCATATTAAAAGATATATTGCATCTTTCAAAATAGGTTCACAAGAAACAAATCATCTAAAGAGGTCAATGCATGAAAACAAAATTCAAACAGCACACACCTAAGTTCGCTAACCATTGAACCAAGTGTACAATAAGCAAGTGGATTACATTTGTTATTTCAATTTTTATTCAAAAATACGATAATGATGAATAAGGAGAAATGAATGAAGTGCTGATAAAGATTTACAACTAGGCTTTTTTACCAAAAAAAAACTTTTAATTAAATGGATTTGCCTCGTACAGTAAAAAAAATCTTATTAAAAGGTTTTTCAAAAATAATCTTAACCATGGTAAATTACATTCACAATAACTTTCTAAATAATGAAAGTATGATACCTGATCCTCAAGGAATAATCTTGGCGGAGTACACCATGCACCGCGATGGAATTGATTGAAAGAACTGGTGCTGCTTAGTCCAGTAAAAGAGCTCACTTGGGACATTTGCGGACTTTGCTGCCCACCAACAGCAAGTTGCTCCTGCTCCTGATCTTGCTCCCTCAAAGCAATAATGTAATCATAGGTGCTGATTCCCTGTAAGCGCATCCATGTAGAGTAGCATGAGCTAGTTAAAGTGTCAATTTTCTCCAGAATTGATGAATAAACAACACCATATCGTTCAAATTCTACTATTTGTTTTCCACTATGGAAAATCTATCAGTTAAATAACAAGCTGTAATAGTTCAGTTGGATAATAAGTTTCAGTAATGCTCAGTGTATGGATGAATGCAAAGAATTTGAAAATATAAAAGATATATTCCTTGAAATAGAGATATTTGACCGGATACATAGGTTTGTTTTATATAAATGTAGGAGCTGTGTAACTGGTAGTGTTTGCTGTGTCACAAGTAGAAATATGAAAGTAGTGTACCTTTTTTATTAAAAGAATATGGAAGAAGAAAAGTTGTGCAACTGGAAGAGTAGCAACCATGGCTAATAAAGTGCACACAGCCTGCATTATAGAGACATTATCAAATTAGTATCAGAACCTTGAAAAATCCTCATTATGATGTGTGATTTTCATTCATTTTCTCTTCTGAGTACTCACCACCACAATGATAAAGGGTGCCAAGGAAAAGCTACTACCCAGCTTTGAAACAATTTCAGCAGAAAATCTCCTTCTCTCAACAAAACACAGTATCAGCACAAGCATCCCAACAGCCCACTGCAGAATAAGCTGGCCCAAGGTGCACAAAGCATGGAGACCAATCAATAGTCAATCAGAATGAAAAGGACCTGACATAAAATGCATTCTATGTATCAGGTCCTTCACGTACTAAGAAAATAGTATCTTCTAAGTTGATGCACACAGATGATAAATCTACACTAAGAAAATAGTGTCAATCACTATGCATGATTAATGAATACAACTATTGGAATGGTAGGAAATATTTGTGCTTACCAAGAGAAGAGCAAACACCATGAGGATGAAGAACCTTTTGTAATTTTTTCTTCCTATGCAGTTATTGATCCACTACAAGGAAAGATGAATACTGCATATTACTACAAGATAACAAAACATATAAGGTTGTGAATGGAGAAAACCCTCACCCTGCAATGATGATCAAAGCCATCAACGCATTTGTCACAGACTCTACAATGCTTACTATATTTTAGAACCTGCAATACAAACAGATAGAAATCATTAGAGAAAAACCAAGTTAATATAAAGCACATAAGAACTTTATTTTCTTGAAAAGATTGTGTGGCTCATCGTAAATGAGATCTCTATCACCTTTCTCCCTAATAACCAATATTCTGAATTATCCATCTTTTATGGTTATGCATTTGTCCAAAGGCCATCTGATCAAGCAATCAAAAAAAGTAAATTACTCATCTTACTGTCCTATTCTTTTTAAGACATCCTACCACACCACATGAGAAGCACCCACATTGTTTTGGTTAGCCTAGAAATTTGCAACTTATCACCTCGAATCCCAACGGTGGCATCACTCTGAATTATTGCACAACTTCTCCATCCATAGCAATCCAAACACCAGAACACGAAATGGCGAAGAAATATTACCTTAGTTAAGATGGAAGATTAAAAGTATTGATCAGGAAGAGACCAACAACTTTAGAAGCCTCGAAGTTTTAAATTTTGTCCATGCTGGTTGGCACAGGGAAAAAAAATTCATTCCATCTGCCAACTGGCACACGAAAAAGAACAAAACTACTGGTATGCTCCTATGAACTGCACCACCGCTTGCCGCCTTTAACACCTCATGTGTTCCTCTTTGTCGGTTGAAACCTACTATGTCACCTCATTGCCAATTGAAACCCACTGCATCCCCTCACGAGCAGTCTTCTGAACAGCCACCCACCGGATGAGGCCAATAGCTTTGAATGCCTTAAACACATCAAGCAAGGAATATAGAACAATCTGCTTGAACACTAATACTTTGGTTCATGTTCAAGCAAGAGGATAACAATCTCATCGACAGTTAGTATTTCCTTTTAATATAGAACACTAAAAAGAAGGAATATCAATGATGAAACAAACCTGAAAATGCGAGCTACTGAGGCAGCGAGCAATCTGCTTGAACAAGGTAATCATGCAGCGTTGGAACTCTGTCGTGAGCATCAAAGACCAAATATTACCAAATATTAAGATCACTGACAAACCAAATAATACCTTATTTTTAACAGCTATCTAGAGGATCTGGCTTTTTGACTTGAAGCTGGTTCAAAGAAGACAAATCAAATATACAAATACTAAGATGAAAGCATAATGAAGTAGTTAACTTTTTCTACTTTACCTGATTATAAGATCTACAGCTTCTTGCTCAGTATTTTGCTGCACGAGTAATTATTAGAAAAACAAACCCAATAGTGGAACAAAAGCTTGATAAAGAAACTAGATAATTTACACTGATAGAACTTTACAGAATAACATATAATACAGTGCTTTGTACTTGCATATTAATCCAGAAAACATCCTTTCACCTAAGTGACAATTTTTCCAAAACATCATCATTCACAAAACATCATCATTCACTAAAAATTTTCACAAGTTTTTAAACTTCAGTGACAACTTTTCTTTGGGGTCAACTGCTCAAGGTCGATCTGGTAACTATGCACTGCATCAAAAAAATTGGCATTAACTATGATTCCACCAAAAAACCACCATTCCATGAACTTAAATATAAATAGAATTATGGCAACTATCATTCCATACCTATTCATAAATATGATCTTGTATGCACTCCACCAACTCGGACCGAACCTCATCAATTTGTTCACGAGAGTACCCTATTTTTGTGAACTGTGAGCATACACAATTTATGTTAATGGAAAAATAATCAATACTGATCACTTTGCAATTTTAAATAGTTTATGTCAAATAATTTGAGATAAGCTAAATAATGTTACTATTGATTGCAGTGAATCTCTCTCAATAGTCTCAACTTCTTCAATAATTTCTCTCATAAAGCGCATCACAAAAAAACCACATTGTTTCGCATCCGGTTGTTGAGGAGCCTATATATAGTAATTAGAGTCAAATTGTTAATGAAAATTATACACATTACAATATATGTTAAACAAAAGTACACATACCTTAACTACTTCCCACTTAACATTTTTCCTACCTTTCCTTCCCTTGGTTGAATTAAACAATTTTAAGGCCCTTCATACGTTAAGAATATTTGTTAAATAAGATTTTTATTATAATAAATATTTACTAAAAGAAATCTGAACTCACATTTCCATTACGTATTTTGAATCATCATCGCGAATGCGGCAACTTAGGGAATCCAGCAGGTAAATAGCATCCTTGTAAGGTTCAATAACACTAAGATTCCAATGGAAACTAGGCAAATACATAGGATTAGATCATAAAATTGAATAAATTATCGAAAGGAAGCAATTGAAAGTGATGTTTTACTTCTTGCTTACTCGACATTACATGGCACTAACACTAGTTGATCTGTTGATGCACTTGTCAGCTTATCTGCTAAAAGAGTTGCCCTTTGATTCAGGGTTTCAAGCTTAACTGATTTGTCTTGTGCCGTTTTTGCCAGATATGGGAGTTTGTGAGGATTCATAAATCTGAATTTCTTTGTCTTGGTATCTTTCACCATCTTTTTATACAGACACCTATCATTGCAAAGAAAAAAATATTTAGATACTAAATAATAAAATTTAGATACAAAACACTCATAATAAGTTGGAAAAAATAATGATCACTCATAACACTAAGTTATGGCTGATGATAGTAACATCCATACATGAGAACTTACTATGAACAGTCTTGCATATTAAACATACCAGAAATGTATACATGCAAATTCTTTTATTTCTTGAGGACAAGCACATTTAAGATACTTAAAAATATACAAGAAAAAAGATATGAGCAAAGTACTTCCTGTCTAGAAGAACAAATGGCAGAAGGCAAACATTAAGGGCCGGTTGAAAATGAATGAGCTATATTTATGTAAAGTGTACCACATCAATTGATATTAGTAAACCTCTCAATAGAAATGATGAACTATTAACTTAATGAGAATAACATGGTATGAGAAAATTACTAGAAGTTGAATTTTTCAAGAGTAAACTTGTTCACACAACAATATTAGTAAACTTCTTGCAGTTCAAATCAGGGATTTTCTGTCTTGCTAGATATTAGAATTTCCCAGCAAACATAAAGCAATGCAGTAATTTCCCAGCATAAGTAAAGCAATGCAGTTGCAACTGAGAAAATAATATTTAGATACTAAATAATAAAATTTACTAACAAAACAATCATGTGGATTAAAAAATAATGATCACTCATAATAAGTTGGTGAAATTGTAACAATAAACCATAATAAGTTGCTAAAATTGGGAAGCAAACATGTGATGAAAAAGTTGCTGAAATTGCTTAAATAAACTTACTTACCATATGTAGGCAACGATCAAATTTCCTGAAATTGCCTCCAAATGATACAAAGAATTGATGTCCTCAAGGTCAAGAAAAAGTTCACAATCTTCATCAAACACTTCATTATCTAAGCACATTGATATACATTTTCCTCCATCTAGAGCATGCTTACTGTAACAATATAACATATGTAATGATCTTGGGACACTTGTTGACAAAGTAGGTTTTGATTTTTTTCGTTCAAACTTCTTCCTTCTAGGCTTCTAATAATTTCAAATATAAACAAGTTAGATAGCTAGGTTGAATAATAATAAAGTGGCAATATAATTAGAAATATAATAATAAAGTGACAATATAATTAGAAATATAATATCTCATATACCTCATCTTGCTTCACAATCTGCTGTTCAGGCCAAGCCACAACAATTCCTATGGCATCACCAATTACTTCACATTCACTTGGAATTGGATATGGCAAAGGAGCGGATTTGTCCACTGCTTGATCAATGGAGACTCGAATGCAATTCTTGGGAAATGGAATACCATGAAGCATTTTTTCCATGCCATTGAAACAAACAATTGTACCATATGCAGCAATATTTGAGCAAGATTCCAATGTCAATGCAACTGATTGACCCTAAAATATTAAAAAAAAACATGTTGATTATATTTAGTTTATAATGCTATAA
Organism: Zingiber officinale; assembly: GCF_018446385.1. NCBI lineage: Eukaryota > Viridiplantae > Streptophyta > Magnoliopsida > Zingiberales > Zingiberaceae > Zingiber > Zingiber officinale. The sequence goes on from NC_056004.1 coordinate 51,112,039, forward strand.
TAATAATGAATATCACTATAACTTGTATTTTACCTGTAAAACTTCGTCTTTACCCACAATCATACGTCATCTTCTTCAATATTCTTCTGATGAAACTTCACCGAGCAACTGCCTTTGTCATCAATTGAATTGTCCCATGCACCCCTTTTATGCATTAATGCTTCAAGTTTTTGGATGCGTACATCTTGTTCTAAAATTTGCATCTTCGCCTCCTTCAGCTCCCTTTTATGCTCAGCGATTATATCTAGGGTAACATCATATTTCTTCCTTGTTCTACCAACATTGAAATAGATTGTTGGGTTGATATGACCTCCGATACCCCGGACACGCCCAGAATATTCCTGAGTTTCAAGTGCCTTGGTAAGAATATCCTCTTTTGCTCCTTCGCATTGCAACTTACCCTCCCTCTTTTGCTGTATATATTCATCCTGTAATGCAACATTAAAAAGAATTATCAGTACTTTACCAAGGATAATTACCAAGGATATGCAATATTGGTTTAAAAAATACTGATGTCCAGGCCGGTTCTTCCCGTGATAGCTCAAGTCAAGTGCTTAGTAAGTCATATTGAACAAATATGAAGTTGACTTTGAAATATTTTTTCCTTTTTTGGCATTCAATCATATATTTACTTCTGCACAGTTCTAAAAAAGGCACATATTTGATTGAGCAATTGACTACAAGTTTAATAAAATGACAAAATTTTAATAAATTTTCACTACACAAACCCATAAAGAGAGGACCACCACATAATTGAAGCTAATTGTCTGGAGTTGCAGGAAAGAATAATCAAAAGTAAACCTGCTAAATGTGTATACAAATTAAAGAGTTCATTTTAATATATCGTTTCTTATTAACTTATTAATTGAGTTGTGCCTCATGCACTTATGTCCTTGTATGCAGTGTTATTCCGAAGTCTTTGATGCTAAAGGAGGTGAGTTAGTTCTCTGAAGCTCCCTCTCTTTCTTTTATACAAATTAACAATGAATGTGAATGAAAAGCACTGTTTGTTCTTTTGTTGCTGTTACCTGTAGTTAACTGGCGGGCCAGTAGGAGAAGTTAGGGAAGTATCGGACATGCATGAAATGTAATGTAAGTCCAAACAAACAAATTTTGTTTATCTTAAGTCCTTTATCTTATCTCAATTTTGTAATGTTAGGCGGGCCGGTAGACCAAACAAACTTCTCCTTCAGTCCTTTATCTTATCTCAATTTTGTTTCTTCTTCTGGATCTAATTTTTGCTTATAGAATTAGCTTTTTGTGAAATGTAATGTAAGTGCATGCGTATCACACCTTCCATTTTCTATAAGCATATAATATAATAATAAGATCGGTATTAAAATAGGAGATAATGAGTTATTTATAAGGAAATGTAGATGAGAATATTAGGATGAATATGTGGACATATGACAATGAAAAATATAAGACATGAGAATAATCAAAGTTATACTTATCAAGAAAAAACTGAAAAATAAATTTAAGATGAAAATATGTACGTAAACAATTAATAAATAAACGATGTGAAATTATAAAAGTTATACACATTTAGCAATGGTTGTTATATATTCTTTAATCTTTATTTCCTAAGTGGGAAAACATAATAGAAGCTTCAGAGCAGTGGTCTGGGGAACAACTTTACTGGCCCTTGGGTTACTGAAGCTTACAAATTTCTTACTGCCAAGAACGTTTCAAACCTGGTTGATTTATCTGCATCTGTTCTATAGAAACTCTAGCTATCACCTCTAAGTTCTCAATGCATTCACCATTAATTGATTGCAGCAAAAGGAAACCACTGCATGTAATAGACTTTTCGACTTGATCTCTTCTCCAAGTAAGAACATTTCAAACCTAGATACCTAGTAAATCCACATCTGTTCTATATAAACCCGTCACCTCTAAGCTCTCAATGCATTCATTCACCATTTACTTCCTCAATACATGCTCTAGTACTGAGAATTCAAGCTATGCAAGGAATGGCTGTTAAACTCCTCATTGCACTGCTTGCCTTGGCTTCCTCACGCAAAGGGTATGCATGCATGCAACTTTACTCTCGAAAACTAGAAGATATATTGAAGTCATTATCAGAAGAACATGAAAATTTACTTACAATCTTGTGTACTGTGTCCACCAAATCTTCACCTTCAAACTCTCCTCCTTTGTTGGCGCGTCCTTTCTTCCACATAATAGCTCTATTGATGTCATTATCATCACATAATTCAGTCCCCTACAACAAAGAAAAATCAAATAACAAATGTGAAATAATTTAATGTGAATCAATTAGAGGGTTCTTAGAGGAAATATATTTTAAAAATACTTATAATTTCTTCAGCAAAGCGTGCATACCCTTTGCGTGAGAGTCGATGAGGATATCTATTTTTTTTCCTTCGCTCTTTTTGCTGATCACTGAGTTTCTAGTTATTTCAAACAGGCGACATATCAAATTTGAATAATGCATAATGAATTATGATCGAATAGTTTCAAAAGAAAAAATTTAGAATCTTACAATGAAATCTTCAGAAATGCGACTAATGACAAGCGCACGCCAATCTTCTCTTGTAATTTCAAAGCCAACAGGTGGCTCATTCAACTCCTCAGGTTTGTCACGCCTGCTTAAAATAAATTTTTGGGTGAGATGGGTCTTGTATTGCCTCCACTTACTGTTTGCAGACCTCAAACATCCCTTTTTCCACTTTGAGTCAACATTATAAATCAACTGTACATCAAATAAGTGGAAAACATTAATAAGATTAATTAAGACAAACATAAAATATATCTATCATTAGTAGTGAAATATTATAATTGTTAAAACATGCTAACTTGCTTACATTGACTGATTCCCATATTAATTCTTTGACAGCAATTGGGACTTGCTTCCATGTCTTGTATTTAATATTAACCTTTTGCCGAGCCAAGACACCAATGTAACTTTGCATGGCTACAGCAGCTGGTCCTATCGGTTGTCCAAAATTATTGAATGACACCTCATTTCTAATACCTTGCATTCTTTGCTTTGTAATCTTATCCAACTGTGTGCGACCTCTAGAAGTTCTTGAGGAGATAGTGTCTTTGGAATCCAACACTTTATCACCCTCGCAACTCTCTTCACGGGCAGCTGTAATGACTTCTTTACCCTTGTCCAACTTTGCAAGTTGCCCTATTCTCTTACTCTTTCTAGTAGAATCCATTGATCTGTAACAACTTAGACTGATCAACATAAGTTTAGTTAGAAACATGCATAAACTCACAGCAAGATGATATATTTACACCAACAAATTCACAACAGTATGAAAAAAAATAAAAGATAAAAGCAGAAACTTGCAATAACATCACAACATATCTGATTCGAATTAAAGTGAGGAATATAACATATTAATATTGTCCACAAATTCATCCTCATAGGTAAATTGTTTACACACTTATAATCAAAAGCAAAAATTCAGCAATTAAATATTGTCAATCCAACTTCCATCACAGTCTTCACGAATACATGGTGGTTCATTATCATCTTCTCCGTCAATATCCATTGATGGTAACCCCCTACTAAAACATTGATAGTGGATAGCGGTGTCCTCTAACTCTTCGCCCTTTAGGTATTCAAAGTAGTCTCTTTTTGGTTTTGCAAGTACAACACTCCATAAAGGTTCTTCGGGATCTTCAATGTAAAATACTTGCTTTGCTTGGCTTGCCAGGATAAAAGCGTCAGATTTGAATCCAAGTCTATTGAGGTTTACCAATGTGAAACCAAGATCATCTACTTTAATGCCGTTATTATGCTCCACCCAATTACATTTAAACATTGGAAGTTGAAATTTATGGTAATCAACTACCCATATTTCTTCTATAACTCCATAAAAAACCATATTTGACACAATAGGATTTTTATCCTTTGCACTTGCAACTTGCATTGTCTTTGCAACTAAGCTGACTCCGGAGTTTTGAACAACTCGTATAGCATCACGCTCTTTTGTAGCATAAGTAACCCCATCAATCAAATAGCTAGAGTATTTTAGTACTTGCTTGTTAGGCCCGCGAGCTATCCACATCAATCTTTCTGAAACTTGATGAGTGGAATGGTCAACTACATCAACAACCTAAATTTTTTATGCAATAAATATTTAATTATGCATAAATATGAAAATGAATGTATGCCAATATGTAATACTAAAGAAACTTACACGATCACGCAACCAAGTAATAAACGTTCGATTATGCTCATCTTGTAACCACTTCTTGGACTTAGCCTTACGAGGAAATCTTGCATTCAAATACGTCATGTGTTCCCTAATCAAATTATTTGGTATAAATAAACCAACAGAATGTAAGCAAACCACATTAAAATATTAATAAGTTAGATACATTACTCGATATAGAGATCAATCTCAGCATCATTTGCCAATACATAACGATGTGCTTGCGTCAACTCATCGTGAGTAGTGGAGTAGACTACTGCACCTGATAAAGGCTTAGTAAGTTCTATTTGTCGATGACTTGATGGGATCCCAATTGTGTGCACACTAGACAGATAGTCTGAGCAAAATTCAACAGCCTCTTCAGCAATATAAGATTCAGCCATACACCCTTCAGGTCGATTGCGATTTCGCACATAACCTTTCAAAATCTTCATGTATCTTTCAAATGGATACATATACCTATACCAAACCGGTCCACACAGTTTCACCTCCCGCACAAGATGAACACTTAAATGAATCATTATATCGAAAAATAAAGGGTGAAATACTTTTCAAGTAAACACAATATTGTCACAATCTCTCTTTGCATATCATCCATCCTTGAAACATCTATCACTTTATTACATAACACATTGAAGAAGAAACACAAGCGAGTGATAGTGTCTCTAACATGTTTGGGCAAAACACCACGTATCGCCACAGGAAGCAATTGTTGCATTAAAGCGTGGTAGTCGTGTGACTTAAGGCCAATAAGTTTTAAGTCCTTCAACGACACGAGGTTTTTAACATTAGATGAGTAACATGATGGAAGTTGTATTCCAAACAAAGAATTCAAAATTTTCCTTTTCTCATCCTTACTAAGTGTATAACAAGCTGCTGGCAAAAATGTTTTCTTCTCCCCATCCTTGGTGCCAAATCTGTCCTGACATTCATTTCCAAAAGGTCTAATCTCGCTGCTACTCCATCCTTTGTTTTTCCTGGAATATCAAGTAACGTTCCGATAAGACTTTCACAAATATTCTTTTCAATGTGCATCACATCAAGAACATGTCGAATGTATAGATGTTTCCAATACTGAAGTTCAAAGAAAATTGATTTTTTTTCCAGCATGATTTTACATCATCATTCGACTGAGACTTTCTACTCATTTTTCCCCAATGACAATTAATTCTTTCAACTCTTTCAAAAACTTCATCGCCACTTAATGGTTTTGGAGCAGGGTTAAATTCTTGGTTCCCATTAAATGCCTTCCGTTGCCTTCGATAAGGATGAGTTGCAGGTAGAAACCTTCTATGACCTGTATAAGACATTTTCCTACTATGCTTCAACCTTGTTGAATAGGTATCTTCACCACAAATAGGACATGCATGATATCCTTTCACAATGCATCCTGACATGTTCCCATATGCAGGAAAATCATTGATCGTCCATAATAAGATAGCCCTAAGCATAAAAGTTTCTTGGCGATATGCATCATATGCTTCGACACCTATATCCCATAAGCATTTTAAGTCATCAATTAGAGGTGCTAAGTAAACATCAATATCATTTCCCGGCTGTTTGGGACCAGAAATTAACAATGTGAGCATCATAAATTTTCTCTTCATACACAACCATGGAGGAAGATTATAAGTAATCATTAAAACTGGCCAACAACTATATGCAGAACTCATTAAACCATGAGGATTCATCCCATCAGCTGATATAGCCAATCTGAGATTTCTTGCCTCAATACCAAAATCTGGCCATTTGCGATCAACTATTTTCCAAGAAGGTGTATCAGCTGGATGGCGTAAATATCCATCACAAAGTCTTTTTTCGGCATGCCAAGTCAACTCCTTAGATATCTCTTTATTCCGAAACATTCTTTGAAATCTTGGAATAGGGGGGAAGTACCACAAAACCTTGGCAGGAATTCCTTCATTTATCATATTTTTTTTCCCAACTTCCACCTTGACATCCCGCAAGTAGGGCAATTAGTTAAATCCTCATACTCCTTCGGTATAAGACACAATCACTAGGACAAGCGTGAATTTTTACATAATCCATCCCTAATGCAGATAAGCTTTTCTTTGCATCATACAGAGATAAAGGCAATTTATTGTCATCTGGAAGTATTTCTCCTAACAAACTGAGTAGGTCAGTGAAACTTTTATCACTCCAACTATATTTGGCCTTCAAGTTGAATAATTTCACAATTGCAGATAACCTTGTAAATTTAGTGCATCCCGGATATAAAGGTGTCTCGGCATCTTCAAGAAGCTTATTGAATTGGGTTGGATTCTCAAGATAACTATCATATGCATCATGAACCATATTTATTGGTTCCTCACGAACATATTCATTTGGCCCTACTTGGTCACTTTCATTTTGTGAAATCCCTATCGTAGATCTTTCGCCGTGCCATATCCATGTATGATATGTCATATCTATACCGTTACAATACAGATGTGCCCTGATAGTTTGTATATTTTTCTTCTTTAGATTGCCACATTTTGCACATGGGCAAGATATTCCCATATTCGGATCATTAGTGTTTTCCATTGCAAATTGCAAGAAAGACTCAACTCCATTCTCATATTCACGTGATAGTCTATCCTTTGACATCCAATCTTTGTCCATTCTTTATAACTAATCAATCAACAATGAGCTAATACCTAAAAATATTAACACAAACAATAGTGTGAAACTATAACAAAATATTTAAACAATTAATCAAAATTGTATTTCTACCTGAAAATTTTTGACCATACAGGTTTCTCATCAAAATGCAATCCCAATAGCAATTTTCTCACTTGGGGAGATAACCTAGTTATCTATATTATCCATATGTACATGTTTGTTAGAGTCTACGTATAGGTAGTTAGGTACTTTTGCCTTGGTATAAATTGTAGAGTCATATAATATTGGAGCATTCACCAAAACATATTCTCTATTGAAACATGTTAACCTTTAGTTGAAAAATGAAACCATTCCAGGAAAATGCTTGAATTATAACTTATAATAAGCAACTTTGTTTCTTTAGCACTTGAGAATCTGCAACTTCCTCAAAGGGACATCAACATAAGCAACTCAATGCAATAGTGCATGATGTATTAAATCATACTTAAGCCATTAAGCTCTTAGAAGGCATGTGACATAAATATAACAATAGTAGTTGATATAAATTCAACAAACTGAGTAGGCACAAGTCACTACCCAGAATTAAGATGAGATAATGCAGAACACAAGTTTTAGATACAATAAAAATGAGAGATATTCTCTGCGCATTAAGGGTACACAATAAAAATAATAGTAGAATAACACTAGAGATTGATTAATTTCAAGCTGCACATTATACCTGACGACAAAGAAAGGCTGGAATGTGAATAATATCTGCAACTTGGCCAACAGCTTCACACTGAATTTGAGAAAAAAGGATAGCATGTTATATGCTTCATGCTATTTTTAAGGATTAATACCTACTGCCAAAGTCTATAGCTAAACGTTTAAAAATTCCAGATTAAATCATGAGAAAATACAATCAGGGGAGGGGGAAAATTGATGCAGTATGAATCCGGCAAAATGGCTAGTTCGGAAAATAATCAAAAATAAACAAAATCTTATTCTAGAGGATGGAAGAAATTTTACCTTTCTTTCTTCCGTTCCTCCTACTCTCGAATCTGCTCTGCGAGGAAGGAACTAAGATCGAAGGGTTCAGAGGAGTTGAGGAGCCGTGAGAAGATTAGGAAGGATAAGCTGACTTTGATTGAGGAGATGGGGAAATGCGAGATTAGGGATCTCGACTTGGAGGAGTTGGGCCGACGTGAGGAGTTTTGCGTGAGGAGTTTGGGTCGAGATTAGGGTTCAGAGGAGATCACGCGGCAAGGAGAGGAGAAGGCGCTCGTGGAGAGGAGAAGGCGCTCGTGGAGAGGAGTGGAGAGGAGAAGGCGCTCGTGGAGAGGAGAAGGAGAGGAGAAGGCACTCGTGGAGACGCCATTACGAAGGGATGAGAGAGCGAAGTCGAGAACGAGCAGTGAAGGTAAGGAAGAGCAGAGAGAGGGAGGAACAGTGAGGGCAAGAGCAAAGATATCGAGGAGCCGGATCGAAGAACCGCGTGGCAGTGCTACGGCTCCGTCGGATAGTAGAAGAAATTGAGGGATCTCGGCTCCGTCGCCTCCGCCGTGAGAAGATTAGGAAGGGTAAGCTGACTTTGATTGAGGAGATGGGGAAATGCGAGATTAGGGATCTCGACTTGGAGGAGTTGGGCCGGCGTGAGGAGTTTTGCGTGAGGAGTTTGGGTCGAGATTAGGGTTCAGAGGAGATCACGCGGCAAGGAGAGGAGAAGGCGCGCGTGGAGAGGAGAAGGCGCTCGTGGAGAGGAGTGGAGAGGAGAACTCGTGGAGAGGAGTGGTGAGGAGAAGGCGCGCGCGCGTTGAGGGTTTAGAGTTTAGCAAAGCGAGGGCTGCGAATTTATTTTAAGTGAGTTTAGGGGAAACATACACAACACTTTAAAAAACGTTTTTTAAAAAAATGTTGTCTTTGACCATAAACAACAACACTAAAGACAACACTTCATTAAAAACCGTTGTCTTTAGTAAAAAGTAAATACCATAGACAACGCTTTTCACTAAAAGCGTTGTAAAACAAAGAACGACAACGTTTTTATTAAAAAGCGTTGTCTATTGGGTGTTGTTGAATGCAAAAATTCTTGTAGTGTGATTATTAATTAACCTTAATTAATAATTTACCTTAATTGATCCTAATTTCTTCCATAGCCAATCTAATACTTGATCAAACTTGTATCACTAACAATGAAATCCGAAACTTCAAAATCATCATAAAGAATCAAATCACCATAAAGAAATTCAGTTACTCACATATGTGAAATCACAAGATCCAGCACCCTAAATCACAGAACTACTCACCTCCGAGCCATCTAAGCCATCGAATAAGATAAAAAAAAAATCCACCAAAAATCAACTGCTCTTCAACACCAAACCACCTAAGAAAAATATCAAGATCTCAAAACCTGTTTCCATCTCTTGAGTCTAAAACCATCAAACAAAAAGAAACACCCAATTTCAACTCTACTCGAAGACACAACATCCATCAACCCTAACAACTATACCCGAATTTGCACAGAAGGTACACGGAAGATATCCCTCAACACAATGACGAGGCAGAACGACTTCGGCATCAACTGACCAGAAGAAACGGTGATAAGGCAGCACAGAGAATCAGAAATTGGGGGAAAGAATCATCGTTCTCACCTAAGACTGGAGAAGTTCACCCGCGACTGGATCTGCGTCGTCGATTGCTCTGTTGGGTTGGTGACGAAGGCTTGGCGGCTGGGGTGCCCGCATGAGGAGGAGAGGTCGTCGGCTGCTGTGGTGCTCGTGGGCAGGAAAGGGTCGGCGATTTTGGTGAGGAAAATCGCGGGAGGGGATCGACGGCTGTGGCTCGCGTGAGGGGCTCAGGGAAGAGGAGTCGGTCGGCGTCTGGGGTGCTCATGCGAGGGAAGAGAAGACCGGCGGCTGTGGCTCAGCGGTTTTCGGTGAGGAGATTGTGAGAGGGAGATCGGCTAGTGCTGGCGCGAGGGAAAGATGTCGAAGGCTATGGCTCAGCGGCTATGGCTCGCCGGAGAAGGGAGATCGCTGGTGGATTTATGGAGGAAATCGCGAGAGAGGGAGAGGGCTCGGGGGAAGAGGGAGTGCGGCGAGGGATTTAGGAAATAATAGGATTCGGTTAAACTTAGGGTGCGTTTGGTTCAAGTTATCATGTATAACCTTGGTTATGTGATTACCTGGTAATCACATAATCAAGGTTATGAGGATAAAACATAACCAAATGTTGTTTGGTTCAATTTAGATAATGTAACAAAAACTTGTTTATTTGAAGGTTTTAATGAATAACCTAGTTTAATATTTTACTATATTACCCTTAGTTACAAAATCAACTATAATAATAATACTACTACTAATAATAATAATACATTATTATTATTATTATTATTTAAACTCTACATTTATTTTTTACTTTTTATTTTTCACTTTTTTCTTTATTTTTATATATATTTTTTTATTTTTTTTTATTTTGTTTGTTTTTATATATATATATTTTTATTTTGTTTGTTTTTTGATGTTTTTTTTCCACTTTTTTACTTTTTAAATTATGTTTTTTTTTTACATTTTTTAATATTTTTTTATGTTTTTTTAACTTTTTATTAGTTTTTACTTTTTTTAAAAAATTTTTAAAATTATTTTCTATTTTTTTTATTTTTTTCTCATTTTAAAATTTTTTTTAATGTTTTTTTATATTTTTAATGTTTTTTTAATTTTAAAGTTTTTTACAATTTTTTATGTTTTTTTTTAATTTTTAATTTTATTTTTTACGTTTTTCTTTTTTTGTCACATTTTTCTCTTATCCGAGGGTATTTTGGGTAAAAAAAATCGTTAACCCCGAAATCAAGAAAAACCTCAGTTTTTGAAGCTTTTCCGATTCCTGGTTACATGCCCCGTTTGTTGACGTGTCGGACATGGAATATTACTCGGGAATCATCGATTACCTAAACCAAACAGGATTTTTGTTGATAACTTTGGATGGATAACCAAGGTTATCAAGAATAACCCTCAACTAAACGCACCCTTAAGGTTTTTATTTAATACTTAGGTTTAGTACGATTAAACCCTAAGTTGGTTTCTTAATCAACTCTCACTTCCGGGTATTTCTAACAGGCTTTTCTCGAGCCTATAAATGCATCCCTTCTAAATATGTCATACGACATCCAATTAAATCCCAAAAAATTTCTATAAATTCCTAAAAATTCCAATAAGATTATTCGCTCATTAACCTTATTATTTAATTATTAATTTGGGCACTATATTTTACAAGTTTTGTCATTTCATCTTTTCTGTTATTCCATTTGGGGCTCATTATGATTTAGGCATCAGAGGGACCTCATCAGGATGAGTACTTTCGACAAACCATTTAACATGTGTTATTCTTTGCAAAGTCAGCTACATTACGAGAAGAAAGATTTGACATCATCGCTCCATGGTGCGAGGTGGATTTCCACAACTATGTCATCACTTCGAGGTGTGGGGTGGATTTCTGTAGCATCATTTTAATGATGAGGTCAAAAGTCTCATAACGATGATGCAATGGAAGAAATCCACCTTGCACTAAAGAGCAATTACATCATAGTTTTATCCTCACTTTTTTCTTGTCACGTGGTCGACTCTATAAAGAATAACACATGTCAAAGGGCTTGCCAAAAGTTACCCCGATGAGGTCCCTCCGATGTATAAGTCATCATGGACAAAAGAAATTATGAAAGAACTCTAAGTCCTAGAGAGAGAGGCTCCAACTTCTCTCTATGAATTGTGCTTCTCTTCTTCTCATGGCGAGTTTAGAGTTAAGATTTTTGGAATAGTTTTGTATGTTGACCTGCCACACTAGATCATCATCAACATTGCCTATGTTCTCACTAGCATTCATCTTAGCTCACCAGATGACTACATTAGGTTTGGTCAAGGTTGACCCAGTCAGAGAGACGTCTACTCAGGTCAAAGGTTGACCAGATGACTAGCAAGAGAGAAGTCTAGTTTAGACAAAGGTTGGTCCTGGTGAGTGAAGTCAGATTGTGAAAGCCTTAATGAGTGAAGCTAGGTGGTGAAAGTTATGGTGAGTGAAGTTGGGCGGTGAAAGTTCTAGTAAGTGAAGCTAAACCCTAGGGGAGTGAACTCTAAGTAGTGAGAAGCCTTGGAGGAGTGAACTCTAAGCAAATGAAAACCCTAGGAGAGTGATCCCTAGGTAGGGAGAAGTTTTGGTAGAGTAAACTTTAAGCAAAGGAAAACCTTAGGAGAGTGGACCTTAGGTAGTGAGAAGTCTTAGAGGAGTGACCTCTAAGCAAGGAAAAACCCTAGGGGGATGAACCCTAGGTAAGCGAGAAGTCTTTGATGAATGAACACCAAGCAAGTGTGACTAGACCAGCGAATCTTGAATGTTGCCAACACTGCTTTACTTTACTATTTTACATCTATTGTGCTAATTCAGTGTTGCAGGAAAGTCTTAGTGGATTGAATCGATCAAACACTAAGCAGATAGATAAAGTCTAAACATGTCTGTAGGATCAGATGTTTTACAAGTTAGTTGAGGTAGGCTCCTAGAGTGGAGTTGTGAGGTCATGTCCTAGTTCGGATAAACATTAGGTGTTGATCCAACTAAAGAAACTAACATAGGTTTCTAAGATGAGATCAAGACAGTCCTAGCTGTTATACCCATGCATCTATTTTATCTATTATCTAACTTTATTTTACAGGACTTCTATTATTATTTTGCTAGGCTAACTTTATTTTGCAGATAAACAAAGTTCGGGTTTACTGATGGTTTACTTTACTCAACTAATTAGTGGGATCAGTTGACTGATCCAAATAGCATGGCAAAGATCATATCACAACAAGTAAATTTGGTATAAAACGTGTTTCATCAATTGATAAATGGTATCAATCGATCGATCCACATTTGGTAAGTGATTCTGGATTAGACCAGATCATGCAGCAAAGGTATACTCAGGATTCTATCGATGGATCAATTTTATTAGTCGATCGAACAACAAAAATCATAAGACCGAGCAGATCAGATCGGGGCAAACAAGGATGAAGAGTGGAGGTCAGTCGACAGATAGGTTCAACATATTTTTAGTCAATTGAACGATGTCTATAAAAAAAGACCTCGGAGTCCGAGTTGAACCTACTTCATTATGTTCCTACTACTACTATTCGTGCAAGTGATGATACTTTTACGCTGAGAGGCTCTCCAAAAACTATGCTCAACCTTTTACTATTGTCGTTGGTACTTTATTTTTATATTTGCATTTATGCATTGAAGATAGTAGTATCATTACTATCCTCTTTCATACTTGTATGAATCTACTTCTTTGGAAGAACTATAATTGATTGCCCATTGAAAATGATTAAGGATCATGGATCTTGAAGTAGTAGTTGCAGGACTACGAACTAAGTAAAAAGACTTGTGTTTCTATGTATTTGTTTTATTTATTCTGCTGCTACTTTGATTCGAGTTTTACGCAAAGCAAAGAAAATATTTTAAATGAACGAAATTCACCCTCCCCTCTTGTCTTCTATGATCCTACAAAGACAACATTCAAATGATTAACCATAATTCCACAATTAAAAGATAAATTTCATTAAAATCCAAAAATGAGTCCAACTTGTGAAACATGATATAAACATGGATTTAGCACATGAGAAGATAAAAATGCACGAATATAGAAGCATAAATAATGTGATAAATTGAGGATTATCAACCACCTTAAATCATGCGCTCACTACAACAAATCTGTCTAAAGACAATGGTGAAAAACGGTTGTGAAAGACTCCAAAAAAATCATTGTAAATTGATGTATTGAGAAATATAGGAGCGCTCAAAGATAACGATTAAAAATTGTTGTCTCTTCATCTGAAACACAACAATTTTCACCGTTGTGTTTTAAGCTAAACCGTTGTGTATGTGGTAAAGAGACAACAATTTTTGTTCTAAAACGACAACGGTTTATAACCGCTGTGTTTAAAGTAAAAAAGATAAGAATTTTAAACTATTGTCTTTGAGTATCCATATCTTTCACAATGTGTCAATCTATAACGTTTTTTTTGTATCTCTAACAATGATTTTTAATCGTTTTATTTCAAGTGCACGCATGATTTTTTTTTTGAGTATGAAACAACTATTTTTAACCGTTGTCACAATTATTATTTTTGATAGTAGACAAATAGATTTGTTTTTCTCTTTTATAATTTTAATATACTGAAATATCAAAAACACCAAACAATTTTAATATAAATAGTATATAATTTATCAAAAAAATTTAATTATACCAAATTTTTGATATACCTCGGATGAATAAAAATTTATTGATTCCGAGTAAAATATTAAAAGTTTTAAGATAACCTGTTGAATTTCATCCATTCGACAAGTTCTTTTGTTTTACTTTTGGATTTAGAGTTTCACCTAAGAAATGCGAAAGTTATTCTATAAATCTTGAAAAATATTTTTATTTCCTTTGAATAAAGACCAAGAATTTTTGTGAGATTTAAAAATAAATAAATAAATAAAAAATATATATATATAAATTAATTATCATTTTCGACATGTAATAAAACTTTGGCCGTGTGTTTGTGGATTATGGTGTAATGGTAAATATATTTTAAGACTTCTCATATACTCATGATTCAAAATTTAAGGAGCGTACGAAATTCATTTTCTGCGTTCGAACAAATAGAATTCATTATAGTGATTGATAGGAAACTTTTTAAACAGAGTCCGTTCCTTTTGGATTAATTATATCATAAAATCTAAATATTTGAGTTATCAAAAGAAATAAAAATACCCATATAATTAAATTATTATTATTATTATTATAATTATTATAATTATTATAATAGTAAAAATCAAATTGAGAAACATATGCAGATGAGCATATCAACATTCTTAGGCTAATATTCACATGAAATAACCCTTGAACCACCGGCCCGCAAGACGTCCAATTAGCTCAACCCTTTTAGCCCCACCCCACATCACTATTAGCATTAGTTTTAGAATAAAATTATTATTATTATTATTTAGCATTTTTTGTCCGATTCATGAATTATCTTTCAAGCTCCTGATAATATTTTTCGCCGTACTTAACGAGAGATGACATTTAAACAAATATTGTGTTTGCTAGTTCTCGTGCATTTCATTTATTTTCAAAAGTTTATGTGTTTGTTAGAAAATTATATTGGATATGATGCGGACCGTTGAAACGGTCCATAACAAGTTGCTCGACGTGTCTGGATATTTCCAGGTATCTCGATTGTTTTTTTATTTTCTTTAATTTTCTTTGGTGTGTCTGGATTATTTTTTTTATTTTATTTTTAAAAACATTTTTTTAAAAAGTATTAAATTAAAATATTCTAAATACATATATTATATCATGTGAATATTTAAAATTTTAATCTGGAACATTATAATAGAAGAGAGAAATTTAAATTCTAAGAAAAATTTTTCGAGATATCATTATCTAAGATTAACGTTCCGACTATGCGCTTTCAGCTGTGTACCTGTATTTACCTCCCTTCATATCCGTGAGTTGAGATCGTCGATATGACGGTTCCATATTTTTTTTAATTAACCTAATCCCTAAATCTTAAAATTTTAAATCTTAAATACATATAATATATCTCATTATTATCTATAATTTTTAATTTTGAATACTATAAATTAAAAGGGAAGTCTGAGTTCAGGGAAAAAAATTTATTCACTCAAATTTATTATAATCCAATTTTTAAATGTTAAAATTTTAAATTTTAAATACATATAATATATCTAAAATAAAAAAATATCTTTGAGAGAGATTCATTTTAGACACTGGACCAATTTACACACGGACGTCTGAATAAATTTCAAGCGCTCTAAGTTCAGTCCGGACAAAATTGCAAGCTACGTTCATATTAAAATTATATATATAATATATAAAATATGGCAAAGTAAGAGAAGTTTAATGGATAAGTTTAAAAGGTTTCCAATGTAATTTCCTTGCAATATGGTACTTCAACTTTACAAATTCTTTGAAAGCAGCCTTGGAATATCTTTTTCTACTTCTCATTTCATTAGTGGAAAAGAACGTGATTAAGAAATAGTAGTCCAATCGAATTCCCTCCCTTCCTCTAGTTCGGATCCTCGTCTCCAAGATTGGTTTTTTTTTCACTCCCTCTCTCGGAGGTTTCTTGCGTGTCAGTCGTAGCGGGAGGACGCTTCCGGCAGCGGTCGGCCGTGGGGGCGTTGGAGCGGTCTTCTTTGGGTTCGGATTTATTGTTTGCGTTTCGTTGGAGAATGAGGAGCGGCTCTCGTGAGATCCTCGGCGTCCCCGCGAACTACTGTTTATGACGAGAGAGGGTTGATTTTGTCTTAGAGTTTGGGGATTGTCTGATCATTGCAGGACGAGGAACAACGCATTGCTCCTTGTTTCTTGGACGCCAGTTTCATGGCGACCACCAAAAGGGCCTACAAACTACGTATCCTTTGTCCTCCTCGTATCTTTTGATTTGTTTTGGAACTAGGGTTTTTTTTCCCTCCCTCTTTCTTTTTAACCTTGTGGGCTTCAATACGAAATGCGAAACTATTTATTTATTTTTTAAATTTTGTTTGATGAGAAAGAAGAATATTTTGGGTAACGCATATGGACCAATCTTTCTTTTTTTGGTCTGCGTAACTTGATATGTTTTTGTCCCATGGGAAAAACGCGACTTTGATATCTTACCATGCCTGTAATTTGAAAGTGGGATTTGCAAAAACTTAACGATTAAATCTAGAGGAGTTTGTCGCTCATTCTTCCAATGTGAATTGCCTAAAGATTGGGAGGAAAACTTCAAGGGTTCTTGTGACGGGAGGGGAGGACCACAAGGTCAATGTTTGGGCTATTGGAAAGCCCAATGCCATTTTGGTGTGCATCTCTTTTGCCCGTCGTATATTTATATTACATATTACATTTTTTTTTAAAAACTTTTGATTGATGCATATATAACTGCTTCGCACCTATTAAATGCTTTGTAGAGCCTAAGTGGTCATATGAGTGCAGTTGAATCGGTAAATTTTGATTCATCCGAGGTATTGGTCGCTGCTGGTGCAACTAGCGGGTCAATAAAATTATGGAATTTGGAAGAAGCAAAGAGTAAAGCACTTATTATATCTACAGTCTAAACCATCACATAATGAATAAAAAGCTACTTGTCATCTTTGGTTCTTTTGTTTTACTCTATGCAGTTGTTCGCACTCTAACGGGTCATAGGTCAAACTGTATAGCAGTTGATTTTCATCCCTTTGGCGAATTCTTTGCTTCTGGGTCACTAGATACAAATCTGAAAATATGGGATATCAGAAGAAAGGGATGCATCCATACCTACAAGGGCCATACAAGGGGGGTTAATGCTGTTAAGTTCACCCCTGATGGCCGATGGGTAGTTTCAGGCGGGGAAGACAATATTATAAAGGTTTGCCTCCATCTCTTGTTTGTGTTTTATTGTTCTTATATGATTAGGGATTGTTAATTTAAACTTCTTTCTTTGCTCTTGATTTACTGGAGAAGTTTTGCCTTTTTTAAACACGTTATTTTACCTGTTTAGCTATGCATAGCCCTAGTAAGTCAATCTAATATGCCTTTTTTATATTTTGTCAACAGCTATGGGATCTTACTGCTGGAAAACTTTTACATGAATTTAAGATCCATGAGGGTCAAATTCAGTGTATTGATTTCCATCCGCATGAGTTTCTTCTGGCATCAGGTTAGTGTCAATGTTAATTATGTTGCTGAGTTTACTTAAAGGGGAGGGAATAGGAGAGAAAATAATTTAATAGAGGATTAAACTTACTTTCTCTCACCTTTCATCTCATTTAGGTGAAACTAAAGTTGAGGAATTGGAGAAAATGAAATTCCTCACTCTTTGCATCTTCCAAGTAAATAGAAGTAATTTAAATAAATTGATAAACACACTAGTACTAAGGACTGGGCATAATATAATATCTAAATGATTTTGACATGTTGGAAGTTTGTTTCTCGGAAATTGTCATTCTAGGAATTAGAATGTTGCTATGTGCTTCGAGACTCGTTTTATATAAAGACTTGTTAGCTTAGTCATGTTGTGCATATCATATTTTCTTATTGAATGAGACATATGTCTATCTTCTTAGAATCTTTAATTTTTTACTATACTTTTATTTGGCACATCTTTTTGTTCCATGTTACTATGTTAAGTGGGACTTGTTTGATGATGCTTCTGTGTATCTGGTTGCTTTGAGTTCATCTGGATTCAGAAAGCAACAATGTGAGAGATGATCTATTGAGATAGACTGTGAATTAAGCATCACCAATAGGATAAGAATAGGTTGGTTAATGTGCAAATAGGTCTTTGTTCTGGGCAAGCAATAGTAGATGAAGGGGTTCTGTGGTTGGCTAGTCTTTCTTTCATGACAGGAGTAGGTAGAATTCATTTTCACAGATGTAGCTGCTTGACACAGTTTGCTGGACATGCAAATCTCTCAAACTCTCAACTTTACTGTTGAAACATTGCTGTGTTGTTAACAAGACACTCCTAGAAGAGAAGCATATATTCATATAGGGTGATTTTCTTCTAAGTAATGGTGTTCATGCGGATTCTCATTCAAAATCACAAGCTTAAATTTGATTTCTGAAAAAAAAGGATCTTTGGGAACTAATTTTTACAGATGCTAACTTTCAAAGATGAAAAAGTATTCAACATAACATGTTGACAAATATGCAGCATTCTTTTTTAGATGCACATGAATGGAAAAGATAATTAAAATTCTAATAAGTTAACATTCCCTATTGTTCTGCAAACAGTTTTGAATGATGGGAACTCATATTGCTGAGTAGTTACTATTATTGATGATCTCAGTATTATTTATCTATAAAGAATATTTCAAAGAAAAAGTTCAAGCATTGGCGTCACTGTTGATAGTTTGAAGTATATTATGCCAAAACAAAGAAAAAAGAAAAACAAGGGAATTTTGACTTGTGTTAGTAGAGGCCGAATTTTTCTCACCCAATCTAGATACTGACACGTTCAATATCCAGTGTCTAACATTTCTATTTGGAGAGTTTGGATATGCCAAATCTTGATTGTTTGGTCCTTGATATATTTTGATGTCTTTTATGGGGTTATGCCCATTGGACACGGGGTGTTTTAGCTAGTAGGTCGGTGATATCTTGCAAAACTGTAGAAGCATTCCAACACTTGTTTAAGTTACTACAGCAAAGTGTCAGTCATGTAGTTGAATATGCTTTTTATTCAATAGAAAGCCTGCTCTTCAGTGGTTCTATATGGAAATATACAAAATTGATTTGCATACAAGTACAGGTAGAATATTTTTTTCATATGCATAGAGTAGCTTGCTAGGATGTCTTTTGCTCATGCATGCCTTGAATAAAATATAATTTGATCTTATTTTTTGGTGCAGATGTTATCATGAACTAACATTGATTAATGATTTCCAGGTTCAGCTGATAAGACTGTCAAATTCTGGGATATTGAGACATTTGAGTTTATAGGGTCTTCTGGACCTGAGGTTTTGCCTACATATTGAAATTCCTTTGTTCATTTATATCTTCCCGTCTCCAATATTTGGTGTTGAACTCTTAAATAACATGTTAAATTGTTTCTCTTTAGTAGGCTACTTGTGTACATTTAATATATGGGTTTAGTGGTTCTTGTCAATAGTAGGAAGCATGCATTCATTTTTGTGGGAGTAGTGTCGATTTGGTTTGAAAAATCATCCAACTTTGTCTTTCATTGTTTTACTGTTTGCTTGAACTTTCTTTGAATAAGGTGAGATTTACCTCCTTCACATTAGCTAGAACAAGAAATTGCCATATGCTCAAGGACAATAGATTTCCTTGATGCATGGGAAGAGTCGGAAGAGTCGACTAAATTAGCTTGAACATCCCCTTGAAGAGCTGAAAGTGCACACATGCACTGTTAGTCTAGCTAAAACAGGGACTTGACATCTGCCCATCTGTGAAAAGAGCACAGGATGCCATTGATCATGGGCCGAATCCAAGAGTTGCCAACTAAGTTTAAGCTGGACCACCTCTTTGAAGATCTCAATTCTGAAACTAGGTAGTTTTGGTTTCTTCCATGCCTTTATAATGGTGCAATTAAAAAATTGAAGATTAAAAATCTCCTTTTAAATTTTAGGGTTTAAAATTTTACATGTTTTTTAATGAGCTGTGATACTCATCTAGAATTTTCATCTAGAAAATTCATCTAGATAGACACATAAAGATGGGACCCACCATTTCACTTTTTGTGGGCCCCATCATTTATGTGTCTATCTAGATGAATTTTCTAGATGAAAATTCTAGATGAATATCATTTCTCTTTTTTAATTTCTATGAGTTAAAAGTTTTTTCTTATACTTTTTAAGGATAACTCAGGCCTTCTAAAAGTTGGTTGTAGTTTTTAGAGATGAGATAAGTTTTTTTAGACTACTTAATCTTATTTTGAGTGTGCAAAAGATGTTAGCATGCCAAGTATAGTGTAATAATATTGTTCCTTTATGGTGAGTTGCTTAAGATTTTTATAACACAATTTTCATGCTACATCAATTGATATCAAAGCTTAAATTCCTATTTGGTTAGTGAATGAATTGCATCCTTATTGGATATGAGTTATGTTTCTAAATAACACATCACATCCACATCCACATCCGCTCCTTTTGTACATCTCTAATCTTCAATCTTTAATCTTAAAAAATGTGGAATCGCCACATTAATAGCCCCCTACAACGGCCCCATGTCTTATGAAGGGAGGTTCAACAGGAGCACAGGCGGCTAGTGCATGGCGGGGTTTCAGGCGGTGAAACCTTGGGATCTACCCCGGTTCGATTCAAACAGAATACCATGCGCTTATCATCTGTGCCAAGCCCTGGGAGCTTCAATCTCTAATCTTAGCTTTAGTGCAAGTTGACAATCCTTGTCATTGATTGACTCCTATGAGTTCACAACTATACTACTTCAATGATGAGCATGGCTTGTAGCCCACCATCTACCTTCACTCGTGTGCTCTGCCCCTTGGAACTGACAAAGACATATTCACTGGTTGGCCTCCTAGCGCTGCCACTAAGGTGATGCTTGTCGACCACCCCCTCTTATCTTGGCTCTGCGTTCCACATCCATTTCCCTCGGTGAGAATACCATAAAAACCTCTCCCTTCATCTCTTCGTCCTTACACACATATTGCTAATATTGCAATCATCCACAACTACACGGATACCCCTTTTAACACTAGATCTCTATTAAAAGCTTGCTCAGTGTCCTCCTTGAGCTTTGTCATCAACTGCTACTTCTCCAATATTTCCACATCACCATCGATTGTTAGGAACCACATAATTGATGTCCTGATTATCATTGATCCTTCGCTATGGGATTGGATGAACCTAGTGCTAATTTGTTGTTGCAGGAAAGCAACATTCGAGTAGTAAGGGCTTAGTCTTGAGATCAAGAACATTATTTTTGTGTTCCTAGACCTCTTCCTACTGAGAGCCAAATTCAGATTCTAAAATTTCATTGGATTCTAATTAATTTGGACTCAATTCATATTTTTTTCAAAAAATAACTGTATTTTTTTTTAAAAGGAGAAAAATTTAAATTGTAGGCCTTTTGTTGGATGTGCTAAGAGACATTTTATCTGTCCCGGGGGCAGGGTGTCATGGTTAGACCCTTCAGTGATAGATCAGTGATCTAGAGTTTGAGACTCAACTACATATTATTGGGAATTTTTCTTCTTAATGGGTAGCGGACTTGAGAATGTGGGTCTCTATATTTATTTCTCTGATTTACCCTGGCGGCCGGTGGGAAACTTCCGTGGAGCCGTCTCAGGTTCGACGTTACCTGGCCTGGTTAATCATTTTTGCCCCCGAGGGCAGGGTGCTAGGGTTAGGACCTCCGATGAGTTCGAGACTCAGTTGCGGTATATTATTGGGAATATTTCTTCTTAATGGGTTGTGAACCTGAGAATGCTAGCTGTCAGGATGAGCTTCCATATGCACTTCCCCGATTTACCTTGGCGGCCAATGGAAAACTTCCGTGGGGTCGAGCCCATCGCCTCAGGTTCGATGTTACTTGATCTGCTTAATCATTTTTTTTTATAGGACATTTTATTTAAGGCAAACCACAAAGTATCTAACTTAGACCTGGTATATGGTCATTGCAAAGAGAAATTTATAAGAATTTTTCCATAAAGTCATTACAATATTTCAAAGGAGCCACCATCTTATCCCAACTTCAACATTGGAGAAGGCTTGTATAATTGTTTTACTATTTAGAAATTACTTTTATTTATTTAGTTAATAGTTTAAATTTATTGTATTTAATTAATTTCTTTCATTGGACTTTTTAAATATTTGTATTCTTTAAATTTAAAAAAAAATACCATCATGCACTATTTTTTTGCACTAGTTTAACCAATATCTATTAAAAATGATATAGGTAGTTTAGCTTAATTATTATCCATAAAAAACAACTGTGCACACAATTCCTTTATCTGCATCATAATTAGATGTACACATTGTTATCCATCTGTTTTTTTACATTACATTTAATTTATCACACTACTTTATTTTTTGTAAGCATCATTACTTTTTGATATGCATATTCAACATGATAAGAGGAAATGCGACTACCCTGAATACATAAGGTAGATTTTAGGAGTGGACCTTATAAAATTACATGTAGGATGAGTTTAAATTCATGGAAATAAAATGTACCATATGAATAGTTTTAATGAAGATTACCCTTTTTACACAGCTTTATAAATAATAAGAACCATTGTGGACAATCACATTAAGTCTTTTTTCTTAAAAATAATAATCACATACCTAATATAATGGCAAAGATATCGAACATAATATATTTCTTTGTTAGGTAATTGAAATAGAAAAGATTACTTTGATTATCTGGCATGACATGACAGATGAGCATAATTTACCAAATATAAAATGATTGGATGCAGTAGTTCTTTTATGTGCATCCTAATTAGACTTTATTGCCAATTCATTATTTTTTTTTGTAAGGATAATGAGTTGTTGATATGCTCATGATGAGAGAAAACACTATTACTACTATTAATTATATAAGAGATTTTAGAAATTAGGATAACAAAAACTTCACTCACATGAAGATGAGCTTAAATTCATGGAAACTAAAGGAGACGAATAATTTGAATGGACATCCTTTGTGCATATATAACTCTATAAATAATAGGAATGATATCTAGTGAAATATTAAGGAAAAATAATAAAAATGATGGTCAATATAGGCCTAGACATATTAGAGAAGAAGTTTCTTTGTTTGGAATTTCTTGATTAATTGAAATTGTTTGATAGAGCTTTATCGAACCATCATGATTTGCCAAATATAAATTTATTGGAGTTGCTAAAATTTTTTAACAAAGTATGTAGGCTAATTTGGATTAACATGGAAAATCACCTATTAAACATCTGCTTTAAATAAAAAGGTAAACTTAAAGAAAAATATGTGCTAAAAGGACTTGATAAGGAACTACTAAAGCTTATAAGGCTAAAACAATTATAGTTAAGTATAGAAGAATATTGATCATAATTTGAAAATTTATGTAGTTGTATAATATAAAAAGGAATTCAGATTGGCCTTTTCGTTTTGTAATGGACTTATGCCATAAATAAAAAGAATCTAGGTTGACCTTCTAATTAAATAATGGACTTGGACCATAAAAATTGACTTAGAGTAGAAATTTAAAGGGAGTGCAATTTATTTTCATTTACCTTATTAGAGATGTCAATTATAAAGCCAAAGGGACAATCTTGAGCATAAGAAAACTTTAGAGAATGATTACTATTCTATAGCTAGAACTTTGTAATTAAAAAAATAGCCTTAAGTTGAAAGGGAATTAGATATCGAAAGGTAACACTTATATTGAAATTAACACTTGGAGCTCCCACCTTAGCTAAAATTCATCAACCTATATGATCTTGTCCGAAAATCGTGAAGAAGGCTAGCTGGGGATGTGGCTCCTCGGTTGACCGCATGAAGATTCCGCTCCGCTCTGCAATACAGGAAACGTCAGTGCCGGGCCAAGGGGTCCTTGGCGTTGGTCCTCCGATGCTTAAGTTAGTCATCGGAATAGTAGAAAATGGAGCAATGTAGCAATAATGAAAGCACAAGTGTGAATAGTGAATAACACGTACCTCTGCCGGTGCATGAACCTCCCTTTATATAGTGCCCCAATGGGCGACGTGCATGCTCCTCAAGGCACGGGCATGCTTTCCCAACTGTCCTATGAAAGGGCATGTCAGAAAAGTGTCTCTGACATCATACCTTAATAAGGCATGCGAATCCCGATTAGACAGTTAGAAGCTTTCGTCGTACAATTCGTCTATTGACCATGCCTTGTTGTTAGCAACATTATCTCCTAAAGGGATATTAAGAGATACAGGAATGGTTCCACTGTTCGATCGAGTGGGGTAGCCGCTCGACAGCGACTCCTCTCGGTTGACCTCTACCGCTTTTCCCCGTAGTGACTTAGTTCAGTAGATTGTTTCCGCTCTGGTCACCTTAATGTTTCTTCGATCCGTAATGAGCATCTGATGTTTTTGCCGTAGTGCTTCTGGTCGGACGAACGTTCTGCTCAAACAAGCCATGGCTGATCGGACACTTCATGCCCGATTGGTAGTTGACGTCGATTTCCACTCGACCATCTTTGGTGGAACCGTTGACCACTGCTGACCACCGTTGACTATCTTGACTTTGACTTCCACGTCGGCTGATGTCTCCGCCTTTGACCCACGATTGGTGGGCTCCCTTTATCGCCACATCAAGTCTAGTCAAAGAAGGCTATAAGTTCGACTGACTGGACAAGTAGTGTCGGTCATTCCCCTGATCGGGCATTCTTTGTTTCCGAGCTTTCAATCGGCTCATATCATCTTTATAGTCGCCGTTCTGCTTTATCTTACTGACTTGAGCTTAGAGCCGCAACTCGGATATGGTGAACATTGAAGCCGATTTAAAGTCGTCGCTCGGCTAATTAATTTCACACCTGAGTTTAGAGCCGTTGCTCGGCTATCATTTATATTCCTAGGTTTAGAGCCGCCGCTCGGCTATCATTATATACACCTGGGTTTAGAGCCGCTGCTCGGCTATCATTTACATTCCTAGGTTTAGAGTCGTCGCTCAGCTATCCTTTATACACCTGAGTTTAAAGCTGCCGCTCGGCTATCCTTTACACACCTAAGTTTAAAGTCGCCGCTCGGCTATACTTTACATACCTGAGTTTAAAGCTATCGCTCGACTATTAATTAGTTAGAGATATGTGCCGGTTGGGATGGTTGGCGGCGACGCTTAACAATTTTTCCATTTCTCTTCGTTTCCGTGGATGCACGCCTTTTATTGGTTGCTGACGCCCTCCCGATTTCTGGAAGACTGTGCAAATCTCTGGTCATTATGGCTGAGCGCTGCCCATTTTAATTAAGCCCCATTAATGCTTCCCTATCGCCAGTCGCCACGTGTCTCGATCTCTGCCGCTGCACGCTTGATGTGACAGACGGATATCCGCGACTGATGTGACAAGCGTCGCTTTGAATTCAACTGTCAGATCTCGGCCTTGTTTTGTGTAACCCTTCATCGGACAACCCAGAGCAACCTTCCCCTAGGTTTATAAGCCCTTCTTCACCGTCGTACTTCTCTTGCACCGCATCTCCTCTCCATCGCACAAGCTCTTCGTCGTCCTCCTTCTTCCTCGTTTTTCGCCATCGATATTCCGCAGTAAGCTCTTTCTCCCCCCTCCGTTTGCTCCTTGATTTTCGTCGACATTCTGTTTTTATTTCTTGCTTTTCTCCATGGCCGCCACTTCTCCTCCTCCGCCGGTCATCGGACTGTAGTATACATCCACCGAGTCCGACTTTAATGGCGACGAAATATTGCAAATGTAAATATCCTACCACATTCCCGATGACCATCAGATAATCATCCTCACTGCACATGATCGACCATATATGTCGCCGGACGACTACCTTACTTTTTTTAAGGACCAGTTTTTGGTCGATTTGCGCTTCTCGATCCACCCCTTCTTCTGTTTGTACCTTAGTTAGTGCCTAACTCCTTTAGGCTCCTATGTGGGGTAGTAATCTTATTCCGCCTATACGGCATCCCGCTCGCCCCTCGTTTTTTTCATTATTTTTATTACCCGAAACTTTCCGAGGTGGGGACTTTTTGTTACAGGCCCGAGTGGGCTCTGTGTTCTTTGATAAGATATCTTCTTTTAACAAACACTTGAAGGAGCATTACTTTTTTTTGTTCGCCTTCCCAAGCGGCCATTATTCCAGACCGGCTGGCAGATGGAGCTGATGAGACCTCCCGCTCTGCGCAAGTATCGCTAGGAGCCGACCTACCTAGAGGCGGTCGCTCATCTAGCCGATCAGAAATATCATATACACAAGCTACTACATGAAGGCGTTCTATACGTTTTTGGATTGAGTCCCCATCTCTCAAGGCTGCTTGGCTCACTAGGTAAACTGTTTCTTCCTCTGTCGCCTTAAAATCTAACTGATTTTACTTTTGTTTTTTACAGCCGAAGTCATGTTGAAGTCCCTACTCAACGGCAAGAGCAAACTCTCTACCACTGAGATCAACGCTCGTGGCGTCGTCGAGCTAGAAAATCATGGGCTCGCACCGATCGGCAGCTCAGCGGATCGGACTGATGAGACGAGCCGAGCGGCTGGAAGTAGTGCGGTCGCCAATACTGGTGAGCTTCCATCTATGCAACCCACCATGGTCCCGGTGGCCGTGCCTCCTGAGTCGCAACCGACAGACTCGGTAGGTTCAGGCAAATCGCTACTTTAGAGACTGAGGAAAAGGCTCCGCTCAGAGGGGACCTCCTGCTCGGGCACCTCGACACCTGCGCCGATGGAAGTGCCTACTTCTCGGTCTTCGTCTGAGCAGGGCGAGAGCTTGTCTTTCGCCGTTCCCGAGAGGACGACCGTCTTACCAACGCCCTCATCATCCGATCGGACCCCATCAATTTTGGAACTGCCGACCGACCCCATTTTGGCATATCCGGTATCCTTCTTTCCACCACCTGCAAGTCTGGAGACCCTAGTTTCCACCATCCGTCCCTCGAAGTCCAACTCGTAGGGCCAGGCAACTTCAGAGCCCCACGATCCGGTTGACCAACGACACATCTCCGCTTTGATCCGCCTGCCCACTAACACTTGGCATTCCCCTGATGATGACATGCCCCGAGCGCTTGAGCACACGATCCACATTCAGGGTCCCTTGGCTTAAACTTGGTCGGACACCCAACGCAGGGCATTGCCGATTAAGAAGCTGAGCTGAAGTCTTTGCAGGCTGAGCTGGAGGCGTCCAAGGTCCAACTGGCCAAGTATAAGGAGGATGAGCCTGCTCGAGTTGAGGACTTTTGGGCCAAATACCTCCGCTCGGAGGGCTTCAACCAGCTCTTCTCCGATTGGATTCTGTCGCTATTTGATTTGGGCATAGCGGGCACCGTTCAACAGCTGAAGGACGGCGACCACTTATCTGCCGACATTTCCGTTGAATCCGTTTGAAAGGATGAGCTCGTGGCTTCACTCCTTGAGGAAGCTGTTGCAGATTTGGAGTAGCTTTTCTCCTATTTTTTGTCAGCTTTTCGCCCTCCTTTTGAGTTTTTGTAAAAATTTTGGAGTACGAGTCAATGTTCTTTCGTTCGGTTGGTAGGGTATGTTGCACTAATTGCTTAAGTTTGTCCAAGTCATTTTCCTCCCACTTGACTGTGTATAGAGTTTCCTTCCCGAGGTTTTCTGAGTACGATTCATTATGTCTTTGCTTGGGCGATTTATCGTGCTTTATTTAACACTGTTAACTCGTGCTATATTTCGAAACTCCCAAGCAGCGGCTGAACGACACATCGCTATAGAAGATAAGCATTGGCGCTCGGCTCGATCGGGTCAGGCGTCTTCTAATTCGGACGTTTTCATGCGAAGATCCCTCTTTCGCCCTCCTATGTTACACCCAATCGGATTGTGAGCATCCAATATTTGTGTTTTTATGACGTTCAATAGGTTTTATAGCCGTCGCTTGACTGTTATGGTGCCAACCCCCGAGTTTTAGCCGCCGCTCAGCTGGTGCATTCGTCGACTCATGGGTTTATAGTCGTCGCTCGACTGTTGATTCGTAGACTCAAGGATTTATAATCGCCTGTTGATTTGTAGACTCAAGGGTTTATAGTTGTCACTCGAGTGTTGTTGGCGTAGACTCTCGGGTTTATAACCACCGCTCGATTGTTATTTTTGTGACTCAAGGGTTTATAGTCGCCGTTTGACTGTTGTTGGTCTAGACTCTCGAGTGTATAACCGCCGCTCGACTGTTGATTTTGTCGACTCAAGGGTTTATAGTCATCGGTTGACTGTAAATTGCATACACTCTCGGATTTATAGCCACCACTCGGTTGTTGATTTTGTCGACTTAAGGGTTTATAGTCACCACTCGACTTTTGACCCAGGGTTTATAGTTCCCGCTCGATTGTTGATTCATCGACTCACAAGTTTATAGCTGCCACTCAACTTTTGACCTCGGGTTTATAGTCACCGCTCGACTGTTAATTGCGTAGACTCCCGGGTTTATAACCGCCGCTCGACTATTGATTTCGTCGACTTAATGGTTTATAGTCGCCGCTTAACTGTTGATTGTATGGACTCCCCCGGTTTATAGCCCGCCGCTTGACTGTTGATTTCGTCGACTCAAGGGTTTATAGTCGTCGCTCGATTGTTGATTGCGTAGACTCTCATGTTTATAGCCGCTTCTCGGCTGTTGATTTCGTTGACTCAAGGGATTATAGTCGCCGCTGGGAAGTCTTTAAAGTTGTGGATTGATCCGATCAACAGTCGCTTGAACCACCGTTGTGCTGATCAAGAAAGGGTGGTTAGAAAGACCCGACATTTTACTCCATCGGTGTATTGATGGAGCATGGCTGTGTTGTCGAATGTGATCAGATCAGTCGTTCCATCGTATTGCTTGATCGTCAATGGGGTATAATGTCGCGGTAGTGGGTTGTCCTGGATCCCCTGAGAACTGCTGGTTGATCCATTCGGGTGAATCATCGTTTCTTAGTGCTTTTCCTTTCCACGCATCCCGGACGGACGCGTCGTCTGAAGAGGATCCTGGCTCCCTGTTCGCTCGGCCTTGTTCCTCCGATGGAGTCTAGAACAACGCCTGATGAAAGGGGATCGACGCATTCGGCGCATCCTCGTACGTGCCGGTTGATTTCTTATTCTTCCCCCAAAGTCGGATATGTTCTCCGCTTGATCTTTATATCTAGCTTGCTATCCCGCTGCTGACGTCGCGAGTTTATTTACGTGTTGCTCGGCCGTCGCCCGTTGTTACTGCTCCAGCAATTTGGCCGCTCGACTTGTATCAGTATATCCAATTCCTCCTGCGTCAGTGTCACCATCGTGAGTTGTCCAGTGTCCTCTATCTCCACGTTTTGAATACAGGCTACGTTCCCACACGATGCCAATATGATCCTGTCCAAAAATCGTGAAGAAGGCTAATTGGGGATGTGGCTCCTTGGTTGACCGCGTGAAGACTCTGCCCCACTCTACAACTCAGGAAACGTCAATGTCGAGCTAGGTTCCCGGCGTTGGCCCTCCGATGCTCAAGTCAATCACCAGAATAGTAGAAAACGAAGCAACGTAGCAACAGTGAAAGCACAAACGTGAATAGTGAATAGCACATACCTCTGCCGGTACATGGACGCCCTTTATATAATGGCCTAGTGAGCGACGTGCATGCTCCTCAAGGTGCGGGCACGCTTTCCCAACCGTCCTATGAAAAGACGTGTCAGAAAAGTATCTTTGACACCATACCTTAACAAGACATGCAAATCCCCGATGAGATAGTAGAAGCTTCAGTCATATGATTTGCCTATTGACCATGTCCTGTTGTCAACGGCATTACCTCCCAAAGAGATATTAAGAGATACGGGAATGACCCCACTTTTCGATAGCCGCTCGGTCGGGACTCCTCCGCTCGGTCGACCTCTGCTGCTTTTCCCTGCAGTGACTTGGTTCAATAGATTGTTTCCGCCCAATCAAACAAGCGCTCCGCTCACCTTAACATTCCTCCGATCCGTAATGAGCATCTGATGTTCTTGTCGTATTGCTCTTGGCCGGACGAGCGTTCTGCTCAGACAAGCCACATGGTCGACAGTTAGCGTCGATTTCTGCTCGACCATCTTTGGTAGGATTGTTGACCACCACTGACTACCGTTGACCATCTTGACTTTCACTTCCATGTCGGGTGCTGTCTCCGCCTTTGACCTACGCTTGGTGGGCCCCCTTTATCGCCACATCACTATAATTGAACTACAAGATTTAACCTAAAAAAAATTCTTCAATTAATTTAACCAAAAAATTCTTGAATTAATTTAACATAAAAGATTCTCCCATTGATTTGACCATAAAAGACTTTGCTGATGACTTGATTATAGAAGATACTTTTTGACTTAAAGGTCCTCAACTGACACCTTAAGTGAGCCTTTTGATGTTGTAATTTTAGAACTTCTTGTTAATTTGTCTCCTTCAAAGGGCATTCAACATACTGCTAATTAGAATAAATTCTCATAAATTGCAATACTGTCATACATCCTGAAAGACAAAACGAGGAAATGTAGCAAAACAAGAATAATGAAACAAGAATGCATAGCATCAATTTAAATTTGAAAAATCAATTAAAACTTGAATTGAGTGTGAGAGCTGTACAAGTGTATGGGTGAACTTAAAGGTTATTATAACAATGGTTATAATACATGGATTAGCAAACTGAGAGCTATTTGCCTACTTTTATCCTCTAAACTGAGAGCTTTACTTATACTGTATGTATTTAATACATGGATTAGCAAAGAAATTGTATAAAATAACAATGGTTATTATAAAGTAACTAACTAGATGATAGATTGCTCTCTTTCATGCATAAACTTAAATTTGGCTTATAGTTGCGTCCTAGAAGCACTCATTACACCATAAATGAGGAAATTTAATTTTAGTACTTATCTAATTTACCAAGTTATGTAAATTTTAGCTTAGATTTTAAACTAGAGAGTAAGTTAAACTAGTGAGAGATATTTGAGCCTTTATCATTGCATCTTCATTTTGTCATAGAAGAGCCACCAAGTAGGTATTTAGTTCTAGATCACTCATACTATTTTATTACTCATTGGAAAAGGCCAACAATAACAACAACTAATCATTTATCCCATCGAGTGAATTCTCATTATATCATCATATATATTTAAATGATTCTATCATTGCTAACTAAGTCTTTTTTGGTTTCTCTTCCTCGATGAAGGTGCATATTTGTCTCACCTCGCTCAATTGACATTTATTGGTCACCCAAGTACATGCCCATATTATCTTAAACATGTCTCTCGAAGCTTTTCTTTAATAGGCGCAACCTTAATTTTCTTCTAATGTTCTCATTTCTTATGCTATTTATTCTCGTATGTCTGCACACTTACCTTAACATCCCATTACTATGATTCTTATTTTTCACTCATGTGCTCGATTCATAGCCTAACATTTAACTCTATATAATATAGCAGGTATAACTGTCATTTTGTAAAACTTTGTTTTAAGTTTTAAAAATACCTTCAATCACGAAGAACACATGACACCCTTTATTTCAACCATCTTGCTTATATTCTATATACTACAACAACAACTAAGCCTTATCCCACTAGGTGGAGTCGGCTGTATGGATCCTTTTACGCCATTGGCTTCTATCCCATACTATATCATCATCTATATTTAAATAAATTTTATCTTGTTTTATTATTGCTAACTAAGTCTTTTTTAGTCTTCCTCGGATGATGTGCGTATTTATCATAGTTTCACATCACCTAAGTAGAGCATTTATTTGTGTCTAAGTATATATCCGTACCATCTTAAATGTGTCTTTTGGAATTTTCCTTAATAGATGCAACTCCGTCTTTCTCTCTAATGTTCTTATTTCTTATTCTGCGCATCCTCGCATATCCATACATTTACCTTAATATCCTTATCTTTGCAACTCTCATCTTCTGCTCTCGAGTCATAACCTAATATTCAATGTCATATAACATAGTAGATCTAACCGTAATTTTGTAGAACTAGTTTTAGAAGTACTTTATGATCATATAAAACACCCGACACTCTCATCCAAAGACATCTTTCTTAATCCCTCTATTATTTTGCAAAAATGATCTTAAATATTTAAAGCTCATTCTAGATAACTTGTCATCTCATATCTTAACAATTGTCTTATTACGCCTAATATTGCTAAATTTAAATTCCATATATTATGTATTAACCCTACTAAGCTTAAAACCTTTCACTTCTAGTATTTTCTGTCAAGATTCTAGTTTAGCATTTACTCTTCACGTGTCTCATCTACCAAAACAATATCATCTGCAAACAACATATATTATGGCACTGAATGTGTCTAGTGATTTTGCTCCCTTCACATAACCTGGGGACGACTGTGAGGGGCGCCTATTATGAGCATAATCACCTTTTGCTACAATGAATATGCCTAGTCAATTTGTCCATAATTAGTGTGAAAGATAGGACTTAGAACTGATCCTTGATGTAACCCTATTTTTATTGTAAATATTTCAGTTAATTCGCCTGAAGTCTTCACTCTGGTCATTACATTCTCAATACATATTCTTAATTAGTTCAATATATGTTACGCTAACACTTCTCTTTTTTAGAATTCTTCATATAATTTCTCTTGGACTCTATCATAAGCTTTTTCTAAGTCAAATACCATGTGCATATTTTGTTTTTGCTCCGATATTTTTCAATTAGATGCCAAAGAAGATGTATAGCTTCTATTATCGACCTTCCAAGCATGAATCCAAATTGATTTTCGTGGTCTCCTTTCTTAATCTTTTTTCTATTACTCTTTCTTAAAGTTTTACGGTATGACAGTTTAATACACCTATAGTTTGTATATTTTGTATCCTTATTTTTATATAAAGGAACTAGAGTTCTTACATGCCATTGATCGAACATTTTTTTACGTTTTCAATATCATGTTAAATAATTGTTAGTTATTCAATACCTTATTTCCACTTCCATACCTCCATCGGAATATTCCAATAACTTTTCCATTGTGTTGAGTTATGGAGGGTTAGAGGCTGACTCCATATGCGACAGGAGATGTCCACTTTCAGATGGATCTCTTTCAGACGGGCTCTATGGGTGTTTGGGAGATGTTATTGTGGGAATAGGATATTAATGAAGGCTCAGTATTTGGCATTGTTTTCATTAATACACATGTATGGAGAGCTAGAAATAAATGTATCTTTGAGAGTGAGCAATTGAATGTTGAGAGGATATTTAGGAGTGTGAGTATACATGTATACAAGTCTTTAGGGGTGTATTATGATCTGATGTTGTGTTAGTCATAAGTAGCCACTATAGACCATTTTCTGTACTCTTGAACTATGATATGGAGTTAAAATTTCATATCCCTAACTGCGCCTACTTCTTTGTCCCTTAATAAACTATATACAATAATCCTTACTCTATTTTTTGTTTTACTCTTTCCTATGTACCATAACTTAAAACTAGATTTTTTTTTTTTTCATTTTTGTCTTCTCCCCTACTCATTTTGTCTTTTGTAAACACAAAATATTAATTATTTTCATAATCATTGTATTCTTTACCTCTATTGCTTTGATAGTGAGCGTTCTTTCCATACTCCAAATCTAAGACAATTGATATTAGTTATAATGTGTTCTTATCCTAACTAGGGTGTGAAAATTCTTACATATATGACACTACACTCAAGTTTTCATGAAGATGTAGCGCTTCTTGTCGAGATGTTGTAGTCTGATCTAGCAATACGTTCCTTTTAGGGAACAACCAAGCATTAGTCCAAAGTTTGATTAATCCATAGATAATATTTGCCTATGTTGGCGAACAATCTAACACATTTCTTCTCCTTTATTTAGGCTTGGGATTGGATGTGCTAAAGTTTCTTTGCTATGAGCGGAGTTCTCATTGGAAAATGGCAATTGAAAAAAAAAGAAAACTAAAATATAGTTTAATTCATCAAGAATTAGGATAAGATAGAAGATATAACTATTTCTTACTAGTTGGAAGGGGTGTTTGCATCTTGACAAACAAAGAAAAGTTGAAGATTCACCAGTTCCTCACTCATTGGAGAGACAACCAAAGAAAATATATTGGACAATACCATGCTCAAAGTTCATCACAACTTATGCCTCAAAACAACTAAAGAAAATGGCATATAACTTGCTTGGAGTAAAATTTTTCTTGGTTGGAGAACATGGCACAATTAAAAATCATGGATTAATTTAGAAATTGCCTATCAAATTTTAGATTTTATTTTTTTGATGTTTTTAAGTTTTTAAATGGTGTTAATAGTTTTTTAAAAATATTTTTTAAAGATAAATTAAGCCTTTTAATTGGTTATGATTTTTAATATAACAACTTTTTTTGACAATTTGGTCTTTGTTTTAAGTCTACAAAAGGCTATGATCCCATGTATTAGATTATTGTCTATTTTAATAATATTTTTTCTCGTTAGTGAGATGAGTTGTTCAAATATTTACGGTGTGATATTTAGTGCTTCATTATAAAATTTCACCAATTTTGGGCTTGTCAATATTTGAATGTGACACTGCAACAGAAATTGCAATGAAATCTAGAATTGATACTGTAAGGCACAAATATGGAAACATTGCTGAAGTTGACCCATTTATTAATAAATTAACTTATTTTAGAATTAGCAACTTTTAACATCACATAGTTTGCCTTCTTCTAGAATTAAAAAAAAACAGGTCATATTTTTTTCATGATTTTATATTGATGTCGAATGGCATGGCTTGTTTATGACACAAGTAACATGATGTAACATTAATTGCTGACATCACATGTGATTGCAAGAATTCATCTTACAGGTTATTACTTTTTTACCTTTATTTTTTCCGAAACTGTTATGCTGTTTCTCGCTTCTTCACTTTGATTACTGGAGTCATGAAGGAACATGAGCATTTCTCTCTTCTTAGTTGTACTATGATCTTGACCAAACATGATGCTAGTTATAATTTTAAATCATTTTCTGCATTCTCTATGTCATTTGGTATCTCATTGTTTTGGTCATATTTGTTTCACCAGTCAACATACTCTAAGTTTGTCCAAATTTCCTTAAAGAAGTTTATTTGGATATTCAAAGACTTTTGACCTTGGTTTCTGACCGGATTATAATGAAGCTGGTGGAAGCTCCACATTGAGTTATGGTTCTGAATACTTGAACAGTTTTATTTTGTGTGGTTCACTTGTTCAAATTGCCTCCAGGCTTCCGGTATACGTTCGATGACATTTAATCCGGATGGGAGAACATTGCTATGTGGTTTGCATGAAAGTCTGAAGGTAGACTCAATTACTTCATTTTTCTAATGACACCTTTCACAAAAAGTACTAATACCAATTTTGTCTAGGTATTTTCTTGGGAACCAATAGTGTGCCATGATAATGTGGATGTGGGATGGTCTAGATTATCAGATATGAATATTCATGAGGGAAAACTTCTTGGATGTTCATACAATCAAAGTTGTGTTGGAGTATGGGTTGTGGACCTCTCTGTGCGTGTTCTAACTCATTCTATATGTCTAAGACTAGTTTTTTTTCTCATTGGAAAGACATTGAGCATGGCCACTAAATATGTCCATACAAAATTTAATATTAGCTGGTGTTATGAATTGCAGCGCATTGAACCATATGCTGTTGTTGCTAGCTCTAGATCAAATGGTAATTCAAGCCAAAAGTCTACATCGGTTGGTAATCCATCTATCCAAGCTGGTAACATAAAGTCTAGTATGAGGAGGCTATCAATATTACAGAGTTCTGAAACAAATTCTAAGGAGACGAATTTATTACCAGGTAGGTTATTAAAATAATTTTTACTGCATTTTTCATTTCATGCTTTTGAAAAAGTATGAGACTTGAAAAGTTTTCTGTTATGCTTTATATCTAAAGCAACACCCAATCTTCCTGGTACCCCTCAAAGGAGCGGGGCATGTGCTAGCATGAGAGCACCTGTGACGGCACCAGAATTTGCTGCTTCATCTGTAAAAAGAAGTTTATCAAAAGTTCAGTCTACATCCAACCTTCAGACCAACAGAGCAGATTTAGCACCTGTGATTGTTCCAAGAACTAGCATGAGGATAGAGTTGCCTTCTGATTCTATCAATGACTCTGGGATTGGTAGAACAATGTCATTTGATATCCAAGCAAAATTTACTGAATTTTGGAAGGTATCAAACATCAGACAGAATTCTGATAAAATAGATATATCCATTCAATCTGGATTTTTGGGTAGTAGAAATATTGAACAAAATGAACTTTTGGACCAAACTTCTGTTTCTTCTGGCAATGCTGGAACTCATTTGACAGTCGAAGAAAAAAATCTGGATGGTGCTAAACACATGGTTAAAGGAAGGATCAGATCCAATTCATTCAGAGAGCCACATTTGCACTTTGATCAGGAAAACTGTAAGTCTGATTCTTTAAGTTTGTAGTTAAATCAGCTATCAATTTTTTGTTCTTAATTTTGCACTTTATAACCTCATCATGTTTTGTTGGATTATCAACTTATCGAGATTTGTTATTGGATGTGTTGTTCCTTATAGGATATTCTAACGCAACACATCGTCATTTGTCTGTATTATTTTGTATTTCCTCTTGGGATGAACTATACTACTAGTGTATTTGGTGATTATGAGTGTAAATAGTACTTTGTAAATCTTGGCATAGAGCTAAGTACTGAAGAGAATTTCAATGGTAAAAATTTAGCATTGATGATTTGCAATCTGTGTTGAATTGGTATGGAACTGTTGAGTTGGATCTAAACAAATTTTGACGCTCTCTTTTGTGTGAGATTAAGTGTTAAAGGGAGAATCTTTGAAGGTATAAGAAGCTTGACATTTAAAGAAACTGGTTAGATAAGGTGGATTTTATTGGACATGGGAGGAAATCAATTAAAAATTTGATCATATTGATGTTTTTTTAGAAAAAATGGTCAAATCTAGTTAATATATGGCTGTTTTGCACATTTGTAAGAAAGATGTCCATGCTGTTATTTTGGACAAATTCACCACATTAAACTTTGACCTTTTGGTAAAGGTCTATGACCTATTTTTTCAACTATCTAAATTAGTTAAAGAGCATAAACTCTGGGAATGTTTCACTACTATTACACTGATATATGATAAGTCAATCTAGGTTAATTATCAAATTGATATATCATAGGTTGATTATTGAACTAATGTATCAATGAACAAATGCAGTTTTGATCAATGATCACTCAACCAAGGAAGCTATGAGCCTATGACACTCATGAATTTATGCCAACAGCTAATCGTCATGGAACTGCAAAAGCAGAATAATAAAATAGAACTTTGATCCAAATATCTTTTTAGACTTGAATCCAATGTACCATAATGCTTATACTGCAAATTTAGAAATTCCTAACATGTTTTATTGCTCAACAGATTCAGAAGCTAGAACAACGCAGCAAAATCACTGAATAACTTACAAAATAAAGCCCATGGATTAATGAATCCAACATTTATCTACAATACAACTCCAACAGTAGTGTTCTGAATATGGATCACTATATAGATTTGAGAAACAATAACAGATGATAAAGCCCTAACCAGATCAATACTGTGGTCTCCAAATTTGTAATAAGATCATTATTAATATAATTGAAAGAGATCAACAACTGAATTTAAACCATTTAGCAATGTTGTTACCTCCTTCCTTCAGATGCTTTCTCCTACTCTGTTTTAAACAAATAGAATTGAACTATAAATGCAATTTTACGGATACTTTAAGCTTATTCAACGAATTGAAACCTTATTTCAATTTGAGGTTATAACACTATTAGGTGGTGTTTGGTTTAAGGGTTTGGGAATGAGGGAATGAATTCATTTCCAAATCTTTTGTTTGGTTGATGGGAATGAAATCAAGATTTTGGAATGAAATCTAAAAACTTGAGTATTGATGAAACCCATCTCTTCCCCTGGGTTTTGATAGGAATGGGAATGAAAATTAAGTTTTGGATAAAAATACTCTTAATATATTTGTTCAATTTTTCTTTCATATCACTTTCTCTCTCCTCATTCTCTCTTATCATACATTCTCTACCATTATCTCCTTGTATTCTCTCTCATCACCCACTCTCTCCTCATTTTCTCTCTCTTCATTCTCTTCCATCACACTTTCTCTCTCATCATACTTTCTCTCTTCTCAATCTCTCCTATCATACTCTCTCTCCTCATTTTCTCTCATCACACTTCCCCTCTCTTCATTCTCTCCATCACACTCTCTCTCCTCATTTTCTCTCATCACATTTTCCCACTCAGCAGCCCCACGGGGTTATCTCGGCTGGTAAAGGCGTGGAAGTTTGCCACTGAGAACATGGGTTCGAGTCCGCAGGGCAACGGGGATTTATTCCCTATCCCTGTGCAAAAAAGTCTCGGCCCACTGCGTACTTGCCACCGAGCTACCGTGATTTACCTCCCTCGTGATGACCCTGGGCAGGGTGCGGCGGGGGCCCTGAGGGCGAGGGTTTCGCCTTTTTTTGCCACATTTTCCCACTCAGCACACTTTCTCTATCATCATTCTCTCTCATCATACTTTCTCTCTTCTCAATCTTTCCTCATTTTCTCTTATTACACTTTCCTTCTCTTCTTTTTTTCCCATCACATTTTCTCTCTCAACACACTTTCTCTCTCATCATATTTTTTCTCTCCTCAATCTCTCCCACCACGCTCTCTCTCCTCATTTTCTCTCACCACACTTTCTCTCTCTTCATTTTTTCCCATCATACTTTCTCTCTCATCATACTCTCTCATATTTTTCTCTCACATTCAACTTTCTCTCACATCTAATTTTTTCTCTTATTTTCCTCTAAGGGTAAAAAAAGAAATTTAGGTTCATTTCGATTGAAAATATTCAACTAACCAAACATTATTTTTAAGAATGATACTTAAGCTCATATCCATTCTCATTCCATAATACTATGATACCCATTCCCAGTCCGATTCCTAGGAGTGAGCCAAATGCTACCTTAGTTTTTGACTACATATTTTTGTTAGTGTTGCTGACTAGTTATTTATTTTTTTGGTATTAAATGATAAATAGTGCTTAACTAGGTAATAGAATTTTGAATTTGTTAATTATACTAACGTTTTTGAACTAATTAAAATTTATAATAGTAATTTATGTTATCAATATTTTGAATGTCCTTATTTTTTTAGAGTTATACTTGATTATTGAATCATTTAATCCGTGGAAGTAATGCTCTTTCATGTCTTTGAGATGTCTTATATCAAACAAATTTATTTTTGTTTGTACCCTTTTTAATGTTTTTAAGTTTAGAATTATTGTTATCTCAATCCTGATCTTACGTATCTGATACTATCAAAATTGAGGGTTTTGGCCTAGTTGATCAACTACTGATTATATAAATGTAGCATAGACATACAATACCTAAAAGAAGGCCAAATTAAGACTATTTTTTTTCCCCTCTATGAGAGAGGCCAAACCTACTCTTCTATCAAAATGATTTCAGCCAAGGTTTAATGCATCATTCCAAGTTAGGGTATCCTTCTCAGTTGGAATGTTATAATGACATTGTTGTGCCAACATGCCACTAAAGGAAGGAATCAAGAAATAGGAGGAAGGCAGCTTACTTTATGAAGCTAGGGGAACACTCATCTTCTTCCTCTAGTGCGTGTCTCACAAGTCTTAAAATTTTGAGTTGGTTTCGATACTATCGTGCTATGCCAATATAGTTTTGGTTCTTTTTTAAATTTAAATATATTAATTAAAAAATATTTTTATTAATATTTAATTGTTATAGAGGCTTACTATTAAGATATATTTGAGATGTTGAATGTTAAATTCAAGTTTTGATATTATCTAATGAAATGTTTGATGCTTATTGAATAAAAGTTAATTCAATTGAAGTCTAACAAGTAACAAGTAGATATGGCAAGATCAAGTAGGTTTAAATTAGATTTAATTTGGATTTATTTTGATCAATTTAAAATGAAATCAAATTTATACATGCAATAATTTAATTCATAACAGTCTATTTTATAAGATTAGAAATTGTATTATATTTATTTTTTAACGTTTCTAAAAGTTTATTTTCTCCATTTGCATGTGTTTTTCTTCCTTGTTTACCTCGTGAATATATGGAGGGAAAAAAATCCTTTAAAACCTTTTTGTTTTATTTTTATTTATCTCATGGATGGATGAAGGAGGGAAAAAAAATTAATCATCCTCTTTTAAAGAGGTAAAGAAGTTTTTTCTTTGTATTTTTACCCTCATGGTGGACAGATGGAGGAAAAAAAAATAATGTAGGAGGAAAAAAGTTACCGGAAGGGAAAAAAATTAAGAAAGGGAAAGGAATAAGATAGAAATTGGAATTACTAATTTAAAAAATTTCAAAAACAAACAAAAAAAAGCTGCTGCGAGCTGCGAATTTGTGTTGTACCATGTCCGTAAGCGGGTAGAACGGTAAATTCAATTGTGCCAACTGGCACAACTCGCTATTGTATACCATGGTGTCTAGATGTATCAATTGTGAAAAGTTGTGGACTGCAAAATCTCACATAAGTTGAAATAGTTGTCAGAACCATTGTCAGGACTGTCAGTGGAGCTGTTTCCATTAAAATATCAGCAAGTGAAGATCTGCCAGGTATTGCATCCTGTATATTTGCCGCATCTTGTCTCCCAAGAAGTCGAGTTGCATAGATTTTAAGTTTCAACTTGCTGTTTCAGATTTTAATTGGTTCCTTGGAACTTTCTCTGGATCAGCAGATCTAGCATGAAATTTCCTTATTTAACTGCTCAAAGTAGACACAAGTAGTATAGACAGTTCCATATGGCACACAGTTCTACCTTCATTTCCACGATCCCTGCTATAGTATATAATTTTCTGCTTTAATCACCAAGTTTAGACTTGAATCAAACTTCATCTTGGTATGTGATTCAACTGGTGAATGAGGATTTTGAAATTATTCACGTTTCTGCACAAATTATTCATGTCTGCAAGTGTTTGTGCTATGGCTGATTATAAAGTCCATAAGTGACTTCCTCTAGGAAAATGTGTGAATATAATAAATT
This sequence comes from Zingiber officinale, assembly GCF_018446385.1. Lineage (NCBI taxonomy): Eukaryota > Viridiplantae > Streptophyta > Magnoliopsida > Zingiberales > Zingiberaceae > Zingiber > Zingiber officinale. Next base: position 51,153,018 of record NC_056004.1, read on the forward strand.
TAGAAAAATTGCATTAATTTGTAAGTGAAACCTCCATGAATGCAGATTGATTATTTTCCTATTAATTGTGTATGGTGTTCTATTAATGGCAATGGTATTTGTGTTCTAGCACAAGATAGAGTTTAAGAAAAACACGAACCATGTAAAATCAGTGGTTCTGGAATTAACAGTTTTGAATTTCTACATGCCTATTTGTCATGCAATCTTTGTACTTGCTGCTAATCAGCATTCTAGCTTTTTTTATTTCTTACTCTGTGATATGGAATCCTCACTAATTGGTTGAATATAAAATTATTGCACAGTTTGAAAAGTTTACTAAAACATTTAGTTCAAAAAAATTCTACGGAACAAGGAAAATTTTCCTTAAACTTTGATGTGGGTATGGGCTTACACTATGCAAAATAGAAAGGAAAGACATTGACATTATCAGAATATCAACATCTGTGGGGTATGAAGTGTTTAGTTATAATTCATTACAAAATTTAAGTAATCATCAAGAACATGTTGTGTACCGAATGCTATAAAAGAAAATTAAGGTAAGGAACTCAACGTTCTAATGGGTGAAGATGATATTATTACTTTGGTTTGATAATTCTATAATTTGATCCCCAATTAGCTGCCTAAATAACATGTCTTGTTTTTTTCTGTAATGCCCAGTATCAAATAGTAACAGGTGGGTTTACTAATGCTTTTGTGTTGCATTGGTGCCTCTGGATAATTCCTTCAGGGCAATTTTAGTTGCTTCCATGAATGGTAGTGTAATCTTTACTATGTTATGGCCTAGAATTTAATCAGGGCCTAATTGAGTTGACCTGAGCTTATAAATAACATATTTCGTTTACTGGCCATCTTAGTCAATCAGAGTTTTTGTCAACTAAAAAACATTATGATGATATTTCAATGTTTGCCAGTGTTTTACTCTTAATATAACATTGATGAAGTTCTTCTTAACTTGTATTTTTTGTTCTTTATTTTGTTTTTTCATTATCAATAAGAAGTCATTATTTCTTTTGGATGCTGACATGTAATTCTGTTATGATAAGCAGTTTGTATGTTAAATTTGTACTCAGTGGCTCCAATATTATGATGCATACTGACAGTACTTCTTTGTGTTATTTAGTCCATAAACCAAAGGAAACATTCTCTTCTAGTGTTTCACGACGAGGTACATATTCCCTGCTTATCTTAAATGGTCCTTACAATAATAATGGCCCATAATAATTTTTCTAAGCATTTGCAGGAAGAACAAAGTCACTTATAAACTGGGAAGGAATGGAACCTTCTCCAAGCTATGATCATCCAACATCAAGCAGTGCTTCTGAGACAACAGTTGTTTCTCGCTCCTCGTACTCTTTGGTGAATCCTTTTTTATAGAACAATAGATCACATTTAAATACCAAAAGTGACTATTATGAGTATTCATATAATAGTTATTATTACATTGTCATCGTTGGTCTAGTTTTGGGTATTCTCTTTTGAAAATGGAACTATTACGATATCACTTGCCAATGATTTGTTGATATTCTTGATAAATTGAGCATCTTCATTAGCTAAAGATCTGAAGAGTACCCATCTCATTCACTATTGCTATAGCAATTTATTCCCTTTCTGTCTTTGATTATTTTTTTTACTGCTTGATTGTTTTCTTCTTACGATCATGTGCATTCTCTTCTAAATACCCCCTGATATTGTAGCTTCTATTTTATTGATCAGAGAAGTTACAAGAAGAATACTGAAATTGAAACTCTACCTGTTTCTGATGAGGATTCTATACAAATTATATTGAGGAGTCATGACCAATTCTTAAACTCAATGCAATCTCGATTAACCAAATTACAGGTAAAACTTGTATCATGTAATTGATTAATTCGTTGGCAGAGAATATCTTAACTGAGAATATCTTAACTGCAACAGTGATAAACAGTCTAAAAAGTACACTCTGTATTGAGACAAATGCAGTTCTTGAGTTTGTTTTGTACAATTGGAGCTTGCTTGCTTAAGATTTAACATGCTTTTATTTATAAAATTGATCTTTTTTCATAATGCCTAAGCCTCAGAAAATAGCAATCTATTATCATATTTATGTCAAAAAGGTCTATTTTTAGTCTCACATCTCGAGAATGAAGGTTTCTTAAATATACTTAACAGTAAGTAATCCTCCACCTAAGGAAACCTAAGTTACTTGCCATTTAGGTTAATATTGATATCTCTCTTAGGCTTTGACACGGTATCAAAGTGAAACCTTCACCTCTAAGAAAAATGATGTTGAGCCTAAGGGGGCATGTTAAAAGGAGTAGATGTGAGAGGAGATAGACTTCACCCTTTAGTCTCACTTCCTGAAAACAAGGATTATTAAACATTAAGAGATTCTCCACCTAAGAGAGTGGCTTGACATTTTGAGTTGGATTGAGCTCTCTCTTGGTCTTCAATAGATAAATTCTGGCTTCTATAACAACTATTCCCCCTCCTTAATTTCTCAAATGAATTTGTATTTTTGTAATCCTCCCTTTGCTAATAAGCCAAGTGGATAATGAGTGTTCTGACTAATAAAATGCAATTGATAATTGTCTTTTTTTGTCCATACAAGTAACAGCATTTACTTTAAATAGTTTTGTTTTTTCTTGGTTATGCTGCTATTCTACTTCTAAGGTTCAGTTTTTCATTTTGTAGACTAGAAACTGAATTTGGTTTTGAGTTGCACTCAAGCTTTTGGTATCTTGTCTATTACTTCAACTCTTTGGTTTCAGCTCTCATATTAGTGTCGACTCTACATAACCTTGCTGAGGATATGATGTGGCGGACACCCATGTTGGATACTTCTAGTTGAATCCAAGAATCATAGCTGCCTCCAAGAGCAGCATGGAAAAAAATATAGGATCCTATTGCCTCACTGAATTTATATAAAGATTTTCTCATATGTGATTTTTTTAAAGGGGAAAACCCTGAATAATGTCCATGTTATTTATAAAACATCCAAACAAGACCCCCTACTCTAAAACTCTCTAGTAAAGGACCTTCTTGTGCATTGTTGTGGAGGTATTTTATTCATTTGATTTACTGGGGCCTTGGTAGGAAGCTTCTACAAAAGGACCTTGTTTTTTTTTAAAGGGTAGAGTCTTTGTTTGGGATTTTGTCCTTGTGAGATTTTAGCAATCTGGTATATGGCGTTTTTCTACAATTCACAGGTAGTTCAGCGGCTATGGGAAAGAAATGATGTCAAAGGTGTCATCAGTGCACTTGAAAGAATGTCTGATCATGGTGTATGCTCCCAAATTCAGCAATTTCTGATAAGGAGGATCCAGTATCTTAACTATTGTGATAATAAATGCAGGTGTCTGCTGACGTATTGTGCTCTCTGAAAGATAAAAGTGATGTTATTACTCTGGATATCTTCACTTCTCTCCTGCCACTTTTAACAAGCCTTCTTGAAAGTAAGAAGGATAGGTAGGTTTTCTAGCAGTTCCAGTAATGTGTTCTGCCTTAAATTTTTTGCTTTGTTTCAAAGCATCATGAACCTCCTGAAAATTTTGGTAAAGCTGACATATTTCTAATCTTCAGTTCTCTTCTGTTAATCAGTCAAGGGAAAATTGACTTCTCATGCAATTAAACTTGCCTTAATCTTTGTGTTTCTCATACTTTGGCAATCTCTCATACTTTGACTTCTTCTGTTTCTGTTTTTCTTAAAATATTTGAGGGGTTATTGTTTGGTTGTTTCTTCTTTTTTTCTCTCAAAATATTTGAAGGGGTTATTTGAGAAGTTTGAGCTATCGAAAGATGATTATTACAATTTACTGCTGCCATCATATTGTTGTCTCACATAATATTGACATCATATTTATAACATTGTTTTGCATGCACATCCTTTTTTAGCAAAATTATCCAAGTGCCTTTCAACAGTATGTAAGCTTGTCATTTCATATACAATTGAGTGTGAGGATTCTCATTTCACATGATTTGACATTGCTTGCTCTTGCTCTCTACTATAGGCATTTAAGTGTCACTCTAGAAATGCTGCTGAAGCTTGTAAGGATATTCAGTCCCGTAATCCATTCAACCATATCGGCAGGTCCATCTGTTGGTGTTGATCTTCAAGCAGAACAGAGGTTTACATTCGTTTTCAAGTTGCCTTTTCTTCTTACAACTTCTATAGCTATTCTACGACTACCCAGAGTTTTCGCCTTCTACATCCATTTTCTTGGTTGATGCCAGGATGGAAAGGTGCAATCTCTGCTTCATTGAGCTGGAAAAGGTCAAGCATAGTATTTCTTCCCTGACGAGGTGAGTCTGCTTTCCTTTTCTTTGCTTTTTTGAATCAACGAAATGAAACTTTGGCTGGTTTTGCTTTTGATAGAAGAGGAGGGTCTATTGCAAAGGATGCAGGAGAGTTGAATCTTGCTCTCCAGGAAGTGCTGTGACTAACATATACCTCATGTATAGTGGAATTGCCATTCTTTTTCCTTCATAGAAAGCTGGTCATTTAGCTGCTCAATAGGGACCCAACCAGATGAGCATCGAAGCTAAACTCTCCAAGTCTCCGAAATCTTATCTTTAGTTATCAGCTAACCTAAGTATTGTCAGACTTCCGTTGGATTGCTGCAGCTGAGTTCATTTCCAGGATAACACTCCAGGAGTAAGAATTTCATTATCATTTCAGTGGAATCGGGTAGAATCCAACTGCCATGCTTCTGTTAGCTGAGTTGCTTTCCTCTGTTGCACAAGGCGCGACGCTACACTTGGCTTGCCTTGGCTGGGTGAAATTACTGTTCATAGAATAAATACTATTATTTTTTTTTTAAAAATGATTAACCAGGTAACACTGGTGTGACTCCATGGAAGTTTTCCACCAATTGTTAGGATAAATTAGAAAGTACTTGCGGTGAGTGGCTTAGAAGTTCAATATTCCGTGATTGTATGTTCCATTTGAAAGAAAATTTTTAATAAATATGCCGTAATTGGGGACTGAACTACGGATGTCTGGGTGACACTCTTCTATTGCACAGTAACCCTGGGGCATAGATACTATTCTTTTAGAAATTAGATGATGTTCTGGCCAGTTATAACTTAATTTTTTATTTTATCCAAGAGTATTCTCTTGGTGTGTCATAAGACATTTGTATGAAACTTAAGCTAGGTTAAGTGTGTATATGCCTTTTTTCTTATCTCCTAATAAGGTCAAGTTTGGTTCTTCAATGTACTCAGTTAAAAGACATTTTATTTTATAGCTACTATTGCACAACTTATTCATGCCAAGTAAATTAGACCAAGAATTTTCAACATACAAAGTTTTCTAAATAAATAAATTCAAATTTAAAGGATGTTATTTGACTCAATTTCCTTTAACTTTCGTTGTTCGGATTCTAACTTAGGTTTTTGTTCTAATTCAGGCTCGGATTTTGACTTATGTTGAGCTTCATTTGTTGAGTCCTTGGAGTTTGGTTTAGCCATAAGAGCAGTGTAGTTTATTTGTTTTGATTTACCATCTTCATTTTTAGCACTTAGCTTTTTCCAAAACTCTTTTGTTCTTTAAATGGTTCAACTTTCTTAAGTTGAGCTTGAGTTAGACCATAAAAAATTATGGTACTTGCTTTTGCATTTGATTGAGCTGCTTCTTTCAAGCTGCTTATACATGATTCGAACTTGTATAGTACACCTTTTGTGTCCCTTGACAAGTTGGTTCCATTTTAGATACTTTCCCAACATTCTGAATTAATTTTAAGAAGGTCTTCCATCTTTTTCTTTTAATTGGCAAAACTTTTATAGTTGAAGAGTGGTTGGTGGGTTGTGCTAAATCCTTCTTGCAAAGATGTATCTCAAGAGTAAATTTGTTCAAGTTGTATCAATGCTTAGGATAATATATGATTTTGGTATGGTTGTAATTAGGGGTTGGATTTGGGTATGGGCAAGACTTAGATTATTAATCAATTTAATTGTTTATCCCTAATTTGAGCACAGATTTTGATCTAGATTATATTCAGGTTTTGTTTTGAGTGAATTTAGCAAAAGTTTAAAAAATTGGCTTCTAGGTTGTTGTAAGACATACAGTCTTCTTGAGTATCAGAGTAACGACTACTTCTGATACAAAAGTTTTTTTAGAATCAAGTGCTAAATTAATTTTAATACAAAGTCTTGATCTAACTAGTTTAGAGTGAGGTGAGATAATTTTTGCCAGTTCCACTTGACTAGAAGCACCAAGTAGGGAAACCCAGTTTAAACATGCAATTATCTAAGTTTTCCTAGTTTTTATCAACTCAACCCACTCTGATACCAAATTGTAAGATCAAGATCGATGCACAGGGGGGGGGGGGGGGGGGGGGGATAGCATTAAGAATTTTTAAAATAAAATAATGAGCATATAGTAATTGAATTAATCAGAGTTAGCCCAACGAAAATAATAAATTAAGTTAAACTAATTCCATCAAGATGCTATATTGAAATCTAACAGTATAAATATGTAAATTGATCAATCAAGTCAGAAGTATAGATACGTAGCAATTTAAAAAATTGATTATTATTTCTAATTTCTCCTAGGTGGAGAAACCTCATAAAAAAAAATCTAAAAATTAAGCACAATAAAAAAAATTAAGGAAACATAAAACCAATATAAAAATGTTACTCTAGGTATTGCTGATCAGAAATGAAGCATGTGTCGCAGCGTGTTAAGCACAGAAAGCCAAAAGAGCACTTAGAGCGTTAAATATAATTAGATTTTTAAGGGATGATTTGAAAGCCTTACCTTAAAACTCCTTATACAATGCTCTCTTGGTCACCTGTAGCCCTCCAATCATCTGTACAAGTGCTGACGTGGCTGCAATTTCTATCCGTAAGATAATGTTAATGAAACTTCTTGGTTAGCCGTGTATCACCCGGTTGCATGAATAGGGGGCAAGTCTCATCTTGACTATCGTGTTTGGGTTGCTGATAACGTTGCTCCATAGTCGTCTAAAAGCTGCTCGGTTGCCCGTATACTTGGTCGCTTGGACCCATACAATTGCCTGGACTCTTTGAAATCCCTTCGTTGAGAGTTACTATCAGCAATCGCTTTCAGGCTCCATCCGATTGCCGGGTACTGTTTAGCATGCTTTTCTGTAGTTGTTACACGTAATGAGTATAATATAGAATATTAAGTTATTTCCACTTACTTGACTAGATTACGTCGTCTAGTTCGGTTGTGCCAAGCAATAAGCCTTCAATTGAATCCATACACTTGGATTTGTGCCAAGTAATTAACCTTCGGCTGATTCCACATACTTTGACTTTTTGTCAAGCAATCAACCTCTATTTGATTCCACACACTTGGACTTAAGCCACTTAGAACCCAGTTAAGAATTTTTTTTGCCAAGTAGCCTTAATTATTTGGACTTGATTCACCTAGCTTTTAGCTATGAATTTGTTTATCAAGTCTTAATCACTTGGACTTGATTCACCGCTTTTAGCTAGGAATTTGTCTGTTTGGTCCCAACCAAGACTTAGCTCATCCCTAGATCCACTAGGACTTGATTACTGCATGGTTACAATCAGGACTCTATCACTTGTTAAGTATCATACACATGCAAACTTGATACAACTAGTTAGATCACAGCTAACCTAACTTTAACCTTAGTCATATAGTAAAATCTTGTGTTACATGTTGTGCACACAGCACCAACAAAAGACACTTACCTACCACATACAAGGATCATCCCTCCTAGTATTTTGCATTATCCACATAAGGTATCAAACGAGCACTCGATGTCGAGACCAGCTAATAGATATTTTCCCAGTAACCACGGGATCTCAAGGGGTACCTAATCAATATTTCTCTAGTAATAATGGAGTCTCAAAGTGGTACCTAATCACTTTACTCATTGCCAAACACCTTTTTCTTCATTTTTTTCAAACCTTTATTTATAAGTTTCTTTTATTCGAGTGTTTATCCAGTAATCAAAATATGTTGGGAGTCCCCTGGAAGATAAAGTACTATTCCAATATAATAAATAATAACTATTCTCGGATATATCAACTCCCGAAATCAAGTATTATGTGAAAAAATATACTAAACAAGCAGACCAACAATAATTTTTTTTAACTCAACAACACTAATGTCCTATTGCTACATATAAGAGAATGAAATGGCAAAGATACAGCATATTTCCACAAAAATATTAAGTTTTAACATGTTAATATTGTGTTATAACAAACAAACAAAAAACTACTAAGGGGAGGAGGAAACTTGAGGAAGGTCCTTGAGATATGTGTCAGTTATACATTGCATCCATCTGTTGGTGTTGCTCATCCGCCCGGTGATAATGTTCCTTGATACAGTGCATGTTTTGTGGGGTCGGTATGATGATGTGGTTATGAGTCAATACCACAAGAGGGTCAGGAGTCAAGATGACCTGGAGGTCAGGAAGGTCAGAAGTCAAGCCTCCGTGGCCGGTCAGTAGTCAAGTGGACGTGGAAAATAGGGAGGTCAAAAGTCAAGCTTACATGGCCAAGGTCAAAATACCAACTGACGTAATGGTCAAGGGAGGGGATTATAAGCTGGACAAAGACCAACCCTGGCAACGGTCAAGGACCAGGCCCATGGGCCAAGTGTAATTGGGGACGACATACAAGCCAAGGATCATAGGTATACAAAAGGGTCTGTACACAGACCCAGCGTGCAGGTTGGGACATACAAGCCAAGGATACAAACGGGTCTGGATACCGACCCAGCGTGCAGGTCGGGATGTATAAGACAAGGATGGCAGTAAGCAGCAAACAGGTCTGTATACAGATCCGACGTGCAGGTCGGGACATACTAGCCAAGGATACAAACGGGTCTGGACACAGACCCAGCGTGCAGGTCGGGACATACAAGCCAAGGATATCAGAACAGTAAACAGCAGGTCTGGACACCGACCCAGCGTGCAGGTCAGGATGTACAAGACAGGGATGGCAGTTAACAGCAAACAGGTCTGGACACAGACTCAGCGTGCATGTCGGGACATCCAAGCCAAGGATCATAGGTATACAAACAGGTCTGGATACAGACCCAACGTGTAGGTCGGGACATGCAAGCCAAGGATACCAGAACAGTAAACAACAGGTCTGGACACCGACCCAGCGTGCAGGTCGGGATGTACAAGCCAAAGATAGTAGTGGATATTAGCAGGTTGAGGTGCAGATCTCGGAATGCAGACTCATCGTTCAGACACTACAGGACAAACCAGCCAAGGAATCGTAACGGTTTGTCAGAGAATGTCAGAGAATAATCAAGGTGTTAGGGAATATGCTAACAGACGGGGCTCAATGCGCCTTTGGTTTTGCCGCTAGCCTATTAAGAAGAGCCACGTGTCAACCACCGCCAGACAAAGCCTGACAGCCGACATTCTCTGACACCCGTCAGATCCAGAAACTTCCGTTGTAGTATAAAAAAGGATGCCTACGCTCACTCGTCATTTCTCACTAATCTTTTACTTTTCGTCCTTTCTCTGCGATTTCTGGGGAAAAAGTACCTGACTTAAGCGTCGGAGGGCCTGACCCGAAGACTTTTTCCCTGGTTCTTGGTCTCTAACGACTGGTGGACTCGTCTGAGTGTGTGCAGAGCGACAGCGTCATCGTCCTGGTCATCTCTCTCTGTCGGCCGCCCGTGCGAACCGTTCTAGGGGGGCACCCGGTAGCTTCAACCCTTCGAAGACCTTTCGTCAACTTCCAGTACAACAAGGCCCGATTTCATCCGACTCAGCTTCCGGACGGGATCAAATTTGGCGCCGTCTATGGGAACACAACAACCTGTTCCGGAACGCGATGATGGAGGAGTCTGGCCACATAAATGTCACGATGACCGCTGGAGAGTACGAACTCTTCAAGGAGGCTAAGAGGCGAGCAGCCTCCGAGAAGCAGACGACTGTTTCCCGATCACGACAAGCTCCTGCTGAAACTTCCAAAGAGCCCCTCCCTATTTCAGATCGGGGCTCTAAAAGAAAACAGCCTGAGGTATTTCCTCAAATTCCTTATCGTGAGCCTGACGTGGGGTATTACCAGTCAGAGCCCCAAGGTCAAAGCCTCAAGAAGGAGCAGCCTCAAGCCTCCATGACTGAGAGTTCCTTGCCACGAGACTCGAAGAAGGGGAAGACCCTTATCGTACCTGAGGTATTCCCGGAAGATCCGGACGAGAAAGTACCTTTCTCAGCCAGAATTCTAAATGAAAGACTGCCCAAGGGTTATAGAGCCCCGTCGATCGGAGAGTATGACGGGAACAAAGATCCGGAGGAGCACTTAAGAAAGTTTAAAAATGCAACCCTGCTGCACCAATACAATGATGCTGTCAAATGCAGAGTTTTCTTGAACACTTTAGCTGGCTCGGCGCTAAAGTGGTTTGATGGGCTACCTCAAGGGTCCATCACCTTTTTTCTAGACTTCAAGACGACCTTCCTACGTCGTTTCGCTAGTAGTAAAAAGTATCAAAAGACATATCATTGTCTTTTCGCTCTGAAGCAAGGGCCGACTGAGCCCTTGAGAAGTTACATCAACCGCTTTAATCAGGTGGCCCAGGACGTTCCCACTGCCACTTCAGAGATTCTGATGAACGTCTTCTCTCATGGACTGGGAGTAGGAGAATTTTTCAGAGATCTCATCAAAAATCCTGCTCGGAATTTTGATGAGATGGTGGAAAAGGCTGCTTCCTACATCAAAGTGGAAGAAGCACAAGCAGCTCGGAGGAAAGCTGAAAGACCACCTCCCTCCAACAAGCAAGAAAGAAGGGTACCTCCACCACCTCCTCAACCTCTGCCACGCGCTCGGGAAGCTAGACCTGCCTTCCATCCCGGGCCGGAGACCAGACCCGCACCTCGAGTTACCACTGTGCATGCCCCCCGACCAGGGCCATGGAATAATCGGTATTGTACTTATCATCGGTCATGTATGCATGACACTAATCATTGTTTTCAGTTCGCTCGAGACTCCAAACGAGCTGCAGAGATGGGTTTACCTCCGCCTGAACTAGCCCCTCAATTGATCAAGATGATGGAGGAACAAAGGGGCACGACTGGACAGGCCGGGCAATCTCGCCCTGACCTCACAGGACCCAACACTCATCAACCTGGCCGGGGAAAAGAGCCTGAAGGATCACGGGAGGCTGAGAATAGAGGCAATGCTGCCGTCAGAGAGATTGGTATGATCTCTGGTGGGCCAACTGACGGAGATTCAGGAAGAGCACGCAAATCTCATGTCCGTCGCCTGGAGGTTCATGTCGTGGGATGTAGTCAAGAGCAAGCTGCCGTCCCTGTTATTAGCTTCGTGCCTGCAGACTTGGAGGGCTTGGAGTTGCCCCATGATGATGCCCTCATCATCAAAGCTATCATTACCAATAGCCGAGTGGCTCGGGTTTTTGTTGACACTGGGAGCTCAGTTAATATTCTATTCAGAACTGCATTTGAGGAGATGCAGATTGATGCTGCTGAACTCCAGCCGGTAGCCACATCTCTATATGGGTTTACAGGCAATGAAGTGAAGCCGATGGGTCAGATTAAGCTGGTCATATCTCTGGGCACCGAGCCTTTGGTGCGCACACGGAGGAGCACTTTTATAGTAGTGGACTCCCCTTCATCTTATAATGTTATTTTGGGAAGACCAGCCCTACATGAATTTAAGGCTGCTGTTTTGACTTTCCATTAAAAAATCAAGTTTCCCGTGGGCGAACAGGTCGGGGAAGTTAAACGGGAGCAGAGGGTTTCTCGCCGGTACTATATTGACATGATCCGAGTGGAGGCTCGGAAAAATCAAAGGATGCAAGACGGAGGTGTCCATGCTATTCAAGAGGAGCCTCTGCCTATAGCTGAAGAACTCATCCCTTGGGAAGAAGTACAACTACACGCTGAGCGACCTGAAAGTCTGACCCGGGTGGCAAGCGACCTTCCCTCTCCCCTCAAAGAAGAGTTAATTCAGTGTCTGATCCGTAACTGTGATGTCTTTGCCTGGTCTACCGAGGAGTTGCCCGGGGTCAAGCCGGAAGTAGCTGAACACAAGCTGCATTTATTACCAAATTCTAGGCTCGTCAAGCAAAAGAAAAGAAACTTTTCGGCTGATCAGAACAAAATAATCAGAGCTGAAGTAGACCGGCTTAGGAAGGCGGGTCATGTTAGAGAAGTACAGTTCCCGTCCTGGCTCTCTAACGTGGTTCTGGTAAAGAAGCCCAACAATAAGTGGAGGGTGTGTATAGATTTCCGAGATCTCAACCGAGCCAGCCCCAAGGACTGTTATCCTTTACCTCGGATCGATCAGATGGTAGATTCCACGGCTGGCTGCGAGAGGATATGTATGCTGGATGTCTACCAGGGGTATCATCAGATACCTTTAGCAAGGGAGGATCAAGAAAAGGTTAGCTTTATTACGGCTGACGGTACTTTCTGTTATACTGTCATGCCCTTTAGTCTCAGGAATGCTGGAGCCACATACCAAAGGATGATGGACAAAATATTCTGGGAACAGATTGGACGCAATGTGGAGGTCTATGTGGATGACATACTTATCAAGTCCCCGATAGCCTTGAACCTAATCCAAGATGTAGAAGAAACATGCAAGACTCTTCGGCAATACAGATTGAAGCTGAACCCCTTGAAGTGCCTGTTTGGAGCTAAGGGAGGAAAATTCTTGGGTTACCTGGTGACTAAGCGAGGGATAGAAGCCAATCCAGAAAAAGTTCAAGCACTAAAGGATATGCAACCTCCTCAGAATTTGAAAGAAACTCAGAAGCTGGTCGGCAGAATAACAACCCTGTCAAGATTCATTTCCAGGTCTGCAGATCGAGCCACCCCTTTTTTTAAGGTACTCAGGAAGGCTTCCAAATTCCAGTGGGATGAAGACTGTACTCGAGCTTTTGAGGAGCTGAAGAAATACTTGGAGGCTCTCCCATCTCTATTTAAACCAGTTGTAGGAGAACCTTTATGGGTCTACTTGTCAGCCACCCCTGAGGCTGTAGGGGCCGTGCTCGTTAAAGAACATGATAATGTACAACGACCAGTGTATTTCTTCAATCATTTATTGAAAGGAGCTGAGTCTCGATACACGACCCTCGAGAAGTTGGTTTACGGATTGGTCCTTATGGCTAGGCGATTAAAACCCTATTTTCTATCGCATCCTATCACGGTTCTGACCAATAGCACCATGGGAAGAGCGCTAACCAATGTAGAAGTTGAAGATCGGCTTATCAAATGGGCAACGGAGTTGGGAGAGTATGACATACAGTATTAGCCGTGCACCGCCATTAAGGCGCAATCCTTAGCAGATTTCTTAACAGAAATTCATCAGACCAATTCTGAAGAAACCTGGAAGGTCTATGTGGATGGATCGGCTAATCATCAGGGAAGCGGGGTTCGGGTCTTGGTAATATCTGCTCAAGGAGATATACTCCAATTGGCAGTTCGATTGAATTTTCGATCCACGAACAATGAAGCAGAATACGAGGCTTTGTTGGCGGGACTGCAAGTAGCCCGACATGTAGGGGCAGCCCGGGTAATCATTTATTCAGATTCCTAGTTGGTGACTCAGCAAGTAACCGACAACTTTATGATAAATTGCGATAAATTATAAGTGTACCGAGAAGCTTATGAGAAGATGAAAGAGGAATTCGCAGGAGTCACAGTGACCAAGATTCCTAGGTCAGAAAATGAAAGGGCAGATGAGCTAGCAAAGATGGCTAGTTCCTTAACTACTTGGGTGTTGGATCGGTCAACGACACAAACTTTTCTGATATCCCAGATAGATCTGCAAAACAATAGAGAAGCAACTATTGATTGGCGGGCGCCCATGATCAATTATCTCAGACAGGAGATCTTACCGACCGACCCGGAAGAATCACGATTGATAAGGAAGCAGGCTCATGCTTATGTCATGATCAGGGACCAGCTCTACAAGAGGTCCTTCTTTCGACCCTTACTTAAATTCTTGGGTATGGAGGAGGCCGATCAGGCCTTGCGAGAAATACATCTGGGATGCTGTGGCAATCATGTTGGTGGTTGGACATTATCTCGCAAGGTACTCCTGGCCGGGTATTTCTGGCCTACTTTACAAAGAGATGCTCATAAGTTGGTGAATACATGCTTGTCTTGCCAGAGACATCAAAATTTAACACATCGGCCTACGACTTTGTTAAGAACGTCTATAGTCTCATGTCCCTTCGATCAATGGGGCATGGATATTGTGGGACCATTTCCCATGGCACCAGGTCATAGACGTTTCTTATTGGTGGCAGTAGATTATTTTTCTAAGTGGGTAGAAGCAGAAGCTTTAGCCCGGATCACAGAAGATGCTGTCATTCAATTCCTATGGAAGAACATTCTTTGCAGATTTGGTATTCCACACAAGTTGGTGTCTGATAATGGAAAGCAATTTCAAGGACAAAGAATCTAGGCCTGGTGCAAAGGATTTGGCATAACACAAAACTTCACTTCAGTAGTATATCCATAGAGCAATGGTCAGACCGAGGTAGTCAACAGAGAAATAGTACGGGGTCTAAAGGTCAAGCTGGATCATGTCGGGGAAAATTGGGTGGAAGAGCTGCCAAACATTCTGTGGGCTTATCGTACAACACCTCGGGAAAGTACAGGTCTGACACCATTCCACCTGGTTTATGGCAATGAAACAGTTGTACCTATAGAAATTGGAGTGTCATCGATCAGGAGGACACTATATGATGAAGTAAACACAGAGCAGCGATTAGCTGAGCTGGATCTTATTAGCGAAACTCGGGACAAAACGGCGGCTCGGCTGGAGGCCTATCGATAAAGAATGAGACAAAATTATAACAGAAGAGTGATTCCTCGATTCTTTGGAGAGGGAGATCTGGTCTGGAAGAAAATCAAGCCAGTGGGGGACGTGACTAAGCTAGCACCTTAGTGGGACGGGCCTTACAAAGTCATTAAAAAGTTAGCGTCTGGAGCTTACTATTTATAAGATGAACGGGGCAAGAGGCTAGACTGACCCTGAAGCGCTAATTACCTGCTGCCTTATCGAGTTTAAAGAAGTAGGCTAAGAAGAGTAAGTTGGGCGGTAAGCGGGGCTGTCACTTATCCGATAAATCGGGGTAGCAGACCGGGGAAAAGTAGATCGGAAAGAGTAGAAGAAGATGTGAAAGTAGAAGTTGTGTGTCCTAATACTTTTTATGGCAAAACTAAGCAATTTTAGTAAAAGTGAGCCTTAGAATGCAAATGAAGAAGTAACAAAGTACTTTACAAGGAATTGTCATGTCATTATATACAAGTAGCCAAGAAGGATCACTGGAAAGGAGCAAAAATTTCATCCGAAATCTCTTTAAGGATCCGGTCATGGTCTAAAAATTCAGGAGGCGGAATTGACTTCAAATAGTCTTGCTCATAAAGTTGACGCATAGCCCCAGCAGCACCATAAGTAACAGAAGTGGAGAAGCGCTGCCCTGCTTGGGTGCATAATTCTAGAGAGCGCAAGTACAGAGCGCGGCTCTGTTGACAATGATCGTTCTCTCCTTCTTTATAAAGGGTTAAAGCTGTCGATACTCCTTCTGCAGTAGCCTGAGCCAGTTCATTCCGGGCAGTGGCCAGTCCTTCTGCTTGGGAGGTCAATTGGGCCTCCTGGGATTTCAATTTCTTGTCTTGCTCCTGCGTTAGAGTCTCGGCAGCACGCAACTTCTGAGCCAATTGGTCCATAGCTTGTTGATGCTCTAAAGCTTGTTGATCTATACTTTGCTGGTGCACAATATCGACTCGGCTTTACTTTTCCTGGAGATCTTTAAGTTCATGGTTGGCCCGCGCTAGGGATACTTCCAGACTGTTTTTCATTTTGGTCAAATCTTTTATCTCAGCCTGCAAAGCATGGCTAGCTTGGGCAGGATCATTCAATTGCAGTTCCAGTTCAGCAACCTGGTCCCGTAGCGCCTTATTCTGATAATGAATAGCGTGGAAGGAATTGTTCACTGCCATAGACTCTGCACAAGTCTAGGGCATACAGGAAATATCTTATAAGAGTGGGAAAGACAACATTTGGGAAATCTTCAAAGTTTACCTTGATATACAGCTCTGAGAATTTGTCCATCTGAGCCAGGGGATGCAAGGAGTTCATGTGCTGCATGCTTTCTTCCCATAAAGTGGCTAGACGACCTTTTATCCTGAGGAAGCTGGTGGGAACATCTGCTCGTGACCATAACCTCTCCTCAGAAGGCACAGTAGTACAGTAACAGTAATGAGTAAGCGGGGGTGGTTCTGAGGGCCCAACGGCTGAGCCAAGAGGAACGGAGGGCCCAGCAGTTGAGCCAGAAGGAGCTGAAGGAGGCTCCTGAGAAGGTACTGGTGGTGGGATAGCTGAAGGGCGTTATGAGGGGCCAGCTTCGCCACCCTGAGGTTGCTGTGATATGGAAGGATGAGCCAACGGAGGCTCGACCTGAGTATCAGATGGAGTAGGGGGATCATTTACCTGGCTCGGGATTGGAGGCAAAATCGAAGGGCGTTCTGAGGGGCCAGCTTCGCCACCCTAAGGTTGCTGCGATATGGAAGGATGAGCCAATAGAGGCTCGACCTGAGTATCGGATGAAGTAGGGGGATCATTTACCTGGCTCGGGATTGGAGGCGGAGTCACAATGGGAGGTGGAGGAGAGGCAGCTGCGGCTGGAGGAGGAGAAGGGACAGAAGAAGGGCCCGAGTAGGACATAGGGCGAGAGGCTCGGCGTCGACGTCTCTCCGCCAGCGGCTGGCCATCCGAATCAAAATCATCGGAAGGCGATCGAGCCCTGCGTCTAGAGGGAGAAGGGGCATCCTAGCTCAGGCGGTCATTTGTGGAGCGGGCCCGGCGAGCTGCTTGAGAAGCTTCTCTGAAAGCAGGGCTTGTGTAGGAAACGTTGCCTAACCTTCTACCACGGCCCCGACCAGGGATATAGGTAGATGGAGGAGGATTAACCGATTGGAGAGGTGTCGGGGTAATAGGCCGGGCGGCCCGAGGGGCTCGGGGGCGAACAGGGGCGGCTGGCCGAGGTGGACGCGCAGTCCATGGGCGAGTAGGGCGAGCCAAGGGAGCAGGTCGGACACCAGAAGACCCTCGTCGAGCAGGTCGGGGTGGAGGATTGGCCGGGGAAGCCCCACCGATTGAAGTCGAAGCTGAGGGGGGAGTGCTCTCCTCTGTAAGATAACTCGGCCACGTCTCATTATTTCTATATCGCTCAGAGGAAGGGGTTGAACCTCCGAAGCGCGGGTTAAGACTTCAGCTGCACCAGATAAAGTGTGAAATTAGTTGCCGTAAAGAAAATAAAGTGCTTATAAAGTGATAACAGAACGGAAAGAAAGGCTTACCCAGGGAGCGAGGCATCTCGAGAGTCAGATAACTCAGGCGAAAATAGGACAACAATTCCTCCTCAAATAGTAGACGCGTTAAGTTTAGCTGCCAGCCGACCAAGCGAGACGAGGCTTCTATGTAAGAAGAGTCTAGATGAAATTCCCCTAGTTCGAGAGGTGGAGGAAGTAGCTGTTGCCATCGCAAGGGCCACTCCACCTCGTGAGGAAAGCTGATAAAGAAAAATTTGCTCCTCCAGCTCGGGTCGGAAGGCGGTGAGGATGAGAAAAAAGTAGTTCGGAGACGGGGCTGAAAACGGAATGTGCCCTCTTCCTGGCGCCGGAGGGTGAAGAAGCAATGGAATAAGTGGGCGGACCAGGATAGTTCACACACATCACATAGCATTATAAAGCCACAGAGGATCCTTATAGAGTTATGTTGGTGCAGCGGAGGCCGGCAAGAGGGGGGTGAATTGCTGAAAACACAAAATAAAAATACCCTCCTCGGATTTCAACTCAGAAAAGCAACAGTAAAATAATAACAATTAAATTAACAGAAGTAAAAAAGAAACTCCACAATTAACCTGGTTACAACCAAGGAGGTTGTTAATCCAGGGCGATGAAAAAGCGCACTAGAAGAATCTCCTTTGCTGAAGGCGGAGAAGCATTTTACACACTAACGGCTCAAAACTATTGCTAGGAATTAAGTACAGAGTTGATTGTCAAAGTTGTTGTTCAATTCCTAGCTCCAGGGGCCTTTAAATAGCCTCTGGAAATTCTATCCCGAGGGTCCAAGGCGCCTCCAACCAGGTTCAAGGCGCCTCCACAGCTCGGTCAGCGGATAGAACTCTATCCGAACGCAAACGGTCATTTTGACCTGTTGAAGGCGCCTCCAACCTGGCTGAAGGCGCCTGACTGGAGGCGCCTCCAAGCTGGCAGCTCAGCTTTTTTGACTTCGTTTCCAGCTTGTTGCGACTTCCGATGCTCCGATCTTTTGGGTGATTGCGGCCAACCGGAATAGGGCTCACCCGAACCCAATTCCCGGCCTTCTCCTCGAGCAGCCTTCCATCCCGGCTTAACATCCCTCGAACGTCGCGCACGCTCTTCACGCCCACTGGAGTACTCTTCCGCAGCTCTCTCGTCCTTCGGACGCACCGAGCCCGTCGGCTCCCTTCCCGTGTCGTCCTTCTCGCTAGCTGCGTCTTCCGCTCGACTTCCTGTGTTCCTAAGCTCCTGCACACTCAGACACAGGGATCAAACACAGCAGGACCTAACTAACTTAGTTGATCACATCAAAACTACCACAGGGTCCAACAAGTTGGGGGTCAGTTGTTCTAGGGGAATCCGGAAGTAGCGACATATGTCGGAAAAGAAATGGTGGAGAGGAAGACGAAGGCCCGCCACAAATTTCTCTTTAAAGAAGGTGCTATAGCCAGCAGGAGGATTGAAGAATTGATGTATTCTAGTGGGGATAACCACTTATACGTCGTCTTCAACTCCGTAGGTATAGCGCAAGTCATCCCGATCCAGTTCGTCGAAAGTGGACGAGCCAGGGTAGCACAACGCCGCCAAAGAAGGAAGAAAAGAGGGGGACGCCATGAGAGAAGAAATAAAAGGGAAGGAAAAAAGATCGAGCTCGGAGCAAAGGTTCGGAAAGGATTCTGGATTCCAGTTGAAGGAAGCGGAAAACGGGCCAAGCCTAGAGGCGAAGCCTGAGGAGATTATTTATAGCCGCTAGGCAGAGGGGCAATTTCGTCAGACTATCATCCAACGGAGCAAAATAATAGGCGGGAACTAAGAGAACCGAAGGACTCGAAAATAATGCCTAGGGGCATACTTGGAAAAGTACCGGCATGAAGTACGAAGAGGCGGATCTCGGGAAAAGATATGAACAGCTGTCTCAAAAAAGGGCCCTCGCTTTCCCGGTCTGGGATTTGGGCTTAACTCGTAACTCCCCGGTCTTCGGATATTCAGGCTTGTATCACGAGGGACCCTGGTTTGGGTTTAACTCTTAATTCCCAGGTCTGCGGTTATCCAGACCTGGAATATGAGGGAAAGGACAAATCGAGGAGCAAGACCGAGTCGGGGATCAGCAGAGAAAGGCAAGGAAAGCAGGTCGGGGCAATAGAAGGATCCCCGACCGGGGGTAAATGAGACCCAAAATAGGTGACCAAATTACACATTCATGAGGCCTTGAGCTTTTCAGAAGGGAAATATACAAGACTACAAACCTACTGGCAGAGGATTAATAGGCTAAGAGACAAGCGAGAGCCCGCGTTCAAGTGGTATCATGCGAAG
The DNA here is from genome assembly GCF_018446385.1 of Zingiber officinale. NCBI lineage: Eukaryota > Viridiplantae > Streptophyta > Magnoliopsida > Zingiberales > Zingiberaceae > Zingiber > Zingiber officinale. Next base: position 51,172,568 of record NC_056004.1, read on the forward strand.
GATAAACACGCTAAAGTGAAGATAAATCAGCAAATAAGTTGAAAGAGAGTTGATCAGCTACAGTTTTACATTAGATCAAAAAGTGCATAAAAGTGCAACACATATGGCCATCCTAGGGATTATCGTTAGCTGGGTCAGGATTATCGTCAACAGGGCCAGTAGAAGGCTCAGGGGGGCAAGACGCAGAATCGGCCGGAGGCTCAGGAAGGAGGAAAAAGTCATCATCATCCTTAAAGGTGGGAAGCGATCCGTCTGGAATCTCTTTCATCAGGCAATTGGTATCTAAGAAGTCCTCTGAGGGGGCAGTGCGGAGTAGATTCTGCTCAGACATTTGTCGAGCCCCGCCACCCGCACCACAACAGAGCATGAGATTCATTAAACCCCCTATCTTCCTCAAGAAGAACGGGGAGGAGACGTACGCTCGCGTGTACGCTCGCAGACGACCCACTTCTCACGCCTGGTACTCAGTCATCTATGTCCTGACCCTCTCCGTATCAGCTTGGGCCTTTTCTACATTAGCTCGGGCCAAAGTCAAATTTTGCTGACCCTGAGAAATATTTTCTTGAGCTTTCAGAAGGTCGCCCTGCATTGATTTAATGGTCGTTTGGCTAGCCTCCCACTGGTTGCGAAGGGACTCCTCCCGGTCTGAACTGGAGGATAATTGACCCTGGACATCAGTTAAAGTCTTTTGAAGGGCCTCTCGAGTTTCCTACAGACTCGTCAGCTGGGCGTCCTTAGCATCCAGTTCCGGCGCTAGAGAGCGGCACCTCTCCACTTCAGAAGCCAATTTGGACTCGCTTGTCTGCAGAGCTGCTTCCAAAGTCTTAATCTTATCAAAGGTCGCATGAGAACTCTGTAGACTCCCCAATCAATCGAAGATAATGCGCTAGGTCTCCAGGAGTCGGGTTTAGGGGACCGCGGGGAGTTAGTGGCGGCTCTAACTCCGCAAGACGAGCCTTTAATACGTCATTCTCTCTCTGTAAGCGGGAGGCGTACTGAATGACACTTAAGTTGGCGGAGCAGGCCTGCGTTAAAAATGAGAAGAAAACTTATAAAAGATTTCAGCAGAGGAGCATAAAGATAAGAAGACTTACAGAAACCTTCTGGCAAGCCGCTTGATCTAGCCCCATCATCGGGGGATTCTTCCAAAACTTCCGATTGCCTGAGCGCCAGGAAGCTGCTAAATCGCCCTCTAATTCAACCAGGGCAACCGGAGGAGGAGCCTCTTCTGCAGTTCCTTCAGCGGCGCCTGACTCTGTGGAAGAAGGCAGGCGCCAAGAGTCAGTAAACGAATACTTCTTGTAAACGACCTAGAAGTAAAGGCGGGAGCAGCTAACGGACGGGAGGCAGACTAAGTTGCAGAACTCCCGGGCTGGTCCGTTAAAGGAAGGGGTGATTGACCGGGAGAAGAGGCTTTATCAGGAGAAGAGGTCTAATCGGATGTTATAGCCAGACCGGGGATCGGGGCAGATATCTGGGGCAACATAATGGGAACCTCCAGTCCCAAATCAATCTCCCGGTCAGGAGTAACAGCCCTGGCTTTCGGAGAATGGGGAATAGCGATGGAGCGACGACCAGAAGGAGGTGGGGGTGATGCCGGAGTTGCGGGAATAACTCTTTTCCTTTTGCGCTGGAGCTTTAGACGTTGGGCTGGCGGGGGAGAGGCAGCCCGCTCTTCCTCGACCTGCTCTACAGTAGCTAGGTCTTCTACCACCAAGGTCGGGTCCTCTACAGGGGCCACACTTAGAGGGGGGGGGGTGGGGGTTGAGGAAGTTTCCTCCTGAATCTGCGCCGGGGGGACAGGTTGTGAAGCAGAAGGAGCAGACCATGAGGCAAGGGGCCAGACTGAGAAGAAGCTGCCAAACCCTTAGTGAGCTCCGCACTTAAAGCTCTCAAATAGGGGACAGATTGTCATTTTACGTCTGAGGAGTATGCGCGGAGCATGGCAGCCTCTGCAATAAGAAAGAAACATACCACAGTTAGCGAAGAGTAGCAAAGAGGAAAACGGGGCCTTACCAAACGGCAGCCTTGAAGTTTCCTCCTGAATCTGCGCCGGGGGGACAGGTTGTGAAGCAGAAGGAGCAGACCATGAGGCAAGGGGCCAGACTGAGAAGAAGCTGCCAAACCCTTAGTGAGCTCCGCACTTAAAGCTCTTAAATAGGGGACAGATTGTCATTTTACGTCTGAGGAGTATGCGCGGAGCATGGCAGCCTCTGCAATAAGAAAGAAACATACCACAGTTAGCGAAGAGTAGCAAAGAGGAAAACGGGGCCTTACCAAATGGAGCCCCTACGTCCGCCCGAGCGGGGCTGAGCCCGAATAAATACAGAAAGCCTTCCAACAATAGTATAGACAAGCTAACGCTCTCGCCTTGGAGTTTTTCTGAAGCGGCGTTACAGGAAAGCTAGTGTTGGTGTACAGGAAGGTTGGGAGGGATGTCCGAGATCCACTGGGTCAGCCCGACCAGCGGCTCGGGGAATCTAACAAAGAAGAAACGGGATTTCCACCCCTTGTTAGAAGAAGACATGTCTGAGAAACTTATAGTCAGGCCTAGCTTGTACCATAAACACTCCTGGCTCAGAGCGTTTGAAAGAATAGAAATGGTGAAAGAGCTGAACCGTCAAGGGAAGTTGGTATACGCGATAAAGAATGACAGTGCCGCAAACTGCTCTAAAGAAGTTGGGAGCAAATTGAGAGATGCAGATGCCAAAATATTCGCTCAGGGAGGATATGAAAGGATGAATGGGAAAATGGAGGCCTCCTAAAATCTGGTCTCTGAAAACGGTTATAAAGCCTTTCGGAGGGTTGGCAGGGTGTTCATGGGGTGTAGGAACTCTGAGTTCATAATCGTTGCTAAGTCGCAGGTCCGAGCGAATCGCATATAGGTCGTGATCGTCTATATCCGAAATGAAGCACGAATACCAAAAAGTGGTCTTACCGTCAGCCATTGTCAAGGTAAAGAAGGTTGTAGAAGAGATCAGTCGAGAGGGAGAAGAGCACCAGGCGGGGAGAGCCTAGAAGGGGAAGGGTGAAGACGCCGGAGAAGTCGAAACAACAGGAAGAAGAAGGAAGTCAAAACGTGCAAGGCAATGACTGCGGATTGCCTTTAGGGTTTATAAAGGAAGTTCCCCTAGGGAATATCGAAAAGAGACGTCGAGTATCTTTTGGGGTGAAGCGTCTAAAGCCGTCCGATCGCCGAGGGACATGGTTTTATGGGAAATCGTGTACAAAAAGGAGTAGCGTCAGCGGCGTCATACTGCATAAGCAATAAAGGCGTGGGGCAGGTGTCGATCCCCTAGGAAGAGTATTAATGATGGACGTGATAAGGAAATCATGAGATGAGGCGGGAGTACGGTAACTCTTACCACGCGATTTTCTCGGGAAACGGCAAAGAAAATAGGCGGGAAAGAAGTTCAAACGTCACAAGTCCACAAAACATCCTTTTCCTGGGGTTGAGTAGTATTTTAAATCTCTCTATCCTCACAATACCTCTTATACTATATTTTTTTCCTGCAGACAAAATCGGAGCAGTCTCTTCAAGTGAGCTTCAAATAATACCTGGTTGGGAAATTACCTCCTGGTCAGCAACATCTATCCTGATTGGGAAATGACCTCCAGGTCAGCAACATCAATCCTAGTCAGAAATTACCTCCAGGTCAGCAACATCAATCCTGGTCAGGAAATTACCTCCAGGTCAGCAACATCTATCCGGGTCTGGAAATGACCTTCCAGGTCGGTTGTTTCAGACTCTCACCCCAGTGCGAGTTATAAGTGAGCATGACTCTCACGCCCAACGACCCTATAGGTCGGTTGTCCCAGACTCTCGCCCTAGTGCGAGTTATAAGTGAGCAAGACTCTCACGCCCAACGACCTTCCCGGTCGGTTGTCCCAGACTCTCGCCCCAGTGCGAGTTATAAGTGAGAAAGGCTCTCACGCCCAACGACCTTCCCGGTCGGCTGTCCCAGACTCTCGCCCCAGCACGAGTTATAAGTGAGCAAGGCTCTCACGCCCAACGACCTTCCCGGTCGGTTGTCCCAGACTCTAGCCCCAGTGCGAGTTATAAGTGAGCAAGGCTCTCATGCCCAATGACCTTCCAAGTTGGCTGTCCCAGACTCTCGTCCCAGTGCGAGTTATAAGTGAGCATGACTCTCACGCCTAACGACCCTCCAGGTCGGTTGTCCCAGACTCTCGCCCCAGTGCGAGTTATAAGTGAGCAAGGCTCTCACGCCCAACGACCTTCCAGGTCGGCTGTCCCAGACTCTCTCCCCAGTGCGAGTTATAAGTGAGCATGAATTTCACGCCCAACGACCTTCCAGGTCGGTTGTTTCAGACTCTCGCCCCAGTGCGAGTTATAAGTGAGCATGACTCTCACGTCCAACGACCCTCCAGGTCGGTTGTCCCAGACTCTCGCCCTAGTGCGAGTTATAAGTGAGCAAGACTCTCACGCCCAACGACCTTCCTGGTCGGTTGTCCCAGACTCTCGCCCCAGTGCGAGTTATAAGTGAGAAAGGCTCTCACGCCCAACGACCTTCCCGGTCGGCTGTCCCAGACTCTCACCCCAGCACGAGTTATAAGTGAGAAAGGCTTTCACGCCCAACGACCTTCCCGGTCGGTTGTCCCAGACTCTAGCCCCAGTGCGAGTTATAAGTGAGCAAGGCTCTCATGCCCAACGACCTTCCAAGTTGGCTGTCCCAGACTCTCGCCCCAGTGCGAGTTATAAGTGAGCATGACTCTCACGCCCAACGACCCTCCAGGTCGGTTGTCCCAGACTCTCGCCCCAGTGCGAGTTATAAGTGAGCAAGGCTCTCACGCCCAACGACCTTCCCGGTCGGCTGTCCCAGACTCTCGCCCCAGCGCGAGTTATAAGTGAGCAAAGCTCTCACACCCAACGACCTTCCAGGTCGGCTGTCCCAGACTCTCGCCCAGTGCGAGTTATAAGTGGCATGACTCTCACGCCCAATGACCCTCCAGGTCGGCTGTCCCAGACTCTCGCCCCAACGCGAGTTATAAGTGAGCAAGGCTCTCACGCCCAAGGACCTTCCAGGTCGGCTGTCCCAGACTCTTGCCCCAATGCGAGTTATAAGTGAGCAGGGCTCTCATGTCCAACGACCTTCCTGGTTGGTGCAATGATTTTTTCGGTCGGTATTCCGTATATCCGCAGACATAAAATGCAGCAGGCCAAGTTATCGCGTCAGACTGGTTAGTAAGCCATATTGCAGGGATTCTAGCTAAACATGAAATTTTACAGGCATATTCACAAATTACAGATACGTCTCAAGCGTCTCATTCGCGGCGGCCCAAGATTCATATGTTGTGAGGTGAGATGAAAGGGGGTAAGCAGATTGTCTTTAATATTTTCGCTATGTTTTGCTTGAGATATTAAAGAAACGCAGGAGTTAGATAGAAACGAGATAATTCATGAGCTATATAGGGAATAACTACAACAAGAGTAAAATGCAAAGGATCGATTTTATTTCATTAAAGACGGAGGTACATGTTTCAGAGGTTTTAATTGCTGCCCGATACAGAAGTTAGACCCTTGTCTCCCAAATGGGCTTGTGCTCGGAGCAGTTCTCCCTGGACGCTTTTAAGAGTGTGCCTCAATTGACAGATGGTCTCATCCTTTTGCCGGCCCTCTTCTTTCAGCAGAGCCAGTTCATCCTCATGTTTTATCTTCAAATACAGAATATGATGGATTTGACTCTGAAAATCCGCTTGAGCTTTCATCTTGAGGGATGTCTCAGCTCGAGTTCAGTATTTGGCTGCTTGCTAGAGCTCCTCCATTTCTCAGTGGAGGGAAGTTTGCAGATCCCTGCTCAGGGTCATATCACGCAAAGCTTTTTTCTTAAGAACTAGCTGATGACGTAAGGAAGATAGCTCAGCCGGATCCATAGATTAGATAAGGGTCACGAGGAACAGAAGAGATAGAAATACAGATGTTGTTGCAAGAAGATATAAACCTTTTATAAGGAAGAAGAAGGCGAGGGGATTTCCTCAAAATTCGAGGTGGTGCTTGGAAAACCGGGCAACATTTATAAGAGGCAAGTGTGCTCAGAAGTTGAAGAGTCAGCATAAGCACAGAAGGAAATCGTTCATCTCCTAGGAAGACAGATCGGCAAAGGACGGGGGAACCGGGTCAGGTAACACAAAGATTGGGGTCTAGTCAGTCGGACTTGAACCTCCTTCGACTAGACTTGAGAGGGAGGCTCGTGATACAGTGCATGTTTTGTGGGGTTGATATGATGATGTGGTTACGAGTCAATACCACAAGAGGGTCAGGAGTCAAGCTGACCTGGAGGTCAGAAAGGTCAGAAGTCAAGCCTCCGTGGCCGGTCAGCAGTCAAGTGGACGTGGAAAGCAGGGAGGTCAAAAGTCAAGCTTACATGGCCAGGGTCAAAATACCAACTGACGTAATGGTCAAGGGAGGGGATTATAAGCTGGACAAAGACCAGCCCTGGCAACGGTCAAGGACCAGGCCCATGGGCCAAGTGTAATTGGGGACGACATACGAGCCAAGGATCATAAGTATACAAAAGGGTTTGTACACAGACCCAGTGTGCAGGTTGGGACATACAAGCCAAGGATACAAACGGGTCTGGACACCGACCCAGCGTGCAGGTCGGGATATATAAGACAAGGATGGCAGTAAGCAGCAAACAGGTCTGTATACAGATCCGGCGTGCAGGTCGGGACATACAAGCCAAGGATACAAACGGGTCTGGACACAGACCCAGCGTGCAGGTCGGGACATACAAGCCAAGGATATCAGAACAGTAAATAGCAGGTCTGGACACTGACACAGCGTGCAGGTCAGGATGTATAAGACAGGGATGGCAGTTAACAGTAAACAGGTCTGAACACAGACTCAGTGTGCAGGTCGAGACATACAATCCAAGGATACAAACCGGTCTGGACACAGACCCAGCGTGCAGGTCGGGACATACAAGCCAAGGATATCAGAACAGTAAACAGCAGGTCTGGACACCGACCCAGCGTGCAGGTCAGGATGTACAAGACAGGGATGGCAGTTAACAGCAAACAGGTCTGGACACAGACTCAGCGTGCAGGTCGGGACATCCAAGCGAAGGATCATAGGTATACAAACAGGTCTGGACACAGACCCAGCGTGCAGGTCGGAACATACAAGCCAAGGATACCAGAACAGTAAACAGCAGGTCTGGACACCGACCCAGCGTGCATGTCGGGATGTACAAGCCAAGGATAGTAGTGGATATGAGTAGGTTGAGGTGCAGATCTCGGAATGCAGACTCATCGTTCAGACACTACAGGACAAACCAGCCAAGGAATCGTAACGGCTTGTCAGAGAATGTCAGAGAATAATCAAGGTGTTAGGGAATATGCTAACAGACGGGGCTCAATGCGCCTTTGGTTTTGCCGCCAGCCTATTAAGAAGAGCCACGTGTCAACCACCGTCAGACAAAGCCTGACAGCCGGCATTCCCTGACACCCGTCAGACCCAGAAACTTTCGTTGTAGTATAAAAAGGGATGCCTACGCTTACTCGTCATTTCTCACTAGTCTTTTACTTTTCGTCCTTTCTCTGCGATTTCTGGGGAAAAAGTACCTGACTTGAGCGTCGGAGGGCCTGACCCGGGGACTTTTTCCCTGGTTTTTGGTCTCTAACGACTGGTGGACTCGTCTGAGTGTGTGTAGAGCGACAGCGTCATCGTCCTGGTCATCTATCTCCGTCGGCCGCCCATGTGAACCGTTCCAGGGGGGCACCCGGTAGCTTCAACCCTTCGAAGACCTTTCGTCAACTTCCAGTACAACAAGGCCCGCTTTCATCCGACTCAGCTTCCGGACGGGATCACTCCTCTTCTTTCTGCTCCTCACCCTGTGATACTGCTCATCTGCCCTTTGATAGTATTCCTCCGTCCTGTAATGATGTTCGTCCGATATGTGATGCTCCTCAGCTTGCTCTTCTCTAATAACGTGAACTCACTTTGACGGACTACACAGTTTGGCGCTGCCAACCACTTTGCACACTTGCGATGCCCCTACGACTATTGCTGTGGTGGCTGCTCGCAAGTCCCACCGCCGGCGCCTCGATTCCCCATTGCCGAATCCCACTACCTGACCATCCCTCCCCTCTCGGACACCATTGTCGAGCGTTGAAGACTGCCATTCTGTTCAAATGGCTGGGATAGAAATCCTTCACTAATATGTTGCTCGAGTTTTCGCTAATCACGACCTTTGTCGTTGGTTGACAACTCCTCACCGTTACTGAGATCCACCCAATTAGATGAGGAAGCAACTACCTTTCTCCTTCGCCATTGATCGCAAACAAAGGCTGCAGGTTCCCTATTTCTCCACCCCAAGCTTCCATTGTAGCTGATGCCTCCGCTAGTAGCAACCGAAGCCGATGTTCTGCCGATATCCAATCTTACCCCATGCCACTGTTGCTCACGTGTCTTCACGAAGACCCGACTGCCACTTAGAGTTGTTGCCGCTGTGCCGCCAAGAATGAAACACTGCCATCACCACTATCCTCCCCACTGCTCTCTCTCGCGGAGCCTGTCAGCAGACTATCGTTGATAACGGATATGTAATAGTAATATTGATTATCAAGTTAAGCATCATTCAAATTGATTAATTTGGATTACTAGTTATCAATTTATAATTTGGTTTAGCTTGATTGATAAAGGTAAGTAGAGTCTGTTTCAACCCATTGTTAAAATGGGTTAACTAATGAATGGGTGATTGATTAAGAGGATTAGGGTTCCATTAAATTAACTAAAATTGATTAGTTAATTGAATAATAGTTTGAATAAATTAATTGATTGATTAATAAGTTAGATAATAGATTGATCAAATGGATAGGTGGATTAATGGATTAATCTTTGAATTAAACAATAGATCGATTCAACTTTATTATTAGGATTACTTGAGTACTTAGATTGACTTCGTATTCTATACTTGTAGAATTTGAGCTCGAGTTAGACCCTTTAACTAGAAGATAGTAAGCACATTCTATAGTTAAGGTGGGTAGTTCTTCTTTGACCTCTACAGTTTCTTTAATCTTACTGCATGATTTTTCTTTTATTTATGTTGCTTAGGTAGCATGTACTTGTTTACCATGACTCGACTCTATTTGTTTCTTGAGTTGATACTTAGTTACTTGCCTTTATATTTATTCTATTTGATATGTATGTAGTCCTTTGTTCTTCATGCTTAATTGTTTAGATATGTACAATATCATTATACCATAGTGTAACTAGCAGAATTTAATCTTAGATAGGATTGTTATTGTTTACTGGTCATTATTGGTTGATATGCTTACATATCACGACTGCCCATAGGACATATGTGGTAGCGAGTTTGCATATAGTCTATAGCTAAATAGCTATCTATATACCCTGGCTGTTGATGATGTTGGAGCAATCTGTGTGACCCTAAGTTTTGATGTTTGAGCAAAGGTTTAAGTTAAGATTATTGTTGTATTTGATATGCGTTGTGAGTATGTAGGATGTAAGTACAACAAAGGCAAAGTTCAAGTGTGATCTTGGCAATGACAAAGTCCAAGTGGGATCTTGGTAAAGGTGAAAGTCCAAGTGGAGTCTTGGCAGTGTAAGTCCAACTATATAGTGTTGGTCCCTTGGAAGCCGGCAAGAGGGGGTGAATTTTCTTGCAAAAAAAAAAAATTAACACCCTTCTCGATCTTTATAGCTTGATTAAAACTAACACTTGCATAAACAGAGTTAAATAGCTAATTAAAGAGAGAAAGAGACACAGAGGTTTTTCTTGGTTTGCAATCAGAGGATTTCTAATCGAAGGCAAGTAAAGCTCACTATCAAATCTCCTTTAGGTGGAGAAGCCTCTTACAGCAGTTGATGCACTAAATTACAAAGCTAAACTCAAATAGAATTGATTATAAGTGTTGTATTTAGCTTCTGCGATTAAGGCTGTATTTATAGCCCTGATTTGGGCGCCTGGAAGGGTTTCAGTGCCTGGACATGGATAAAATTTTCTCCAGGTCGCAACAAATCGCGACACATTGAATTGATTTTCGATAAACTTTCTATTCCAAGCGCCTAAAGAGTTCCGGGCTCCCGGACGGTGTCGATATAGCCCTTGCTGGGCAAGGTGCTTTGGGGGCGCCTAGTGATTCGGGCGCCCGGACCAGGTTAGGGCGCCCTAATCGTCCAGGCGCCTAGACCAAAGTCAACCTCCCTATTGACTTTTTGATTCAAGCTTTTGCTCAAGTTTCGCTCGCTTGGGTGATTTCGGCAATCTGGAATAGGGCTCACTCGAACTCATTTTTCGACCTTCTCGAGCAATCTTCCGCTTTAGCTTCTTGTCCTTCGGAACCGCTGTGCATTTCCTTCTCGTCCACTAGTGTACCCATAACACCTCGTCCCTTAGACGCACCAAGCCTGTCGACTCTCTCCTATGTCGTCCTTCTCTCTAGCTGCGTCTTTCGCTCACCTTCCTGTGCTCCTAAGTTCCTGCATACTTAGACACAGGGCATTAAAACATAACAAGACCTAACTTGACTTGGTTGATCATATCAAAACTACCATAGGGTACTTATAATCTCCCCCTTTTTGTTGTGAGCAACCTAAGTTAAGTTAAGGTAAATTAAGAAACAGATAACAAGGTAATAAATTTTGCAAGTATAAAATATGCAAAAAAAAAAAATTAGATAAATTACTCTCTCCCTAGACTTAATCTCCACTTCTCTCCCTTTGATCACATTAAAAATAGGGGTTATCCATGAAAACAACTTGAAATAAATATAAAATAGAGTCTAAGGGTAAAAAAATTGATTATCATCCAGAAAAGATCAGGAAGTTTAAGTTTCGAAAATCTGAACAAAATATTTTTAAAAAGATTAATTAAAAAAAATTAGACTTGAAAAAATCCTGAAAATTTTTATAACAGTTGAACAATCATATATAAAGTAAATATATATTTTTTAAAAAAACTTATATTATTTTAAGTAGAAATTAAATAAATTCTTTTTTACATAAAGACATATTTTCCAAAAAATACTTAAAAAATAGTTATTAACCTCAAAAGATCTTGAAATATTTTTGAGAATGTATAATAGCAAGTAACTTTACAGAAAAAATTAAATTTTCGAGAGTTTTTAATATTAAAATTTTTTATTTGGATAAATAATTTATAGAAAATTCATCAATAGTAAAAAAATTTTGAAAAAAATTCTCCTAGATAGCGAAAATGATAAAGTTCCACACAAAAATAAATTTTACAAAAATAACTCTGTTAAATTTTTTAAATGGACAAATATTATTTTTCTTAAACAATTTATACAAAATAATTTAATGGTCAGAAAAATTTAAAATTTTCCTGATGATAAGTGATGAAATTATCTTTCTCAGAAAAAGTTAAATTCTAATTAATTTATAACAAAAATTATGTAAAATAATTTATTTGCAAGCAAAAATAACTTTTAAAAATAAGGCATGCATAACAATTTAGCCTAAGTATGATCTTGGAATCCAAAATAGGTTCCTTCCTACTGAATTAATTAAAAAATTTCTTGGAATATATTTTTTTGATAATTTTATGATTTGGCCCTTGTTATATCTAAAGTGCCAATTTAGTCTTTGATCATTTTTAAAATTTAAATTCAAACATGCAATATTTAACTTCTCTATTTGTTCTTGTAATTTTTCATTTTCTAATTTTATTTTGTCAAAATCTTCTAATCGACAAATATAGCTAGAATTCCTTTTAATTCATTATTTTTTTTAAAATATTTTTTTTTATTTTCTAATTGACAAGAATTTTTTGATAAACTTTTAATAAATTTAAATAATTGGTCAGGGGGTAAAGACTGTACCTGATTTACCTTATCGATCTCTGATGCTCCCCTTGAAGTGCTGCTTCCTTTTGATGTTACTCTCCCTTCATCGATGCTCTCGATACTTATTTCGAATGAGTTTGCTTCGTATTCTTCTTCTAGGCGACTTACCACTAGCGAAAGTCCGACGAGGGCTTTGATCTCCGACTCGGACGATGTTTCATCCCACATCGACTTTAGATTTTTATGCTTTGTCTAGATTGACTTCTTTTTCTTCTCTTTGTTCTTGAATTTTGGACAATTATCTTTGACGTGCCCTTCTTCATCATAGTGGTAGCAGCTTACCTTTCTTTTTCTTCTTTTACCTTGCACTTGATTGGATTTATTAGTTTTAAAAAGCTTTTTAAATTTCCTTACCATGAACATTGTTTTGTCATCGTGAAGGAAAGTTTCGGATTCTTGTTCATCCATTTTGGCTTTTAAGGTAATGTTATGCTTGAGCTCCTTCTTCAGATCTGCACATCTTATTTCATGACCTTCATATGTCAAAAATAACTTTTCTAAAATGCTTACCTCTAGATCCTTAGAGATATAATAAGCATCTACTAAGATACCCATTCAGGAATCCTAGGAAAGACATTAAGCACGTACCTTAGCGAATCTCGGTTGGTTAACTTTTCTCCGAGATTCATGAGTCTGGTGATGAGTTCCTTGATCTTTGAATATCAGAGTCTGGTGATGAGCTCCTTGATCTTTGAGTGGAGGTGTGTGACGATTTCACCTTCTTCTAATCGAAGGTTGCTGATATGGTTCCAGAGCATATCCCGTCTCGCGAGTTTTGCCTCTAAGGTGTTGGTGCAATATCCCTCAGGTCAAGGTTGACCTGGTTAACCAAGCTGAGTCTTGGTTTGGGTTTAGATGTTTGACAATAAGATACTGATTGAAGGAGAGTCAAGTAGGTCAAGGTTGACCGGATACTTGACTGGGAAGTCCTGACTGGGATGTTAGGCAGAAGGAATTCCTGGTGAGTGAAGCCAGGTGAAAGTCCTGACTGGGATGTTAGGCAGAAGGAAATCCTGGTGAGTGAAGCCAGGTGAAAGACCTAGTGAGTGAAGCTAGGCAGATGGAAAACCCTAGTGAGTGAAGCTAGGTGAAAGTCCTGGTGAGTGAAGCCAGGCAAGGGAAAATCCAGATGGATCAAGGATGATCGGACATCTGGTGTTGGGAAGTCCAAGTAGGTCAAAGGATTGACTGGATACTTGGCACGAGGAAATACAGATAGGTCAAAGGGATTGACCAGACATCTGAATAGAAAAGTCCAAGTAGGTCAAGGGAGTGACCAGATACTTGGCATGACGAGAAAAGTCCAAGTGAGTCAAAGGAATTGACCGGACACTTAGTGGGAAGTCCTGGCAGGTCAAGGGAGTGACCAGATGCTAGGCATGATGTACCAACAGGTCAAGGATGACCGGATGTTGGTTTGGGAGTCTTGGAACTTGGCTTTGGGCAAAAACCAAGTGCTGGATCGATCAGGGGATCAATCCAGGAGCTGGATCGATCAGTGGATCGATCCAGGAGCGGGATCGATCCGTGGATCGATCAGATGTCCCAATCGATCGCTGGATCGATTGGGACGCGGCCGATAAGCGCCGGATCGATCCGTGGATCGATCCAGCGCTTTTCCGCGCAGAGCGCTGGATCGATCCGTGGATCGATCTAAAGCCTCCCCGATCGATTGGGAACATTTGAATCGATCGGGTTCCGACCGTTGGCGTCGATTTAAGCTGCAGGCGTGCGATGGCTGCGGCATCTCTTCTCCGATTCACTCCAGATCTTTCGCCAACTTCTCCACAGCGCTCTCAAAGATCAGATCGCCAGTTCTTGAAGGATCTTGGAAGCTTTCCAAGTCAAGAGGCGGATCAAAGACAAGAAGAGAAGCTAGGGTTAGGGTTTTCTGTACTCATTGTAAGCTTTGCGCTTGTATTTAGTTACCCTTTCTTCTTCTTGTACTGAGAGTCTTGTAGGGCTTCTCCGCCCTCGGTAGTTATCGAAAAGGAGTGTTTTCATAGTGGAGGGTGCGTGCGTGGTGTGGATCCTTGGATTAGTCATCTCCGTTGGAGGTGGATACCAAGTAAACTCCTAGTGTTAGCGTGTTTGTGTTTGTTTATGTATTTTCCGCTGCGCATTCTTGAAGAAACAAGCAACACTGAGCAACGAGCACGCGACGAGCTATTCACCCCCCCTCTAGCTACTTTTGGTCCTAACAAGTGGTATCAGAGCAAGGCCGCTCTTCACCGGAATCTTCACCGGAATCATCACCGGAAGGGTCAAGCATAACAAGAAAAGCTAGAGGGTGAAGAAGTTGGAGCAAATTCTTCAAGTTCAAGACTTTATCAAGCTCAACTTCAAGATGCAATTCCAAGATGGACTTGGATTTGACACAAGGGTGGCTCCACCATACACTTCTACGAGTTTCGATTCTTGGAAATCAAGAATCGAAAATTTTCTTATGATGGAGATAGAGCAATGGTTTGCTCTAATGGAAGGCTTCAAGGCTCCAAGAAATTCAAAGGGTAAAGTTCTCAAGAGGAGCAAGTGGAGCCAAGAGCAAGTCCAAAGGTGCGAGGCTAATGACAAAGTGACCAAGCTTTTGGTCAATTTATTGCCAAGCACCATCCTTTGCAAAATTGGAGAATTTGAAGATGCAAAGGAGCTATGGAGCAAATTGGACAAGCTTCATAAAGAGATCCCCTCCACTGTACAAGATCATGAAGAATCCAGAGAGGGTGACTCTTTGGAGCAAGATCAAGAGGAGGACTCCGAGGTTGAGAGATGCTCAACCTCCGAAGAAGAGGAAATCCAAGAAGCTTCATCCTCAAGGGAATGCAACGAAGGGAACAAGGAGGGAGAATACTCCTTGTTTCATGTTCAAGATGATGAAGCCTCCACCTCTAGGATTGAGGGGGAGCAATCCTTGGTGACGCCGGATCAAGAAGAAGGAGAAGCTTCTACATCCGGGTCAAGTGAAGAAGAAGAAGATGGTGCCACCTCCGAAATTCAAGAAATATCAAATGGAGGAGCAAGTGTCATCCCTACACAAGAAGGTATAAACATTTCAATTAATAATAAAAATCATATCATATGTTTTGAGTGTAGGGAAAGTGGGCACTACAAGAGCAAGTGTCCCAACTTGGCCAAGAAGAAGGGTCAAGTGACGCAAAAGGGCAAGGAGAAGCCCGAGGAGACCATTCCCGGAACAAAGAAGAGCAAGGAGCATATCATATGCTTCTCTTGCAATCAAAAGGGGCATTATCGGAGTCAATGCCCTAAGGGGAAGAAGATGGTCAAGGCTCAAGGAGGAAGCTCAAGTCAAGGGGGAGCCTCTAAGGTAAAAAGGAAGGTAACATTTATTGAGCCTACCCTTTACATTATGGTAAAAAGCATGATAGTTCTAACTTTTATCATTTTAATGCAATTTACCATAAGAATAGGAAGCATGAGGGCTTTAAGGAAAAGCATGTGGCCCTACATGCCAAAACTACTACATCTAAGGCTAGGAATGTAGGTAAAAGTCTAGGCAAGAACTCTAAGGATTGTAGCTACAAGCCTAGAAACAAAAATGCTCATGAACTTAATGGAAAAACAAAAACTAAGGACTTAGTGATGGAAAATCAAGTCTTGAGGTCAAGACTTGATAAAATGGAAAAGACCCTAAAAAGGATGGAAAATATCCTATTAGGGCAAAAAGAGCATAACCTAGGTTTAGGGGTACAAAAGCCATCCAATGGCCATAGAGGTTTGGGATACAAACCAAAGGCTAAGAAGGATGTGCCCTCTTACCATAGAGTTCCATATAGTTATGGAACAAACCCTAGGTCTAGTGGTCAAGTCAAAAATACTAGGGAAGTCATCCCTAAGAGTATTTTTGCAATAAATGTGACTAAGGCTTCTAAGAAGTCTAAGAAAGTCACAAACAAGGTCACAAGGGAGGCTATCCCTAGAGTTGACCTAGAAAGTGTGACCAAGGCCTCCAAGAAGCCAAACAAGGTCACTAGGAAGGTATCTAGGGAAGTTATCCCTAGTGAGTATCTAGAGCATCCAAGGAGCACCAATAGGTGTTGGGTTCCTAGGAGCATTTTTTCTACCCCATAAATGGGTTAGAGAGTGTCAACTCCGATTAGAAGGGTAGTTAACCCAACTTTGAGGAAATTGACACTCAAGGAGCATTTTCAAGGTTTTTGTTAACCTTTGAAAATGAAATGGAATTATTATTTACTCCTTGAAAGAGTAAAATGTGTCTAATGGTGGAAGAATTGATTTTAGTCTTAAATGGCACATATTGGGAAATTCATAAGAACTACCAAGTTGGGATTCTGGTATGTTCTTAGGAAATGTAAGGCAATCCGGGCCTTAATTTAAAAGTGCTACTCTTGTGGAAAAATGAAATATGCCAACATTTGAGGATATGCTTACTTTCAATTGGCATACATTAATCAAGGGAATTAGAAATGCCAATTTAGGCTTTGGCATTTTCTTGAAGCACTTTAGGGCAATCTAGGTTTAAGTTGTAAGTTTAGCTAAGATTTTAAGGATACTTAGATAGTTAATCTAGGAATATTTTATTTATGCTAAACCTTGCCATGATTGTTTGCTCATAATATGCCATGACATCATATTTTATCTTATTTGTATTTTGCATTCATGACTTATCATGAAAAATACAAAAATACCATGTCATGCCATACATACATCATGTAGTTATAGGAATCTTTCTTTTGAAAGCTATTTTATTTTGATGTATGTCATAACATTATCATGCATTATGTTTATTTCCTTAAAAATTAAGGACATATGGCATTAGTTAAACAAGTGGCATTTGTTTACAACAAGTGGAATAAACAAGTGACATTTGTTTAACAAGTAAATCAACAAGTAACATCCTTTGTGGATGTCTACCTCTCAAAATGCCTAGATAGATATGCATGATCCCTAGAATAGGGCAAAACCAAAATCTTACATCTCACAAAGACCTATAAGATGACTTGTATGTGTTTCAGTGCACATTAGATACAAGTGAGATGTTAGGATGATGAACAAAACTCAAGATGTTGATTTAGTGCATTCTTTCGAGTTTTAAGTTCATCAAAACACATAGTTATGTGTTTTCCCATCATTGGGAAAGCTAATGTACAAGTCATGTGCATTATGCCCAAGGAACATGATGGGATATTGGTTTTAAAAAATGTTTTTAAATGTTTTTGGAAAACCTTGGTGAAGGCTGTCTTTTGATAGTAATCACCATTGAATAGTTAGACACAAACTTGAAGAAAACACTAAAGTTTTTGCAAGTTTTCAAGTTTGTGTCAATCTTTGAAAATATGATGTATTTTCATAGAAAACTATTTTTCCATGATTAAGTATGCCTTAAGTAATGTCTACACAAAATTTCATGATTTTTGGATTTTTGTAGAATTTTCTAGGGGTTTCTGAAGTTGGCTGAATTTGAAATTCAGCAACTATCAGAGGCTCCGATCGATCCGTGGATCGATTGGAGTTCCTGAATCGATCCGTGGATCGATTCAGAAGGCAACTCTTGCGAGCAGAAGCTCGCTGGATCGATCAGCCGATCGATCCACACATCCTGAATCGATCAGTGGATCGATTCAAATAGGTTGAATCGATTGGAACCCAACTCCAATCGATCCAGGATGCTGATTTTGGCTGGGAAGGTCTGATTTCAGCACTCTAAACCTAATTGAGTCTATGTAACCATTCCAAACCCCTAAAAATACATTTGTATATATAAAACGGGTGTTTTCGTGTGGAAAACAAGGATGGATTGGTTAAGGAAGGCTAAGTTGAAGTTTAGGTTGAGATTTGTTTCAAAATTTGAATATTTGAACCTCAAAACTTCTAAATTTGGGTTTCCTAAAGGTTTAGGGATTCCAAGTCATTGTTGGTGCAATGACAGAAGTTACCACCATGTCTTTAGGGGGAGGGACTCTTTAAAGGCATGAAAATTATTTTTCATGAACCTTGGAAGGTGGTTAACCTTCTTTAAAGAAAATGCTCATGGACGAGCTTTTGAACTTGAAATGGGGAGTGGATATCCTCATTATTTCAAGTGGAAACTCAAGTGGTTAGAAAATGCTCAAGGTTGGGTATTTGTCTACATTGAGGGTGAAGTTAAGGATAAATGAAGGGTATGAGACCTTCATTTGTCGTGTTGATCACAACGAGTGATGTTGTGAACAACGATGAGCAACTCTTCAGGGGGAGAGTTGTCAACAAATGGATTTGTTGATGTATACCCAAAATTGGGGCATGGGTTGATGTGTGCCCAAAGATGGGTTGATGTGTTTTATCAGTAGGGGGTTGATGTGTGCCAATAGGGGGAGAATGAAAGGAAGTAAGGTAGGTTTTCATTACCTAGAGGGAGTTTGCCCTCTTAGGGGGAGAATGAAAAGCTTAACTTATGTGTTCATTACCTAGTGGCATGAAGAAGGAGGCTATAGGATTAGCCTAACTTACATGTGGGATTGTAAGTGTTATTGTGGTATTGTCAAACATCAAAAAGGGGGAGATTGTTGGTGCAATATCCCTCAGGTCAAGGTTGACCTGGTTAACCAAGCTGAGTCTTGGTTTGGGTTTAGATGTTTGACAATAAGATACTGATTGAAGGAGAGTCAAGTAGGTCAAGGTTGACCGGATACTTGACTGGGAAGTCCTGACTGGGAAGTTAGGCAGAAGAAAATCCTGGTGAGTGAAGCCAGGTGAAAGTCCTGACTGGGATGTTAGGCAGAAGGAAATCCTGGTGAGTGAAGCCAGGTGAAAGACCTAGTGAGTGAAGCTAGGCAGATGGAAAACCCTAGTGAGTGAAGCTAGGTGAAAGTCCTGGTGAGTGAAGCCAGGCAAGGGAAAATCCAGATGGATCAAGGATGATCGGACATCCGGTGTTGGGAAGTCCAAGTAGGTCAAAGGATTGACCGGATACTTGGTGGAGAGTCATAGCAGGTCAAGGATTGACCGGACATCTGAATAGAAAAGTCCAAGTAGGTCAAGGGATGACCGGATACTTGGCATGACGAGAAAAGTCCAAGTGGGTCAAAGGAATTGACCGGACACTTGGTGGGAAGTCCTGGCAGGTCAAGGGAGTGACCAGATGCTAGGCATGATGTACCAACAGGTCAAGGATGACCGGATGTTGGTTTGGGAGTCTTGGAACTTGGCTTTGGGCAAAAACCAAGTGCGGGATCGATCGCGGGGATCGCCGGATCGATCGATGGATCGATCCGAGCTTTCCAATCGATCCTCGGATCGATCCGTGGATCGATCAGATGTCCCAATCGATCGGTGGATCGATTGGGACGCCGCTTCAGCGATAAGTCCGGATCGATCCGTGGATCGATCCAGCGTTTCCTAGAGCACGAGGCACTCGGATCGATCCGTGGATCGATCCAAAGCCTCCGCGATTGGGAACATTTGAATCGATCGGGTTCCGACCGTTGGCGTCGATTAAAGCCGCAGCGTGCGATGGCTGCGGCATCTCTTCTGATTCACTCCGATCTTCGCCAACTTCTCCACAGCTCTCAAGCAGATCGCCGGTTCTTGAAGGATCTTGGAAGCTTTCCAAGTCAAGAGGCGGATCAAAGACAAGAAGAGAAGCTAGGGTTAGGGTTTTCTGTACTCATTGTAAGCTTTGCGCTTGTATTTAGTTACCCTTTCTTCTTCTTGTACTGAGAGTCTTGTAGGGCTTCTCCGCCCTCGGTAGTTACCGAAAAGGAGTGTTTTCATAGTGGAGGGTGCGTGCGTGGTGTGGATCCTTGGATTAGTCATCTCCGTTGGAGGTGGATACCAAGTAAACTCCTAGTGTTAGCGTGTTTGTGTTTGTTTATGTATTTTCCGCTGCGCATTCTTGAAGAAACAAGCAACACTGAGCAACGAGCACGCGACGAGCTATTCACCCCCCCTCTAGCTACTTTTGGTCCTAACATAAGGTCCCTTCGTGTAGTTCCAAGAATTTCTCCCAAAGCACCTTGGCTAACTCGTAGGCTTCGATCTGGTTGACTTCTTGAGGTGGTAAAATGCTAATTATTTTTAAAAATCCTAATTAATTTTCAAAATCTTAATTAATTTTAAAATATTAATTAATTTTAAAATCTTAAATTAACTTTCAAAACTTGAATTGATTTTCCAAAACAAAACTATTTTCCAAAAATTTAAATTTAACATAATTATCTTTCAAAAATTCAAATTTAACTTAAAATTAACTTACCTCTATCTCAACTCATAAGTTTAACATATTTTAAACAAATTACTTAATTTTTTTTAAAAGCATTAATCAAGGGGAGAGAAAAAGGAGATTAAAATTTAAGTATTTTTTAATATTTGCAAAATCTAAGTATTTTTCAAAGAAAATTTCAAATCATTTTCAAAGAAAATTTCAAGTCAATGTTTTTTTTAAAATGCTAAGTTTTGCAAAAACTTAAATATTTTTAAAAATTAAGTATTTTCAAAAGTTAAGTATTTTCAAAAGTTAAGTATTTTTTTTTTAAAAAGGGGGAAAAGTATATTTCAAAAGAAAGTTTATAAGTTAAGATCTTTCAAAATCAAGTATTTTTTTCAAAATTTTAAAGAAATTCTTTTTAAAACAAAAAATTCAGCTAAGTTTTTTTTTAATAAAAAGCTAAGTATTTATCTAAGTATTTTTTTTTTTCAAAAAATTCTTTTTAAAGATAAGTATTTAGCTAAGTATTTTTTAATGATTTTTTTTAAAGCTAAGTAAGAAATTCTTTTCAAAGCTAAGTATTTAATTAACTTTTTTTTAAGAATTTTTTTAAAATCTAAATATTTAGCTAAGTATTCTTCAAAGAAATTGTTCCTGTCCGAATCGTTGAATCAACGGACGCTGGGCACGTGGCGCTCTTCTCGTCGCTGACGTAGATCTCCGACCGGTCGTACGGACCTCCGGTGAACCTGCAAAGAAGTCGAGCCGGGAAGGGGTTCCCGGCGATGACCCTCCGACGCTCAAGTCAGGCAAGCAAACAGCAAAGTAAGTGGCTCCGAAATTCGTAGCACGCGTACCTCTGATGAAGGGTGAGGCCCTTTATATAGGGCTGGAAAGGAACTCACGCACACAGATCGATGCGAACACGTGTCCTCAGCCCATACCTCAATATGGGCTTGTCAGAAAAGCTTACCTGACCCCTTACTGCTACAGTCCGAGCACGTCTTTGATGGGACAGCGTACCCCTGTCATAAGATCCTGCGTATGGCCTGCTCCTCGAACATGCCCGCAGTCAGAGGATGTTTCCTTGTCCTGTTCTCTTCTTACTACATGCCGAGTATCCGGCCGGTCGGCAGTCCCCTTGTGTCCGGTCGGTCATACGTGCTGGTCCACTTGGGATATTCCCGGTAGTGTGCTCTGTGGAGACTGATCACAGTATTGCTACCTTATGCTTTCGGCCGAGTGGACCACCCGCTCGGCCGTACAATCCTGTTCAACGAGCGTCGGAACCCTGACTCCTCGCCGGATGCCTTTGACTCCGATGGGACCTCGTTTGGCCGACCGGTCTCCTCTTCTCCGGTCGGCCGTTCGGCCCTTGGACTTCCACGTGGCGTTGACTTCCCTCAGAGGGGGGGGGTCCCTGTTCTTATCGTCGGATCACTTGCCTCCCCTTCAAGTCTAGTCGAAGGAGGCGATTAGTCCGACTGACTGGATCGTCAGTTGGGCCGATCGGCGTGCTGCAACTACCATCCGCTCGAGAACCAGTGGCAGCCAGAACGCCAGTCAACGCCATCGTTGCTCAGCATCTCTTCGAATTTTCCGCCAATCTCCATCATTAAGGTCCAGCACGCGCTCATTAAATGCGTTCCAGTGGGTGAATGCCACGTGGCGATGCTGCCGTCCTCGTACGGCGTCGGCATGGTGTTCTGATGGGATCGAGGCGGTTCGAAATGAACGGCGCGATGAGTGCTCCGATTCTCGCAACCTGGATCCAACGGTGGAGGCCACTCAAGCTCCACCCTATAAAAAGCTCCGTTTTCTCCCTTCGCCGCACTTTTGCTCCTGTGTGCCTCCCTAGCTACTCGCGTCCCAGCTTTCCGGCGATCTCACTCCTCTGGTTTCGGCGATCTCCGGTGCTTTCTCTTCGATCCTCTTCGCTGCAAGTTTCTCCTTCTTTCTCCCTTTGGTTCTAGCATTTTCTTTACACTTCTTTCCCAGGTTTTCATCCTCGGGGTACTGTTTCGTTGTCGTCCTCTTTTATCGTCTTTTTTGATTTCGTCCGCTCGGACAATGGCCCAATCTTCTCAATCCCAAGACCAAACCCTCGACCCATGGTACAATACCTTGGAGTCGCGCTTCGAGCGGCGCGACGCCGACCTTCTGATCAATACTTTTGAGATCCCCTCCAACCTTGAAATCATCCTACCCACAGACTCCGCTCGGCCACACAAACCGCCGCGCGGAGCGTTTTGTGTTTTCCGCGACCAGTTCATGATCGGTCTGCGACTCCCCATTCATCGCTTCTTTGTAGAAGTTTGCAACTTTTTCGGCATTCCACTCGGAATCCTAGTACCCAATACTTTCCGCCTTTTATGCGGTGTAGTCGTCCTCTTCAAAATCCATAACATTCCCCTCCGGCCGGAGATCTTCTATTACTTTTATTACCCCAAGCAATCCGAGCCAGGCACCTACATGTTCCAAGCTCGGCCCGGCTTGGTCTTCTTCAATAAACTACCTTCCTCCAATAAGCATTGGAAGGAATTCTACTTCTACATTCGCCTTGCCGAACGGCCTACCTTCCGAACCCAGTGACAGGTCGGCCTTCCTTCCACCCCAGAGCTTAAAAAGTTCAAGACCCGACCGGATTATCTCCACGCCGCCAACATGTTGGCCGGTCTGCGGTTTGACATCAACAAGTTCCTTCCGGAAGGGGTCATGTACATATTCGGCCTGAGTCCGATCAAAACCCCCCTCCCGAGCAGCTTCGGTAAGAACTTTACTTGGTCATTTGCCTTGATTGCTAACTGATTTTCTTCTTTTTCCTTTGCAGCGAATATTATCATGAAGTTGGTAATGGCTGGCATTCTCAAGAAGAAAGTGGCGGCGCTCGAGGCCATGGCTGCCCGAGAAATGGAGACGCTCGGCATCCAGCCGGTCGGCTCTAATGAAGAAGAGAGTGGGACAAATGCTGGGGAGTCGGCCGCTCAGGCTTCTCTCCCGGAGCCGGCAGTGAGAGCAACTATTAGCCAAGAGCCTTCCGCCCGGGAGGAAGGCTCCGCTCAGGCGGGAGAGCAGCCTCTCCGACAAAAAAGACGCCGGGTGGAAACGCCACTCCGCTCGGCTACTTCTGCGATCCATCCATCCGAATGGGTCGCCGCCGCTTCTCGAGGCAAAGCTCCAGAGATCGAGACACTTTCGTCCGATCGGACCCCCTCCCAACTCGACGCGTCCACGGACCCTCTTGAGACTGTGCCAATCAACATCCTTCCGCCCGCTCCCCGACAAGTTCATCGTTCTACTATTTTGTCCCAGCTTTCTGCGTCGGCTTCCGCTCCTTCTCCAACTTCAGCCCAGACGACCCCCGGTCGGCGCCGTACTGTCCGAGTCTCACTTCACCTCCCGACTGAAGAATTGTTGCCCGAGGCCGATCGACCCACCGCGCCCGAGCATATGATCACGATGAAGGGCCCCTTAGCCGAAATGTGGGCCGACGCTCGGGCGCGGGTGGCGATGATTCCACTCAGCAACTTGGCTAATAGCCACATGCAACAGGCCACCGGGGTTAGTGCATTTTCTTTTTTAAGTCCTTTACACCATCTTTCCGATCAGCTACTAACAATTTTTCCTTTGTCAGAGATGGGTGGAGGAGATTGCGGTCTCTAATCGGCTTGCCATGGTGGACGAGGAGCTCAAACGGCTACGTAGTTCAGGCGGGGCTCCTTCCCAAGGCCCTTCATATGCCGATCTTCAGAAGGAGCTCAAAAAAGCCCAAGATCTGTTGGGGGCCGAGCGGAAGAAGACGGCCGATCAGACCCACACTTTGGCCGAGCTCGAGCGCGTGAACAAATCTCTAGATCGCAAGATAAGCCTGGCGACCGAGCGGAAGAACACGGCTATCTCCGACCTGGAGAAGAAGAACGTAGAAACTCGGGGGTTGGAGCAGAAAGTGAAGGAGCTCCTGGACCAAATGGCCAAAGAAAAGGTCTCCCGAACGGACGAGGTGGCAAAGCTCGAGGCGGCTGTACAAGAGCACAAGGCGGCCGCCGATGCTTCCCGAGCGGCCTTTAAAGAATACCAGGAGGCCGAACCAAGCCGAGTCGCTGCCCTGTAATAGAAATATATCCGTTCAGCCGAATTTTCGGAGAAGGTCTGTTAGCAGATGTATACTGCGTTTGACCTCGCCATGACCGCCACGATGACATACTTGAAGTCCAAGGGGCAACTTCCCGAGTCCGCCGTCATCCCAGCCGCAGATCAGGTGGCGCTCCTAGACAACATCCCGAAGGACCTCTATGATTACCTAGAGTAGAAGTTTTACATGTAATTTGGCCGCTCGGCAAAAGATACTCCTCTTTTGTAATTTGGCCACTCGGCCAATCTTTTTTAATATGCTATCCTTTCGCTTGTTTTGTCCTTTTGCTAGTTAATATGTGTGTTGTCCGCCCGCCTCTTATCACACCTCTCGTGCTCGAAAGGTATTTATACGAAGTATTTTGCGCAACATTTCCGCTCGGACGAATATATTCTGCTTCAACAGGAGAGGTTATTGAATATTGATGTAGTACCTTTGGGTACTAGGCCGAGCGGAACGCATAGGTGGTCAAACGATATTGACAGTGAGTACAAGTCATCTTGATCGCCCTCTTCCGCTCGGAGGATTTATAGACGCCGGCTCGTCTCTCGATATTTAACGTCGGAGCTTGACGACCTTCCGCTCGGAGGATTTATAGACGCCGGCTCGTCTCTCGATTTTTAACGTCGGAGCTCGACGGTCTTCTGCTCGGAGGATTTATAGACGCCGGCTCGTCTCTCGATTTTTAACGTCGGAGCTCGACGGCCTTCCGCTCGGAGGATTTATAGACGCCGGCTCGTCTCTCGATTTTTAACGTCGGAGCTCGACGATCTTCCGCTCGGAGGAATTATAGACGTCGGCTCGTCTCTCGATTTTTAACATCGGAGCTTGACGGTCTTCCGCTCGGAGGATTTATAGACGTCGGCTCGTCTCTCGATATTTAACGTCGGAGTTCGACGGTCTTCCGCTCGGAGGATTTATAGACGCCGGCTCGTCTCTCGATTTTTAACGTCGGAGCTCGACGGTCTTCCGCTCAGAGGATTTATAGACGCCGGCTCGTCTCTCGATATTTAACGTCGGAGCTCGACGGTCTTCCGCTCGGAGGATTTATAGACGCCGGCTCGTCTCTCGATTTTTAACGTCGGAGCTCGACGGTCTTCCGCTCGGAGGATTTATAGACGTCGGCTCGTCTCTCGATATTTAACGTCGGAGCTCGACGGCCATTAAGGCTACTTTTGACACTGCCGTTCGGTGAAGCTATTTGTCATCCTTTAATTATTTCTGCTTCCTGCGTTACAAGGACATAGGCGACCAAAACATATATAAAATGACATCAGCGCACCTCTCACCTAGCTCGATACGGCTGGAGATGATTCGCGCTCCATGGTCGATCTAGCCGCCGACCATCTTCATCTTCCAAATAATAAGCACCCGAGCGGAGCTTTTCAATGACTTTGAAGGGGCCCGCCCAAGGGGCCTCCAGCTTACCGACGTCGCCGGCCGGCTTTACTTTTTTCCAAACGAGATCGCCAACTTGGAATGCCCTAGGGATCACGCGCCGGTTGTAGTTCTGCTTCATTCTTTGCCGGTACGCCATCAGCCGGACGGACGCCTTGGCTCGCTCTTCGTCGACCAAATCCAGCTCCATGTTCCTCCGCTCGGCGTTGTCATCATCATAGTTCTGGATCCGGACGGACTCGACGCCGACTTCGACAGGAATAACCGCTTCGCAGCCATACACCAGATGGAAAGGCGTGACGCTCGTTCCTTCCTTTGGGGTTGTTCGGATGGCCCATAGGACGCCCAGCACTTCATCCACCCAGCTTCCTCCCAAATGGTCGAGCCGAGCGCGCAGAATGCGAAGAATCTCCCGGTTGGCTACTTCGGCTTGACCATTGCTTTGGGGATATGCCACGGATGTGAAGTGTTGCTCGATGCCATGGCTTTTGCACCAGTCTTCGAGCAACTTTCCCGCGAATTGCCGCCCGTTGTCCGAAACAAGTCGACGGGGGATGCCGAACCGGCAGATGATATGTTTCCAGATAAACTTCTTGACCATTTGCTCGGTGATCTTGGCTAGCGGCTCGGCCTCCACCCATTTGGAAAAATAATCGACTGCCACTAGTAGAAATTTCCGCTGCCCGGTCGCCATAGGAAATGGGCCTACAATATTCATTCCCCATTGGTCAAACGGACAGGACACGGTAGCTGCTTTCATTTCCTCCGCCGGTCGATGGGAGAAGTTATGATACTTCTGGCAAGAAAGGCACGTCGCGAAGGTCCGAGTGGCATCCTCTTGCAGGGTTGGCCAAAAGTATCCGGCCAGCAGGATCTTCTTAGCCAGCGATCGTCCGCCCGGATGCCCTCCGCACGATCCTTGGTGCACTTCTTGGAGGATGTACGCTGCGTCTTCCGAACTCACGCATTTCAACAGCGAGCGAGAGAAAGCCTTCTTGTAGAGTTGGTCTCCAATGAGTGTGAACCGATCGGCTCTCCTTCTTAATAGTTGGGCAGCATCCCGATCGGACGGTGTCGCGCCCGAGCGCAGAAACTCTATGATGGCTATCCTCCAATCGCTTGGAAACGCGAGTCCCTCCATCCGGTCGACATGTGCCACCAAAGATACTTGTTTAATTGGCTGTTGGATGACGACTGGCGTTATTGAACTTGCTAGTTTGGCCAACTCATCTGCCGCCTGGTTTTCCGCTCGGGGTATCTTCTGGATAATGACCTCTCTGAAATTGGCCTTAAGCTTTTCGAAGGCTTCCGCGTAGAGTTTGAGCCGTGCGTTGTTAATTTCAAAAGTACCTGAGAGCTGCTGTGTGGCAAGCTGTGAATCTGAATGCAGAGTCACCCGACTGGCCCCCACATGTCGGGCGGCCTGCAAGCCTGCTATAAGGGCTTCATACTCCGCTTCATTATTTGTAGCTCTATAATCCAGCTGGACGGATAAGTGCATCTTTTCGTCTTGAGGAGAAAGTAATAACACGCCAATTCCGCTCCCGAGCCGAGTGGACGATCCGTCCACAAATAATTTCCACATAGCTTCGGGCTCTGGCCTTTGTACTTCGGTGATAAAATCTGCCAAGGACTGCGCCTTTATCGCCGAACGGGGTTGATATTGAATGTCGAATTCGCTCAACTTCGTGGTCCATTTGATTAGCCGTCCGGACGCTTCTGGATTCAACAACACTCTTCCCAATAGACTATTCGTCCGGACGATGATAGTATGAGCCAAGAAATAGGAACGGAGTCGCCGAGCGGCGAGGACCAAAGCGAAAGCCAGCTTCTCGAGCCCAGTGTAGCGAGTTTCAGCATCTTTTAAAATATGACTTAGAAAATATACAAGTTCCTCTCCGCTCACCCTTACTAGTGCCGAGCCGACTGCCTGCTCAGTTGAAGATAAATAGATACAAAGTGGCTCACCCATAGCTGGCTTGGCTAACACAGGCAAAGAGTTCAAGTATGTTTTCAGATATTCGAACGCCCGATCGCATTCTTCGTCCCAGTGAAACTTAGTGGCTTTGCACAAGATTTTGAAAAAAGGTAGGCTCCGGTCGGCAGTCTTGGAGATGAATCTGGACAAAGCAGTTATCCGACCGGTCAAGCGCTGCACTTCCCTCAGATTTCTTGGGGGTGGCATATCTTGTAGTGCCTTCACTTTGCTGGGATTTGCCTCGATACCCCGCTCGGTCACGATGTATCCCAAGAAACGCCCACCCTTTGCTCCGAACAGACATTTCTGAGGGTTGAGCTTAACTCCATACCTCCTCAGCGTTCGGAAAGTCTCCTCCATGTCTTTAAAGAGATCTACCGATCGGACGGATATGATGAGAATATTGTCCACGTATACTTCCAAATTGAGTCTGATCTGCTTCTTGAACACTTTGTTCATCAGGCGCTGGTAAGTTGCTCCGGCGTTCTTCAGTCCGAACGGCATCACATTGTAACAGTAAGTACTGTCGGCTGTAATGAAGCTAACTTTCTCCTGATCTTCTCGGGCGAGCGACACTTGATGATAGCCTTGATAAGCGTCGAGCATGCATATCAACTCACAACCGGCTGTGGAGTCCACCAGTTGATCGATCCGGGGCAGAGGATAAAAATCTTTTGGGCACACCTTGTTAAGATCCCGGAAATCGATGCACACTCTCCATTTGTTCTCTGTCTTGGAGACTAGTACCACGTTCGCCAGCCAGCTCGAGAACTGGACCTCACGTATGTGGCCGGCCTGCAGAAGTTTCTCGACCTCCGCTCGGATGATTGCATTTTGTTCGGCGTTGAAGTCCCTTTTTCTCTGCTTCACCGGCCGAGCGTCCGGTCGGACGTGGAGCTTGTGCTGCGCTATACTCGATGAAATTCCGGGCAGCTCATGCGTCGACCAGACGAAGACATCATAGTTTCTCTAGAGGCATTTGATCACTTCCTCTTTCTGGCTTGCCTCCAGATCGGCCGCAATGAACGTGGTGGCTTCCGATCGGGTCGGGTGAATATGCACTTCCTCTTTTTCTTCATAAACCAAAGAGGGAGGTTTTTCAGTTATAGCGTTCACCTCGATCCGTGGTGTCTTCCGAGCGGAATTGGCTTCTGCTCGGACCATCTCGACATAACATCGCCGAGCTGCTAATTGATCTCCTCGTACTTCTCCCACTTTGTCTTCAACCGGGAACTTGATTTTCTGGTGGAAGGTGGAGACGGCTGCTCGGAATTCACTGAGAGTCGGTCGTCCCAAGATGACATTGTATGCCGACTGAGAGTCCACCACGACGAAGTTTGCAGTCCGTGTCCTTCTGAGCGGCTCCTCTCCAAGCGAAATAGCCAGTCGGATCTGTCCGACCGGTAGGACTTCATTGCCCGTAAACCCGTAGAGGGGGGTTGTCATGGGCAGCAGCTCGGCTCGATCAATTTGTAGTTGATCGAAGGCCTTTTTGAATATGATATTGACCGAGCTTCCTGTGTCAATAAAAACGCGGTGAATAGTGTAGTTGGCTATTACCGCTTTGATGAGGAGAGCATCGTCATGCGGCACTTCGACTCCCTCCAAGTCCTTGGGCCCGAAGCTGATTTCGGGTCCTCTCGCCCTTTCTTGGCTGCAGCCAACCGCATGGATCTGGAGCTGCCTGACGCTAGCCTTCGTTGCTCGGTTAGAGTCTCCTCCGGTCGGCCCACTAGCTATAATGTTTATTTCGTCTCGGGAGATGTTGTTTCTATTTTCTTCTTCCCGAGCGGTCGGTCTAGGCCTCTCTCTAGACATCCGGGGATTGTCTTCACGCCTCGGAGTATGATGCTGCTCGGGAGTCTGTCTTTGCCGCCTGTCAGGTATCGTCCGCTCGGCTTCACGAAGTCTTTGCCGCCTATCGGAGGATGGCGATCGACGACCGCCGCCTCGGGGAACGGGGTGGGCGATTAGAGGAAGACTCCGGCAATCTCTGGTGTTATGCGTGTCCGTCCGGTGGAATGAGCAGAACATTGGGGTCCACTTCTTCTTTGGCTTGGTCCGCTCGGCAGCTACCTCTTGCACATGTGCCCTAGTATGGGGGGAGCGAATTGCTTCGGCCCTCGGTCCTTTAGGTGGGTGATGAGCGGTGTGAGGCTTCCGCTCGGCAGTAACAGCCCGCTCGGTTGGAATTTCCTTTCTTCGGGCCGCTTGGGCTTCCTCCACATTGATGTATTCGTTGGCCCGGTGTAGCATATGGTCGTAGTCTCGGGGTGACTTCCGAATGAGCGATCGGAAGAAGTCCCCGTCCACGAGGCCTTGTGTGAATGCATTCATCATGGTTTCCGAGGTGGCCGTAAGAATATCCATGGACACCCTGTTGAACCGCTGGATATAGGTTCGGAGCGATTCACGAGCTTCTTGTTTGATGGCAAACAGACTCACATTAGTCTTCTGATAGCGCCTACTGCTTGCAAAGTGGTGAAGGAAGGTCGTGCGGAAGTCCTTGAAATTTGAGATAGATCCGTCCGACAATCTCCGAAACCACCGTTGAGCCGATCCCGAGAGGGTGGTTAGAAAAACTTGACACTTCACCCCATCTGTGTATTGATGAAGGGTAGTCGTGTTGTCGAACTTACCCAAATAATCATCCGGGTCGGTAGTTCCATTGTATTCACCGATCGCCAGGGGCACATAGTGCTTTGGCAGAGGGTCTTGTAGAATAGCCTCTGAGAATTGACGGTTGATCCGTTCGGGCGAGGCGTCCGCTCGGGGGGCTTTGCCTTTTTTGCTGTCTCGTCTTGGTACTTCATTTGAAGAAGATCCTCGATCATGATTAACTGCTGCGGCTTCCGGAGTGCGGAATAGGGCTCGATGGAATGGAACTGTGGCCTGAGGTGCTTCCGCTCGGCCACCTGATGCTGATGTTGCTTGCTGCTCAATCCGCTCGGCTTGCAACTTTTGTCTTTGTTCCACAAGCTTAGCGGCTCTTGTCTCGATCAAAGCGTCGAGCTCCTCTGTGGAGAGAATCACCGAGTGCGATCGTCCAGCTTTGTCCATTGCTTCCGATCGGATGCAGGAGCGTTCCCACAGACGGCGCCAAATTGATCCTGTCCGAATCGCTGAATCAACGGATGCTGGGCACGTGGCGCTCTCCTCGTCGCTGACGTAGATCTCCGACCGGTCGTACGGACCTCCGGTGAACCTGCAAAGAAGTCGAGCCGGGAAGGGGTTCCTGGCGACGACCCTCCGACGCTCAAGTCAGGCAAGCAAACAGCAAAATAAGTGGCTCCGAAATTCATAGCACGCGTACCTCTGATGAAGGGTGAGGCCCTTTATATAGGGCTGGAAAGGAACTCACGCACATAGATCGATGCGAACACGTGTCCTCAGTCCATACCTCAATATGGGCTTGTCAGAAAAGCTTACCTGACCCCTTACTGCTACAGTCCGAGCACGTCTTTGATGGGACAGCGGACCCCTGTCGTAAGATCCTGCGTATGGCTTGCTCCTCGAACATGCCCGCTGTCAGAGGATGTTTCCTTGTCCTGTTCTCTTCTTACTACATGCCGAGTATCCGGCCGGTCGGCAGTCCCCTTGTGTCCGGCCGGTCATACGTGCTGGTCCACTTGGGATATTCCCGGTAGCGTGCTCTGTGGAGACTGATCACAGTATTGCTACCTTATGCTTTCGGCCAAGTGGACCACCCGCTCGGCCGTACGATCCTGTTCAACGAGCGTCGGAACCCTGACTCCTCGCCGGGTGCCTTTGACTCCGATGGGACCTCGTTTGGCCGACCGGTCTCCTCTTCTCCGGTCGGCCGTTCGGCCCTTGGACTTCCACGTGGCGTTAACTTCCCTCAGAGGGGGGGTCGCTGTTCTTATCGCCGGATCAGAAATTATTTTTAAAGTTAAGTAAGAAATTATTTTCAAAAACTAAGTATTTAACTGAATAATATTCAAAGATTTGTTTTTAAAAAGGAAAAGCTAAGTAAAGGAAGTTAAGTGATACTTTTCACGGGAACTTAAAGTCAAATTTTTTAGAAAAAGATTAAAAGTTAGTTTTTCAAATTTAAGTAATATTTTTTTATAAGTTAATAACTTTTCTCTCTACTTAGTAATTTTTTGATATATATCAAAGTGGGAGAAATGTTTAAAGTAAATTAAAAAGTTTTATTTTAAGAAAGAGTAACATTTAAGGTGGAATAAGTGACATTTAATTTAATTTATTTCTTTGTGTCTTGAAAAATATTACTTGAAAATGTACTTGTTACTTGTTCTACATATCTTACTATTTTGAATATTTTTACTTAACTTTGAACTATATTGATATAATAAAAAAGGGGTGCTTGTGTTTTGATATTGGCAAAGGTTCAAAGTTCACTACAACGAATATGACTTTTTACAACATGTCATTAACGATGCACAGTTCGGGTACACTGTTAATAATAATTTTTACGGCGCACCTAATTAAATATGCTACAAATAATATTATATTTTAAAAAATGACAGTGTGTACTGCCAAATATACTTTTAACGGCACATAATGCGCGTTGTGAAAATAAAAAATATGTTTATAAAAAAACTTTTAACAACGCTCTACACGCTATTCAAACTTAATATTGTTTTAATAGATTTATATCATAATCCAGTGATCACTCTACTTTTCTCTCTAAAACTCAATGAGCTACAAATTCCTGAATCCCCCCCCCCCCTTCGCTTTTTTTCTATCCACCAAAACATCAACGATAGCCAAATCCCCAAATCCCTTTCACTTTTTTCACTCTAGTTGCCGAGTCTGTCGAGGGTTCTTTGTCGCCTCTTCGTTGATGCAAATCTAATCCTTGTCGCGGGGATCTCATCAACAAGGTACAGAAGAAGAGTCCAACGCCCCCTCGCATCCTCGACACTAATATCTAGGCTCAGGCCTGAATCGGAGGAACATGTCGCTGAGCCCACATCAGACGGATCTCATGTGCTTTCTTGTTATGATGTGTATTGCAAGTTGACTTTTGTTACTAAAAGTGGAGTTTTATGGAGAAATTTTTATTCTTGCTATTAGTGTAGGCAAAGGTATTATTAGATTTAGGGTTGTAAACGAGTCAAGCCGAGCCGAGCCGAGCTTAAAATGAACCAAGCTTTTGAAATGAGTGTTCAAGCTTGACTTGGTTTATTTTTTATGAGCTTGAGCTTGTTTGAAGCTTGGCTTGAGCTTGGTTCATTTAGATGTTATCAAACTCTCAATTCAAGCTTGGCTTGAGCTTGGTTCGAGCTTGACTTGAGCTTGGTTTGAGCTTAGTTCGTTTAGATAGTATCAAGCTCTCAATTCAAGCTTGTTTGATTGTTTGAAACTTTTAATTGTTTGATTGGTTATTAAGATTGATAATTTAAATTTATTTATTTTATTTTATTATTTATTTAACATATTGAAAAGAGTTTTATTAATAAATATGGTTTATGAACATTGTTCACGAATGTTGTTCATGAACATTATTCACGAACGTTGTTCACGAACGTTAACGAGCTGAACACATATGTGTTCAAGCTTATTTGTTTAGCTTAACGAGCTGTTCAAGCTTGTTTGTTTAATTAATCTTATGTATAATGAATGAACATAAACAAGCTCTTACCAAGCCGAACACTAAGCTTGTTCATGAACGCTTGGCTCATTTACAACCCTAATTAGATTGGTACAAATAGGGTCGGGCAAGACATGAGCGTTTACATTGCCAATTCTTCAAGCTTTGTTGGACACTCCACAAAGATTGTTTGCTTGTATGCTTTCACCTACTAGGTTATTTTGATTTCCTCCAAGAACTCTTAATGACAGTTCTTAGTTGATTATTATGAATATTGACTTGTTCCCATGCCCCCTCTTATTTTCTGGGGTTCAGAAAATGTATTCCTTTTGTTGTTAAGGCTTCTATAATATCAGTGACAGATACTTTAAAATGATTATACATATGATTCATTATTTTTCCTAGAAAAATAATATCAAGTTGAAGATTATCACCTTTAAATTGGACATATCCTTTACCTTAGAATGTGGATTTGAATATGTTTGACAAAATCTCGGATGGTCATATTAAAATTTGGGCATAAGTAAGAAATACCTAAATTGGTATTCATATCAACTTTGATAAGTCTAATAATAGGATTCTCCATATCACAGAAACAAGTATCATGTAAGACTAGCAAGATTTTTCTTCCTAACTTAGCTCTAGTTAGTCCTCTTAAACCAAACACAATAAATCCTAGATGGATATAATTATGTTTTCGTATATGTAGGGTGCATGACTTCTTTAGTCATTAAACCTAGTTTAACAACTCCTCCATTAGGAAGATGAAGAGCTTCTTGTCTGTGATGCCTATACACAAAAGTAGAGAAATATAAAATCCCTTAGCTATATAATTTCTTAGGATTTAAAGTATTTAATTGTTCATTTGAAAAGATTGTTAAATCTTTATCAACATCAATGATCTCTTCTAAACAATGAGGGCCTAATGAGGAAGTACTATTTCATTTAGTTAACGAATCTAGCCAAGAAATTGTGTTGGCTTCTGTGGATCTTACAGAGTGAGAAGGACCAGTAAAAGCTTCAGTTTTTGTGAGACTCATTAAGTTGACTATAAGTTAAAAATTTTGAAGTGATAGGTGGAGTTTTAGGAAGTGACTTTCCTAAAGATAATTGGCTTAAGTCTCTATTAATTTGGCAAAGGCTTCTTTAAAATCACTAGAATAAAAACCTCCTAAAGTATGATGTTCTAGTTGAAAAAGTTTTATTTTGATCAAAGTTAATCGATAATGGATTGAAGTGATAAGGGCTATAATAGTGTTGTTTTGTTGTACCTGGATTTGATCTCCTTTGCTAGTAAGTTCATGATGACAATATTTGTCGTCTTTTATAGTAGAAAATTGTTTTGTATATTCAATAGCTTCCTCATAATGAGAGTTTTCATATTTTAGTTTGTTCATTTATATTTAAATTCCTCAAGTAAATATTGTAGTATATCTAGTTTTTCATACAATTGAGTTTTGTTACTTACTATGACTTCTTTTGACTGAAGTAATAACTGTTTAAAGTCTGTTTCTAACTTCTGGGTTTCCTTATTTCCCTGTAATTTTGTTTGTACTTTTTGTGTTACTAAGTTTTGGGATGCTTTTAAGTAGTCAAGATTTCGTAATACTTCTGATAAAAGTTTTTACTGTTGAATTTGATTTGTAAGTAAGTTTTCCACTTTCAGTTCTAGTAATTGACAGTGAGATTCCAATGATAAACCTAGTCTTAAAAGTAAGTCTGTTAAGGAATTTAAGTATGGTTGTTCAGAATGTAAAGTATGAGCTACTAATTTACTTCTGATATAACAAGTATGTTTTGTATGATCCAAGGTTACGATAGTTCTAGGATGGACAACAAGATCTAAATAATCAAGTTTTATAGAAGTTGAAGGTGTATTCATACAAAATAGGGAACCAAAAAAGAACTAGCTTTGATACCAAGTTTAAGCTTCAATTTTCATGTTTGGGTTTTTGGTTTTTGGGTTTTCTAGATTTGGGTAGTATTGCTCTAAACTTGAGGGTTTTGTTTCTTTTCTTTTAATCTCACTAGTGAGCCTCACCTAGTAGAGAACCTCTAGAATGATTTAGTAGTCCTTAGTTTCTAACCTCAGCTATCTTCAGGTCTTACGATAGCCTCCTGCTGATTGCCTTAGCCAGCACAGGTTTTACAAAAATAAAGGTCTACAATTCTGTCTTCTCTCTTGCTAGTTACATTTCTATAAAAGTATACTCTAAGAGGACTGAGGACTTTTGATTGAAAGGTGAAGAAAACAAAGCCCTAAGGCTTAGGGATAATATATTTACGCAGCCATAAAACTAGTTTACATAACCATATAATTTTACAGAGGTGCAGAAAGAAAATTCTAACTACTACTTACAGAGCTAGTAGGGAATTACACACTTAGAGCTTAGAGAGGAGATGAGAGAAGAGAGGAGAGGAGAGTTTTAGAGGTGCTTCTTCTAACTTATGTTGTGTTGCCTTCTTGCTTGCTTCGAAGGGGAGAGGAAAGGGGCTTTTATAGAACTGAGAAGAGAGTTTTGGAGGTTGGAGGTAAGTGCTTTGAGCCATCATGGGTGACATCATTTTACCATAAGTGCTTGATGATGTCATTGCTTATGTTTTTGGGATGAAAGTCATCTTTGCTTTCGTCATCTTTCCATCATGTTGATTAGATTAGCTTCTGCAATCGATCCCATAGAGGGAGGTAGAGTGGAGGTAGATGCTGTTGATGGTGTTTTTGTCTTTTGTTTTTCAAACCAAGCCATATTTTAGTTTCTTCAACTGTCTAGGTACCTGAACCACTTTGGTGCCAAAAGGGAGCCTCATCGCAGTGGATCAATTTTGGGTCCACATTAGTAGCAGTCTGGGCACTTGAGAGTGGATAAATTCTTATCCCTTTACCGTTGTGAAGAGGATTGAGACGGCCAACTAGGTGACCAGATGGGGCCACCCGGATCATTGGAAAGTCACTTCGACCAGTACATTATAAAAGGAGCCCTGGTGCTAAAGATTTATTACAACACTTTCTGTATTTCAAATTCTTTATTCTTCTTTTAATTTATGCACTTTCAATGCTTGTAAGAGGCTTCTCCACCTATGATGAAAGGAGAATTTTTGTGTGCTTCATTCATCTTGGATTAATAACCTCCCCGGTTGTAATCAAGTAAAATCCAATAGCCTTTTTTATTTTTATGCTATCTAGTCTTGCTTTTTAAAGTGTTTCTCTTACTTAAGTCAGAAGCTTCAAGAAAGAGTATCTTGTTTTTTCAGGGCAATTCACCCCCTTTTACCGGCCGCAGGGATCTACAAGAAAGATGTTCATTAGAAGAAAGAAGAACTTTACAAGGAAAGATATACAAAAGGTAATCAAGTCCACATCCAACGATGTAAAGGCAAATATTACTTACTTCGAAAGCAACTGTAGGATTGAAAACTAGCGACTGAGGGGGAGGGGGTGAATATCGCTCGTCAAAAACACTTTTCTTTTACTCGTAAAAACAGAAGCAGTGCAGCAGAAAATAAATAACTCGTGTGGTTACTTGGTTCAGAGCCTGCGTCGACTTCTGCTCCAAGATCCTGCGATCCTTGATCGCACCGTTGGGCAATCCACTAATATTCTTCTTTCCAAAACCTTCGGAAAGAAGCAATGCATACAGCATGCAAGAATATAAAATAGTAACAACCTACTATCTTATGTGAATTTAGGTACAATGCAAGCTTTAAAGTAAATGTATACCGACACTATGTGGGAGATGAAGCTTGGTCAGCACTTGAACGAAAAAGACGCTTACTTGAAGACGGGTTATAGAGTTGTAGCACGAAGAGAGAGTTTCCACAAAGATGAACAGACAACTTCATTTTCGCCTCAGACCTCGAGCTCCACTTTTATAAGAATCGGTATCGTTCGGTCCACTGATCCTTTGGTTCAGTCGACCCAACCCGCTCCTTGCCTTCTTCGCTGAGATCCGATGCTCGAGCATTAATGATGTTTAATGGTTTGGTCGACCGATCAATTTGTTCGATCGACCGAATGGTGAGCTTTCCCCATTCATCGAGATTCTTCATTAATGCGATTTTATGTGATGATCATTCAGTCAACTGATCCCCAGGTTCAGTCGACCGATCAGTGAATCTTCCATATGTGCTTCTGATTGATCTAATAGGTGCCACATCATTAGGGTTCAGTCGACTGATCATTGGTTCAGTCGACCAATCATTAGTTCGGTCAACCGATCAGACCTTGATCAGATATTGCTCTGCTTTGGTCTGAACTTGTCTCTAATCTGAGTTAACCTTGTTCGGTCGACCGATCCTCCTA
Organism: Zingiber officinale; assembly: GCF_018446385.1. Classification (NCBI taxonomy): domain Eukaryota; kingdom Viridiplantae; phylum Streptophyta; class Magnoliopsida; order Zingiberales; family Zingiberaceae; genus Zingiber; species Zingiber officinale. The sequence goes on from NC_056004.1 coordinate 51,209,968, forward strand.
TTCGGTCGACTGATTAGGCCATACCTACAAAATAAAGTTATACAAAATATTCCTGTAAAATAGAGATTAGCACAGTAATAATATATTTGATGCATGAGTAGTATTAGACAGTAGAACTATCTTGATCTCAACTTGAAAACCTTTCTGATTTCTTCAGTTGGATTAGAGACCTTAGGTTGTTCCTTTCAGGAACACGATCTCACTGTCGCTCCTCCAGTTGCTTACCTCAACCTACCTGTCAAACATGATCCTCCAGATTTGTTTAAACTTTCTTTGCTTAGTGTCTGATCACCTAATCCACTAAGACTTTTCCTGCAATACTACATTAGCTAGCAACAATAATAGTAATACAGAATGTTATGGTAAAACTAAACTTAGAATCACCAAGATCCCTTGCTTGGAGTTCACTCCTCTAAGACTTCTCGTTACCTAAGATTATCTCCCCCTAAGATTTTCACCATCTGGCTTCACTCACCAGAACCTAAGGTTACCACCCCCCCTAAGGTTTTCTCCACCTGACTTTACTCACCAAGACTCAGCATTCGGCTACCCAGGGATCAGGTCCTCCAAACCTATCGAATCCACATGACTTCCATGATCTATTGAGATTTCCCTTGCCTAGCCTACAACTAGGATTTTCCATGCATAACAAAGACTCAATATTCGACTACCTAGGGATCAGGTCCTCTAGACCTATCGAATCCACTTGACTTCCATGATCTACTGAGTTTTCCCTTGCCTAGCCTACAACTAGGACTTTCCATGATCAAGCTCTTAAATATATTTGTTGGATATTAAAACCTTGGGGTCGATTGCACCAACAGCAACAAGAAGGGACATTTCGAGCATGAGTGTCCAAACCGAAAGGAAGACAAATCTAAGAAGACAAAGAAGAAGAAGGCACTACAAGCCACCTGGGATGAATCTTCCAAATGGAAAACCTATTAACCTTAAATATTATAGAATTGTCATAGGTAGTCTGTTATACCTAACTGCAAGCTAACCCGATATGTTATTTACAGTTAGTATGTGTGCAAGATACTAAATCTGTGCTAAAAAATCTCACTTAACTAATGTTAAAAGAACCATTAGATATCAAAAAGGCATAATTAATGTAGGAATATGGTACCCTAGGACAATCAACTTTGAACTTATAGAATTTTTTGACTTAGATTATGCTGACTGTAAACTAGACTAAAAAAGTATAAGTGGTGGATGTCATCTCCTTTGACCATCACTTGTTTGCTGTTATGCAATCGTAAGTGCACGATTTCGTCGTCAGTAATAAAAAGATATTGAATCCACAAGGACTGGTTATAAGCACTAGAGATGTCTCACAATGAATTAGCTAAACAATTGACAAAAGAAGTGAATGTACTGAGTAACAACTAGAAATAGAAATAGAAAATCAAATGTAAGAACTTGGTTTTTGTGAGAGTTCTAGGAGTCCGGTTTTATTATAATATTTATCAATGTAAGATGATCTACCAATTTTTATCCTCAATTGTCATGCATTTGTAGAAAGTTGCCAGTTTCCTCCTGCAGAAGTCAACCGGCAAGGAACTTTTATCTATACCTCTAGTAATTTGATAGTTATGGTCTCCATGAAGTCCGTTAGCAGGGCATCCTGTTACCAACGCCCCTCGGTCATACAACATATAAACACATCACCATTCAATCCACATAAAGGCATAGGGAATAAATGCACTCAACTAATCCAACTCCTTATAAGACTAGCTTCAGCCTTCAAGGTGATTCCCTAGATGTCCGTTATCGGGGCAGCCTATCACTAGCGCCCCTCGGTCATACGATCTAGGGAATCCCTCTACAAGATCCACAAGTAGCACAAACATCCAATCAAGCATAGAAATCAGATCCAAACACAACAATCCACACAAGATCAAATAGATACAAAATATAACAACATCATTGATATAAGAAATTGTCATATCCATGAGATTCTTACATCAAATCATACCACAAATACTCCCTTACAGGTTCGGCCGGATTGGTCGACCGAACCAAGTTGACTTAGCACAGGTTAGCTCATCAGCATCGATCAAAAGCAAAAGGAAACAGAGCTATTCGGTCGACCGAACCAGGGGATCGATCGACAGAACCAATCAATATTAATGGTGCAGTAAATGCAGATCACGACAAATCTCGACGAATAGGGAAGGAGCCTATTCGGTCGACTGAAAAATGGGATCGATCGATCGAACCTTTAATGAGCAATTAATCCAGAAGATCGAGCCAACGTCAGACTCCAGCCAGGAAGGAAGGGAGCTGGTTCGGTCGACCGAACAGAGGGATTGGTCGACCCAACATCCAGTACACCTATAAAAGGAGGCTCAAAGTCTATAGCTAGACAACTCTTTCTGATCGACTCAAGTTCTGTTCTGCAAGCAAACCGTGCTACAAGCCTTCATCAGCTCAGCAAGCCACAATATCCGGAAGTGCCGACCAAAGCTTCAACTACATTTACTTGTCGGTATATTTTTATATAAGCTTGCGTTGTAATTCACTTAAGCAAGATAGTAGGGTTGTTACTATCTTGCTCATTTGTACGATCTGCTTCTTTCCGAATGATTTTAGAAAGAAAAGTTATAGTGATTGCCCATCGGTGAGATCAAGAATCGCGGGCCTTCGAGTAGGAGTCGAGCTAAGCTCCGAACGAAGTAAACAAATTTGTTCCCTTTCTTATTTTCCGTTGCACGATTTTGATTCAAAAGTAAAAGAAAAAGTTTTAAAAGAGCGATATTCACCCCCTCCCCCCTCTATCGCTTGCATCCGATCTATCAAATATAAGTTCAATTAATCTAACGAAAACCCTAATTCACCACTCAAGGACTAAACATATAGAAGTAAAGCACCACTTTGTAAGGGATCACGTAGCTAGGGGTGATATTGTACTTAACTATATTGAGTCAAAATCAAACCTAACCGACATATTCACAAAGCCCTTATCTGAACTTGAGTTTAGTTCACTTAGAAGACAAATAGGGGTGTGCTTGGTAGAATAGAACTTATCTTTTACTTTTCACAACTTATAAACAATTTTTTTTTTGTTTTAAAATCTTAGGAATTTTTTTTTTCAAAATTCCAAATTTTGTTAGTTTTTCAAAAATCCAATTTAGCTTAGGATTTTATCCTGTAGAAATCATGTACCCCTAGTTTCAGCCAGAACATCTCACAAGCACACTAGGACTAACTTGCTTGTGTTTGAAAATACTTAGAACGGTGTGAGATGTATATGGTACTGCTTAGACTTAAGAATGCTTATGTCAGTGCATCGACATAAGTCTAGGCTTTAAATACCAAAAATACATTAATCAAGTTAAGTAATCCTATCTTAGTGAAATCTAACTGGATCACTAACTTAACTTGACTAACCGAGTGAAAACTGTTGTCCTCTAGGTAAACAGCTAGTAGCTAAATATTAGACATGTGGCTAAGGAATTAAAGTTACTCATGCTTGGACTATAGGACTCTTTGAATGTTTTTTTGTGAGAGTGGCCTTAGCTATTTAAATCAAGGAGTTTTAAAATTAAATTTTTTTAAAGATCTGTTAAACATCTTTTATCTTAAAGTTTTTCTCATCTATTTTTTTCAAACTTTTTAGCTAAATTATTTTTCAAATCAAAACTTTCCTTTAGCCAAATTTATTTCTAAAATTAAGTTTTGAAAATTTTTTTACTTGGCTAAAAGTTTCCTCTAAAAAGCTAAGTATTCTTGCAAATGTTTTTCAAACTTTGGCTAAGTATTTTTCAAAACTCTTTTTAAACTTATAATACAACTGTTTCACTTAGTTAAAAAGTGTTATAAGGAAATTTATTCTAAAAAACTAAGTGTGTTAAGTTAAAATTAGCTAAAAAAATTTTCCCCCAAAATCAAATTATCTTAAGATCATTTTCTTATTTTTGATAAACATTTTTGTTTGTTCACTTAGCTAAAAGCTAGGTGTTTTAATATTTTACATATATGTTTTCTTTAAGTACTAGCTAAAGGATTTTGTGACAAACTAAAATTTTCTAAGTCTAACATTTTTTGGAGGCTAAGTTAACTAAATATATTTTTTCTAAGGCCACTTAAGCTTAGGGGAAGAGTATAAGAAAATTTTGATATATGGCAAAGGGGGAGAGTATAAGAAAATTCAAAATTCAAAAGAAATTAAGAAAATTCAAAAATATTTAAAGAGGAGCTTTTATTAAGGGGGAGTTCTTCACTTACTATACTTAATTTATACTATCATGCCTGTATTGTTCTTTGAAAATTCTTTATATCATTATTTTATTTAACTTTGAATTTGTGTTGTCATAATCAAAAAGGGGGAGATTGTTGGTGCGGGAAGCATCCGACGATCGAACCTGAGTTTTGATAATGGTAAAAGGATTCAAAGTTAAAGTTACTTGTTATCTAATATGCTCAATGAGTTTGCAGGAAAGTCCTAGCTGCTGTTAGGCAAGTGAAAACCCCTAGGAGGTGGTAACCCTAGGCGGAAAGTCCTAGCATTCGACGATCAAACCCGAGTTTTGATAATGACAAAAGGATTCAAAGTTAAGGTTACTTGTTATCTGATATGCTCAATGAGTTTGCAGGAAAGTCCTAGTTGCGGTTAGGCAAATGGAAAACCATAGGAGGCGGTAACCCTAGGTCCTAGGGGGTGGTAACCCTAGGCAGAAAGTCTTGGCGGGTCGGAGCTTGGGGCAAAAATCCTAGGGGGCTGTAACCCTAGGTGGAAATCCTAGTGTCGCCAACCAGGTGGAAGTCTGGACGAGTCATGGAGCGGGTGTCCAGCATGAAGACCGGAAGATTTGAGCGCCAAGCAAAAGTCCAGCCGGTCTGGAGGACCGAACTGGCAAAAGGTAACTTCTCCTAAGTGGAGTAGGTGAGGACGCGTTCCCCGAAAGAGGGAACAGTAGGCGTCGGTTCGACTTAAGATTTCCGGTTGGAAATCTGAAGTCACAACCGGACAGTCCGAAGATTATCAATTTATTTACTTATATATTATCTGCTATATTCTAACTCTGTTTTGCAGAAGAACAGTTCTAACAGTTTCTGTGCAGGGTCAGAATTGACCGGGATCGGTTGACCGAACGCTTGGATCGATCGACCGAACCCCCAAGCCGTAGATCAGACTTCCAGCGTGTGGACTGGGCTCGACCAGAGGATCGATCGATCGAACCAGGTTATCGATCGACCGAACCAGGTTATCGGTCGACCGAACCGAAGATAAGACTTGACCAAATCGAAGTGGAGCAAGCGGATCGGGCGGATCAGATGAGGGAGAAATCATTTGATTGGTCGACCGGACATGGGGATCGGTCAATCGATTTTCTTCGGGTCTGTAAAATACCGAAAATAGGTAAATATTAATAAGGAATTTTTTCGAAATTTTTAGAAATTTTTCAGGAATTTTTCGGAGCTCGTATAAACGAGTTAACAGGGACAAAAATGGGGCCCGGAAAAAAGCCTGTTTAGGCTACCCTGTTTTAATGAGGAAAAGTTTTATTTCCTTTTCCTTTTTCCTTTTCTTTATTCTCACCCGCGTGCTCAAACCCCTCTCCCGCGCCCTTCCTCTCCTCCCCTTGCGTACAAAACCGCCGGCTAAGGGAAATTGCGACGTCTCTTTCTTTTGCTCCATCTTTCTTCTTCTCCTCTGCCGACGCCGACCCCTTTTCCTTATGCCCTAGCCGCCAGCCACTGAGACCCCCTTCTTCCTCCTTGTCCAAGCGGCGGCGACGCTCGAGCACAGCCGAGCAGAGACCTTTCTCTACCCTAACCTCTCCACCGCCCGCACGTCGTCGCCCTCTGTGCCCTAGCGCCGCCACCGACCACTGCGGATCCACGACCGGTTGTCTCCAATCGGAAATCGACACCTCCGGCTTCTCTTCTCCCGATTGCCTTCAGCCGTCCTACTCTCGGATCGCCGCCCCTTGCGCCAGCGAATTTGGAGTACCGAGCCCTCTGCTGATCTTTCTGCTCTAACACTGTCTGTGATTCCTTTAGCTCTTCTCTGGCTGACGGCGAGGAGCATAAGGTCTCCCTAGCAGTGATTTTGGAGGTAAGTATCATACCTAGCTGTGGGTTTTGGACTTGATCTTGGTAGAGTGGTGTTGATTTGAGAGTTTTGTGTCCGAAGGTAGAAGATTTGCTAGATTTCAGCCACCCCATCACTGTTCGCTGGAGTTCGTTCGCTAAATTGTTCATCACCTCGGACCAGTGGAGAGAAAGAGGTAAAATGAATAGGTTGTTTATGGAATTAGGTTGTTTTGTTGATTCTAGATTTGCTTTTCTTGATTCTGGTAAGTAAAGTATCCAGCAAGGAGGTTGGGCTTGGTGGAGGGTTTTGGTTTCGGCGGCCATTCCATCTGGTAGCCCATCTTGTTGTCAGTATCAACACTCCCTGCTGTGGATCAACAATCACAGCTGTGAATTGAGGTAAGAAGTAGAGAAACTGTTTCATTTCTTGTAGCGTACACAGATTTGGAGCTAGGAAAGGTTAAGGATAATGCTAGTTGAGGATTTGATTTAGCTAATTAATTTATATGTAATTAGCTAAATATGTATATATGTTATTACAGGACTTTGATTTGAGACGATGTCTCGACGAGGGATCTGTTTCAAATATGATCCTCTTATCGGAAGCGAGTACTTTTGACTTTATGTCTTTGATATGCATAGTAGTGAATTTAACAAATAGGAACAATTATGTTTCTTAATTGTTTCGGTTTGTCACTACCAGATACCTGTTATATGTTTGGTTGATTGCTTGTTTTGCATCTCATGTTATTGCTTACCTGATTATACATGATTAGGGGTAGTGATATAACCATGCTTCACCATGTTTAGAACCTAGGTGTGATACCTTATCTGATCTGTGTACCCTTGATATGATTTATTGACTATGGTGCACATCATATATGTATATAGATTGGTTCAGTATATTATCATGCTTAGTGTTATGCACCATTCGCATGATTGCATGCTGTATGATAGATTGCTCCATTATTGTCGAGCACATCGCCAGTTTCATCACTGTTCGGTGCTCCGTTGTGACGCTCATAGGTAGCGTGACGCAGCGTGGTAGCACGTTAGTTTGCTCGTTCGGTGCTCCGTTGGTCCGCTCATTGGTAGTGTGATTGCAGCGTGGTAGCACGTCGAGATCCCTTCCCCGTCATCGTGTACCGGGAGATGAGAGCATTGCGCTCCCCCATTTATGATTTGGGGTAGGAGTATGTGTGTATTCCGACAGCATCCCGTTCACTCGGTCACTCATCAGGAGTAGTGACGTCAAAGTGCACGGTTGTCACAGCCCTACCCACTCGGTCCCACCATTGGGTGTGAGATGGCTGACTGGCATCAGGGGTGACCATGACTGCATTGACATCATACACATTGATGCATTTATTTCTTGTGATTGTGTTTGCTGCATTTATTTACTGCATATTGGTTGGATGCCCATGCTTGACATGCATACAAGATTTCTATACCTCTCGGACTGTTTATCCTTGTACCAGGTCCTGGTTAGTACAGTATTCTCCTGTTCATTTCAGATTGCATTAACCTTTATTACGTCAGGAGACTGTACGCATGATTAGTGCTAGATGTTACTTCCTTACTATGTATATCAGTTGTTACCCGCTGAGCGTTGGACTCACCCCCGCCTCCGTTATTATTTTCAGGTTGATGCTGTCAGGAGAGAGTTCCAGTTGCTAGTCCCCTGCAGACCACGAGGGCTTATTGATCTTTTGGTTTTCTTCTTTACTAGACTATGTTTTGAATTTGTTATGTTTTGGATCTTGTATGGATTGTTTTACTTGTGGATGACTTTTATTTGGATTTGCTTTTACTACATGTCTGCCTAGATGGTAGAAGAGGTAAGTTGGTTTTATCGTCGGATTTGAACTTTACGAGTGTAGTAGAGTAGGAATATGTTTTGAGCTTTATGGGTGTAGTTGAGTAGGGTTGTTTTCGAGTCATCGTACTACTGTTCAGTTTGATTATTATTAAACTGCGTGGTTGTGTCAGCCAGAGACTTAAATTTATATAAACTGTGTGGTTGTTTGTGTTGTTGTCTATTTATTCTTGTTGTTATTCCAGCCGCATGTGGCTGAGGTATATGGTGGTGTATAAAGTTTCATATTGTCCGCCGTACAGGGGAGATGTTGCCGAAATTTCTTCGGACAGGGACTCCTCCGGGGCTTGACAGGGTCAAACTTGATCCCAGATTTCGAGGATCTGGATCAGATCTGTAAAGGCTATAAAAGGAGCCTCGGGCTGCAGCTTCCAATACAACTCGAACAGAACAACTTGTGCTCTTATACGCTGCTCCGAACGCTTCAACTACGCTCTGCTACTCCGACAACTGACGACTCTGTTCTTCAATTCTTTTGTATTGTCGGTATTATATTTCTTTCTTCAGCACTTGTACTCTTAAATTGTAAAAGATTTACGGATTGATAGTGATTGGCCACCGAAAGTGATCTACAATCGCGGGCCTTGGAGTAGGAGTCACCCTAGGCTCCGAACCAAGTAAATCTTGGTCTTCTTATGTGTGATTGTTCTTTTATTATTTCCGCTGTGTTACTCCATTAGTTTTAAATCGAACGAATTAGCCACGAGTGCTATTCACCCCTCCTCTAGCACGGTCTCGATCCAACATACCTTAATCGTTTATTCAAAAATTTAGAACGACATGAGATGCATAGGCCTATTACTTGGACTTAAGATTCTTATATCAGTACATTAACACAGGTTTGAGCGAAAAATATTAGAATCATAGTGATCAACTTAAGTGATCCATTTTATTCAAACAGTAACAGGATGCATTCACATAACCTGACTAACCAAGTGAACACTGCTATCTTCTGATAGTTAGTTAGTGACTAATCGTTTGACATTTAAGGATGTATTTTTTAGATAAATATTTTTAAATATATCATGTTTATGGGGAGGAAATTTGAAAATGATTTTGAAAATAGTTTATTTCCTTACCTGTTTTAAAATTGCTTTGTTTTGCAGAATAATTCAAAAATACCTTTCAAATCCTTACTCTACAAAAATTCTTAATTTTTTTATACAAGTATTTTTCCACTTTTAAAAAATTTATCTTTGAAAATACTTACAAAACTCTTTGCAATTTTTTCAAAGAAGCTTTGAACAAGGAGGGTCATCTAGCAAGCGACCCAGTTATCCAAAGTGTGCCACTTGTGGGGGATTCCACCCAGGGGTTTGTCGCAAGGGCACACGAGGATGCTTTGAATGTGGACAAGAAGGGCACATGGCCAAGCAGTGCCCGAACAAGACCGGTCTTCCTCAGCCACAGCAGATCCAGTATGCAGGCCAGCCAGCTCAGTTACATCAGATGCAGGCCGCTCTAGAAGGTCCACTCATCAGCCAGGGCCGATTAGAAGCCCCTCCAGCTATGGCGAATGCGAGGATCTACTCACTCACCAGAGAGGACGTAGCAAATGCCTCGACAGTCGTCACAGGTCAGATTAGCATTTTTCAGTATAGTGCTACTGTTCTATTTGATACTGGGGCAACCCATTCATATATAGCCAGGGTGTTCTCCGAGAAATTAGAAATACCCCCAGAGGTACTCAGTGGTCAGTTTCTGACGGCACTACCTTCAGGAGAGGTCATGGCATCCACGCACTGGCTCAGAGCAGTGCCAGTCATTATAGCAGATCGGGAACTCTTTTGTGATCTGATCCTGCTAGAAATGGCTGACTACGACATCATCCTTGGGATGGACTTTCTGATCAAATATGGTGCTTCCATAGAGTGTCGTAAACAGAAAGTCGTATTCCAACCCGAAGCAGAAGCACAGTTCGAGTACATCGGAGAACCAAAGAGAAAAGCCAGAAAATTTCTCTCAGCTATGAAGGCACAGAAGTTGATGGATTCGGGATGTACGGGGTACCTAGCACATGTAGTCACTACCAGCCAGGACGAGGACCAACAGCTAGCAGAGGTCCGAGTTGTATGTGACTACCCAGCAGTCTTCCCTGAAGAGTTACCAGGCCTAGCACCAGTCAGGGAGATTGAATTTGAGATAGAGCTCTTCCCCGGCACCAATCCTATTTCCAAAGCGCCCTACCGCATGGCTCCAGCAGAACTGAAGGAACTTCATGAGCAGCTACAGGAGCTACTTGACAAGGGCTTCATACGCCCTAGTCACTCACCATGGGGAGCGCCTGTGCTATTCGTGAAGAAGAAGGATGGAAGCATGCGGCTATGTATAGACTACAGAGCACTGAATCAGGTCACGATCAAGAACAGGTATCCTCTTCCCAGAATAGATGACCTGTTCGACCAGTTAAAGGGAGCAGCAGTGTTCTCAAAAATTGACCTCAGATCAGGATATCACCAAGTCAGAGTCAAGGAGGGTGATATACCGAAGACAGCATTCAGGACCAGATACGGACATTATGAGTTCGTAGTCATGCCTTTCGGCGTGACAAATGCTCCAGCTACATTCATGGATCTCATGAACAGGGTATTCAGGGAGTATTTAGATAAGTTTGTTATTGTGTTTATCGATGACATTCTTATCTACTCAGGAACTCAGGAAGAACACTCAGAGCACCTGAAACTAGTATTGCAGACCCTTCAGCAGAACCAGCTATACGCCAAGTTCACGAAATGTGAGTTTTGGCTAAATCAGGTGTCCTTCCTGGGTCACGTCATCTCAAAGGATGGTATTATGGTAGATCCCAGCAAGATAGAAGCAGTAAGTAACTGGAGGAGACCTAAGAACGCCAGCGAGGAGCTTTCGGGATTAGCAGGATATTACAGAAAATTTGTAGAGGACTTCTCCAGATAGCCTCCCCAGTGACCTCTCACCGGAAGAACAAGAAATTTCGGTGGACGGAGGACTGTGAGCAGGGCTTCAAGAACTCAAGAGGAGATTGACTAGTGCACCTATTCTGACACCGCTGAAATACAGACGGCTTGATATATATAGTGGCGCCTCTAAATTGGGATTAGGAGCGGTCTTGATGCAAGATGGCAAGGTAATCGCCTATGCCTCCAGACGCTCAAGGATTATGAGAAGAACTACCCTACTCATGATCTTGAGCTTGCAGGAGTAGTGTTCGCTCTCAAAATTTGGAGACATTACTTGTATGGAGCTCGGTCAGAGTGTATCTGGATCATCGAGTCAAGTACTTCTTCACTCGAAGGACCTGAATATCACGGCAGTGGCTAGAACTGGTCAAAGATTATGACATAGACATCCTCTACCACCCAGGGAAAGCCAATAGGGTAGCAGATGCACTTAGCAGAAAATCCAGCGCTACCTTATTATCTCTAGCAGCCATGTCACCACCCCTACAGAAGGAGATCGCGGATTTTGGTCTCGAACTCATTGTCGGACGGCTCTCTACTATGACCTTAGAGTCTACCTTGCTTGGTGATATTCAGTCAGCTCAGGATCAGGACCCTGAAATTCAGAAAATCAAGCAAGGGCTAACAGAATCAGAAAGTAGAGAATTCAGAGTGTCCGATAGCGGGGTGTTGTATTTTGGTGATAGACTCTGTATTCCAGATCAGGAGGAGCTACAGAGACAGATTTTAGATGAGGCTCACAGGACTCCCTATGCGATGCATCCATGCTCTACCAAAATGTATCAAGACCTGAAGAAACGTTTTTGGTGGCCCGGGATGAAGCGAGACATCGCCAGATATGTTAGCATCTGCCTCACCTGTCAGAGGGTCAAGGCGGAACATCAGCGACCAGGAGGAGTTCTGCAGCCTATACAGATCCCAGAATGGAAGTGGGAGGATATCTCGATGGACTTCATAGTGGGGCTACCCAGAACCACGAATGGTTTTGATGCCATCTGGGTAATAGTTGACAGGTTGACTAAATCAGCCCACTTTTTAGCTACCAAGATATCCTACTCCATGGAGAAGCTAGCTCAGTTGTATCTCCAGGAGATCGTCAGACTACATGGAGTCCCACGAACCATCATTTCAGACAGAGACAGCAGATTCACCTCACACTTCTGGGAGTGCGTACAGTCAGCATTGGGCACCAAATTGAAATTCAGCACAGCATTCCATCCTCAGACAGATGGTCAGACGGAGCGAGTAAATCAGGTACTCGAAGATATGCTCCGAGCGTGTGCCCTAGACTTCAAGGGAAGTTGGTGCAAATATCTGAGTTTAGCAGAATTTGCATACAACAACAGTTATCAGGCCACTATCGGCATGGCACCTTATGAGGCACTCTATGGGCGGAGGTGCAGATCACCAATCTGTTGGTATGAGAGTGGTGAACAGAAGGAACTAGAGCTTCAGACAGATCTAGTGGCAGATACCACGGCAGCCATCCAGCAGATCCGCCAGAGGATAGAGACAGCACAGAGCCGCCAGAAAAGCTATGCTGATACACGACGCAGACCCCTAGAGTTTTCAGTTGGGGATACAGTTTTCCTCAGAGTAGCTCCCATGAAGGGAGTCATGCGTTTTGGGAAGAAGGGCAAGCTAGCTCCCAGATATGTGGGACCATACCTTATCACGAAGAGAGTGGGCAAGGTAGCATATGAGTTAGAGCTACCTCAGGAGATGTCAGCCGTCCACAACGTATTTCATGTCTCCATGCTGAAGAAGCATACCCTAGACGCCACCCAGGTGATTGAGCCCCAGTTGGTACAGGTCCGTGATGATCTCAGCTATGACAGTCGGCCTATTCAGATAACCGAGCAGTAAAGAAATTACGAACAAGGAAGTACCATTAGTCAAAGTCGCAAAATCACACAGCAGAGGCGACTTGGGAGACAGAGGCCGGCATGAGATCCAGATTGTTCTAAGTTCGAGGACGAACTTTTATAAGGTATGGGGATTGCCCGAAAATTCTCAAAACTATTTTAGAATTATTCTAAGATTTTCTGAAATTTTAGATATTTCTCCGGAAAAATCCGAGTATCGGAAGTAGAAAAATAATTAGAACCGTAAAATAGCTTAGGCGGGAATCGAACCCGAGACCTATGGTTTCTGGATAGATTAACTAAGTGAACCCAGCAGGGCCGTGCTGAAAGAAAGGAGAACCAAATATATTTATATTAGAGTTGGGTTCATTAAACCACTTAATATAAATAATAAACTTAAGTTGGGGTTGGGTTATTTTTATTTTTGGTTCGGCACCTTCTCCTCTCAAACCCTCACGCCGGCGCCCCTCTTCTTCTCCTCTTCCTCACGCACGGCACACCAAGCCCAAGGTCCATCGGTTCACCTTCCGGCGACGACTCCAACACGAAAGAGGTTCTTCTCCGCGAGAGGAACGCGAAGACGTGATCGGATCGTCGAGAGGATCATCTCCACCGGAACTCTAGCGAATAGAATTGTAAGAAATTACGATCAAGAGGTAAGAAACCCCTCACCTGCAGTATAATAGCTTTCGTTTGATTGCATACTGTTAGATTTAGCTATATGCAGGTTTTTCGGCACATAGGGTGTGTTTTAACCCTCCTCGAGGATTTAGGGATCTAGTTGAACACCTCTAGACGGGCCGGACACGTGGTTCTCCTTTAGTTGGAGATTCTAGACGTTGTCGGGTGCCTAGAGGTGATCTCCCTATTAGAGGAGAGAGTTGGAGCACACCAAGTGTTCGGTAAAATGTTAGTGTAGCTAAATACCACCTCAGTTATGTTTAATAGCTCAGTTAGATGCATTAGAGGCATTTAAACCAGCACATTAGTTTAGTTCAGTTCTATGGGACTACGGTCCAATGGGTGGGCTCCCACAGTCGCATCTAGGTTCAGATAACCTAGCTCTAGGTTCAGATAACCTAGAAACAGCATGTTATATTAGTTAGCTATAGGTATCAGTATTTTATTTTCAGTGGCACTGTACTGGATTAGATATCCATTGGGTTGGACTCCCACAGTCGTCCCTAGGTTCAGATAGCCTAGACAACCCTGCTAAATTCGGGACTTGTAACCCCGGGTCTAGTAGGGATGCGCGCACAGCAAGTACAGTTGCCGGGCCCAACAGCATGTTTAGTATTTTCACCTATTATGTATTAGATTTCAAAACTCAAAATCAATTATGCTAGTTGAGTTTGTTTCCAGTTACAGATTTAGTTTCAGTTAGTTTAACTTATATTCAGTTCAGTGTTTATTTGGTTGCTTTGCCATGATCCAGTGCTTATGCCATGCTTATATGTTATGCTTTATGATTTCAGTATACCATGACTTAGCAAGTTCAGTGCATATTTTCAAATAGCATGATTTAAAAGCATATTGCATCGAATGCATGATTTTGTGAGGTAGATGGTTTCTTACTAAGCTTTAAGCTTACAGATTCTACTTTTCCTTATACTGCAGATAAAGGTAAAGGAAAGATGGACTAACAGAGGAAGCTGGAGGGCAATGCAAGGATGGTGTGTGTGGCAGGAACCGGAATCAAAGGTCCTTAGGGGACTTAGCAAGTTTAACCAATTAGAACTCTAGCAATTTTTACTTTCATACACTTTCAATTGTTAAATGTGTTTAGTGACTTGAAATGCCATGAACCAGTGAACCTTACTCTAGCTTAAGTCTAAAATTGTTATTACATATTGTTAGAATAGTTATCATGCATGGGATAGTTGATAGGTGGAGTCTTGGCACAACCCAGGGTCTGAAATCAGAGTTCAGATTCGAAATCAGAACTCTGATCGGTCTCCAGACCGATCAGGGCCTGGCTGTGTCACTGGATCGGTCAGCCGACCGATCCAGACGGATACAGTATGCTACTGTATCCTCATGGATCGGTCAGCCGACCGATCCAGAGGCGAACAGAGACATGGGGGGTGAACTGATCGGTCTACCGACCGATCAGGGTGCTCCTGGATCGGTCGGTAGCCCGATCCAGCTGCGCCCAACGCATCAGACGCACGGAGGCTCACTGATCGGTCAGTCCGACCGATCAGTGAGGTCCTGGATCGGTCGGCAGACCGATCCAGGTGCGTACAGAAGCGAAAGAAGAAGAGAAAGCTTTTGGATCGGTCTGCCGACCGATCCAGAGACTTCTACCGTGCCAGTATCAAGCTGGATCGATCCCGTGATCGATCCGACAGCCCAATCGATCTGTGGATCGATTGAAATGCCTGATTTCAGCCAGCAGGTCATCCGGGAGGCATAGGTTGTCTCCCCTAGCAAGTGTACAACTCCTAGGTACACCCAGAGCATTAAGTTTTGATCAGTTTAGTAGAAAAATTTTAATTAGCCTAGCTTTCCGCACAACATAGTTTAGCAATAACTGTAGCGATTCGCCTTACAGCCTAGTAGTAGAAGGTGGGTCGTTACATTTATGTAGTGTGTAGGGTTGACTAACTTGACAGGAAGTTCAGTCGAGATGTTCGATTCTTAATTGGTAATCGAGATGTTTGATTCCTAATTGGAAGGAGGTCTAGTCAGGATATTTGATTCTCAATTGACAGTTAGGATGTTTGATTCTCGATTGGAAGGAAGTCTAGTCGGGATGTTCGATTTCTAATTGGCAGTTAGGATGTTCGATTCCTAATTGGTTGAAGTCCTGATGTGTGATTCCGGAAGGAAGGCCAGGATGTTCAATTCTTGAAGTTTGGATGCCTGATTTTGGAAGGAAGATCAAGATGTTTGATTCTTGATTCAATACTGTGTAAGTGAAGGTAAGTGACTGCAGGAGAGTGACTAAGTGAGGACGCGTCTTGGTTGAGGGGATAGTAAATGTCGGTTCAATTTAGGTCCATTTTGAAAATCTAAATTGAGACTCTAATTAAATCCTAGTTTAGAAGACAGAGTCTAAGTCATAAATTAATCATATTATTATTATGCTAATTTTATT
This sequence comes from Zingiber officinale, assembly GCF_018446385.1. Taxonomy (NCBI): domain Eukaryota; kingdom Viridiplantae; phylum Streptophyta; class Magnoliopsida; order Zingiberales; family Zingiberaceae; genus Zingiber; species Zingiber officinale. Next base: position 51,225,787 of record NC_056004.1, read on the forward strand.
TTACAGGTTATATTATTGTTGTGTTGGACTAACCTAACTTGTAGGGTAAAAGGAGCAAAAAGGTCTAAGGTGAATAGTACTCAAGGCACCTTCAAGCATTGGAAGGTGCCTTCATACTGTTCATGGAAGGCGCATTCGGTGCTATGGAAGGCACCTTTCAATAGATAAATTTCAAAATTCATCGCAGATAAGGGGTGAGCTATTCAAGATCAAATTTCTCACATTGGAGATGCCTTCAAGGCTATAGAAGGCGCCTTCCACACTCTTTATAAGGGTGTCTTGCCCAAGGCTTTGGACACAACTTCCATAAGCTTCTACGTGTCCAATCAGCTTTCCGACTACTCTGGCTTGTTGCTGCTATCTTTCTACAACTCTAATATGCCCGACTGCCACCAAGAAGCTTTCCAAACACTGAGCTCAAGCCGACTGACTACAAATAATGTTTGGTAATGAAATTAATTATTGTACTTAATTTCTACAAACAAAAAGTGTAGTGTGTTACTCTTCTCCAACTCTTTTTATACTCTATTCCCTCTTCTAGTGGTCCTGGAAGAGGTTTTTAGTGGATTACCTATCGATAGGTCTGCTGGATCTAGATCTTGGAGTATGAATCGTCGAAGGCTCTGAACCAAGTAAAACTGATCGTATGTTTTTTTGCTTGCTTTTCTATTTCACTTTAGTACTTAATTTTTTGCTACGCACTTGATTTTATAAAATAAAAAAAAAGTTTTGAAAATCACGTGATTCACCCCTCCTTCTCACGTGCGTCTTGATCCAACAAAGTCTTCCCATTCTGTAGGATAAAGGAGGAAACACAGGAGCGCGGATTTTTTACTACTTGCAAGTGAGGCAATTCTAGGATAGCATCAAGCTATGACTGCATATAAAGCATGAGATGCTTGTTAGGACCCTTGACGGCCAACTAGAGGGGGGTGAATAGCCCCTACACAAAAATAAACAAAAATACCTTCTTAGGACTTATAACTTAATATAACACTTGCATAAAAGAATAATAAAGAAACTGAAAAGAAAGAGGCACAACGAATTACTTGGTTACAACTGGGGAGGTTGTTAATCCAAGGCACAAAAGCGCACAAAAAAATCTCTTATGGGTGGAGAAGCCTCTTACAACAATGAACGCACAAAAAAGAAGCTAAACAAAAAACTAAGAACGCACAAGTGTTATTTCTTTGTATTTCTCGTTGTTGTTTAGCTTTGGGAGCAAGATTACTTATATAGCCTTGCTCGGGGTGCCTGGAAGAGTTCTAGGCGCCAGGAGGGGGATAAAATTTTATCCTCTTCGTAATGGATTGTGATCAAATGTGATCCAGATAAAATTTAATTTCGGGTGCCCAGACAAGGAAAGTCAACCAAATTGACCTTTTCAGTCCGAGCCTTCTACTCCAGTTTTTCTCACCTTGGTTCGAGTCTTCCGCTCTGGTTCCTCTTGCTTGGGTGATCTCGGCCATCCGGAATAGGGCTCACCCGAACTCAACTTCTGATCTTCTCGAGCAAACTTCCACTCCTGGCTTCTCGTCTCTTGGAAATGTCATGCACCTCCTTCTCATCTGTCCGTGTACTCTTCCGCAACACCTCATCCCTCAGATGCACTGAGCCCGTCGACTCTCTCCCGTGCCGTCCTTCTTGCTAGCTATGTTTTTTGCTCGATATCTTGTGCTCCTAAGTTCCTACACACTTAGACACAGGATTAAATATAACAGGACGTAACCTAACTTGTTTGATCACATTAAAATAACCCTGGGGCACCAACAATCTTTTCCTTTTTGATGTGAGCAACCCAAGTTAAGTTAGAGTAAACTAACATAAAGTAACAGAGATAAATTTTACAATAAAAGTGAAAAAAATTGAAAAAGGTTAAACTACTTCCCCCTAGACTTAATCTTCCCTTCTCCCCCTTTGATCACATAAAAATTGGGGTACCAAAAGAAATCTAAGGGTAAAAAAAAAATTAGTTTAAAATTTAAAAAAATAATTTTCAACATTTTGAAAAGCTTATCAAGTTTTTGAAAATTTTGAAACTAATTTTGATAGCAAAAAAAAATTGCAATAGTTTTAGAAAAAAATTTCTAAGTAAAAAATATTTTTGATATCAAAAAAAAAATTGTAACATCAATAATTTCTTAAGTTAAATAAATTTGTAAAAACTAATTTTGTAGAAATAATTTTGGTAAAGTAAAGCTGATACTTCCAAAAAAAAACTTTAAGTCTTAAAAAAAATTTCTAAGTTAAAGACACTGAAAAAAATGTTTGAGTAACTATTTAAAGTATTATTAAATTACAATTAAATATTTTATCAGTTAGCCAATTAAATATTTTATTTCATTAATTGGCTTCCAAGCTGTGGCGAGACAATATGCCTTCTTGGTTATTGGAGCAATAACCACTTTCTAGACAAAACCTCTTAAGGGAATTTAAACATTTAATTTTCTTACTGAAACCCCCAAGTTTAATTAAAGATCAATTTAGACAAGACTTTGGAACTCAGTATAGGTTCCAGCTAATTGAGTTAATTAAAAATCTTTTAGGAATATATTTCTGAGAAATTTTCCTAATTTGTCCCTTTGTGGTAATTAAAATATCAGTTCAAATTATTATATTTCCTAATATTTTGTTTTTTAACATTTAAGCATGCACGTTTTTTCAAGTCTTCTACTTGTATTTTTAATTCATCATATTGCAATTTTAATTTTTCAAAATCTTCTAATAGGCAAGATTTGACTAGAATTAATTATAATTCTTTATTTTCTTTTTTAAATTTACAACAGTCTTTAGATAATAACTTAACAAATTTAAATAACTTATCGGGAGGAAGATATTGTGCCTGATTTACCTTGTCGATCTCGTTATCCATAGCTCTTCTAAACTGCTACTTTCTTCCGATGTCTCTTCCCCTTCATCGATGCTCTCGATGCTCATTTCGGACGAGCTTGCTTCATTTTTGTCATCTTGATGACTTGCTATTAATGCAAGGCCAATAACAGCTTCAACTTCTGATTCAAATGACGTTTCATCCCACATCGCCTTTAGCGTCTTGTACTTGTTAGATTGGACATGCTTCTTGTTCTTCCGTTTGTCCTTATCCTTAATCTTTAACTCAGGGTAGTTGTCTTTAACGTGACCTTCTTTATTGCAGTGGTAACATCTGATTATTCTTTTCTTTCTACCCTACAGATGGTTAGATTTTCTAGTTTTAAATAATTTTTTAAAATTATCTTACTATCATTACTGTTTCATAGTCGTCCAGAGTGGATTTTGAATCTCGTTCATCCATCCTTGCCTTAAAGGAAACGTTGTGCTTTGGCTCCTTCTTCAGATCTGCACATCTTGTTTCATGGACTTCAAATATTGAAAACATTTCTTCTAAAATGGAAGCTTCTAAATCTTTAGAAATATAGTAAGCATCTACTAATGATGCCCACTCAGTAGATCTAGGAAATGCATTAAGCGCATACCTTAGTGAATCTCGGTTGCTTACCTTTTCTCAGAGATTCATGAGTCCCGTGATTAGTTCTTTCATTCTTGAGTGAAGATGTGCAACAGTTTCTTCCGCTTCCAATTTTATGTTGCTTAACTGATTCCTTAGCAGATCCCGTCTCGCGAGCTTGGCTTCGGACGTCCCTTCGTGTAGCTCAAGGAACTTCTCCCAAAGCTCCTTTGCGGAGTCGTAGGTGCCGATCTGATTGACTTCTTATGGTGGTAGGATGCTCAGTAGATGGAACTCTGCTTTGCCGTTTGCCACGAAGTCGGCCTGCTCCTTCTTCGTCCACTAGTATTCTTCCTTGCCTTCAAGTACTACAAAATCAAATTTCATTATTAAAAGTAATTCAAAGTCAGTTTTAAAGAATACCTCCATTTTCTTTTCTAGCTCGTGAACTCCCCCTCGAACTTTGGTGGGTAGATGCTCGGTCCGGCCATCTCGTGTGCTTCGTTTGGCGGTTAGTCCTCCTGAAGTGTCCTGGCTCTGATACCACTTGTTAGGACCCTTGGTAGCTGGCTAGAGGGGGGTGAATAGCCTCTACACAAAAACAAACAAAAATACCTTCCTAGGACTTATAACTTAATATAACACTTGCAAAAGAATAATAAAGAAACTGAAAAGAAAGAGGCACAACGAATTACTTGGTTACAACTGGGGAGGTTGCTAATCCAAGGCGAAAAAGCGCACAAAAAAATCTCTTATGGGTGGAGAAGCCTCTTACTGCAATGAACGCACAGAAAAGAAGCTAAACAAAAAACTAAGAACGCACAAGTGTTGTTTCTTTGTATTTCTCATTGTTGTTTAGCTTTGGGAGCAAAGCTGCTTATATAGCCTTGCTCGGGGTGCCTAGAAGGGTTTCAAGCGCCTGGAGGGGATAAAATTATATCCCCTTCATAACGGATCACGATCAAACGCCATGCGGGTAAAATTTGATTCCGGACGCCCAGAAGGGTTTCGGGCACTCGGAGTCCGGGCGCTAGGACTAGGAAAGTCAACCAAGTTAACTTTTTCAGTCTGGGTCTTCCACTCCAGTTTCGTTCACCTCGGTTTGGGTCTTCCACTCTAGTTCCTCTTGCTTGGGTGATCTCGACAATCCGAAATAGGGCTCACCCGAACCCAACTTCCGACCTTCTCGAGTAAGCTTCTGGTCCTGGCTTCTCGTCCCTCGGAAACGTCGTGCGCTTCCTTCTCGTCCGTCCGCGTACTCTTCTGCAGCATCTCATCTCTCAGACGCACCGAGCCCGTCGGCTCTCTCCTGTGTCGTCCTTCTCGCTAGTTGCGTCTTTTGCTTGATATCCTATGCTCCTAAGTTCTTGCACACTTAAACACAGGACTAAACACAATAGGATCTAACATAACTTGTTTGATCACATCAAAACAACTCTAGGGTACCAACAATACTTACATATTGAAGGATGTTACGGGTGTTTGAGCGCCACTGTCGGGGGACTACTAGACTAATGTGGGCACACCACATTACTATGGATGCTATGATACATTATGTTTGACAAACTTGTAATCATTTGATGATCAAGAGTGAGATATTTGAGGGTGATATTGTACTTCAGAAAGTCCAAATGTATGTATACTGCTCTTTGGATATTTACTCTAATATGGTATTACATCATACCTGAATAGATATCCAAGGAAAAAAAATTGAGGGCTAGTATGGGGTCTTATATAGAGCTGCATTAGCTTTAGGTGGAGCACTCTCATGGAGCTTCTACTGGAAAGAGTACTCTTTGGAGCTTCTTGGAAGTCCCTTCAACTTGGATGGTGCCCTACTCTGGAGCACTAGTCTAGCGTTTCTTCTTTAGGAGCACTAGTCTGGAGTTCCTTCTTCAGGAGCACTAGTCTAGATGTCTTTCTTCTTCTAGATGGAGCACTCGTGGCAGTTTTGGAGCACTTCTATGGAGCTTTCTGGAAGAGTACTCACAATAGTTTTGAAGTGCCCCTTTGGAGCACCATGAGCACTTGCATTGATCTTTAAGCTTACATTTAGTGTCTTTTTGTGTTATTTAGAAAGATGAGTCATATTTTGGAGAGGTGTGAGCATATATTTGTTGGGAAGGTCCACACTCGATGATTTTTTGTGAGTGTGAGCATCACAGTAAGATATATCAAATTCGTTGACAGTTGATCACTTGCTAAAAGTGAGGAATGATGGTAGGTATTACATATGACATGATAAGCCATGGGGAGGGGGAGGCAAGCCGAATGACAGGACAAGGGGGCTACATTGAGGAGCCTGACTACCACACATGCATTAGCTACTAGCCCAAAGATCATCATACATGCTAATGTTGATCAGACATACATAGTAGCTCCCAACCTAGAGGTCATCACACACACCAATGCAGATCATATTATGGATTTGGCGTTCATGGACGAGGTTACTCGACGGGTCAGTTAAAGATGATGGAGTGGTCCCTATGTAGGTCTGATCATGACAGGACTGATTGAGTGATTGGTATTTTGGATGCTATGTTTGATGGTGAGGTCGTGATCTAGTGAGGTTGGTGCCTATAAGAGCATACATACATGTATATGATTTTATACCTTAGATAGCTACTCAAATTTTATACTTTATTATAAACGAATGATTATCTTTGGACATATGTTTAGTTGTATCTTTTCTTACTGATATATAATTTACCTTTCATAAAAAAAAAGTAATAGGTGTCATCTACTTCTTCAAGGATCTTTATTAATGTTTGTGCGCTTATGCCCCATTGATATTAACTTTATCAATTCAAATAATAGGTAAATTTAGGATTGTAAATGAACCAAGGTTCATGAACAAGCTTGGTGTTCGGCTTGGTAAGAGCTTGTTTATGTTCATTCAATATACACAAGATTAATTAAACAAACAACCTTGAACAACTCGTTAAACTAAAAACTAATCTTGAACACATATGTGTTTTGCTCGTTAACGTTCGTGAACAATGTTCACGAACCATATTCATTAATAAAACTCTTTTCAATAATCTAAATAAATAATAAAATAAATAAATAAGTTTGAATTATCAAACTCAATAACTAATCAAATAACTAAAAATTTCAAACAATCAAACAAGCATGAATTGAGAGATCGATAACATCTGGACGAACCAAACTCAAGCCAAACTTGAATTGAGAGCTCGATAACAACTAAACAAAACAAGCTCAAGCCAAGCTTTAAACAAGCTCATAAAAAATAAACCAAGCCAAGCTTGAATAAACATTTCAAAAGCTTGGTTCATTTTAAGCTCGACTTAGCTTGGCTCAGTTACCTTATCAAATAAGCTTGAACACCTCAAAGCTCGGCTCGGGTCAACTCATTTACAACCCTATGTAAATTAAACCCAATAACTAACTTGTTGGAGAGTTACTTTGCTTTCACCTCTAGACATAATAAGATTTTATATTACCTCCATGAGTTAGTTGGTATCTACATAAGTGTTTGTTCTAATAGGTCTTGGAGTCAATTCTCAATGAGTACAAAATATCTTATTAGGTGCTTGACCCCCTTATGTAAAGGGACGATGTGCTAGGGTAAAATGTTTCCTGTGATTTACTTGCTATATCTTATCAAGGCTAGTGATACTTAGCTATGTGAGATGAGTGATATTATATTTTTCTCTAATAATAAAATTCTATTTTAATATTTTCTCCTAACTAATTCGACATCAAAACCTTACACACTAAAAATAATTCTGATTAACCTTACACACCAAAATAATAATTCTGATTAACTTTCTATTCAGTTGAGATCCCAATTGATAATAGAGTGCTACAGACTTGTAGGACTCTGCAACGAGGGATAACAAAACTCCATGAATTCCTCGATGAGATTCGAATAAATAATACTAGAGTAAAAGATAATCACTTATTTCAAGCAGCCAGTATTAACTATTCCATCATAAGATATAAACAAATAAATTACAAGGGACACTTTACACTACCGTAATAGTCCTTTGCATAGGAAGTTAAGAATTTAATGAGATATTTTATACCGGTTAAAAATTAATTTTAAAATTTAAAATTTATTTAATTTCCCGTCTATATACCTATATGTACCTTTTTCTATATCTATGAAATTAACTAGAAGAATTATTAATGTAATAGATCTACATTAGTGAAGTAAGTATCATACATCAAATGATACTGAGCCAGGAGCAAGTGAGGATTATGATCTTTACCGTAGATGAGAGCTTCTCTTTCTACCTCTTTAACTTTTTTTTTTTTAATAATGACCTTTTGATATAGATTTTCTAAATTCCAATCAATATTTTTATTTTTAACCTCACAATAAATATAAGTGAAAATTTTTATTTCAACGCCTAAGATTTATCTATTTTCTAAAATGCATTGTGTAGTTTTAAAATCCCTAAAATACTTACAAGGATGCACCTACGCTTTTGATAGTTTCTTTTTAAAAATTTTCATTTAATATATTTTTAATAATACTATGTTCTTTAAATATATCTATTTTTTTAAATACATTCTAGAGTTTTAAGATAGTTAAAATACTTTCTAAATTAAGAAAACATATGTTTTGACTCTAATGCTACAATACTATTCTTTTTTAAATAAAATAACAAACATATGGTCCTATTTGATTGGAGCTTAAAATTGAGATGTGTTCGGGTACTTTGATTGATTTAAAAATATTAAGGTATTTTTTTAAGAACAGGTAAACTCTTGGCAAAATGAATGTTTCATACGTTATGTTAACTGATCCAATCACAACAGTTGTTCGGACTCAGATCTTTTGGAAGAGCGTCACCACGCGCGATTGGATGATCCGTAAGGCAAACTGTAGCCTGTCTGGGAGCCACCATCTAAAAGCAGAAAGGGACAGGGAGAAACGGAAACACCCATTGTTCGTTGCATTTGGCCTCGCCCTTGCTTCTCGATCGAGTTGACTCGGCCACCGCAAATCGCCTGACCACCCTTCGAAACCACGCGAACCATCCAGGGCGCCAGGTGGAGAAGAGAAGACTGCGATTGGATCTTGGCCCCCCGGCGACCATGGTGTCGAACCACCCCGCCGAGAACGGCGTCGATGGGGATGACGAGCGGGAGGAGGATGACGCTGAAGAGGAAGAGGAAGAGGAGGAGATGGAGGAGGAGGAGGAACCCAGGCTGAAGTACCAGCGGCTTGGAGGCAGCGTGCCGTCACTCCTATCCAACGACGCCGCCGCTTCCATCGCCGTTGCGGAGCGTATGATCGCCCTCGGCACCCACGACGGCACCGTTCATATACTTGATTTCCAGGGCAATCAGGTGGGATACAGCTCAATTCTCTTTCTTGAGCGGCTTTTAGATCACATCTTTCTCTTGATTTCAAACTCTTAGCTAATTAAGTTAGCACATAGTTTTAATTTGTTTTATTGAGGTCTGAAACTTTGCTCACTGAGCCACGGCCCCCAGGAAAACTCTATATTTGCAACTATGCGTTGCTAAAACTATGCCAGATTTGCTCGACATGATGGATAATTGTCGTGGCCAAATTACAATAGTTTAATGGACCCGCTTGAACGAATCAGGGTCAGTTTACAGGGAGGATCTATCCCAACGGAAATTTGGTCTGGCTCTAAAGAAAGATTAGAAGATGATTTTTGATTGTTGGTAGCTACAGAAACTGAGTGTCTTTCCCTTTCTCCACACGTGCTTGTAAGCATATATAAGCTCTTAAGTGACGTAGGAGAGTAGTTTTCCTATGACTAGGAATGACCACTGATGATAGATCAATAACAACACTACCCTGAAAATGCTATATAACTTTCAAAGCACACTCTACTCAATATTCCAATATAACAAGAGCAACCATATGCATATAAAACACCAATATTTCAAATATGATTCATTCATAAAAGGAAATGAATTATATAAATTTAAGAACATAAAATGTTTTCTAGCAACAAAATTAATATAGCATGTTTAAATATCTTATCCAGATAAGATGCATTAAAGATGAATGTAATAGGGTACTAGTGAATGATGGAAAAAATAAAAGAGCGATGAAAGATGGATTTTCATAAACTTTTTAATGGAAGTTTAGGTGACCAACTTAACTTAGGTAATTTAAGTAAATGGAATATAGAAATTTAAACTTTTATCATCGAATTCAAACTTCAGAAGTAGAACAAACTTTAAATAAGATGTATAATGAAAAAGTAATTGGATCATATGATATTTTGATAGAGGTATGAAAGTACCTATGGAAGGAAAATATTTCATGGCTTACAAGGTTATTCAACCTGATATTGAAAAAAATATCTGATGTGATTAGGGTAAGTACTCTAGTCATCTTATATAAAAATAAAGGAGATATATAAAATTGCGTGAATTATAGGACTATTAAACTAATGAGTCATACCATGAAACTTTGGAAAAGAGTAATAGAAAAAGATTAAGGAAAAAAAACACGGCGATCAAAAATCAATTTGGATTCATGCAAGGAAGGTCGATAATAGAAGTTATACATCTTCTCGGACAACTCATAATATTGAGAATAAAAGCAAGACTTACATATGTTGTTGTTTAAACATGAAATGCATAACTAAAGTAGAAAAAATAACAAAAGGCTCACAAAAGCTTTAACTACAATAGTTGTGTTTTAAAGCAGCAAGATGGTAGTGCACCTAATAAGCTGATGCAATACCTCTACCAACCTTGAGATGAGTTAGAAGAATAATGTAGGGGTAGGTGTATTGGGAAAATTGGTTAGAGATCCTTCCAAAGAAAATTAAATAAAAAGGAGTAGACAAATATAAATAAGAAGGTTAAATGATATTACATATTGTCTCTTGTTTATCTATCTCTAAGATATGTCAATCTTTATAAATTACTTTTATTTTCATTCTCAGACAAGAAAACCTAATGACATCTTATAAAAGAGGGCTTCTACCACTAGTATTGATCAATGTTTCTACCGTCAGGTTGGAATTCTTTGATTATGTGATCACTAATTAGATGTTGATAATACTTGACCAACATGGACCCGTTATATCTCTAGTTGTATAATCTTTGGTTTGGCAACACCCAACCATCTTTGATGTAAAACGACTCTAGGGTTATGTCCATCTATATGCCATACATGCCATGATATGACAGACTAACATCAAGTAGTGTTGGAGGGAGGTCAGCTTCTCATGAAGGGAGGTTGACTATTTCAAGGGAACAAAGATAGAATACTTGAGATTGGGGGGAGAGGATAGTGTGGGTGAAATGTGGCAATTGTCGGTGCAGGGAGGGGTGCCAGCAACATCTTCTTGAAAGGGGATGAATCTTTGAAAGGGGAAAGAGCAACAATGATTCATTGAAAAGGAAAAGGGGTAGGAATGATTCTTTGAGAGGGGAAAAGGCGACTTCCCTTTAAGAGGCATATAGGTGGTCACTAGACGCAATCATTTGCAAGGAGACACTAGCGTTGTCCCTTTGTGTGCATAAATGCAGGCGATAATCTCTTATGTATGTGTATGTGAGAATTATTATTACTTTGTCAAATTGAGTTCATGGTTTTAAAACTCGATATAGGCAACTTAGGTGGTTTTGATCCTTCTCCACCTTGCCTAGAGGATAAATGATTTGTACTAATTATCTAATTAAAAAATTGGCATAGGTGGGCTGCTTAGGTAGCCTAGAAAAAATAGTTTTTTAGGTTTTAGTTCACTTAATAGATTGTGGTTCATTTAATAGGGATTAGTTAACCCTAATTTCTAATTTCTACCCTACTTTGAGATCTATCTGATACAACTCCTAAGTTTGACTTCTTTGCTTGACATACCCCTCTCTTGACTTTTTTTCTTCACCCAACACCACTTGTGATTCAAGTATTATGTGATTTCAATTTCAATTTCCCCTTATCTCCATACTAGGTGTGTTTTTCTAGTTTCCTTTGCAATTTCCACCCTATTATTTGTTTATTTTTTGATATCATTTTTTTTTCATTGATGATTATTACCAATTTTGATTGTATTATGTGATTTTCACTTATTTTTTATTTTTTTTTTGTTTTTCTATTTTTCTAAGATTTTAATGCGAATTGTGAGGTCCCCATCTACAACCGAGGCGACCAATTGCCTATCGCCTAGAACCACATTTTAACACCTGATTGGGTTTAATATTTCACTATGATGTGCGTTGATGCAGAGAAAATCTATTGTTGAGGTGGAATGTTGAAATGGACAACGATGAGGTGAAGGTTGGATGATGTGGAAGCTGTTGAGGTGGAGATCATTGGGTCCAAGTAGCCTACACACGCTATAAAGAGTGTTATGGGCACTAGAGTTATCCAACAAAGTCCATTTAAGTCACACAAATGTGGATATAGAAAGAATGCAAAGGCACTAAAGAGAGTGGAATTCTTCTCTCCATTTTTTGGTGGATATATCATGTAGGTAGGTGGGAGTTCATATCTAAGTAGACCTATAACTGCGAATCATATGTAAGTATGGCATGGGGACTATGCCTAGGCATGGTCTAGGATTGCATGCTTAAATGGCAGAGGGACCATTCTCAGGTATGACTAAGGACTTCATGTGTGACCAATAATACCAAAAGTAGGTGGGATGGGAGGCGACGCCTAGGGTATCATTAGTCTCCCCTTTAAGTCAAGTCAAGGAGTTGAGGTGTATAAGACTCGATTAGAGTGCTTAAGTTAACAGGATGTTAAGGTGGGCCCCAACATTTGGGCGGAATTGCAAGCTAATGTCGAAGTATTTAAAGACTTTGATGTGCTAGAGATAGACTAAAAAACAGAGATGACATAGAAGTATTCTTAGGATCTCAATTGTGCTGGAAGCTGAGGATGGGTTATAGGCTTAATGCGGGGACTTTAATAAGTCAACGTCTCGAGGCCTTTCTGCTTAGATTTGGTAATATATAAACATACAATGAATTTGATTTAGATGAAAAGGCCTTTGTATGAACATGTAATAAACTAGTCTTGGCTTAAAAGAGTCAACCCCATAGTTATGGGCCAAAGGGGGAAGAGATTGGTCCCGAGACCATGGATTAACCTTTGTGGTTTAGGAGAGATATAATCGAAAGTTGACCCCTACCTTGGGCAAACCTTTGAAGTAAAGGGAGAGTTCTATCTCGAAACCTTGGGTGAAACTTTAAGGTCTGGGAGAGAATTGAAAGCTGACCCATGCCTTGGGCGAATCTCTGAGGCAAAGGGAGAGCTCGATCTGAGATCTTGAGTGAACTTCTATGCCGTGAGAGAATCAAAAGTTGATCTTTGCTTTCGACAAACCTCTAAAGTGAATGGGGAGCTCGACCCCAAGATCTTAAGTGAACCTTTGAGCTTTAACAGAGAATTAAAAGTTAGCCCTTACCTTGGGCGAACCTATGAGGGAATGGGAAGCTCAATCTTGAGATCTTGAGCAAACCTCTAAGTTTTGGAAGAGAATTGGAAATCAACCCCTACCTTGGACGAATCTCTAAGACTTAGTAGGAGCTCGATCCAGAGACCTTAGGTGAACCTCTAAGGTCTGCAATCCTTGCCTTTGGCGAACCCTGAGATGAAGGAATTCGATCCCGAGATTTTGGGTAAACCTCTAAGGCCGGCGAAAGAATTAGAAGTCAATCATTGTCTTGGATGACCCTATGAGACAAAGGGGGAGCTCAATCCTGAAACCTAAGGCGAATTTCTAAGGTTTAGGAGAGAATTAAATGTTGACCCGGTCTTGGGAGATCCTTTAAGGTGACGAGGAAGTTTGATCCCGAGACCTTAGGTGAACCTTTTAGGTCCATGAGAGAATTGAAAGTCAACCCCTTCCTTGGGTGAACCTTTGAGACGAAGGGGAACCTCGATCATAAGACCTCAGGTAGACCTTCGAGGTCTAAGAAAGAATTGAAAGTCAACCTGTACCTTGGAAGAACCTTTGAGGCGAAGGGGGAGCTTGATCCAGAGATCTTAGGCAACCTTTAAGAGTTCGGAGAGAATCAAAAATCAACCCCTACCTTTAGCAAATCCTTGAGACAAAGGGGGAGCTCGATCCCTAAACATTGGGTGAATCTCTAAGGGGAGAGATATGTGAATCAGAATAATAATAAAATAGAGAGTATCCAATTAAAGTTGCAATTCATTGCAATGGAACTCAATGCATCCTAAAGGCCAACCTTTAGGAGGTTAGAGAGGCGTGGCACTAAGCCTCAAGAAATATACAAGGTGACCTTGCCATAATGGGATGTTTGTGAATGCCTTTCGCAATCGTAGGTTCCCAAGTTGGGCAACTTACAGGACTCTCCTCCTGAGATGATGCTGATTCTCCCTCAGGTAGGATGATTGTCGTTATCCAACCTTCTCTTAGAAACTTCCTTTTCTTCATGAGAAGGTGAATCTCGCCGTTCCCGGGTTTGATCTCGTCTCCTCCATGCGTGGACACCGTAGGGGACCTCTTACTGACGATGCCAAAAATGATACAACATAAAACTGCCATTGATTTGGAATGCTGAAATGGACAACGACGAGGCCAAGGCTGAATGATGTGGAAGCCGTTGAGGCCAAGTCATAGACATACAAATTATGCACTAGAAAGAGGGTCGGAGTTGTACGATAAAGACCCTCTGATGCTTAAGTTACACAAGGGCGGATGTAGAAAGAATACAGAGACATTAAAAAAAAGTGAGAATTTTCTCCCCTTTTCTGGCCGATATACTTGGGTATTTATACATATAGGTAGGTGGGAGAGCCATACCTAAGTAGGGTCGACACCATGTCCAGGCATCGCCTAGTACTATAGGGGCAAATGGTATAGGGACCATGCCTAAGTATGGTCTAGGACTCTAGGTATGTCCTCCTTGAGCAGCTGGGATGCAAGGCTCGCCTAGGGTATCATCTATCATCAAAGATATGTGCCAATTTTTTATGCTTTTGCTTATCTTAGCACTTTGTTTGTTATGCTTGTGGACCACATTTGTCACTTCCCAATTAGTTAGGTTTTATGCTAATTACTCTAGCTTAGCATAGAGCAAGATCAACCTCCCATTTGCACATCTCCTGGCCATATGCTGGTACAAGAAGGGTATGTTATGCTGTGCCGTTTAACTTTTTGTATGCTGTGCCATTTAGCTTTTGTAATCATTCAATTTTGTACTGAGATCTTCATCTTAACAGGCTGTATAATTTATAAATGAATAAAAAAAATTATTATTTATAAGATGTGTCTACCACACATTTGAACTTCCAAGAATCAGCCTTCCATTTCATTGGTGCTTGCTCTCCCTCTGGATTATTTTTTTGCTTTTGATTATTTTCCTTCTATAGTAAACAAAATATGATTGTAGATTAAGTTTTAAAGAGTTTCTTATTAAATTATGGATTGTAATTTGTTAGCCTATGTTAAATAGATGTGAACGTCATTGATGTTCTAACTTCTAATAAGTCTTTGCTAGATCTTGTTTCAAATGAGCATTGCTGCTTGAACATCCTCTATATGTGGTCACAGCTAAATTTTTTTCTTCGCAGGTCAAAGAATATACTTCCCACACAGCCACCGTGAATGACATCAGCTTTGATTCAGAAGGTGAATATGTTGGTAGCTGTTCAGATGATGGAACTGTAGTCATAAATGGTCTCTTTACCGATGAAAAATTAAAATTTGAGTACCATCGCCCAATGAAGACAATGTCTTTAGACCCTGATTTTTCACGCAAAGCCTCAAGGAGATTTGTTTCTGGTGGTTTGGCTGGTCACCTTTTTCTGAATATGAAGAATTGGTTTGGATACAATAAACAGGTATATCAGGTGTTCCAACGTCTCTTCTACTGTTATAATCATCATTAATAGAGCTATAACATTAACAATTGCTCTTTATATTTTCCCATCTAGATTCTTCATGATGGTGAAGGTCCAATACATGCTGTCAGATGGAGAACAAACCTAATTGCTTGGGCAAATGATGCAGGGGTGAAAATTTATGACATGGCCAATAATCAACGCATTGCTTTTATTGAGAGGCCGAGAGGAAGTCCACGCCCTGAACTTTTACTTCCTCACTTGGTCTGGCAGGTTTGTTGAGAATGATCCATCATTACATTGTTATCCAGTCTTTTTCAAAGAAAGTGTAAACTAAGGAAAGTACTTAAGTTAGCTTGAGGATTGTATATATTGGATAGAATGGCATACTGCAAACTTAGTAGCAAACAATACATAAGGCATTTCTTTAAATACTAAACCCACTGCTTGTCTCTTAGTAAATGGAATAGCTAAAGTTGGTTTATAACAAGGTTTAAAATTTCAATCCATGCCGAAGTTTCGGTCCTGGACCGGAATGATACGGTTTCGATACCGTATCGTGCCATGCCGATATAGTTTCGGTATTTTTTAAATATAAAATATATTAATTAAAAACTAAAATATTTAAAAAATAAACAAGATAAAAAATAATCTTTTTAAAAAGGAAAAGATATGAAAATAGATAAATAAATAAATAAAAATTTTATTATAATTTTTAAATTAAAATAAATGAAATATAAAATTAATTAGATAATTTTATTAGGGTTTAATAAAGTCTCTTTAGATTATCTCCACCATAACTAGGAGTTGATTAAAAAAATTAACCTAAGTTTAATTAAAAAAATCTGAAATCCGACACCACTCACAAGCCCGCACGACTTCAGTGCTATCGCAGGGTTGCGCGACCAGCCATGGCTGCGGGGATTGCATGACTCCTTCGGCGCGACCACGTTGGTCGTGCAACCCCTCTGTAGTGCGGTCACACGATGCCTCCACGGAGACAGCGGAAGGGTTATGCAATCTCTTCGCTACTGTTACAGGGTAGAGTGACCCCTCTGCTGTGATCACAAGGTCGTGCAACACGTCGCACCTGTCGTGGGTCTGGTGCCGGGGTCGTGCCGGTGCCGGTCGCCGAGTGGAACGAGACGTTTCGCCTGTTTCGACCGTTTCGGCACGACACTTTAAACCATGGTTTATAGTATTTTTGGTTACAGGACTTGAGGTCCGGAAAGGTTAGCTTTACTGTATTTGCCTTGTATTGTTCATGTTTAGAATGGATCTTTCCACCTGAGTTAGTGATGCATATTCTGTGATGTTATAACTGAAGAAGACACGTGCTCAAGTCAGGTTTTGTTTGATCGATGTTTAGTCATTCATTTTTATTTCAGGTGTAAAATGTAGTTTTTTTGCTTCCTAAATTTTTAGTTCATACATGTGAAAATCAATATTACTGTTGTGGGAGTTGGAGGATCAGACTTTTCCATTAGGTCATTTAGGAGAAGGGTTCAAATTATGTTGGAAAAGGCTTTCTTGATGGTGACATTGAATAATTACACCAAGTAGTTTTTAGCATTTTGATTTTAATAATAAAAAGTCAGAAATTATCACAAGACTTAATTTCCTACTTATAGTGACTAATCTTCTGTAAGTCAGTGTTTGCATGCTAAGCATTTCTTTCCCATGTCTAGGCTGACACACTCTTGGTTATTGGCTGGGGAACATCTGTTAAAATAGCAGCGATTAAGAGCAACCAATCTAGTGGAGCAAATGGGATGCAAATAAGTTTATCCATAACTAGTACAAAGTATGTGGATATTGTAGCATCTTTTCAAACTAGCTACTATATATCTGGCATTGCTCCCTTTGGTGATACTCTGGTTGTGCTTGCTTACATTCCGGAGGAGGAGAATGGAGAAAAAGACTTCAACAGTAGTCCACCTGCCAGGCTGGTAAAATTTTTACTACCAGTTTCATCAAGGGGTTGCTTGATATTTCAGTATCTTCCCTTGATATTTCATATAATCTAATTCTTTGTGTATTTTTTTTTTGACTATTTCCTGTTCCTTTGTGCATCAAAGTTAGTAGTCTTACTTTGACTATTTCCATGCGTCTTTATATTCTAGTTGAAAGTTCTATGTATAACTAGTTCCATTTAAGAAACCGATTTGTAAATCTTTCCTCAATTACTTTTTATTATGCAGAAAATTTATTTGTGTCCTCACAATATTGCTGTATGTTTTGTTCACTAAATAGTTTGTGCTACCTATATCTTCTTGTTCTCTGTCTAGACTGATTGAAGAATATCTATACACATTTAGAATCTTTAAGGTGATCTCTTTCTGTATTCACTTGAAAATTTTAATTTATTGAATCTCAACGTATGTTGCTCCAAAGATGTTTCGCATGTAGATTGATAAAAACTGAACATAAAATGACTTCATACTTGGTTAAGAGTATATTTCCATGATGCTGGAAGATTACATTCTCCCATCCCATCGATCTTGTTCAAATCAACTGCCTTGTTACTGCAACACAGTTTGTTATCTTGCTTCATCCAACCTTCTTTTGTACAGGCACATATTTTTCTTGGTGTAATCAACATAATATCAATGTCTTGTATAATATCCTAGCAATGGTTAAATGAATTTTGGAAAGACAAGCATCATTTCTGACATCAAAATTATCAGAAGCCTCTTTCTGCGTCTTCCTCATCCACACATGTTCCCACCTACTGATTCACTGCAACTTTACATCTTTGTCATAGTGCAGCTCATTCTGACTGCTCAACAATCTTCAAAGGTAGATCCGTTACCTTAACGATCCCCCTAGAGCCGGCCCTACGGATATGGAGGGAGGTTCATGCTGGTACACAAGCATTGAGCGCATGGTGGGATCGACCATGTCGGCCATCACTCCGGGGGATCGTCCCCTGACCATTACGCCAGAGTTGCCATGCACTCACCGCTACGCCCTGGGGACAACTGCTCAACAATCTTCAAATTCTTATACTTTGTTGCCATATTCATTTTCGCTCATATATTAGTATAAACATATTATTTGAGACTAGAGACTCAATTGGATTTTTAGGAACAACACTATTTTCAAACTGACAAACTTCTCAGGTGTTTGATTGGATGATCAATGTTTTTGGTTCTGGGACATATGATAGCTGATCGTCTTTTTTTTTTTTAAAATATCAACATACCATAATCTTTTGGTACATGTTATTTGCAAACATATTGTATTAACTGATGAGAGTGTAAATAGATTGAAGGTGATGCTAAAACTGTGGAGAAAAACTTTGGAAATTAGAACTGAAACTGAATTAAAATGTATTAAAAATGTATTTCAGTTATCTAAGTTATATAAAAAGAATTAAGGGAATAGTTGAAAATTAAGATGGTTGAACACTAAATTCCTTTTAGTTATGTAGGATGGATATTGATGAAAATATAGAATAAAGAGTGACCAGTCAAAATAAACACGAGCTTTTGGAGGATTGTCTTGATTCATCACTATGGTCCATTATGTTGAAAGGAAAATTTCATAATAATACGGTCAAATGTCTGAAATCTCATTCTGAGCTTGAGTTTTGATCTCAATCCGGAATGAGATAGTGTGATGGATGTACTAACATGCCATGCTAGAGGCAGTTGAGGAGGATAGGAAGAATCAAGAAAGAGAAGAACATTTAGGAGCCTTGGGGAAGAGAAGAATCTAAGGACGTACCAATACACTGTCGCCACTTTTGTGGAAGAATTAGGAAGCTTCCCATGTGCTATGGAAGGCTTCACTGCCTCAGGATGTACCCACACATTGTTGCCACCATTTAGCAAGGGTCAAGAAATGTTGTGAAGTTTCCTGTGGTGTTGTTAGAGCCTCTGCTGCCTCACTGTTACCTCACACCACATTTTTACTTCACCACATGCTATTTTTACTTCACCCCATGCTATGTCAGTGTCTTCACAGAAGGGCGGGAGGCTTCACACAATTGTCATGGAAGCCTCAAATGCTTCTGTTGAAGAGCTCGATTGTGTTGCCTTCATTGTGGAAGAAGCCCGATCAGTTTCATTCGTGATGTTTTGCAAGTCGATTAATGGATGGAACAAAAATTTTCACATATGCCAATCAATGGAAGGATATTATAATCCATGACCATGGTACATTTTGTCATGCTTTATGAATTGGTGTTAAACTAGTAAGAAGCAACACATATAAAATGTTAATGTAACAAAAATGAGAATGCTAAAATGGATGAATGGAGTTGCCAAAAAGAAAATAATAAATAAAACAATTAGGCGCTACTCTAATTGATGCTAAAATGAAAAATAAATAAATTTGTGTGGTATGAACCATGACTTGAAATCTTGTACTTTGCTGGGTGACATTATCTAAATGCATCATTTCAATAAATTGTTGGAACTCGATATTATTCGGCATGACATATTTAATCAATCCTATGTCACTGTGTCAATCATGTTGATAGCGTGCACATTCAACATCTCTTAACATGCTGCAAAATGCCACTACATGAATTGAAATAATGGTTGTTATTTCTTTTGTAGCTTTACAAATTCTAAATGAAACACAAAATATGAAGTTAGATATATAATTGTGTTATCTTCTTCTTTTTCATCTCCTTTGTCTCCCCCTTTCAATTGTCTACTAGCACCACATGTTGAAAGACCGATACCAAACTAAAATAGTATCGTTCCAATCGAAGTTCGAAACTTTGGCATGGCTCTTGATTTTGAACCCTGGTATGAACATATTAAAAGGCAACTTAAAGAAAATATAGCTGTGTGGATCTCAAAAGAAAATATTAGTTAATATAAAAAATTAATGTAATTAATTTGAACATTACTAGTAATATAATTGGCTAAAAGGAATTCTGGACTATCTGGATTCTTGTGCATGTGGCCTTTTAATTATATATATAAATGAGTTGTTGGGCATATGCATATGAATGTTGGACATTGGTCAACCTGCTGCCAACCTTATAGGGATCTTATGCGAAAACAACACATAATGCAGCGGAAAAAAGATCCCTCTAGAGTTCCATGCGAATATGGTATACTCCTTCTTGCTACTCTATCACATAGTTAGGTTACCTTTGTTGCATGAACGGTACTCCTAACAACAATTTTGATTTGGATATAAATCTCAGCACGATCAGAACATTCACGCCTCTACGGTATCCACATGAACATGTTTCCCGTTCGTCGCACGAACTCAGATTCGGAGAAGAACCACTTTCGTAGTACTAGCCACACAAGGGTATTCGGCCAAGAGTAAGAAGAAGAGGAAGAAGAAGAAGATGAAAAGTCTCATGTGAAAATTTCACTCAAAAGGCCTTTTATATTCATTTAAGGAATACCAAGGGTTTCATACTTTTTGGTCTTCTTCTATTAATGATGAGTTAATCTCCATTAATTTCTATTAATCTTCTTAATGGGTTGGATTAATATATTAGATTACACATTAATCCAATAACTCAATGAGTCTAATCCATTAATTCAAATGAGTATAATTCAGATTAGACTCAATCCAATTTGAGCCTAACTCAATGAGTCTAATTCGGATTAGACTTAACCCTATGGTGTTAGGGTCCATCATATTTTAGTCAAACTAAAATAAACCCATCTCCAAATTAACATGTTCTTTGTATGTGACTCAATAGACTCTCGTATATTCAAATCAACATTTTAGATACTTAAGCAATGAGTGACATCTAACAATGCATCATTGCTACCCAAGTGACGAGAATATCGAGATCCGACCTAACTTGTCTGTGTTTATTATCTTGTATAACTCAGTCCTTCTATCCTTAATATCTAGATTGATTGATGAGGCATAGTCCGTCATCCTCTTATCAATCTTTGTGTTTCTTGATCCCTACGTAGACACACTCAATCAAATAAACTCAATATCTCATATTAACTAATTTGAGCATGGCCATGCATTCTTGTATCCTACTTAATCAAGAGGTTCACAGATATCACTTCAGTCATATAAAAGAGATAGATCCCATCTACATCACTCACATCCCTCCATATAACTTATTGCATATATAGTCCGCCTTGTTACAGGTGACGTTTACCGATACTAAAGTACACAACTCCTTATGTAGGGAATCATAGTGACTTCAAGTTTAAGAACTATTCATACCAATAGTCATTATGAGAATGTTTATGATACTCATATAACGATCTATGAAATATTCTCATGGCGGGTCAATTCAGTACATATTTTCTAATATATACCCATGTGATAACTTGATATCTTATATCCATGACTTGTGAGATTAAGTCATCAATTAACCTATATACTAGTCTCAACGTGTTAATATTGCCCTTGTATATTAATGCTTGACTAAGAATATTTAAGAGTAGTGTTCTATATATATCTACAACCTCCCACTATCAATTCAACCAATTAATATATTGTAGAGTAGAACCTACTACCCTAGGACATTATTATACTTATTTATCTGATACATATCTGAAGTAAATATAATAATCATTGCCTTTTATTAATGAAATATGATACAATATGTTCTCAATCAATCAACTCTTGATTGGCTCTTAGGGCTTACACTAACAAACCTACCACTAGTGGTGTGGATTCAATGATAACCGTTCAAGAAGAAGAAGAGGAAGTGGAGGATGAGGAAGTTTCAAGGACACTAGTTGCTATTGCTCCTACTTTGGTAGTTAGGTTCAATTTTGTATGAAATTTTCTGTTAATATATTTTCCCCATCAAAACTTGCAACTATTTGAGGCTGCAACTAGTTGCAAAGAGGAAGGTACTGAGTTACGGTTTTTTTTCCAAATAATTCAGTGACAAACGTGTATAATTTACATAGAAATCTTTGTGGTTAAAGTTTCATAGTTTTGAGAATCCTGTTCTTGTTTGATTTCTTTTGCATTGTTTTTGCAATTGTAATGATGTATGTTTAGCTATCTATTTAGATTGAAATGGTGTTTTCAGTTTTCAAGGCAATTTCTTGTTTATATTGTTTTTATCCATCAAAAGCTTGCAGCTACTTGAGGCTGTAACTTGTTGCAAGGAAGAAATTACTTTCTGTGTTTTTTTCCCAAATAATTCAGTGACTAACATATAATTTACATAGAAATCTTTGCGGTTAAGTTTCTTAGTTTTGAGAGTCTTGTCCTTGTTTGGTTTTTTTCCTTTGTTCTTATGACTGTAATAATGTGGTTTTAAGTTTGTTTAGATTGAAATGTTGTTTTCAAGTTTGGAAGTCTTTTCTGGATTTTACCTATTGCGTCAATGAGTGAGATTTTTTTTCAAAAATCAAAATTCAAATTGTCTTATCAGTGAGTGATATTTGAACTCTTTACCATTCTTTTTCTTCTTTGATGCAATGAGAACATCAAATATTTAAGGAAATATTACAACTTTGATATTGTCCTTTGAAATGGTGAACGACTACTTTTACTCATACAAAATGTTTTGTTAAATGATCTTACATGGATGTAATCTGCATATGGTCCCAATTTATGCTAGGCAAATTTCCCACGCTCGTCCTAAAGTTGGGGAATTTTCAAATTGGTGCTTGTGGTTTTATTTCTTATCAAATCATGCACCTTTTCCATTTTACATATGACATGTACCTTTGGTTTCACAATTTAATTTTTTCCTCTTAGATTTTTTAAAGGTAAAAACGTTATGTTATCATTTTGGACAAACAGTGGTTCCGAGATCTATCTGAATTTTTCCTTTTAAAGGTCAATGGGTTGTTTTGAGTCATCATCATGACTCTTACCTTGGCCCATTTGTTCTTTTGTGGTCCATCAAGGTGATTTGACCCAAACCACCTTAATGGTCCGTAGACAAATCTTGCTCTTACAAATCAATTATTCCTTATTTATCCAAAATGACAAATAAATTTTGAAAGAAATAAATTGATTTTTGTGACAAGTACTTTGGGTATGTAAAGAATGGAGATGCATGATTTGGAAAGAAACTAAACTAGGTGTTCCCATTGCGAATTCTAGAACTTTAGGGGGTGCCCATTAGGAAATTTGCCTTTACTTACTTATTGATACTGTTTAAGACCACTCAAATTATGTTATCCCTATTGGTCTATTGAAATTCATAAGGTAGAAACCATATTTCACACTGAATCTATATAAAGATAATCCAAATTTGAAATTCCAATATTTGTGAATCAAACATGTTTAGGAACTTGGGTAACTGTGTACTTATGTTTTCATTTTTATAGTTGTCGAACCTTAGATTATCATATATAAAAAATCGCAGTTATCTTGGAGAAAAAACATAATGTTCAAGAATCACATCATTCATGAAGGTGAATTACCGGAGGGGATCTATATTCTATGTCTATCGAGATATATAACATTCTACAAGCTAAGTGCATCATTCCAGATGTTAATGTCCAAATTGAGGACCTGAGTTCAAGTGTGTCTTATGAAATTTACAATTAGAAATTGCATGATGTTGTTTTCTGGTTCATTTCATTTTGTTCTTGAGAAATTTTCCTTTTTTCGATATTCTTTATATGCAGTGTTTAATGTATCTGGTAGATTGAAAAGGATGGTTATTATGCTCAAAGCTAGGTTTAATCACCCTTGCACACCTATTCTTAGCAAAACTTTTCTATAGGGAACTGCACAAAGACCGGAGGTACGAATTGTCTCATGGAAAAATAAGGAGCTAACAACAGATGCTCTGCCAGTCCATGGTTATGAGCATTATAAAGCAAAGGATTATGCCCTTGCACATGCTCCTTTCTCAGGTTTGCAGTTTCTCATGTGGTGTTGTTACAAATCTGTATCATACGTTCAGCACTTACCTTATCCTTTGCTGCCCTTTCAAATATAGGAAGTAGCTATGCTGGTGGTCAGTGGGCTGCTGGTGACGAACCTTTATACTACATAGTATCTCCCAAGGACGTTGTAATTGCAAGGCCTAGGTTTGTGGTCTTTTTTTGTTTTTTGGAATATTGATTTTGAACTGTTCAAGAGCTAATGGAAAAGATCTTCATCCAATAGAACTTTGTGAGACTTGATCTTTGGTTCTTTGCTATGATAGCTTAAATCCAAATATTTGACTTTTGGGCTTGCTTCTTTTCTCTGCAAGTGTTAAATTTCAGGCCCAATTGCTAGAATTGGTGGCTTTGAATTTTCTGCTTCTATTTTGTAACATTTTGCAAGCTCAATGCATTGGTTGAGCCTGGTGCTATGTCCAGTAAGCCAGCTAAGAAGTACTAGCAGGCTGAGCCATTCAAATTGTTGAAAGCTTATCCTTGTAGCACATGAAACTATTTAGATTGACTGAATTTGTTGCATTCTTCCCCACTTGTATCCTTGACATCCTTGTCCAGTCAAACCATGTCATGCTGATTGTCCCAGCAGGTGATCTGAAACTCCAACTTGTACCCATTAACTTTGTGGGCTCAACTCTGATGACCCAAAGAAGTTAACTGTAGTAATGCTGTTAACCCTTATGAATCTTTCTAGCTAGCCTCCCAGTTGTGATGTGACAACAAATTAAGGTGGAAGAGTTTTCAATAATGGTTTCAAGTTTGGTATTATGCTTTGTGGTTGGAGTCAGGTGTTTGCAAACCCTGGTATTATTGGTAGAATCATTGTCACAGTAATCAATTCCATCTTCTTCATCTGTAAACAGTAAGTAATAAGTAGTTTATACATGTATTCATGCTAGAGATGCCGAAGATCATATTTCTTGGCTTCTGCAACATGGTTGGCATGAGAAAGCATTAGCTGCAGTTGAAGCAGGTCAAGGACCGACTGAGCTTCTTGATGAGGTATCCTATGTTTTCTGGTTTCTTCTTTAATTGAACACTCGAAAATTGGTTCCTAGGTGGCTGATTCAAGCAACTTGATTTGATTGTCTCCTTAGTGTATATTTTTCCAAACATCTTTTTTGTACAATTGGATAATTATATTTTTTTGTATCTCATGAAGACATGCATTTCTCAGATAAATTTTTACTGAATATTGCTGTAACAGGACATTTTCTTGATTGCATTGTATTCGTTTCAGATTCATTGGTGCGTCTTAGATGTATATCATGCATGGAGATAGTACATTTGACAAAAACTTGTTAGATTTTACTGATTGCATAAATGTAGATCCTCTGGAATTTCTGAACCATATGGTAATTGGTGCTTGACGTGGTTCGAACTATTTTAGTGTTGGACAAGAGCTGTCATCCAAACAAGCAAGAATCGAATGAAACAGTTTGGATGTAAGTAAAAATATCTATTATGCTCACACATCCATAATGGTAACAGTAGACACACATTATTGCAAAGGACAAATACTTGATCATATAATACTGATTTACATTGGTCATTACAACATGGTATAAAATCTTGTGCTGAACTGCCGGTACTGGCGAAACATTTCATTAATCCTGCAGAACGACATTGACACACCTGAGGTCCATAGGCCCCACAACCTCCGCAAATGCATTGCACCAGCCCCGTGGCCGCTCCAGATGCATCGTGCAAACCCTGCAGTCACTGGTGGCTTGGAATAGGGGCCAAAATTTAGCTTTTAATTAAATAAAATTTAAATTAATAATTTCAATCAACTCCTAACTATAATAGAGATAATTTAAATAGACTTAATTAAATCCAAAATCTCTCTCTCTCTCTCTCTCTCTCTCTATATATATATATATATATATATACACCCCCTACTTATCTTATTGTGAGCACCATGTGTAATTTGTTTTTTAATTTCTTTATATATATATATATATATATATATATAGCCCAAACCCTAAACTCTAAAAAAATAAAGAAAAAAAATATATTTAGTGCTCACAAGATGAGCACCATAAGGTAAGTAGGATAACATTCTCATGTATATATATATATATATATATATATATATATATATATACATGAAACCATATCGGCACGACACGATATAATAATGAAATTGTATCGTTCCAGTCCAAGACCGAAACTTCGGTATAGGTTGAGATTTTAAACCATGCATATATGCATTAGAGTTTATCTATTTAGAAAAAAAAATTAACTTAAAGAGCAAATAGGCCTCTTTATATTTTTTAACAAGATGTCATTTATTGTTGTTTGGTAAAATAATGGTAAGGTCAAGTTTGGTAGCACCAATTCCTAGATATCATCATATGGCTTCTGTGCTAGTTGAGTTTGTATAGTCTTGAGATTATTTATGTGCTTGGGTGATTTTCTTAGAATGGCAATCATGTAGCATATATGAAATCTTTCCATGCTCGCAAGAAAACAATTCAACATCTGAAGTAGAAATTGAGAGGATCATTTCAGTTTCATTAAAAATTTCATGTTAATGTGGAATCAATTGTCAATTTACTGGTAAATTCATAATCTTTTATACGTTGTCCTTTTATATAGACTTCTAAGTTTTCTATTAATAGAATATTTATTCTAACAAATAACAATAGTATGTAGGAATGGAAGAAAGAAAAGTTAAAGGTTATGTGCATTGGGCATAGGGTTGTAAATGTATGAAACGTTTGTGAACAAGTTTGGTGTTCGGCTTGGTAAGAGTTTGTTTATGTTCGTTTAATATACACAAAATTAATTAAATAAACAAGCTTGAACAACTCGTTTAACTAAATGAACAAGCTTGAACACATATGTGTTCAGCTCGTTGACGTTCATGAACAATGTTTATGGATATGTTCATGAACAATGTTATGAATAATGTTTGTAAAGAAGGTTCGTGAACGATATTCGTGAACAACATTTGTGAATCAGCAATAAAATTCTTGTCAACTTACTAAGTAAATAAAGAAACTTTCAAAATAAACAAACAAATTTGTATTATCAAGCTCAATAACTAATCGAAATATAAAATTTTAAACAATCAAACAAGTTTAAGTTGAGAGCTCGATAACACCTAAACGAATCAAGCTCAAGCCAAGCTCAAACCAAGCTCAAGCTCATAAAAAAAAAATCAAGCCAAGCTTGAACAATCATTTTAACAACTTGGTTCATTTTAGACTCGGCTTGGCTAGACTAGGCTACCTGGTCAAACAAGCTTGAACACCATAAAACTTGGCTCGTCTTGGCTTGTTTACAACCCTAATTGTGCAATTGGAATGTTAAAAACTCTATGTGGCTCTCTGTGACTATTTCATGACAAGACTTTCTGTCTCTGATTGGAACATATCTATCATATACCTTCATAGGCCATGTTTGTTATCCTAGCTTTTAGGATCTCTTGCTTGCTCTTATTAAATTTTTTGTTCTACTAATATTTTTACATCATTGCATATTATGAGAATTTGAATCTTATTAAGTGATTTATGGCTATAAATTGCAAGCCAGGTGGGTTCAAGATACCTTGACCATTTGATTGTTGAAAGGAAATATGCAGAGGCTGCATCTCTATGCCCTAAAATACTTCGAGGATCTGCTTCAGCTTGGGAAAGGTTTATTAAACCTCCACTTGTGTGTTAGCATTATTAATATTTTCTAATGTAGTGATTCAGTTATTTTCCCTAACAGATGGGTTTTCCACTTTGCTCATCTTCGCCAACTTCCGGTCCTAGTTCCTTACATACCAATTGAAAATCCACAACTGAATGATACTGCTTATGAGGTACCTATGTCTAATGTATCTCCAGAAAATGTGTTTTCAGCATGTATTGCATGATCATTATTTTTGTTAAAAATAGAACCTGAAATGTACCATGGAGCTCTTGATTTTATGTTGAACTATTAGTTTATTTTACTATGGGACTTTGGCACACTTTTTTCTCTTAAGAACTCTCGCTGAAGATACTAAAATGTGGGCTGGACCTTTTTCCCATGCTGTCCTGCACTAGGGGCATGCAACTGGACGGTGAATTATTGTCGCAAATACATTTACAAAATCTTGTCTACAAAATGGCATCATTTTCCATTTTCAAATTCAGTCTAGACATTATGCAGTAATCTGTTAAATAATGACTTTTAAAAATAAATTTCTGTCCATGCAGGTTGCACTTGTTTCATTAGTTACAAATCCATCTTTCCACAAACTTCTATTGACAACTGTCAAATCATGGACACATACACTGTATTCCTCAACAAATATTATATCTGCTATTGAACCACAGATTAATACATCATCTGTGACTGACTTTCTAAAGGAGGTAAACTCACAACTCACTGTATTCTTCTTCTTTTATTATTGTATTTCAAATTCACATTCTATTCCCTTTGGCAGGCATTAGCTGAGTTGTATATCATCAATACACAATCTGAAAAAGCTCTTGCATTATATGCGGATGTAAGTAGACCATTCTACAGAATATGAGCTTTTGTAACTAATCATGCATGTAATGTGCTGCAACTGGTCAGTTGCTCATGTTGATCACCAAGCTTAATTCAGGTTCTTGCTTATCTCTTTTCTCTGTTTATTATTACAGCTAATGAAGCCTGAGATTTTTGAGTTTATTGAAAAGCATAGTCTATACGACTTTATACATGATAAGGTATGTTAACGTACTCCTCAAGTAAGAGAAACTATTTTCCTATACAGCAATTATGTTCTCTCAAATGTATGTTCAAAGACCAGTTCTTATGGTAAGTCATTACGTTACTTATGTTTGACTTTATTCTCTATTAGACCACAGTTTGGATAATGTCTATTTATCAATAGTTTCCTCCAAGAATCACTGAAAAAATTAGTAAATAAAAGAAGATAATGAGCAAAATTGAGCTAATGGTTAGCGGTGCTTGGTTGAGCTATGATAATCCATGAAGAATGGGGGTAAAAATATTTATTGTATTATTGGAGTTAGAAAAAGAAAATGTAGCTATGATAATCTATGAAGAATGGGGGTAAAAATATTTATTGTATTATTAGAGTTAGAGAAAGAAAATCTAGAGACGTACCCAATAAGATACTGAATGAAAAAATTAAAAGGTCTTATTGATTTTGATAATCAAAAAGAAGTTTTTTAAGAAAAAATGATAAACACTCAACACTATATAAAATTTATTTTTGGAGGAAAATATTATGATAGATTCTGAAAGTATAGTTTTTGTAATATTAGAATATAAGATTTAAAAGTTTAAATAATAGATTTAGAAAACTATAATTTTTAATGTGTTTTTTTATTGATTTAGATTTCCTAGACTGATATTGTTATAGGTTCCACAGATGAAAGAAGTATAGTAATCTTGTAATATGACATATATGATAATGTGATTTCTAATGTTAGAGATTTGGGAAGAAAAGCAAGATTTACATATGGTATTCGTCGACCTAGAAAAAACTTATGATAGTCCCAAGGGAAATTATATGAAAAATTCTAGAAAAGAGAGGTGTTAGTATAACGTATATTATAATAATTAAGGATATATATGAGGATGCAATGACAAAAGTGAAGACTTCAGACTGGTTAACCAAAACATTTCCTATAAAGACAAGGGTAGATTCAAGGATCAATTTTAAGTCCCTATTTTTTTTAAATAATCATTGATGAACTCATAAGACTAAGTCCAAGACATATGACCATAGTGTATGCTATTTGCGGATGATATTGTTTTAATAGATGAGACATGTCTAGAGTAAATGCTAAACTCAAATCTTAGCCGGAAACACTAAAAGTGAAAGGTTCTAGGCTTAGTAGAGTAAAGATAGAATATATGGAATTTAAGTCTAATAATGTTAGACGTAATGAGACTTTGTTAAGATAGGGGATGACAAGTTGTCAACTGGAAGTTTTAAGTATTTAGGATCATTTTTACAAAAAAATGGAGGGATTGAGAGATGTCTTGCATTGAATATAAGTGGGATGGTTGAAATAGAGAAGAGCATCAGGTGTTGTTTGTGATCTTAAAGTACCTTTAAGACATAATGGAAAATTTTACAAAAACGATGATTAGACGTGCTATGTTATATGAAGCTAAATGCTTGTTCTGATTTGAGCACATGAGCAGAAGATTAGAGTTGCATAAATAAGGATGTTAAGATGAATATGTGAACATACAAGGATGGATAGAATAAAAAATAAAAATATTAGAGAAAGTCGGGTTGCACCTATTGAGGGAAAATTTCAAGAGAGACATTTAAGATGGTACGGACATGTACTTGATGACCAATAAATACTCCAGTTAGGCGATGTGAAACTATGATAAATGTGCATATCAAACGAGGAAGAGGAAGACCAAAAAAGACTTGGTTAGCAATAATAAAATAAGATAAAATTTATTTAAATATAAATAATGAAATAGTAGAGGATAGAACCCAATGACGTAAAATGATCCACATAGTCGACCGCACCTAGTTGGGTAAGACTTGATTGTTGTTGGTAAGTTTACATCTAGAGCTAGCTCATAGGGCATTATCTCATTTACTTAAGATGAAATAATCAGTCATGTTGAAGTTAAATCTCCTTAATATATGTTCATTACCTATGATATAATGCTAATTGATAAGGTGGAAGAGCATAATTGTTTAAGTGAAATTTAAGAAAAAAAAATTATTAAGTAGAACTAGACTGATTATATAGAATACAATTTCAGAAATACGGAAAAAATGGAATAGTAGTTTCAGTAATAAGAAAAGAAATGAAGGAATAGTTGAAATGGATGAATATGAAATTTTATGTGTTTTAAATCATTTTGTTCTATTAATCAATAAGGAAGTTGATAAACGTGGTTGAAATGAAAAACTTCTGAGTGTTCCTAGGTGCTCCTTAGACAAAATAAAAAATTTATAATTTTGTGTACAAGACAAATGTTGGGCACTTAAAAAACAAAACCTAAAGTTTAGTAGATATATGAGTGCTAAATGGATGTGTGGTTAATAGAAAAGATTGATAAATTACCACTATTCAAGAACTAGAATTCAGGAGCAAAAAGCTATAGTTACAATATGTGATAAAATGAGAAGAAATGAGTAGAGAGGGTATAAACACAAGGAAAGATGATCAACATAGTATCTAATTATATGAGAATTGATTAAAGTTGTAGGTTAAAGGGTAGAGAATGTTGTCAAAATCGCGAGTCGGAACGTAGAATCGCACGATTCTACGCGTTTTTGGTGGCCTTCTGCGTTGCGTGCCCAGGCGGAAGCGGAATCGGGTGGAATCGTGCAGAATCGCGTGGAAGCGTAGCGGAAATCGTAGACTCGTAAGAGTCCAGCGATTCTACGCGAAATGTCCGCTGGTTTTCCAAGACCGGAAGGTCGATCGCAGCGATCGATCAAACACGGGTCCAAGAAACCCTAACTTTCCTAAGTCGCGTCGCGAGCCATCGTCGCCGCAACTGCTGTGCTTCGTTCTTCTTCAGCAACCATCGTCTCCTTCACGTACGCGTCTGTCTCCTCCTCCCTGTGCGTCCGGTGTGCGTCGACCGGCACTGTGACTGACTTCGATTAAAGGTACGTCACCATCCGCCTCTGTCCCTTCTCCATCAATCTCATCTGTGGGTCTCTGTTCTTTACTTCTTTGGCCGTCTCTGTCCCGTCTGCATCTCTGAAGGCTGTTGGCCACGTCTGTGGTTCGCGAGCTGCTGTCGCAGAGTTGCAGTGTCGTTGGTGAAGCTGAAGCTGCGTGGTGGTGTTCTTGTTCTTCTTTAATTTCACGAAAATGAGTAGAGAAGCTAGTATTGTTGGGTCCGGTGAAGCAAGCTCCAATAGTCCCTTCTGATGAGGAAAGTCAATGACTATGAAAATTTAGTCTTTGTGATACTAGTCTTTGTGATGGTGGTAGTCTTTGTGATGGCTAATTCAAATTAGCCAAGAAGAAGGAATTGAGGAAAGTCAATGATTATAGCATTGATGACCTCGCTTCTGATGATGATTGGATTGTGGATGATAGTGAAAATTTAGATTTGGATGCTTCAAATGAAGATTTGGTTCCAGTTGAAGAAGGACCTAGTAGTGGAGCACCTCATGATGATTTGGAGCTGCCTAGTTATGATGATGATGAAGTTGAAGAAGGTGGAGATGCCATGGAGGATGCTGGAGATGAAGAACACATGGAGGATGATTATGAATTCATGAATTTATGAAGCTTAGAACTTGACTATTATTTTTCATGTTGTAGACTTATATGTTATCTAAAATTTGTGACTTATGACTTATTTTATGTGTGGATTGTAGAAGACCTTATAAATGTTTAGTTTAATCAAATGTTTAATGTGTTTTTGAGGTTATTAATCTTATCTATGTTATTTTCTATGAGTATATATATGTTTATATATAATTTTACATTTTGGTAGAAACTTACGATTCGTGTTACGATACTACGAGTTTACGATTCTACAACTCCCTTCCGTTTCAACGTAGAATCTCGATTTTGACAACCTTGGTAGAGACAAGTGGAAGACAATAGTTGAGATGCTTATAATATTTCAACTTATAACTTTAAAATTTTTAATTGAAAATGATTCTTAAATTGCTGTAGACCTATGTTTAGAAGTAAACAAGTCTACTGAAGAAGGATTATAGACTAAATTTTATTTGAATTCATTTTGGCAATGCTTGGGAGCATGCCATGCTGTTAGAAGGTCAGCATAGCTAGGCACGACACTAGAATTGTATTGTCTTGGTCGAAGATTGTAACCCAGGCATGATATGAGATTTTAAACCTTGCCCATAATGATGCTATATTCTGAGAATTCAACCATTTATAAGGCATTGATACTCTTCAAGTAGTAACATTGATAATCAACCACAGATCAGCAGGAAGCCAACTGGGTTCAGAAATCTGCTCTATAGATGAAAAGATAACAAGAAAATTGATTCTGGAACTTTGTACAGAAAAAAAAGAAGAAAAAACTGGAAGAGAACTTGGTTGCTGTTGCACTGAAATCTGCAATTCTGCACACACACACACATACAAAAAATCTGCAAAGGTGCTGGAACAAAATTGTTGAGGAAATCTGATCCTTCAAAGGCCCTGGAAGAAAAAGATCACAGAAACATGCAATTGCTTGAGAGGAAGCTAGATCACAAAGGTAGTTGTCATTAGCTCTGCAAGAAGAAAATGAGGACCGGAGCAGGTCTGGAATTAGAGTTGTGGCAGAGGGGGGAGATAAGCTTGAAAGGTTGTGGGTGCTTGCAGCTGGAAGGTCACTAGTTCTTTTCCTTGCATGATGTCACATTATGGAATGAGCTGAAGGAAGCAAGTGGCACAGGTCTGGGAAGGAGAGAGTGCAGTCCAATGTACTGCAAGGTCGATTGACATTCGTGTGAAGGAGATCTTTTGTAGCGGGAAGATGGGCTTGGAAGGTTCTGGAGGAATTCGCAGCTGGCAGGTGATGGTGAGGAAGGCTCTTGTAGGTAAGTCTTCCCTCAGAAGCTCATAATCACAGGAAGTCTTTTCCTTGCAAGTGATGGCACATTGTGGAATGATTGGGCTAAAGGAAACAGGTGAAACAGGTTTGGGAAGGAAGGGGTCCAGTTTGATGTACTGCAAGGTCTACTGACATTTGTGTGAAGGAGATTGTTTGTTGCATAGCGTGAATGGGGATTGATATCACAGATCTGATACTATATAAAAGTTAATGAGGAAAAAGACTAGGGTATCTCATTCCCTTTGTAGTCCTCTCTACCTTGACATAGATTGCTATTGTTGTTCTTTTTACATTTGGACCTCTCAGGATGGTACATACAATTGAGCTATATTCTATTTACAATTTGCTCATGGACAACATCCACATGTACTTACAAAAAAGTTCATAGTGGAATAGAGTGCCTACTCAATAACAACTTGAAGCAATTGTTGCAGTGAGGAAAATGTTGTTTTGGCAATTTTGTTTTTTTGGCAGTGTTATTGTATTTCATCAATTATCTTTATTATTTATTTCCATGGATCATAAAACTTATTTAGGAGTGTCATCCTATTTTTTGTTGCATCATACAGGTTGTGGAACTTATGCTACTAGACAGTAAAAGAGCCATGAATCTCTTGATCCAACATAGGGATTTAATTCTGCCAACTGAAATTGTTGAACAGCTTTTAGAAACAAGTAGAAAGTGTGATCAGAGATACCTAGTGCATTTGTACCTGCATGCACTGTTTGAGATTGATCCACAAGCTGGGAAAGATTTTCATGACTTGCAGGTGATTTCCTTTTTCATTTATTAACCTTTAGTTGTTTAGAAAAGCTGCAATTCTTAGCAATCTCTTCCATTACCAAATATATATGGAGCAATTGATACTGCTTTTATTAACTCACAGCCTATTTCTGTGCAATCAATTTCTGAAACATGACAGAAAATATAGTTCACTAAGTTTTATAGGATGTCAATATCACTCTTGATGACCTATAATGATCTAGACAAAGTAAACCCCCAACATCTGATCCTTGTAACATAATTTGTATCTTTCCTTTGATTGAGACTTGAGCTGTTTCATGAGCTTTGTTTACTATATAAGGACATTGATCTTCATAAGTGAAGGAGCAAATGATTGAATTAAAGCATATTTGAGAAAATAGTTGTCAAGATTCTGGAAAATGCCCATAGTGAATGCTTTTTCACTTGTGTCTATGGGGTCTGCTGTAATAATTTGGTCTGTATATTGGATTTCACTTATCTGGCAAATATGGATTTTTTTGGATTTGTTTTCTCTGCTACAATTAAAGTTTTCCATTTCATGGTTGACCAACTAGAATCATAATATTATTCACTATTCAGTTGTTTCTACCTGTATATGCATGTTGAGCTCTTCCTTTTGATGTCTTTCCACGGAAGACCTAGACAATAAGGTCAATAAAATTTCCGCTTATAAAAAGTAAGAAATCTATAACTAGAGCTATGCATCATCATTATCAAGCCATTTACCCCCAACTGTTTGGAGTTGGGTTCCATAAATCTTATACTTTTATTGAGCACTATGCTAGGTTATATCATCATTGCCTTGTAAAAAATGGGTTTCACATTTGTGCCGATAGGTTCAGACAATTTTCACTGACTATCTGGACCTAACACAATCCTTTCTGTTGCAATGGGTGGTCTCACTCCAGTATAACATTTTTTTAATCCTCAGAACATCATTGGCGGTTTTTGGGTTATGCTTTTCCCTTGTGAAAATCAGTGGCATTCTGATTTGAATTTTATCTTCTAACAGCATGTGGAATACTATCTTATCACTAGAACTTGATGTGGTAGCTAGTGTGCCAAGCTGATACTACAAATCTATAACAGAACACAACTTGGTTTGAGATGGATTGATTAAACTAGATCTAGGCATTTCTACTAGAGTAATGAGTGAAAACGAATTCATAATTGGTTCAGACCATATTATAATCTTCTATTGGATACTGGTTTGGTCTCAAATAGGGTTCAAGTCTCTATGACTCCAGTGTACTCAGAGGCATACCTACCTGTACTTGCAGTGGGAAGACCATTCTGTTCTTTGTTTTATCTTTGTGTACCAATTAACTGCACAGTGCAAAATCAATTTTTGACACTATGGTTTAGGCAAAGAGAAATCAATACTTTGAGAGACCGGAATTTATTGGTGGTCAATTGTTGCTTCATGTGGATGTCTGAGATAGAAGAAAGATGAATCAGAAGGATGCTATCTTATTGCTTTTTATTTTTTCACTTTTGGCTGTATTTAGGTTTTGTCCTTCACGAACTGTTTACGGTTTAAGCTGATTCTTTTTTATTTTGTCCTTTTGCAAATTTTAATAGACACATGTAACCCACTTTCATCTTGTTTTGTTATGAACCCAAAAGATGTTATTTCCAAACAATTTCCATCATCATTTAAAGGAATGAATTGATTGAATTGTCATAGGTATTTACAGTAGAGCAAGAAGTTATCATGTGCCATAAAAAAAAATGTAGATCCACTACATTAACGACCCCTCCCCCTAGTGCCGGCCCCACAAATATAGAGGGAGGTAAATGCAGGTACACAGGCGTTAGGTACATGGTGGTGTAAACTCCAAGTCGTCATTTCTTGAGAATCGATCCCTGACCATTACGTCAAAAATGTCATGTGTCCACCGCCTGTGCTAATGCTCTGGGGCTATCATGTGCCATAAAGAGGTCACATTAATTAGTTTAGTTGTTGAGTTTTATAAGTCACCTGTCTTAGGATTGTTTCAGTCCTTTGGTTTAGTCTTTCATGTTTATTAGTCGGTGGCTTTCATGACCATCAAAGTAGATGAAAAGCTAAGAAGGAATCACTGTATATTCATTCAAAAGAGATGTTGTTGTCTCCCAATACATGCTAGGAGATGATTAATCAATGAGCCTCATTTGCCTCTTCATCTGTGGTAAGGTTTCCTCGATGTGTACGAGAGCCGACCATGGGTGACCAACTGCATCTTCTCAAAGCTCAAACAATAAGCGACAACATGTTGAGTACTGCATCTGCAGCAAAGTACATATTAGACTGTATTGATGCATTGGTGCTGTTGTTCTTCATCTTATCTAATCAGTTGTCAAGCATTATTTTATCTTTTAAGTTTACATGATAAACTAAGCAAACAATATTGCTGCAGTCAATTGACTCACAAACAACATTTATTAATGCAGCATCTCCCGTTCTACTTTTTTTTTTTTTCTTTTCTGTGCATCTATGACATTTAACTTTATTTTCAATAGGTTGCGCTTTATGCGGAATATGAACCAAAGATGTTACTCCCATTTCTTCGCAGCAGTCAGCACTATAGACTAGAAAAGGTTTATCATTACATATTCGCATTGTTTGTTGGTTATTTTGAACAATAAGTGACTGTGTCATTTCTCAGGCATATGAGATTTGTATGAAAAAAGAACTTGTTAGAGAGCAAGTATTCATCTTTGGAAGGATGGGAAATGCAAAGCAAGCTCTTGCTCTCATCATCAATAAGTTGGAGGATATGGAAGAGGTGTCTGCATCTAGTTCTTATGTTTCAACCTTTCTCCTCCACGTCTTGCCCTTATCCGCATTTTACTTATCAAATGATTCTGTTTCCCATCCCTGCATCAGCATATTATTGAATTCCTA
The DNA here is from genome assembly GCF_018446385.1 of Zingiber officinale. Taxonomy (NCBI): domain Eukaryota; kingdom Viridiplantae; phylum Streptophyta; class Magnoliopsida; order Zingiberales; family Zingiberaceae; genus Zingiber; species Zingiber officinale. The sequence goes on from NC_056004.1 coordinate 51,262,987, forward strand.
AAGTTGGTAACTCCAGTGTCCAATTACATACAGGCTGTAGAGTTTGTGACTATGCAGCATGATGATGATCTCTGGGAGGAGTTAATCAAACAGTGTCTCAGAAAACCTGAAATGGTGTGTAAAAGGAATAGTAGTTTACATTATATATTCCAGTATATGGAGGTGATATTATTGGCGATTTCTTTCATTTGAATGAGCAGATAGGAATGCTATTGGAGCACACTGTTGGTAATCTTGATCCTTTGTATATTGTCAAAAAAGTTCCAGATGGATTAGAGATTCCAAGGTGAGGACAATGCTACTTTAGGCCATTCAGATGCCTGTTTTATTTAGCCATCCTCTTTTCTTTTTTGTTTGACAACTTGTTCCTTCAATGTGTATGCAAAATGATTTCAATTGTATTATTTGATTTGTAACATACTCTATCCCTGGATTCTATCATTGCTCTTGTGAATGATGCCACTAACGTTTATATCTCATTGCCTTTAGGTTGAGGGATCGTCTTGTCAAAATCATAACAGATTATCGAACAGAAACTTCTTTGAGACATGGATGCAATGCTATCCTCAAGGTTCAATTATAACTAATGCCCTTCTCATTTCTTCCTCTATAATTTTTTTCCAACTTTCTATAAATGTTTCACTCTTGATATATTTTTTTAGACTGACTGCGTCAACCTTTTGATCAAGTACTATAAAGAAGCTCGACGTGCAGTCTACTTAGGTATTGAAGAAGAAGCAGTGCGCAGGAAAAGGGAAGATGATGCAGCTAGCCCAAAAACTGACAGATCAGCAAATGGTGTAAAGCATATGGTAGTCAAGTCCAAAACTAGGGGAAGCGGGAGATGTTGCTTGTGCTTTGATCCGTTTTACATTCAGAGCATTTCGGTTGTGGTTTTCTTTTGTTGCCATGGTTACCACGTCTCTTGCCTTATGGGTGCCTCTGGTTCCATGAGTGAGACAAATAATACAACCGACAGTGATGACGATAACAGTGAGAATGAGGATAACAAATCGAGTGGATCCCGGATGCGATGTGTGTTGTGCACTACAGCTGGTCATTGAGCCCTCTACTCAGAATTTTTTGAGTGAGTTGAGTTTTAAGTGAGCATGTATATTATTTTTGCCTAATTGGCTTTCTGCACTATTTGTTTATATTTCTTGGTTTTGCTAATTTAATATGCCATGATTGTTTTGTATTTGCAAAGCCTGCCTTAGTCCTTGCCGGCCAAGCAGTGGAGAAGTTTCTCCGTCGATGGATGTTATAATACAGGGGTAACAAAAAAAAGAAAAGCATGTTTAGGTTAAAAAATTAATTATTCCTGAAATTTAAAGATAATTTGATACCATTGTTTTTCTTTTCCTCACTTTTTTTACTTTGAAGGTTAAACAAAAATTGGATTTGAAATTTGGATGAAGGATTGTATTTTACCCAGTACTTTGTCATTTTAGATGTTTGTCTAATTCCTCTAGTAATTGGAGTTTAATCCATCTTTCTTGCACTCTTTTATTCCGTGTTGTTTTGAAAGGAGTGTCTCACACAGCATAATAAATGATTTGGTGCAAAATTAGTGGGAAGACCAATTTTAGTTTTTTAAATCTCTTCATCTATCTAGCTTACATAAATTTAAAAATATAATATACATGTGGAATATAAAAAATAAATAAATAAATTCATGTTTACTCCTTATATGTGCTGTGCTTTATAGGAAAAAAATGATTAATCAGGTTGGGTTATGTTAAGTCTGGGTGTTCAATCTGGTCTCACGGAAATTTTTTATTGATTATCAGAATAAATCGGGACGCGTTCGTAAATTTTTGTAAATTCGTCATAATTGAAACTCGAACTGTAAATATCTGAATGATAATTTAAATATTTTATCGTTGCATCATAACTCCAAGAGCGTGCTGTGCTTTATAGGAGATTCTATATTACGGGGTTTTGTGAGTAAATCTCCTTCGCCATTTGCTTTATGATTTTTTAATTACTGTTTCCTTCGATTTCCCTCGCTTTTGCTCTCACCTCGGATCTTTATCTTAGCGGCGGTTATCACCATGGGTAATAAGTCCCTTTGTCATTTGTTTTATGATTTTTTATTTCCGTTTCATCATATATCATTTTAGTACCTCCGTCATAATTTGTTTTATGATTTCCGCATTATCCATGTCGTTTTTTACGAGATTTGTTTCTTAAGTTACTAGAATGTCTGCGCCATCTTTCTTTTTGTAATTATTTCAACAGGTCATTCAACTTAACGTGTTTAATATAACATCCTCAACATAGTTTTTGGAACTTCTGTTGCAATTTTTAGTCTGGAAGTTGATTATGGACGATTGATCCTAGCGAGAGAAAAATATTTGCGTGTCACCATGATTAGTCTTTTTTATATTATACATACTAATCCATCATTCTAAGTCATGCTATAATTAAACGTTTCTTAGTATATGTAGATTTGTTTAGGAAAGGTAAAGAAGTATAGTACTGTCTCTATATGGCTGGTGTACCCAGACTTAGTGTGTGTGATACAGTGTTTCATACAAAATTTAAACTATATCATGGTTCAAAAGATATCAGTGTTGCAAAATTTTTATAAAATTAGATCGGTCAATTTCAAGATTGATCAATTTAAAAAGCTGAATATCTGGATTATTAAACATACAAGCGTTCATTTCTTAGGATAAAGGCTTCAACATTTGAAGATTTTGATGAATATCTTTCTAACGATTATATGATTTTTTAGGATACATTTTTTCAATTTTTTGTTATCCTTAACTTGCCCCTTTTGATTTCTGGGTTCACTACCACGATATATACATCTGGTAGGGTTTTTTTTTTCCCCAATCTTTGTATTTGTTTACTTATTTGGTGTGGTTATTCCTGCCTAGGGGCGTTTGGTTAGGTGTTATTATTGATAACTTTGGTAGGTTATTAACGAAAACCTTATTTAGTTTAGGTAATGATCGATTCCTGGTAATGAAACATACTCGCCATGTAAGCAATTAGGTGATATAATCTAGAATCAGAAAACCTCGGAAGCCTAAGATTTTTCACGATTCCGAGACTAATAATTTTTTTTTCAAAATTACTCTTCACAAATTAGCGCCTCCCACAAGAAGCAGTACACTCCCTTTGCCTCCATTGGAGACGAGGACCCTTTGCTGGAGTTGATGTCGGCGTTAGAGCAAAACTGCTCGACCAGCGACTCGTCTTGCTGTTGGAAGCGTAACCTGATCCGGTCCGCGAAGGTCGACATCCTCATCGTCGTCACCTCCATCCCGGGGCTGTCACCGCCGACCCTTTTCTCGCTCGTCTAAGGTAAGCCACTAAGACTAGTTAGTCACAAAGACTAAGCAAGTGACATAAACTATATAAAAGTTTAGTCACAAAGACCATATCAGAACATCCAATTCATACTTAGAGAAAATGGTTCGTACGACAGCAAGCACACTTAGCGATAGTTGCTAAGAAAATTATTACATCTTATATAGTCGCTCTCTAAGCAATCAATGCTAGCAAAGTTGTTACACTTTTTTAGCCACTCTTCTAAATAAATCAGAGACACTCTCATAATGACATATAGCCTTTCTCCTGGCAGTATATATCTTTTATCCAAGAAACATCCAATCTCTTAGTGGCACACAATAATTATCTTGGAGATATCCATGTCTTGCTATTTATTCAGATTAAATAATCTCCATTTGCATCAATATGAACATCTCTAATATTTCATAATGACTATTATGTCAAGAGCATGTTCCATATTCAATATCCACAATCATTTCTATACATAACAGAAATGGGTCAACTAGTGAATAACATCAAAAGATACAAATATATTTAATCTTGTTTTTTTAGCTAGAATCTATTCATTATATTCTAATCAGTCGCTTTCCTAGTTATGCTCCATAGACCGAATTATTTAGTCATAGGATACATGCTAAAGTAGCAGTCACTAATTAAAACTTTAAGTAAATAGCTAAATATTCACATAGGACAAAATTGAGATTAACTTATAATCTCAAAGGTTTCACATAGTAGAGAAACATGATCCATTCTCCTACTATCCTTATTGTCATATATAGTACATGTGGTATGAATCATATACTACTATGTTATTCTCTTTACTAAAAAGAGTGCATGTTTTTCTCAAATTTAACATCATATAGATTTTGATCTAAACATACCTGATGTCTAATCTTGAATTCAACATATGAATTCCAATCTGACCTTCAACAAGTTCAGTAAATGGTGAGATCATTTACTTCGATCATTGTTAACACATAAATGATCTCATCATAATATAATTATCATAGCGACCTTAACTTATGGATATGTCTCTATTCACAGCTACTTAAGTTGTACGGTCTTACCTCTATTTGTAACTTAACAAACTGAGATAATTGTCCATGTGAGTGGATCAATCTCACCCTGCCAACATGCTCACCGAGAGCTTATATGAATGTAACAAAAATAACATATATACTGAATAAGTTATGTTAAATCACACAATTAAATCACAATATCTAATTGTTATTACAATATTGTTACATTTTATGAAATCCCAAAGACTTTACATATTCTTTAAATGACTCTCTACTTATTGGCTTAGTAAAAGGATATATAAGCATAGAACGTGTAGGAACATACTCAAGAATTACTTTTCTTTTATCCATAATATTCCTCACAAAGTTTTATTTTATAGCTATATACTTGCCTTTGCTGTGATATTTGGGGTCCTTGATAAAAGTTATTGCAGCTTGACTATCACAGTAGACGGTTAGTAGACTCCCACTATTCTTAGCAATTTTTAGATGTTTCAGGAACCTTCTCAACCAAACTGATTCTTGCACAACCGCTGAACATGCCACATATTCAGCTTCCATAGTTGATAAATCTACATAAGTCTATTTCTTATTGTTCCATGAGATGGCGACACCATTAAGCAAGAATGCATAGCCTGATGTGGATTTTCTATCATCCAGGTCTTCTGCCCAATTTACATCTGAATAACCTTTCAGACTCATATCTGATCCTTGAAAATAAAGACAAGAATCTATTATTGCCTTCAGATATCTGAATATCCTTTTTACCACCTTCCTGTGTCTCGGTTCTGAGTTTGACTGTAAGCGACTGACTAAGCCAACAACAGAGCTGATATCGGGACATGTACATAATATAATGTACATCAAACTGCCAATAATACTAACATATGATTTTTTATTTATCTCAGCTATTTTCTCAGGAGATTTGAGACACATACTCTTGCTCAAAATAGTACATTTCACAATAGGTATATGTTCTACTTTGTAATTGCATATGCTGAAATGATGTAACATCTTATTTATATAAGACTCTTGTGATAAACCCAAAAGTATTTTAGATGATCTCTAATGATATTCATCCCTAAGATGTACTTAGCTTCTCTCATATCTATTGTATCAAATTGTAATGACAGACACTTCTTGACTTCATTCACATGCCCTATGTTATTTTCAGCTATCAGCATATCATTAACATATAATGATAAAATGATATACTTTCCTTTTTTCCTTTTCAAGAAAACACAATAATCCTCATTAATCATCTCGAAACCATAAGATAAAATGTTTGCATTAAATCTTATATTTTATTGTCTTGATGCTTTCTTTAGCCAATATATAGACCTTTTGAGTCTATATAGTTTCTCCTCTTGGCCTTCAGCAATGAAATCTTTTGGATGAACCATAAAGATTTTCTCGTCAAGCTCACCATTAAGGAAAATAGTTTTTACATCCATTTGATGTAAGTCCAAGTCATAATGTGCCACAAAGGCCAAAATAACTCTTATTGACACAAATTACGGGAGAAAATGTCTCTTCAAAGTCAATACCCTCTAATTAGGTAAATCTTTTTGTAGCCAAACGAGCTTTGTATTTATTAATCGATGTATCAGCTTTCCTCTTTATTTTGAAAATTCACTTATTCCCAATAACCCTTTGGCCTGGACCAAAATCGACTAAGTCCCAAATATGATTATGATTCTAAAAACTCCATCTCTTCATCCATTGCAGCTTTCTACTTTTCTCTAACTCTACATCCTAATGCTTCCTCAATAGATTAAGGTTCATCAATACCAACTGGGAGTGTCATTAATTTCTTATTCTCAATATCAAATCTCTTCTTAGGTTTGATTTTATGAATATTTCTTTGTAAGTTGGGCTATGAAAAGTCAACTCATGACTTGGCAAATCACTCCCACTCGGTTAAGTAGACTTAGGCATCCCTTTTAACACCTCTTTTATTGATAATAACTCATCCTCCTCAAATAGAGGAACACTTTTATCAATATCACCTCTGGTTGGGAACTCTGTTTCGAGAAAAATCACATTTCTCGAATCTATTTTGGAGATGGATCCATCCTATGAAAACATAACGTTTGGAGAACTCATGATATCTAATAAAGATACATTTCTTATCCCTAGGTCCTAATTTTTATATTTGTGAGAACTATCATGAATATAACTAGCTGACCCCTAGGGCCTCTGATTATTCAAATCCAATTTTCTACCTATCTAACATTCATATGGGGTAAATGGAATTGACTTTGAAGGCATTTTGTAAGTATATAGGTCACAGTTAATAATGCATCTCCCTAATAGAAATTTGGAAAATTAGCCTATTCCATCATAGACTTAATCATTTCAAGAAGAGTTTTATTTCTTCTTTTAGCTACCCCATTTTACTGTGGAGTTTCTGGGATTGTTAGTTGTCTAATAATCGTTCTATCATTACATATTGTTTTGAACATATTAGACAAATATTCCCCTCCACTATCATTGTGTAAAGTCTTAACTTTACGTTTCATTTGATTCTCAACTTCGTTCATATAACAAATAAAGCAATCTAATGCTTCATATTTGTGAGAAATCAAATACATATGACCGAAACGAGAGAAATCATCAATAAATGTAATGAAATAGGAAGATCCATGTCTAGCCTTCACATTCATTGGACCACAAATATCTGAATGAATTAATTACAATGGTGATTCAGCTCTAATGGCCTTACCAAATGATTTCCTAGTTGCTTTTCCAACAAGACTATACTCATATATAAACAAGTGAATCTTAGCCTGAGTGCCCAATATACCCTCTCTAGCCAGCTGATTCATATTTTCTTATCTTATGTGACCTAATCTAGCATGTCAAACCTGATCTGTTATACCTACATCACTAGTTAGAGCAATATTCAAAAAATAACCCTTAATAGCACAATTGACATATGATTCTACATCAAGAACAAAAAAACCATTTGTTAAAAAATTATATCCGATTGGCACTGAGTCAATCTTAAGTTCAACACACTGCTGTAGAAATTAATACAATACCCTAAATCAAGAAGACATGTAATAGAACAAGATTATGTCAAATTTCAGGAGCATACAAGACATCATGTAAAAATAAAACACTGCCACCGTGGAGGTTGAGTTTGCAAGTGTTGACTCCATTGACTTCAACTCTTGTATTGTTTCCTATATGGATTCATTTGTTGCTCGCTAGTACCCAATGGTACTTTATAAATGTAACTCGATCCTGAGCTACATGGTTGGTTGCTCCCAAATCTATAATCCACAAAGGATAAAAATCAGCTAACAACACTAAGCTAACAACAAAATGCTCAGGAAAAAAAGACACTTAGATTTACCTTTTTCGGCTCAGTGCACTCCTGAGCAAAGTGATCCTTCTTGATGTAGTTAAAGCAAGTCAACTTGCATTTATGTTTCACTTAAGTCTTCTTTCTTATCTTCTTGATTGGGTCTTATTCCACAGTAGCAGCTCCTTTCTTCTTTCCCTTCCCTTTCTTAAAATATTTCTTTTTCATGGATCCAGATGATCCAACAGAATCGACAGCCACATAGTGTAGTCCAGAAATTCTTGTGGATTCAACTCTCTCTGGCACTAATTCTACATGGCATGAGACGTTAGTGAAAGTCCTGATACTCTCATTGTGAGTTAGAATCTGCTTTATGGTCTCCCAAGAATTTGGAAGGGAAAGAATAACTACTTGAACCTGTTGTTCATTGGTCAACTCATGACCAACAATTTTAAGCTCCTAAATCATGTTCAACATCTCCCTGAGGTGTTGAACCATTGAAACATTCAGACGCATCTTGTAGCTATCAAACTTGATCGTCAGAAGAAAGTACACGAACGCTAGAATGATTCTTGGCACTCATGTTCGTGATCATGTCATGCAGATGTCGAATTATTTTTCTGAGGCTGAGATGCATGGGGCTGTAATTGATGAGGGCACACAAGTGAGTATAATTTTGAATTCATTCCCTAGTGACTTCATACCATTCACCAGCAACTATATCATGAATAAGCTGAATTATGGGATGACTCAGTTGTTGAATAAACTACAAACCTTTGAAGCTATCTCAGGACTAGTGAAGAACAAGGCTGAGGCAAATGTTGTCGATAAACCCAAATCTTCAAAAGTTTTTAAGAGAAAAATGGCTAAGGGTGGTAAATTCAGAAAGACAAAGGATTGGTCTAAGAACAACAAACCCAATTACAAGAAGGCCGAGTAGAAGCCTAATGGAAAATGTTTCCACTGCGGTGTAGATGGACACTAGAAAAGGAACTATCCAAAATACCTGGCAGAGTCAAAGGAGAAGAAGAAAGGTAAATTTGATTTATTTGTCTTAGAAGCTTGTTTAGTAGAGGATAATTCCTCCTTCTGGATAATTGATTCAGGAGCTACTAATCATGTTTGTTCTTCTATGCAGCTACTTAGTTATTCGAGGGAACTTGCTAATGGGGAGTTGACTGGGTTATATATCCTTAAGCCTTGTGAATGCTTATCATTAAATACTGAACTATTCAAAGTAGCTTATCTAAAGTCTAACAAAAGGCAAAAGCTTGCAACCTTAGGTAGGTCATATCAATTTGGATAAGCTAAATAGACTAACAAAGGATGATCCTTTGAGAAAGTTAATTGTTAACACTCTACCAATTTGTGAATCTTGTCTAGAAGGAAAAATGACTAAGAGATCTTTCTCGTTGAAGGGCGAAAGGGCCAAAGAACCACTTGAGTTAGTGCATACTGATGTGTGTGGACCATTGAATGTCCATGCACGAGGAGGTTATGTAAAATACGGTACCCAAATAAGCACTAAATAATAGGATTATTGAGAATTAACCTTATTGGAATTTTTAGGATTTTTTAGAAATTTTTTGGGATTTAATCGGAGCTCGTACGACCTATTTAGAGGGGATGCACATATGGGCTCGAGAAAAAAAAAAACCTGTTTGGATTATCACTTAAATGGAAGTTGATTAATTTGATTAACGTATAGTTGAATTAATCAAAAACTAAGTTATAAATATTAAACTTAATCTCTCATCCCCAAATTCCTGATTTCTTTTTCCCCCAATCCCCTGCCACACTCCCTCTTCCCCGAGCCCTCGCCTTCTCGCGATCTCCTCACCTTCTCGTGATCTCCTCACCAAAACTGTCGACTTCATCCTCCCCTCTCCCTCTCGCGAGTTCCCACGCCCCAACCGGCGATCTCTCCCTCACACGAGCACCACAGTCGGTGATCTCTCTCCCTCGTACGAGCACCCTAGACGTCGCCGACCTCTCATCCTCACGCCGTACCACCGTCGGTTGCAACGAGCCAGCGGCCAACACAACGCCTCTCCATCACTTGCTGTCGTGCCCTAATACCGAGTCTCCTGGCGATTTCCTCCTTCGTCTGTCACTAGGTTTCGTTGAGGTGGGTTCTAACCGAAGAGGAAGCTATGGACGCCAAGATTTGTAAGGTTGTCATGCCCCCGAAGGAGTCCCTACCGAAAAATTTTGACAACATCTCCCCTGTACCGGTGATAATCTGAATCATACATACATACAAAATACATCAGCCACATACGACTAGAATATACACACAACCACGCAGTTAATGATGCAGCCCATACAGCTGAAACATAGCATAACCACGTAGTTAATAATGCATCCCACACGGCTAAAACATAACATAGCGGAAATCACAAAATAACGAACATGAAATGAACAAAACAACTAACTGCGAGCCGGCTCGGCTTGACACAAGATCACCAAACCAAATACATGATACCACAAGACAAAACTCCAAGTCCACATCAAACTATTACAATGCCAAGATCACAAATCCAAAACAAAATAGTGTAGGAAACCGAAACCAGAAGATTGTCCTCGAATGTGATGTGGGACTGGCGAACAGGACCTCCAAGCGATTCCATAAATCCTTTACCTGCTATCTGGTGAAATAAACTAGTTTATGGGGTGGTGAGTACTAAGACTCAGCGGGTAATAGACAGATAGTGCATGAACATAATAAAGAACTAGAGATACAAAGGTATATAGTCTCGTAGGGAGAAATAGCAGATACTACAGTGATATCATAATAAGTGTCCATACCTGAAACCATATCCTAGGCTAGTAATAGAAGGTCAGGTATAACAAAGACCTGCTACAGTACTGCTCATAATTACATGGGTAACTTGTGAGGTATATACATATTACCAATAAGCAAACCAATGTCTAAACCCATACCTCAGGTATATATATCAACCTATGTGATCATATCAGCATAAGTAAGCAACAACAGCATAAATAATCAATAGCAACATAAGTAAGCAACAACAATATAAATAAGCAATAGTAGCATAATAATAACAGCATATGCACGGATGGTCACTCCCGCCCACCTCTCTGCACCATGATCCCTGTATGGTCGAGAGGTCGGGTCAATGACAGACTGTACACCACTCCAGCTATCACTACTCTCGAGTGGCCGAGGGGACAGTTGCATAGTAGCTAACTAGCTACATCTGCGATGGGGGTCCCTGTTGCTTGCAACTCCAGCTATCACTACCCATGAGTAAGCGAGTGGGAGCACAACAGGACAAGCGACACGCTCTAGCTACCACTACCCATGAGTGGCCAAGCATGCGATCCTGGCCAACGACCCTCTCAACCACAAGGGAGACATGGTAGCCGACATGCATGCAATAACATAACGCGTAAAATGCAACAGTCATCATATATATATAAACAGAAAACATGTATGCTACATGAAGCCAGCATGCTCAGTAAGGTGTGTAAATAACAACATTCAAGCAAGTAAGCATGGTATCTAGTATATATATATCCAATATTTAATATCTAATATCTAGTATATGGTATCTTCTAAATATCATAGATGGTATATGGTATCTTCTAAATATCATAGATAACAACAAGAGACTGTATAGATACAGAAGCGAGTAACTCAAAGATTAAGTGGATAAGTATCAAGCATAGGAAAAATACAAGTGGAGTTAAGATAAATACAGGAACTATCCGAAAATATAGCTCATGCACTAAGATCAATGTACTAAAGAGATAAAGCAAGAAGTACCCGCCTTGATATGTAGATCGTGCCGATACAACTCCCACGTCGAGACGCTCGTCTCGAATCAACGTCTTGCAAATCACGTGATGTACAATTTAGCTAATTTCATAAACAACAACTAGCTAAACCCAAACTCAACTTAATTAGGGGAAAAAACCCTAATCCAACTATGAACCTTACCCAAATCCATTGGTTAAATTAGATTTAACCCAACCTTATCAACTCTTTAATTGATTTATATAGCAAACCATATACTAATAATTCAATCATATCATCCAACAAAATTTAATAATCCTCGATCAAAATCAATTGTTTTATCTTCCAATTCACATTCATATTAGGTAACTCATATATAACCAAACCTAGCACCATAATCAAATAACAAATCATTTAATCCATGTCTTAAATCAACTAGGCATCATGAATCAATTAATCTCTTATTAATCAACTTAGGATTAGTCATTTTATCATCTCTAATTAATCCAATGATTAAATTAAACCCCTCATAAATCAACCATACTAAATTCATCCACCTTAATCACATCTGAAAATCCAACCCAAAATAACTAATTACTCATTAATCACGTTATCATAGATTAACATCTCAAATAAAATCCGATACCAATCCATATCAACCTAACCCAACAAGAAATCAACCAAAACACTATACATAACTTACCTTGAAAAGGTCCATTACTGTCGGAAACCATGGCTAGTGATAGGGCTATTGTTCATCTAAACTAAGTACGTCCAGCCCTAAATCTAGAGGCAGGAGGAAGGCCGAAGCTACAGTAGTTGGCAAACAACCCACATCAGAAATCTCCCAATGCAACAGTAGAATTCAGATTATTTCACATCCGAGACTAACTTGTCTTACCTTCAATCTAATATCGACAGACTCCTCTCCATACTGGCCCTTCCAACGATGATTCACAACGATCAACTATTGATGTTTGGTGGACGAAGGTGGAAGCTGTTAGGATGTATACTAAAAGCCTAGCTTTTGGTATAAACATTTATCTAGAAATAAGAATCACATTGGTCAAATGTCTACATTTATGATAAATATAGTTGTTCAATTAATTTATATTGTAGATAACATGGTGTGTAGTGTCACACACAGAGGATCATGTTATCAGTACCTTATAAATTATAAACAGTAGCTCACGACCAAGATGGAAAGGAACAAACCATTGGAAGGTCGTAGTGTAATTAGGTATTAGTTTATCTTAACTATATAATTACACTAGTACACTTAGAGTGTATTGAGTAGGACCATTAGAGGTCGTTTCTTTTTATATTGACTTTATAAAGGAACAAAGACCTCAGTTATTATGGAAGTGTGTGCTCTTAATCCTAATATAATAACAAGCACATATATTTGATATTTATTTTTTTAATTTATCAATGGGTGAGATTTAGTTTGATAAATCAATAAGCCCGATAAGTTGGGAAATGATATCACTTATAGTGTGTGTTGTTGATTATAAAAGGAAACTGTGTCCTAGAAATCTAGGTTGAGAATGTCCCCAAGAGGAGCTCATAAGGATTATCATGTTAAACCCTGCAAGTGGACTTAGTCCGACATGATGATAAGGTTGAGTGGTACTACTTTTGGACTAAGATATTAATTAAGTGAGTTGTTAGTAACTCATTTAATTAGTGGACATTCATTATCTTAAACACAGGGAGACTAACACACTCATAATAAGAAGGAGCCCAAAAAATGTAATTTGGGATTGGTGCGGTAGTTCAATAATAGTTCTCTAATGGGAATGAATTATTATTGATAAAATTAAGTTGTGTGTTCGGGGCGAACACGGGATGCTTAATTTTATTGGGAGACCAAAATCAATTCCTCCTCTCGGTCTCTATCGTAGCCTCTTAATTATAGAGTACTATACCCACCTATACCCACCTTCTTACCTATCCTATAGGGGCCGGCCAAGTTAGCTTGGAGACCAAGCTAGGGTCGGCCATGGCTTGGTTCATGGGTGAACTCATGTGGCCGGCCCTAGCTTGAACTCAAGCTTAGGTGGCCGACCCTATTAAAATAAAAAGGAATTTTAATTTTAAAATTTTTTTCTTATGTGGATAACATGATTTAAAAGAGAGTTTAAAAATTTAAATCTTTCCTTTTATAAGATTCTACAAAAGATTAAGAGAAGAGCTAAATCTCTTTCCTTATTTGTAGATTAAAAGATTGATTTTAATTTTGGTAAAAACTTTCCTTTTAATCATGTTCATGATTTAAAAAGAAAGTTTAAAAATTAAAAATTCTCTTTTATTAGTTTCTACAAAAGATTAAGAAAAGATTTAATATCTTTCCTTATTTGTAGATTGAAAGGAGATTTTAATTTTTAGAGATAACTTTCCTTTTTGGAAATTATCCACATGTTTAAAAGAAAGATTTTAATTTATAAAATTTCATTTTTATTAACCAATCATGAAGGGATAAAAATTATTGGAGAAATTTTTATAAATTTCTGGAAATAAATTAGGAAGTTTTAATTCTTGTTTTAATTAAAACTTTCCTTGTTTTGGGGAGAAAGTGGCCGGCCAAATAAGTTGGAAAAAGAAATTTGATTTTTAATTAATTAATTTTTCTTTTTCATGGCAAAGGAATTAAGGAAGTTTTTATTTAAATTTCCTTATTTGCCAAGGCCAAGGATTATAAAAGAGGGGGTAGAGGTGCCTTCAAAAATAACACAACAACCTCTATTCTATTTCTCCCTCTTTTCTTCCTTGGTGTGGCCGGCCCCTTCAAGTTCTCTCCTCTCCTTGGTGTGGCCAAACCTCTCTTCTTTCTTGGAGATCAAGTGGTGGCCGGATCCTATATTGGAGAAGAAGGAGAGAAAGCTTGCATCCCTTGGAGCTTGATTGGTGGAAAAAGTTCTTCATCCTTTGGAAGTTTTTGCTTGGCCGAAACTTGAAGGAAGGAGAAGAAGGTACTAGGTGGTTCTCGTCTCGGAAGATCGTTGCCCACACAACGTCCGAGATTAGAAGAGAAATACGGTAGAAGATCAAGAGGTCATTATTCACAAAGAAAGGTATAACTAATAATTGTTTTCCGCATCATGTTAGTTTTGTTTCTTTGTAAAAATACCAAATACAAGAGGCATGTGATTCTAGTTTTTCGAATTAGTTTTTGAAGTTGTGTTTTTTTGTTTTATTTTTTTTCCTTGTGATTTGATTGTTCTTAGCGGTTAACCTAGGGTTACTATGGGAAGGTTAAATATTTAATTTCCTTAAAAGGTTTTGTCTAGTCGGTGGTGGTTGCTCCCATATCCAAGAAGGCCAAGTGTCTCGCCATGCAATACTGGAAACCGATTTTGGAAATAGATATTTAATTGTCTTCGTGACCTAGGTGATTTGGATTGAACGTGTTAAGTTCCGCAAGAGATCCAAGTATAAACCTAAAAGAACAAATAAATTAAACTTAGGATCAAACGTGTTAAGTTCCGCAGGCGATCCAAGTTTAATTTAAAAGAACACATGATAGCTAGGAAAAGGTTCAGATCTTTGTACAAAATTTTTGTACAGTGGAACCGTTAGGTTTTCCGAGTAGCAACCAACAGAAGCAACATCAATGGTTGCCGAATTCGATGAATGATTTTAGGTTCTGTTGGCCACGATGGCTGGCTAGAACAAAGTGATTAAGCGGCAACGAGTAGAGCAGTGCCATAGAGGAAGACCTTGATCCTCCAAGCCCTAAGGAGAGAAAAGAGTGCTCACAGATCAGAGATAACCATGCTGATGCAAACGGTGTGGCTGGCACACGACTAGTTTTGAGATGCAAAGACGATCTAGCAAATGCTGGCAAAAAGGGAAGACTGGCGATCAGTGTCCTCTAGCTCATGGTCGGAGGATGATCGGCGTCGCATGGAAGAAGGGGACGGTGCTGCGATTTTGGAGTCACGAGGGCATCACCAACTTAGAATGACTGTACCAGCGATGATCATCTCATCGAGGTGGTCTGCGTCAAGGCTCGATGATCGACAACAGGTCGAAATCACGAGAGAAGAAAAGGGTGGATCAGTTGGGAGGAAGGGAATCATGTGTGGAGCTCGGGAGGATGAGGAGATCGGGATGGAGAAGAGAAAGTGATCGATGACGGAGAAGGATAAAGGGGAAATGAAAACCTAGGTAAATATATATAACCTTAGATTAATTAATTCTCAACTTTATGTTAATTAAAACAATCAACTCCCAACAAATGGGTATTCCAAATAGGCTTCTAAGATCAATTGATTTATCCCCTTAAAATATGTCATACAACCTCCGTTTAAATCCCAGAAAATTTCTAAAAATTCTAATAAGATTATTTCTCAAATAACCTTATTATTTATTTGATATTTGGGTGTTGTATTTTACATTCTCCCCCATTAACAAAAATTTGATCCGAAAATTTCCTACTCATCTCAGGGATCCTCATCTAAGGGTATCAACTAAGCAACATACTCATATACTAATCCATCCTAGCATCATGATCAAATCTCCAACCATAAAAGATGACTCTGTGGGTTATGAGCTCACCCTGCTTCCGCTACTCTCACACTGCTGTCTAGCTAACTGTGAGTAAATCAACTGCCTCTAAAATCCATAATCCATTACCCACAGATCCTTCCACATCTATATAGGACGCTCAAACTATCCATCAGTCTGAGGGTGAAAATCTATACTAAAGCGAAGCTCCGAACGCAAAGTTTGTTATAATCACGGTCAGAACCATGATGTGAAGTTGTGGATCTTCATCCGATACAATACTCAGAGATATACCATAAGGTTCGGTAATCTCTCCAAAGTAAAACTCTGCTACTTGATCCAAAGAATCCATTCTACAAATCGATAGAAAGGGAACAAATCTAATCAAGCAAATCAATGATTACCCAACAAATCATATCCTCTCCGTGTCCTGGGTAACCCCACAACAAAGTCCATCATAACATGCGCTCACTCCATTCCAGTATCTGAATCTACTAAAATAATCCTGCTAGCCTCTGATGTTCAGCCTTCTCTTGCTGACAAACTAGACATCAAGCTACAAAATCCACGATATCTTACTTCATGTCGTTCGACCTATCAGAACGCTTCAAGTCTCTATACATCGGGTGTCACCCGTATCACAAATTCATATCGAGGTGTTTCCTGCAGTAACTCCTCCCGGATAAGAAGTGACACAGGAACACACATAATCTCCCACAAAAATAAAGAATCTCATTCTCAGTACACGTAAATTCAATATACTGACATGAGACTGCTCTGCTCATGCTACATCTGAACTGCACCAAACTCTTGATACGATACATCTGTGTGGAGTATAAATCCATCTACACGAGAAAATAAAACTAACACGGGTGCAATAACTACAACTGGTCTCACAAGCATCTGTCTATACCCTTCCTAGACAGTCCAGTCAACAACATAACAATGCTGGAGAAACCCTTAACCAATCTCCGGTAATATACAACCTGACCAAGGAAGTTGTGAGTCTCCTATGTAGACTTTGGCTACTCCCAACTGGTAACAACTTCTATCTTCTATGAATCCATTGATATACCCCTACTAAAAGTAATGTGTCCCAAAAATTCCACAAAAGACAATTGAAATGGGCACCATTAAACTCCGCATAAAGATGTTCCCGTCGAAACATCTCCAGAACTATGTGAAGATGGTGTTCGTGATCCACCTTGGATCAGGAATATATCACGATATTTTCAATGAAGATAATATCAATTGATCCAAATACCCTAAGAATACCAAATTCATCGAGTCCATGGAAATATCTAGGGCACTGTAAGCCTAAATGGCAATATCAAGGACTCTTAATGTCCATACAACAAGCATACTCAAAAGTAAGATCACTGGCCACAAGTCTGTAATATGATCGTCAACTAAAATCACCAACTCCATAAATATCAAGGCATTCCACTCCTCATATCACTATCAACAACAAACACCAAATAATAGATCACCAAGTCAAACATCCACGAATAGATCATCAACAAATAACATATCACCACACCTAATCTAGTATATCCACCAATCTCAAATCATCCTCAACATCAATCAAACCTGATAATTTTCCTACTAACCTATTCTCATCATAATATACTATCATGATGTAGAAATATATGTTGGTACGGGAAGCATCCGATGATCGAACCCAAGTTTTGATAATGACAAATGATTCAAAGTTCGGATTATGTGTTATCTAACATGTGTGAATGAAGTTTGTCAGGAAAGTCCTAACTGCAGTTAGGCAGGTGGAAAACCCTAGGAGGTGGTAACCCTAGGTCATAGGGGGTGGTAACCCTAGGTGAAGGAAAATCTTAAGGGGTGGTAACCTTAGGTCCTAGGAGGTGGTAACCCTAGGTGGAGGAAATCCTAAGGGGGGGGGGGGGTAACCTTAGGTCCTAGGGGGAGGTAACCCTAGGTGGTGAAAACCCTTAGGGGTGGTAACCCTAGGTCCTAGGGGGTGCTAACCCTAGGCAAAAATTCCAATCGATCTGGAGGACCGGACTGACATCAGATATGCTCTCCTGAGTGGAGTAGGTGAGGACACGTTCCCCGGAAGAGGGAATAGTAGGCGTCGGTTCGACCTAGGGTTTTCGGTTGGAAATCCGAAGTTAGAACCGGACAGTCTGTGACTGTCAAGCTTTCACATTATTATGTTTACTGTGTGTGCTAACTTTGTTTTGCAGGATATGTGGTTGGTTTATGGACTAACATGTTTTGCAGGGATAAAGGAGCAAGATTAGCCTCAAATGAACAGTACTCGAGGCACCCTCATGGAGCTTGAGGCGCCTCGGGTGCGAGGCAGAAGCTGTGCTCGAAGCAACATTGGATGCGCCCTCATGGAAGCTTGAGGTGCCTCAGACGGCAGGTTGGAGGCACCTTCAAGGTGTATGGAGGCGCCTTCAACAGGATAGACGCAAACTTCTTCTCAGCTCATCCACGCGGCTGACTCGGCACTGTGGAGGTGCCCTCAAGGGGCTTTGAGGCTCCTCCAACAACCTTTATATGGGGTATTCGACCAACAGCTCAGAATATCAATTCCAAAGTCATTCATCCTTCGTGTGCTGCTCAAGAAATGATCCGGCTAAGCTACGACAAGTCCCTGATGACCCGGAGCTTCGAGATTTCGATTTGGTTGTCGATATAGCTTTTATTGCACTTATTGTAATATTCAGTTGTAACTCTTTACGCGATTATAGTTGTTGCCCAAAGTAAACGTTCAACGAACGTGGGCCTTGGAGTAGGAGTCACCACAGGCTCCGAACCAAGTAAATAACTTATGCTCGCGATTGTGTTTTCTTATTTCGCTGCATTACTCGTCAAGTTTTTCGAATCCGAAATGCGTGAAAGTCACGAGCGCTATTGCCCCCCCTCTAGCGCTTCTCAATCCAACAATTGGTATCAGTGTTGGGTTTTTCGGGCCGCGAAAACCGCTTTTCGCGTCGCGGAAACCCCGAATCACCCAAAGCCGTAGATCCGTGCAAGGAAAACCGAACGAAAATTACGAGTACGAGTTTTAAATATCTAGATCTACTCCTAGATCTATGTGTTAAGAAGTATACCTTGAAGCGTGCCCTTTCGCGTTCCCGCTCGTCCAAGGAATTGCTGGATCTCTAGACCGTCAAGCGTCGGTCCTCTAGAAGTATCCACACGGACACGTAGGTGGAGAAAACCTCACACAAAGGTGTGCTAGCACCTTGGTAAGATTTGGCCAAGCAAGGAGGAGAGGGAGAGGGAGAGCTTCAAGAGGAAGAAGGAAGAATAATGCACACTTGAATGAAAAATCAATTCATCCCCATTCAAAATGTGGCCGACCACTATCTTCATGTGTAACTCCCCATTAAATGCAATTAATGTGAAGTTATTAAGAAAATGACTTTGTAACTTCCATGAGGTGGCACCCATGATGATGTGGAGTAACATCATTGGTCCACTTCAATGCCAACTCACCAATGAGGTGGCATAAAGTCAAGTCAAACTTGACTTTTAATCTTCCTCTCAAGTCAAGTCAAACTTGACCAAATCTCTTCCATGGTTGATCGAATCCAACCATTTGATTCAAGCCAACTTAATATAATGAATCTAATTCATTTAATTAAATTGATTCAATGAGTCAAAATCTAAATTAGACTCATTGAACACATGAATCAACTTGAGTCGAACTCAAGTTAGCCCAATTAGGATTACTCTTAATCCAATTTGATTCATCAAATGAATCTAATCCTCTTGGTTCATCATATGAACCTAATCTCCATCTAATTGTCCTAAGTGTGTGACCCTATAGGTTCTTGTAACGTTGGCAATGCCCTAAACCCATTTAGGAGCATAAGTAATGAGCGGTATCTAGCAACACATCATTACTACCAAAGTTACAAGAATGTCAAGATCCGACATCACCTTGTGACTACTAATTGTGACTCTTCACAATATATGACGAGTGTCCTTCTATCCTAGACATCTAGATTGATCAATGTGAGGCATAGACCGTGTCATCCTCTGACCAATCTAAATCTTGAACTCCAAGTAGACTCACTAAATCAAATGAGCTCAATATCCTATATTGACTCATTTGGGCATGGCCATGCACTTCGTGGTCTCACTCTATCAAGAATACCGATGTCGTTCCCGTCATATGGGAGGGATAGATCTCATCTACATCACTCACATCCCTTTGCATAATTCGTTATATACCCAGTAATCGCCTTTATAGTCCACCCAGTTACGGGTGACGTTTGACGAAACCAAAGTACATAACTCTCCTTATGTAGGGATCTATGGCGACTTCAGGTCTAAGGACTAGTAGTCATACTAATAGCCACATGAGAAAGTATATGACACTCATATAATGATCCATGATACTTTCTCATGGCGGGTCATTCAGTATACATTCTCTAATGTATACCCATGTGTCAACTTGATATCTCTATATCCATGACTTGTGAGATCAAGTCATCGAGTTGACCTACATGCTAGTCTTATTGCATTAACATTGTCCCTGAATGTTAATACTCGACTAGGAATGATTAAGAGTAGTGTTCCCTATATCATCTCACTATCGGTTCAACTAACCGATTGATATAGGTGAGAACCATCTACTCAAGGACATTATTATACTTAGTTTATTTGGCACCAATACAAGTAAGTATAATAACCAAAATCCAAATGCCTTTATTAATATACAAGAATATGATACAATGAGTCCATACAATCATCAAATGATTGGCTCTAGGGCTCTAACTAACAATCTCCCACTAGCACTAGTGCCAATCAGTATAGGCTCTAAGGCCTAATGACCTAGTGTGACCATCATGCTTTCTCTGTGCCAAAGCCTTGGTCAAGGGATCTGCGATGTTAGCCTCTGTAGGTACTCTGCAAATCTTCACATCTCCTCTCTCGATAATCTCTCAAATGAGATGGAAGCACCGTAGTATGTGCTTGGTCCGCTGGTGTGAGCGAGGTTCCTTCGCATGTGCTATAGCTCCATTGTTGTCACAATAGAGCTCAACTGGGTCAGCGATGCTAGGAACCACCCCAAGTTCAGTGATGAACTTGCGGATCCAAACGCCTCCTTTGCCTCTGTCGTAGAATCAGCTACTGTGTCCTGCTTCGAACTCTTCCAACTCACAGCACCACCATTAATGTAAAACACGAACCCCGACTGCGATCTATAGTCATCCTGGTCGGTCTGGAAGCTAGCATCACTGTAACCCTTTACAGCTAGCTCATCATTGCCTCCATATATTAAGAAATATTCTTTAGTCCTTCTTAAGTACTTAAGAATATTCTTGACCACTATCCAGTGACTTTCACCTGGATCTGACTGGTATCTGCTCGTCATGCTCAAAGCATACGAGACATCAGGTCGAGTACATAGCATGGCGTACATGATCGATCCTATGGCTGAGGCATAAGGGATCTGATCCATGCTGTCTCTCTCCTCTCTAGAAGAGGGACCTTGAGTCTTCGAAAGACTCACGCCATGTGACATCGGCAGAAATCCCTTCTTGGAATTCTGCATGGCAAACCGAAAAAGTACCTTGTCAATATATGTACTCTGACTTAGGCCAAGCAATCTCTTAGATCTATCTTTATAGATCTGTATTCCTAGAATGCGGGATGCCTCACCTAAGTCCTTCATTGAGAAGAAACTCCCTAGCCAGGTCTTGACAGACTGAAGCATAGGGATGTCCTTCCCAATGAGTAGTATGTCATCCACATACAATATGAGGAAGACAACTATATCCCCTACAACCTTCTTGTAGACACAAGGCTCATCTTCGTTCTTGATGAAACCAAACTGTTTGATTGCATCATCGAATCGAAGATTCCAGCTCCGAGAAGCTTGCTTTAGTCCATAAATGGACCTATGCAGCTTGCATACTCTGCTAGTATGCTGTGGATCTACAAAACCCTCAGGTTGTGTCATGTACACATCCTCGAGCAGGTTTCTATTCAGAAACGCGGTTTTGACATCCATCTGCCATATCTCATAGTCATGGTAGGCTGCAATAGCAAGCATGATCTGAATCGACTTAAACATCGCTACTGGAGAAAAGGTTTCATCATAGTCAATACCATGAATCTACTTGAAACCTTTAGCTACCAAGCGACCCTTATAGATAAGTCCATCCATGTCAGTCTTTCTCTTAAAGACCCACTTACACCCAATGGGTTTTACCCCTTCAGGTGGATCAACCAAAGTCCATACTTGGTTGATGTACATGGATTCCATTTCGGATCTCATGGCCTCTAGCCATTTCTCGGAATCTGGTCTCATCACAGCTTCCTGATAGGTGGTAGGCTCATCCTCTATGAGCATAACGTCATCATGGTCAGACAAGAGAAATGAGTATCTCTCAGGCTGACGACGTACCCTATCAGACCTGCGAAGAGGTATGTCTACTTGAACCGGTTGTTGTTCCTCAACTCCTTGTGGAACAACATCATCCACAACACTTTGTGGTTCCAGTTCAATTTCCATCGAGGCATCAGTGCTATTGTTCGCATCTTGAACTTCTTCAAGATCGAACGTGCTCCCACTAGTCTTTCTAGAAACAAAGTCCCTTTCTAGAAAGACCCCAGTCTTTGCCACAACTACCTTGTGCTGACTGGGAATGTAGAAATAACATCCCTTAGTTTCCTTGGGATATCCAATGAAAAAGCACTTGTCGGATTTGGGTCCTAATTTGTCTGAGACTTGACGTCGTACGTAAGCCTCACAACCCCAAATCCTCATGAAAGACACCTGGGCATCTCTCCCAGTCCATATCCTATATGGTGTCTTTATCACGACCTTGGATGGAACTCGGTTGAGAATGAAAGCTGCCGTGTCTAGAGCATATCCCCATAGATATGTCGGAAGTTTTGTGTGACTCATCATAGATCGTACCATATCTAATAAGGTACGATTCCTCCTTTCGGATACATCATTCCACTGTGGTGTTCCAGGAGGAGTGAGTTGAGATAAAATCCCACACTCAGCTAAGTAGTCATGAAACTCATGGCTTAAGTATTCACCACCTCGATCTGATCGAAGTACCTTAATACTCTTGCCAAGTTGGTTCTGTACTTCATTCTTGAATTCTTTGAACTTTTCAAAGGATTCAGATTTATGTGTCATCAAATACACATAACCATATCTACTGAAGTCATCAGTAAATGTGATGAAGTACCTATAACCGCCTCTAGCAGCGACATTGAAAGGGCCACATACATCACTATGTATGAGTCCTAACAAATCAGTCGCTCTCTCGCTGTGCCCACTAAAGGGAGTCTTGGTCATCTTGCATCGTAGGCATGACTCACATATCTCATATGATTCAAAACCAAATGAGTCCAGCAAACCATCCTTATGGAGCTGGGATAAGCGCTTGTCATTTATATGACCTAAGCGGCAGTGCCAGAGATAAGTTTGGTTTAGGTCATTTGACTTGAACTTCTTGGTATTTATGTTATAAATAGGGCTCTCAAAACCTAGAATGTAGAGTCCGTTTATCAGAGGTGCACTACAATAGAACATATCGTTTAAATAGATGGAACAATATTTGTTCTTTATTGTAAATGAGAAACCTTTCTTGTCTAAACAAGAAACTGATACAATGTTCTTAGTCAAAGCAGGCACATAACAACATTCATCTAATTCTAATACAAGCCCAGAGGGCAGAGATAGAAAATAAGTCCCTACAACAACAGCAGCAACCCGTGCTCCATTGCCTACTCGTAGGTCCACCTCGCCCTTTGTCAATGCCCTGCTATTTCTCAGCGCCTGAACATCAGTACAAATGTGAGAAGCACATCCGGTATCTAATACCCATGATGTAGAAATAGATAGATTGACTTCTATAACATATATACCTGAAGTGGAAGTCTCACTTCGCTTCTTCTTAAGATCTTCCAAGTATACCTTGCAGTTCCTCTTCCAGTGTCCGGTCTGACCGCAGTGGAAGCAGGTAGCATTCTCCTTTAGGCTTCAGTGCCTTGCCTTTGCCCTTGGCTTGGGACTTTCCCTTGCCTTTGGGCTTGCCTTTGCTCCTATGCTTCTGGACCATCAGAATGGGCTTAACCTTCTTAAGGTTAACCTCAGCAGTTCGTAACATACTAAGGAGCTCGGGCAGTGGCTTGTCAATCTCGTTCATGTTATAGTTCAGAACGAATTGACTATAGCTATCCGGCAAGGATTGCAAGATTAAGTCAGTGGCCAGCTCTTGGCCAAGTGGGAACCCCAGTCTTTGTAGGTTCTCTATGTACCCAATCATCTTGAGTACATAAGGACCTACGGGAGCCCCGTCTGACATCTTGCACTGAAACAGTGCCTTAGAGATCTCAAATCTCTCATGCCTCGCTTGTCCCTGATATAGTTGGCGAAGATGCTCAACCATATCATAAGCGCCCATCAACTCGTGTTGCTTCTGAAGCTCAGAGTTCATGGTCGCGAGCATTAGACATGACACATCTAATGCGTCATCTTGATGCTTCTTGTAAGCATCTTTGTCAGCTCGCGGGGCATTGGCAGGAGGAGCCTCCGGAATGGGCTGCTCCAATGTACACTACGTTCCTAGTGAGAACTATTCTCGGGTTCCTGTACCAGTCCTCCGTTGAGCTTGTCCTTCTCAAGGACGGATCGCAGGAGAAGGTGTTCGTATTGACGTCATGGTTATCTACAACAGAAAATTTGCAGAAATAAATATCATATTCTTTTAAAATCATTTAATTAGGCCTTTAATTAAATGATGCTCCCACTGAATTCTATAATTCTTGTGGGACAAGATCCACATCATACTAACCCTTGAGTTAGCTTTGGCTAATACGCCCAAGGCTTAGTATGATCGGTAGGTAATGATTACCAATTACATCTCTATGCAACTCTTGTTTATAAAATCAATATCCGCATTTATATTAAAACTCGAGTTAGCTTTGGCTAATACGCCCGAGAGTTAATATAGATATGATTTTGACCTATCTTTTCCAACCGTTGGAAGAATGCCTATAATTGACTCGATCTAACCGAGCAACTAGGAATACTCAATCTAATTGAGTTTGTATTCACCCATGCGTTGATAGGCGGGACCAAGATTGTCCCTCCGTACCCTACCAAGATAATATGTATTGCTCTGCTTTGGCAGATTCAACAATACATGTGATCGAGGTAGTGATAGGTATCACGGCACGGTTAGGCATTTAGAGTTGGTTCGATCGAGATCTAATCTAATCGAAAAGGATGCATCTTGTGCACGACTTAGATTTAATCTAATCGCAAGGGTGCATCATGTGCACGACTTAGATCTAATCTAATCGTAAGGCACTAATTAATTAATTACTTATTAAACATGCATCATATACATAAGCAATTAACTAATTAATCTATTTGTGATTTAGTCATGGCCCACTATGATCTTCTCAAGCCAATGAGAAGATCGAATGGTCAACCTAGGGTCAACAGCTTCTCCAAGCTCCTCCCTTTGACCACCTTGTGTTGCTCATGCCCGCCTCGGAACTCCGTCTCTTGTGGACCCTCCACCGCTCCAATTTGTACATTACAATTTGAAACTCGAGTTACATTCGAGTCTAAATCTAATTTACAACCAGAATATATGAGAAAGGCACGACGCGCAGGTCGCGAAAAAATAAAAACATACAACACGCGTAAACACATATTATGGATTACAACACAATCCAATCATATTGGGTTTTTGGGCCATGACTATCACAAAATTAATATATAATTCAAAATTATATATTTTCATAATTTCCTATAATTTTAAAATAATTTTTACAATTTTACGAGTAAAATTTCGGCGGTCCGTTTAGCGGTTTCGGGCGTCGAAACGGATCCCTTGCGGGGCCAGGGGCAGCGCCCCTACCCGCGATCTAACCATCGCGAGGGTTCCTTTGCGATCCAACAGCGCCCAAACTCGCTGTCCCAAAACGATTTGGGTCGAGACATTGCCGTTTCGGAAAAATCTTCCCAGCAGGTTCGTTTTTAGCGATTTCGGGTGCAATCGCGGAGCAAATCCCCTTGCGGGGTTAGGGGTAGTACCCCTACCCACGATCTAACCATCGTGAGTTGCTCCTTTACGATCTAATGGCACCCAAGCCCACTGTCCCAAACGGATTTGGGGCAAAACGAAGCCGTTTAAGGAAAAACTTCCCGGTAGCCGAAGCCTACAAGTACCGAGATACTTGTGCTTCGCTTCTGCGGAAAAATTACCCATAAAAACATAAAAAACTAAATTTTTACAGAAAATCACAGAAGGTTTAGTTTTCATAAAACCAAAAATTAAACTCGTACAAGCCTTGCACGTGGCTCTGATACCACTATTGGGTTTTTCGGGCCGCGAAAACCGCTTTTCGCGTCGCGGAAACCCCGAATCACCCAAAGCCGTAGATCCGTGCAAGGAAAACCGAACGAAAATTACGAGTACGAGTTTTAAATATCTAGATCTACTCCTAGATCTATGTGTTAAGAAGTATACCTTGAAGCGTGCCCTTTCGCGTTCCCGCTCGTCCAAGGAATTGCCGGATCTCTAGACCGTCAAGCGTCGGTCCTCTAGAAGTATCCACACGGACACGTAGGTGGAGAAAACCTCACACAAAGGTGTGCTAGCACCTTGGTAAGATTCGGTCAAGCAAGGAGGAGAGGGAGAGGGAGAGCTTCAAGAGGAAGAAGGAAGAATAATGCACACTTGAATGAAAAATCAATTCATCCCCATTCAAAATGTGGCCGGCCACTATCTTCATGTGTAACTCCCCATTAAATTCAATTAATGTGAAGTTATTAAGAAAATGGCTTTGTAACTTCCATGAGGTGGCACCCATGATGATGTGGAGTAACATCATTGGTCCACTTCAATGCCAACTCACCAATGAGGTGGCATAAAGTCAAGTCAAACTTGACTTTTAATCTTCCTCTCAAGTCAAGTCAAACTTGACCAAATCTCTTCCATGGTTGATCGAATCCAACCATTTGATTCAAGCCAACTTAATATAATGAATCTAATTCATTTAATTAAATTGATTCAATGAGTCAAAATCTAAATTAGACTCATTGAACACATGAATCAACTTGAGTCGAACTCAAGTTAGCCCAATTAGGATTACTCTTAATCCAATTTGATTCATCAAATGAATCTAATCCTCTTGGTTCATCATATGAACCTAATCTCCATCTAATTGTCCTAAGTGTGTGACCCTATAGGTTCTTGTAACGTTGGCAATGCCCTAAACCCATTTAGGAGCATAAGTAATGAGCGGTATCTAGCAACACATCATTACTACCAAAGTTACAAGAATGTCGAGATCCGACATCACCTTGTGACTACTAATTGTGACTCTTCACAATATATGACGAGTGTCCTTCTATCCTAGACATCTAGATTGATCAATGTGAGGCACAGACCGTGTCATCCTCTGACCAATCTAAATCTTGAACTCCAAGTAGACTCACTAAATCAAATGAGCTCAATATCCTATATTGACTCATTTGGGCATGGCCATGCACTTCGTGGTCTCACTCTATCAAGAATACCGATGTCTCTCCCGTCATATAGGAGGGATAGATCCCATCTACATCACTCACATCCCTCTGCATAATTTGATATATACCCAGTAATCGCCTTTATAGTCCACCCAGTTACGGGTGACGTTTGACGAAACCAAAGTACATAACTCCTTATGTAGGGATCTATGGTGACTTCAGGTCTAAGGACTAGTAGTCATACTAATAGCCACATGAGAAAGTATATGACACTCATATAACGATCCATGATACTTTCTCATGGCGGGTCATTCAGTATACATTCTCTAATGTATACCCATGTGTCAACTTGTTATCTCTATATCCATGACTTGTGAGATCAAGTCATCGAGTTGACCTACATGCTAGTCTTATTGCATTAACATTGTCCCTGAATGTTAATACTCGACTAGGAATGATTAAGAGTAGTGTTCCCTATATCATCTCACTATCGGTTCAACTAACCGATTGATATAGGTGAGAACCATCTACTCAAGGACATTATTATACTTAGTTTATTTGACACCAATACAAGTAAGTATAATAACCAAAATCCAAATGCCTTTATTAATATACAATAATATGATACAATGAGTCCATACAATAATCAAATGATTGGCTCTAGGGCTCTAACTAACAATCAGAGCGGGGGCGCTTCGACTTGGTGTAACCACCAGTCAAGCATTTTTTCGTGATATTTTTCAATTTTTCGAAGTCGATCGGAATCGATATTCTTACCGTCTTCCGATCTAGTTTTCTTTCGTAATCAGATTTGTCTCGAAGTTGGTGCAACACCCTCGAGATCGTAATTTATTTTTTACTTTTATACCGCACTGCTAATCCAGGATCAAGTCCTGGGACTCGTTTTCTGTTCATTTTTTTACAAGATCCTTAATGGCTCTCCAAGAAAGATATTGCACCGCCTGCCCACTGCTCTTCACCTGAGATGACTTCGGTTATTGGAAGGGCCGGATGGAGGCATATCTCCAAACTCATTTTGAAGTCTGGATGTCGTCAAAACTGGGTTAGAAATACCAACTGACGGCACCGGCAAGCCACTCCCTTGCGAGAACTGGGATGCAACCCTAATCACGAAGGTAGAAACTAATGCCAAAGCAACCTGCACCCTCCAGCGTGGGCTGATAAAGGAAGAACTCAACAGAGTAGGACCTTTCTCAAGTCAAAGGAGCTGTGGTAAAAGTTGATCGAACTATACGAGGGTACATCAGACACAAAGGTAAGTAAGAGAGACCTTATTTTAAATAAACTATATAACATTAAATTATAGGAAAATGAAACGGCAAGCCAACTGCACGCTCGCATACAAGACCTGTTGAACGGACTCCATGCAATCGCCCAAAGGGTGGAGAACAGGGGCATTATAAGGTATGCACTCAACGCCTTTCCTAGGAATACCTTGTGGGCATCCATGGTAGATGCTTATAAGGTATCCAAGGATCTCTCGTCAATAAAATTAGATGAATTATTTTTCGAGTTTGAATTACATGAGCAGACAAATGCACACCCAGCTGAGAAGGGTGTAGCTTTGGTTACAGGTACAAGCAGAAGGCGCATAACCGAACCAGAATCGGAAGAAGAACCAGATTCGGACGACGACGACGGCGAGCTCACAACCGAGCTTGTCAACCTAGTGAGGAAGCTCTACCGAAAGAAGAAGGTCTTCAACAAAAAGGATGTTAGAAAGGTGATCCAATCCATGGGGACTCAACTAAAGGTGAAGTTCGAGGTGACGTGCTACGGATGCAACCAAAAGGGGCACATCAAGGACAACTGCCCAAATCAGAAAGACACCAAGAAACCCAGAAGGAAGAAGGCCCTGAAAGTGAATTGGGATGAGTCTTCTTTGGAAGAGTCCGATGGTGAAGAACTCAAACAAACGAGTTTCCTCACAATGATGGCTCGGGACCAAATCAATGACTCCGGAAGCGAGGACGAATCGAAGCTGAGTCTGAGAAAAATCACAGATCCGTATCCGTTTCTGAAGGCCCGAACCCCTTAGTAAGTACATTTCGGTTATATAATTTGATAAATTACTTAATGCGTAAACTAGCTAAGTCTAATGTTCGGATCAAGTCGCTTCTAAAGGAAGTAACATCCCTTAAAGAAGTGACTAACTCCGAATCCTTGACTGACCCAATTCAGACTGAAACCTCAACTCAAGTCCAAAAGCTTGAGGAAGAGAATTCCAGCCTGAAAAGTCAAGTCAAAGATTCGAAGTTAACATTGGAATGGTTTACACTGGGTTCCAAGAATCTCGACTTGATTCTTGGAAATCAGAAAGTCGTATATAATCGATCCGGACTAGGATTTAGAACTAAAAAAAATATCGGTCTTATTTATCGCTTGTTAACAGATCGAATAGAAAGATAGTCCAAGCATGGGTACCTAAGTCCAACTTGGTCAATCAAGTTGGACTTGGTCAATATTGGGTCCCTAAGGATCAAGTACATTACCTTGATAGACCATATCGAAGATATGATCTAGGGGGAGCCAATAGAAAAACAATCTTAATAAATAGATAAAATTCCTTGATGCTTGTTTATTTTTTTCTAGTAATAAGCATGTTTAGACTAGGATAGACTAAGGACCTAGGCGTAATTTACATTTGTTTAGTTAAACCTAGGGGTTTCAAAAGGAAAATTAAATATATATTTTCTTTGAAAGGCTCTGTTTAGAAGTGGTGGATGATCCCATACCCAAGAAGGCCTAGTGCCTCACCACAGTCTGGGAGCTGATCTTCGAAATGTATATTTAATTAACCAATTGGAAAACCTAAGTTTAACTCAAATATAAATTAATCCTTAGAAATAATCTAAATTAAAGATAATTATCTCACAAAACTACTCAAGGTTCCCTGATTGATAACTTAGAATCAGGTAAGATGGATCTAGGTTGAACTTAGTCCAATTTAATAATTTAATTTAATCAATTTAATAATTTAATTTAATTCAATTTATTCAATTTAATAATTTAATTTAATTAATCAATTTAATAATTTAATTTAATTAATTTAATTAATTTAATAATTTAATTTAATCAATTTAATAATTTAATTTAATTAATCAATTTAATAATTTAACTTAATTTAATTAATCAATTTAATAATTTAACTTAATTAATCAATTTAATTAATTTAATTAATCAATTTAATAATTTTAATATAATTAATCAATAAATTAATTAACTTAACTAAAATCTAATTCAATTTAATTAAATCGACTTAACCCAATTGACTCAATTAACTTAATAAACCATCTCACAAACACCCATAGGAATACCATAATTGATCATCTAGACTGGGTGAGATGGAACATTAAGATAATTTCAGTCAAACTATCTTCCAAATCCAGTAAATTGACCCAAATCAAATACTTTATGTAGGAACATAAAGATTTGGGTCAATGGATGCTAGATATTGGATGCTCCAGACACATGACTGGAGACAGACTGAAATTCACTAAGTTGAAATTCAAGAACCTAGGGCCTGTCGCGTTCGGCAACGACGGAACCCTTAAGGTAATCGAAATAGGTAATATCTAGTTAAATTCTGATTTTTTATATTCGAAAAGTGTTATTGATTGAACAATTTAGTTTCAATTTACTTAGTATTATCCAATTATGTGACTCAGGTTACTTGGTCACTTTTTCAAAAACTGAATGCAAAATTATGAATATTAATAATCCTGAAATCACACTTAAGGGAATTAGGAAAAAGAACATTTATACAATAGACCTACCTACCTCTTCACTAGAGTGTCTATTGATACAACAAGAGGAAACAGAGTTGTGACACAGGAGACTGAGTCACACTCATACTAGACTCATTTAAAAAATGAGTCAAAATGGTCTGGTTAGAGGTCTGCCTAAATTAAAATTTATTGAAAATTCAACTTGTGATGCTTGTCAACAAGGCAAACAAACCAAGTCAAAACATAAGATAACCAACTTAAATAGAACAACTTCTATACTTGAGCTCCTTCACCTAGACTTGTTTGATTCACATAGAGCCAAGTCACTAAGCAAAAAGCAATATTGCTTAGTAATAATCGATGACTACTCAAGATTTACTTGGGTAAGATTCATAAAAACTAAAGATGAAACTTTCGAAGTTTTAAAAATATTTTGCAAATTAATAGAAAATGAAAAGGACACTCAAATAAAAAAGAATCAAAAGTGACCATGGGGGAGAATTTGAAAACCATAAATTTGTTGAATTTTGTGAAATTAATGGCTATAAACACGAATACTCATGCCCTAGGACCCCCCAACAAAATGATCTAGTAGAATGGAAAAACAGAACTCTACAAGAAGCCGCTAGGACCATACTGAATGAATACAAATTATCAAACCAATTCTGGGCTGAAGCAATTAATACAGTCTGTTATATACAAAATAGAAATTTACTTAATAAATACCCAAATAAAACACCTTAAGAAATATATTACAATAAAATTCCTAACTTAAACTATTTAAAAGTATTTGGCTGTAAAGTATTTATTTTAAACACCAAAGACTATTTAGGAAAATTCACATAAAAAACAACCCCAGGAATATTTTTAGGGTACTCAACAACTAGCAGAGCATATAGGGTTTACAATAAAAATACCCTAAAAGTTGAAGAAACTACAAATGTAATTTTTTATGAAGATAACTTACATAATGTAGTAAATGAAAATATCAATATAGAAAATATTGATTCAAGAAATTTAGAAGATGATGAAGAAATTCCACTAGAACCTAGTGAATTACAAGAACCGATCACTGACCCAACTATAAGACCAACAAGAACAAATACTAATCATCCATCTGACCAAATTTTGGGTGATCCAACTCTAAGAGTCAAAACTAGGTCATCCTATAGGAACCTAAGCCAAATGGCCCTGATTTCCAAAATTGAACCCAAAACTGTAGACGAAGCCCTACCTGACCCAGACTGGACACTAGCAATGCAAGAGGAATTAGCCCTATTTGAAAGAAATCAGGTATGAGAATTAGTATCTAAACCAATTAACAAGACCATAATTGATACTAAATGAGTTTTTAGGAATAAGTTAAATGATCAAGGTGGAATAGTTAGAAACAAATCAAGGTTAGTAGCTAAAGGGTTCAACCAAGTAGGCTATGATGAGACCTATGCCCCTGTAGCCAGACTTGAATCCATTAGGATGTTGCTGGCCTATGCAACACATAATGGATTCAAGCTTTATCAAATGGATATAAAATCTACTTTATTAAATGAATTTATCAAAAAAGAGGTATATATAGGTCAACCCCCAGGATTTGAGGACTTAGAATATCCAAATCATGTCTTTAGACTAAAGAAGGCCCTATACGGACTAAAACAAGTACCTAGGGCATGGTATGAACGTTTGTCTAATTATCTAATATCAAAAGGGTTCAACCAATGTCAAATAGATCCAACCCTTTTTGTAAAAACCTTTGAAAAAGATATTTTTATAGCCCAAATTTACGTAGATGATATAATTTTTGGATCAACCAACTCCAAATTTTTAAAAGAATTTACCAAATTAATGGAAAATGAATTTGAAATGAGTCTGGTAGGTGAACTTAACTTTTTCTTAGGCTTACAAAGTAAACAAATCAAAGATGGAATTTACATTTATCAAACTAAATATGCTAAAGAATTAGTTAGGAAATTTGGAATGGAAAACTCAAAAAATATTAATACATCAATGACTACTAATATTAAAATTGACTCAGATCTAGAAGGTAAACCAGCAGCCTTGAAATATTATAGAAGTGCGATTGGGAGTCTACTGTACCTAACTGCGAGCCAACCAGACATTCTTTTTGCAGTAGGTATGTGTGCAAGATACCAATCTTGTGCAAAAGAGTCTCACTTAACCTTTATCAAAAGAATACTTAGGTATATTAAGGGAACCCTAAATATAGGATTATGGTACCCTAGATCTTGCACCCTTATCTAACCGGCTATTCTGACTCAGACTATGTCGGGTGCAAGCTAGATAGAAAAATCACAAGTAGTAGCTGCCAATTTCTAGGTCAGTGCCTAGTAAGTTGGTCAAGCAGAAAGTAACACTGTATTGCTTTATCTACCACTGAAGTTGAATATATAGCCTTAGGTGAATGTGCATCTCAATTATTATGGATGATGCATACCCTAAAAAACTATCAATTAGAATATCAGAGAACGAAAATTTCAATTGATAATATAAGTTTAATTAATCTAACCAAAAACCCAATTCACCACTCAAGGACTAAACATATAAAAGTAAAACACCACTTTGTAAGAGATCACGTAGCTAAGGGTGATATTGTACTTAACTATGTTGAGTCAAAATCAAACTTAGCTGATATATTTACAAAACCCTTACCTGAACTTGAGTTCAGTTCACTTAGCAGACAAATAGGGATGTTCTTAGTAGAATAAAACTCATTTTCTGCTTACTATATTTTCTCAACTTATTTTCAAAGATTGGTTTTAAAATCCTAGGAAAAATGTTTTTCCAAATTCCAAATTTTGTTAGTCATTTCAAAAAATCTGGTTTAGCCTACGATCTTACCCCCTAGAAATCATGTACCCCTAGTTTCAGCCAGAGCATCTCACAATCACATTAAGATTAACTTGCTTGTGTTTGAAAATATTTAGAATGGTGTGTGATGCATAGGGTACTGCGTATACTTAAGAATGCTTATGTCTGCACATCGACATAAGTCTGGGTGTTAAATATCAAATAACTGTAATCAAGTTAAGTTATCCAGACTTAGTCAAATCTAACTAAATCACTAACTTAACTTGACTGATCAAGTGAAAATTGTTGCCCTCTAGGTAAACAGCTAGTAGCTAATGGTTAGACATGTGGCCAAGAAAATTAAGTATTAAGTGTTATTTTTTACTCATGCTTGGACTATAGAGCTTTGTGTGAGGGTTGCCTTAGCTATAATTATTTAAATCAAGTGATTTTAAAATTTAACTAAGTATACTTTTATACTTTTATCCTCTATTTTTACAAGTATTTTAGCTAAGATACTTTTCAAATCAAAACTTTCTCTTAGCTAAATTTATTTCTAAATTTATTTTTTTCCTCTAAAATTCCTATTTAAAGCCAAGTGTAGTAGTTCCTATTCCCTTCTTTAAAAACTGAGGATTTAAAAAGTACTTTTCAAAATTGACTAAGTACTTTTCAAAAAGTTTTTTCAAAATTTAACTAAGTACTTTTCAAAAGTTTTTCAAAATTGACTTTTCAAAAAGTTTTTCAAAATAGACTAAATACTTTTCAAAAAGTTTTTTTTAAAGAAAAAATTTGCCTAAGTACTTTTCAAAAGTTTTTTAATTTTTTTTTCAAAATTAGCTAAGTATTTTTCAAGCCTTTCAAATTTATCTAAGTACTTTTCAAGGCTTTTCAAAATTCTTGAGTTCACATAGCTAAAAGTATTACAAGGAAATTTATTCTAAAAAAGCTAAATGGTTATCAAACTATTTCTAATTCTTTATTCAAACATAATAAGTTATTCTTAGCTAAGGCCATTGGTCACTTTCCTAATCTTTCTTTATTGTCTTGCTTATTTTGATATATGGCAAAGGGGAGAGTATTCAAATTCAAAATTTCAAAATTTTAAAAGGAGCTTTTATTAGGGGGAGTGTTTATTAAGGGGGAGCTTTGTATTAAATCTATGCTTGTGCTATTTTTCAGTTATGCTTGCACTGTTATCTTTACAGCACTTCTTTATTGTGTCATTTTGTTTAACTTTGAATTTTAGTTGTCATAATAAAAAAGGAGGAAATTGTTGGTGCGAGAAGCATCCGACGATCAAACCCAAGTTTTGATAATGGTAAAGGATTCAAAGTTAAGATTATGTGTTATCTAACATGTGTGAATGAGGTTTGTCAGGAAAGTCCTAACTGCGGTTAGGCAGGTGGAAAATCCTAAGGGGTGGTAACCCTAGGTTATAGGGGGTGGTAACCCTAGGTGAAGGAAAATTCTAAGGGGCGGTAACCTTAGGCCCTAGGGGGTGGTAACCCTAGGTGGAGGAAATCCTAAGGGGGGGTAACCTTAGGTCCTAGGGGGAGGTAACCCTAGGTGGCGAAAACCCCTAGGGGGTCGTAACCCTAGGTCATAGGAGGTGGTAACCCTAGGTAAAAAGTCCAGTCGGTCTGGAGGACGAGACTGGCATCAGATATGCTCTCTTGAGTGGAGTAGGTGAGGACGCGTTCCCCGGAAGAGGGAATAGTAGGTGTTGGTTCGACCTAGGGTTTTCGGTCAAAAATTAGAAGTCAGAACCGGACAGTCTGTGACTATCAAGCTTTCACATTATTATGTTTATTGTGTATGTTAACTTTGTTTTGCAGGATATGTGGTTGGTTTGTGAACTAACATGTTTTGCAGGGACAAAGGAGTAAGATTAGCCTCGGATGAACAGTACTCGAGGCACCCTCATGGAGCTTGAGGCGCCTCGAGTGCAAGGCAGAAGATGCCCTGGAAGCAACATTGGAGGCACCCTCATGGAAGCTTGAGGCGCCGGATTGCATGTTGGAGGCGCATTCAATGGGTATGGAGGCGCCTTCAACAGGATAGACGCAAACTTCTTCTCAGCTCATCCACGCGGCTGACTCGACACTGTGGAGGTGCCCTCAAGGGGCTTTGAGGCGCCTCCAATAGCCTTTATATGGGGTATTCGACCAGCAGCTCAGAATATCAATTCCAAAGCGATTCATCCTTCGTGTGCTGCTCAAGAAACGACCCGACTAAGCTACGACAAGTCCCCGACGACCCGGAGCTTCAAGATTTCGATTTTGTTGTCGGTATAGCTGTTATTGCACTTATTGTAATATTCAGTTATAACTATTTACGTGATTATAGTGGTTGCCCAAAGTAAACGTTCAACGAACATGAGCCTTGGAGTGATCACTCAACCTCCTGACTAAAGGTCTACCCATCAGAGAATACCACCATAAATCTCATAATCATACCCATAAATGTCTTCCGTCAAATGTCGATAAAATATCGAACATCCTAATCTAACATATAAACTTCAATACCTTTAGTAAATGATCATGTGGTCAAGGTCTTGAACCACTTATAGAGACAATGTTAGCTGAGACAACTAACCATTGTCTTGTAACACCTACTATGATTGCTCCAGAGGTTCAGTAACCTCTAGTGATGAGCAATGTCCACAAGGGTAGAGGAGTACTATCAACAAATAGCTAACCGACATAACTGTTAATCGACGCCTTGCTCCTCATAAGTCATCATATGATACTTCCACTCGGTAACTGTGGAACTTCATAGGTGTTAATCAACTAACATCACCTCCTTCGCATCATTAAGGGTCATACATCTCCAGGTATCATCGAGGATATCTAACCCTATCCAACCGGTCCATGAGTCAGGATCTCCCATGGAACAGCGCTAGACGAGTCAACTGATCATCGCCTTATAAACCATCATGCCTCCCAAGAAGGTAGAGAAGTACTCTCTCAAAACACATCAAAATAATCACCGAGATGTTTTGTTCTCAAAAATCATATTATGCATCTTCCTTTACGTGGTGCCTGGTATCGTAGAGGATTCACAGCTTACATCATATTTTCCATATCAGTACAAGTCATGTATCTAAATACACTCACCAATTCATACACCTATATAACAAATGTATCACATAAGTGTTAAGTAGCTAACTCTATACTTTTACACATCAGTGGGGGTATCTATCCAAATGTACCCTCTAGGTCATCCTTCCAGGTACATACAGTCCATGGTCAAGGTCCCCATGGAATAAGACACATCGATCCTCTACAGAGTAGTCAAACTAATAATGATATACGGCTAACTCAGTCAATTCTAAGTCTGTAAAAAAAATCATATACTCATACGTGTCTTCTAGGTTATCTAACCAGACACAAATAACTCAAGGGTCGAAATTTCCATGAAATAGAGTAGGGCAGTTCCCTATTGATCGAACCAACAAGAATAGATCAATCCTCTACTGACCGAGCCAACAGAATAAATCAATACTCTACTAAGCAAGTCAACAAGGGTAAATTGGTCCTCTACTAACTGAAGCAACATGATATTTAACAGATACTATCCACTACCAGACTAGTGATAATAGAAACTAATCATACTGGCGGTATGGTAAGAGAAATCCCATGAGATTGTAATCCCTAATCTCTAGCAGTGTAACAGTGTTTGATGGATCTAATTAATGATTGACACAACACAAGCCGTACATGGTATAAACAACTAGCCGGCGATCTCTCCCTCACACGAGCACCACAGCCGGCGATCTCTCTCCCTTGTACGAGCACCCCAGATGTCGCCGACCTCTCATCCTCACGCCGCACCACCGCCGGTTGCAACGAGCCAGCGGCCAACACAACGCCTCTCCATCACTTGCTGTCGTGCCCTAAGACCGAGTCCCCTGACGACTTCCTCCTTCGTTGGTTAGTAGGTTTTGTTGAGGTGGGTTCTAGCCGGAGAGGAAGATGTGGACACCAAGATTTGGTAAGGCACTTCGTTTTGGATCCTAGGGTTGTAGTGATTTGGTGTTCAGATTCTAGTAAGGAGGGTTACGCTAACTAGGGGTTGTTTTGCAGTGAATTCATAGCAGCACCGACCCTAGACCTTCGGCAGGAGTTACCTCCGGTTAGCTAGGATTCTCCAACAGCCACTTCCTCCGGTCGTGGGTCAACAAGGTAGACCTCATAGTAAGGGTAAGGTGTTGGATTTAATTTACAGTTAAGTAGATCTGAGACTTATAGTTAATTGAGTTAATGATAGAATTTGAGTCCTAAATAGGAGTTCAAGTTTATTATTGGATGCATGGGGTATAGCTTAATTATATGTTATTACAGGACTCTGACTTACAACGAGGGACTTGACGGGTGGATAAGGTTGGACGCTCGGCCTATATTAAAGGCGGGTACTTCTTACTTTGACTCTCTTTAGTTCTTTGAAACTTGGTGCATGAGCTATTTTTGGATAATGACTACTTTACCTTGACTCCACTCGTAATATTTCCTGTGCTTGATACTTCCACTCAAACCTTTGAGATATTCATTTCTATATCCATACAGTCTCTTGATGTTATCTATGATATTTAGCAGATATTAGATACCAACCTTGTATACTTTGATTATTGTTTATTTATGTACTGTATTGAGTATGCTGGCTTCATGTAGTATACCTGATTCCTGTTTATATGTATATGATGACTGTTGTATTTTGCGCATCATATCATTACATGCATGTCAACGACGAATTCTCCCTTGCGGTCAAGAGAGTTGATGACCAGGGCCGCACGCTCGGCCACTCGATAGAGTGGTAGCTGAAGTAGATGCTGCTTGTCCTGCCGTGCCCCCACTCACTCACTCTTGAGTAGAGGAAGCTGGTCTTGCGAGCAGTAGGGACCTCCGTCGTAAATGTAGCTAGTTAGCTAGTATGCAACTGTCCACTCGGCCATTCGAGAGAGTGGTAGCTGGAGTATTGTACAGTTTTATTACTGACCCAACCTCTCGGCCATACAGGGGTCATGGTGCAGAGGGGTGGGCGGGAGTGACCATCATGTCCCCACTCGCTCACTCCTGAGTAGAGGAAGTTGGAGTTGCGAGCAACAAGGATCCTCGTTGTAGATGTAGCTAGTTAGCTACTATGCAACTGTCCACTCGGCTTGTAACGACCCGACTCCTTGGGCAGCCCAACTGGCAACCCCTTATGTCGTCGACCGACGACCCTCGGCCGTGACGTTACTCACAAAGTCTTCCCACCCCTGGCCAATGGATTTTTGTCTTCCCCAGGATTCAAACTCTAGACATTTAGGCTGACACTCACTTGGCTACCAAGATTCATAAACTCTAGTACTTAGCCTGAGCAGTTTTAAAGCGCTGAGAATATTAGGAAAAGATTAAAAGGGAGGTCAAAGCGAAATTTGGTGAAATCTCTTCGATGCTTAAGTAAGGTACCGATGAATAGTCAGAAAAAAAAGGAAAAAAAAAAAGAAGATGGATAGGCAAGCATAAAAAGTATATTGCGCATGCCCCCTTCACCTGTGAGAGTGGACACCCTTGTATACAACTTGGCCAGAGTGGGAAAAGGTTTAACCGGGCATTATGCACATATCCCATGCTCATCCCCAATGTCCCGGATCGTGCCTACACCATCTCTGGCACGTCCAGCCTCGTCCTCTCATGTCTTGAGGATATGACTATGCCATTAATTTTTTGAGGTAGAATTATTTTCTTGGGCATAGATTCCAATTGCAGGGCTAATAGTCACATAATACCCTTCTTTTTGGAGGCCTGCTATGTACTTGATTTATCTATTTATATTTTACTATGTAGCCGGAGACAGTGACGAATTTAGAAATTCAAGCATGGGTGGGTGATTGTGATTCGAGCGCGACGAATTTTTTTTGAACAGTTAATAAATTCTATGTAATTAAAAAAATATTTTTAAAATAACTTGACATATAAAAAAAAAGGTACAATATTATGGAAAAACTCATACAATAATATTAAAGTAGTCTACTAACGAATACATGACAATTGCATTCTTCAAGACTCCATGTTCTGAAAACGCTGTAAAATTGGCTCATTGTCGACAGTATTAAAAACATCTTTTTTGATATAGACTACCAAACTGTCCACTACAAGAAAAATCCTCATAGACATCAGTGGAACAACAACGGTTTTAAGCAAAAATCGATGTCTTTGAGTATTTTACACCGGTTTTTCCAAAAATCGATGTCTATAAGCGTAGATTTTCACTTATAGACATCGGTTTTTTAGGCGATGTCTATGAGCGCCTTTTTTTCATTAATAGACACCGATTTTAACAGCGGTTTTTAAAACCCGGTGTTAATGAATTAAAATAAAATATTTTAATTTTCCCATAGCCAAAATTTGCAACACTGTGAAGTTCCCTCCAAACCTAAACCTATATCGCGTCCCTTCCTCCGAACATCTCTCTCAGCCTAAACCTAAACCTAAACCTCTGACCATCTCTCTCAACCTCATCTTCCTCTTCCCCTTCCTAGATCGACGCCCCTTCCTCTCCCGATTAGGATCAAGACACGATGCCCTTGCTTCACCGTCCAACCACACTGCATCTCCTCCAACTCCTCCCTTTGGGTGAGAAGAGGAGGCCTTCTTCACATTTCGGTAGTTTTTCCTTCATCCATCTCTGGTCCAGCATTCACTGCCACCGCTAGAGTCCTTCTTCACATTCCGGTAATTTTTCCTTTATCCATTGTCGCTAATTTCATCTTTTTGTTCCCTAATCAAATTCAAAAGGCTTCAAGCACACAAAATGAGGAAGAAGATGGAGCACGACCGACAAACGTCCTCATTACACTTCGCACTTGACCAAGCGGAGGATAAAGCTACCGCCATGGCAGCTTTCGCTTCTCATCCTCATCTCGCCTGTAACTTCGCTAACCAAGGCCACGGTTACGGAGGAGGAGGAGAAGAGTCCGCGTTGTAAAACCTCGGCCACGTTGCTCGCAGTCTCGCTTGTTTTTTTTGTTGGTCCAGTCGGCGATAAAAGTTTCACCTTCCCCCAATCGGACGCTTTCTCAGTTGCTTCTATCTCTTTTCCCCCAATCAAAAGGGAAAAAATGGTTCTTTTTCGTTGTGGTTGCGAGAGGTTGATTTGATGTGAAACCCTAGTCACTTCCATGCTGTTAGGTCGATTTGTGTGAGCGGAGGTATCAGATCCGAGCTCGATATAGGAAACTGCTGCCTTTCGCCGGAGGCCGTCGCCCGGGAGGACATCAAGCCCTTCCCTCGTCCCCATCATGACCACGGCACCCGCCCACTAGCCAACAAGAACCACCTCCGCCAGAACAGCGGCGGGCACTCCAAGTGAATGGTGGCGGTTCTTAGTGGAGACGCCAAGGCGGTGAGCGGGATCGAGGAGAAGTACGCGCTGGATCGCGAGCTCTGTCGCAGGGAGTTTGGAGTCACCTACCTCTGCCTGGACCACTTCACCGGGGAATTGCTCGCCTGCAAGTCGATCTCGAAGAGGAAGCTGCGGACGACGGTTGACGTGGAGGACGTGCGGCGGGAGGTCGCGATAATGCGGCACCTGCCGAGGAACTCCAACATCGTGAACCTGCGGGAGGCGTGCGAGGACGACGGAGTCGTGCATTTGGTCATGGAGCTGTGCGAGGGCGGGGAGCTCTTTGACCGCATTGTGGCGAGGGGCCACTACACAGAGTGCGCGGCAGCTGTGGTCATGAAGACCATTGTTGAGGATGTCTTCATGATCCGTGAGTTCCTTCCTCAGTTCCTTGTGTTGGAATTGGCAGCAACTTGGGCGGAGAAGGGAGGATGTCTTCTCCTGCTCCTCCCTTCTGAGATGGACTGCGAAGCCCTACATAATGGACATTGATGAAGCCGGAAGAGGTGCCATTTTGGGTACACTTATTTTCTCCTTCATCCCCCATTTCCTCCCTTCTTTCCCACTATGATCACTTGATTTCGCTGCGTATTTCATTGACAAAGAACGATCATCATCTATCGGTTTAGGTCCCATGGTGTATGGCTGCTTGTACTACGCGAAGTCCTACCAGAAGACCCTCGCCACTTTGAACTTCGCAGGTCCAAATCGTCCTCATCTTCTTCTGCTTGTTGATTTTTTCCCCCTTTGATGAAGTGTCTTCTTTCTAATTAGAAAAGCTTGGACCAATTGAAGTTTTTGTGTAGGTACGGATGTGGGCACATTGATTTAATCCTGTGATTAGGTTTAGAATAGATAATTAACATAACATTTCTTCCACTGATACTGTCTTTATCTGATTATTTTGTGTTGCTAACAATGTGGTGTAGCCGTGGAACTATCTATGCTAGTGTTGTCTTCTAAAATAGTTCGTGTATTGCCGTTAATGTTGTTCTAAGGAAAGAATTTATCTCACAATTCATTGTTTACTTAACATTTTGTTCCTTGCATTTCGCTAAGTTAGTTTGCTAAAACAAAAGAACACTTCGTAAGAATGTTTTCCTTATTTTCTCCTCCTTGGTAATATTTTAAGAACTATTGGCAATGCACTTATTGAGATTGTTTTCATGTCTACTTTGAATATTTTGATCTCTGAGTGTCTGGAATGAGAAGATTAAGTTCATAATGTTATGAATGGAGTGAACTATTGGCAATGGCACTGCTTGAACAAGAAGCAATTTTTGTTCAGTGGAGTTGAGGGAGAGTTTTATTTTTA
Organism: Zingiber officinale; assembly: GCF_018446385.1. Taxonomy (NCBI): domain Eukaryota; kingdom Viridiplantae; phylum Streptophyta; class Magnoliopsida; order Zingiberales; family Zingiberaceae; genus Zingiber; species Zingiber officinale. Next base: position 51,305,652 of record NC_056004.1, read on the forward strand.
CTGTATTCATCTATTTATTTTAGTCTTAAAGTTCTCCTGGTTAATGAAGTTAGAATGATTAGTTACCATATGAATGCATATTAATGATCTTCATTTTTGTTGAGTCTCATTAATGATCACTTCCATTCAATAACATAACTTGGAGTTTAGTTTTGCTATAAGGGCGTGCTCTACTTATTTTTTTTCTCTTTTTACCCCAATTCAAGGTGAAAAATTTTCTGAGATAGTTGGAAGCCCTTATTACGTGGCTCCAGAAGTTTTAAAACGGAATTATGGACCAGAAATTGATATATGGAGTGCTGGAGTTATACTCTATATCTTACTGTGTGGAGTTCCACCATTTTGGGCTGGTAAGTTTTCTATCAATAAATCCATTTTGCACACTTCATTATTTGTTCTACCACTTTCTACAAATAAGTTACTTATTGTCTACTGTAAGCTTTCCATGAATAAATCTATTCTTTATTAGTTCTATCACTTTATGCTAATAAGATACTTATTGTCTATTAATTAATACTCTTTTTGTATTTCTTCAGATACATTTTCTATCTAACAAGCTATGATTTCTTAATTGCAGAAACTGAACAGGGAGTTGCTCAAGCAATTCTTAGGGGCGTAATAGATTTCAAATGGGAACCATGGCCTAGTATTTCTGACAGTGCTAAAAATTTAGTTCAGCTGATGTTGGAACCTGATCCCAAGCTTCAGTTAACTGCAAAGCAAGTGCTTGGTATGTTTACACTGTATGCTATTTGTTAATATAACTTCAATGGAAGTGTCCCTAACATTTGATAATTTGAGAATTGAGATCATTTTCATTATCTGGGATGGTATCCATATTTCTTTAGCTTGTCATCCTATTCTTGGGTTTTATACTTGGTGTTGTTTTCTTTCTTATGTCGAACTGATGCTTATACATTTTTTCCCCATACAGAGCATCATTGGCTTCAGAATGCAAAGAAAGCCTCAAATGTACCTCTTGGTGATGTTGTCAAGTCAAGACTTAAACAATTTTCACGATGAACAGATTCAAAAGGAGAGCTTTAAGGGTTTGTCTCACTGCAATTAGTAGTTAAATGGGATGTTTTTGATTACAGAGTATAACTTGGTTTGGTTGATTATTCATTAGGTTATTGCTGATCACTTATCTACTGAAGAAGTGGAAGACATTAAAGAGATGTTCAAGATGATGGATGTTGACAATGATGGCATTGTATCCCATGATGAACTCAAAACTGGGCTCGCTAAATTTGGTTCACATCTGGTGGAATCTGAAGTGCAGATGCTTATTGAAGCAGTGAGTATATTAGTTAAGTAGACCAAATGATACTTTTGTTTGACAGATTAGAACAGTGGATGTTTTAACTCAGAAAACTAGGCATTTGAAGGTGAAAAATGGTGAGATTAGGGAAATGAAAGGCGCAAGAAGAATGGAACAGTATAGCAAGTTGAACAGATTCTGATTCTCATAATTTAATGTAGCCTCAGCTTGATTTTTAACTCACCATGTTCTACCTTGATGTGTATAATATCTATTAGCTTTTGATGTAAAAAGAATATTTGTGTATTTTATGGATATTGTTGTAAGAAGAATATTTATGTAATTTGTGAATATTTGTATATTTTATGGATACTGTTGAAAGAAGAATATTTGTGTAATTTGTGAATATTTGTGTAGTTTCTTGGATACTGTCGATTTTTCACTGTTTCGGAAATCGAATTTGTGTCGTTAAACAATAATGATATTACATCGATTTTCCACCGCTGCAAAACCGGTGTCATTAACTAATATTACATCGGTCGTATACCGCTGTCAAAACTGGTGTTATTAACATATAATATTACATCGGTTTTACACCCGATGTCGTTAAGTGATACTACATCGATTATAACCCGATGTCTAAAATGACAGACCTTTTACATCGCCTTCATAGACATCGGTCGAAAATGTAATAGACTGCGGTGGAAAACCGATGTCTATGAGGGTTTTTGTTGTAGTGGTCATTCATCCATTCATCTCCAATCTTGTTTCGTAAATCTATTTTGACAATATTCATTGCGGAAAACACCCTTTCAACGGTTGCAGTAGCAACTGGAAGAAGTAACGCTAGCTCAATCATCCGATAAACCAAAGGAAACACAAGGTTCTTCATTATTTCAATCATTTTCTTTGCAAAAGCTCCCAAATCTGAAATGCCTTCAAACCGTTCATCTGATCTAACATCATCAATATATGTTTTAAGCTCTTGTTCAACTAACATACGCTCATTCCAAGAAAAATCATCCTCATAAAAATGAGTCAGACGCACTAACTTCTGTACATCAAATCTAGAGAATGAGTTCCTAGGATCAAGGCATGACATATAAATCAGCAAATCTGTAGTTGTTTCAGAGTAATATCGATAACCTGCAATATTAATATTCATCTCATGTAGAATAGTATCGATAACCTGCAATTTAAAAACCAAACAACAAAAGTAAAAATTAATAAAGATGTTACTATTTAAAAGAATTTAATTGATGGTAATTCAATAAAAAAAGAATTATGAAGTTACTGTTGGAGCAATCCCAATGGTCCGTGTGACCATGTATTTTGGTGTTTTGGCAAAGAGTTTAAGTTAGGTTTACCCTTGTTATTTGATATGTGTATGTGAGTGTGCAGGTTTGCAGGATACACATATGACTCAACTTGATGGCTTCGAGTCCGGTGAAGGATGGAGCATCCGAGGGACCGTGGACAAGGCAGCAAGGACAAGGGCCGAGGGAAGCGACTCCAAGGCATACACAAAGGATGGCATTGGGGACGAGCCGCGGGCTTGGATGCATCCGAGGGACAAGAGCAAAAGGAAGTAGGCTTGAAGACAAGAGGTCAAGGCTGTAAAGAAGAGTCAAGTGAGTCATGAGGGTATGAGTGCATGAGAGATTGTGCTCGGGGAAAAAATCCGGGGGAGTTGTAGCAGTCAACGGGGCGGGGGGGGGGGGGGACTGTAGCAATCAACGACACTGTAGCAGTCGACTAGTGCACTGTAGTAGTCGACTGATGCACTGTAGTAGTCGACTGGTAGAGAGCCGTTGAGAGAGCTGTTGGGCTAGCACTAGTCAACTAGTGCAAGGACCAGTCGACTGGTAACGGTAAAACAGCAGGGCAGTCTTCTTCCAAGCTCTGTAAGGAGGAGCTTGGTGTTGGACCACTGGGCCGGCTAGAAGGGGGGTTGAATAGCCTGCCAAAAATAAACGTACAACCCTTCTCAATCTTTCAACAAAACACTTGCATAAATTAAAACTTAAATAGAAAAATAGAAAAGATGAGGCACACCGGGATTTACTTGGTTACAACCGGGGAAGATGTTAATCCAAGAAAAATATAGCACTAAAAACTCCTTCAGGAGGAGAAGCCTCGTACAACGTTGAAGTGTAAAACAGAGAAGCTAATCTATAAATTAAGCATACAAGTGTTGGAAATGAATTGCTTGGAATTTATGAAAAACTTATGGACCAAGACTATATTTATAGCCATGGTCGGGGTGCCCCGAAGGGGTTCCGGGCGCCCTGGGGGGATAAAACTATTGGACCTCGTGGTTGTTTTGATGTGATCAACCAAATTGGTTAAGTCCTGCTTTGTGTTTGATCCCTATGTCTGAGTGTGCAGGAGCTTAGGAGTGCAGGAAGTCGAGCGGAAGATGCAGCTAGCGAGAAGGACGACACGGGAAGGGAGACGACGGGCTCGGTGCGTCCGAAGGATGAGAGAGCTGCGGAAGAGTACATCGGTGGGCGAGAATAATGTGTGCGGCATTCGAGGGACGTGAGGAAGGCTGCTCAAGGAGAAGGCCGGAAATTGGGTTTGGGTGAGCCCTATTTTGGTTTACCGGAATCACCCAAAAGAACGGAGCTTCGGAAGTCAAAGCGAAGGAAAAAGTGAGCTGGAATTCAAGCTCAAGGCGTCTTCATCAAAGCTTGAAGGCGCCTTCATCTTGAAGGCGCCTTCAATGCTTGTTGGAGGCGCCTCGGACCTGGCCAAAGTGGTCGTTGAGCTTTCGGATAAAGTTTTATCCACTGACTTGGTTAGAGGCGCCTTAAACCCTATTGGAGGCGCCTTGAACATCCGAGATAGAATTTCCAGAGGCTATATAAAGACCCCTGGAGCTAGGAATTAATAATCAATTGTTCAATCAACTCTGTATTCATTCCTAGCAATAGTTCTGAGCTATTAGAGTGTAAAAGGCTTCTCTGTCTTTAGTAAAGGAGACTTTTTCTAGTGCGCTTTTCTTCGCCCTGGATTAACAACCTTCTTGGTTGTAACCAGGTTAACTGTTGAGTTTCTGTTTTATTTCTGTTTCTTTATTTCAGTTATTTTATTATTGCTATTGCATTTTTGAGTTGAAAGCACGTGGAGCGTATAGTTCTTTCTTTCAGGCAATTCACCCTCCCTCTTGTCGACCTCCGTTGAACCAACAAATGGTATCAGATCCTGACAGCCTCAGAAGGACTAACCGCCGACTGAAGCACAAAGATCAGGACGATGGACGGCGTGAACATTCATCCCCCAAAGTTCGATGGAGACTTCGCTACTTTGAAGTGAAAAATAGAAGTATTTTTTAAAACTGAATTTGATATACTTTTAATAATGAAGTATGGATATGTAGCGCCAAAAGATAAAGAAGAGTGCAACTAGACAAAGAAGGAGCACGCCGATTGCATGGCCAACGGAAAGGCTGAATTTCACCTGCTCAGTGTTCTGCCGCCCAAGGAGGTAAGTCGGATCGGAAGTTACGACTCCACCAAAGACCTCTGGGATAAATTCCTGGAGCTCCACGAAGGCACCTCAGAAGCAAAGCTAGCAAGACGCGACATCCTCTGGACCCAGCTTACGAACTTCCGGATGAACAATGGAGAGAAGGTAGCACAACTCCAAGCAAGGATTAAGGAGCTAATAACTCAACTAAGCAACTTTGGAGAAGAAGTAATGAACTGGGACTCGATCCGGTACGCGCTCAACGCCTTCCCGAGTAGGCCTCCTTAGTAGATGCGTACTACATCTCTAAGGACTTCGAGGTAAGTACTTTAGAAAATTTATTTTCAACTTTTGAACTTCACGAATCTCGGATTGCAGAGCCCAATGAAGTGGAGAAAACAAGTCAAAACATTGCCTTAAAGATAAGAACAAACGATTCTGACTCCGAAGCCTCGATCGACCAATGGGAAGCGACACTACTGGTAAAGCGTTTCAATAAGTTTTTTTCTAATAAATTTAGATGGCAGACAAAGAGGCATGAGCGAAAGAGAAGAACGGTTCATTGCTACAACTGCAACGAAGAAGGACACATCAAATATGACTGCCCAAACTTGAAGAAAAAGGGAAAAGTAAAGGAAAAGTGGCAATCCTTCTCCAAACACAAGAACCTAAAAGCCACATGGTCAGACTCATCCTCTGAATCAGACGTCGAAGAATTCTCGGGGTTAGCGCTAATGGCTAACCATCAGCTGGAAGAAGAGTCAAGCTCAGAAATGAGTATAGATGAAGGGGGAGGAACATCAGGAGAGGAAAGCTGCAGTGAAAGGGGAGCATCACCAAGTCAGGTAAGTCAGGTGCGTAATCTTACCCCTACTCAGTCCTTTCGTTTTATTAAAGCCCTTTCTAAAGAGTTAGATAAATTAGAAAAGGAAAATGAACATTTGAAATTAGGAAATGCAAAATTGAAAGATGAAATTGAAAAAACGAAGACTGATGCATGTTTTAAAATAAATATTTTTCAAAAGTCAAAACTTAAGATTTATGGAAACTTAAACTGGTATGTTAAACATCATCAAGGTCAACTTAGGAAAATTCCCAAGAATTATATACCTCCTAAGTTTCTGATTAATCCAGTAGGAAGGAACCTCTATTGGGTTCCAAAAGTCTTATTAGAATAAATTTCATAAAACTTCCAGAAAGAAAATTAAACGGTAAAATTTCTTTATGAGACTTTGTCTAAGGAAGTGGTTGTTGCTCCAATAACCAAGAAGGCCTAGTGCCTCACCACGACCTGGAAGCTGAAATATTGAAATAAAATGTTTAATTTTTGAAAAAATATTAAAACTAGAATTAAACAATGCTTTGAAAGTTTTTCAAACACTTTCTTAGAAAACTCTAAAAATTAATTTTCGCTTATAATTTTTTTTGGAAAATTCAAAAAATTCATTTTAATTTAGAATTTTTTTTTGGAAAATTCTAAAAATTCATTTTACTTAGAAATTTTTTTGGAAAATTCAAAAAAAAAATTAGTTTACCTAGAAATTTTGTTTTTACTATTCAAAAAATTCATATTCTCTTATTATTACCCCGTTTTTGCTGTGATCAAAGGGGGAGAGATAGGTACAAATTTAGGGGGAGAGAGGGTTTAAACTCTGAGTTTAAATATTTTTGAAAAATTATGTTTAACTCTTAGTTGCAATTTTATTTATTGCAAATTTATGCTTAACATGTTACTTAATTACTTTTTGTCTATTTTTACCCTAACTTGAACTTGGGTTGATGCACATCAAAAAGGGGGAGATTGTTAGACCCCGTGATTGTTTTGATGTGATCAACCAAGTTGGTTAGGTCATGCTTTGTGTTTGATCCCTATGTCTGAGTGTGCAGGAGCTTAGGAGCGCAGGAAATCGAGCGGAAGACGCAGCTAGCGAGAAGGACGGCACGGGAAGGGAGACGACGAGCTCGGTGCGTCCAAAGGACGAGAGAGCTGCGGAAGAGTACACCGGTGGGTGAGAAGAACGTGCGCGGCATTCAAGGTGCATTAAGCCGGGGAAGAAGGCTCGAGGAGAAGGTCGGAAATTGGGTTCGGGTGAGCCCTATTTCGGTTGGCCGGAATCACCCAAAAGAACGGAACTTCAGAAGTCAAAGCGAAGGAAAAAGTGAGCTGGAATTCAAGCTCAAGGCGCCTTCATCAAAGCTTGAAGGTGCCTTCATCTTGAAGGCACCTTCAATGCTTGTTGGAGGCGCCTCGGACCTGGCAAAAGTGGTTGTTGAGCTTTCGGATAAAGTTTTATCCACTGACTTGGTTAGAGACGCCTTAAACCCTATTGGAGACACCTTGAACATCCGAGATAGAATTTTCATAGGCTATATAAAGGCCCCTGGAGCTAGGAATTAATAATCAATTGTTCAATCAACTTTGTATTCATTCCTAGCAATAGTTCTGAGCTGTTAGAGTGTAAAAAGCTTCTCCGCCTTCAGTAAAGGAGACTTTTTCTAGTGCGCTTTTCTTCGCCCTGGATTAACAACCTTCTTGGTTGTAACCAGGTTAACTGTTTAGTCTCTTTTTTATTTCTGTTTCTTTATTTCAGTTATTTTATTATTGCTATTACATTTTTGAGTTGAAAGCACGAGGAGGGTATAGTTACTTCTTTCAAGTAATTCACCCCCCTCTTGCCGACCTTCGCTGAACCAACAAAAACTTTATCCCCCAACGTTCAGATCGTAATTGACACGATCTGATCAAAAGTCCACTTCCGAGCGCCCAGAATTGTTCCGAGCGCCTGGACCACTTAAGTCAACCAGGTTGACTTTCTTGTCTGGGCCTTCTGCTCTGGTGCTGCTCGCCTCAGTCCGGGTCTTCTACTCCGCTCCACTTTCTTGGGTGATCTTTGCCATCCGGAATAGGGCTCACCCGAACCCAACTTCCGGTCTTCTCGAGCGGGCTTCCACTCCGGCTTCTCGTCCCTCGGAATCGTCGCGTGTTTCCTTCTCATCCGCCAGCGTACTCATCCGCAGTCTTCATCCCTCGGTCGCACCTCGTGCCAACCTTCTCACTAGCTGCGTCTCTTGCTCCCCGAGCATTATTTCGCTCCGGCTTCTCGTCCCTCGAAACCACCGCACGCTTCCTTCTCGTCCGCCGGTGTACTCTTTCGCAGCGCTTCGTCCCTTGGACGCACCGCGTGCCGTCCTTCTCGCTAGCTGCGTCTTCCGCTCGACTACCTGTGCTCCTAAGCTCCTGCACACTTAGACATAAGGTTAAAAACACACAAGACCTAACTTAACTTGTTGATAACACCAAAACAACCTTGGGGTTCCAACAATCTCTCCCTTTTTAGTGTGAACTACCGAAGTTAAGCTAGGGTAAATAGACATAAAAAATAAACTAACTAATTTGCAATAAAGTGCAAAAAGATAGAAATTTTAAATTTTGGTCTACCCCCCTAGATTTATACTTTTCCTTCTCCCCCTTTGATCACAAAAAAATGGGGTTCCGAAAAAAATTTAAGGGTTAAATTTTTTTTCTAACTTTCAAAAATTCTAAGTTGAATAAATTCTAAGTTAGAGAATTTGTAATAATTTTCAGCAAAAAAATATTCTAAGTTAAACAATTTCTAAGAAAAAGTTTTAAGGAAAAATTCTAAGTAAAAAAAAATTTCTAAGCAGAGCTTTAAGTAAAAAAAATCCTAACTTAGGAAATTTTACAAAAATATTTTTGAAAAATTTTTCTAAGTAAGGATTTTAAGCAAAAATTTCTAATTTCAGGAAAACTTTTAACTTTTAAGTAAAAGTTTTACACACACAAAAAATTTCTAAGAAAAAAAAATTTTGAATTTTTTTTAAAAAAAATGTTTAAAAGACTTTTTAAAGCATTATTAAATTTCTACCTTAATGTTTTATCAGAAAGTTAATTAAACTTTTTATTTCAATATTTTGGCTTCTAGGTCGTGGCAAGGTACTATGCCTTCTTGGTTATTGGAGCAACAACCACTTCCTTAGACAAAGTCTCATAAAGAAATTTTAATATCTAATTTTCTCGCTGAAAGCTCTAAATCTAATTAGTTCAAGTTCAAGTCAGATAAGACTTTGGAACCCAATATAGGTTCCAACCTACTGGATTGACTAAAAATTTCTTAGGGACATACTTTCTTGAAATATTTCTAATTTATCCCTGGTGATATCTAAAATACCAATTTAAATTATTAAATCTTCTAAAATTTGTATTAGATGAGCATGCACGATTTTTCAAGTTTTCTACTTGAATTTTCAGATCTACATTTTCTGATTTCAATTTTTCATTTTCTAATTTTGATTTGTCTAAATCTTCTAGAGGGCAAGATTTAGCTAGTATTACTTTTAAATTTTTATTTTCTTTTTCTAATTTGCAGCAATCTTTTGTTAACAATTTAACGAATTTAAAGAGTTTATCGAGAGGAAGAGATCGTACCTAACTTACCTTGTCGATCTCGTTATCCGTGTCTCCCCCTGAACTATTGCTTTCTTCCGGCGTAGCTCCCCCTTCATCGATGCTCATTTCGGAAGAGCTTGAATCACAGTCATCGTCTTGATGACTCGCCATTAATATGAGCCTGGAGAACTCCTCGACTTCCGATTCGGACGGCGTATCGTCCCACGTCGCCTTTAGGATCTTGTGCTTTTGGATAGGCTTCTTACCTTTATCCTTGTCCTTGTTCTTTAGCTTGGGGCAGTTGTCCCTGACGTGACCTTCTTCCTCATAGTGGTAGCAGCGGATCATCCTTTTCTTTTTACTCTGCGGATGGTTAGAGGTTCTAGATTTATAAAGTTTTTTAAACTGTCTTACCATCATTACCGTTTCCTCGTCGTCGAGAGAAGACTCCGACTCAGGTTCGTCTCTCGATCTTTGACGGCGACGTTGTATTTGGGCTCCTTCAAACCTGCACATCTTGATTCGTGCACTTCAAATGTCGAGAATAATTCTTCTAATGTAACTTTGTCTAAATCTTCTGAAATATACACGACATCTACTAGTGATGCCCATTTTGAATTTCTCGGAAAAGAATTTAACGCGTACCTTAGCGAATCTCGGTTGTAGGGTGATTGGTGGTCGGTTAGAAGAGGGGTTGGATAGACAGCGCCCCCAAATTGATTTCTTCCTACATATTCGTTAGTGCGCAAGCGAAAATACAATAACAAATACAAATACAAATACAAACATAAACAAGAAAGAAATGCAAACCAATACACGTCGATGTAATGTGATTTGGAGATAACTTGCTCCTACTCCACAGCTGTCCGTAAGGTGGACGATCCCTCAATCCATCAGTGGATTAGTCCCAGGAAACTCCGGCTAGCTCAAACCTCCTTGTGGGTGGAGAAACCTCACCACAACACTCACCAAATACACTTGGACACAAGGGAAACCTTGAGCACTTAGTGACTACTAATTAGGCTTTAACCAAGTCTAATTTCGTCACCTTGGTCGGCCATCCCAAGCTCCTTCTTATAGAGCTTGGAAGAAAATAGCCCTGTTGTTTTACCATTCCCAGTCGACTGGTCCTTGCATCAATCGATTGGTGCCAGCCTAACAGCTCTCTCAACGGCTCTCTACCAGTCGATTGTTACAGTGCACCAGTCGACTGCTACAGTACATCAGTCAACTGATACAGTACACCAGTCGACTGCTACAACAATTGCTACAGTGTCGTTGACTGCTAGAGTGTCTATTGACTGCTACAATACCCCCCCCCCCCTCCGCGTTGATTGCTACAATACCCATCGGGATTTTTTTCCCGAGTATAATCTCTCATACACTCCTACCCTCACGACTCACTTGACTCTTCTTTGCAGCCTTGACCTCTTGCCTTCAAGCCTACTTCCTTTGGCTCTCATCCCTCGGATGCATCCAAGCCCATGGCTCATCCCCAATGTCATCCTTCGCATATGCCTCGAAGTTGCTTCCCTCGGCCCTTGTCCTTGCTGCCTTGTCCACGGTCCCTCGGATGCTCCATCCTTCACCAAACCCGAAGCCATCAAGCTAAGTCATATGTGTATCATGCAAACCTGCACACTCACATACACATATCAAATAACAAGGGTAAACCTAACTTAAAGCCTTTGCCAAACACCAAAACACATGCTCACATGGACCATTAGGATTGCTCCAACAATCTCCCTCTTTTTGATGTTTGGCAATACGTTTAAGTTAGGGAAAACATAATAACAAATAAACATGCTAAAAAGAAACAATGGACTTACATTGCCAAGGCTACACACTTGGACTTATACTGTCGAATGAACTTACGTTGCCAATGCTACACACTTGGACTTACACCGCCGAAACAAAATACAACATGCATTGGAACCTATTCCAAGGCTCCCCCTACACCTAAGCTCCCCAATGAGCTAGGATTTTACCACAGGGATATTTAAGAATCTATCACAAGGCTCCCCCTACGCAAAGGAACTTAAGGTTTTTCCAACTAAACCTTACTTCTCCCCATTTGCCTAACATCCAAAAAGCTCTCCAACAATATCCCAATTGTTGAAAACTTGTCGTCCAAACTGACCCTAAACTGATGTATTTATCCCCCATGGATCCCATACATCTAAACGAGTTGACATTGTCAAGAACAACACTAAAAAATAATATCAGGCTGGTATCAGTCGACTACCCCTATTGAAATCAACACACAGAAGCATTTTGTGTTCGAAATCTGCTGTTACCAGTTGACTGATATCAATAAAATGAGCTTATAGAGACATTCTGTGCTCAAAAATACTGTTACCAGTCGACTGGTATCTGTACCAGTCGACTGGTACCCTATTTCTGAAAAAATTAACCTTTTCTAACCAACTTTATAAATGCACCAGAAATTCCACAGACCTCCAAAAATTCTTAAATTTTGTGGAGAGGTCTATTTTATCAATGTATACTTGGAAAAAATATATATATAAATATATCTATCACCAATTCCAAGATTGACATAAAATCCAAAACTAGCTAAATGGTTCAATTGAACCTTGACCTAAAGTCCTAGTTTTGGCTTCCTCTTGATGTATTTGCCCATACTAACCCACAATACATCCCTAGCATTGGTTTATATGACATCTATACATCTAAAACCAATTATCATACTATATGACCCCAATGTTATATTTCTAAGCATGAAACATAACTCAATTGTGCCAAAACCCTAAGTTTGAGACTTAAGTCTGTCTCCAAACTACTTGGCACATTCCATGACCCAATATAGACTCCCAAGTAAAACCCACTTGAGATCCATTTTCCATGGGCCCCAAATTGACTCTTTTAGCTCCCCCTAGAGCTCTTAGCCTTAACCACCTCCCTAGGTGACTTATCCACAATGGCTAGGCCTACAAACCTAACTTTCTTAACCTTGGACACCTTGTCCTTGGTTAATTTCTCCTTACCTTTAAATGACTTTCTCTTGCCATTTATTGACTTCTCCTTGCTATAGTCATATGCAACCCTAGCATAAGATTTTCCCTTAGCATTGGAGACACTAGATCGGTATCCTAGACCCGATCTATCATTGTTGGGTCTTTGACTACCCAACACCATGCACAAACCCTTAGGTCCAACATTGAATATTTCTAGGGTTTTCTCCAAACGATCAAGCTTTGCCTTCAAAGTTTGATTTTCCCTTTTTAGGTTCCTAAACATAGAATCAACATGTGCACCATGGACATTCCTAGACCTACCCTTTCTAGGCATATGTCTCCCATTCTTGGGATTAATGTCATGGTTCTCCTTAGGTCTACCATTTCTAGATTTATCATGAATTGGTCTCCTAGGGTTATGATCTACAATTACCCTATTTCTATCATGATATCTAAAGCCAAAATTATGCATGGGTAAATAATAGCAATTATTTCTAGCATGCATGGAGGAATTTAAATTTGATTTCAAATTTAAACTAGGGTTTACCTTACCTTTTACCTTTGGAGCTCCCCTTTGACTTGAGCTCCTCTTCTTCTTCTCCCACTTCTTTAGATGCGCTAGCGTCTTAATCTCCCTCTTCTTAGGGCATTTGGTGTGGTAGTGGCCCTTCTCCCCACACGTGAAGCACACGATGCACATTCTCTTCTTTTGGACTCCTTCTTTTCTACAACTCAAATTAGATTCTAAAGGAATTGAATTGAGTTTAGGAGATATCTCTTTCTTACCCATAGGACATCTACTCTTGTAGTGTCCCTTCTTATTGCACCCGAAGCACACAATGTGGTCCTTTAACTTGACTTCGGTGGAGGTGCTTTCTAGGTTGACCACTTCCAAAACCTCTTTTTCATCCTCTTCACTTGTCTTGGATTCTTCTTCAACTCTTGAGGATGTTTCCTCATCTACACTAGTGGATGACATTTCTTCATCCTTCTCCTCCTCGGAAGTTGAGTGCTCGTCACCTTCCGGTTGCTCCTCCTCTACTTGAGCTTCTTCATCCGTTTCTTTGGATTTCTCTTCATCTTGTGTAGGCATAAGTTCTTTACCTAGAACTTTCTTTACTTTGCTCCACAAATCATAGGCATTCTTGTATTCACCTACATCACTTAACACGTTAGAAGGCAAAAAATCTACCAAAATTGATATTACCTTATCGTTTGCCTTTGATCGTGTGGTTTGCTCTTCCGTCCAATGTCGTGGTGGGAGCTTCTTTCCTTTCTTGTCTCTTGGGACTTCAAATGCCTCTTCCACCACCATCATTGTGTCTCAATCCGTCTCGAAGAAGTTCTTCATCTTCACCATCCAAAAGGTGATGCCCCATAAGCTTCCTCCTTCGAACTTTGGCAGATCTATCAAGTCGATCATCTTTGCTTCCTTGGCAATTAGTCTAATGGAGAGCGTCCTCGCTTTGAAACCACTTGTAGGGTGATCGGTGGCCGGCTAGAAGGGGGGTTGGATAGACAGCGCCCCCAAATCGATTGCTTCCTACGTATTCGTTAGTGCGCAAGCGGAAATACAATAATAAATACAAATATGAATACAAACATAAACAAGAAAGAAATGCAAACCAATACACATCGATGTAACGTGGTTCGGAGATAACTTGCTCCTACTCCATGGTTGTCTGTAAGGTGGACGATCCCTCAATCCGTTGGTGGATTAGTCCCCGAAAACTCCGGCTAACTCAAACCTCCTTGTGGGTGGAGAAACCTCACCACAACACTCACCAAAGACACTTGGCCACAAGGGAAACCTTGGGAACTTAGTGACTACTAATTAGGCTTTAACCAAGTCTAATTTCGTCACCTTGGTCGGTCATCCCAAGCTCCTTCTTATAGAGCTTGGAAGAAAATAACCCTGCTATTTTACCATTACCAGTCGGCTGGTCCTTGCATCAGTCAACTGGTGCCAGCCTAACGGCTCTCTCAACGACTAATACAGTGCACCAGTCGACTGTTACAGTACACCAGTCAACTGCTACAGTGTCGTTGCCTGCTACAGTGCCATCGAGATTTTTTCCCCGAGTACAATCTCTCATGCACTCGTACCCTCACGACTCACTTGACTCTTCTTTGCAGCCTTGACCTCTTACCTTCAAGCCTACTTCCTTTGTCTCTCGTCTCTCGGATGCATCCAAGTCCACAGCTCATCCCCAATGTCATCCTTCGCGTATGCCTCGAAGTCGCTTCCCTCGGCCCTTGTCCTTGCTGCCTTGTCCACGGTTCCTCGGATGCTCCATCCTTCATCGGACCCAAAGTCATCAAGCTGAGTCATATGTGTATCCTGCAAACCTACACACTCACATACACATATCAAATAACAAGGGTAAACCTAACTTAAACCCTTTGTCCAAATACCAAAACACATGGTCATATGGACCATTGGGATTGCTCCAACATCGATTACTTACCTTTTCTCCGAAATTCGACAGTCCGGTGATGATTTCTTTAATTCTTGAGTGTAGATGCACAACTGTCTCATCTTCACCAAGTCACGGGTTGGTGAGCTGGTTACGAAGTAGATCCCGTCTAGCGAGCTTGGCTTCGGATGTTCCTTTGTGCAGCTCAAGGAACTTCTTCCAAAGTTTCTTTGCCGAGTCGTAGTTCCTGATTCGGTTGACTTCTTGTGGCAGGAGAATGCTTAGCAAATGGTACTCTCCTTTGCCGTTCCCCACGTAGTCGGCCTGCTCCTTTTTTATCCATTGATATTTTTCTTTGTCCTCTGGAGCTGCAAAACCAAATTCCATTATTAGAATTAACTCAAAATCTGTTGTAAAAAAAATACTTGCATTCACTTTTTCCAAGTAGCGAAATCCCCTTCGAACTTCGGCGGGTAGATGCTCGGTCCGACCATCGTCTTTGCTTTGATCGGCGGTTAGTCCTCCTGAAGCGCCTTGGCTCTGATACCATTTTGTTGGACTGCTGGACCGGCTAGAAGGGGGGTTGAATAGCCTGCCAAAAATAAACGCACAACCCTTCTCGATCATTCAACATAACACTTGCATAAATTAAAACTTAAACATAAAAATAGAAAAGATGAGGCACACCGAGATTTACTTGGTTACAACCGGGGAGGTTGTTAATCCAAGGAAAATGTAGCACTAAAAACTCCTTCAGGTGGAGAAGCCTCGTACAATGTTGAAGAGCAAAACAGAGAAGCTAATCTAGAAATTGAGCGTACAAGTATTGGAAATGAATTGCTTGGAATTTATGAAAAGCTTCTGGACCAAGGCTATATTTATAGCCTTGGTCGGGGCGCCCTGGGGGGATAAAACTTTAACCCTCAACGTTCAGATCACGATTGACGCGATCTGGTCAAAAGTCCACTTCCGGGTGCCCGGACGATCCGGGCGCTCAGAATGGATCCGGGTGCCCGGACCACTTAAGTCAACTAGGTTGACTTTCTGGTCCGAGCCTTCTGCTCTGGTGCTGCTCGCCTCGGTCCAGATCTTCTACACCGGCTCCGCTTTCTTGGGTGATTTCTGCCATATGAAATAAGGCTCACTCGAACCCAACTTCCTGTCTTCTCGAGCGGGCTTCCACTCCGGCTTCTCGTCCCTCGGAATCGTCGAGTGTTTCCTTCTCTTCTGCCAGCGTACTCATCCACAGTCTTCCTCCCTTAGTCACACCCTGTGCAGACCTTCTCGCTAGCTGCGTCTCTTGTTCTTCCGCTCCGGCTTCTCGTCCCTCGGAACCACCGCACGATTCCTTCTCGTCCATCGGTGTACTCTTCCGCAGCGCCTCGGCCCTCGGATGCACCGCGTGTCATCCTTCTCGCTAGCTGCATCTTTCGCTCGACTACCTGTGCTCCTAAGCTCCTACACACTTAGACACAAGGTTAAAACACACAGGATCTAACTTAACTTGTTGATCACACCAAAATAACCTTGGGGTTTCAACACTTGGGATGGCCGGACTAGGTGACGAAATTAGACTTGGTTAAAGCCTAATTAGTAGTCACAAGAGTTCTCAAGTGCTTGTGTAATCCAAGAGGTCTTGGTGAGTTTGTGGTGAGGTTTCTCCACCCACAAGGAGCGACTTGAGTTAGCCGGAGTTTGTCGGGGCCTATTCCACCAACGGATTGAGGGATCGTCTACCTTACGGGCAGCCGTGGAGTAGGATCAAGTTATCTCCGAACCACATTACATTGACGTGTATTGGTTTGCATTTCTTTCTTGTTTATGTTTGTATTTGTATTTATATTTGTTATTGTATTTCTGCTTGCGCACTAACGAATACGTAGGAACTAATCGATTTGGCGGTGTCGTCTATCCAACCCCCCTTCTAGCCGGCCACCAATCTCCTACAAGTGGTATCAGAGCGAGACCACTCTCCGTCGGACTAACCGCCGAGGAAGCAAATATGACCGACTTGATAGATCCACCAAAGTTCGAAGGAGGAAGCTTATGGGACATCACCTTTTGGATGGTGAAGATGAAGAACTTCTTCGAGACGGATTGGGGCACAATGATGGTGGTGGAAGAACCATTTGAAGTCCTGAAGGACAAGAAAGGGAAGAAGCTCCGACCATGACATTGGACGGAGGAGCAAACCACACGATCGGAGGTAAATTCAAAGGTAATATCAATTTTAATTGATATATTGCCTAATGACGTTGTGAGTTGTGTAGGTAAATATGAGAATGCTCACGAATTGTGGAGCAAAGTGAAGAAAGTTCTAGGAGAAGAACTTTTGCCTACACATAAAGAGGTAGAGCCCAAGGAGATGGTTTCAATTTCTTAAGTAGAGGAGGAGCAACCGGAAGGTGATGAGCGCTCAACTTCCGAGGAGGAGAAAAAGGATGAGGAAGCATCATCTACATCCTCAAGGATTGAAGAAGAATCCAAGACAAGTGAAGAGGATGTAGAAGAGGTCTTGGAAGTGGTCAACCTAGCAAGCACCTCTACCGAAGTGAAGTCAAAGGACCACATAATATGCTTCGGGTGCAATGAGAAGGGACACTACAAGAGTAGATGCCCATTGGGTAAGAAGGTAACTCCTAAACCCATTCAAGTTAATTTAACACTAACAAGAGTTGTAGGAATGAAGAAGCTCAAAGAAGGAGAATGCGTATTGTATGCTTCACATGTGGGGAGAAGGGGCATTACCACACCAAATGCCCCAAGAAGAGGGAAATCAAGAAGCTTGCACATTTAAAGAAATGGGAGAAGAAGAAGAAGAGCTCAAGTCAAGGGGGAGCTTCAAGGGTAAGGGAGGTATACCCTTATTTGAATCGCAATTCAAAGTCAAATTCAAAGTCTTATGTTCCCATGCATGCTAGGAGAAATGATTTTGATTATCATTATATGCACATGAAAAATTTTAGATTTAAATATCATAATAGGAATAGGATAAATATCGATCATAACCCTAGGAGACCTATGCATGATAGACCTAGGAAAGTTAAATTCTCATTACCTATGGAGAAGAAGGTAATAGAGAACCAAGGCATTAATCCCCAGAAGGGGAGACATATGCCTAGGAAGGGTAGGTCTAGGAATGTCCAAGGTGGATATGTTGACTCTAGGTTTAGGAACCTAGAAAGGGAAAATCAAGCTTTGAAGTCAAAGCTTGATAATTTAGAGAAATTCCTTAAGAGATTCACTATTGGATCTAAGGGTTTAGATATGGTGTTGGGTAGCCAAAGACCCAACAACAATAGATCAGGTTTGGGATACCGATCTAATGTCTCCAATGTCAAGGAAAAGTCTTATGCTAGAGTTGCATATAACTATAGCAAGGAGAAGCCAATAAATGACAAAAGACAAACATTTAAAGGTAAGATTAAATTAACCAAGGACAAAGTCTCCAATGTTAAGAAGGTTAGTTTTGTAGGCCAAGTGTCACCGGAGGTGCACCGATATGGCCTAGTAATTGTAGATGAGTCACCTAGGGAGGTGGCTAAGGCAAAGGGCTCTAGGGGGAGCTCAAAGAGTCAAATTGGGACCCATGACGAATGGATCTCAGGTGGGTACTACTTGGGGGTCTAGAGAAGCCATGTAGTGTGTCAAATGATTTGGAAATGGACTTGAGTCTCAAACCTAGGGATTTGACACACATGGTTTGTGTTTTATGCAAGAAATATGACATTTGGGGTCATATAGCATAATAATTGGTTTTGGATGTATGGATTCCATATAAACCAATGCTATGGATGCATTATGGGTTGGTGTGGGCAAATACATCAAGAGGAAGCCAAAACTAGGACTTTAGGTCAAGGTTCAATTGAACAATTTAGCTAGTTTTGAATTTTGTGTCAATCTTGGGATTGGTGATAGATATATTTTTTAATGTATTTTCCCCAAGTAGACACTAGTAAAATAGACCTCTCCACAAAATTTTAAAATTTTTGGAGGTCTGTGGAATTTCTGGTGCATTTCTGAAGTTGGTTAGAAAAGGTTAATTTTTTCAGAAATAGGGTACCACTCGACTGGTAACAGTATTTTTGAGCACATAATATCTCTGTAAGCTCATTTTGATGAGGGCAGTCGACTGGTGCCGATACCAATTGACTGGTAACAGTAGATTTTGAACACAAAATGCTTTTGTGTGTTGATTTCAATAGGGGCAGTCGACTGATACCAGCCTGATAGTGTTTTTCAGCGCTATTCTTAATCATGTCAACTCGTTTGGATATATGGGATCCATGGGGGATAAATACATGAGTTTAGGGTCAGTTTGGATGACAAGTTTTCAACAATTGGGATATTGTTGGAGAGCTTTTTGAATGTTAGGCAAAGGGAGAGAAGTAAGGTTTAATTGGGAAAAACTTAAGTGTCTTTGCGTAGGGGAGTCTTGTGATAGGTTCTTAAATATCCCTGTAGGAAAATCCTAGCTCATTGGGGAGCTTAGGTGTAGGGGGAGCCTTGGGATAGGTTCCAATGCATGTTGCATTTTGTTTTGGCGATGTAAGTCCAAGTGTGTAGCCTTGGCAACGTAAGTCCATTCAGCGGTGTAAGTCCAAGTGTGTAGCCTTGGCAACATAAGTCCATTGTTTCTTTTTAGCATGTTTATTTGCTATATGTTTTCCCTAACTTAAATGTATTGCTAAACATCAAAAAAGGGGAGATTGTTGGAGCAATCCCAATGGTCCGTGTGACCATGTGTTTTGGTGTTTTGGCAAAGGGTTTAAGTTAGGTTTATCCTTGTTATTTGATATGTGTATGTGAGTGTGCAGGTTTGTAGGATATACATATGACTCAGCTTGATGGCTTCGGGTCCGGTGAAGGATGGAGCATCCGAGGGACCGTGGACAAGGCAGCAAGGACAAGGCCCGAGGGAAGCGACTTCAAGGCATATGTGAAGGATGACATTGGGGACGAGCCGCGGGCTTGGATGCATCCGAGGGACGAGAGCCAAAGGAAGTAGGCTTGAAAGAAAGAGGTCAAGGCTGTAAAGAAGAGTCAAGTGAGTCATGAGGATATGAGTGCATGAGAGATTGTACTCTGGGAAAAATCCGGGGGGGGTACCGTAGCAGTCAACGGGGGTACTGTAGTAGTCAACAGGTAATGTAGCAGTCAACAACACTGTAGCAGTCGACTGGTAGAGAGTCATTGGGCTAACACCAGTCGACTGTTGCAAGGACCAGTCGACTGGTAATGGTAAAACAGTAGGGATGTTTTCTTCCAAGCTCTATAAGGAGGAGCTTGGGATGACCGACCTAGGTGACAAAATTAGACTTAATTAAAGTCTAATTAGTAGTCACAAGAGTTCTCAAGTGCTTGTGTAATCCAAGAGGTCTTGGTGAGTTTGTGGTGAGGTTTCTTCACCCACAACGAGCGACTTAAGATAGCCGGAGTTTGCCGGGGGCTAATCCACCGACGGATTGAGGGATCGTCCACCTTACGGGCAGCCATGGAGTAAGAGCAAGTTATCTCCGAACCATGTTACATCGACGTGTATTGGTTTACATTTCTTTCTTGTTTATGTTTATGTTTATGTTTGTGTTCGTATTTGTATTTGTTATTGTATTTCCGCTTGCACACTAATGAATACGAAGGAAGTAATCGATTTGGGGTGTCATCTATCCAACTACCCCTTCTAGCAGGCCACCGATCTCCTACAGTTACCTCACAAAAGATTTCAAGATGGTAGTAGTGATAAAAATTAACATTTTTTCCATCTCTCTTCAAATGACTACGGCTGTTGATGTTATCTGTCATATTAATTATTTCAATGGAATGAGTGTTACAAAACTTTTTCACATCCTCAAGTAAAACATCCCATCTAGAATCTCTTAACTTTTGCAATTTGCCTTTCACATTATTGATCAAACGCATCACATTCACAATATTTTGATCTTTCTCTTGTAGAACGGTTGACAAATGATTTGTGATTGCCAATATACGTTTCATCAATAGTAGAATAAACACAAATTCATACCTCTCCATTCTTTCAACCAAAGTTCTACTTAAACCCTTAGAAGAACGATCACCATCATCAATCAAATTTTGAAGAACCTCTATAACAGATGGCCACATTTGTTCAATATGACATAAAGTTGAATGATGAGACCCCCATCGTGTATCTCCAGGTCTAGCTAGACTAGTTTCTTGGTTTAGTCCTCTACCAGAACTAGTCTTTCCTCTTTCAAGAAGTTAAACTTTTCTGTCATGTTCAAGTTGTCGAAGTTCGTCAGCCCTTTTTCAAGATGATACAGATGTGTTCACAATCGAACCAACAATCCACATGAAATCACAAACATATTGATTTGCTTGAGTAACAACTACAACCACTAGCTGGAGTTAATGAGCAAAACAATGAACATATAATGCATACGGGTTTTCTTTCATTATTAGTGACTTTAAGCCATTAAATTCTCCATACATGTTTGAAGCACCATCATATCCTTGACCCTCAATCTCGCCATTGACAAATCATACTTAGCAAATAAAGAGTCGATTGCCTCCTTCAAACAAGCAGCTGTAGTTTTTGCAACATGAACTACAGCCATAAATTGTTCAATCACCTCTCTATGTTTACTCACATATCTAATAACAACTGTCATTTGCTCTTTCACTGAACAATCATGAGCCTCATCAAGTAGTAAAGTAAACCACCTATCTCTAAGATAAGCTAGAATAGCATTTGTGGTCTCAACTGTATAAGCATTCACCAGTTGCTTTTGAATTTGTGGGGCAATCATTTGATTATTTCCAGGTGCATTCATTCCAACAACTGCCACAACTTCTGGACACTCTGAGCTATACCATTTGAGCAATTCTAAAAAATTGCCTCTATTGGATGATGTCAAAGACTCATCATGTCTCCGAAAAGGTAATCCTTCTAACAACAAAAATCGAATTACTTTTAAAATAGCAGTCAAGCGTTTGCGATAAGCAACTCAATCTCATGTTTTCCCAATGAAAATGAATACTCCACACTTTTTCTTTGATTCTTGAAACCCTCAAACTATATTCTTGCCTCATTATGCGCACTCCAACTCCACCTACATGCTCATTGAATTTTTCAATTACTTTTTTCTAATTTATGAAACCAGATCTCATAAACACATCATCTCCTCCAAACCCTATATTGCTAGGTCTAAAAAGATAACACCAGAAACAAAAGGTTGCATCCTTTGAAACACTATACTCCAAACAATCACGATCTTTAAACCAAACTTTTCGAAAACATCTATTATCTTTACCCATTTTTTTTTCTTGGAAAATTATGGCCTCAAGGTTGACAAGGGTCCATAGCAACATATTCTTTTCGAATACGATCTCTAACACCAACATCATACTCTTCAATCAATTTTCTATTAGTATTAGCCCTAGTACCAATTATGAGATGATTATAAAGAGCTTCTTTTGTATCATATTTCATTATTAATAAAGGAAAGTTGGTTATTATATTTACTTAAATTCAGTGCCGAATGAATAAGTATAATAATGTCCTAAAGTAGGAGGTTCTAATCTACAACATATCAATTTGTTGAATTGATAGTGAGATATTGTAGATATACATAGAACACTAATCTTAACTATTCCTAGTTAAGCATTAATATGCAATGACAATATTAATGTATTGAGACTAACATGTAGGTCAACGAATGACTTAATCTCACAAGTCATAGATATGAGATATCAGGTTGACACATGAGTATATATTAGAGAATATATACTGAATGACCCGCCATGAGAACATTTCATGGATCGTTATATGAGGGTCATAAACATTCTCATGTGACTATTAGTATGAATAGTCCTTAGACCTGAAGTCACTACGGTTCCCTACATAAGGAGTTGTATACTTTGGTATTGACAAACGTCATCCGTAACAAGGTGGACCATAAAGTCGATCACTGGGTATGCAATAAGTTATGCGGAGGGATGTGAGTGATATAGATGAGATCTATCCCTTCCATATGACGGAAGTGATATCTATGGGCCCCTTGATTAGTAGGACACAAGAATGTATGGATCATGCTTAAATGAATCAATATGCGATATTGAGCTTATTTAATTGAGTGTGTGTACTTAGAGATCAAGAAATATAAAGATTGATAAGAGGATGACACGGTCTATGCCTCATTGATCAATCTAGATATCGAGAATAGAAGGATTGAGTCATACAAGATAATAGCCACGGAAAGGTTAAGTCGTATCTCGACAGTCTCGTCACTTGGATAGCAATGATGCCTTGCTAGATGTCACTCATTACTTATGTATTTAAATGTTGATTTGGATACATTGCTAACATTTCTAGAACCTATTAGGTCACACACAAAGAACAAGTCAATGGAGATAGATTCATATGATGGATCATTGGATTTGGATTAAATCTAATTCAATTAGACTCATTGAGTTAGACTCAATTGAATTCAACTATTGGATTGAGTCCAATTTGAATTAGACTCATTAAGTCAATTAGATTGATGATTAATGAGTTGGACTCATTAAGTGATTTCATGAATTTGAATTCATGAAGAAAGAGGAGTGAACAATTTGAATTGCTCATGCATTGGATGCATTGGATGAAGAGTGAACCATTTGAATTGCTCATGCATAGGATGTAATGGATTCATTGGATGAAGACAAATATTAATGTCAATTAAGGCAATTGACATTAAGGCATGAAGCAATTTCATGAATCTATAAAATGGGATTTTTGGATTCGTTTTCATGATGAGCTTTTGGTGTTCTTGCTCTTCTTCCTTCTCCTCTCTTCACTTGGACGAAACTTCCAATAAGGGTTGCTAGGACAACCTTTGGTTATTTCATTCTCCACTTTGTGAGTTTGTGAGACAAACGAGGCTTGTTTGTGTGGATCCCATAGAGGTGCGACCACTTGATCGCGCTAAGATCCGCATAGAAAGAAACATTGCTGTCGGGATTGCGAAGGGAACACAACAAAGGTATAACTCCTTTTTCATGTAGAACCTTAGTACTTAGTATATGGTTTCCTTTCGTATGGATCTTCTGGAAAGGAACTAGATGTTTTCCGCTGCGCTTTCGCGTGTTTAGTGCCCTAATTCCTTACAGTGGTATCAGAACCACTTGCGATGACATATACTGAGTAGTTAGAATTTCATATGTGATATAGAAATTGCATGACATGTTTATTATGATTTGTATAATTATGAGCAAGTTTCGGCCAAGAGGTTTTTAGCGAGACCATCATGGCGTTGCAGCTCATAATTAGTTGGTTAAATCATAGTAAATTTTTTGTCATAATAGATTGAGAATGTTATATGACATGGTGCATGGTTATGACCCTTAAACCCCGATATGATTGGATGTGTGTGTTGTAATTCATAATACGACCTGCGTGTCGTGCCTCTCCTCTTTCATTCTAGTTGTAAATTTAGACTACACTCGAATGTAACTCGAGTTTTCTTTAGATTTTGTAATGTACAAATTAGAGAAGAATAAGTCTACTTGAAGACTGTGAAAAGGGAGAAGGACAACAACACACGACGACCAAGGAAGCACTTGGAGAATATGCTTTTGCCTAGGTTGACTTTTCGATCTTCTCATTGGCTTGAGAGGATCATAGAAAATGGGGTCATAACTATGGCACAATTTCTTTTATGCATATATGTGATGTATGCCATGATATGCTATGATTATATGCGATGCATGTGTAGTTTAATCATGATTAGGTCTTTTAAATATGCCTACCAAAGTTTGGTACTCACTTCTAGATCGATCAATTGTAGTCAGGTTTTGCCAAAGCAAAGTGACTCGATTTATCTTGCTAAAGTGCGATAGGACAATAGTGATATCCGACTACTAAAACTTTGAGTGTGACTTAACTAAGTTGAGAACTTAGAGGCATATCCCATACGATGAAATTCAAAATTATACTAGTCTTGCAGCACTACAAAAAAAATGGACAATAGGATCAGAAAATTAGCAGTGGTCGATAAAGCGGTTGTAAAAGCAGAACTAATAGAATCGGTCAATGTTAAACACTCTTAAAACCGCTTCAGTTGATCTCTTGTTGAAGCGGTTGTTAAACCGTTGCAGTTGGACACATATAGAAGCGGTTAATATAACCAATCTTACAAGTTTCTTTTAGAAACAATTACAAACCGCTTCTAAAGGTCAAATACGAGATTAAATAAAAAATGCTCACATATAGAAGCGGATAATATAACTGATCCTATAAGTGTCTTTTAGAAGCAATATAAAATTGCTTCTAAAGGTAAAATACAAGATTAAATAAAAAAATGCTCATATCTCATATTATTTTGACAATTACAGTAACCGTTTTTGTTTCAGTGACTCTCTTTGTTCCAGTGACCTTCTCTTTTCGATCAACCATCTCTGTTCTAGCGAGCCTCTCTATTCCATCAAATTAACTACACCCTAGCATCATCTTTCCACCCTAGTGTCATCCTTCCACATCTACATCATCCTTCCACACCCATGTTGAAATTGATACATCACTCACAGTTTTCATTTCTACAAATTTTTTTATTTTTTGTTAATGTAAATAGTTATTATCTCTTGATAGCTAAGGAAGTAACCTCCTGCCATTTCAGAGTTCTTGTTGATTTCTGATTGATACAGTTTCAACTATTGATATAGTTTCAGCTATTGCTAATGCTAATACAATTCCAGCAGCATCCTTTTAAGTCAGCAAGTACACCAATTTATTTGCTAATTTTTTATTGACACGGGTTCACTTTAAGAATTGACACAGGTTGAGATGGTTTCAGAATTTGATGATTTTTTATTTCTGAATGTCTAATTTCAGAACTTTTAATTTCAGAATTAACACAGGTTCACAGTTTCTCAATATCTAGTTTATTCTCAAAGACCTTTCCTCTTGAGTTTGTCATTTGGATAGAATTACAATAAGGTTTGACACAAAATTGATTTAAATTTCTATCAAAACTCAAACTTTTCAGCAAGAATAGATTTGAACTTCTTGGATTAAGTTTCAGAATTCGAGACTTGAAGTATATTCGGCTTGAGTATTGAAAAGCTCTGCTTAACTAAAACTTTCGTTAATCACTGAAATAACAAAGAGTTAAATTAAAGCTGCTACTGATTCAAGAACATAAGATGGAATTCACACTAAAAAAGTAGAGTTAAATTGATCTGTGCTTGAAACTAATTTTGCTGGTTTTGCGTTGTATACTTATGGAGGTTGATTGTCTCTTTCCATCATATGTGATCGAGCTTGCAATTGGTATTTATGGAGTGGATTTGTCACTATTGTGCTATGATGCACTATTATGCAAAGCATGATCCTAATTCTTGTTGATATAGCAAAAAATAGTATAAAAAGTAACATAAAAGAATAGAAAGGTGATCAGTCTATATGTTAGGCCAACTATTTTATCATGCTTATTTAGTGACTAGTTGAACTGATACGATATACATAAAAAAGGATGTATCACTTGATAAGAAATTTCCTTATAAAACCGGGTCCTATACTTTATATGAATAATTTCATAGAAAATGAGTAGAAATATTTAGAAAATATTAGCACTTGTTACTATTACATAATGCATAGTGATTGATACACTACCTGTTCCTATGTTGACTCGCTCTCATGTTAATTTTGTGAAATAACTTATGTTTTTAGAATTATTTATATAATGAAATATGAATTTTATCTTTTCTAAATAGACATGTCAACTACTATATTAATATTATTGTTATTATTTTTTTTCATGATAATTCTTAATTTTATCAATTTATTTGTTATTAGACATTATTAATTTTATTATTATTTTTTTTATTAAAAATGGAAAATGGTAAGCAGTTCTTATTTAATATTAACATTTATATTATATAATATTAATATCATTCTATTTTTATAAAAAAAAATAAATTAAAATTGATTATATAATAACATTAATATTAATAAAAATAAAAAGAGAGGCCTTATATTTAAACTCCCGCCCCAAAATTTCACATTCCTGCTTCGATTGCTCTTCCTTCTCATTACCTTACTTATGCTCCCACCCCATTTCCTCTCCTCAACGATTCTTCTCTGTTGCTGTACCCTCTCCTTGATTATTCTTCTCCCGCACACAAGGTAAAACCTATTTTTCTTAAACTAGATTTCTTGTTCAGGAACAGAGGCAGTAAACATCGGAAGGCGGCAGTGAGAGGCAGCCAATCTCCCTTCTTCTCTCCTTTGCCTCGTGAAGCAGCGATCGACCGCTCGTGGGGTTGTCGCCTGCTTCGCCATCGCTCATGGGGTTGCCGCTGCGAGGCAGCGATGGCCCAACGAGAGGCGACTGCTACTACCTCACAAGGCAACGAACGACCGCACGCAAGGCCGTTGCTGCTTCGCGAGGCAACGAATAATAATACACGAGGCGTCGGCTGCCTCGCGTGCGACCTTTTCTCCTGGCCAAGGGTCACTGCCTCGCGAGTGGCAGTCGAGAGTCCTCGTGTTGCCTTGCAAATCAAGGGCAAGTTGAGCAATAATTTCCTTTCTCTGTCCATATTTTTGTTCCTATTTTTGTTCCGGTTTTTGTTCTTATTCTTGGTAGAAATAATGAAGATGATTGAGATTCTCCATAGTGTTTAAGGAATACCATTCAAGCTAGGTTTTTTTTATTGTGAAATTGTGTACAAAGACTTGTAAATTGTGGTTCTAGGGGGTAAATCATCCAAAAACGTGTTTATATGTTCAAAATGTCAAATTTGGTGATCTGTAGTGGGATCACTTGTGTGTAAATTAGAACTTGTTTTATATTGTGATTAACATCATACAAATTTACATTTTTTTCAGGAAAATTAACATCTGAGTACCCCCGCCTCGTCCGCCTCCAATGGATTGGTTCGAATTGATATGCGTAAGAAACCATTGGATGAAAATAGCAGGCTTGTGACGCAGTTTTCGAAGAACGAAATAACAGGTTTGATGTGGCAGAGATTTGGAGTGAGGAGTATGGTTGTGAGTACTGGAGATTGAGGATATTATTGTTAAACGTTGCATCAGTTGTAACGTCGGGAAGATAAAAGGGGTGTCTATTCATCTTATCTTCCTCCATTGAAAGCTGCCATCAAGGCATCGATTTGTAACCGATGTCTTGCTTGATATATATGATGGCCAGGGACGAATTTATGTAAGGGCTGGGCTGTGCTGTAGCCCAGCCCTTCAGCAAAATCATTTGAAAATTTGAATTACTTATTTGGTATCTCGAACTCAATTTTGGTCATCTCGGTCAAGAAAAAGAACTTTCCCTAGTATATAGCAATAACTAATAAACTTGCTTACATAAAATTTTTTTGACAAATATTCATTCACTCTACCAATTTAATAAATTCTTTCACTACAAGAAAATAAAAGTATAAAAAAATCTATTATTTTTTCGACCCTAGTGAAAGTCAATAGGGATCCTCTGGTCCACAAATTACGGATCAGGGAATGGTCCATTGATGATGACCTTTGATTTGGATGGACCCCATCTTTAAATAGGTGAGGTCCATCTAAATCAAAGGTCCTCATGTAGTGGACCATCCTCTGGTCCGCAATTTACGGACCAGAGGATCTGCTCTCAGTGAAAGTCCCTAATTAATTTTAACATGAAAATATTCTATTTCTAATTTAAAAAATTGGTTAAAAAATTATTTATACATTTATTTTTAAATTGATCAAATAAAATTAATTCCAAATGAAATGTTTTCTCTATTTTTTTTAAATTCGTTATTAATACGTCTCAAATAACATATCAAGTATAATTTTAATTTGTTTACAATTCTATTTATAAATTCGTATATAATTTGTTTAAAATTTGATAAAATATTGGAAAAGCCAAGATGATAATGTGCTCATGTAAATGAACTCGGACCCCTTCTACAATATTCTTGGTGGACTCAACCAACTCAGAATTAGCCCAGTCTACTTTTAATTCCTGGATCCGTCCCTGATGATGGCGTCCAAGGCAATCAGTGGGGAGATCGAGGTGAGTAGAAGTTTCACGAGGTGATTAGAGAGCAATCGTAATTAGAGGTGTGCGAGCAAAGGAAGAGCATCCAGAGGTTGGGATTTGGCTCGTGAACCTTGAAGTGCTTTCCGGTAGCTCCGTGATCGTCCTTCCGACAACGGTAATCTCTTCATCAACCGGCGTCTTCGATTACGGTTCTTCGGGAGATCACTGTGAGTAATTATCATATTATTTAGATTTTGTTTCATGCTCTCAAAACTTCCAATATT
The DNA here is from genome assembly GCF_018446385.1 of Zingiber officinale. Lineage (NCBI taxonomy): Eukaryota > Viridiplantae > Streptophyta > Magnoliopsida > Zingiberales > Zingiberaceae > Zingiber > Zingiber officinale. Next base: position 51,334,456 of record NC_056004.1, read on the forward strand.
GGTATTAGAGCATGCATAGTTTTGAAAATATGGAAATCGACGTGAAAAAGCTCGTGTTTTTTCTTCTTCTTTCGCGAAGAAGAAGATGAACAGTAAAATGAATCGATTGAATTTCCATTCCAATTGATTTAAAATCATGACAGATAAAAAAAATAACACGAATGTTGAATCGATTCATTAATCGATTGAAAATTTTAATCGATTCTTCAATCGATTGGAGAGGAAAAAAATCAGAATGAACCGTCCTTGATTTGACGAAACACAGTGCACATGCGGGAAGAATAAAAAAACACTGAATCGAAACATGAATGGATTAAAGAGAGAAATAAAAAACAATCAACAGTAATTTTTTTAAATCTTCACCGTGCATGCATGTGTATATAATTTTTTTTTTCCTTCACGTATATAAACACTTGAACAGTGGATGTTTAAAATTTAATTAAATTTATTAATTAATTAATTAAATACATATTGAAATGTATTATTAATTAATAAATAAATATTTAATTAATTTATGATTTAATTTATCAAAAATAGAACCAGACCAACTTAGCCGATCAAATCCAGGTCTGATTTAAATTATTAGTTGATTTAAGCAAACCAATTTAATTCAATGATACCTAAAGCTGGTTCAAATTATTTGTTAATTTAACCAGCTCGGTTTATTATTGAATTAATTAGGGTGATCTTGATTACAGAAGTTGGGTTGATCAAATATGACCGGATTAGTTTTGGTGTATTAGATTTGATCATAAAAATTAGATTTGTTCTAATGGGTCAGACTTAATCCAATGGTCATTGGATGAATCAAACGGACCTAAGTTTGATCAATAAGTCTGAGGTTGACTCAAATGGGCTTAAACGATAACAGAACATAGGTTCAATTAGATTAATTCTAATAAGGACAATAGACTAAGTTTAACATCCGGACTCCTGATTGACCGATCTAATGGGTCAGTCGACTTAAACTCCTGAAAATCGAGAATATTTGTTTTTCTTGATTTATAATGATGGTATGCCTGTATAAATTGAATTAAACTGGTTTTGTACTGGTTAGTCGGTTTTGTACTGACTTATTTAAATTTAATTTTTCAGATGACACGGACGATTACCACATTGACTCGTCGCGAAGTGCGGCGAAACCAGTTCCGAGAGGAGATTCAGGAGATAGAGTATAAGTCTGCTCATGGAGTCGACGGATATGTTAGACGGCTAGATAGACTATTTTGGAAACTTAAGCAAGAAGAGTTTCCAGTCCTGGACAGTTATAGGATCTGGGCATTGATGTATTCATTGCCAGAGTATCTCAGGATAATAGCAGCCTATGTATGGGGGCGTCATGAAGGACGTGTCACATATTCAATACTGTGTAAGGAACTACTTCACCATATGGGTGAAGAAGAGCTTGAAGAGTCTAAAGATGAACAGGAGATGCTCGAGGAAGATCCAGAAATGAATCTGATAGAGGATCCTGAAGCTGCCCCATCTGAGATTATCCTAAATAAGTCCAGGTTAATAGGGACAGTGTTGGCTGCTACACTAGCGTTTGTCCTAGTGGGAGCAGTGCTAGCCTATCTAGTTTATTAGTGTTCTGTTTACTGTCGTTATGTACGAACAGTGTCAGCTCGTCTGGTTTTTGAGTCATGTAATAATTTCTGTCGTTTTGTATGAACAGAATTAAATAATGAAAAGTTATGTTATATGTTAACTAACTTGGAAATGATTAGTTCATTTCATGATATGATTAGTTCATATAAATATGATTCGTTCATATTAAATGATTCGTTCATTAGTTGGGATATGTGTAACATAATTGATCAGTGTTGATTAGATTAGAACATACAAATGATGAGTGGAAACAATGTTATCATTTGATTTTGTAAACTAACTCTAATTTACACGGAGTCAATAAATAGTTGCACATATATGAATTACACTAAAATAATAAATAATTTATTTATTTATGTAGATCATGAAAACTAAAAACACCATAGTTGAACTCAATAAGGATGAGAAATTATATGGGGATAACTACAAAATCTGGCACCTAAAGATATAATATGTTCTTGAGGAACAAGAAGTTCTAGAGGCTGTAAATCAATTATTGGAGGAACCGGTTGATGGTTCTACAGCACAGCACAGACGTGACCTTGATGCCTATAAGGCATGGAAAAGGAAGGACTCCATTGCTAAGGGAATATTTATTAGTTCAATGGTGGATGACCTAGTGTTTGAATATGAGTCATTACCATCGACTCATGTAGTCTGGGTAGCCCTTAGAGAGTGTTGGTTGCTACTCGAAAAACCTAGAGGTTCCACTGTACAAAAATTTTGTATAAAGGTCTGAACTTTTTCCTAGCTACCATGTGTTCTTTTAAATTAAATTTTGGATCGCCTGTGGAACTTAACACGTTTGATCCAAAACTTAATCTATTCATTCTTTTAGGTTTTGACTTGGGTCTCCTGCGGAACTTAACACGTTCGACCCAAATCACCTTAAGTTATTAATTCCATTAAATATTAATTTCCATAATAGGTTCCCAGTACTGACGTGGTGAGGCACATGACCTTCTTGGATATGGGAGCAACCACCACCGACTAGACAAAACCTTTTATAGAAATCTAATATTTAATTTCCTAAAATAACTTTAGGTTAACCGAAAAGAACAATCAAATCACAAGGGGAAAAAAAACAAAAGAACACAACTTCGAAAAACATATTCGAAATACTAGAACGTAAGCCTCTTGTATTTAGTATTATTTTCATAAATAACTAGCATGATGCGGAAAGGAAAAATTACTAGTTATACCTTCTAGAAAGACCTCTTGATCTTCTACCGTATTCCTCTTCTAACCTCGGACATTGTGTGGGCAACGATCTTCCGAGATGAGAAACCACCAACCACCTTCTTCTCCTCCTAGCTAGGTTCGGCCACAACAAGGAAGCTTCACCAAGGAAGAAGATCAAAACACCAACCAAGCTCCAAGAGATGCTAGCTTTCTCTCCTTCTTCTTCTTCTTCTTCTTCTCCAAGTAGTATCCGGCCGCCACAAGAGCTCCAAGCCTTTGAGAGATTCGGCCACCACAAAGAGGAAGAGAGGAAGAGGATGGCCGGCCACTCCAAGGAATAAAAGAGGGAGAGAAATAATAGAGGGTTGTATCTCATGAAGGCACCCTCATCCCTTCTTTTATATTCCTTGGCCTAGGCAAATTAGGAAATTTAATTACAATAAAATTTCCTTAATTCCCTTGACATGATTTAATTGAGAAAAATAAAATAAAATTTCCCCAATTAATCTCTAATGGTCGGCCACATCAAAAGAGATAAATTAGACAAGTTTTAATCAACAATTAAAACTTCTTAATTTGTTTCCGGAAATTTTAAAATTAAAATTTCTCTTTAAAAATCTCTTCATGGTTGATAAAAAGAAATTTCTATAATTTTAATTTTATCAACATGTGGATAATTTTAAAGAGAAAATAAAATATCTCACCAATCTACAAATAAGGAAAGAGATCTAATCTCTTTCTTTAATCTTTTGTAGATCTTTTACAAGAGAGATATTTTAATTTTAATTCTCTTTAATAAATTATTTCTTCCACATAATAAAAATTAAAATTAAAATTCTTTTTTAATTTAATTTGGCCGGCCCCCACTAGCTTGGGTTCAAGCTAGGGCCGGCCACCCCAATTTATACTTAGGCCGGCCCTAGCTTGGTTCCCAAGCTAGCTTGGCCGGCCCCCTTTATGTGGGTATCGAAGGTGGGTATAGGTGGGTATAGTACTCTATAAATAAGAGACTACAATAGGGACCGAGAGGAGGAATTAGTTTTGGTCTCCCGATAAAATTAAGCATCCGTGTTCGCCAACACACAACTTAATTTTATCAATAATAATTCATTCCACTAGAGAACTATTATTGAACTACCGCACCAATCCCAAATTACATTTTTGGGCTCCTTCTTATTATGAGTGTGTTAGTCTCCCTGTGTTTAAGATATCGAATGTCCACTAATTAAGTGAGTTACTGACAACTCATTTAATTAATATCTTAGTCCAAGAGTAGTACCACTCAACCTTATCATCATGTCGGACTAAGTCCACCTGCAGGGTTTAACATGACAATCCTTATGAGCTCCTCTTGAGGACATTATCAACCTAGTATCTCTGGGACACAGTTTCCTTCTATAATCAACAACACACACTATAAGTGATACCATTTCCCAACTTATCGGGCTTATTGATTCATCGAACTAAATCTCACCCATTGATAAATTAAAGAAATAAATATCAAATATATGTGCTTGTTATTATATTAGGATTAAGAGCACACACTTCCATAATAACCGAGGTCTTTGTTTCTTTATAAAGTCAGTATAAAAGAAACGACCTCAAATGATCCTACTCTAAGTGTACTAGTGTAATTATACAGTCAAGATAAACTGATACCTAATTACACTACGACCTTCTAATGGTTTGTTCCTTTCTATTTTGGTCGTGAGCTACTGTTTATAATTTATAAGGTACTGATAACATCATCTTCTGCATGTGGCACCACATACTATGTTATCTACAGTATAAATTAATTGAACAACTACAACTAAATGTAGACAATTTGACCAAATGTGATTCTTTATTCATAATGAATGTTTACAAAGCTTAGGCTTTCAGTATACACTCCAACAATCTCCCACTTATACTAATGACTAAGCTGCCATATCTTCTACCATACATCTGATTCTCATTCCCTCCACATGCCGATCGAAAGCTTTCACCGGAAGGGCCTTAGTGAAAGGATCTGCTAGGTTATCCGCTGATGCAATCTTGGCGATGACAACTTCTCCTCGCTTCACAATATCTCGTATCAGGTGGTACTTGCGCTCTATATGTTTACTTGCCTTATGAGCTCGTGGTTCCTTCGAGTTTGCAACTGCACCGCTATTATCACAATAAATTGTGATGATTTTGGGCAAACCAGGAATCACATCTAAGTCCATTAGAAAGTTCCTGAGCCATACTGCTTCTTTAGCTGCTTCAGAAGCTGCTACATACTCAGCTTCCATGGTTGAGTCCGAAACGCATTTCTACTTAACACTCCTCCATGAAATGACTCCACCTCCTAAAGTAAACATATAGCCTGATGTAGACTTACTACTGTCTTTATCTGATTGGAAATCTGAATCCGTGTAACCCACAAGGAGTAAATCGTCTGCTTGGTAAACTAGCATATAATCTTTAGTCCTTCTCAGGTACTTTAATATATGCTTTACCGCAGTCCAATGTCCTTGTCCAGGATTACTCTGATATCTACTGACCATGCCCACGGCAAAGCAGATATCAGGTCTCATACATAGCATTGCATACATAAGGCTTCCTACAGCCGAAGCATAAGGAACTGCCTTCATGTCTTCTATCTCCTTTGATGTCTTTGGAGACATCTCTTTAGATAGAGCTATTCCATGCCTAAAAGGTAAGAAACCTTTCTTAGAATCCTGCTTGCTAAAACGAGCAAGGATTGTATCTATATATGAAGCTTGGGACAGACACAACATTCTTTTCTTGCGATCCCTTATAACTTTGATCCCAAGAATGTGTGCACATTCTCCTAAGTCCTTCATATCAAATTGTTTGGACAATCATACCCTTACGTCTGATAATACCTTGACATTGTTGCCAATTAACAAAATATCATCTACGTATAGTACAAGAAATACCACCACGTTTCCGTTACACTTCTTATATACACAAGACTCATCCGGACTTTAAATAAATCCATATGACTGGATTACTTCATTAAACCGGATGTTCCAAGATCTTGAAGCTTGCTTCAGTCCATAAATGGACCGATTGAGCTTGCACACTAGATGCTCTTTTCCTTTTTCAATGAACCCTTCTGGTTGCTTCATATCGATGTTTTCTTCAAGACTTCCATTAAGGAAAGCTGTCTTGACATCCATTTGCCAAATCTCATAATCCATATGAGCAGCAATGGATAAGAGTATCCGGATAGACTTAAGCATGGCTAACGGTGAAAAGGTTTCCTCATAATCGATTCCCTCTTTCTGAGTATACCCTTTCGCAACAAGCCTAGCTTTGACGGTTTCTACCTTCTCGTCTGTCCCTCTTTTCCTTTTGTAGATCCACTTACATCCAATGGCTTTTACACCATCAAGTGGTTCTACAAGCTCCCAGAGCTTATTAGAGTACATAGACTCTATTTCTGAATTCATCGCCTTTTGCCAAGATACTGCATCTTTATCTTGGAGTGCTTCGTCATATGTCCGGGGATCAGGTTCATGTTTACCCGGGATCAAGTCCGAAGACTCTCCCAAAAACATGAATCTCTCAGGCTGCCTTACAACCCTCCCACTACGACGAGGCACTGTCTGTGGTTGTGTATCATGTGTGACACGTGTTGCAGTCTCTTGTGGTACTTCATCTTGTACTGTTGGTACTAAAGTAGACGTGTCCTCTCTTAATTCTTCTAAAACAACTTTACTATTGGGCTTATGATCTATTATATAGTCTTCTTCTAAAAACTAGGCATTGGTGCTAACAATGACCTTCTGGTCTTTAGGACTATAAAATAAACCACCTTTCGTTCCTTTGGGATATCCCACAAACACGCGAACTTCTGTACGGGATTCTAACTTATCAGCTTCTGGTTTCAGCACATGTGCTGGACTACCCCAAATCCGAATATGTCTTAAACTGAGTTTTCGCCCATTCCACAATTCTATGGGAGTAGAAGAAACTGATTTAAAAGGTACTAAGTTCAAAACGTATACTGCTGTTTCCAGAGCATATCCCCAAAACGAATTTGGTAATTCTAAATAACTCATCATCGATCTAACCATCTCCATAAGAGTCTTATTCCTCTGTTCTGCTACACCATTCTGTTGGGGTGTTCCAGGTGCAGACAATTGGGATTGGATCCCGGCCTCTGATAAGTAATTCCTAAACTCTCCTAAGAGGTATTCGCCACCACGATTAGATCGTAGTGTCTTGATACTTTTACCTAATTGTTTCTCTACATCAGCCTTGTATTATTTGAACTTATCAAAGCACTCGGACTTGCGGCACATTAGGTAAATATACCCGTATCTTGAATAATCATCTATAAAAGAGACACAATATTCAAAACCACCTCTTGCCTGGACAGACATAGGACCACACAAATCAGAATGAACCAATTCTAACACTTCTTTGGCTCTATACCCCTTGGCCTTGAACGGCCTCTTGGTCATTTTACCTTCCAAGCAAGATTCACAAGTTGGAAAATTTTCCAACTCTAATGAACTCAAAAGTCCATCGGCTATAAGCCTCTGAATCCTACTTAAGTTAATATGACCAAGCCTTAGATGCCAAAGATTTGCTTGGTTCATTTTCGAAGGTTTTTTTCTCTTATTAGAGTTAGAAGATGAGTTATAAATTTCCATATTTTGCTTTGTGGAAGAAATTGGATTTAAAGTATACAAATTGCCAACCAATGCACCAGAATAGATAATCACTTTATTTCTTTTAATAACTACATCGTTACTGAAAGAAACTGAATATCCATCTAAAAACAGTTTAGAAACTGAAATTAAATTCTTTCTAAAACTGGGTACATAAAGACAATTTCTTAAAACCAAATTTCTATTTCTACTAAAAGATAAGTAGACGTCTCCCACTGCAACAGCTGCCACCTTAGTAGCATTGCCCATGTAGACAGTAATCTCTCCTTCAGATAGTCGTCGGGTTTCCTGGAACCCCTGCAAGGAATTGCAGACATGATCAGTGGCTCCCGTATCTACACACCAGGTGCTGGTAGATAACACTGCTAAACATGTTTCAACAACTAGAGCATGAGATATACCTTTGTTTTGGTTCCTACGAGGACAGTCCGCCTTCCAATGTCCTGCCTGCTTGCAGATGAAGCACTTGCCCTTCGGCTTCTTCACTCCAGCTTTAAATCCCGTACTCTGAGACTTATTCACTTTCTTTGCTGAACCGACTTGTTTCTTCTTCTTCTTTCCTCTCGGTTTAGAAGTAGAACCATTTTCAGCATAGTGAATTTGAGCATTGTGACGAAATAATCCTTCTGCTGCTTGAAGTTCTGTCAGTAGTTCTGCTAATGAATAAATCCTCTTATTCATATTATAGTTCAGGCGGAACTGCTCAAAACTTCTAGGTAGTGTTTGGAGGATCATATCGATCTGGGTTTCCCCATCAATTTCTCCTCCTAGGATCTGTATTTCGTTGAGATAAGTCATCATCTTTAGGATATGATCCCTCACAGGAGTACCCTCTTGCATGGTGGCTGTCATTATCTTTCTCATGGCTTCTTGCCTAGAAGCCCTATCCTGATGACCAAAGAGTTCCTTGAGATTGTTCATAATATCATAGGCTGTTGGTAAATCTTGATGCTGATGTTGCAATACATTTGGCATTGAAGCCAAAATGTAACACCGCGCCATCTCATCTGCTTTTACCCATTTCCTATGATATTCAATCTCCTCTTGGGTAGATTCACCAGTAAGTGCTTCAGGACAAGGCTCAGTCAGTACAAATTTATAGCTTTCAGCAGTAAGAACAATGTCCAGGTTTCTTTTCCAATCTATGTAATTTGGTCCAGTAAGTCTATTCTGTTGAAGTATGATGGACAGTGGGTTGAAAGTCATCTAAGAATCACAAATAACTTTTGGTCAGAACTCTAAATTTAGAATAATATTGATTTCTCAAACAATACTATTTTAAATTAACCAACACCTCAAAACACCGTGAATTTTGTATGCCACGTTAGTGTGGACGTATACAAATTCAACATTTGTAAAAGGAGGGTTTTAACCCATTAATTTTATTATCTTGTCAACCTAACTTTTTGACAAATAAAATTAATAGTTGGTGTCTTTTGGTCACACAAATAATAGCAGTGACTCCGATGAGGAGGATACTATTAGATGTGTCTAAGTGTATACCATTACTTGACACTAAGTCCATTAATAAGATTATGCCCCTTCCGTTGGGGAAGATCGCACGCTCTTAATTAACTTCCTATAGTCATCTAAAAATGGAAGTATGTTCTAGTGATCCACAAACAAGCTCATCCGTTATGGAGGAAGGCACTCAGAGCCAACGCGCAAGCTTGTTTGCATCACTTAAAAACCAGTAATGGAGACCATGGGATTTACTTAAAAATCCCTCTCCCACTTAGTTATTTATAAACGAGGAATTTTAACTATGCTAGCCTACTAGTCATGTATACTAACATGCACACACAGCACAATATAAAAGCAATAAATAGAAAATCTAATTTTCAACTATTATGGCTTTTATCTATAGTTGTCTTCCATGTGTTATCATCCCAAGCTGCTGCCATATTTGGCCACCGCCACCGGGTCTAGCTGTCGCATCCATCTTACTCCTAGTTCTGCTACGCCTCTAGTCCTTAGAAGGTTCCACGCTTTGCAAGATTCGATCCGCGACATAAATAGAATTTTACATTTTTTATCCTATATTCCATAAAAGGAATGTACATGTATCTAGATCAAAAATAAAATCCTAATAAAACTAAATACAGCTCCTGCTGTATTTTTAATACAATCATGCACACACATATAAATGCCCTTGCCATGTCCAAGGGTCCAATCACACATAATAACTAAAAGCCATAATAGTTGGATCCTGCATCCACAAAGTTAGCACATCCTACTATTAACCTGCCTAAATTATGTATGACATGTGCATAATTAAACTAATACCAAATATACAGAGGCAAAACCCTAGCTCTGATACCAATTGTTGGTTGCTACTCGAAAAACCTAGAGGTTCCACTGTACAAAAATTTTGTACAAAGGTCTGAACCTTTTCCTAGCTACCATGTGTTCTTTTAAATTAAATTTTGGATCGCCTGCGGAACTTAACACGTTTGATCCAAAACTTAATCTATTCGTTTTTTTAGGTTTTGACTTGGGTCTCCTGCGGAACTTAACACGTTCGACCCAAATCACCTTAAGTTATTAATTCCATTAAATATTAATTTCCATAATAGGTTCCCAGTACTGACGTGGCGAGGCACATGGCCTTCTTGGATATGGCAGCAACCACCACCGACTAGACAAAACCTTTTATAGAAATCTAATATTTAATTTCCTAAAATAACTTTAGGTTAACCGAAAAGAACAATCAAATCACAAGGGGAAAAAAAACAAAAGAACACAACTTCGAAAAACATATTTGAAATACTAGAACGTAAGCCTCTTGTATTTAGTATTAGTTTCATAAATAACTAGCATGATGCGGAAAGGAAAAATTACTAGTTATACCTTCTAGAAAGACCTCTTGATCTTCTACCGTATTCCTCTTCTAACCTCGGACATTGTGTGGGCAACGATCTTCCGAGATGAGAAACCACCAACCACCTTCTTCTCCTCCTAGCTAGGTTCGGCCACAACAAGGAAGCTTCACCAAGGAAGAAGATCAAAACACCAACCAAGCTCCAAGAGATGCTAGCTTTCTCTCCTTCTTCTTCTTCTTCTCCAAGTAGTATCCGGCCACCACAAGAGCTCCAAGCCTTTGAGAGATTCGCCACCACAAAGAGGAAGAGAGGAAGAGGATGGCCGGCCACCCAAGGAATAAAAGAGGGAGAGAAATAATAGAAGTTGACTCATGAAGGCACCCTCACCCCTTCTTTTATATTCCTTGGCCTAGGCAAATTAGGAAATTTAATTACAATAAAATTTCCTTAATTCCCTTGACATGATTTAATTGAGAAAAATAAAACAAAATTTCTCCAATTAATCTCTAATGGTCGGCCACATCAAAAGAGATAAATTTGACAAGTTTTAATCAACAATTAAAACTTCCTAATTTGTTTCCGGAAATTTTAAAATTAAAATTTCTCTTTAAAAATCTCTTCATGGTTGATAAAAAGAAATTTCTATAATTTTAATTTTATCAACATGTGGATAATTTTAAAGAGAAAATAAAATATCTCACCAATCTACAAATAAGGAAAGAGATCTAATCTCTTTCTTTAATCTTTTGTAGATCTTTTACAAGAGAGATATTTTAATTTTAATTCTCTTTAATAAATTATTTCTTCCACATAATAAAAATTAAAATTAAAATTCATTTTTAATTTAATTTGGCCAGCCCCCACTAGCTTGGGTTCAAGCTAGGGCCGGCCACCCCAATTTATACCTAGGCCGGCCCTAGCTTGGTTTCCAAGCTAGCTTGGCCGGCCCCTAATTGGTGGGTATAGAAGGTGGGTATAGGTGGGTATAGTACTCTATAAATAAGAGGCTACGATAGGGACCGAGAGGAGGAATTGGTTTTGGTCTCCCGATAAAATTAAGCATCCCGTGTTCGCCCCGAACACACAACTTAATTTTATCAATAATAATTCATTCCACTAGAGAACTATTATTGAACTACCGCACCAATCCCAAATTACATTTTTGGGCTCCTTCTTATTATGAGTGTGTTAGTCTCCCTGTGTTTAAGATATCGAATGTCCACTAATTAAGTGAGTTACTGACAACTCATTTAATTAATATCTTAGTCCAAGAGTAGTACCACTCAACCTTATCATCATGTCGGACTAAGTCCACCTGCAGGGTTTAACATGACAATCCTTATGAGCTCCTCTTGAGGACATTATCAACCTAGTATCTCTGGGATACAGTTTCCTTCTATAATCAACAACACACACTATAAGTGATACCATTTCCCAACTTATCAGGCTTATTGATTCATCGAACTAAATCTCACCCATTGATAAATTAAAGAAATAAATATCAAATATATGTGCTTGTTATTATATTAGGATTAAGAGCACACACTTCCATAATAACCGAGGTCTTTGTTTCTTTATAAAGTCAGTATAAAAGAAACGACCTCAAATGGTCCTACTCTAAGTGTACTAGTGTAATTATACAGTCAAGATAAACTGATACCTAATTACACTACGACCTTCTAATGGTTTGTTCCTTTCCATTTTGGTCGTGAGCTACTATTTATAATTTATAAGGTACTGATAACATCATCTTCTGCATGTGGCACCACATACTATGTTATCTACAGTATAAATTAATTGAACAACTACAACTAAATGTAGACAATTTGACCAAATGTGATTCTTTATTCATAATGAATGTTTACAAAGCTTAGGCTTTCAGTATACACTCCAACAGAGAGAAGTGCAGTGGAGTCAGTCTGAGTAAGCTCCGTCAGCTAACTATCAAGTTTGATAGTTGTAAAAAACGCTCGAATGTTACCATGGCCCAACATCTCAGGGAGATGGGTAACATGATTCGAGAGCTTAAGACTGCTGGTTATACGTTGACCGATGAACAACAGGTTCAGGAAGTTATCCGTTCCCTTCTTGATTCTTGGGAAACGATAAAACAGAACCTGACCCATAGTGAGAGTATCAAGACTTTCACTGATGTCTCACGCCATGTGGAACTTGAGGCGGAGAGGATTGAATCCGCAAGGATTTCGGGTCAAGCTTTTGTAGCTGAAGGTTCTGGTTCCAAGAATAAGAACAAGTGATTTAAGAAAGGAAAGGGGAAAGGAAATGAGGCTAATGTTGTTGCTGTGAAAAACCAAATCAAAAAGAAAGGAAAGAAATATGGACAAAAACCTAATAGCAGGTTGACTTGCTTCAACCGTGGCAAGAAGGGCCATTTTTCTCGGGATTGTACTGAGCCTAAAAAGGTAGATCCATTTTTGTCTTCTTTCCACGAGCAATATGTTGCAAGTACAGTGTTATTAGTTGATTCATATCCTTTGTGGATTGTAGATTCAGGAGCAACGAACCACGTAGCTCGTGATCGAGCTACATATGTGGAGTACCGTCGGGTACCAGCTGGCAACAAATGGATATATGTAGGAAACAATGCAAGAATTGAAGTCAAAGGAATTGGCACTTGTAAGCTTAACCTACGTGGTGGAGGCACCTTGTTTCTACATGATGTCTTGTACGCTCCTAAGATTCGACGGAATCTGGTTTCCGTTATTTGTCTTCTTGATTTAGGTTACAATGTAAATTTTTATAGCCGTTGTGTGGAATTTCGAATTAACTCTATGTTAATTGGATATGGTTATGTAACAAATGGTTTTATGGTTCTTGATGTAGAACCAAATAATAATAGTTATTTTTCAAACATTGCTCTTACTAGTAATGTTGATGTTAATGATGAAATTTAGCATGCTAGATTGGGACATATAGTACAAGAACGAATGAATAGATTAGCTAAGGGGGGTCTATTAGGCACTCATGCTAAGATTAACTTGTCTATATGTGAGCATTGTCTTGCGGGAAAGACGACTAGAAAACCATTTGGTAAGGATATTAGGGTTGAATTATCATTATAATTAATTCATTTGGATATTTATAGTCCAGTGAATGTGAAGGCTAGAAATGGGAGTTCCTATTTCATTACATTTATCGATGACTTCATACATTTTGGTTATGTGTATTTGATTTCTCACAAATTTGAAGCATTGAATTGCTTTATTCGTTACTTGAACGAAGTTGAGAATCAATTGGAACGTAAGGTTAAAACCTTGCGCACTGACCGTGGAGGAGAATATTTGTCTGATCAGTTCAAGACAATGTGTAATGAGAAAGAGATTATTAGACAGCTAACTATCCCTGGAACTCCACAACAAAATGGGGTTGCTGAAAGAAGAAATAGGACTCTTCTTGAAATGGTTAGGTCTATGATGACGCAGGCTAATTTGTCAATCTCCTTTTGGGGAGATGCATTATTAGTTGCGACCTATATACTTAACAAAGTGCCTTCAAAGTCAGTTCCATCTACCTCACATGAACGTTGGACAGGCAGAAAGCCGGATTTGAGTAATCTGAGACCTTGGGGGTCAGCTGCCTACGTTCATGATAAGACTCATGAATATGGAAAATTAGGACCCAGAGGTAAGAAGTGTATCTTTATAAGGTACTCTGAGACTTCTAAGGGTTATGCTTTTATTGGTGAGCGGCAAGATGAAATCATCTCTGAAATAGAGTCAATAGATGCTACTTTTCTAGAAACTGAGTTCCCAACACGAGGTGAAGTTGATAAGACAATTCCTCTATATGAGATAGAGGAGGAGGATAATGTTCCTTTATCAACAGATCAGGAGATGCCTAAATCTAGTCAACCGAATGGGAGTAATTCGCCACTGAATGAGTCAGTTTCTCAACAGTCTAACCTTCGAAGAAGTAGTCGTCAGATTATTCCTCGGAGAATGTTTGATATTGAAAATGAGGCATTGATGGTTCTCCCAGTTGTCGATGAGGAACCTCGAACAATTGAGGAAGCTTTGAGAAGCTCAGTTAGAAAAGAATGGAAAATTGCAATGGATGAAGAAATGGAGTCAATGAGAAAGAATCAAGTTTGGGATTTAGTCGATCTTCCTCCGAGCCGAAGGGCTATTGGGAATAAGTGGATTCTCAAAGTAAAGAGGAAAGCAGATGGATCGATTAATCGATACAAAGCTCGATTAGTTGCAAAAGGATATACCCAAATGGAGGGTATTGACTTTGAAGAGACATTCTCCCCAGTTGTAAAATTTGTGTCAATACGTGACATCCTAGCTATCGTAGTACAATATGACATGGAATTATATCAAATGGATGTAAAAACAGCTTTCCTTAATGGTAATCTTGACGAAGAAATCTATATGGTACAACCAGAAGGTTATGTTGCTGAAGGCCAAGAGAAAAAAGTATGTAGACTTCGGAAGTCTATATATGGGCTAAAGCAAGCGTCAAGACAATGGAACATAAGATTTAATGAAGTAATATTATCTTATTGTTTCGAAATGATCAATGAGGATCATTGTTTTTACCTAAGAAAGGAAAAAGGAAAGCTTATCATTTTATCATTATATGTTGATGATATGCTAATAGCTGGAAGCGACATAAAGTGTGTGATAGAAGTCAAAAGTTGGCTTTCATCACAATTTAACATAATAGATATGGGAGAAGCAGAGTACATCTTAGGAGTAAAGATCGTTAGAGACCGATCAAAGAGGCTTTTGGGTTTGTCTCAAGAAGCTTATATCACTAAGATGCTACAACACTTCAATATGTCAGATTGCAACATTGAACAGACGCCTATAGCAAAAGGTACTGTCTTGAACAAAAGTATGTATCCCAAGACTCCTGAGGAAATAGCCGAAATGAAGAAGAAACCATATGCCAGTGCCATTGGTAGTTTGATGTACACTATATTGTGTACCCGTCCCGATATAAGCTATGTTGTTGGCTTAGTTAGTCGTTTCCAGTCAAACCCAGGATCGAGACACTGGAAAACGGTGAAGAGCATATTCAGATATCTTAAAGGAACAACTGATTATTGCCTCTGTTTTCAAGGATCATATATGAGCCTTAGTGGCTACTCAGATGCAGATTGGGCAGGGGACCTTGATGACAGGAAATCCACATCTGGCTATGTCTTCTTACTGAATGGTAGCGACATCTCATGGAACAGCAAGAAGCAGGCTTATGTAGCCTTGTCGACAATGGAAGCTGAGTATGTGGCTTGTGTAGCGGCTGTGCAAGAGGCTGTCTGGCTAAGAAGGTTCCTAAAGCATCTAAGGATTACTGAGGATAGTGGGAGTCCTGTTACTGTGTACTGTGACAGTCAAGTTGTGATAGCTTTTTCCAAGGATCCCAAATACCACAGCAAAGGCAAGCATATAGAAATTAAGTATAATTTTGTAAGGGATATTGTTAATAAGAAAAAGATTATTCTTGAGTACATCCCTACACGAAATATGCTTGCTGATCCTTTTACTAAGCCATTGACTAAAGAGTCATTTCATGGGCATGTGAAGTTTTTGGGACTTCGAAGAATGTAACAATTGTAAAGACATTTTGTTAAATGAAAAATGTCATGATCTATTCAGTATATATGTCTTGGTTACATTCGAATAAAAGTCTCGATAAGCATGTTGGCAGATTGAGATTGGTCCACTCACATGGACAATCATTTCTATTTGTTAAGTACAAATAAGGGTAAGACTGTTGCTTATGAGACAGCTTATGTAGCTGTGAATAGAGACATACCCATAAGTTAAGGTCGCCTTGATATTTGTGTCAAGATGAGATCATTTGTGTAATGATTGAAGTAAATGCACCCACCATTTACTGAATCTGCTTGAGGCCAGATTAGAATTCATATGTTGAATTCAGGATTAGACATTGGGAATGTCTAGATCGAAATCTGTACGATGTTAAATTTTGGGAAAAACATGCGCTCTTTTTAGTAAAGAGAATAATATCATAGCATGTGATTCATACCACATGTGCTATAGCGACAAGAAGGGTAGTAGGAGATTGGATCCCTGCTTCTCTACTATGTGAGACCCTTGAGATTATAAGTTAATCTCAATTTTACCCTAAGTGACTATTTAGCTGTCTACTTGAAGTTATGATTAGTGTCTGCTACTTTAGCATGTTTCCTATTAGCTATGGATGATTCGGTCTATAGAGCATAACTAAGAAAGCAATTGATTAGAATGAATGAATTATAGCTAAAAAGGAAGATTAAGATTGATTTACATCTGTGACATTTATTCACTGATACCGGTTACATTTTTAGTTCAGTACATAAAATGTAATTGTGAATAATTTGTTTGATTGGAGATGTTGAGCATGCTCTTAACATATGGTCAATATGAGGGATTAGAAATGTTCATGATGATGTAAATAATTTAATCTGGGGTAAAGGCAAGTCATTTATGTCTTTGATTCGTTCTATGGACATTTATGTCTCTGATTTGTTCTATGGAGCAGCTAAGTAAGGTGTGATAATCTTCTTAGCAATTGAATGTTCACTGTTCTTGCTGTCGCACGAACCATTTTCCCTAATGTATGAAATGGATGTTCTGATCTGGTCTTCGTGACTTGATCCTTATAAAATCTGTGTGACTTATTTGGTCTTTGTGACTAAATTTTGCTCTGGTCTTCGTGACTTGATCCTCATAAAGTCTTCGTGACTTATTTGGTCTTTGTGACTAAATTTTGCTCTGGTCTTCGTGACTTGATCCCCATAAAGTCTTCGTGACTTATTTGGTCTTTGTGACTAAATTTTGCTCTGGTCTTCGTGACTTGATCCTCATAAAGTCTACGTGACTTATTTAGTCTTTGTGACTAATTTTGCTTTGGTCTTCGTGACATGATCACCTTGTAGTCTATGTGACTGACATGGTCTATGTGACCATATGGATTGACTTGGACGAGTAGGAGATGTTAAACGTTGCATCAGTTGCAACGTCGGGAAGATGAAGAGGTTCCCATTCACCTTCATCTTCCTCTATTGAAAGCTGCCATCAAGGCATTGGTTTGTAACCGATGTCTTGCTTGATATATATGATGGCGTCCAAGGCAATCAGTGGGGAGATCGAGGTGAGCAGAAGCTTCACGAAGGTGATCAGATAGCAATCGTGATTAGAGGTGTGCGAGCAAAGGAAGAGCATCCAGACGTTGGGATTTGGCTCGTGAACTATGAAGCGCTTTCCGGCAGCTCCGTGATCGTGCTTCCGACGACGACAATCTCTTCATCAACCGGCGTCTTCGGTTGCGGTTCTTCGGGAGATCACTGTGAGTGGTTATCGTATTATTTAAATTTTGTTTCATGCTCTCAAAACTTCCAACAATTATTTCGCTCAAGAATTATATGAACGTGCAATACTTCGGGAAGATTGGCATTGGTACTCCTCTGCAGAAGTTCACTGTGATCTTCGATACCGGTAGCTCGAATCTATGGGTTCCATCTTCTCAGTGCTACTTTTCAGTGAGAGTTGTCCTACTTCGGTTGAATTTTTATTTTTGTTTGTTTTTCTTGCGGCTCTTGAAATAATCCAAATTTCATGGTAATCCAGCTCGCTTGCTACTTTCATCCGAAGTACAAGTCAGAACTATCGAGCACTTATCAGAGGAATGGTATGTTGTTAGCATGAAAAACATTTCTCTTGAACCATCATGCTTTCTTAGTTGCTTATGGCATTTTGCATCGCTCCACTGCATATCTGCTTAGCTATTCTAGCGTAACTACAATTGGCTGCTGTGGAAATGAAAATGATATACTGTGTAGTTCATGCATATGAAGAAACATGTGGAATTTGAATTTTTTTTTCATATATTAAACTGATTATAGCTTCAAGAATTATTATTCTGGGCATTGTAGTTGAGGAGCACACTAAACGAGAATTCTTTCCAGATGGATAATGTACAATAGCACATATTGACTGCATACTAGAAATCATCTTCACTGTGTGTTTGAAATAGCCTGGCTCAAAATAAATCTTTTAAGAGTTTTACTTCATAGTATTTGGAAGCATTATCGTGGTTTAATTTGTTTTTCCAATATGGAATAAGCATCTTATGATGCCAGAGCTGATTCTATCCTTTCCTTATCTCTCCTTTTCCTTATCTCTCCTGAAGTCACATGTGACAGCACTGTAAAATTTGTCTACCTTCATGTTTTCCTCCTCTTCTTCTTTTAATTTATTCAATTTTTTTTATCATCTGCATGCATCAGCTGATTGGTACAATTTGGTATGGATCTTGAATCTCGACTGGTATTGTCATCATGAAATCTGGGATTCGAATCTCGATAAATTCGAGGTACATGTCTCCCTTATGTGTTAGTCACTATTCCAAAGGCTAGTAGTCATCCGTGATTTACGTCCTCCGTGTTGCTCCTGGGACGAATTGACGGGATACTGAGGGCGAACGTATTCGTCTTTTTTTGCCATCTTGAAAAGATTCTAATTCTACATTGCTTTCCATGAATAGGTAAATCTGCAGGCATCCATTATGGAACAGGAGCAATATCAGGTTTTTTTAGTGAAGATCATGTTACAATCGGTGATCTAATTGTTAAAGATCAGGTTCATAACCTTTGTGTATTTTCTTTAACCGTTGCTTTTTGTGACTATTTTTCTTAGATTGTGGACTGTGATATTATTCATCCTGGAATTTATTGAAGCCACAAAGGAGCCAGGTCTCACATTCCTGGTTGCAAAATTTGATGGCATACTAGGACTTGGATGTAAGGAAATATCAGTCGAAGATGCTGTGCCTGTGTGGTATTTTGCTTATAACTCACTTCCTCTCTCAATTACAGTGTTTGCCTATAACTCACTTGTTTTTATCTGGTGTAACTTTCTATTTTTTAAAATTGATGTTTAAAATAAGTTAATTCATAATCCTAGGCATATGAGTTTTTTTATATTATTGCATGTTTAAAATAAGTTAATTCATGATCCAGTTTGATTATTTATAAACTATTAAATAAGTTATTTATAAATTGAAAATGGAGTTGATTCAAATAGTGTAGAACTGGTTGATGCAGTGGAATTGTTGTGGTCTCATTTGGTGGTGTATGACTAGTTGATGTTGATTATTAGGTGTCATGAATAGGTGCGGAAAAGAGGTGGAGTTTGTTTTGCTCGGTTTTGAGATTTTTGTGTTGGTGTTTGCTTATTACTATGGTGTTGAAGGAGGTTTTGTATTCTTGACACGTTGCTAGATTTTATTCTTGGAGAGTGGTGGTGTAAAGAATGGGAAAATAGTTGTGTTGGTTGAACTCGGAGCATGCTATTTTCTTTGATGGGGTTCATTTTATTTTGTTCTGTGGAAGTTGTGGGCTGGTGTTGGAGGTGGGGAGGAGCACCTTTTAACCCAACCTTTTTAATTTGGTATAAGTTTTTGTTAAACATTTTTTTCATTATATATTGAAATATGTTGATAAAATATAATTTGATGGTTCTAGTGAAGGTTGCTATTGAAGGTTGGAGCAAATGTCTTTTGTCGTTTGGAGCACATGCCTTTTGTCATTTGGAGCATATGCCTTTTAATGTTTTTTTATGGAAAAAACTTGTAATTGAAGGTTGTATATATTTTGAAGATTGAAGAAAATATTGTATTAATGTTATAATGTGTAGCTAAATGTTATATGTTATGAATATTTTGAAATGAAATACAAATTTTATGTGTTGATTTGGTAATCCAATTTATATTTATGTGTTATGGAAATATATTAGGTTTGTGAAATGAAATATTAATATTGTTAATTGATTTAATTTAAGCATTTGGTTTGGAATTCTACAGGTACAATAGTGTTGCAATCCGCAAGTGTACGGAAATGTCGCAAGTAATATAAAAGATTATCGTATCCACAGGGACTGTAATAAGCACTCGAAATGTCTCAATGCGAATTAGCTAAACAACTATCCAATTGTTTTAAATGCAAAGTGAAGGTAAACAAATCTAATATTAAAGATCAACAAACAAGAGTTTAGTGTTTTGGGTTATGATAAAGGGAGATTCTAGGAGTTTCGGTTTCTTTGTAAGATTTCTTGAATGCAAATGGTTCACCAATTCTTATCCCTCAATTGCCAAACACTTGTAGAAAGTTGCCGGTTCTCTCTTGCAATAGATAACCGGCTAAGGACTGAGAAATGTATCTAAATATGATCAATTAGACGTGAACCTACGTTGTCCTTACACAGAAGCGCACCTATTACTATGCCTTCCTCGGATATCAACATAGAAGCCCACAACTTATTAATCTATCAAGATACAAGAAACTAGGCACAAGATCCATACTACTCTCTTGAATGTTCCTATTTCCTCTTCAAGATTATCTCTCAAACGTCCTTACACGGGCTTGCACCTGTCACGTGGATCCCTCGGATGATCGAGTGAGAGTCTATCTTTACAAAGTCCACAAGAAATCCAAACAATCAATCAAGAATGAGAATTAAGCACAAATCACCATTAATCATTCAAGATCTAATTGATACAAGCAAGACAATGTCATTGAAACAAGAAAATGACAAATCCATAAGAGATTACATCAATCCATCATACAAATACTCCCTTAATCCTAGAATACAAGATCTACTCCATGAATCGAGGAAGAATACCCGAAGAAATAAAGATTACAAGTATTTCTTAAATCCCCAATCCAAGAAACCAAGAAAAGGGGGAAAGAGAAAACTTATCTACGAAGAAGCCTCGTCTTCGGATCCAATCCTCGCTCCGGAGTCGAAATCGTCAAGAACTCCCCTTGAATCGCCCAGAAATCCTCCCAAGAATGGGAGGATACCACCAAATCTTGCCTTCTCCCAAAGGAGGGAGAGATCTTCTTTCAATTCATGAAGGAGGGTTTAAATAGAGCAGGAAATCGGGCGCCACACGGCCCATGACACGGCCGTGTGAGATTCACACGGCCATGTCCAGTTCCTTCTCTGCCAAAGCTGCACGGTCGTGTGACTCGCACGGCCAGGACCCTTCTGCTCTCTGGAAATACTACACGGCAGTGTGGTGCACACGGTCAGGACCCTTCTGCTCTCTGGAAATGCTACACGGCCGTGTGGTGCACACGGCCACCACCTGCTTGGCCTCTGGAAACCTCACACGGTCGTGTAGATCTACACGGCCATGTAGGGCATCTGCTCTAATTTCTTCAAATCAAGACACGGCCGTGTGAGATTCACACGGCCATGTCCTCTTCCCTTCCTGTTAAAACAACACGGCCGTGTGTGGTACACGGCCTGATGCTCTCTCCCTTCAATTCATTCCAAGCTTGCCCGAGGACGCATAATCTTCACCAATTTCGACTCCTGTGTACAGAAAATGCACAAAAAGCAGATCTCCGAACCAAAAGAGTAAATACGCTAAAAGGAAAGCTGGAAGTATAAAAATGCATAGATCAAGCATGCTCAAAGTATGTAAATGTGCGTAAAAACATGCATAAAAGAGTATATAATCTACGCACATCACACCCCCAGACTTAAACCTTTGCTTGTCCTCAAGCAAAATGCTGCAATCTAAATTCATATGTTCTGCAACACATACATAAAACCTAGTGCACTTTCCTAACTCTATCAAAAGGTTTCATTAACAAGCATGATCATGGAAACAAGTAAAGTATGGTTCAAGCATAAGAATCTTGTGCATAGTGTAAAAGTAACTCAACACCCTTCAAGTTTCAATCCTTGTCCTAGTCAAGTCGTCATCAAATTTGAATTCCTAATGTTTCCAGTGAAAGACAAGTAACCAGTGATAGGCACTTACTTACCATTCACTTGGTTCATATTTCTCAACTAACCCAAGGTCTCAAAGGTGTGCTCAATCTCAAGGGAAGCTAAGCAGTCATTTCCCCAATAACCTAACTCGGTCTCAAAGGGGTGACTTGCTAGATTCCACTCATGACAACTGTTTTTTATATCCCTTATTTTTTATTTTTTTATTTTATAAGTGTTTGCATTGTGCAAAACTTATTCACAAATGTACTTTTAGCACACATGTTGGGATATTTTGATTTTTCCAAATGAGCTTTAATGATTTGAGCCTCATCCAGTAACCAAAATGAAAGTTGAGAAATCACAATGGAAACCAAGTACTAAGCAAAACAAGATGAATCATGACTATTTCAATGGCATCAACTATTCAAGCATCAAGCACAAGTGTAGTGAAGATAAAATCCTTAAGGTTGAACCAAAACTAAAACTCATCACCATAAGATTCTCAGCTTATTAATGCTTCCCAAGATAGAAAGAAGAACTACACAAAGTTTTACTACTAGCATCATTCGAACATCATGAATCTAGACAATAATCGTGCTAACATTCCACTTGAATCCAAGAAAGCATATAAGTGAAGATTTGATGTTCTCAAAAAAATTTTTGCCATGATTATTTCAAAAACAAGCAAAATAAAGCAACAAGCAATGAAAATAAGAACCAACATGAAAAAAAACAAAATAAAGCAACAAGCAATGAAAATAAGAACCAACATGAAAAACTAACAAAAACTAAAAAACTGAAAACCAAACCATGACAGTACATAACACCCCCCCAGACTTAAACTTTTCATCGTCCCGATGAAATCAATATGGTGGAGGAGGTGGAGGTGGACGAGGGAAAGGAGGTCTACGACGTGGTTGGCCAATAGGAAAACTAGGAAAACCTGGAATCTCACCCAAGGATCTATGATACTCATATAAAGCATCTACTTGTTGGCTAGTAAGCATCATGCTCTGCATAAAATCTCTCATCCTAGCCTGATCAGTATCATAATCCTGCACAAACTCAGCCACTTGACCTTGAAAATTCCTCGTAAACTGAAAATGATTTTGTACCTCCCTAAACTGATCATCAGATAAAGAGAAGCGCCCCTCCAACATTTTCCGTTGGGAATCTTGCTTCTCATGAAGTGATTCTAGAGACGTACGAAAATCTGAAAAATCAAACCTAGAAGATCCCGTGCCATATGCAAAAGAATGCCTAGCGGGCTCCATAAAACTAGAAGGCTACGGGTGTCCATATGACGAGGGCTCATGATGTGGCTCAGTGTCTCCAGGTATAGAAGGGTTATCCTCAAAATCTAACTCAAAGATTACCCAATTAGCCGGGTTACGAATAGTAGTTCGTTCAGGAAAAGGAAGGGGTAAAGGAGAATCACTCCTCCTAGGAAACGCGAAATCATTCCCATCCCGAACGATCATTTTCATAGCAAGACATGCATCAATGTCAATCATGTCATTACCATGAATTATTTCCAACCCATCAACATCAAGATTTAAATTATAAGCTATTCGGGTAATCAAACCACCAAAAACAATTGATCCTGATGATGCCCTAGCAGATCTTAATAAGGTTTGAACAAAATGAAAACCAGAATCAAATTCAACCTTATAGAGCATAGCCCATAAAGCATAAAGCTCTATCTTTTTAACCACCCCATCACTCTCTCCCCTACCAAAAATAGTTTTACCCATGACTCTATGTAGATACCTAAAGATGGAGTTTTGCATATGGGAGGCCTTAGCTCTTGAAGGCTCATAAGGTTGATCTAACCCAGTTATTGTATTCCAAAAATGATTCCAATTAAACCTTGGATCAAATCTACGAGGGCTACCGGTGGTTAATCCAAAACAAGAATTAAAGTCACTAAATGCCCATAGAAATTCTTGATTCATTAGTCTAAATGAGATTTTTCTAAAATAATCATCTTCATTAGTAAAATGGACATCCAATGAACTTAAAAATTTCAAAACAAGACGAGGATATGTAGGCAAATGTGTGTACATAATATCACTCCAATCCAAAAACTCAATCATCAAATCTACATCTTCCCTAATTCCAAGCATATCAAGAACAGTTGGGTCCATATATCTAGTACACACTATCTTTCTATTGACAAGAATTACAAATCTAGTTACTTGATCATCATTTCTAAACACAATATTGAATTCATTGTCATTACCTTCGTTGCGTGAAGTCCGTTTGCCTTTGCCCTTCACAGGTTGTTTTCCTTTGTCCCTTGATGGCTCCTTCTCTTTGTCTCCACTGGATCCACCACCTCCTTTGCGAAGTTTCTTCAAAATGTTGGACATCTTGATGAGTTTAGATAGGGGAAGAATTATCTAAGGTTGGAAAAATGGAACTCAAAGAACAAAACTTCAAAGAGCAAAGATCTTAGGTTAGGAGAACAAAAAGTCCAAGTCTTAGAGAGGAGGAGAATCCGGATCTAAGAGATCTTGAGAGATTAGAGAGGAGTTTTTAAGAGATTGGGAGAGAAAGATATGTTTTGAAGAGTTGGGGGTGTGCGGAACACGGCCAAGATCTGGCCGTGTAAGGTAGAAAGAGGACTTTAATAACTCTCCTACACGGGCCGTGCAGATCCACACGGCCTCCCCCTCTTCCTTCTCTGGATTCTTCGCACGGCCGTGTCTGGGACACGGCCTCTCCATCTTTCTTCTCTGGATTCTTCGCACGGCCGTGTCTGGGACACGGCCTATACCTTTTTCTCCTCGGGAGATCCTACACGGCCGTGTCTGGATGACACGGCCCAAGCACTTCCCTTCTCTGCAACCTTTGCCTGGTCGTGTATAGCACACGGCCGGGCTCTGTTTTGCACCTAACCTGAAAACAAAATCAAAAGAATGCATCAAACTAAAAGAAATTAAAATACAAATCAAAACTAACTAAAAGAACCCTTGGGTTGCCTCCCAAGAAGCGATTGTTTAAGGTCTTTAGCTCGACCAAACCATTAGATTCATCGAAATCTCTCTCTTGGAGGGGTAAGATATTTTAGAACCTTCTTACCAAGAGTTCTTATTTTGGAGGGAGCTTTCAATATTGGAGTTAAAAAGTGAAGTATCGCCCTCTCCATCTTTGCCTTCTTTAAAGTTCTTTCAGGTGGTCGAAGACGGTTCAGTATGAGCTTCCAATTATTGGCTTCTTGAAAACCTTCACACCAAAAAGAAAAACAAACCTCCCACAAGCATGTTATATAAGAAGGAACTAGAACCATATTAGTATGAATTGAGTATGTATCAAAAAATGAATCACATCCAACAAAATCAATTATATGTACATCTATGAAATTTTCTAAAAGATCACTAAGAATACTAACCTTGCATTGTTGAGATGTACCTGAAAGTTCTAAACAATGGGATGTGACTTCTTCAGAATTATATAGTGTCTCTATCTCAGACTCAAATGGTGGTGCTTCTAAAAATGGTGATTCTTGGCACTTTGCTTCCATTGCATAAGTCCCTACACAATTATCATCAACCAATTCTATTCTTGCACATTCCATAGTATCAATTGGTTGTGTGACCAAACGAGGTGATCCTTGGGACATATCCTCCATAGTACATGTCCCTACACTTTTATCCACCACATCATCATCATAAGTAGTGAAGAGTCCACTAACATCAATATCATCAATAGAGGAATCAACAACTTTATTGGAATTTTGTAGTAGTAGTCGTAAAGCTAAGATTCCCCGTTATACCATTAGCTCTTCAGAATCTTGTGTTGTGGTCTTCATCTGATTGGGAGCAAGAGTATTTGAGTTTTGGGAGTCCTCCCAAACAATTGGCTCATCAAATTGTGAATGATGTGGTCCATCTAATGAAGAATCATCCTGAAATTTTGACAAACTCTGATTTACTTGGGAAGTATACTCAACATTTTGTATGTAGTTGTAGTCCAAATTTTGTTGATTCATCCAAAAGTGATTATAATGTTGAGGAGGGTCAGAGATCTGCTGCTGGAATAATGACTGCTCACTCTGCTCTGAAATTAGCTGGGGTTGAAGGTACTGAATTTGATGATCTTCCCAGTCATAGCCATAAGTATCAGGAACTTGCTCATATGTATCTTCATATTGAGGTTGAACCAAACACTGAAGTTCCGGAGTTATAGCAGTCTTTTGAAAAAAATGGCAAATAGCAGCTGGATGAGATGTGCTACCACACACTCCATAAAGAAACTCAAATTGATCATCTTCTGAACCATAATATTCATCAATGGAAGATCTTACGCTCATGGGTGTGAAAAATACTCTTGAAGCCCTGCTTGACATGTTAGTGCTCAAGATATCTAAAAAAAAAAATTACAAGCAAAACTAAAAATGCAGAATTAAAGACAAGAAATAAAGTGCATAATGAAAACAAGAAAGAAAAGATAAAAGGAAAAAGAAAAATGTCTAGAATAATTCATATGCTAAAGATTACAAGATATGTTTACAAAAGAAAAGAAGAAAGCAACTAGATCAAAAGAGAAAACAGAGAAAAGTTAGATTAGAGTGCTAGAAATCTAGAATGCAAAGTTAGAATTAGAATTAGAATTGCAACAAAAAGAATTGTCAAGAATGTTATTCAAGAAAAGAAAAGCTTATAGAAACAGAATTCTAAAAAAAAATTAGTTACAACTATGGAAATGTAAAGAAAGAAAGAAAAGTTATGTTTAGTCTAACTCAATTGATAATTCCTAATGTTATAGAGCAGTCCCCGGCAACGGCGCCAAAAACTTGTTGCAATCCGCAAGTGTACGGAAATGTCGCAAGTAATATAAAAGATTATCGTATCCACAGGGACTGGAATAAGCACTCGAAATGTCCCAATGCGAATTAGCTAAATAACTATCCAATTGTTTCAAATGCAAAGTGAAGGTAAACAAATCTAATATTAAAGATCAGCAAACAAGAGTTTAGTGTTTTGGGTTATGATAAAGGAAGATTCTAGGAGTTTCGGTTTCTTTGTAAGATTTCTTGAATGTAAATGGTTCACCAATTCTTATCCCTCAATTGCCAAACACTTGTAGAAAGTTGCCGGTTCTCTCTTGCAATAGATAACCGGCTAAGGACTGAGGAATGTATCTAAATATGATCAATTAGACGTGAACCTACGTTGTCCTTACACAGAAGCGCACCTATTACTATGCCTTCCTCGGATATCAACATAGAAGCTCACAACTTATTAATCTATCAAGATATAAGAAACTAGGCACAAGATTCATCCTACTCTCTTGAATGTTCATATTTCCTCTTCAAGATTATCTCTCAAACGTCCTTACACGGGCTTGCACCTGTCACGTGGATCCCTCGGATGATCGAGTGAGAGTCTATCTTTACAAAGTCCACAAGAAATCCAAACAATCAATCAAGAATGAGAATTAAGCACAAATCACCATTAATCATTCAAGATCTAATTGATACAAGCAAGACAATGTCATTGAAACAAGAAAATGGCAAATTCATAAGAGATTACATCAATCCATCATACAAATACTCCCTTAATCCTAGAATACAAGATCTACTCCATGAATCGAGGAAGAATACCCGAAGAAATAAAGATTACAAGTATTTCTTAAATCCCCAATCCAAGAAACCAAGAAAAGGGGGAAAGAGAAAACCTATCGAAGAAGCCTCGTCTTGGATCCAATCCTCGCTCCGAGTCGAAATTGTCAAGAACTCCCTTAGAATCGAAATCCTCCAAAGAATGGGAGGATACCACCAAATCTTGCCTTCTCCCAAAGGAGGAGAGATCCCTTCAATTCATGAAGGAGGGTTTAAATAGAGCAGAAATCGGCGCCACCCATGACACTGCACAGTGTGAGATTCACACGCCATGTCCAGTTCCTTCTCTGCCAAAGTCGCACGACTGTGACTGCACGGCCGGGACCCTTCGCTCTCTGAAATACTACACGGTGGTGCACACCGCCATGACCCTTCCGCTCTCCTGGAAATGCTACACTGCAGTGGTGCACACGCCACCACCGCCTCTGGAAGCCTCACAGTGTAGATCTACACGGCCATGTAAGGCATCTGCTCTAATTTCTTCAAATCAAGACACGGCCGTGTGAGATTCACACGGCCATGTCCTCTTCCCTTCCTGTTAAAACAACACGGCCGTGTGTGGTACACGGCCTGATGCTCTCTCCCTTCAATTCCTTCAAAGCTTGCCCAAGGACGCATAATCTTCACCAATTTCGACTCCTGTCTACAGAAAATACACAAAAAGCAGATCTCCGAACCAAAAGAGTAAATACGCTAAAAGGAAAGCTAGAAGTATAAAAATGCATAGATCAAGCATGCTCAAAGTATGTAAATGTGCGTAAAAACATGCATAAAAGAGTATATAATCTACGCACATCAAATAGAAAATAAGTTTTTTTTGTAAAATAGATAATTCAATAATAGCAGCGATTTTAACCGTTCCTATAACTATACCTCTAGAACCGGTTATAATCGCTTCTAAAGGCCAGTTTTCTGGATTGGAAAAATCTATAGAGGTGGTCATGACCGCCTCTAAAGGGTATTCATTTGCATTGGTTATTAACTGTCATGCCCCAGGTAGTCCCTGTCCGAAGAAATTTCGGCAACATCTCCCCTGTACGGGTGACAATATGAATCCAGAATACATATATCTCTATACCTCGGCCACACACGGCCAGAATAATACAATACAAATAAGAAACATCCACGCAGTTATATTCAACATTTCCACACAGATATAATATGAACAATCCACACAGTTATATAAAGAAAGAACGATATAGAATCCTCGAAGATATATGTAAACATCCTACTCCACTACGACGAAGAAAGACAAAATCCACGAAGTAATGAAAATATATCCGCAGCGGAAAACCAAAAGTAGTAAACCCAAGTGCTCGTTATAAAGTCCACAATACAAAACCCACATCATAAGTATATAAGATGCAAAAGCAAAACAAATCCCGACAACAGGAAATCCTCGCGATAAAGGGCTAGCGACTGGAATATCTCCCGACGGCCTCAACCTGAAAAATAGTAACAACGGGGTGAGTTCAAAGAACTCAGCAGGTAATCCAATAGATATGTACAGCAACATATAACCACCAGTAACATCCTATGGTACAGTACACTAAACCATAGGGCCTACAGTACAGTCTCCTAATAGTATAACAGATATGCATAGCTGAAATAAACTGTAATAACCAGCAATAGGCATAAAGTACAGTCTATAGCAAGAATAATAAGAAAAATGCATAACTGAAATAAACTGTACTCACCTGCGAGGCTTGGGCAACTGACTGTCAACATACAGAGATAAAAATAGTCAGAGCAAAAGCATGTATCCTGTATGCATGTCAATCATATGCAATCACCAAAATGCATCAATCATAACGAATGCAATCCGTGCATATGATGCAATATGACATGGTCACCCCTGACGCCAGTCAGCCGTCTCACACGCGATGGCGAGACTAAGTGGGTAGGGCTGTGACACCGTGCACTCTGCCGTCACTACCCCTGATGAGTGACTGAGTGCTGATGAGTGACCGAGTGTACGGGATGCTGTCGGAGTACACCTATCCTCCTACCTCAGACATAGTGAGGGAGCGCAATGCTCTCATCTCCCGGTACGCGATGACGGGGAGGGATCCCGGCTGCAACCCCACTGTATCGTGCTACCCATGAGCACCCCGGCGGTGCACCACCGAGCAACCTGCCATACACACCCTGAGTGCTGTGCCACTACCCATGCAGTGGTCACGCTGTGTGCAGACCCTCATGTAGCCGGCTGACGAGCTCAACAATAATGGAGTCGCCAATCACCCAGCATGCAATCATGCAATATGGTGCGTGCGGCTACAGTATGTCATACCTGAACATATCCTCCTCCATATACGTAGGTGCCAATAAAACAAACGCATATGTATAACAATGATATAAGCAGTGCAAATTCAACAACATATAACAAGTATCTCCAACGACTAATCAAGTGTAGATAAGCATCATAAATATCCATCTCTATGAACATATATATACATGGCAAAAGATAAAAAGTATCCAGCTCTAAAGTAAAGCAACTAACATAAGAAGCATGTGATAGGTATCAACTAAGCTACGACTAGGGAAGAGATAAATCTACCATCTACCACTAGTAATTATATATAAACTATACATATCACAAGACAGTATCAAAAGATAAGTCAAAGGGTACCCGCCTCCAATAGAAAGTACAGTCAATCCAAATCCGAAGTCGAGACGCCCGTCTCGAATCAGAGTCCTGTGTAAACAAATACATTTACTTTTATTTAGCTAGAATACAACAAATAGCTAAATAAATCCTAAATAGAAATTTAGGGATAAACCCTAAACCATATCCCTCAACTTTTCTAACGGTTAATTAGGGTTAATTACCTTAACCCCAAACAACCCTGTAGATAGAAATCCAAAACCTAAATCCATATAACCTAATTAATCTACACAACCTAATGATGATTAATTATCAATAGGTATCAAGATCATACCTAATCATCTAACACATGATCATCTAACAAATATCCAAATTCGAAACATGATCTATAACACCTAATTTACAGCCTCTGCTGGAACAAAGTGAGCTGCTGGAAACCAACTGAGATGGCTGGAAAGACAAGGTGATCTGCTGGACAAAGAATACCACAGAGCACCACTTCACCTCCAACCATGATTGTTGATCCACAGCAGGGATTGTTGCTGCCAGCAACAAGATGAATTGCTGGATCAAAGAAACCACAGAATAAACCTGGATTCCTCCCTACTGATCGGATCAAGAACAGGTCAAGCTATAAAATCACTGATCAGAACAAGAAAAGAGATCAAGATTGGATATCCCAAATCCAAACAACCACCTAAATGATAACCTAACCTTGTCTCAGATGTGCCAATTTGTTGACAGGGATGTGGTGGCCGGAATCAAGCAAATACTCCACCAAAACAGCACCTCACCTCACTGCCTTAATCCAGCTGCTGTCCACCAACCGGATACCTCTGGTGAGCAAGGGAAAGGAAGAATCAATTACACGATCATCTCAATATCCCACACAGAACACGAAACCTTACCTCGATCGGTTGCCTCTAGGAGGTGTCGCCCAATCCGATCCAACTTGAGGAGACACGGATTGGAATCAATCGCACCCACTGCAAGATCTCAACTAGGGCACCTCGTGTACCTCAGGCGCTGCTAACCCGACTTCATGCGAAGAGCGATGGTCGGCCATTGATTGAGAGGTCCCCTCCGAGAATTGGTGGACGGTGGAGGAAGGAAGTGCACAGCCGCCGGAGATTAATTTCCCTGGTGGCGTCGCTGCCCGAGCCAGCCTCGACGTCGCAGCGTCCGCGAGATACAGAGCGAAGAGGAAGGGAGTCGGGGAAGAAGAGAGGAAGAAGTATCGGCTAAAGGATTAAGTCGGGTTCGGGAAAAAGAAATAAGAAAAGGAAATTTATAATTAAAACTTTTCCTCACTTAAACGGGTATCCCAAACAGGTTTTAATCCGAACCCGAAATTGATCCCCTCAAAACCCGTCTTACGAGCTCGGAAAAATTCCCAGAAAATTTCTAAAAATTCCGGAAAAATTCTATAAGGCTATTTTCCAAATAACCCTATTAATTAAATTTTCCCAAGATCTTACATTAACTGTTTCTATATGTATCCATCAGGATCGGTCATTAACCACTTTTATAGGTATGCATCAGGATCGGTCATTAACCGCTTCTATAGGTATCCATCAGGATCGATCATTAACTGCTTCTATAGGTACCCATCAGAATCGGCTCTTAGTCATGAACCACCAGCCAGCTTTACCTATTCTGTTGGCTTTAGCATCGCCAACATCCGCAACGGTTTTTAACCTATGCAATATATATAGCAGCAGATGAAAACCGTTGCTATAGGTGTCTAAAAACCACTTCTAAAAGTTTATTTTTTTTGTAGTGATATTCTGTCTATTTTTTTGCATGTTTTTCTAACTTAACCTAGGTTGTCATTGCTTCAAAAAGGGGGAGATTGTTGGTGCAGTTTGTTGGTGCGGGAAGCATCCGACGATCAAACCTTAGTTTTGATAATAACAAAGGGATTCAAAGTTAAGTTTAATTGTTATCTAATGTGTATGACTGAGTGTTTCAGGAAAGTCCTAGCTGCGGTTAGGCAAGGGAAACCCCTAGGGGGTGGTAACCCTAGGTCATAGGGGGTGGTAACCCTGTGCGGGAAGTCTTGGCGGGTCGGTACTTCAGGCAAATATCCTAGGGGGTGGTAACCCTAGGTTAAAATCCTGGTGTCGCGAACCGGGTAGAAGTCTGGATGGGTCGAGGACCGGGCATCCAACATGAAGACCAGAAGCATCGGACACTGAGCAAAAGTCCAGTCGATCTGGAAGATCGTACTCGCAACAGGTAAATCTCCTGAGAGGAGTAGGTGAGGACGCGTTCCCCGGAAGAGGGAACAGTAGGCGTCGGGTTGACCTAGGGTTTCCGGTAGGAAACTCTAAGTCAGACCCGGACAGTCCGAAGGCTGTCAATTCATTTGTTTACATATTATCTATTGTGTTCTAACTCTGTTTTGCAGGAGACTAACTTTTTTGTGCAGAGTTAGAAGTGACCGGGATCGGTCGACTGAACCCACAAACCAACAGATCAGATCTCCAGAGGTTGGACCGGGCTCGACCAGGGGATCGGTCGACCGAACCTTGGGATCGGTCGACCGAACCAGGGTTGGGCATCGACTGGATCAGGCCAGGTTGACAGAGTCAGGACAGATGATTTGTCGACCGAACATGGTGATCGGTCGACCGAACCTCGGATGGAGTTTGACCAGATAGAAGTGAAGCGAGAGGATCGGGCGAATCGGATGAGAGAAGATCGCCTGATCAGTCGACCGAACAAGGGATCGGTCGATCGATCTGCCTCGGGTCAAACTTGATCCCGAAGCTTGGGGATCTGGATCAGACTTTGCAGAGCTATAAAAGGAGGCCTCGAGGTGCAGCTCAACACATCAATTCGAACAGAAGAACGTGTGATCTTGTACGCTGCTTCGAAAGCTTCAACTAGACTCTGCTACTCCGACAATCGACAACCACTTCATTCATCTTTGTATTTGTCGGTATAATCCTTTAAAGTTTAATACTTATACTTATTCACTTGTAAAAGATTTTCGATATTATAGTTGTTGCCCAACGTAAACACTCAACGAGCGTGGGCCTTGGAGTAGGAGTCGCCACAGGCTCCGAACCAAGTAAACGACTATGTCTTCTGTGTTTGTTATTTCCTTTCTTTTCCGCTGCGTTTACACGAACGATTTTCGAAAACGACAGAGTGAAAGCCACGAGCGCTATTCACCCCCCCCTCTTGTTAGATCGAGAAGCGCTAGAGGGGGTGAATAGTGCTCGTGGCAATTTCCGTTTTATCGATTATCGGAATCGTAAATTAAGAGCAAACGCAGCGGAAATGAAATAAATGCAAAGAAGGAACACAACGATTTACTTCGTTCGGAGCCTAGATCGACTCCTACTCGAATGCCCGCGATCCTTGATCACTTTCGGTGGGCAACAACTATAAGCACGATTATTACAAACTAAGTATTACAATAAGTGCAATAAATAAATCTATACCAACGACGGAAAATGAAATCTCGGAGCTCTGGGTCGTCGGGCACGAGTAGCAGCACTTCGAAGCGTCTTTTGGAGCAGCACGTGAATGAGAGAAGGCTTAGAATTATTGATCGGAGGTGCTGCTCGAAACCTGCTTTTAAAGCATGCTGGAGGCGCCTCCAAGCTCGTCCGAGGCACCTCCAGTTCGCCCGAATCGCATGCGTGGATCAGTGACGAACTGGTCGAAACCTATCTGCTAGAGGGCGCCTTCATGGGTCTTTAAGGAGCCTTCCAAGGCGCCTCCATAACCCTCCGAGGCGCCTTCAGCCCTGTTTCACGGCCAACTCAGCTTTTGCACCCGAGGCGCCTCTAAGCTCCATGGAGGCGCCTCGGACACTGTTCATCCGAGGGAAGACTTCATTATTTTGTACCTGCAAGACATGTTAGTCTCAAACAATATCCTGCAACACAAAGTTAGCACATAAAGCAATAAATAAAGTAATAAAATATTATCGATAGTCATTAGACTATCCGGGTCTGACTTCGAATTTTCGATCGAAAATCCTAGGTCGACCCGACGCCTACTGTTCCCTTAGCGGGGAACTCGTCCTCACCTACACCCCTCAGAAGAGATTACCTGATGCTAGTGCGATCCTCCAGATCGACTGGACTTTTGCTCGGTGCTTGATGCTCCCGGACTTTCTGCTGGACTTCCGCTTCCCGACTCGTCTAGTCTTTCACCTGGTTCGCGACACTAGGACTTTCCACCTAGGGTTACCACCCCCTAAGAGTTTTGCCTGAAGCACTCAACCCACCAAGACTTTCCGCATAGGGTTACCACCCCCTATGACCTAGGGTTACCACCCCCTAGAGTTTTCCTCCACCTAGGGTTATCGCCCCCCTAGGACCTAAGGTTACCACCCCTTAGGATTTTCACCTGCCTAACCGCAGTTAGGACTTTCCTGAAACACTCAGTCAAGCATGTTAGATCACAAACCAACTTAATCTTGAATCCTTTGCCATTATCAAAACTAAGGTTCGATCGTCGGATGCTTCCCGCACCAACAATCTCTCGTTTTTTGATAATGGCAACCGAAATTCAAAGTTAAAAAATATGCAATAAAGTATAAGCACAAGGAAGATAATCATAAGCATGATAGACACATCAAGTGTGAGACTAAGCAAGATAAGCATAAGCATAGCTCCCCCTTAATATAAGTTCCCCTTTTAAGTTTAAATTGGGTTGATTCACTTTGAATTTCTCTACTCTCCCCCTTTGCCATATATCAAAATAAACTAGATTGAAAAACTTACCTTTTCAAAACAAAATTTAGTAAAATTTGTTTTAAAATCTTAACTTAGGCAAGAGGCAAAAAGAGTAGGTGAAAACCAACAGCAACATTTTTTGAGAAGAAAATTTGCTAAGGAACATAGTTTAAGTGCAAAATTTTATCAATTAATTTTGCTATAAAAAAAATTTCTTTGTAATATAGCAACAAAAACTTTTAGTATTAAGCAACTCTTTTTAGTTTAGTCAATTTTGAAAACTTAGGTTTTTAAAGAGAGATAAGAACATTTTACACTTAGCTTTTTATAATTGTTTGTCACTGAAAAGATTCTGATTCTTAGCTAAGTTTTTATTTTAATTTTCACTTACCAACGTACTATTTGTGTTAGAGTCTTAGGTGAATTTTTTTAAAAAAAATTGTTGGAAAGATACTTAGCTAAATTTTCAAAAATTTATAAGAATACTTCTTAAATTTTGAGGAGTTTCCAAAAATTTCCAACTTCAAGAATTTTCCACCTTAAATAGAAAAGATTTGAAAGTCTTAAATTTGAAAAAGTTTTTGAAAAACTGCTTAAAGAAAATGAATTTCAAAATACTTAAGGCAAAGGAGAAGCAATAACCTTAACGTCCAATAGATTGCAAATTTTGTTTTAGTAAGGTATCAGAGCCCTAAAGTCCAAGCATGAGTAAGCCCAAAAAAAAAAATCAAGCATGATATTTTTGGATTTTTCATAATAAAACAAAAAAAATAAAACATGATGCCATGGCATATAATGGGCAAACAATCATGGCAAGGTTTAGCATAAATAAAATATACCTAGATTACCTTTCTAAGTATCCTTAACCACTTAGCTAACTCAAAATATACCACTTGTTTTAACTTAAAACGTTAAACCTAGATACCACTTAAACATGAATCAAAGAAATGCCAAAACCTAAATTGACATTTCTATTTCTCTTGATTTGTTTATGCCACTTAAAAATTAAGCATATCCTCAAATGTTGGCATATTCCATTTTTCCTCAAGAGTAATTGTAGGATCGAAAAGAATTTAGATATCTCCACAATAGCATGATATTGTCCACTTTGGGCCCAAGCCCTCATGGTTTTGCTCTTGGGCTCTACCCAAAAGGCCTCATGCCAATAGAGATATCTTTCTCTTATAAACCCATGATCTTTTCCATGTGTTTTCAATATGGGACTATGTTTGCAACCTTGCAACCCCAACAATCCCCCCCCTCAAACAAAGGACCATGGGCTTCCCACGTTCGATCCTCGACCCACCAGGTCTTCCTGCCCCTCGGTCTACCCGACCTACTAGGACTTCCTACCCCTCGGTCTACCTGACCTACTAGGACTTCCTTGCCTAGCCGCAACTAGGACTTCTTGCCTGGTGTCTGGTCCTCTTGATCCGAACATAGGAGCCCCCACTTTCTTTGTTCGAGGTTAATATTGTGCTCACATGGTTCAATCAGACCATAGCTCTTGTGCATAGTCGGCGGTTAAACCTTCTGGCAGTCCGGGCTCTGATACAAATTGTAGGATCGAAAAGAATTTAGATATCTCCACAATAGCATGATATTGTCCACTTTGGGCCCAAGCCCTCATGGTTTTGCTCTTGGGCTCTACCCAAAAGGCCTCATGCCAATAGAGATATCTTTCTCTTATAAACTCATGATCTTTTCCATGTGTTTTCAATATGAGACTATGTTTGCAACCTTGCAACCCCAACAGTAATCACATAAATCAAGGCCCGGATTGCCTTAAATTTCTAAGAGAATACCAAAATCCCAACTTGGTATTTCTCTAGGTTTTCCCAATTTATGCCATTTTAAGATAAAATCAATTTTTCCACCATTAGGCACATTTTACTCTTTCAAGGAGTAAATAATAATTCCATTTCATTTTTAAAGATTAACAAAAACCTTGAAAATGCTCCTTGAGTGTCAATTTCCTCAAAGTTGGGTTAACTACCCTTCTAATCGGAGTTGACACTCTCTAACCCATTTATGAGGTAGAGAAGATGCTCCTAGGAACCCAACACCTATTGGTGCTCCTTGGATGCTCTAGGTACTCACTAGGGATAACTTCCCTAGATACCTTCCTAGTGACCTTGTTGGGCTTCTTAGAAGCCTTTGTCACATTTTCTAGGTCAACTCTAGGGATAGCCTCCCTTGTGGCCTTGTTAGTGACTTTCTTAGACTTCTTAGAAGTCTTAGTCACTTTGGTTGCAAAGATACTTCTAGGGATATCTTCCCTTGTATCCTTGACTTGACCTCTAGACTTAGGGTTTGTTCCATAACTATATGGAACCCTATGATAACTAGGCACATCCTTTTTTGCTTTGGGTTTGTATCCCAAACCTCTATGGCCATTTGATGGCTTTTGTACCCCTAAACCTAGGTTATGCTCATTTTGCCCTAATAGGATATTTTCCAATCTTTTTAGGGTCTTTTCTAATTTATCAAGTCTTGACCTCAAGACTTGATTTTCCCTCACTAAGTCCTTAGTGTTCTTGCCCAAATGTCTATCTACCTTCCTAACCTTAGGTTGGGTAGTCTTGGCATGTAGGGCCACATGCTTTTCCTTAATGCCCTCATGCTTTCTATTTTTATGGTAAATTGCATTAAAATGATAAAAATTAGAACTATCATGCTTTTTACCATAACGTAAAGGGGTAGGCTCAATAAATGTTACCTTCTTCTTTACCTTGGAGGCTCCCCCTTGACTAGTGCCTCCTTGAGCCTTGACCATCTTCTTCCCCTTGGGGCATTGACTTCGGTAATGCCCTTTTTGTTGGCACAAGAAGCACACAATGTGCTCCTTGCTCTTCTTTGTCCCGGGGGTGGTCTCCTTGGGCTTCTCCTTGCCCTTTTGTGTCACTTGACCCTTCTTCTTGGCCAAGTTGGGACACTTGCTCTTGTAGTGCCCACTTTCCCTACACTCAAAACATATTATATGATTTTTATTTTTAATTGAAACATTTATACCTTCTCGTGTAGGGATGACACTTGCTCCTCCAATTGATATTTCTTGAATTTTGG
The DNA here is from genome assembly GCF_018446385.1 of Zingiber officinale. NCBI lineage: Eukaryota > Viridiplantae > Streptophyta > Magnoliopsida > Zingiberales > Zingiberaceae > Zingiber > Zingiber officinale. Next base: position 51,372,488 of record NC_056004.1, read on the forward strand.
AGGTGGCACCATCTTCTTTTTCTTCACTTGACCCGGATGTGGAGGCCTCTTCTTGCTCCGGGTTCATTGATCTACACTCCCCCTCAATCCTAGAGGTGGAGGCTTCATCATCTTGTACATGGAACAAGGAGTATGCTCCCTCCTTGTTCTCTTTATTGCACTCCCTTGAAGATGAAGCTTCTTCTTGGACTTCTTCTTCGGAGGTTGAGCATCTCTCAACCTCGGGGTCCTCCTCTTGGTCTTGCTCCAAAGAGTCACCCTCTCTGGATTCTTCTTGCTCTTGTACAGTGGAGGGGATCTCTTCATGAAGCTTGGCCAATTTACTCCATAATTCTTTTGCATCTTCAAATTCTCCAATTTTGCAAAGGATGGTGCTTGGCAATAAATTGACCAAAAGCTTGGTCACTTTGTCATTGGCCTCGCACCTTTGGACTTGCTCTTGGCTCCACTTGCTCCTCTTGAGAACTTTGCCCTTTGAGTTTGTTGGAGTCTTGAAGCCTTCCATAAGAGCAAACCATTGCTCTATCTTCATCATAAGAAAATTTTCGATTCTTGATTTCCAAGAATCGAAGCTCGTGGAAGTGTATGGTGGAGCCACCCTCGTGTCGAATCCGAGCCCATCTCGGAATTCCATTGTAGAAGTTGAGCTTTTGAATTTCTTTGACAATTTTGCTTCAACTTCTTCACCCTCTAGCTCTTCTTGTTATGCTTGACCCTTCCGGCGATGATTCCGGTGAAGAGCGGCCTCGCTCTGATACCACTTGTTGGGACCGAAAAGTAGCTAGAGGGGGGTGAATAGCTCGTCGCGTGCTTCGTGGTTGACGTTGCTTGTTTCTTTGAAGATGTGCAGCGGAAATACAAGAAACAAAAACATACAACGCTAACACTTGGGATTTTACTTGGTATCCACCTCACAAGAGGTGACTAGTCCAAGGATCCACGCACACACACACACCTCCACTATGAAACACTCCTTTTCGGTAACTACCAAAGGCGGAGAAGTCCTACAAGACTCTCAATACAAGAAGAAAGGAAAGGGAAACAAAATACAAGCACAAAGCTTACAATGAGTACAGAAAACCCTAACCCTAACTTCTCTTCTTGGCTTTGATCCGCCTCTTGACTTGGAAAACCTCCAAGATCCTTCAAGAACTGGCGATCTGAGCTTTGAGAGCGCTGTGGAGGAGCTGGCGAGAGATCTGAAATGAATCGGTGAAGAGATGCTGAAGGAGACACCCGCCTGCAGCTCAAATACGACGCAACGGTCGGATCCCGATCGATTCGAAAACTCCCAATCGATCGGGGAGGCTTTGGATCGATTCACGAATCGATCCAGAGCGCCTCTGTGCTCTGGAAAAATGCCTGGATCGATCCACGGATCGATCCAGCGCTTATCGCGCGAAGCAGCAGCGTCCCAATCGATCGGCTGATCGATTGGGACCTCTGGATCGATCCACTGATCGATTCAGAGGCTCTCTGTTATCTAGGAAAGGCCTGGATCGATCCACTGATCAATCCAGCTCTTGGTTTTTGCCCAAAACCAAGTCCCAAGCCTCTCAAACCAACATCCAGTCAATCATGACTTGTTGGTACATAAGACCTAGCATCCGGTCACCCTTGACTAGCTAGGACTCTCTCACCAAGTGTCTGGTCAATCCCTTTGACCCACTTGGACTTTTCTCTTCTTGCCAAGTATCCGGTCAATCCCTCTGACCTACTTGGACTTTTCTTCCTCGTGCCAAGTATCCGGTCAATCCCTTTGACCTACTTGGACTCTCACCTGATCTCTGGTCAACCTTGACCCATCTGGATTTCTCTTGCCTGGCTTCACTCACCAGGACTTTCCCCAATTGCCTAGCTTCACTCACTAGGTCTTTCACCTGGCTTCACTCACCAGGATTTTTCTCCTGCCTAGCTTCACTCACTAGGACTTCCCAATTGCCTAGCTTCACTCACTAGGTCTTTCACCTGGCTTCACTCACCAGGATTTTCCTCCTGCCTAGCTTCACTCACTAGGACTTCCCACCTGCCTAGCTTCACTCACTAGGTCTTTCACCTGGCTTCACTCACCAGGATTTTCCTCCTGCCTAGCTTCACTAACTAGGACTTCCCAGTCAAGTATCCGGTCATCCTTGACCTACTTGACTCTTCTTCAATCAACCTTGCATTGTCAAACATCGAAACCCAAACCAAGACTCAAGCTTGGTTAACCAGGTCAACCTTGACCTGAGGGATGTTGCACCAACATGAATCACATCTAATAAAATCAACAATTGGTACCTCAATGAAATTTTCTGAAAAATCACAAGAAATACTCACTTTGTCATCTAAAAAGGTACCTAGAGTGGTAACTGTTACCTCCTCTTCATCAAGATATGGCTCAAACTGTGGTTCTGGTGAATGTTCATCCTTATGTACTGATTCTTGGGTGCTTGGCTCCATAGCACAAGTCCCTACACTTACATCCTCATCTCTTGGTGATTCTTGAGGTGCTGCTTCCAGTAAGCATTCCCCTACATTTAAATCATCTTCATAAACATGTTCAGAACCTGAATCACTAACAACATCTTCAACAACAATATCAGTAGAATCAGAAATTTGCATAATCACATAATCATCACAAAAGATACTAGAAAAATCATGTGAATTAATAGAAGTAGGGTCAGGCCTGACAGAATCGCTAATTTCCATCTCTCCACTGGAATTTTGTGCTTGCAATTGATTGATGGACGATGCAATCTGATCTAACTGATTCTGTATGTTCTGTATCCTTAAAAATTGTTGCTCTTGATGCTCATTCATTTGTTGCATGATCTCCTTGAGTTTCCATGTTGACTCATCCATCTGAGGGTCATTTTGTTGAAAAGATTGTGGCATAAAATTTGTTGAAACTTCTTGGAATCCATATGAACTCTAGTAAATTGGATATGGCTCAATAAATGGTCCTTGTGCATTTTCATACCTGAAACATGAATTATCCACCCAATTAGCATTAAACCCATTAGAAAATGATTCATACCTATTTTGTTGATCCATGCTTGGGTAAAACTGATACTCAGGTTGAAAACACTAATAACTCTCCATTCCACCTCCAAAATTCTGAAAATACGGATCCATGCTAAAGAAATCTCCTGTTCTTCACTACAACACTAAAAATCAAGATTAGAAGACTCAAAAGCATAAAGTTTCATACACATGAAAATATGAACAGTAAATCACTTAGAAATTCAAGAAATAAACCAACATGAAAATACAAAAAGAATAGGCAATCAAATCAATCAACATGTTAACAAATAAAATCAATCAAAGCACAAGCTAAAATTAAACACACATTGCTAGTTAATTCCCCGGTAACGCGCCAAAATTTGGTGTCGGCCTTTTTGCATGTCACGAGGCGCTCCAAATTAATAAAGATTGAAACTCATTAAGATTAAGACAAGCATTGTAGTAACAAGTCCCAAGTCGTATTTTTCCAAGGTTAACTAGTAGGTATGTGTGTGAATTCTAGAATTGGGTCCAATCAAAATCTCATTAAAACTTGAATACATTTAATTCCCAAAAGTGCACTAAATAATCTACAATAGGAGCAAGACTGTGTTGTTTTCATCTTCACATGATTCATTCCTTTTTCATCCAATTAGCATCAATTAAGCTTGGATTCTAAAACATCATTAAATCAAATAAATTCAATTCCAAATCTCCATAACAAGGAAACACAGAACTTAACATCCTCGAATAAACCCAACTAAATCCGATTCTCAATCAAAATAAACATGAAACTCAAGAGCTCACTATAATTCTTAAAACCAAAATAACATCCTAGCCTCAAACACAATCAATTTCAGAAATTAAGCTAAAAATTCAGTCACTATAGCATTTAACAGAAGTAGCAATCGATACACCAAATAAACATTCAACATTTAAGCATGATCACAGCCATAACATATCCAATGAATTGAATAGGGGTTTTGCTAAAACTGTAAATTGAAACTAAACATTAATTTGTAGAAAATGAAATGGTAAATGTAAACTAAGAATCAAACATGCAATCTAACTATCAGATCATAAGATCTGAGCAAAATCAAGATCAATTCAAAGACAAAAACAAAGAAAACTAAACCCTAACATTCCACAAACCAAGACTTGAAACTCAACTTCTTCATCTCCGCTGTGAAACAGAGGCGCTCTTGGAAACCTCCCCTCAAGCATCGCCGGATTGATTGAGATCCTCAGCTAAAGATTATGAAGCTCGCAGCTAGCAGAAACCTCCCTACAAACTTGCGATCTCATCGAAGTCCATCGCCCGAAGTAAAGATGAAGATGAATGAATCATGAATGCCAATCGATTGATCGGATCGATTGTGAAGTCGCGAGTGAATTGAAAAATGGATCGGAAGCAGAAACTCCAGAAAAACTCCTCCAGAACTCTTGTATCCTAATAGAATCACTCAGATCGGAAAAACTCCCCCAATCTGAGCTCTTCTGGTGAGTATGAAATGCGTAGATCATAGCAGAAAAACCTCCCTCTGTCGTAATCTGAAACATGGACGACGGTCGCCGGAAACTAAACCTTCGCCGGCGATGAAGAAATTCGAGTCTCGGATCTGGAAGTGGAGCGGGAGCGTTGGCGTCGCTGCGGAGAAGAACGTGAACAGTGAAGAAATCGCGAGGAAGCCGAGCCCAAGCACTGTAGCTTCTCGCGAGGTTTTTTATATCCCTTTCAAATTTAATCCAACGGTTGAGAATCATTGGAGCTTGATCAACGGTGGAAAATAACCTAAAATCCGATCCAACAGTACTGATCTTCATCTACGGTCCAGATCTACTCCTCATTAGGTCGGATGGACCAGATGCTTGACGGATGGCCCAGATCTCTCCAATCTTCAACGGACGGTCCAAATCGATCCAGGTCTTGATCGCCTCATCTTGCCCTAGATTTGAGCCCAAGTGTGGTCCAATCTGATTGGGTCCATGATACTTTTGATGCCTACAAAATAATAAATAAATATTAGCACCAAAATACCATGAAAATAGGCTAATTTGCAATTAAGTCCAAGATCACATGCAAATTATGAAATGCAATCTAAATGTGAGATTATGCTGTGAATAGTCCAATAAAAACATGCATTATGAATTAAAATAATGTAGCAAAATCATGGTTATCAAATCCCCCACACTTAGCCTTGGACGTCCCGTACAAGTCAATAAAACCTAAAATCATCTCCATATAAATTCCCTAGCAATACCTAGAAGATAGTAAAAAGAATTTAACTAAGGTCATCTTAAAGATCACAAACAATCATGAATACAATCCAAACAATAATCAGTAGGTATGGTAGTTTCAATCCAATTGAAAAATTAAGCAAGTTGCATTCTCACAAGGTATTCACCTACTCTAACCCTCACACTCAAAAATGCATATAAGTGGAGTTCACTCAATGTCACTCACAACATTTCACTACCATAAGCTTGCTTAGTTTCTAATTCTCTACCACTATAAACATAGCATACATGAATCAAAAAGGATTTAATCATGAAGAATTGAAATGTAAACAAGAAGAACAATTAAAGTGGATAAAATGGCAAAAGAAAAGAATTCAATGAAGAAAATGAGAGATAAGAGTATTGGAGGAATATACTTGATGAGTTGACCAATTTGATGTGAAAAGAGTTGTATACCATTTGTCATTACCAATTCAACATATCAAGCTAACTTCTCCTTCAATTTGATGGCAAACAAATAATCTTGATTTTTCAAAATTTTTCACTGTATTTTAACTGTCTTTCCACTTCAATTCAGCATTTGGAAACAAATCTCACAACACGTATCCAACACCCTCCCCCACACTTAAACTATTGGACGTCTCGGACAATCAACACTTAAAATCAGCACTGTTTTTTCCTTCTTTTCTGCTGCAAGTTTCCTTTCTCTATTTCTGTCTTTGACAGATTTAAGACCAAATCAAATTCCATTAACCACCAATAGCAGCTTTGATCACAAAATTCAGTATCAAACAATCACAGCTCCAAAACCAGCAAATCAAATCAGGATTCTATCTGAAATCAGCAATTAGTTCCATTCTGATTTTCTGCACACATAAACCTTTCAGCCATAAAATCTGAGGTAGCAAATTATAAATCACATAAAACACTGCATTTCTGGAATATGAAATCCAAGGCAAACTCTCAAATTAAAAGCTTCAGTTTCGAAATTAGTAAACTTGGTATCAAAATTTGGTGTTAGTGGAGATAGAAATTGAATTTTGATTCTGAGTTACCAAACCAGGAAACCAGGATTTTTGAAATGCTTGCTTCTAAAATTTGATTCAATTGTAACATTCAAGAAATCAGATCTATTACACCATCCCAATCAAAATCTCTTAGGGATCCCTCTATTGTAACATTCAGCTACCAGCTAGCTTTTTCAGGAAACAGCTCCTATTCTGTTTTTGCAATTCGATTACTGCCCAGCTTATATATCAGGTCTGGATTTTGGTACACAAATTGCCTTATAATGCTATCTTGGTCACTCAAATTCTGATCAGCTTCTCTGTTACTTCAGACAGCTTCAGTTATTAATTCTGTAATGAATTCATGCATTTCATCAATTCCAGAAATCAGATTGCATAGGCTACTTTGATCACAATTTGATTGATATAGAAGTAAGTGAACTCCTTAATTCAGCTTTTACAACATCAAGACTTCAGAATATCTGAATTCCAAATTCTGAAAACTTACTAGACTTGGTGTCGCAGCAACAACATTATCAGAAACTATAACCTGTTGTGGCAAATTTTTTAACAACATCTGATTCAGCAACTTAGAGCATCAGCTTAAATTCCCTTTCAGGTTAATGGTTAATCCACACCAACTAAGAATGATGTAGCTTCCAACAAATACAGAATTACAACAGAAAATTTCTGTTGCTGGACTGAATTTCAGAAACAGATTTATCACCCAATTCCGCTTGATACTTCCTTTCTGATTTTAGCATCCCCACCAACATCATATGTGAACACTCTAATATGGAAGTGATCTCTACAATGTATGAATTCAAGACCAATTTCAGGAATCAAGCTTGATCAGAAATAAAACTGTACTCTGATTTTCAATTATCAGAATCTACAGCTAGTTTTAGATGCTGGAATTCAAGGTGATCTTGGCCGGATTCATGAAAATCTGAGCTTAGAGGATGGTTTCATTTAACACTGAAATGACAGGAAATTTTCTTTAGGTTGTCTTTAATCAGACATTTCCATAATATTTGACACACAATGGTATAAATTGATACTTCAATTTCCAGCAAACATGACCTGAATCTCATATCTGTTCTTTGCATTCTTTTAAATCAGAAACTAAGTTTACAATAGGAATCCAATCCAAGAAAATTGGCTCACTAATAAACTCCACAGCAGCCTCAAACAATTCAGTTTACCAGATTTCCATTTTAACATTTTTGTTTCTAGGATTCAAGGTAATCTCAACTTGGTTAATAGAGAGTTATGAATTAGAATTCGAATTATTGCTATTCCAGATCCTCCAGCAATTGGTTGAGCTCAGAATCCATTCATGAATTGAGACAACTTGAAATTCCTTCAGAATTTTATTACTGCAGAAATAAAATTAAAGCTCTGCCTCTATAATCAGACAACACCATACACTTGTAAAAAGTTGTTCACATTTCCTTGCTTTTTATTAACACACGTCTCCTGTAATTTCATACTCTTTCAGTTTTCCAGCTGGTGCCTCAAATATGCAAGCACAGTTCCACTGTTACTAATTCCAGGACACTTCAGATCAAGAGTATCAGTTTCTGAATTGAATCAATGTGAGTTACAGCAATCAGAATCTACGAGAAGGAATTTCGTTCAACAATGCAATTTGTAACCACCAAGAATTCAACTTAATAACTTCTGAATTCTAGCACTTAAATTTCAGAATCGGCATAACAATCTCCAGCAGACTTCATTTTCAGAATCAAAAACTTGGCACGCAACATGTTGAAACATCAGTAATGAAACCATCCGCTTCTTCGATTTTGAAGTTAGCATTCAAGATATCAGTTATAAAATCCTGTACCCAAAACAAGTTCAGATATTAACAAATGGATAGAATTAGATCATTGCTCAGACCCCCTTAACAGCAACATTTGAAGCTAAGTTACGAGACAGAAATAATTGCAACATTTAGATTCAAGAAATCAACTTCAACTTCAATCCAAGCAAACTTCAATCAATATTCAGGAAGCAATAACTAATTATCAGGTTTGAACTTCTCATTTCAACAGATTCATTTCTTCACATAAGTTTCAATCATAAACTGTGACAGTTTATTACAAGCAGAATTCAAAGTCACAGAATCTCCAAAGATTTAAAACTGGTTTTCTCATATTCTACAACTGAAGATTTGAGTTTCAAAAATTTGTAGCTCAAAGATCATTTGCCTTAAATTCTGCACTTCATTTGCAATTTTTAATAACCTCTCTATTTTGGTCATTTGTAACATTAAATTTCCATCAGAAATCTAGATGTGCAGATTCAATTTCTGTCAGCTTCTACCTGTTATCAGCTTCACTTCCACATAACACTTCTAATAGTCACCAAAACTCACTGATTCAATTCCTGATCAGCATCCAGCTTAATAACTCAACTAAACTTACTTATTTCAGCATTGAAATGCAGCTGCCAAATTCACAGAATTGCAGAATTTTACAGTTCTGACTTTTTCTCTCAAAATTCTGAATTTCAGCTTGATAACTTGATATCCTCATCTGATGTTATTGTTTTCTCACTTCAAGTTTCAACAATTTATTTCAAAAGAACTTAACAATCATTAAATCAAATGATAGCTTGATTCCATCTTGTCTCGGCTAATAACATCAATTAGAAAGTTACTGCAACTTCAGAATTCCTGCAATTTGACACTTCCAGGATTCTGTCCAGCAGGTTGTAAAGAATGGAAAGGAAGTAAACACAACTTGTTGATACCACATATAAACTCCCTGTTTCTACATTATTTGTTTCCAAATAGAGTTTCTGAATTTACCCTTCTTCTTCTACAGATTCCCTATAAGGTAAAATACCATTTGGTTCAGCTCAATACAAAGCTTAACTTGATTTCCACATTGGTTTTAAGGCTATTCCGAAAATTTGATACTCCATTTGATACAAAACACTTTTCAGCTTCCTTGTTTCAGCACTTCCATGTTCTGCAGATTTTTTTTTTCTTTCTATTTTTATGTGGTTTTTCATTAGTTACAGAATTCTCAAATCATAGCAGAAAACATTTAAATAGTTAACCTTTCAAGTTAATCTTCATTCCAACTAACATTCCAAAGCTTTATCAATAATACCCTTCCAAATTCAGTAGCCCTGCTTAAGAGGCTTAGAACACAGCTCTATTAACATTCCAGCAGTCAGTAGCAAGAAAAGATATAACCTCTTTGAAGTACAGTTAGACCTGTCATTGCTCACAAAGCTGCATAAGGAGCCTAGCTCATAGCTTCTAACAACTGATTCATCACAGAACAAACTTATTGCTGATAACTCATTTAACAGCTTCCCAAATTGCACTAACACTGCAGAATTATGGCTCTGAATAGTAATCCCTAAGCTTGGAATCTTGTCAAAACATTTGAATATGTAAATGCAAGAGGCTCACTGGTTTTCCTTGCTATTTTGAAAGTTGTACATAAAAGGTTGATACAACTTGAAACATCTTTAATGCTGAATTCTATTTTCCAGCTACTGCTTTTTACTGCATTATTACAAATAACTCCCAACTTAGCTTCTAAAATTTATTTCTTTGTTTGTATTTAACTCCTGCTTCTTTGTAATTTGAATCCCCACAAATCTGCAGTTTCCTTGCTTCAATTTCATCAATCCACAGCTTCTGATTTTGTTATCTTTTCTCTTGTTCCTTATTCAACCATTCAAATTCTTTGCTAGCAAAATATTAAGCTTGTAGAAATCATGGAAGAGCTCGGATACCATTTGTTTCTGCACCCAAAAGAGCTTATCTTGGCCCATTCTCTGATTAAACTGCTACTCTTGAATCTTGATACAAACTTGATACACAATCATATTTCAGCATTTCTGAATTTTCATCCTTATTTCAGTCTCTAATTCAGCATTGCCATCACTCCACAGTATCATTTCTGCATTCTTCATTAGCATACTTAAATATATGCACATGTTGAATAACTTGTGGAATGCTACTAAACATTAACCTTTCAATTTCTGCGCAACAATAACCTTTGGATTAATTTCTGCGCATTGTACACATCAAGCTTCTATAGGGAAACATTAAGTCATCCGAAACCTTCCAAACTTCTGATTTAATCCAATTCCCTCCCCCACACTTAAACCTTTGTCCATCTAGTCAAGCTAACTCATCAAGCAATTAATCCAAAACTCTCAATGAAATAATTACAAGCAAAGATAATCAAGGGTTAATATGCTAGAGGAAAATGTTTCAAGAAAATTGTGGAGAAAGAAATATGGAATTATGAGAAAACAAGAATAACAAATATCCTTCATCTTCATGCACACATACGCTATTGTGACCTTGAAAAGAAGCAAAGCAAGTTCTTGAGTTTCATTTGCTATGAGTGCATGTCACACAAAGATAAAATAGTATTTAGGCTTAAGGTAGTCCTCTCTAGGTATTTACCATGCAATCTAACTCAATTATCAAATTGGAATCCACCACCAAATTAACCAATATCATGTAAGAAAAACATCCAATCATGTCCAATGACCTAAAATTGATGACCAAATTTAAGAAACTTTTACCATCTTAAAAGCATTACTTAGAAAATTTCCATGAAGATTTTTTATTCAAATGAAATGCTATATACTAAACAAAATACAAAATATGAAAGCAAAGTGAAACTAAAGAAAATTGCCCACAAAGAATTTATTAACAAAGCACGAATTAAAATGCATAAGAAAACAAAATTGGAACCAACTCCCCTTTCATTCCGGTGGTCGAAGAAGATTGAGAAGAATAATCCATGCCAGAAGTGGAGTATCTTTGTTTGCGATTAACTTCTTTTTATTGACCATTTTTCCATTGCAAATTCTCTCTGGAGGTCTGAGGCGGTTCAGTGTAAGCATCCACTCCGGAAGCTTATGTTCTCCTACAACATCAATCAAAGAAAACGTCTCCCACACACATGTGGGGTAAAAAGAAAATAGAAGAATATTAGTGTGGGTAGAAAATTTATCAATGAATGAATTGTTGGGACCGAAAAGTAGCTAGAGGGGGGGTGAATAGCTCGTCGCGTGCTTCGTGGTTGACGTTGCTTGTTTCTTTGAAGATGTGCAGCGGAAATACAAGAAACAAAAACATACAACGCTAACACTTGGGATTTTACTTGGTATCCACCTCACAAGAGGTGACTAGTCCAAGGATCCACGCACACACACACACCTCCACTATGAAACACTCCTTTTCAGTAACTACCGAAGGCGGAGAAGCCCTACAAGACTCTCAATACAAGAAGAAAGGAAAGGGAAACAAAATACAAGCACAAAGCTTACAATGAGTACAGAAAACCCTAACCCTAACTTCTCTTCTTGGCTTTGATCCGCCTCTTGACTTGGAAAACCTCCAAGATCCTTCAAGAACTGGCGATCTGAGCTTTGAGAGCGCTGTGGAGGAGCTGGCGAGAGATCTGAAATGAATCGGTGAAGAGATGCTGAAGGAGACACCCGCCTGCAGCTCAAATACGACGCAACGGTCGGATCCCGATCGATTCGAAAACTCCCAATCGATCGGGGAGGCTTTGGATCGATTCACGGATCGATCGGCTAAAGCTCCAGATCTGCTAGATCGATCCACGGATCGATCCGGTGCTTATCGCGGCGACTCCAATCGATCGGTGATCGATTGGGACCTCTGAATCGATCCACCGATCGATTGAGGTCTCTGATTGGAAGGGTCGGATCGATCCAGCGATCGATCCGACTCTGAATCGATCCACCGATCGATCCGGCTCTTGGTTTTGCCCAAACCAAGTCCCAAGCCTCTCGAACCAACATCCGGTCAATCACGACTTGTTGGTACATAAGACCTAGCATCCGGTCACCCTTGACTAGCTAGGACTCTCTCACCAAGTGTCCTCTCGACCCACTTGGACTTTTCTCTTCTTGCCAAGTATCCGGTATCCCTCGACCTACTTGGACTTTTCTTCCTCGTGCAAATGATCAATCCTTTGACCTACTTGGACTCTCACCTGATCTCTGGCCCTGACCCATCTGGATTTCTCTTGCCTGGCTCACTCACCGGGACTTCCCCATTGCCTAGCTTCACTCACTAGGTCTTTCACCGCTTCACTCACCAGGATTTTTCTCCTGCCTAGCTTCACTCACTAGGACTTCCCAATTGCCTAGCTTCACTCACTAGGTCTTTCACCTGGCTTCACTCACCAGGATTTTCCTCCTGCCTAGCTTCACTCACTAGGACTTCCCACCTGCCTAGCTTCACTCACTAGGTCTTTCACCTGGCTTCACTCACCAGGATTTTCCTCCTGCCTAGCTTCACTCACTAGGACTTCCCAGTCAAGTATCCGGTCATCCTTGACCTACTTGACTCTTCTTCAATCAACCTTGCATTGTCAAACATCGAAACTCAAACCAAGACTCAAGCTTGGTCAACCAGGTCAACCTTGACCTGAGGGATGTTGCACCAACATGAATCACATCTAATAAAATCAACAATTGGTACCTCAATGAAATTTTCTGAAAAATCATAAGAAATACTCACTTTGTCATCTAAAAAGGTACCTAGAGTGGTAATTGTTACCTCCTCTTCATCAAGATATGGCTCAAACTGTGGTTCTGGTGAATGTTCATCCTTATGTACTGATTCTTGGGTGCTTGGCTCCATAGCACAAGTCCCTACACTTACATCCTCATCTCTTGGTGATTCTTGAGGTGCTGCTTCCAGTAAGCATTCCCCTACATTTAAATCATCTTCAAAAACATGTTTAGAACCTGAATCACTAACAACATCTTCAACAACAATATCAGTAGGATCAGAAATTTGCATAATCACATAATCATCACAAAAGATACTAGAAAAATCATGTGAATTAATGGAAGTAGGGTCAGGCCTGACAGAATCGCTACTTTCCATCTCTCCACTGGAATTTTGTGCTTGCAATTGATTGATGGACGATGCAATCTGATCTAACTGATTCTGTATGTTCTGTATCCTTGAAAATTGTTGCTCTTGATGCTCATTCATTTGTTGCATGATCTCCTTGAGTTTCCATGTTGACTCATACATCTGAGGGTCATTTTGTTGAAAAGATTGTGGCATAAAATTTGTTGAAACTTCTTGCAACCCATATGAACTCTGGTAAGTTGGATATGGCTCAATAAATGGTCCTTGTGCATTTTCATACCTGAAACATGAATTATCCACCCAATTAGCATTAAACCCATTAGAAAATGATTCATACCTATTTTGTTGATCCATGCTTGGGTAAAACTGATACTCAGGTTGAAAACACTAATAACTCTCCATTCCACCTCCAAAATTCTGAAAATACGGATCCATGCTAAAGAAATCTCCTGTTCTTCACTACAACACTAAAAATCAAGATTAGAAGACTCAAAAGCATAAAGTTTCATACACATGAAAATATGAACAGTAAATCACTTAGAAATTCAAGAAATAAACCAACATGAAAATACAAAAAGAATAGGCAATCAAATCAATCAACATGTTAACAAATAAAATCAATCAATGCACAATCTAAAATTAAACACACATTGCTAGTTAATTCCTCGATAACGGCGCCAAAATTTGGTGTCGGCCTTTTTGCATGTCACGAGGCGCTCCAAATTAATAAAGATTGAAACTCATTAAGATTAAGACAAGCATTGTAGTAACAAGTCTCAAGTCGTATTTTTCCAAGGTTAACTAGTAGGTATGTGTGTGAATTCTAGAATTGGTTCCAATCAAAATCTCATTAAAACTTGAATACATTTAATTCCCAAAAGTGCACTAAATAATCTACAATAGGAGCAAGACTGTGTTGTTTTCATCTTCACATGATTCATTCCTTTTTCATCCAATTAGCATCAATTAAGCTTGGATTCTAAAACATCATTAAATCAAATAAATTCAATTCCAAATCTCCATAACAAGGAAACACATAACTTAACATCCTCGAATAAACCCAACTAAATCTGATTCTCAATCAAAATAAACATGAAACTCAAGAGCTCACTATAATTCTTAAAACCAAAATAACATCCTAGCCTTAAACACAATCAATTTCAGAAATTAAGCTAAAAATTCAGTCACTATAGCATTTAACAGAAGTAGCAATCGATACACCAAATAAACGTTCAACATTTAAGCATGATCACAGCCATAACATATCCAATGAATTGAATAGGGGTTTTGCTAAAACTGTAAATTGAAACTAAACATTAATTTGTAGAAAATGAAATGGTAAATGTAAACTAAGAATCAAACATGCAATCTAACTATCAGATCATAAGATCTGAGCAAAATCAAGATCAATTCAAAGACAAAAACAAAGAAAACTAAACCCTAACATTCCACAAACCAAGACTTGAAACTCAACTTCTTCATCTCCGCTGTGAAACAGAGGCGCTCTTGGAAACCTCCCCTCAAGCATCGCCGGATTGATTGAGATCCTCAGCTAAAGATTATGAAGCTCGCAGCTAGCAGAAACCTCCCTACAAACTTGCGATCTCATCGAAGTCCATCGCCCGAAGTAAAGATGAAGATGAATGAATCATGAATGCCAATCGATTGATCGGATCGATTGTGAAGTCGCGAGTGAATTGAAAAATGGATCGGAAGCAGAAACTCCAGAAAAACTCCTCCAGAACTCTTGTATCCTAATAGAATCACTCATATCGGAAAAACTCCCCCAATCTGAGCTCTTCTGGTGAGTATGAAATGCGAAGATCATAGCAGAAAAACCTCCCTCTGCCGTGATCTGAAACATGGACGACGGTCGCCGGAAACTAAACCTTCGCCGGCGATGAAGAAATTCGAGTCTCGGATCTGGAAGTGGAGCGGGAGCGTCGGCGTCGCTGCGGAGAAGAACGTGAACAGTGAAGAAATCGCGAGGAAGCCGAGCCCGAGCACTGTAGCTTCTCGCAAGGTTTTTTATATCCCTTTCAAATTTAATCTAACGGCTGAGAATCATTGGAGCTTGATCAACGGTGGAAAATAACCTAAAATCCGATCCAACAGTACTGATCTTCATCTACGGTCCAGATCTACTCCTCATTAGGTCGGATGGACCAGATGCTTGACGGATGGCCCAGATCTCTCCAATCTTCAACGGACGGTCCAAATCGATCCAGGTCTTGAATGCCTCATCTTGCCCTAGATTTGAGCCCAAGTGTGGTCCAATCTGATCGGGTCCATGACACTTTTGATGCCTACAAAATAATAAACAAATATTAACACCAAAATACCATGAAAATAGGTTAATTTCTAATTAAGTCCAAGATCACATGCAAATTATGAAATGCAACCTAAATGTGAGATTATGCTGTGAATAGTCCAATAAAAACATGCATTATAAATTAAAATAATGTAGCAAAATCATGGTTATCAATAAGTAAGATAGTCAAATCCAAGAAGTGAGTGACATATCTAGACAGTCTAAAAGATAGAATCTAGCAGGCGGATCGTCAGCTGGAGGATCGGCTAGAGGCTCCTCGGGTGGTGGCTGAGGTTGTCCCTGATGCCGAATCTCGCCTCAGAGAGATGCGAAACCAGCAGCCGTCTCGGATCGCATAGATCGAAGGAAGCGATGGCTATCTAGCACAGCTCGTCGCATCTGAGTGGACTGGATCTCGAGCCGAGTGAGTCTGTCCTCGACAGAGAGTGGTGCCGAAGATGAAGGGTCGGCTGATGTGGAGGGTCCTGCAGAGGTGGAAGGATCTGTGAAAAAGTCCTCTTCTAGGAAATCGGGTCACTCCTCATCCGCATCTGGTACGTCCTCGGCCTCTGGAGCACCAGGGGCAGCAACTGGTGGTGGTCGGCCCTTCCAGGCCAGAATTCCCTCGGTAGTGACCTCTGCCCCCGCTAATCTAAGGCTATGCTGACCTAACTCATCATAAATGGTAAGTGGGATGAGTACCCCTCTAGTGATGTCTATCATAGAGCTGGAGAATATCTGGGTCAGGATATGACAGTAAGGCATATGAATCACTCCAGATGTAACTGTACTAGATGCAAGAATGATGTTATGAAACATATGGAGGGCTATGTCTATACTAGGTGTTGGCTGAGGGCGTACAAAAAGAACGAGTGGGACGGTCGCATCTTCGAGACATCTCGAGATGAGATGGGTAGGATGCATGCTGTCAGGACTCTGTACATAACATAGTCCTAAACGCGAAGAAGAGTGGATCTGAACTCGGTCAGGCCCAAGGGTCTCTCCTCCCCAAAGAAATGCATGTAGATGTCATCTAAGGTAATGTGGGAATAGGGATCACCAAAAGGTAGCTCCCTACTCGGGTAACATAAAAATGTACACTGGGACTCCCTAAGCTCTAAGTTGGTGCGAAGTAGGGAGGGAGTAAACTGAAGGTCAGTACCACCAACTCTGGTGGAATAGGTACTATCATCAACATTTTCAAGGTTGTGATAGAACTGGGCACACAGGTCTTGGTTGACTGTAGTGGTACAGTCAACCAATTTATCTAGATGATAGTAGTTTATCATCTGGATTGCGGATTGACAGTATCGGGATAAAAATTCCCGACCAATATATCTAGATTTAATAGACTCAAAGGTGAACCTAGCGAAATCTATCCTATGTTGTTCCGAGGGAAATCTAGGGTCCGTGGAAGGGGCCCTAGCCGGCGTAGGATCCACAATACGACACTTCCTATTGTTGACATTACACAAGAAATATAGCAAAACTAGCAAGAAATTTATGTAATAGATGAATAAGATGAGTTTAGATTATACCTAGGAGGCATTGCTAGGATTAAAGGTGGAAGAGATGGATTGAAGGCGCCTTGGTTGGGAAAAAATCACACTTGGTTGTGTTTCGGCAGAAAAACGAACAGAAGGAGAACTACTGTTCGTGCAAAAACGATGAGCGAAGGCGCCTTAAGGACTCCTTAAGGCGCCTTTGGAGGCGCCTTAAAGGCTCCTTAAGGCGCCTTAAACAGGTCGGCGGGAAATTTCCCGCCGTTGTTAAGGGTGCCTCCCTTGTGTGGGAGGCGCCTTCATTCAGGCGTCACGTGTCCCTTTTTTTTTTTTTAAGGAATTTTGAAATTAAGTTTTAAAGATTTTTTTAAAAATAATTTTTAAAAGTAATTTTGAAATCAAGTTTTAAAGATTTTAAAATAATTTTTTAAAAGATTTTTAAAAGAATTTTGAAATTAAATTTTAAAGATTTTTTAAAATAATTTTAAAAAGATTTTTAAAGAATTTTGAAATTAAGTTTTTTTTAAATATTTTTAACATAATTTTGAAAATATTTTTAAAGGAATTTTGAAATTAAGTTTTTAAAAGTTTTTTAAAATAATTTTGAAAAGATTTTTAAAGGAATTTTGAAATTAAGTTTTTTTTAAAAAAAAATATTTTTAAAATAATTTTAAAATTAAGTTTTTTTAAAAAAAGATTTTTAAAATAATTTTGAAAAGATTTTTAAAATAATTTTGAAAAGATTTTTAAAAGAATTTAAAGATTTTTAAAATAATTTTGAAAAGATTTTTAAAAGAATTTTGAAATTAAGTTTTAAAGATTTATAAAATAATTTTGAAAAGTTTTTTAAAAGAATTTTGAAATTAAGTTTTAAAGATTTTTAAAATAATTTTGAAAAGATTTTTAAAAGAATTTAAAGATTTTTAAAGAAATTTTGAAATTAAGTTTTAAAGATTTATAAAATAATTTGCTTTAGAACTTGGTTAGGCCTCCTTGGATTGGATTGCTTTCTTTAGGTCTTTCTTGTTGAAGTCTTTCTTATTTTTGTAGAGCTTCTTCACGAGATTCACGAGCTCGGTTGTCAGTTCGTCTTCTTCATCTTCTGAGTCGGGTTTGTTTTCCGACTCCGGTTCAGTTCTTCGCCGTGATCTCGGATCGCGGGTTCGACTGATACCTGCAACCAAAGCAATACCCTTCGCGGTTGCCTATGCATTAGTCTGTTCATGAAGTTCAAATTCACTAAATAATTCATCTAACTTTAAAGAAGACAAATCCTTGGAGACTTTGTAGGCATCTACCATTGATGCCCACAATGTACTCCTTGGAAACGAGTTAAGAGCGTACCTTATTATATCCCTATTTTCTACCTTCTGTCCGATTCCGTGAAGGGAGTTAAGGATGTCTTGAATTCGCGCGTGTAGCTGGCTTGCCGTCTCATTTTCCTGCATTTTTAAGTTATACAATTTATTGAATAGTAAATCACGCTTACTTACTTTGGTATCGGAGGTCCCTTCGTGAAGCTTGATCAGCTTCTCCCATAGCTCCTTGGCGCTTGAGAATGGACCGACGCGGTTTAGTTCCTTCTTTGTTAGTCCGCACTGGAGGGTACAAGTTGCTCTGGTGTTTACCTCCACCTTCTTGATTAATGCAGGTTCCCAATCTTCGCAGGGTGTAGGATTGTCGTCTTTATCTGTTGGCAGATCCAAACCAGTCTTGACGATCATCCAGGTTTCGAACTGGATCTTCAGGAAGTTCTCCATTCTGCCCTTCCAGTAACCAAAGTCCTCTCCGGTGAAGAGCGGGGGACAGACAATGCTATAATCCTCTTGTTGGGCCATTTTAGATTAACTACGAAGAAAATAAATGACAAGAAAATTCCAGGACTTGATCCTAGATTAGTAGTGTGGGAAGTATTTAAAAATAGAACACAAACTCGGGTGATGTTGCACCAACCTCGAGCAAAAACCAATTAAGAAAAAAAATTAGAATATAGCTATAAAGCTAAATTCTAATTGACTCCGAAAATCTGAAACTACCACGAAAAATTGTTTTGAATGGTGGTTGCACCAATTCAAAACGGCCCCGCTCTGATACCAATTGTTGGATCGAGAAGCGCTAGAGGGGGGGGGTGTTACGCTCCGCAAGTGTATGGAAATGTCGCAAGTAATATAAAAGATTATCGTATCCACAGGGACTGGAATAAGCACTAGGAATGTCTCAATGCGAATTAGCTAAACAACTATCCAATCGTTTCAAATGCAAAGTGAAGGTAAACAAATCTAAAATTATAGATCAACAAACAAGAATTTAGTGTTTTGGGTTATGATAAAGGGAGATTCTAGGAGTTTCGATTTCTTTGTAAGATTTCTTGAATGTAAATGGTTCACCGCTTCTTATCCCTCAATTGCCTAACACTTGTAGAAAGTTGCCGGTTCTCTCTTGCAATAGATAACTGGCTAAGGACTGAGAAATGTATCTAAATATGATCAATTAGACATGAACCTACGTTGTCCTTACACAGAAGCGCACCTATTACTATGCCTTCCTCGGATATCAACATAGAAGCCCACAACTTATTAATCTATCAAGATACAAGAAACTAATCACAAGATCCATCCTACTCTCTTGAAAATTCCTATTTCCTCTTCAAGATTATCTCTCAAACGTCCTTACACGGGATTGCACCTGTCACGTGGATCCCTCGGATGATCGAGTGAGAGTCTATCTTTACAAAGTCCACAAGAAATCCAAACAATCAATCAAGAATGAGAATTAAGCACAAATCACCATTAATCATTCAAGATCTAATTGATATAAGCAAGACAATGTCATTGAAACAAGAAAATGGCAAATCCATAAGAGATTACATCAATCCATCATACAAATACTCCCTTAATCCTAGAATACAAGATCTACTCCATGAATCGAGGAAGAATATCCGAAGAAAAGAAGATTACAAGCATTTCTTAAATCCCCAATCCAAGAAACCAAGAAAAGGGGGAAAGAGAAAACTTATCTACGAAGAAGCCTCGTCTTCGGATCCAATCCTCGCTCCGAAGTCGAAATCGTCAAGATCCCCCTTAGAATCGCCCAGAAATCCTCCCAAGAATGGGAGGACACCACCAAATCTTGCCTTCTCCCAAAGGGGGAGAGATCCCCTTTCAATTCATGAAGGAGGGTTTTAAATAGAGGAGGAAATCGGGCGCCACACGGCCCCGTGACACGGCCGTGTGAGATTCACACGGCCATGTCCTCTTCCTTCTCTGCCGAAACTGCACGGTCGTGTGGTGCACACGGCCAAGACCCTCCTGCTCTTTGGAAATGTTACACGGCCGTGTGGTGCACACGGCCACCACCTGCTTGGTCTCTGGAAACTTCACACTGCCGTGTGATGCACACGGCCGTCACCTGCTTGGCCTCTGGAAACCTCACACGGCCGTGTAGATCCACACGGCCATGTAAGGCATCTGTTCTGATTTCTTCAAATTAAGACACGGCCGTGTGATATTCGCACGGCCATGTCCTCTTTCCTTCCTGTTAAGACTACACGGCCATGTGTAGTACACGGCCTGATGCTCTCTCCCTTCAAATACTTCCAAGCTTGCCCGAGGACGCATAATCTTCACAAATTTCGACTCTAGTGTATAGAAAATGCACAAAAATCATATCTCCAAACCTAAAGAGTAAATATTCTAAAAGGAAAGCTGAAAGTATAAAAATGCATAGATCAAGCATGCTCAAAGTATGTAAATGTGCGTAAAAACATGCATAAAAGAGTATATAATCTACGCACATCAGGGTGAATAGCGCTCGTGGCTATTTCCATTTTATCGATTATCGGAATCGTAAATTAAGAGCGAACTCAGCGGAAATGAAATAAATGCAAAGAAGGAACACAACAATTTACTTCGTTCGAAGCCTAAATCGACTCCTACTCGAAGGCCTGCGATCCTTGATCGCTTTCGGTGGGCAACAACTATAAGCACGATTATTACAAACTAAGTATTACAATAAGTGCAATAAATAAATCTATACCAATGACGGAAAATGAAATCTTGGAGCTCTGGGTCGTCGGGCACGAGTAGCAGCACTTCGAAGCGTCTTTTGGAGCAGCACGTGAATGAGAGAAGGCTTAGAATTATTGATCGGAGGTGCTGCTTGAAACCTGCTTTTCAAGCATGCTGAAGGCGCCTCCAAGCTCGTCCGAGGCGCCTCCAGTTCGCCCGAATCGCATGCGTGGATCAGTGACGAACTGGTCGAAACCTATCTACTAGAGGGCGCCTTCATGGGTCTTCAAGGCGCCTTCCAAGACGCCTCCATAACCCTCCGAGGCGCCTTCAACCCTATTTCGCGGCCAGCTCAGCTTTTGCACCCGAGGCGCCTCCAAGCTCCATGGAGGCGCCTCAGACACTATTCATCCGAGGGAAGACTTCATTATTTTGTACCTGCAAGACATGTTAGTCCCAAACAATATCCTGCAACACAAAGTTAGCACATAAAGCAATAAATAAAGTAACAAAATATTATCGATAGTCATCAGACTATCCGGGTCTGACTTCGGATTACCGACCGAAAATCCTAGGTTGACCCGACGCCTACTGTTCCCTTAGCGGGGAGCGCGTCCTCACCTACTCCCCTCAGGAGAGATTACCTGATGCCAGTGCGATCCTCCAGATCGACTGGACTTTTGCTCAGTGCTTGATGCTCCCGGACTTTCTGCTGAACTTCCGCTTCCCGGCTGGTCCAGTCTTTCACCTGTTTCGCGACACCGGGACTTTCCACCTAGGGCTACCACCCCCTAGGAGTTTTGCCTGAAGCACTCAACCCACCAAGACTTTCTGTATAGGGTTACCACCCCCTAGGGTTTTCCTCCACCTAGGGTTATCGCCCCCTAGGACCTAAGGTTACCACCCCTTAGGATTTTCACCTGCCTAACCGCAGTTAGGACTTTCCTGAAACACTCAGTCAAGCATGTTAGATCACAAACCAACCTAACCTTGAATCCTTTGCCATTATCAAAACTAAGGTTCGATCGTCGGATGCTTCCCGCACCAACACCTCTAGCGCGTCTCGATCCAACAATTGGTATTAGAGCGGGGTCGCTTCGATTTGGTGCAACCACCAGTCAAGTAAATTTTTCGTGGTGTTTTCAAATTTTTTGGAGTCGATTGGAATTAGTATAATTACTATATTCCGATCTAGTTTTTCGTTCGATTTGATTTTTGCTCGAAGTTGGTGCAACACCACTCGAGCTCGCTTTCCTTTTTAATTCCATATCGCACTGCTAATCCAGGACCAAGACCTGGGATAGTCTGTTTTCGTATTCTCTGTGTGCAAGGTTTAAAATGGCCCTCCAAGAAGGCTTTAGCACTTCTCGCCCCCCGCTCTTCTCCGAAGATGATTTTGCATATTGGAAGAACCGGATGGAATACCACCTCAAGATGCAATTAGAGATGTGGATCATCATCCAGACCGGTTTCGAGCTACCACGTGACGGCACCGGAGAACTGGTTTCCTACACCAACTGGGACACCGGCATCATGAAGAAGGTGGAAGCAGATGCCAAAGCCACTTGCATGCTACAATGCGGGCTTACAAAACAAGAACTCAACAGAATAGGACCCTTCTCAAGCGCCAAAGAGCTATGGAGAAAATTGATCGAACTGCACGAGGGCACCTCTGATACTAAAGTAAGTAAGCGCGATTTAATTTTAAATAAACTGTATAATATTAAAATGCAGGAAGGTGAGACGGCGAGCCAGCTTCACGCGCGCATCCGGGACCTACTCAACGGGCTTCATGCGATCGACCAAAGGGTGGAAAACCGCGACGTAATAAGGTATGCGCTAAGCGCTTTTCCGAGGAACACTTTGTGGGCATCCATGGTTGATGCTTACAAAGTTTCCAAGGATTTATCTTCAATAAAACTAGATGAATTGTTTTCTGAACTAGAACTGCATGAGCAGACTAATGCACGCTCGGTCGAGAAAGGTGTTGCTTTGGTTGCAGGTACCAGCAGAATGTGCGAACCGATGTCAAGGCGCAAATCCAAACCCGAGTCCAAAGACAAATCAGACGCAGAGGACGAAGACGAAGTTATTTCCGAACTGATAAAGCTCGTGCGGAAAATATGCAAGTCAAAAAGGGCAACTCAAACGGACCCGTAGGACAGATCTGGAGTCACCTGCTACGGATGTAACCAGAAGGGGCACTACAAGCCGATTGTCCAAACAAAAAGCAACACAAAAAGAAGGCAATGAAGGCAACCTGGTCCGAGTCGTCAGATGAATCCGAGTCCGACAAAGAAGAACTGACAAGCTTCCTTGCGCTGCCAGTACAAGTAAACATTGACGAAACCGAGTCCGAATTCGAGTTCGAAACCGAGAGCGAGTCAGAAGCCGAGTCCGAGCGAAGCCACGGATCCGCATCCATTCCCAAAGAACCGAACACCACTGTAAGTGCCTTACTTGCTGAATTTTAATTAGATAAATTGCATGAATTAGTACCTTACTTAGTAAAAAAGTTGGCTAAATCCAACATCCGGGTTAAGTCGCTCCAAAAGGAGGTAACGACCCTTAAGGAAGCGACTGACTTGAGTTCTTTAAATGAGCTAGTTCAAATTGGAAGTTCAACTCAAGTCCAACAACTTGAGGAAGAAAATTCAAACTTGAAAACTCAAATTGAAGAACTCAAGGACACGTTGGAACAGTTCACTTTAGGTTCCAGGAATCTGGATCTGATTCTTAGAAAACAGCGAGCCGTTTACAACAAATCCGAACTTGGATTTAAAACCAAGAAAAAATATAAATCATATCTATCTTTAGTAAATAGAAATAATAGAAACATAATTCAAGCATGGGTCCCCAAGTCAAACTTGGTTAATCAAGTTAGATTTGAACAATATTGGGTCCTCAAGGATCAGATCCATTATCTTGATAGACCATATCGAGGCTATGATCCAGGGGGAGCCAATAGAAAGACCATCTTTACCAATAGATAGAACTGATTGATGCTTGTTTATTTATTTTCCTTGCAATATACATGCTTAGACTAGGATAGCTTAAGGATCTAGGCATAATTTACACTTGCTAGTTAAATCTAGGAGTTTCAAAAAAAGAAAATTAAATATATATTTGTTTGAGCAATTCTGTCTAGGAAGGGGTGGATGATCCCACACCCAAGAAGGCCTAGAGCCTCGCCCTGACCTGGGAATCAATCATGGAAAGACATATTTAATTGACAAATTGGAAAACCTTAGTTTAACTTAAATGTAAATTAATCCTTAGAAATAATCTAAATTAAAGATAACCATCTCACAAAATTACTTAAGATTACCTGAATGATAATTTAGAATCGGGTGAGATGAATCGGGTGAGATGAATCTAGGTTCAAATAAGCTCAAAGTGTTCAAAATTTAAGCAAATTTAATTAAAATCAACTAAACCAAATCAACCTTCATTTTTTAAAAATTATTTTAAAAAAAACTTTGAAAATTATTATATAAATCTTTTGAAAATTATTTTAAAATCCTTTAAAAATCATTTAAAAATCTTTTGAAAATTGTTTAAAAATCCTTTGAAAATTATTTGAAAAATCCTTTGAAAATCGTTTGAAAATTGCTTAAAAATCCTTTAAAAATTATTTGAAAAATCCTTTGAAAATTATTTAAAAATACTTTGAAAATTATTTTAAAATTATTTTAAAAATACTTTGAAAATTATTTAAAAATACTTTTAAAAATCCTTTGAAAATTAATTCAAAACTTATTAGAAAAATCCTTTGAAAATTAATTTCAAAACTCATTTGAAAAATCCTAAAAATCCTTTGAAAATTAATTTAAAAAATTATTTGAAAAATCCTTTGAAAATTAATTTCAAAAATCATTTGAAAAATCCTTTGAAAATTAACTTCAAAATTTATTTAAAAATCCTTTGAAAAACTATTTTAAAATCATTTGAAAAATAAATTTCAAAATGCTTTTAAAAATCTTTTAAAGTCATTTGGAAAAATACTTTGAAAATTATTTCAAAATAATTTAAAATTATTTATTAAACATAGGGTTTAAAAGAAATTTTTTAAAAATTTTAAAAGAAACACTTAGACTTTAATGTTTACAAGAAAATTAATTTGAAAAGCTATGTGTTTACTTCAGTACTCTTTTTTTTTCTCTCCTCTTTATTTTGATATATGGCAAAGGGGGAGAGTATAAGAAAATTCAAATTAAATTCAAAGGAAACTAACATTTAAAAAAAAAATCAAAATTAATAGAAATCAATTTAAGGGGGAGCTCCCATTAAGGGGGAGCTTTAATGTGCTTAGGTCTTATTTATGCTTGTTTTCATTTATATTTACCTTTATTGCATTTTTTTACTTAACTTTGAATTTCGGTTGCCATAATCAAAAAGAGGGAGATTGTTGGTGCGGGAAGCATCCGACGATCGAACCTTAGTTTTGATAATGGCAAAGGGATTCAAAGTTAAGTTTAATTGTTATCTAATGTGTATGATTGAGTGTTTCAGGAAAGTCCTAGCTGCGGTTAGGCAAGGGAAAACCCTAGGGGGTGGTAACCCTGTGCGGGAAGTCTTGGCGGGTCAGTACTTCGAGCAAAAATCCTAGGGGGTGGTAACCCTAGGTTAAAATCCTAGTGTCGCGAACCGGGTAGAAGTCTGGATGGGTCGAGAACCGGACATCCAACATGAAGACCGGAAGCATCGGACGCTAAGCAAAAGTCCAGTCGATCTGGAGGATCGTACTCGCAACAGGTAAATCTCCTGAGAGGAGTAGGTGAGGACGCGTTCCCCGGAAGAGGGAACAGTAGGCATCGGGTCGACCTACTGTTGTTCAGGATAACGCTATGTTGTTCAGGATATTGTCATGTTTAGTGTCATGCATCATCTTGCATGATTGCATGCTGTGCGATAGTCTGCTCCATTATTGTCGAGCACATCACCAGTTACATGTATCTGTACACACCACCACTCATGGGTTAGTGGTATATCAGACAGGTGTGTGACAGTTTTACTGTTTGGCTCCGTTGGTCTGGTGACTCGGCGTAGTAGCCGGCAGACAGTTCCGCTCTGTTTAGCTCCGCTGGTTTAGTGTAGCAGCGTGGTAGCCGGCAGGCAGTTGGACTCTGTTTGGCTCCGTTGGTTTGCTCATGGGTAGTGTGACGCAGCGTGGATCGTGTACCGGGAGATGAGAGCATTGAGCTCCCCCATTTATGATTTGGGGCAGGAGGATAGGTGTACTCCGACAGCATCCCGTCCACTCGGTCACTTTTCAGGAGCAGTGACGGCAGAGTGCACGGTTGTCACAACCCTACCCACTCGGTCTCACCATTGTGTGTGAGATGGCTGACTGGCGTCAGGGGTGACCATGTCATTGGCATCATATGCATTTATGCATTTACTGTTTGTGTTTGTTGCACTTATATGCTGCATTTGGATGTGTAGGACCGTTGGGCCGGCTAGAAGGGGGGGTTGAATAGCCCTGAATAAAACACAACTCTTTCTCGGCAATTAAGCTAACACTTGAAAAATAGATTAAGCAGAAAATAAGGCATAAAAACGAGGCAACGGATTTGACTTGGTTACAACCGGGGAGGTTGTTAATCCAAGGAAGATGGTTGCACTAAGAACTCCTTCAGGCGGAGAAGCCTCGTTTAGCAGTGTAGGCACAAAAAGAAAGAAGCTAATCAAAGCAATGGAAGCACACAAGTGTTGTTACAATTTCTGAATGGATGAAAAGCTTCTGGACCAAGGCTATATTTATAGCCTTGGTCGGGGCGCCTGGAAGGGGTTCCGGGCGCCCTGGGGGGATAAAATTTATCCCCCAACGGTTGGATCGAGTCAAAGCTCGATCCTGTGAAAAAGTCACTTTCGGGCGCCCGGAAGGGTTCCGGGCGCCCCGGAGCCAAAAGTCAACCCAGTTGACTTTTGGTATGTGCTCTCTTCTCCGGTTCAGCTCGCCTCTGGTCCGGGTCTTTCTGCTCCGGCTCCGCTTTGCTTGGGTGATCTCTGACATCCGGAATAGGGCTCACCCGAACCCAACTTCCGGTCTTCTCGAGCGGGCTTCCCTCCGGCTTCTCGTCCCTCGGAATCGCCACGTGTTTCCTTCTCGTCCGCCGGCGTACTCATCCGCAGTCTTCGTCCCTTGGACGCACCGCGTGCCGTCCTTCTCGCTAGCTGCGTCTCTTGCTCCCCGAGCAATCTTCCGCTCTGGCTTTCATCCCTCGGAACCACTGCACGCTTCCTTCTCGTCCACCGATGTACTCTTCCGCAGCATCTCGTCCCTCGGACTGCCGTCCTTCTCGCTAGCTGCGTCTTCCGCTCGACTACCTGTGTTCCTAAGCTCCTGCACACTTAGACACAAGGTTAAAACAAACAGGACCTACCTTAACTTGTTGATCACACCAAAACAACCTTGGGGTTCCAATAGGATGGATGCATATGTTTGACATGCATATAGGATTTATGACATTTTCGGTCTGACGACCTAGCTATTCTGATAGGAGGCCCTGGTGAATACAGTTCTCTTCAGTCTATTCTATTGTGCATTTCCAGCTTTTGTCCCGGAGACTGTACCCCATAGTTATTACTGTCTGTTATAGCTTACTATACATGTCAACTGGTTTCTGCTGAGTTGTTGAACTCACCCCCGTGGACACTATCTTTTTCAGGTACCAAGTTGTTTATGGAGTCGCTTGGAGTATCCTACCTGCCGGTCCCCACGTCACATCAAAAGACCTGTCTCCATTTTTGTTTATTTGTATTTTGGTAGATGAATGTGTGTATTTGGCTTTGTGTTCCGGTTTTATTTTCGAAGTGTTATGTTGTTGTGTGGTGTAAGCCTAGCCTACTAGCAGTGTTTTGTTTTGTTTTGTATGGGCTTGTATTTATATTTTTCCGCTGTGTTGGTTTTGATTTCAGCCGAGTGGGCTGATAAAAATATATATAACTGCGTGATTGTTGTTATATTTGTCCAGCCGTGTAGGCTGAGATTATTAACTGCGTGGTTGTGTATATATTCCAGCCGCATGTGGCTGATGTATATTGTGTTTGTAGAAATGCTTCAGATTATCACCCGTACAGGGGAGGTGCTGCCGAAATTTCTTCGGATAGGGACTTTCCCGGGGCGTGACAATTTAGTGGTATCAGAGCAGGTATACGATACTTGCTATATGTTCTGGATTTTCAAGATTTATCTGATACCAATTTATTGTTGGTATCAGAGCAGGGTTTACGAGTCATATTTCCTGTGTTTCGGATTTCGTGTTTTAGTTTTCTCGATGTGACTTTTTCGGATTTTGGGACCTAGCATCGGCAGGACTTCTCCAAGCTATAGAAGGTATATTGGTATATGTTATCCTACCTTTCTGTTAGTATATGCACTGTTGACTATTACAGTTTATGACATGTATTATCATTCTTTATTAGTACCTGTCTAGTTGATATAACATATATTTTATGTATTAGGTAAACCACTGATCATGGTCGACCCTAATAGAGATCAAGGATTACGGTCTCAGGAGACTTTTTATATCATAACACCAGTAGTTTTAGCTTCTATTACTACTAGTTGGTTAAGAGATGGAGGCACATACCAGTCTCTGTTGTTATTGGCTAGGTGCTAGGTAATAACTAGTAAGTACATATTTTTGTTGACTCAGCCAGTAGAGTACTGATATACTTTAGTTAGTTTCATCAGTAAATGATTGATTTACTCTGGTTAGATTGGTCAATAGAGGATTGATTTACGCTTGTCGACTTGGGTAGTCGTGGATTGATATACCTTAGTTGCTTGTGGAGGATTAAGGTATTCTTGATTAGTTAGTAGATGACCGATTTAGTTTTGTTGGTTCGATCAGTAGGGGATTGTCATACTCTATTTTTAGAGGTTTGAATCTTTGGGTTATTTGTGCTTAGTTTGGTATCTAAAACACATTTGAGTACATGTTTTGGACTGACGTGGAAAAGACTGTATACCATTGTCGATTTGGGTCAGTCTATAGTGGATCGATGTATCCTATTCTATGTGGACTTTAATTTTTGGTGCCATGAATAGGTGCAATGAATTGTTTTAAAAATCTTTGAAAATTATTTTAAAAATCTTTTGAAAATTATTTAAAAATCCTTTGAAAATTAATTTCAAAAATTATTTGAAAAATCCTTTGAAAATTAATTTCAAAACCCATTTGAAAAATCCTAAAAAACCTTTAAAAATTAATTTCAAAACTTATTTGAAAAATCCTCAAAAATTATTTGAAAAAATCATTTGAAAATTAATTTCAAAAATCATTTGAAAATCCTTTGAAAATTAACTTCAAAACTTATTTAAAAATCCTTTGAAAAACTATTTTAAAATCATTTGAAAAATAAATTTCAAAATGCTTTTAAAAATCTTTTAAAGTCATTTGGAAAAATACTTTGAAAATTATTTCAAAATAATTTAAAATTATTTCTTAAACTTAGAGTTTAAAATAAATTTTTTAAAAATTTTAAAAGAAACACTTAGACTTTAATATTTACAAGAAAATTAATTTGAAAAGCTAAGTGTTTACTTTAGTACTCATTTTTTTTCTCTCCACTTTATTTTGATATATGGCAAAGGGGGAGAGTATAAGGAAATTCAAATTAAATTCAAAGGAAACTAAAATTCAAAAAAAATCAAAATTAAAAGAAATCAATTTAAGGGGGAGCTCCCATTAAGGGGGAGCTTTAATGTGCTTAGGTCTTATTTATGCTTGTACTCATTTATATTTACCTTTATTGTATTTTTTACTTAACTTTAAATTTCGGTTGCCATAAGCAAAAAGAGGGAGATTGTTGGTGCAGGAAGCATCCGACGATCGAACCTTAGTTTTGATAATGGCAAAGGGATTCAAAGTTAAGTTTAATTGTTATCTAATGTGTATGACTGAGTGTTTCAGGAAAGTCCTAGCTACGGTTAGGCAAGGGAAAACCCTAGGGGGTGGTAACCCTAGGTCATAGGGGGTGGTAACCCTATGCGGGAAGTCTTGGCGGGTCGGTACTTCGAGCAAAAATCCTAGGGGGTGGTAACCCTAGGTTAAAATCCTGGTGTCGCGAACCGGGTAGAAGTTTGGATGGGTCGAGGACCGGACATCCAAGATGAAGACCGGAAGCATCGGACGCTGAGCAAAAGTCTAGTCGATCTGGAGGATCGTACTCGCAACAGGTAAATCTCTTGAGAGGAGTAGGTGAGGGCACGTTCCCCGGAAGAGGGAACAGTAGGCGTCGGGTCGACCTAGGGTTTCCGGTAGGAAACTCGAAGCCAGACCCGGACAGTCTGAAGGCTGTCAATTCATTTGTTTACATATTATCTATTGTGTTCTAACTCTGTTTTGCAAGAGACTAACCTTTTTGTGCAGAGTTAGAAGTGGCCGGGATCGGTCGACTGAACCTTGGGATCGGTCGACTGAACCCACAAACCAACAGATCAGATCTCCAGAGGTTGGACCGGGCTCGACCAGGGGATCGGTCGACCGAACCTTGGGATCGGTCGACCGAACCAGGGTTGGGCGTCAACTGGATCAAGCCAGGTTGACAGAGTCAGGACAGCTGATCGGTCAACCGAACATGGTGATCGGTTGACCAAACCTCGGATGGAGTTTGACCAGATAGAAGCAGAGCGAGAGGATCGGACGGATCAGATGGGAGAAGATAGCCTGATTGGTCGAACGAACAGGGGATCGGTCGACCGATCCGCCTCGGGTCAAACTTGATCCCCAAGCTTGGGGATCTGGATCAGACTTTGCAGAGCTATAAAAGGAGGCCTTGAGGTGCAGCTCAACACATCAATTCGAACAGAAGAACATGTGATCTTGTACGCTGCTCCGAAAGCTTCAACTAGACTCTGCTACTCCGACAATCGACAACCACTTCATTCATCATTGTATTTGTCGGTATAATCCTTTAAAGTTTAATACTTGTACTTATTCACTTGTAAAAGATTTTCGATATTATAGTTGTTGCATAACGTAAACGCTCAACGAGCATGGGCCTTGAAGTAGGAGTCGCCACAGGCTCCGAATCAAGTAAACGACTGTGTCTTCTGTGTTTGTTATTTCCTTTCTTTTCCGCTGCATTTACACGAATAATTTTCGAAAACGACAGAGTGAAAGTCACGAGCGCTATTCACCCCCCCCCCTCTAGCGCGTCTCAATCCAATACAATTTTGCACTAACGGTCTAACTCAGGTTTTGATGAATGACAAGTAAGTTAAGTTAGGTTTTGTTGTAATATAACAACTTTATTAAGTGTGTAGAAGAAGTCCAGATAGGTGTTAGCTAGAGCCCTAGAGCCAATCATTTGATGATTGTATTATGGACTTATTGTATCATATTCTTATATTAATAAAGGCATTTGTTTGGTTATTATACTTACTTGTATAGGTGTAAAATAAACTAAGTATAATAACGTCCTTGAGTAGAAGGTTCTTACCTATATCAATCGATTGGTTAAATCGGTAATGAGATGATATAGGGAACACTACTCTAAATCATTCCTAGTCGAGTATTAACATTCAGGGACAATGTTAATGCAATAAGACTAGCATGTAGGTCAACTCGATGACTTGATCTCACAAGTCATGGATATGGAGATATCAAGTTGACACATGGGTATGCATTGGAGAATGTATACTGAATGACCCGCCATGAGAAAGTATCATGGATCATTATATGAGTGTCATATACCTTCTCATGCGACAATTAGTATGACTATTGGTCCTTAGACCTGAAGTCACCATGGTTCCCTACATAAGGAGTTATGTACTTTGGTTTCGTCAAACGTCACCCGTAACTGGGTGGACTATAAAGGCGATTACTGGGTATATAACGAATTATGCAGAGGGATGTGAGTGATGTAGATGGGATCTATCCCTCCCATATGACGGGAGCGACATCGGTATTCTTGATAGAGTTAGACCACGAAGTGCATGGTCATGCCCAAATGAGTCAACATGAGATGTTGAGCTTATTTGATCGAGTGAGTCTACTTGGAGTTCAAGATTTAGATTGATTAGAGGATGACACGGTCTATGCCTCACATTGATCAATCTAGATGTCTAGGATAGAAGGACAATGTCACATATTGTGAGGAGTCACAATTAGTAGTCACAAGGTGATGTTGGATCTCAATATTCTTGTAACTTGGGTAGTAATGATGTATTGCTAGATACCGCTCATTACTTATGTTTCTAAATGAGTTTAGGGGCATTGCCAATGTTACAAGAACCTATTGGGTCACACACAAAGAACAAGTGGATGGAGATTAGGTTCATATGATGAACCAAGAGAATTAGATTCATTTGATGAATCAAATTGGATTAAGAGTAATCCTAATTGAGCTAATTGAGTTGGACTCAAGTTGATTCATGTGTTCAATGAGTCTAATTTAGATTATGACTCATTGAATCAATTTAATTAAATGAATTAGATTCATTATATTAAATTGGCTTGAATTAAATGGTTGGATTAGATCAATCATGAGAGACATTAAGTCAAGTTTGACTTGACTTGAGAGGAAGATGAAGAGTCAAGTTTGACTTGACTTTATGCCACCTCATTGGTGAGTTGACATTAAGTGCACCAATGATGATGCTCCACATCATCATAGTTACTTAAGTGAAGTGTCACCTCATGGGAGTTACCAAGAGTTGTGACTCTTGGTATCCCATGGAGGTTACAAACCACTTAATTAGATGAAAAGAGTTTCATTTTGCAAGTGTAACTCTCATTCAAGTGATCTTCCTCCTCCTAAGCTCTCTTCTTGCTCCTTCTCTTCTCTTGGTCGTGGGTTTCAAGCAAGGGAGAAGAAAGGAGAGTGAATCTAATCCAAGAAGAAAGGTTAGTGAAAGTCACATAGAGATTTTAGAGGAGTGTGTTCTCTTCTTTTCTTTTCTTCTTCTTCCAATCCTATCCGAGAGCCCTAGAGAGTGCTAGCACACTTGTGGTACTCTC
Source organism: Zingiber officinale (assembly GCF_018446385.1). Lineage (NCBI taxonomy): Eukaryota > Viridiplantae > Streptophyta > Magnoliopsida > Zingiberales > Zingiberaceae > Zingiber > Zingiber officinale. The sequence goes on from NC_056004.1 coordinate 51,405,411, forward strand.
TTCTCCATCCTTGAGTGTTAGAGAACACTTCTTGTTCGTGTGGATATCACTAGAGAGTTGTCTACGTTGACAACTTCGAGATCCGGCGTACCGTTGGACGAGCGGGATTTGCGAGGGCACGCTTCAAAGGTATAAAATGTTTTTCCTTTGTAGATCTACTGTAGATCGAAGTTTAAAACTCGTACTCATATTTCTGAAATTTTTCTTCGCACAGATCCAATGGCTAGGGGGTTTCGGGGTTTCCGCGACGCGAAAAAGCGATTTTCGCGGCTCGAAAAACCCAACAGTGGTATCAGAGCCACATGCGAAGGCGTGTACGAGTTTGTTTTTGATTTTTTATGAAAAAATAGCTTCTGTGATTTTCTGTAAATTTAGGTTCTTTATAGTTTTTTATGGGTAATTTTCTCGTAGAAGCGAAGCACAAGTGTTTCGGCACTTGTAGGCTTCCGCTACCGGGAAGATTCTTCCAAAACGGTTTGGTTTCGCCCCAAATCTTTTTGGGACAGCGGGCTAAGGCGCTGTTAGATCGCAAAGGAACCCTCGCGATGGTTAGATCGCGGGTAGGGGCGCTGCCCCTGGCCTCGCAAGGGGATTCGTTCCGCGATTGCGCCCGAAAACCGCTAAACGGAACCGCCGGGAAATTGTACTCGTAAAAATTATAAAAATTATAGAAAAATTACAGAAAATTGTAGAAATATATAATTTTGAATTATATATTATTTTTGTGATAGTCATGGCCCAAAGACCCAAATTGGATTTGGAAATGTGTTGTAATTCATAATACGGCCTGCGTGCCGTTATGTGATATGCGTGCTGTATTTATTTTATTTTATTTTCACGACCTGCGCGTCGTGCCTTTCTCTTATATTCTGGTTGTAAATTAGATTTAGACTCGAATGTAACTCGAGTTTCAAAATTGTAATGTAAATTTTGAATTGGTGGAAGGTCCACACGAGACGGAGTTACGAGGAGGGCGCGAGCAACACAAGGTGGTCAAACGAAGAAGCTTGAGAAGCTGTTGACCTTAGGTTGACCATCCGATCTTCTCATTGGCTTGAGAAGATCGTAGTAGGGCCATGACATAATCACAAAATTATTTGATTAATTATTTAATTAATTGTTTTGTGTGTATGTGATGCATGCTAGTTAATTAAGTAATTAATTAGTGCCTTGTGATTAGATTAGATCTAAATTATGCACATGATGCACCCCACGATTAGATTAGATCTAAATCAAGTATTTGATACGCATCATCATTTATATTAGATCTAAAACGTGTCAACTCGTAATGCCTACCATGCCGTGATACCTACCACTACCTCGATCGCATGTTGTTGTTGAATCTGCCAAAGCATAGCAACACATACTATCTTGGTAGGGTACGGAGGGACAATCTTGGTCCCGCCTATCAACGCATGGGTGAGTACAACTCAATTAGATTGAGTATTCGTAGTTAACTCGGTTGGATCGAGTATAACTATAGGCATTCTTCCAACAGTTGGAAAGATAGGTCAAAATCACATATATATTAACTCTCGGGCGTATTAGCCAAAGCTAACTCGAGTTTTAATATAAATGCGGATTTTGATCGTATAAACAAGAGTTGCATAGAGATGTAATTGGTAATCGTTACCTACCGATCATACTAAGTCTTGGGCGTATTAGCCAAAGCTAACTCAAGAGTTAGTATGATGTGGATCTTGTCCCACATGAATTATAGAATTCAGTGGGAGCATCATTTAATTGAAGGCCTAATTAAATTATTTAAAGAATATGATATTTATTTCTGCATTTATTTCTATTGTAGAATTTTCATGACGTCAAACACGAACAACTTCTCTCTGCGTTCTGTCCTTAAGAAGGACAAGCTCAACGGAGCAAATTTCCTGGACTGGTACAGGAACCTGAGAATAGTTCTCACCTAAGAACGTAAACTGTACGTTCTGGAGCAGCCCATTCCGGAGGCTCCTCTTGCCACTGCCACGCGAGCAGACCGAGATGATTACAAGAAGCATCAAGATGACGCATTAGATGTGTCCTGTCTTATGCTCGCGACCATAAACTCTGAGCTTCAGAAGCAACATGAGTTGATGGGCGCTTATGATATGGTTGAACATCTTTGTCACCTATATCAAGGACAAGCGAGGCACTGGAAGAGAAACTCCAAAGAATACCTGGAAGATCTTACGAAGAAGAGAAATAAGATTTCTACTTTAGGTATACATGTTATAGAAGTCAACCTCTCTATTTCTTCATCGTGGGTATTAGATACCGGGTGTGCTTCGCACATTTGTACTAATGTACAAGCGCTGATAAATAGCAGGGCATTGACAAAGGGTGAGGTAGACCTACGAGTAGGCAATGGAGCACGGGTTGCTGCTATTGCTGTAGAAACTTACTATCTATCTCTGCCTTCTGGGCTTGTACTAGAATTAGATGATTGTTGTTATGTGCCTGCCTTGACTAAGAACATAATTTCAGTTTCTTGTTTGGACAAGAAAGGATTTTCGTTTATAATAAAGAACAAATGTTGTTCCGTCTTTTTAAACGATATGTTCTATTGTAGTCCACCTCTGATAAACGGACTCTATATTCTAGACCTTGAGAGCCCTATCTATAACATAAATACCAAGAGGTTCAAGTCAAATGACATGAACCAAACCTACCTCTGGCACTGTCGCTTATGTCATATAAATGACAAGCGCTTATCCCAGCTCTATAAGGATGGTTTGTTGGACTCATTTGATTTTGAATCATATGAGATATGCGAGTCATGTCTATGAGGCAAGATACCAAGACTCCCTTTAGTGGGCACAGCGAGAGAGCAACTGATTTGTTAGGACTCATACATAGTGATGTATGTGGCCCTTTCAATGTTGCTGCTAGAGGCAGGTATAGATACTTCATCACATTTACTGATGACTTCAGTAGATATGGTTATGTGTACTTGATGACACATAAGTCTGAATCCTTTGAAAAGTTCAAAGAATTCAAGAATGAAGTACAAAACCAGCTTGTCAAGAGTATTAAGATACTTTGATCAGATCGAGGTGGAGAATACCTTAGCCATGAGTTCCATGACTATCTAGCTGAGTGTGGGATTCTATCCCAACTCACTCCTCCTTGAATACCACAGTGGAATGGTGTATCCGAAAGGAGGAATCGTACCTTATTAGATATGGTACGATCTATGATGAGTCACACAGATCTTCCGACATACCTTTGGGGCTATGCTTTAGACACGGCAGCTTTTATACTCAACCGAGTTCCATCCAAGGCCGTGATAAAGACACTATATAGGATATGGACTGGGAGAGATGCCCAGGTGTCTTTTATGAGGATTTGGGGTTGTGAGGCTTACGTTCGACGTCAAGTCTCAGACAAATTAGGACACAAATCCGACAAGTGCTATTTCATTGGATATCCCAAGGAAACTAAGGGATATTACTTCTACATTCCCAGTCAGCACAAGGTAGTTGTGGCAAAGACTGGGGTCTTTCTAGAAAGGAACTTTGTTTCTAGAAAGACTAGTGGGAGCGCGTTCGATCTTGAAGAAGTTCAAGATGCGAACAATAGCACTGATGCCTCGATGGAAATTAAACTAGAACCACAAAGTGTTGTGGATGATGTTGTTCCACAAGGAGTTGAGGAACAACAACCAGTTCAAGTAGACATACCTCTTCGCAGATCTGATAGGGTACGTCGTCAGCCTGAGAGATACTCATTTCTCTTATCTGACCATGATAACATTATGCTCATAGAGGATGAGCCTACCACCTATCAGGAAGCTGTGATGAGACCAGATTTCGAGAAATGGCTAGAGGCCATGAGATCTGAAATGGAATCCATGTACACCAACCAAGTATGGACTTTGGTTGATCCACCTGAAGGGGTAAACCCCATTGGGTGTAAGTGGGTCTTTAAGAGAAAGACTGACATGGATGGACTTATCTATAAGGGTCGCTTGGTAGCTAAAGGTTTCAAGCAGATTCATGGTATTGACTATGATGAAACCTTTTCTCCCGATGGCGATGTTTAAGTCCATTCGGATCATGCTTGCTATTGCGACCTACCATGACTATGAGATATGGCGGATGGATGTCAAAACCGCGTTTCGAATGGAAACCTACTCTAGGATGTGTACATGACACAACCCGAGGGTTTTGTAGATCCACATCATACTAGCAGTAAGCTGCATAGGTCCATTTATGGACTAAAGCAAGCTTCTCGGAGCTGGAATCTTCGATTCGATGATGCAATCAAATATTTTGGTTTCATCAAGAACGAAGATGAACCTTGTGTCTACAAGAAGGTTGTAGGGGACATAGTTGTCTTCCTCATATTGTATGTGGATGACATACTGCTCATTGGGAAGGACATCCCTATGCTTCAGTCTGTCAAGACATGGCTAGGGAGTTGCTTCTCAATGAAGGACTTAGGTAAGACATCCCGCATTCTAGGGATACAGATCTATAGAGATAGATCTAAGAGATTGCTTGGCCTAAGTCAGAGTACATACATTGACAAGGTACTCCTTCGGTTTGCCATGCAGAATTCCAAGAAGGGATTTCTACTGATGTCGCATGGCATGAGTCTTTCGAAGACTCAAGGTCCCTCTTCTAGAGAGGAGAGAGACCGCATGGATCAGATCCCTTATGCCTCAGCCATAGGATCGATCATGTATGTCATGCTATGTACTCGACCTGATGTCTCGTATGCTTTGAGCATGACGAGCAGATACCAGTCAGATCCAGGTGAAAGTCACTGGATAGCGGTTAAGAATATTCTTAAGTACTTAAGAAGGACTAAAGAATATTTCTTGATATATGGAGGCAATGATGATCTAGCTGTAAAGGGTTACAGTGATGCTAGCTTCCAAACCGACCAGGATGACTATAGATCGCAGTCGGGGTTTGTGTTTTGCATTAATGGTGGTGCTGTGAGCTGGAAGAGTTTGAAGTAGGACACAGTAGCTGATTCTACGATAGAGGCCGAGTATATTGCTGCATCAGAGGCAGTTTGGATTCGCAAGTTCATCACTGAACTTGGGGTGGTTCCTAGCATTGCTGACCCTATTGAGCTCTATTGTGACAACAATGGAGCTATAGCACAGGCGAAGGAACCTCGCTTACACCAGCGGACCAAACACATACTACGGCGCTTCCATATCATTCGAGAGATCATCGAGAGAGGAGATGTGAAGATTTGCAGAGTACCTACAGAGGCTAACATCGCAGATCCCTTGACCAAGGCTTTGGCACAGAGGAAGCATGATGGTCACACTAGGTCATTTGGGCTTAGAGCCTACATTAATTGGCACTAGTGCTAGTGGGAGATTGTTAGCTAGAGCCCTAGAGCCAATCATTTGATGATTGTATTATGGACTTATTGTATCATATTCTTATATTAATAAAGGCATTTGTTTGGTTATTATACTTACTTGTATTGGTGCAAAATAAACTAAGTATAATAACGTCCTTGAGTAGAAGGTTCTTACCTATATCAATCGATTGGTTGAATCGGTAATGAGATGATATAGGGAACACTACTCTAAATCATTCCTAGTCGAGTATTAACATTCAGGGACAATGTTAATGCAATAAGACTAGCATGTAGGTCAACTCGATGACTTGATCTCACAAGTCATGGATATGGAGATATCAAGTTGACACATGGGTATGCATTGGAGAATGTATACTGAATGACCCGCCATGAAAAAGTATCATGGATCGTTATATGAGTGTCATATACTTTCTCATGTGACTATTAGTATGACTATTGGTCCTTAGACCTGAAGTCACCATGGTTCCCTACATAAGGAGTTATGTACTTTGGTTTCGTCAAACGTCACCCGTAACTGGGTGGACTATAAAGGCGATTACTGGGTATATAACGAATTATGCAGAGGGATGTGAGTGATGTAGATGGGATCTATCCCTCCCATATGACGGGAGCGACATCGGTATTCTTGATAGAGTTAGACCACGAAGTGCATGGCCATGCCCAAATGAGTCAACATGAGATGTTGAGCTCATTTGATCGAGTGAGTCTACTTGGAGTTCAAGATTTAGATTGATTAGAGGATGACACGGTCTATGCCTCACATTGATCAATCTAGATGTCTAGGATAGAAGGACAATGTCACATATTGTGAGGAGTCACAATTAGTAGTCACAAGGTGATGTTGGATCTCAACATTCTTGTAACTTGGGTAGTAATGATGTATTGCTAGATACCGCTCATTACTTATGTTTCTAAATGAATTTAGGGGCATTGCCAATGTTACAAGAACCTATTAGGTCACACACAAAAAACAAGTTGATGGAGATTAGGTTCATATGATGAACCAAGAGGATTAGATTCATTTGATGAATCAAATTGGATTAAGAGTAATCCTAATTGGGCTAATTGAGTTGGACTCAAGTTGATTTATGTGTTCAATGAGTCTAATTTAGATTATGACTCATTGAATCAATTTAATTAAATAAATTAGATTCATTATATTAAATTGGCTTGAATTAAATGGTTGGATTAGATCAACCATGAGAGACATTAAGTCAAGTTTGACTTGACTTGAGAGGAAGATGAAGAGTCAAGTTTGACTTGACTTTATGCCACCTCATTGGTGAGTTGACATTAAGTGGACCAATGATGATGCTCCACATCATCATGGTTACTTAAGTGAAGTGCCACCTCATGGGAGTTACCAAGAGTTGTGACTCTTGGTATCCCATGGAGGTTACAAACCACTTAATTAGATGAAAAGAGTTTCATTTTGCAAGTGTAACTCTCATTCAAGTGATCTTCCTCCTCCTAAGCTCTCTTCTTGCTCCTTCTCTTCTCTTGGTCGTGGGTTTCAAGCAAGGGAGAAGAAAGGAGAGTGAATCTAATCCAAGAAGAAAGGTTAGTGAAAGTTACATAGAGATTTTAGAGGAGTGTGTTCTCTTCTTTTCTTTTCTTCTTCTTCCAATCCTACCCGAGAGCCCTAGAGAGTGCTAGCACACTTGTGGTGCTCTCTTCTCCATCCTTGAGTGTTAGAGAACACTTCTTGTTCGTGTGGATATCACTAGAGAGTTTTCTACGTTGACAACTTCGAGATCCGGCGTACCGTTGGACGAGCGGGATTTGCGAGGGCATGCTTCAAAGGTATAAAATATTTTTCCTTTGTAGATCTACTATAGATCGAAGTTTAAAACTCATACTCGTATTTCTGAAATTTTTCTTCGCACGGATCCAATGGCTAGGGGGTTTCGGGGTTTCCACGACGCGAAAAAGCGGTTTTCGCGGCCCGAAAAACCCAACAATAGGTTGATAGGCTGACCAGATATCTGGTAGAAAATCCAGCTAGGTCGACGAGCCAACCGGATAGTTGGTACGAAGCTCAGATAGGTCAACAGACTGACTAGATATCTGTCAAGAAGTCCAGCTAGGTTAACGGGTCAACCGGATAGCTAGCATGAAGTCCAGGCAGGTCGACGGGTTGACCGGATGTCTGGCAAACTGGTAAGTTAAAGTAAGTCACTGGAGGAGAGTGACCAAGTGAGAATGCATCCCGGTTGAAGGGACAGTAGGCGTTGGTCCAATTTAGGTCCATTTGGGATCCCTAAGTTGAGACCTTGACTAATTCCTAGTCCTGGGTGGACATGAACTAATTACTACTCTTTATTTTTATTAAATTATCCTAATACTTTTTTTGCAGGATATTTTAGACTAACATTGTTTTACAGGGCAAAGAGAAGAAAATTATCTTCGGATGAACAGTGTCTGAAGGTGCCTTCAAGCAGTGAAGGCGCTTTCGTACTGTTTATAGAAGGTGTCTTCCATGGCTGTGGAAGGCGTCTTCCACAAGATAAATTTTTGACGTCACAGTAGATAAGTACCGGACTATTTGGGATCGAATTTGTCTTATTGGAGATGCCTTCCATGGCTATGGAAGGCGCCTTCCAAGCCTTTTATACGGCTATCTCGAGAAGGCACTGGATACAACAAATATACGAGCTACTATGTGCCCATTTAAAGTTCTGACTACTCTAGGCTCCTACTATGACTTTGCTATAAAGTTGTTGTGTCTGATGACTACTCTGAGGGCATCTGATCGTGATAGGTAGACCGACTCCAACACGAGCACTTTCACATCAATTTCTAAAATGTCGGTAATAAGATTTCTAATTATAATTAAATTCTGCAAACAGAAAGTATAGTCTGTTACACTTCTCTGAACTTTCTCAGTACTTGATTCCCTATTTCGGAGGTACCGGAAGAGGTTTTTAGTGGATTACCCATCGATAGGTCTATGGGACCTGAGTCTTGGAGTAGGAGTCGCCGAAGGCTCCGAACCAAGTAAAATCACTCGTATTTTTCTGTGTTGTTCACCCTTTTAATTTTCGTTGCGCATACTCGTGATTTCAAAACTAAAAAGAACAAGTTTTTGAAAACCACATGATTCCCCCCCCCCCCCCCCTCTCACGTGCATAATCGATCCAACAGCTTTGACTAATCTCTGTTCTGAATCAACTTGGTTGAGTCGATTGATCTTGGTGTTTGGTCGATCGATAAACTTCGGTTCCTATAAAATAGAGTTGGAATGAAAGCTCTTGCAAAATAGAGTTAGCACAGTAATATAAGGAATAATAGTAAGATGCATGAGTAATAATAGACAGTAAGACTATCTTGATCTCAACTTGGAAACATTCCTGGTTTCTTCAGTTGGATCAATGACCTAGAGTTTATTCCTTTTCAGAACACGTCCTCACTGTCGCTCTTCTCTAGTTGATTACCTCAACTTACCGGTCAAACATTGGTCCTCCAGACCTGTTTGGACTTTCTCTACTCAGTGTTTGATCCCTGATTCACTAAGACTTTTTCTACAATACTATATTAGCCAATAGCAATAATAGTAATACATAACCATATGGTAAAACTAAATTTAGAATTATCGAGATCCGTTGGTCCGGTCAATCGTGCGTGATCGATCGAAAACCATCTGATCAACCTTGCTTGGAGTTCACTCCTCCAAGACTTTCTGTTACCTAAAGTTATCTCCTCCTATGATTTTCTCTATTTGGCTTCACTCACCAGAACCTAGAGTTACCTCTCTCTAGGATTTTCTTCACCTGGTTTTACTTACTAGAACCTAAGGTTACCTCCCCCTAGGATTTTCTCCACCTGACTTCACTCACCAAGACTCAGCATTGGATCGACCCACTAGGAATTCGATATCGGACCCTCCAGACCTATTGAATCCACTTGACTTCCACAATCTACCAAGATTTCCCTTGCCTAGCTACAATTAGGACTTCCCTTGCCTAACCGTAGTTAGGACTTCCCTTGCCTAACTACAATTATGACTAGTTACTCGGTTGACTTTTCACCCTTGCCTAGCCACGACTAGGACTTCCCTTGATCAAACTCATTTAAATATATTTGTCAAACATTAAAACCTTAGAGGTCGATTACACCAGCAAACATCTGGCAGGTGGATTCGATAGGTCTGAAGGACCTGATATCGAGTTAAGTGGAAGTCTTGACAGCCTATCCAATATTGAGTAGCTAAGTCCAAAGAAAGCATGTAGACAGTCTTTTGTTTATATTCCGCTGCAAATATTAACTATGTAGAAAGAATGAACACAATGAAACAAAAAGAAAGCAAAGGATCAATATTCACCCCCTCTATTGACTTGCACCGATCCTATAGGGTTGAGTGAGAGGAAGGTAGATATGATATCAAACTTTAGTTTTGATCAAGGGCCTGGTGTGGGGAGACCAAACCAAACTTAATCCTAGCATGCTCTTATATCAGGCCCAACATGGTTCCGATCTCTAGGAGTAGTCCAGGACAAAGTTGGACCTAGTCTCCCCACACTAGGCTCATAATGTTCCTTAATCAGAATCAAAGTTTAACATCATATTTATCATTCTCTCACTCAACTTTACCGAATAGGAACAAGTTTATAGAAATCCAAATAACCTATGCCCATTAATGTGTTTCAATCAAAACTCACTGATAGACATTGTAAAATATCGAAAATGGGTGAATAACCATAAGTGAACTTTTCAAAATTTTTAGAAATTTTCTGAAAATTTTTTCTAGGACTGTATAGTGTAGGTTACGGGGATAAATATTTGGCCACAGAAAGCCTGTTTAGACTACCCCATTTTAATGAGGAAAAGTTTTGTTTTGTTTTCTTTTTCTTTTTTTTTTATCTTTCATTTTCCCTTCCTTCGCTGTTTTTTCCCCCGACCTGCGCCCCCGCGCCGTTGCCGTTTCTCCTTCTCTTCCCCAACCGACGTGCCACCGCCACCGCTCACGTCCCTTCCTCTCCTCCCCTCACATACAAAACCACCGGCTGAGGGAAGCTTCGAGTCCTCCCCTTTCCTCTTCCTCACGATTTAACCCTCGCTCCCCTCTGCCCTAGCCATCTCCACCCTCGCCCCTCTCAGCCGATAGCCAGCTGCCAGCGCTTGAAGCCCCACAGACGCTGGTGATCGAGGGCAAGCCACTGTCGATTTGCAGCTTGTGCCCTAGCCAGCCTCGACGCCACTACCGCTCTCCCTTCTTCCCTTTGCGACACTGCTGACCACCGGATCAAGTCGGAGCCACCGTTGATCGCCGGAGTGGAAGGGCTATCAGGACTCCGAGGGTCAGCGATCGAGTCTTCTTCATCCCCTCTGGATTTATTTTTTTCCTGACTCGGTACCCTAGCAGAGGTCCTTATGGTAGGTGATGTATCGAGTTGTAGATTGAGTTCTTGACCTCTATTCTTGATCTGATCAGTGAACTTCTTGCTTGATCTGTCTTATTGGATTCATGGTCATTTTTCCGATTCTGGACTAGGAGGAAAGCATCGGATCAGTGGACCTCTTCTTCATTATTGCTGATTGAGGTCTCGATTGAGGTAAGATTAGCTTGTTGCTTGATTAGTGATCTTTATTCCTTGCTCTGATCCGTGATCTCCACTTTTGATTTCACCTTGAATCGGACAGTGAAGAATTCCAGCAGGGAGTCTTGCTCTATGGAGTTTTCTTAGTCCAACAACTCAATCCAGCAGCAGCTCACCTTCATCTTTGTTCAACAACGGTTGAGCTTGAGGTATGGTGTAGGAATTTGGCTACATATTGTAGTTAGATCAGTAGGTATGGTTTGGATTACATGATTAGTATGATTGACTAGGTTTGGATTTTTAGTCTAATGATAATTAGGGGTTAAGGTAACTAACCCTAATTACCCGTTAGATTCAATTAGGTAGGTTAATAGTTATGTTGATTAGGGTTTTACCCTAAATTAGTTTTAGGAATTTTATTTAGCTATTCTTATGAATTTAGCTAAATAAAATATTTATATATTGTTTGACGTAGGACTCTGATTCGAGACGAGCGTCTAGACGTTGGATTAGTTTGATTGGATCTTCTATTTGAGGTGGGTACCTTGACTTATCTTTTAGATAATGTCATGTCGATATGCTTAGTAGATTTTAACAAGTAGTAATAATTATGTTTATATCTGCATCGGTATATCACTATTTGTTTCCGAGCATGTTTTGTTTGTTACCTGTTTAGCATTCATGCTCCTGTTTATTATTTATGTTATAGAGGTAGTGACATACCATGCTATGTGATATACCGGATTGGTCATTTACCATATTTGACTTGTGTACCTAGATCGATTTATTTGATCTATTTATTTTTGGTACATGTTTTATGGAGGTAGATATGGTCAGGATTTGTATGCTTAGTGTCATGCACCATCTCGCATGATTGCATGTTGAGCGATTGGTAGCTCAATTATTGTTGAGTACATCACTAGTTACTTGGATCTACACACACAACCATTCATGGGTTAGTGGTATATCAAGCAAGGTGTATGACATTTATGCTCTATTAAGCTCCGCTGGTCCACTAATGGGTAGTGGTGATGCAGCGTGGAAGTCGGCAGACAGATTTGCTCTGTTTGGCTCCATTGATCCGCTCATGGGTAGTGTGACGCAGCGTGGTAGCCGACAGAGATCCCTCCTCTATACTGGCTCAGGGAGATGAGAACATTGAGCTCCCCCACTTATGATTTGGGGTAGGAGGATATGTGTACTCCGACAGCATCTTGTCCACTCGGTCACTCATTAGGAGTAGTGATGGCAGAGTGCACAGTTTTCAAAACCCTACCCACTCGGTCTCGCCATCATGTGTAAGATGGCTGACTGGCGTCAAGGGTGACCAGGACATGACATTGGCATCATATGCATGATGCATTTATTGCTTGTGTTTGTTGCACTTTGTTTACTGCATATTGGATGGATGCATATAATTGACATGCATACAGGGACATGTATTTTAGGTCTGACGACCTTGTTATTCTGATAGGAGGTCCTGGTGAGTACAACTTCTCCCTTATCTTTAGTTTTGCATTGTTTCAGTACTTCTGGAGACTATACACATATTTATTACTACTGGTTATTATTTACTATGCATGTCAACTAGGTATCCGCTGAGTGTTGGACTCACCCCCCCTGTTATTACCATTTTAGGTTGAGGTTGTCCGGGAGAAGTTCTAGTCGCTAGTTTCCCCCTCCAGGTTGCGATGATTTTCGTTTTGGATTTTCTCTTTGGTTTTCTTATTATGTTTATCATCTATGTTTCCAGACTTGTACCTTTTGGCACTTGGATCTTGTATGATCCCTTATTCTCGATGGGGTTTCGTTTGGATGTATACTGGTGATTTTTATTTTATAGGTGTAGTTGAGTAGGATATAAGATTTGAGTTTTATGGGTGAGTTAAGTATGATATTTGAGATGTTTTCCTTATCGTTGCTTATGTTTGGTTTTTACTATTAAACTGCGTGGGTGCTTGCTTAATATATATTGTTATTGTTTCGACCGTATTGGTCGAGGTATATGTGACCCTGAGGGCATTGTAGGAAATTTCATATTGTCACCCGTACAGGACAGATGCTGCAGAATTTTTTTCTAGCAGAAACTACTTGGGGCGTGACAGACATAAAGAGCTTAGATTCCACACATTTCAATTCTTGTGGGTTTTTGAGGTTGCAAGAAATCTAAAGGTGCACTCCATTACTTATTTTGGATTCCCCACAAGTTCTCCAATATTATGATAACTTTCAACTAGAATGCATAGGTCTAGTCTCCTGGAAACTAGTACCACTTTAGGCCTGATCTGAGAGAAGACTAGGACCAAGTTAGGCCTAGTCTCCCCACACCAAGCCCAACTTTATCTTGGTTTGCTCTCAAATCAGGCCCAACATGGTCTTGATTTCTAGGAGATAAGACTTAAGCGTTCTAGCTGAAGACTTTTTGTCCTTGCACTACTAGGGAAGCCCGAAAAAAGTAAAGGAGGGCACATTTATACTTTTTACACTTTAGAAACTCACATGACTTGGAATGAATGCATTTAAAGCTCTCTAGGTTGACTAGTGAATTTTGACTTAAATCCATTGATGGGCATAAACTATTTGAATTTCTATGATTTTATAACCATATGAAAGAGTAGAGTTTAGAGAAGCTAGATACGATGTCAAATCTTTATTCTAATTTAGTAGTTAAATTAAAAAACATTGAGTTATATAAATTGATAGGTGAGAGTATGGGCGAGTAAACTATTTGGATTTCTGTGAATTTGCAATCACATGAAATAATAAGTTTGGAGAAGGTAGATTTGATGTCAAATCTTTATTCTGATTTTAGTAGTTAAATTAAAAAAAAAATTGAGTTGTATACATCTTAGGTGAGAGAAAGGGAGAGAGAGATTTGCTTTCCATGGGTAGAGAGAGAGGGAGAGAGATGTTGAGATTACATGCATCCAAATCATATAAATAATTTTTATATTTAATCTTTTGAATATGACTCGTTTGGAAGTAAGAATTAAAACCTATGGTTGATAGGAGGAGTAAAGTGGGAAGATCATCCAAATTAGTATGCCCTTTGGTCATTCTCAAAATATGGTGCGTGATTTGGAAATTTTCCAAATTTATGTGCGCCCTTTGGTATGATATTCTCATTCTCAGTTAAATGCATGATTGAATAATGTTTAACATTTTGCCTTGCAATTTTTGTTTTCATATTTTTAGCTTCTTGTCTGAACCGGGATGATAAGATGATCTAAAATCTACTTCCAATATTTCCTTTCTATGTTCAGTGTCTATGAACTTGGACAAAACAATTAGTTTTATGATATAAATGCTCATATTCCATTTGTATCTCTTTGTACGACTGATTGATTCCTTATTGTCTTAATTTCAGGCCTCTTGCTTAAAATTTTTCATTATCTTTAGTCTTTTGCAAGAAGATATAAATATTCTGTAAATAGCAATTAAAGAGATTCATGTTAATTTACAAGACAAAGAATAGTTCCTCAAACATATACAAGTTAGTACATGAGACTCACTCTAAAGGAACATATCCAACCAACAACAAGCACCATCTTTTGTCTTTGCAAGAGATGACATATTCATATTCATTGCAACCTTCTTTTTTTTATACTTTTCTTGCTAGAGATGTGAGAATCGATAATTTGTAACACTAATTATTGAGAAATATAAATATATATCAATTTGTTATGGTAGCAACAATTAAGTCATGCTTACCTAAGAAAAATCATTTGAACATGTCATCAAAGGCCTCACAAGCTCCTTGTACCCTTTATAGACTTGAGATCAATTTTCCTCATGTAAGGAGTCCCATCCATGCTAACCTTTACAAATAATCAGACAGCATCCGCCTCCGCCTCCCTCTCCACTTTCAGCGTTGGTATTTTATTAAACAATTGCCCGTAAAAAAATAAATAAATAAAACCATCCTTAAATACACAAAGTTCACATATTTGATTCAAAATAAAAAACTTCCCCACTAGGGACAAACCGATACTCTTGTGACCCGAGTCGCCCTCTGGCGAAGAATTGACAAAGTCGGTCTCATCCTCTGAAAACTCTAATTTTTTGCCCCTCGTGATTGGCTTCTTTGACGCATTGGAGCCCAGCAAACCAAGCCACAACTAGGTGTCCTTGACGTAGCTCTCCACGACTTTGATGTTGTTCACTTTCTTCCAAATCTCGATTAAAAATACTACGGATTCTCAGAGCCCACCATGCATCAATCCAAAACTCTAGCGTTGATCTTAAATTGCCATCGACTTATGGTGTCTCTTTGTGGTGTTAGGCAGAGGGCAAAGAAATTATATTTTCTTTAGTGGAATAAAAAATACTTTGAGTTTTTATGCTTGTTCGATTAACAGTAAAAATGAATAAGGGTATATGGAAAAAGATAGATCAATTTGAAAATAACTACACGTTTGGGATATTACGCCAGCCGTTCAGTAAAATGTCCCCCACCTAAAAACACCTTTGGCCAACTATTAGAACATTCGCAACACTAATTCGTTATAACATTCATCACCTTATCAAAAAAATATGAGATTCACTGTCACATACTCATTATAACAACATATCTCTTTCACTCAAATCCCTTTTAACATTAACACTCATTATTTATGGGTCCCACCATTCACTTATTCATCATTTTTATTAGTTTCTTAAATAATATTAAAAAATTTATAATTTAAAAAAAATATTAAAAAATTAAGAGAGTGGGAGTTCAAACTTTTGAACATCCTCTCTCCTCTTTTTTTGTAAGTGAATATTATAATATTCATTTATAATGAAAAAAGATATTAAATAAATATTATAATATCCATTTAACACCAACCAACTGAGATGCTCTTACTGACATAAGGAAACTAAAACGTGGCTAGGTGATAATAGAGTGCAAATCCAATTTGGCCTGAAACTTCTGGTAATGGCGTTGGAATCAGCGAAGAGGTCACTGGAAGAGGCGGCAGTGGAGACCCTTCCCACGCCTGCCCTCGACGCTCTACCTTCCAAGTTCTACGATGCCTTCCTCCTCCGTGGCCTCCGCATCGATCTCGTGGAGCCCGGTCGCCTCCTCTGTTCGTTGATCATTCCAGCTCGCCTCCTAGTCAGTCTTGTTCCCTTCTTTTGCGCATCAGCCTTTTCCGATCTGGACTCCATCCTTCTTCTGTGTCATTGCAGAACACAGGAAATTTTCTGCACGGCGGCGCTACCGCGTCACTGGTCGATCTTATCGGCTCTGCAGCTTTCTACACCGCTGGGGCAAAGACAAGGGGAACTCCTCTGGAAATTGGCGTCTCCTATTTGGATGCTGCCTTTGCCAACGTAGGTTCCTCGACATTTAACTTAATTTTTTTTTGTTAAATATTCTACGAATTATCTTATCGAATGGTGGTGTGACTCTCCTTCGTGGTTTGTTTGTTCTTTCTCGGAGGGATCCTTTCATTACGAGAACGATCTAAAAGTATGGGATTATGTGCAATAAAGCTAAATTTTAATTTTAGATTACTTAAGGTGGTATCCTAAAGGAATACTTTCTATTTGTTTTGACAAGAACCTGAAAAGTGATCAAGTCAAAGCTCCTTTTGCTGACCGTTTAATTAAAGATTTAGTTTTTCTTTACTCTTCTTCAATAAGTTATTTTCTTGTAGACAAGACACCCTTCTTGGATGCCTATAAATTATCACCCTCTAAATAAAGTGAAGTCAGTGATCCTTTCCACCTCCATTATCCTTATGTGTCACATTTCTTAAAGGAATCAAATTTGGAGAATATTTAAATTTAAATTTCTGATTTATGATTGGTGGCAAGAATTTATATTGTTTGATAATTAACTTATTATGGATTGCTATTTTTTCAATCTGGGTAGATAATTAATTGGACAATTGTATTTTTTTTATTTGCATATTTGTTTTTTAGTTTTTGTCAGAGTTCTATAAAAGTTGTAGGCTCCATATAATCTTCATATTTCAATTAATAAGAATTTTTCACTTTTTAATTCTCCACATGAGGTTTGGTTGTTGTGCATGTTACACCAATTCATATTAGTGCTGAACTTTTATTTTGGTCTTCAGTCTTTGTTATAGGTTGATGAACTTTTTCTTATTATCTCGGAATTCTAAACTTCCTCTTACACACCAAATCCCTGAAGGAATTACCTTGCTCTGCGTTGCTCTTCTTTTACTTTGTTCTCAAAGCTGTCCGCTTACTCATGCCCTTTGTCATTGCTACCAAGAGCATCCCAACCTTTGTTGCCTGCATAACTCCCCTTAATACCCTGCCTCCTTCTGCCCACATAAAACCAGGTGATGCTGTGGTTGTGGCATCAGTCGAGTTGTTTTGCAGATCTTAATTGACATCACTAATGCCTGGAGCCCCCAAAAGAGACCCGATCTATTTAAATCTATACTTTAGGTCATATCTAAGCTGACTTACACTTGATGTTTCCTCTAACATAGCTTCATACTTGCTCCTTCTCTAAATGACCATGTGAACAAACATCATTTAATGTCACTATCCTTGCTTCCCTCGTGCGACCTTCATAGTGCAGTGTAATCATGCTCTTTGAGACCCTACTCCTTACCACGGCCCAATAAGTCCCTGACTCTTCACCTTCCAACCATTGAAGGAGATGGAGAGCCAAAGGTTTTTAATTTATTGAAGGATAATGGATGAAATTAATTGAAGAAATAAGAAGAGATAAATGTGAGGGTGAATACAAGGGTTACCTTGCATCTATACCGACCCTTTCAAGAACACACATGAGGATAATACAAAAATTCAAAAAATCTCGTATAGGGTTCTTTGGGCTGTGAAAAGATGACTTTTCGAAGATATTGTGTTCCAAATGTCTTCAAACTCTTCAAGCACTATTTAGCGACATTTAGTAAGTCAGTTTACTACTTTAAAACTCTATTTTCATGTGTTAAGTTGGTCTAACATGTTCTATATGATTTTAAATCATATGTTCTTATAATTTTGATATAATATGTGATTTTGAACATTGTAAATTTTGAAATCCAAGTGCTAGGAGTTGTTAATCTCTATTTCTGACACTGATGTGGTGGGTTTATAATCGCTATCCTGCCTTGATATAGTGGCAAATCGTTGTTCTTAGTTTTTTCAGACCCTAATATGGAGGTTGAATCCGTTGTTCTGGCCCTACTTCTAGGAGGGTTAAGTTTATAGGGCTGATATCAATAACCATGAAGAATTTCAAATCTCTGTTTTGACCATGATGTGGTGGGGTTATAATTGTTATTCTGTCCAATACAGTGGAAAATCATTTTTTAGACACTAATACGGTGGATGAATCCGCTGTATTGGCCTTACATCTTTGAGGGTTAGGTCCAAAGCACTAATATTTGTAACCAAGAGGAAGTTAAGAATTTTTTAGTGTTTATATGAAATAATTTTGATTATGTTCAGTCAAAAAATCAGCTAAACTATATTTCAAGTTCTGTTCTGGTTCTTTATTTCTATTTCCATTACTATTTCTGGGAAATTACATGTTTAAGCAGGTTACTATTTTTTTAAAGTTATGAATATATATATGCATGTTGATATTTTGTTCGGAATGACCCCTGCTCGTTAAGTGTTTTCTATGACACTCACCCCTTATCTCCCCTCCCCAAAAAAAGAATGAGAAAGAAATCAAAGAAAAAGAACAAACCCAGGCTTGAGTATGGTAAAATTTGGACAAAGGCTTGTGGAATTGTTGCTGTTTGGAAAAGTATTCTGCTGCAATGATTTTATTTTCATGGTGTAAGAAGATCGTTGTGATTTTTTGGAATAAAGACCGTTTTATATGTTTCCTGTACTTTGAGGTTTGTTGTTTTCAAATGTCTAATTTAGAAGCAACACCTAGGTTTGCGCCTCTGGTGTTAGGTCGTGACATTTAATTGGTGTCAAAGCCAGGTTAAACCAAAATTATGTGGGTGCTGCCTCTTAGAGATGTAGGTAAGTTGATCGATAAGGAATTTTTATAATGAAAAAATTCTCTCTAGTCATGGATGAAAGTATGTTGGGTTTGTGTGGTATAACGATACATCTTTGAGGAACAATTATGGTCATGCAAGAACAAATGGTGAATTCTTTAATGTTTTATAGAAGCTATGTGCATTGTGCTATACGATGCAATATCAAGAAGGGTTTCAAACTTATGCTAATCTTATTTATTGGGATCCTCCAACTAAGTTATTGGTGATTGTTGCAAATTATCATGTGGATGGTGAGAAATTATAGATGTTTCAAGAAGGTGAAGAATTCTATTAGAGTTGATATGGCAAAACTAATTAGCAGTGTTCATTTGAAATTCCCTAATTGGTAGAAGATGATTGATTGTTTTACATTTTCTTTAACATGGAAACTGTGTTGTTGAAACCTAAAGTTGAGCTAGAATTGTCACGCCTTGGTTGTAATTCTCGCTCACTAGGACCACTTGGTGTTAGTATAATAAAAGGAGACTAAACGCTATATGAACAAGACAACTAAGAAATTCCATAATTTTCTTATATTAATATAAATATTTTATTTCTACAAGAAAACTATACATATAAAACATCTGGTAAACGAACAAAAATCCAATGAAACAAAAATCAAAATAGGAATCAGCAAGTCGAGGCCTCAAAGCAACTCTATGTATAAGTTGAGACTAACTATAATATCAAAAGGGTGTTTGTGCCTGCAAAATTGGAGATAAAGGAAAGCAGACAATAAATACAAATTGCTAAGTGAGTAATAAAAAAGATATTCATAAATTTAATCTTGTTTAGGAAGTCAAGGAAGGAGAGTAGGTCATAATTTCATATCACAACATTAATTACTTCTTTAGGTTTTTAAAATTATATATATAGGAATATATAAATACATCTGTAATTATCTACTTATTTTATTTTGAATCTTTATGAATATTTAGAGTTTCAACTAGCATTTCTAATTATTGTTATCTTTTATCATCAATTAAAATAACTTTCAATTATCATTATTTAGTAAGATTCTAAAATTCGCCAGGCTCTAGCGCGGCGAGAACTAGGTGCCGCTAGGCGGATTCCACGGTACCAACATAAATTACATAATAAATCACATACTGCAACATAATAACATTAAATTTAAAATGAGTTCAAAATTACACAACCAAATATTATATATTTATTCTACTTCTCCATAATTTTCAACAACTTGTTTTTCACTGGACATAAACTTAATATCATCATTGTGATCTGCCTTTTCTGCTTCGGATGCAAAATCATTCTCGTCAAGTTCTCTCACTCTAGAGCTTCTTCGGGTTGTAGATTTTCATCTATTCCACTTGCTTCATCAACCATTTGCCATATGAGCCCAGAACCTAGTTCAACTTCATCATCTTCCACATCATCCACAATCCAACCTTGTACATTTGAAGCATCTTTTACCAGAAGCACATCGACATTCTTCTCTTTTTCTCTTTTTTATTTGTTCAACAATCTAGCATTAAATTGGATAAATACTAGATTGTTCAATCTGTTGACATCCAACCTATTTCTCTTTGTATGAATCTTGAAAAAAAAAAGAGTAAATATTATAGTCAGGAACATGAAATTAATACTTTATTTTAATTAAAAACTTAAAGTTTAAAACTTACTTTTTTGAATGCACTCCAATTTTTTTCACATCAAGATGAACTTGTAGTTAATGAAAGTATCCTCAATGGCACTCTTAGCAAGTTGGGTGTGTGAGCACCGTATGTACTCCACCATGCACATGGATTAAATGTATTATCATTTTTTATACATGCTTTTGCTGTTAATGTTTTTTCAAATAAACCAGTCTCATCTCTGTATTTTACAAATTCTTTGTTAATAATTGTATCTTATAGATCTAACTCATTGACATGCAAAATTTTCATGCATTCAAAAATCCCCTTTGCGACCTCCTCATAAAGAGCAATAAAACTATCTTTATAGTAAAAATAGATATTCAACAAAAAATACAGTGGTATGCAATGATGTATCAAGTCTATCCTTTATTTTTGACTCAATAATCATATAGGTTGATAATTTGATTCTACATTGTTCAGGGCCACCTTGATATCTTCTTTAGCTTGAAGAAGCTTCCCATATAGAAACCTCACGGATGCCTTTCTATCTCTATCGACCCATCGAAGAACTCTTACCAAAGGAGCAAATATTTTCAAATAAAGTGTTACACCATTCCAATAACTCATGCTCATCACAGTAGAGTAAATCAATTTTCCTTTGTTTGTTTTTGACTATTTACATTTCTCTCACATATCACTTATAAATATGACCCTTAAACTAGACTTTTTTTTAATCAAACCTTGTAATGTGAGGAAATTTGATGCAAACCAGGTAACGCCTGGCCAGATTGTGTCTCTCTTCTTCGTGAAACTTCTTATTATTGACAAAATCTTATGGTGACCATAAATGAAAATGGTAAAAGACTTAACTTGCTCAATAACCGTTTTATATCATGAAAGCTTGTTAATACTTGCAAGCATGAGATTAACAGTGTGAGTATACTTCCAAGCGTGAGATTAACAGTGTGAATTGCAGATGAACTCTAAAAAAATCTCAAGTCACTTTCCTCTTATTAATTTATTGTTGATGGCATTATTTGTTATAATCTGAACAATATTCTGAGCTCCTACTTGTTCAATACACTTGTCAACATACTTGAAAATAAGTTCATCTATATGTGCCTTAGACTCTAAATATATAGTACCCTTCTTGCAATTAGCACAAATTTAAGATGCTTCTTTTTCTATCACTCTATGCATCTTTCATGATCGAGTACCCATTCTTTGCCCATTATTCTTAATGTTTCTTTAGCAGTTGCTTTGTTCTTTCAACTTTAGCTTTCAACAGTGGCTCCCTAAACTGATATTGAGTTGGATGCTTGAATCCCGGTCTAAATTGACCCACTGCCTCCATTAGTTGCTTGAAGCTATCATTATCAACAATATCGATGAGATTCCATTTTTATAAACTCATCGCCCAACATATTGTTCAACTTGTTGAGTTCTCTTTTTGAAAAGAGCCTCATTTATATTTTTTTGGAAAAGCACTTTACTTCCATGGGAACCTACATTTTCTAGAGTAATTACCAATGAATATCTAACTATTTATGGGGCCAAGTGGAAGAGGTTTTTTAATTTCATCTATCCCTTCAATTTTAGGATCTTCTTCTACAGAAATAATCATCTCATCTCTACAACTTTGTTCTTCCATTATTTTGTTCTTCTTTCTGTTCTTCCCTTTTAAAATAACTTGTTTGCGCTTATTTTTATTTTCTTGAGATGCTTTTCGACAATGAGATACATTTCCAGGGATATTTCCTATGTGCTCCTTGATCCTATACACTCCCCTGATATTATTTTTTCACACAACTTGCATTTAATTTTATTTAGATTCCTAGGATCAATCAACATCTCATTCTCCTATTCAATGTCATTTGATTTTCTCCTAAGAATTCTAGATTCGGATTGGGTGACGGATGCCGTCGAAGATGGATTGCTTGCTCTTGTAATTGTAATAATCATAAAAGTGATTTAAAAATAAATTTAGGATATAAATCAGTAAAAAAAATATTATCAAAATATAAATGTGATTTATATAAATTAATAAATTTTATTAGATTTTTTTAAAAAATTCAAATATAAAATTATTCATATAAATATGATTTATATGATTTAATATGATTTATTAGATTTTTTAATTTTAAATATAAAATATCAGAATATAAATTAATTAATAATATTTATTAGAATTTTTAAATTGTAAATATAATATTATAATATTATTAGAATATAAATAAATTAATAAAATTTATAAAAAGAATTTAATTTTAAATATATTTTTTATATAGTTTATTAGGATAATTTAATTAGGGTGTATAAAAGTCTATTCAAATTATCCTATTTAAGTGAGGATTTGTTGAATTAAATAAATAATAGATAAATTTATAAAACATTACGGCACGGCGGTGTTGAACGCTCGCTGGACGTGTTTGACGACGGCGGACTCATTCCCAGACGCGTCGCCTAAAGCTTCTGGAAAGCATCGGATGCTTCGCCGGAGGCTTCCGGCAACACCAGAAGCGTCTGGGATGCGTCCAACGCCAGCGTCGTGCAACGCCGGACACGTCTCCCGACACCGGACACGTCTCGTGACAGACATGTCTCATGACGTCAAAAGCATCACGGGAGGCAAAAACAATAATTGTATAAAATAAATTATTAAAAAACTTATCGATTGTCGAGCAGATGCTTCTGGAGGAGGTGAGAGGCAGTGACACTTCCAGTAGCATCGGACGTGTTTGGCGGTGCTAGACACGTCCCGCGACGTTGGAAGCATCGTGGGAGGCAAAAAAAATTGCATAAAATAAATTATTGAAAAACTTATTGATCGTCGAGCAGATACTTCCGGAGGAGGTGAGAGGCGGTCGAACCAGTGTGAGCAGATGAATCGGATAGGATTTCGGGCTTTAAATGAAAAAAAAAAATTCTGTGACGCCTAGGACATCCTAGCGCTGTCTAGGGCCACTTAGGTTGGCCACCCAACACCTTTCCGGTCCAGTTGCTTGCTGCTGAGTGCCTAGGTAGTCGCCTAGGGTGCGTTTGAGAACACTGCTATTTAGTCAACATGTATAAATGACATGCTATTTTAAATATTATTTTAATCTCCTTTTTGAAAACTATTTTACATGCATATATTATCCATTTTACAAAAGATTGAAGCAAATCGTATAAAGGGTTCTTTAGGCCATGAAAAGATGACTTTTAAAAGTGACATTGTGTTTTAAGCGTCTTCAAATGTTTCACGGACTATTTAATAATATTCAATAAGTGAGTTTATTCTTTAAAACTATATTTTGTGTTAAATTGGTAGAACATGCTCTATATGATTTTAAATCATGTGTTCCTATGGTTTTGAGATAATGTGCGATTTTGGACACTATAAATTTTAAATCCAAATGGTAGTAATTCTTAATCTCTATTTTTGACATTAATGTGGTAAGGTTGTGACCATTATTTGCCCTGATACAGTAGAATACTGTTGTTCTTAGTTTTCAGACCCTAATATTGTCGGTGAATATGTTGTGCTCTAACATGAATTTAAATGAGTTTTTATTGATTTAATCATCTTTCAGATTTTTTTTAAAATTTTAATAGGACTATGTCAATAGTAATTAGATTAAAAATGATTTTAATTATATTTTATTTCATTGTATTTTAAATATGAATTCATATGCTTTTACTCTATAATCTTCATCAATTCAATATTAAATACTTATAAGAATTACTTAATAATTTAATTTTTAAAGAAATAAGGTAAAAAAAGTATTATAAAGAGTAATTATTATTTTGGTAAAAATTTGGCTATCTATCCATCATTAAAACAAGTTGGATTTGGAAAAAAAAAAAAAAAGTCAGATGATATATCATCTGAGACGTGTATTACAACTTGGCTATATCACCATTCACATTCAGACAAAGTATGCATACTAAGAATTTACTACTTTAGAGGATAAGTGGTAGTAAATGAATATATGTTCTATGATAACAATGTTAGATTATAATTTTAATCAACGTAAAATCAATTATTACAATATTTAATATTGCATTTACTAAATAATATAATATTTAATTATATAATACAATTTAATATCGATTCAATTTTTATTAATCATTTAATACTAATTTATTAATATAATATCAATCATTACTACTTTTTAAAATATAATATTAATACAACTTTAATATATACTAATTCACTAATACAATACAAATTACATAATATAAATATTTAAAGTATTATATAATTAAATTGTATAAGGAGGATGGTTAAAATGGAGGAGAGCGTTATATGTTCATTGTGATTGTAAGACACCTCTACAACTTAAAAGGAAATTCTATAAACTAGCGGTTAGACTTATATGAAATGGAATGTTGAGATATGAAGTGACTACATGAACAAAAGCTGAGGGTGAGATTAAGATATTAAGGTGGATATCTTAATGGTGGATGTGTGAGCATACGAGGATAAACAATATAGAAATGAGAACATTTGAGAGAGAGTGAGAGTTGCACATATTGAGAATAGACTTTAAGAGTGTACTTAGGCAATCAATAAATATCCTAATTAGATACTATGAGACCATAATAAATACACATATTAATCAAAAAAGAGGAAGAAAAAAAAATTGATTAGCAACAATAAAATAAGATAAAATTCATTTAACGATGTAAGGAGGGTTCACATAGTCGACTCTGTGGGATAAAAGCCTAGTTATTGTTGTTATATACAACTAAATAATATATGTAATATAGAGAAATGATATAATTAAATCATAGAACCCGATCGACTCATGACTTCCGTGCATTGCCTTTGTGACATCCACCACCCCCACCCCATTTTGAACTTGTGGTAGCTAAATTAAGGTGAGCATGACCTCACTAATCCCACTCTGGCAACTTACTTAAAGTTAATGACTTTGTGATCTCACTAATACAATTTCTACAACTTACCTAAGTCCACCAGTATCACCGATGTCATTGGAAAGTGGAATTTGTCCTGCTAGAAAGCTTTACTACTTTGATTCTTACTGATATGCTCTCTTCCCGATTTTGAGTCAATTTATAACCTTTCTTGTTTCCTATTCTCTCTTCTTATAACCGACAAAATTATTCCTCGCTTCATGGGTTGATCCTGAATGAAAACTTTTGGTTTCTATCCTTGTTGACCCAAAGGAAGCTTGGTATCATCTAACACTATTCAGTAGGAGTGACACTATTGAGTACAGGAGGCATTGTTCCTGCAACATAGTTTGATAAACTTGTGCTATATGCATGTTGAATTTAGAGCGAAATGGTAAATTTTAATTGTGACGGGCGGCTTGACATGAAATTCAATCTTTGGGTAATGATCTTAGGATATGTTTTGAGGTTGGATGTCTAGATTGGGCTCAATTCACTAAGAGAGGTTAATACTTATTCCAATATGTAACCTTTGTTTTAAACATGAGAAATATTACCATATTTGTCACGCCCCGGAGGAGTCCCTGTCCGAAGAAATTTCGGCAGCATCTCCTCTGTACGGCGGACAATCTGAAACTTTCTACAATCACTATATACCTCAGCCACATGCGGTTGGAATAATAACAATAATAAAACAATCACCACGCAATTAATATCAGTTTCAGCCTCTGGCTGACACAACCACGCAGTTTAATAGTAAACAAATAGAACAATAATATGATAACTCGAAAACAACCCTACTCAACTACACTCGTAAAGCTCAAATTATGTAGTGTACGATTTTTCCTACACTACACTCATAAAACACAAATCCGACAACTCACCTCTTCTGCCGTCCAGGCAGGCATGGAGTAAAACATATCCAAATTATACCAAAATCCATCAACGATAAGAATCCATACAAGATCCATAAGTAAAACCAATACAAGACTAAGGCATAGTCCGATAGAGAAAACTAAAATAACAACTCGTGATCAGCAGAAGACTAGCACTACGTGCAATGGGGACTAGCGACTGAAACTGTCTCCTGACAGCATCAACCTGAAAATAACAACGGAGGCGGGGGTGAGTCCAACGCTCAGCGGGTAACAACTGATATGCATAATAAAGTAAATAACAGACAACACTAATCATGCGTACAGTCTCCTGAATACAAGAAGAATAAATGCTGATGAAACAAAACAGGAGAAAGCACTAAACCGGACCAAGGTATAAAGGTAACAGGATCGTCAAACCGAGGGTGTCATAAACTGTATGCGTATCGAATCATACGATCCATATAAACGCAGAAGTAAATCGGAGAAACACAAACAATAAATCGATCATCCATACGATGCCAACGATACGGTCACCCACGCTAGTCGACCATCTCTATAATGGTGAGTCAGGGTGGGTAACAACCGTGCACTCACATCGCACGATGGTGGCGAGGTGAACGGGATCTGTCGAGTACACATACTCCTACCCCGAAATAATAAATCGGGGAGCGCAATACTCTCATCTCTCGGTACACGATGACGGGGAGGACTCTCTGCCGGCTACCACGCTGAGTCACACTACCCATGAGCGGACCAACGGAGCCAAACAAAGTCCAACTACCTGCCGGCTATAACGTTGCTACACTAAAACAACGGAGCCAAACAGAGCGGAACTGTCTGCCGGCTACCACGCTGAGTCACCAAACCAACGGAGCCAAACAGCAGAACTGCCACACACCTGTCTGATATACCACTAACCCATGAGTGGTGGTGTGTACAGATACACAATAATGGAGCAGACAATCGCACAACATGCAATCATGCAAGATAATGCATGACACTAAACATGGCAATATCACGAATAGCATAGCATGCTCCATACATAAATATAAAATGTGTACCACAAGACAATGAATCAAATGGAAGGTACACAAACAAATAGGGTATCAAATAAACTCTAGGTCCTGAACATAAGGTCTCATATGGTTGGGTCACTACCTAAAGCATATATGATCAGGTAAATAATAACATGCAGTGCATAATAAGTAAACAAGCAAACATGTGACAGATCATGTAGTGACCAACCGGAACAAAATGGATAACTTGTTAAACACATTATTATGCATATCAAAAGACATAAGTCAAAGTACCCGCCTCCAAATCGAAAAGATCAATCCGGTCCAACTCGGACGTCGAGATGCTCGTCTCGCGTCAAAACCCTGTGTCAATCACATAATTTTTATTTAGCTAATTACATATATAGCAAATAGCTAAATAAGATTCCCAACCCTATTTAGGGTAACCCCTAATCGAAGTACGATCACTAACTAACCAATTACACAGATTCCAACCTTAAAAGAAATCTGTTACACATCCATATTAACCCAACATCTAGATTAAACTAACCTTAATAGCTTCCTCCTTTAAACCCTCAGCTAAACCAAGATCAGCCGCAGCAGATTGAAATCCCTAATATGCCATATAAACCAAATCCACACAATTATCAATTCCTCCACAACAGAATCTGAGAACAAAATCACAACCTACCTCCAATCCAAATCAATGAGAGGAAGAAGAATTCGATATCCGAAAACTGGCACTGTGCAGAGGTGCAGCAGTGAGCGAGGTGACTGTGAACCCAATCTAGGGCACAGGGAAAGGTGGAGGCTCAAGTGCTCGTTCCCAGTGACTCCTGGTGTCCGCAACCAGGGCTAGGGCAGAGGAAGAAAGGGAGAAAAAAAAAATGAAGTTTGGAGCGTGAATACCTCAGGATGGCCTGCACAGCACGGGTGAGGAGGATCCCGGCGATCGTCGACTGCTCCAGCAAGGAACAAGGCGGCGGTCGGCACTGTGAGTTGCGGCCGGCGGTGGATCTAGGGCACAGGCGACGCTACTCCGGTCCAGAGAGGGCAGCGACGTCGGCAGGGCTCGGCTAGGGCACGTGGTGGCCGACGCTAGGGTCGGTGATCCGCGTCGGCTGGCGGTAGTGGAGATGGGCGTCGCGAGGAAGGAGGAAGAGGAAAGGTTCGGCGTAGAGGAAGGCTAAGGCATCAGTGTCGGCTGTGATCGGACGCGAGGGGGAGAAAAGAAGAAGAGATAGAAAAAAGGAGGAACTGCCGTGGCTGGCGGTTAGGGCAAAGAGGAGAAGAGGGAAGGGCGACGTCGGGGATGGCTCGGGCGCGCGGATTCAGCGAGAGAGAAAGGAAGAAAATTAAAGAAAAGAAAAATAGAAAAAAGGAATTAAGAAAATAACATTTTCTCGCTTAAATGGGTAGCCTAAACAGGCTTTTTCGACCCCGTTTTTATCCCCGTTAACTCATCCATACGAGCTCCGAAAAATTCTCAAAAATTCCGGAAAATTCCCAAAAATTCCGGAAAATTCCCTTATTAATATTCGCCTATTTTCGGTATTTTACAATATCATTGAGTTAGTGATGCTTTTAGCAGTTTCACTGTTGGGCATCTTGTGGAGTTTTGAGGTGACTAATGTGAATACATACAAATGACCTTAATGTTACAAATTATCTACAATGCGTGGAATTCATTTAATAATTGAAGATACACTTATCTAAGCACTCTGCACATTACACTTACGGATACCTATCCACTATTATACATTAGGTTGATTATAGATATTGGCATTTAGAACCCAAGTATACTTATTAAGGTGCCAAATGAGTTTGTTATACTTTATGATGTGTGGAATTGGCGCAGGTGTTGAATGAAATGCTTTGTGGCTACTCTGTAAGAGGATCTTGAATGTGGGGGTTAGTTATGTAGGTAAGCAAATTGGTGAAGATGAATTTTATTTCTCTAAATCAAAATGTGGCATACAACCCTAACTTATTCACGATAACACATCTAGAAAATAAGAGAAACAACTTATTAAATCTCCTAAAAGCAGGAACAACTAAAACATATATATATATATATATTAAGAGAATCAGAGAATAATAACTCATATTCTGAAAGATATTGTAGGAGAATTAACTAATTAACAGACGTAGCTATATAAGGAAGCAAGAATATTCTTCAATATTTTACACTCCCCCTCAAACTAGGGTATAAATATTGATTAAGCCGCCTAACGTAGAGTTCAAGTCTTCAAAGTTCTTCCTTGGTGGTCAGCAGAAGATTTTCCTTTATGAAGTGACAATGAATCTCCATGTGTTTTGTTCTATCATGATGCACATGTTCTTTGCAATACTGATAGTTGACTTATTGTTGGAACATCTTTATAAGTTGTTCAACTATGGTCCTTAACTAAAGAGTCTTCGTAGTCATATCCCTTCACATATACCATCTAAATTCAACTTTCTCACTCATTCACACATTAGATTGGTTCTTGCTACACTATATAATTAAATTTCTCCTTACATATGTGCAGTAGCTGGAAGTTGATCTTCGATTTACTACTGATCTTACCTAATCAACATCACTATATATGTTAGTACCTTTATCTATTGATTTCTTGAAATATAAGCTCTTTGCTAGCATTAGATTCAAATACCTCAAGAGACTTACCGGACTAACCAAGTATCAAATGTCAAGTCTTGTGTGGGATAAGTATATAAGCTTGCCTATGAGTCTCTCATATCTGCCTTTATCAATAGATGTGCAATCCTCTTTACTTTTTAATTTGATTGTTGAGATCATGAGAGTTGATGCCGAGCATTTTAGTTTTTTTTTTTCTGAAGGTCCAGAATATATATTTCTTTTTAAGAGAATGAGCTTCCTACTTTTGATTGAACTATTTCCATTACATTTTAAATTCTGTCTAGTAGACTCTTGAGTATGCTCATCTCCTACATATGACTTGTATATATGATCTCTTGATAAAATAATGTCATGCACATATACAATAAAGATAAGGATGATAATTTTCCCGTGAGGTGAAGGCTTGACAAAGAGGGTGTGATTCGTCTGACATTGTGGATAACCATACTAGTGTACTCTAGTAAATCACTTAAACTAGGTGCTTAGAGATTGTTTAAATCTGTATAATGGTTGTTTCAGCTGATACACTTTGTTGATAGTGGCTTGCAACTCAAATCTAGGAGAGATGTGTTAGGACTCTCGTTCTCCTCTGCATTTAGGCAGCAAAGGGTTTTGATGAAATTAGCAAGTCAGAGATATACATAAGTAAAGATGATACAGACAGATAAGGAGGAGCCGCGGGCTTAAACCATCCAAAGGACATAGCTTGACAGTAGAAAACCTGAAAACTTGAAGATACTCTATGTAAGATGAGTGGAATGACTGGCATACATAG
Source organism: Zingiber officinale (assembly GCF_018446385.1). Taxonomy (NCBI): domain Eukaryota; kingdom Viridiplantae; phylum Streptophyta; class Magnoliopsida; order Zingiberales; family Zingiberaceae; genus Zingiber; species Zingiber officinale. Next base: position 51,436,068 of record NC_056004.1, read on the forward strand.
GGCTAAGGGTAGCAAGCAACTTGGTCAGAGTGAATGACAGCCGACTGATGATTAGATTCAGTCAATTGGTATTCACATACCCAAAGTTTGGGTTATTATGGTTGCATTAGTTGACTGTTGGTTAAGAATCCGTTGTCTGGTAGTATCAGGCCTCGACAAACAAACGGAATATTTTTAAGTTGATTGACATAGTCGATTGGATTTTACCAGAAGAGCACAGAATGTCCAAGAATTGATTGGGGCAGTCGAGTCGATTGAGCACTGATCAGTCGACAAATGCTACAACATTCAATCCAAATGGAGCTGAAGATGGAAATATCAACGACATGATGCATATAAGATGTATAATCAGTCGACTGATGTGCAACAAGTAGTCCACAATGGTCATCAGATTAGCCAATGGGAAGATGCCAGCTAAAAGTTATAAATAGAATTCGAGGGATTGTGAAAAGGATATTAACTGAAGAGGAGAAAATTAGTAGACTTCATATGCATAGACTTTGGATGTAGCAACTTGGGAGTTATGAACCAAGTAAATCGAAGGTGTCTATTTGGTTTTCTTTTCTAGTTGTGTTATAGACTTTGGATGTAGCAACCTAGGAGTTATGAACCAAGTAAATGCATCTATTTGGTTTTCTTTTTAGTTGTGTTATTTATGTTGTGCATTATTTTCTGTTGAATTAGTACTACAGACGAGTTGTGGTATACACCCTCCTCTGCCACACTAGCATCCTAATCCAATAGGATGTTCATGCAAACTTCTTCCACCAGATGTCCATTGAGAAAAACATTCTTGACATCTAGTAGAAGTGGCCAATCTAGATATATGGTCAAAAATAGAACTCGAACTATGTTCAATTTGGCTATCTTAAATTTGGCTACTGGAGTGAATTTCTTCATAATCGATTCTGAATCATTTTGCAACGAGTTGACTCTTGGACCGATCGACACTTCTATCTTTGTATTCAATTGTGAAGATCCACGGACTAAAGAGTACTTTCTAGGTGGTAGCTCAGTAGCTCAGAGATTTTCCATCTTCCATTCTTCTCTAGTGATTAAATCTCTTAGTCAACCAGTCTTCCATTTTAGTATTGTGAGAGCTTATTTTGAGAGCCTCTTATATGGATTTAGAACTTGTGTTGATTCATGCTTGCTACAAAACTCCTAAACTTTTCTTTTACTATGGGAAGATCACTATCTTTGAAAGAGTCAAGATTAAGGTTACTTGAAACGGTTCTTGATCTGATACATTAAGTAGCATAGTCCAAGCCAAAAAGCAGTTTCTAGGTGACAACTTGTTGCCCCTCCATAGCTTGTTTCAACTCTGGTCTTTACTTCTTGTGACCTTGGTCTCATCCAGTCCATGTCGGTCAATCGTGGTGCACCTTAGCTGAACTATCCATCCCTCTACTCTAATCTCATCTGAATTCAACCCACTTCAGTCCCTCTTTGTCCCAAATTTTCCAACCGAGTCCAATATTATTCGAGTTGTAAGCAAACATCTCTATCTATTGTGATCAGGTCATTACAGGAAGCTATATATGTAAGGAATTAAGAATTCAACGATACTGGTGAAAATAGCGCAGAATAGTTCAAATAGTGATTTTACAGGGAGAAAAAGTAGATCCTAATTTGTTAATTACCATTCTTGTTGGCAGAAATTAGTTATTTTTTGTTGGTTAAAGGTGAATAGCTGAAGTTGATACTGTATTTGCTTCTTCCCTGCAAGTTTGTAAGTTGCTGAAGAGGGCTGAGCAATCAGTTCCAAACTGAACCGACTAAACTGATTTAACTAAAATCATATCAATTTTTTTTCCAAACTAACTGAACCGATTAAATTTTCTAACAAAAATTGAACCGATAGAACATCGGTTAATTCATACATTTTTATCAGATTTTAACTGTTTAAATCGGTGACTTTGAGAACGTGTGCTTGTTTATCATTGCTAGAATATAATATCATTGGAGATCATACAAAATCACATGTTGGATACTATCCCTCGGCCAATTCCCTATCCCAACTTTTATCACAATTGATGAGTTAAGAGTTGAAACATAACATTCCTTCTTGAAGTCCTTACGTTATGAAACTCATTTAAGATTAACCATTAAGGTGTGCACCATTCTCAAATAGATTTAGAGTTTTGCTGTCAAAAAGCCCTCAAGTTTAGGATAAAGTAAAAAAAAAAAAGCAACCCCGTTGTTGTGGTCCTTATAGGCTTCTGTTTTGATTTTGAACCGATATCCCTAGTTAATCTCAATGGGTGCTGCACCATTTTCTTTGCTTATGTATGAGTGAATTGTTTGTTGCAGTGATATTAAGTAGTTTCTGAAGTTCTGGTGAAACTGATGTGTTGGACCAATACACACATTGGGAAGGGGGGGGGGGGGGGGGGGATGAATCACGTGGTCTTCAGAAACTCTATCTCCGTACCATCTTAAACGTGTCTCTCGGAGTTTTTCCTCAATAGATGCAACTCCGACTTTCTCTCTAATGCTCTCATTTCTTATCTTATCCATCTTCGTATGTCCACACATCCACCTTAACATCCTCATCTCTGCAACTCTCATCTTCTGCTCATGTGCTTGAGTCATAGCCCAACATTTAGCTCCATATAATATAGCCGGTCTAACTGCGGTTTTATAGAACTTACCTTTAAGTTTAAAAGGTATTTTACGGTCACATAAAACACTCGACGCTCCCCTTCATTTCACCCATCCTGCTTGTATTCTATGTAAGACATCTCTCTCAATTCCTCCATCATTTGTTAAAAATGATCCTAAATATTTAAATCTCTCGGTTCTGGGCAACTCGTTCTCTCCTATCTTAACCATTGTTTCATTACTTCTAATATTGCTAAACTTAAATTTTATATATTCTGTCTTTAATCTACTAAGCTTAAAACCTTTTTCTTCTAGTGCTTCCCTCCAAGATTCTAGTTTAACATTTCCTCCTTCACGTGTCTCATCTACCAAAATAATATCATCTGCAAACAACATGCACCACGGTACTGTGTCTTGAATGTGCGCAGTGAGTTCGCCCATAATTAGTGTAAAAAGATAGAGACTTAGAGCTGATCCTTGATGTAACTCTGTCTTTATTGGAAATGTTTCAGTTACTTCGCCTGAAGTCTTTACCTCTGATCGTTACATCCTCATACATATCCTTAATTAGTTCAATATACGTAGGGTTATAAATGAACCAAGCATTCATGAACAAACTTGATGTTCGGCTTGGTAAGAGCTTGTTTATGTTCGTTCAATATACATAAAATTAATTAAACAAACAAGCTTAAATAGCTCGTTAAGATAAATAAATAAGCTTGAACACATACGTGTTCAGTTCGTTAACGTTCGTAAACAACGTTCGTGAACAACGTTCGTGAACAACGTCCGTGAACAATGTTCTTGAACAACGTTCATGAACAATGTTCACAAATCATATTCATTAATAAAACTCTTTTCAATATGCTAAATAAATAATAAAATAAAATAAAATAAATAAATAAATTTAAATTATCAAGCTCAATAACCAATCAAATAACTAAAAGTTTTAAACAATCAAACAAACTTGAATTGAGAGTTTGATAACATCTAAATGAACCAAGCTCAAACCAAGCTCGAACCAAGCTTGAATTGAGAGCTTGATAACATCTAAACGAACCAAGCTCAAGCTCATAAAAAATAAACCAAGCCAAGCTTGAACACTCATTTCAAAAGCTTGGTTCATTTTAAGCTCGGCTCGGCTTGTTTACAACCCTAAATATATGTTACGCTAACACATTTCTTTTCTAAAATTCTCCATACTCTATCATAAGTTTTTTCTAAGTCAATGAATACCATGTGTAGATCTTATTTTTGCTCTCGATATTTTTCAATTAATTGTCCAAGAAGATGTATAACTTCTATTGCCGATCTTCCAGGCATGAACCCAAATTGATTTTCTGTCACTATTGTCTCCTTCCTTAATCTTTTTTCTATTACTTTTTCCCAAAGTTTCATAGTATGACTCATTAGTTTAATACCTTTATAGTTTGCACAATTTTGTACGTCTCCCTTCTTCTTATATAAGGGAACTAGAGTACTTATCCTCCATTGATTAGACATTTTTTTCATTTTCAATATCATGTTAAATAATTTTGTAAGTCATTAAATAACTCGTTTCCCTAAGCACTTCCATATCTCTATCAAAATATCATCTAGTCCAACGACTTTTCTATTATGCATCTCATTTAAAGTTTGTTTTACTTTTGAAGTTTGAATTCTACGATAAAAATTAAAATTTCTATGCTCATTTGACCTAATTAAATTATCTAAGTTAAGTTGGTCACCTAAACCTTCATTAAAAAGTTGATTAAAATACTTCTTCCACCGTTCTTTTATTTCTCCATCGTTTACTAATACCTTATTACATTCATCTTTAATATATTTTATTTAGCTAAGATCTCTTGATTTCCTTTCTCTCACTTTAGCTATTCTATAAATGTCTCTTTGCCCTTCTTTCGTATCCAATTTTTGATATAACCGTTCAAAAGTTTCATTTTTTGCTTCATTCACTACTTTCTTAGCTTCTTTCTTGGCTATTGTATATTTTTTTAAGTTTTCCTCGTTCTTACAAATATATAATTCCTTATAAGCTACTCATTTTTCCTTCACTTTCTCTTGTACTTTCTCATTCCAGCACCAAGATTCTTTACTTAGTGGTGCATGTCTCTTTGACTCACCGAGTACACTCTTAGCTACTATTTTCAACTTTGATACCATCTTATCCCATGTTGTATTAGAGTCATCGTATATTTCACCTAATGCTTGTACTTCTACCTTCTCCTTAAATATATTTTGCTTCTCATCCTTTAACTTCTACCACTTAATTATAGGAATTACATATATTGTCTTTTTATTGATACTATGTTTGAGGCGTATATCTAACGCTACTATCATATGTTGGGTAGTTAAGTTTTCTCTAGGGATGACTTTGTTATTTTTAGAAATCTTTCTATCCTTTTTCCTAACCATAAGAAAGTTAATTTGCGATTTATTATTCCCACTTTTGAATGTGACTAAGTGTTCTCTTTTATTAAAAAACGTATTAGCTAATATAAGGTCATATGCTATCGCAAAATCTAATATAATTTTCCCTTCCTCATTCCTCGTTCCAAACCCATAACTCCCATGTACTTCCTCATATTCCTTATTTTTCACTCTGACATGCCCATTTAGATCACCTCCTATTAAAATCATTTCATTTGGTAGAATATTTTGTAATATTTCATCTAAGTCCTCCCAAAACCTTGATTTTGTAATTTCATCTAATCCTACTTGTGGTGCATAAACGCTAATTATGTCCATAGTTTCTTTCGTCACTATTATCTTAAGGACTATAATGCTATCCCCTTTTCTAACTACTCCTACAACTTGATCCTTTAACAAACTATCTACAATAATACCACTCCATTTCTTACTTTACTCTTTCTAGTGTACCATAACTTAAAACTTGAGTTCTCTATCATCTTTACCTTCACGCCTGTCCATTTTGTCTCTTGTAAATATAAAATATTAATTTTTCTCCTAATCATCATATCTACTACCTCCATTGATTTACCAGTGAGAGTTCCTTTATTCCATGTTCCAAATATTAGATTATTAGTTTTCCTATCATATTTGTTCTTATCCAACCTATGGTGTGAGAACCCTTGCCTATTTAACACTACACCCAAGTTCTCATGGAGATGTAACGGTTCTTGATGAGACGTTATAGTCGGATCCTGTTGTTGGTGCAACCTTAGGTCAAGGTTGACCTGGTTGACCCGACTCGAGTTGACTTGACTCGAGTTGTATTTTGATGTTTGACTTGGGAAGATTGTCGGTGCAACCTTAGGTCAAGGTTGACCTAGTTGTGTTGCATGTTGATGTTTGACACTCGTGAGAGAGTTCTATTCTTGATATGGGACAAGAATAGATGTTTGGGAGATTATTGGTGCAACCGTAGGTCAAGGTTGACCTGGTTGACCTGATTCGGGAAAAAGTCCAAGTATGGAGACTTGTGAAAAGTCCAAGCGAGGAGCTTGCGGAAAAGTCAGTATGGAGACTTGGCCTGGAAAAGTCAGCGAGGGAGCTTGGCGAAAAGTCAAGTATGGAGACTTGGCTGAAAAGTCAGCAGGAGCTTGGCGGGAAAATCCAAGTATGGAGACTTGGCAGGAAAAATCAAGTATGAAGACTTGGCGGAGAAGTCCGTGAGTGAAGCGCGGTGGAAAGTCCTAACTGGGATGTTAGGCGGTTGGAAAGTCACGTGAGTGAAGCCGAGGCGGTGGAAAGTCTAACTGGATGTTAGGCGATTGGGAAGTCCTGGTGAGTGAAGCGGGCAAGGAAAGTCTGGTGAGTGAAGCGAGCGGGCGGAAAAGTCACAGTGAGTGAAGCCGGCGATTGAAATCACGGTGAGTGAAGCGGTGAAAACTAGTGAGTGAAGCTAGGTGAATGAGAAAGTCCTAACTGGGATGTTAGGCGGTGTGAAATCTGGTGAGTGAAGCCGGTGGAAAGTCTGGTGAGTGAAGCGGCGAAGGGAAAATCAGATGGATCAGGGTGATCGGACATCGGTGTTGAGAAGTCAGTGAGTGAAGCTTGGCATATGGAGTCGGAGAGGGCTCAGTAGCTCGTTCTCCGAACTAGGTTAGAGAGGGCACTCTAAACCGGAGTTGGATCGATCGGTGGCCGATCCGGTGATCTGCGTTTGCCACGATCGGTGCGGTGACCGATCGAATTAGATCGATGGCTCATCGATTGCAATCGATCGATGCGGAGACCGATCGGGGCAACGCAACCTTGCGAGAAGAAGTGGATCGGTCTCGGCCGATCCACCCTCTTTGATCGGTCGGCGGCCGATCGGGAAAGATCGATGGCGAGAGGGCGAAGGCGATCGGCCATGGACCGATCAGAGGTTCTGATCGGTCCGCGGACCGATCGGGGCTTGATCGCGACACCGATCGATGCGGGGACCGATCGGTGTGACAAGCTTGCGCTGGGGTGATCGGTGCGGGCCGATCGGTGTTACCGTTGCGATGCAACGGCTAGTTTCTTCATTTTTCTTCTTCGCGGTATAAAGGGGTGAGGGCTTCTGGGGCTTCTTCTTCTTCGAAGTACTCTTACGCTGAAGCTTTTGCTTCTTCTTCTGAGCTTGTTGAGCTCGTTGGGTGCTGAAGCTCTGCGTGAGTTTCCTTTGGTGTTCTTTATCAAGGTTCCAGTCGACAACAAGAGGCAAGCAAGTGTATTACAATTTCTATTGTTCTTGTTTGTTTTCTCCATTGTTGTACTCCTTTGTTTGCTGTTGCAAAAGAGTGTGGCGAGGTTTCTCCACCCATAAGGAGTTTATATTAGCCGGTTCTCCGGGGACTCATCCACCGACGGATTGACCGGACTCGTCCACCTTACGGACACGCCGAGGAGTAGGAGCTAATCTCCGAACCTCGTTACATCCATCGAGTTTGAGGTTTGATTTCTTTCTTTGTCGCTTCTATTGTTTTATTTCCGCTGCGCTAACTCGACATTGTAGAAAGAATCGAACGAATTGGGGTCGGCTATTCACACCCCCCTCTCTAGCCGTACGAAAGATCCTAACAAGTGGTATCAGAGCGAAGGTTCGCTCTTCATCGGATCAACACCCGTGGGAGCAAAGCTAGAGAATGGATCTCTATGGAGAAGATGTCACGATTCAACCCTTCTACGAGTCTCACGACAACTTCACATATTGGAAGGTAAGGATGATGTACTTTCTTAGGACTAATATGTTAAATTGGTTTTGTGTACAAGAAGGTTTTTCCCCTCCGATGGACGAGGAAGGAAAACCTATCAAGAAGAAGGAGTGGACGAAGGAGCAAATCCACAAATCAACCATCAATGATGAGGTAACGAAAATCATTGAATTTTCTTTACCTAATGATGTTTTGTGTAGGGTAGAAGGATACAATAGTGCCAAGGAGTTGTGGAACAACTTGGCCAAACTTCATGAGAAGAACTCCACTTCAAGTCATGAAGAGGAGACAAGTGAGTCATCAAGTAGCTCACTTCATGGAGATAGAGAATTGGGAGTTGAGGGCTACTCAACATCCAAGGAAGAAGAGGAGGAGAGCTCTTCTTCAAGATCGGAGCAAGAAGAAGCATCTACCTCCGGAAGGGATGAGGAAAAGAGCCTTCATCCATCCTCAACCCTAGGTAACTCAAGCATCGTAATTTCAAATAAGTTACATATAATATGCTTTGAGTGTAGGGAGTTTGGGCACTACAAGAGTAAGTGTCCAAGGAGGGTTAGGAAGACTCCACCGGCACCAAAAGTCAAGGGAGCCGGAGTCCCGACACGCAAAGGCAAGGAGCACGTGGTATGCTTCCAATGCAAGCGAAGGGGACATTATCGGAGTCAATGTCCAAGGGGGAGGCAACCTCACAAGGGCAAGAGACGCACATCGATAGGGGGAGCTAAGGCAAACCCTAAGGTAACCTCTAAGGTTCATTTTTGCAATTCTAATAAAATGCATGCTAGGAGTTTTATTGCAATTGCAAATAATGATAAGCATGATAATCTTAGGAATCAATATATGTGCTTAGGTGCCAAACATGTGAGCCTAGATAAGGATAACACTAGGAAGGCTAACCCTAGGATCAACCCATCTAAGGCTAAGGATAACCTAGGTAGGAATCCTAAATCAATTAGACACATGCCTAGGAATACCTCAAGGAAGAGTGATAAATCAAAAATTGAGGTATTAGAGAAGGAGAATCAAGTCTTGAAGTCAAGACTTGATACTTTGGAAAAGACTCTTAAGAATTTGGAGAAGTCATCTCTAGGCTCTAAGGGTCAAAAACCAAAGCCCAAGGACAAGAAAGGTTTGGGTCACAAACCTAAGTCCCAAATGGTCAAGCCCACCTATCATAATGTTCCATTCGATTATGGAACAAAACCTAGGGCTAGGAAGACCATTACCAAGGTCACAAGGGGAGTCACCCCTATAGTTGACCTTGATGAGACCCAAATGACCAAGGCTTTAAAGCCTAAGAGGGTCATTAGGAGGGTTGCTAGGGAAGTCATCCCTAGTGAATTTTTAGTGAACCCAATGAGCTCAAGTAGGTATTGGGTTCCGAGCATTTTCTCTACCCCATAGATGGGTTAGAGAGTGTCAACTCAATAAGAAGGGTAGTTAACCCAACTTTGAAATTGACACTCGAGGAGCATTTTCAAGGTTTTGGGAACCTTTGAAAATGAAAGGGGATAATCTTTATCATTCACTCCTTGGAAGAGTAAAGTGTGCCAAAGTGAGAATATTTTAATCTTATTTGGCACAATTTAAGGAAACCTAGAGAAAAACCATAATTGGGATTTTGGTTTTCTCTTAGGGATATATGGGCAATCTAGGATTAGAATTTAAGTTAACTAAGAGATTAAGGATACTTAGATAGGTAATCTAGGTATTTTATTTGTGTTAACTTACCATGGTTGTTTGCCATATGACATGTCATCATGTTTAGTTTTATCATCATTTGAAATGTCATGATAGTGCTAGGCTAGTTTATATGTCATGCTTTATTTAAGTTTTCAAACTTTATGCCATGACATCATGACATTGGCACATGTTTTTACTTATGATATCATTATATGCCATGTCATCATCTCTTGCATTATAATCAATGTAATTGATTTAAGGAAAAACACATTTTGATATTGAGATCAAATTGATGTTTAGAAAATGCATGAGAACTTAGCCTAAGTTGACCTTAACCCATATCTCACATCAAATTGACTTGAATGTGGTTTGATACACTTTAGATGTGTGTGAGATATTAGGATCATGAGTTAGGATCAAGGTGCATAATTCTTGTACCTAGATGACCCTAATTCAAGAAATGGAGGATCATAGGGAAAGCTTATGTACAAGTCATGTACATTTAGCCCTAAGATTATGGTCCTAAATTCAAATGGTTTTAAAAGCATTTTAAAATTGATTTGAAAAACCTTGATGAAGCTTTCCTAGTGATAGCATTCATCATTGAACATCGTGATACAAAGTTGAGTTAAAACTTGAACTATTTCAAAGTTTTTGAACTTTGTATCAAGATTTAAAATGGAAACTATTTATAGAAAATTATTTTTCCATGGTAGTGTATGATATGAGGAATGTATCCTCAAATTTCACAATTTTTCAATTTTCGGAATTTATTAGGGGTTTCAATTTGGGAGGAAAAATCGAAATCACTGATCGATGTCGGATCGGTCACCGGACCGATCAGAGCTGGATCGGTCATGGACCGATCCAGTCTTGTGGATGATGCGGTGACCGATCGATGAGGTCGATAAGCGTGCGATGTCTGAAATTGTTGCGTATGCGAAATTTGGTGAAAGTTGGTTTTAGATTTCTAAAGGTTTGAAACTCTCCAAGACATTGATGGTCAGGGGGAGTTGGCCTTTAGGGGAGTTTTAACTATTAGTCAAGGAGTTGACTTTAGGGAGTTTTACTCCTCGAGGATTAGTGATATGGGATTATCACTAAGTGGACTGCTGAGCTTAGTATCGAGGGGAAAATAAGAGTTTCAATGAAAGGTATGGGACTTTCATTAGGAAGAAACTCTTGACCTTGATACCCTCCTTATTCTTTTTGATGTGTGTCAAAAAGGGAGAGTGTTCATTGGAGAATTATTGGAGAACCCAAGTTAGGTTATCGGTTTAACCTAAGCTAGGGGAAGATTGTCAAGGAATGTTCGAGGAAGAACATTGGAACACTTTTTGTGTCAAAAGGGGAGAATTATTAGAGAACCCAAGTTAGGTTATCGGGTTAACCTAAGGGAGAATATCTAGAGAATGTTCAAGGAAAGAACATTGGACATTGGAAGATGGTTGGAAAACCTAAGTTGGGTTATCGGGTTAACCTAACTTGATTATGGTTTTGTCAAACATAAGGGGAGATTGTTGGTGCGACCTTAGGTCGGTTGACTGGTTGACCCGACTCGAGTTGACTTGACTCGAGTTGTATTTTGATGTTTGACTTGGGAAGATTGTCGGTGGCAACCTTAGGTCGAGGTTGACCTAGTTGTGTTGCATGTTGATGTTTGACACTCGTGAGAGTTCTATTCTTGATATGGGACAAGAATAGATGTTTGGGAGATTATTAGTGCAACCGTAGGTCAAGGTTGACTGGTTGACTGATTCGGAAAAAGTCCAAGTATGGAGACTTGGCGGCGGAAAAGTCAGCGGGAGCTTGCTGGAAAAGTCCAAGTATGGAGACTTGCTGGAAAAGTCAGCGAGGGAGCTTGCGCGAAAAGTCCAAGTATGGAGACTTGCTTTGGAAAAGTCAGCGAGGAGCTTGGCGGGAAAAGTCAGTATGGAGACTTGGCTGGAAAAGTCCAAGGAGCTTGGCACGGGAAAAGTCAAGTATGGAGACTTGGCGAAAAATCAAGTATGAAGACTTGGCGGAGAAGTCTGGTGAGTGAAGCAGGCGGTGGAAAGTCTGGCAGGATGTTAGCGGTTGGAAAGTCACGTGAGTGAAGCCGAGCGGTGGAAAGTCCTAAGCAGGATGTTGGCGGTTGGGAAGTCTGGTGAGTGAAGCGAGGCGAGAAAGTCTGGTGAGTGAAGCAGGCGGGCGGAAAAGTCACAGTGAGTGAAGCCGAGGCGGTTAAATCTGGTGAGTGAAGCCGGTGAAAATCCTAGTGAGTGAAGCTAGGTGAATGAGAAAGTCCTAGCGGGATGTTAGGCGGTGTGAAATCTGGTGAGTGAAGCGGTGGAAAGTCCTGTGAGTGAAGCGGGCGAGGAAAATCCAGATGGATCGAGGGTGATCGGACATCGGTGTTGAGAAGTCCAAGTGAGTGAAGCTTGGCATATGGAGTCGGAGAGGGCTCGGTGGCTCGTTCTCAACTAGGTTAGAGGGCACTCTAGCAGGGAGTTGGATCGATGCAGTGGCCGATCCGGTGATCTGCGTTTGCCCGATCGGTCGGTGGCTCGAGTGAGTCGATGGCTCGGGTTGCGATCGATCGATGCAGGCCGATCGAGGCAACGCAACCTTGCGAGAAGAAACCGTGGATCGGTCTGGCGGCCGTCCACCCATCTTTGATCGGTCGGCGGGCCGATCGAGAAGAGATCGATGGCGAGAGGGCCGGGCGGTCGGTCATGGGCCGTCGGGAGGTTCCTGATCGGTCCGCAGGCCGTCGGGGCTTCGATCGCGACACTCGATGCGGGGACCGATCGGTGTGAAACAGCAGCGCTGGTGATCGGTGCGGGCCGATCGGTGTTCCGTTGCGATGCAACGGCTAGTTTCTTCTTGTTCTTCTTCGCGGTATAAAGGTGAGGGCTTCTGGGCTTCTTCTTCTTCCGAAGTACTCTTGCACTCAAGCTTTGCTTCTTCTTCTCTTGAGCTTTGTTGAGCTCGTTGGGTCTTGAAGCTGCGTGAGTTTCCTGGTGTTCTATTCTTTGGATCAGAAACTCTTTCCATGAGGTTCGATCGACAAAGACGAGTGTATTCTGATTTCTATTGTTCTTGTTTGTTTTCTCCATTGTTGTACTCCTTTGTTTGCTGTTGCAAAAGAGTGTGGCGAGGTTTCTCCACCCATAAGGAGTTTATATTAGCCGGTTCTCCGGGGACTCATCCACCGACGGATTGACCGGACTCGTCCACCTTACGGACACGCCGAGGAGTAGGAGCCCTAATCTCCGAACCTCGTTACATCCATCGAGTTTGAGGTTTGATTTCTTTCTTTGTCGCTTCTATTGTTTTATTTCCGCTGCGCTAACTCGACATTGTAGAAAGAATCGAGAACGAATTGGGGTCGGCTATTCACACCCCCCCTCTCTAGCCGTACGAAAGATCCTAACACCTGTAACGCGAACTCTTGCATATTTATCACTACACTCGAGTTCTGGAAATGTAGCGGTCTTTGCCGAGACGTTACAGTCAGACCCTACAACGCGTTCCTTCCGGGGAACAACCTAGCATTAGCACAATAGTTTAATGGATTCATTCATTGAATATTTGTCATAGTTTGACGCTGGCTGGCAACTTAACGCAACCCTCCTCCTTTATCAGGGCTTCGGACCGGCCATGACTGGTCGTCATGGGCGGAGTTTACACTTCCCTTTCAAAGTAGTAGAATTAAAAATTGCAACACTTATAATAGGTTACCAACAAGTTGGAGAGTTCGGTGTGTTGCTGTTAGTCTGCCGGAGATGATCGGACGTCCCGGAAGCGTAGCGCGAAGCCAGACAGACTTTCTAGAGTAGCAGCAAGAAGCATAAACAGTCGGAAGCCCAATCGAATGCGTAGTAGTTCGTATATCTGTTCTATTTTGAAGCCTTCTTGAGACCCACTTATATAATGCATGGAAGACGCCTTCCATAGGTATGGAAGACGCCTCTAACCTGTGAAAGTTAATCTCGAACAGCCCGACACTCATCTGCGGCGAAATACAAAATTTATCCTGTGGAAGGCGCCTTCTATATTTATGAAAGGTGCTTTCTATGAACAGTACGAAGGCGCCTTCACTGCTTGAAGGTGCCTTTGGACACTGTTCATCCGAAGGTAATTTTGCTTTTTTTTTTTCTGCAAAACAACGTTAATCCAAATAACCTGCAACACAAGTATTAGGACAATAATAATTAATAATAAAGAGTAGTAATTAGTTCATGTCCTCCTATGACCAGGAACTAGTGAAGGTCTTAGTGTAGGGATCCCAAATGGACTTAAACTGGACCAACGCCTAATGCCCCCTCAACCAGGACATGTCCTCACTTAGTCACTCTCCTCCAGTGACTTATCTTAACTTACCAATTTGTCATACATCCGGTCAGCCCATTGACCTGTCTGGACTTCATGCCAGCTATTTGGTCGACCCCTTGACCTAGCTGGACTTCTCGCCAGATATCCAGTCAGTCCGTCGACCTATCTAGACTTCATACCAGATATCCGGTCAGCCCGTCGATCTATCTAGACTTCGTACCAGATATCTGGTCAGCCCGTCGACCTATCTGGACTTCGTACCAGCTATCCGGTCGGCCCGTTGACCTAGTTGGATTTCCTGCCAGATATTCGATCGACCTGTTGACCTATCTTGACTTCGTACTGCACACTTAATCAAGTGGTTAGATCACAATAGAGCCTAACTTAACTTGTCATTTATCAAAACTTGAGTTAGATCATTAGTACAAATTGCACCAACAATCTTTCCTTTTTTGATGCAGTGACAATCTCGGTTAAGTTAGGAAAAAATATGCAAAGTAAGCATAAAAAAATATGAGTAAATTAGCTTTTGTTGTGGGGTTTAAGTCGTTCTGATTTTTCTTTTGTTTGTTAATTTAATCCCTAACCCTCCCCCTTTGACATTCATCAAAAAGACATGAGTTAATACATAAGACAGTGAAATAAAAACTTGTTCAAAAAAAAAAATAGACAACAAAAACAAGGTTCAGAGTTATGGGGATGTAATTAACTGAAAAAAAAATGAAGGGTTGCAAAATAATTGTAATTTTTTGAAAAATTAATTGTAAAGTTTAAATAGTTATTAAGAAATTTTAAATATATAAGTTTTGCAAAAAAAAAAAATTCAGGGATGAATCTTTTTCAAGATTAAAACTTTTAAAAGATTAATTTTTGCAAAAGTCAAATTTTTCAAAAATTTCCAAGGAAATTTTTTTTCAAGTCGGTTTAAAAGCAGTTTACAAAAATTAAAGTAATCAGTTTTCAAATCATTAGAATTTTGTAAAACATGTGATATTTCAAAATATGTCAAGAATGATTTTCAAAATAAAATTTTGAAAAGTATAGGTGTGTTTTCGAAAAACATCTTTTAAAAATATCTTGAAAAAGTTTTTTTGAAAATATAAGCATGTTTAAAATATCTATTCAAAGTAAATGTAAGCAAAAATTTGAAAGTCATTTTTAAATATCCTCGTTTTTAAATATCCTCTTCCTGAATATGACATTATTTCAAATAATCTAATCAATTATAAATTACCCTTAACTGTTTAACCATTAATTACTAACAAACTATCAGAAAATAGCAGTGTTCATTTGGTTAGTCAAGTTAAGTCTTTTTATCTAGTTAGCGTTTGACTAATCTGGATTACTTTATTTGATATTTAACGCCCAGATTTATATTGATGCATTGATATAAACATCTTAAGTCCAGACAATCTGCCTATGCAGCTCACTCCTTTCTAAGTTTGACAATACACAAACAAGGTAGCTCTAATGTGTTAGTGGGATAGTCAAGTCTTAAATCTATAGGAATATGCTTTCTATGGATTTGATCTAGATTAAGGTTAACATTGATTTTAAAAATTCTAAAAATAAGGAAATTTTGAGAAAAATGTAAGCAAAGAAATTTTATCCTAGAATTTGTAAATTATTTGAAAATAATTTTGAAAATAGTGGTCTTAGTTTATTAAACACATTCCTAATTGTTGACGTAAGTTGCTAAATTCACTTTCAGATAGGGGTTTGGTAATATGTCAGCTAAGTTTGACTTGGACTCAATGCACTTGAGTTCAGTGTCACCTTTACTGACATGACCCCTGATAAAGTGATGTCTAACTTCGATGTGTTTGTTCTTGAATGATGCATAGGATTTTTGTTAAATTAATTGAGCTAATATTATCAATTAGTATTTTTGTATTTGTAAAGTTTAGATTAAAATCTTTTAGAGTGTGCATCATCCATAACAATTGTATAACACATTCTCTTATTGCTATATATTCTGCTTAGTAGTAGATAAGCAACACAATATTGTTTTCTACTAAACCAATTGACAAGTGATGGTCCAAGTAACTGACATCCATCACTTGTACTCTTACGGTTTAGTTTAAAGCCAACATAGTCTGAGTTAGAGTAACTTATGAGTTCAAAATTGAGTGTTCTAGGAAACCAAATTCCTACATTTGATGTTCCTTTTAGATATCTGAAAATTCTTTTTTACGTTAGTTAAGTGCGATTCTTTAGCACATGTTTATTATCTAACACACATACTAACCGCAAATAAAATATCAGGGCGACTTGCGGTTAAGTATAGAAGACTACCTATCGTACTTCTATACTATTTTATGTCTACGGGTTTTCCATTTGGGTCATTATCTAAGATTGTGTTAGTTGCTATTGGTGTTTTTATTTCCTTGGTGTTTTCTATTCTAATTTTTTTAAGTAATTTCTTGATATACTTTTGTTGGTAAACATGATTTTCTTTATTAGTTTGTTTAATTTGTAAACCTAAAAAGTAAGTTAGTTTTCTACTAAACTCATTTCAAATTTTTGTTCCATTAAGATTATAAATTCTTGTAAAAATTCTAAGTTGGTCGAACCAAAGATTATGTCGTTTATATATACTTGGGCTAGAAAGATATCTTGGTTGATTGATTTTACAAATAAAGTTGGATCAATTTGTCCTTGATTGAATCCTTTAGAAATTAGGTTCGAGGTCAACCTTTCATACCAGGCCCTAGGTGCTTGTTTAAGACCATACAAGACTTTCTTAAATTTAAAGACATGGTAAGGATGATCTAGACTCTCAAATCCAGGTGGTTCTTCTTTTATTAGTCTATTTAAAAAGGCGGATTTAACATCCATTTGATAAAATTTAAATCCTTTATAGGCTACATAGTTAAGTAGCGTTCTTATAGATTCAAGTCTAGCTACTGGGATATAGGTTTCATCATAGTCAAGTTCCTCGACTTGATTAAACCCTTTAGCCACTAGTCTAGCTTTATTTCTAATAATTTCTCCATTTTTACTTAGTTTATTTTTGAATACTCATTTTGTTTCTATTACCTTTTTATTGTTAGGTGGTGGTATTAGGTCCCAAACTTCGTTTCTTTCAAATTGGGCTAGTTCTTCCTACATTGCTATGATCCAGTTTGGGTCAAGTAAGGATTCTTCTATCGTTTTGTGTTCAACTTTTGAGATCAAAGATATTTGACTTAAATTTCTAAATGATGATCTAGTCTGAACTCCTAGGTCTGAGTCACCAATTATTTGATCAATTGGTTGGTTTGAATTAACTCTTACAGTTCTAGTAGGTTCATTTACTTGAGGTTGATCTTCTTCTTCATATTTATGACTTAGGTTTTCACTAGCTCCCCTTTGACTACTGTTACCTCGAACAAAATCAATTGTTTGAGTTTGGGTTTGTTCTAAGCTTTGGTTGGTCTTTTCAAATCTTATATTTGAGGTTTCTTCAATTCTTAGTGTAACTTTGTTATATACTCTGTAACCTCTACTGTTTGCCTACAAAGATTCCATTTTCTACTTTTGAGGTGAATTTTCCTAAGTATTCTCTTGTATTTTGTATGTAGGCTGGACATCCAAATACTTTAAAGTATTTAATATTAGGTTGTTTATTATAATAGAGTTCAAATGAGGTTTTGTTATATGTTTTATTTATCGTGGTTCTGTTTTATACATAGCAGGCTGTGCTAACAGATTTTGCCCAAAAATATTTGGGTAGTTTATACTCATTTATCATTGTCCTAGAAGCTTCAAGTAGAGTTCTATTCTTTCTTTCTTTCTACTATTCCATTTTGTTTGGGAGTTTTAGGGCATGAAAATTCGTAATAATAATCATTTTCAAGGTTGAATTGAATAAAGTTGTGATTTCTAAATTCACCTCTTTTATCACCTCTGATTCTTTTGATTTTTAGATCCTTTTCATTTTCAGTTTGTTTGCAAAATTTGCTGAATACTTCAAATATTTCATTTTTATTTTCAATAAATTTTACCCAGGTAAATCTTGAGTAATCATCAATTATTACTAGGCAAAAGAGACTCTCATTTATGGATTTGATTCCATGAGAGTCAAATAGGTCCAAGTGCAGTAATTCTAGTATTAAGTTAGTTTGGGTTTGATTAATTGATTTATGAGTTGATTTTGTTTGCTTTCCTTGTTGACAAACATTACAGATTGTTGCATCTAAGTTGGGTAATTTTGTTAAGCCTTTAACTAAACCATTAATTTTATTAGGTTCCTAAAATTTTTGTGGGGCATTCTTCTATGCCATAGTCAAGTTTTTTCTTTTTGTATCAGGTGACACTTGAGTGAAGAGATAGATTAATTGTATAGATGTTGTCCTTCCTAAACCCTTTTAGGTTTATATTAGGGTTATCTAAATGCTTAATTAAGCATTCAGAAGATAAGAATCTAACCTTATATTCAGAATTACACAGTTGACTAATGCTAAGTAGATTATATTTGAAGTCATCAACTAATAGCACTTTTTTAACAATAAAGTTAGTTTTGAGTTCGATATTACCTATCCCAATTACCTTCAGTTTGTCGTTGTTTTCAAAGGCAACTATTCCTAAACTTTTGTAAGTTAACTGGATGAAATTGGTGTGATCTCTAATCATGTGTCTGGATATTCACTATCCAATATTTACTTTGTTTCCTAAAAAAAGTAAGGTTTTATTTTATCAATTGGATAGATTATCTTAAATTTGAATTTTAAGTTTTAACTTAGTTTAATTTTATTTATTAATTTAATTTGAAAGTCTCCGTAGAATTATTTTTGAAATAAAATTTTAAAGTAATTTTTAAAATTAATTTTTAGTAAATTTTTAAAATAATTTTTAAAGTAATTTTAAAAATAAATTTTAAAGTAATTTTTAAAGTAATTCTTAAAGTAATTTAAAGAATTTTTAAAATAATTTTTAAAGTAAAATAATTTTTAAAGTAATTTTAAAATAATTTTTTAAGAAATTTTAAAAATAATTTTTAAAGTAAAATGATTTTTAAAGTAATTTTAATTTTAATTTAGATTGATATTGGTATTTGTCTTTATGTAATAAAATTTAATTTTGATCTTTATTCATTTCACCCGATCTATGTTTTCAATCAGAGAATTTTATAATTTTGTGAGATGAGTTAAGTTCAATTTCAGGGTTTTTGATTTAACTTTGTGTTAGATTTAAGTTTAGTTTTAGGTTCACCAAATAGACATTCTTTGGATAAATTTTTGGGCTATGATGAGTCACCTGGATATCATGCCTTTGAGGTTTTCAAAATAGTCCTATCCACTAAGCTTAGTACAAAATCTTGGTCTAACTAGTTAGGATCCGTAAGGGGTAGTTTTAGTTAGTTCCACTAAGTCAAATGCACTAGGTCAAAGCCATATCTTCCTAGACATGCATAGATAGAGTTTCTCTAATTTACTATCATCCAAAACTTTACTAGTATCGTTGTTCAAATTAAACTTTTGTCCCTATTAAGACTAGTCATAATTACCCATCTGGGTAAGTTATTGATTTTTGGAGGTGCTAACTAATTTGGAGTCTCCCCCTGAATTATTGAACATTTGGGTTTAAGTTTTGAGTTTATGTTAATTTGTTTTATAGTTGTAGTATACTTAGTTATAGCTTGTGCTTATGTTGTATTCTTTAAGTTAGGTTTAATTAACATAAGGTTTTTCTTTTGATTTATATTTATTTTGAACTTTTAATTTTAGAATTTAAGGGAGTCATTTGATTTATTTTGATTTATGTAATGAATTTTATCTTTAGTTATATAAATATTGATTGAGTCCTACTTGCGTGGTTAGGTATGCTTTTGGAACCCAAGTCTTAATTTGATTTTTATTTTGGTTAACTAAAGAAATAAAGGATTTGTTGGTTGAACTGGACTTGTATCCGAGTCCTGACTTATTGTACACAGCTCTTTGTGACTCAAGTATCATGTCGAGATACTTGGATTTAGTTGTAGATTTCTCCAGTAATTAGTTTAATTACTTCACTTTTTAACCTGAAATCGCCCTCCTCAAGTTTGCAATTTGAGTTGAGATTTCAGGTTGAGTCTGTTTAACTGTTTTTGATTTTGATTGTTCTTTAAGTATTTTATTTTCTTGGGTTAGTTCAATTAGTTTAGTTTCAGAAGTAGTTAATTTCTTATTTAAACATGAAATGATTTTAAAGAACTTTTTACTTAAATCAAAATATATCTCATCGGAACCTTCGAAAACGAGTGCAGGCTCGTGGCTTGACTCGGGTTCATACTCGTCTTCCGATTCATTCTCCGATTTTGGTTTGTACGCCATCAGTGCGAGGTAGTTCTTGTGTCTTGTCTCGTCGTTGTTCGATTACTCGGAGGACGATTTGTCCCAAGTCGCCTTTAGAGCTTTCTTCTTCTTGAGACTTGGGTAGTTGGTCTTGTAGTGTCCCTTCTTGTTGCATCCAAAGCATGCCATGTTCTTGCTGTTTGAGTTGGAGGTGGAGTTGATCTTCTGCAGATCTTTGTTGGTGAAGTTCTTTCTCCTGGTGAATATTTTCCTTACCAAGTTCACCAGGTATTCTTCATCGTCTAACTCTGGGTTAGACTCGACTTCAGGTTCCGGCTTGGTCTTGGATTTTTTTTCGACGTTCTTGCAACAAGAGCAATATCTTTCTCGATTTTGGCATTAGTCTGTTCGTGTAGCTCTAATTCACAAAAAAGTTTGTCTAATTTTAATTTTGATAAATTCCTCGAAATCTTATAGGCATCGACGATGGATGCCCACAGTGCATTCCGAGGAAACACATTTAGAGCATACCTGATTAGATCCCGGTTCTCCATCTGGCGGTCGATTGTGTGAAGTCTGTTGAGGATATCTTTTATCCTCGCGTGCAGTTAACTGGCAGTCTCACCTTTCTGTATTTTTATATTACATAATTTATTTAGATATAAGTCTCTTTTCGTTACCTTTGCGTCGTTGGTCCCCTCGTTTAATTCTATAAGTTTGTTCCATAGCTCTTTGCATTTTGGCGAGATCCGAAGCGGTTCAGCTCTTCTTTTGTTAGCCCACATTGGATTGTGTTGAGGGCTTTGAAGTCAATTTGTTCTTTTTTTCTTCATTTCCGGATTCTAATTTTCCGGAACCATTGGAATTCCGACGCTGTCCATTGGTGCCTTGTACCTTTTGGTGACGCTGAACCACTGGTTAAAGTCTATTTTTAGGTACACCTCTATCCGCTTCTTCCAGTATGGGAAATCGTCTCCGTTGAAGAGTGGGGGACGAACGATATTGTATCCTTCGTTTTGGGCCATTTCACGGTTGTAGATAGAAAACTAAAAAAGAGTGTTAAGACTTGATCTTGGATTAGCAGAATTTGAGATAAAAAAAATATAAAAGAATTTGAGAGGTGTTGCACCAACTTCAAGTTAAAATTGAACGAAAAAATTATTTGATTAAGTAAAGTTTTATCAATTCAAATAGAATGCGAAAAACAAAAAAGTCTAAAAATGATTCTCTCGGCTTGATTGGTGGTTGCACCAATTCAGAACAAAACTTTGCTCTGATACCACTTGTTGGACCGATACGCACGTGAGAGGGGGGGGTTGAATCACCTGGTATTCAAAAACTCTTCTTATCTTTTTAAAATTTAAAGTATATGAACGCAGCGGAAAAGAAACAAACAACATAAAAAAACACATGAGCGGTTTACTTTGTTCGGAGCCTTCGGTGACTCCTACTCCAAGACCCAGGTCTCGCGGACCTAACGATGGATAATTCACTATAAACCTCTTCCGGTATCTTCGGAAGAGGGAATCAAGTACAAGAATAAGGACAGTGTAACAACCTACACTTTTCTTTTAAAGTAGTAGAATTAAAAATTGCAACACTAATAACAGGTTACCAACAAGTTGGAGAGTTCTGTGTGTTGCTGTTGGTCTGCCGGAGATGATCGGACGTCCTGGAAGCGTAGCTCGAAAGCAGACAGACTTTCTAAGGTAGCAGCAGGAAGCTGAAACAGTCGGAAGCCCAATCAAATGCGTAGTAGTTCGTATATCTGTTCTGTTTTGAAGTCTTCTCGAGACCCACTTATATAAGGCATGGAAGGCGCCTCCAACCTATGAAACTTGATCTCTTACAGCCCGATGCTCATCCGTGGCGAAGTAAAAAATTTATCCAGTGGAAGGCGTCTTCCATAGCCATAGAAGGCGCTTTCTATGAACAGTACGAAGACACCTTCAAGCAGTGCAAATTGCTCCTTTTTTTTTTTTGTAAAACAACGTTAGTCCAAATAACCTGCAACACAAGTATTAGGACACTAATAATTAATAATAAAGAGTAGTAATTAGTTACTGTCCTCCCAGAACCAGGAACTAGTTAAGGTCTCAGTCTAGGATCCCAAATGGACCTAAACTGGACATACACCTAATGTCCTCTTAACCGGGATGCCTCCTCACTTAGTCACTCTTCTCCAGTGACTTACTTTAACTTACCAATTTGCCAGACATCTGGTCAGTCTGTTGACCTGTCTGGACTTCATGCCAACTATCCGATTAACCCGTTGACCTAGCTGGACTTCTCTCCAGATATCCGGTCAACCTGTCGACCTATCTAAACTTCGTACCAACTATCCAGTCGGTTCGTTGATCTAGTTGGATTTCTTATCAGATATTCGATCGGTCTGTCGACCTAACTGGACTTCGTACTGTACACTTAATCAAGTGATTAGATCACAACATAATCTAATTTAATTTACTTATTATTCATCAAAACTTGAGTTACATTGTTGGTGTAAATTGCACCAACAATGAGGCATTCTCTTTTTTAGGTGTTTCATTTAACATCTCATTTGTTGCACAACAGATTACTTTAAGCTTTGGTTTAGTTGTGCATTTGATGCTAGTAACTAACCTAAATGATAAACCATTGCTAAACTTTGGGTTGTTTGAACACCAGGATGAAATCGTGATTGAAGCCAAGGTTCTGCGAGCAGGAAGGACAGTCGGGGTTGTCACAGTAGAACTTCGACAGAAAAAGACAGGGAAGATCATAGCTAATGCACGTTATACCAAGTATTTTGCTCCATTAAGTAATTTATGAGGTAATCTTCTGTGTATTCTGTTTTTAGTAATACATGTTGGCATTATACATGCTGGGTTTCACATCCATTAATTGAAAATTTGTGATGTGGAAAATTACAAGAGCTGGAGTATGTAAAATGTTTCTGGTTTCAGCTGAATCTTTGTTTATATCAGAAACTATGTCCAACTATTGTATGCTTGTTATCAATATATATTATAGAAAGGTAAAAAGCTAGTCCTACAAATAGTTGGTGAGTTTTATTCATTTATTTACAAAAATGGATTAAATATGCACTCAGCAGCACTCAATGATAAATTAATGCACAGGGAAAGAGAACACAGGCCTGGCAAAGGTAAAGAATCCTGTTTATAAGCCTTATTAACCAGGCCAAGTAAAAAACAACCTGAAATTCGAAACCTAATAGTAATGGAGGCAGATGGTTTGGACTAAGCTTGTATGCGTCTTTTAATCTACATGTTTCTCTAAATCTTGTTTAGGGCAATCCATTCATATCTGAGTCACTAAGAATGTTACTCCAGCCGCCACAGGCGTAGTTGATTTGTACTCCAGCCCCTAAGGCTAAGTGTGTGATGGTAAAAGATAGGATATATTTTCTAAGCAATCAGAGTTTAAATTTTACATAAAGTTGAGATGTCATGACAG